>NW_027464595.1:7577500-9977500 GCF_043290135.1 Rhipicephalus microplus
CTATTTTTCTCTTCTTTTACATTTTGGTATGTGGCTTTGCTTGCGTTACGCGTTACGCCAAGCAATCACAGCACACGACGACCCCGGCCCCTAAAGCGCTCGGCACTTGAAAGAGAATTCTGTAACCGTGCGTAAACTTTCTAACAGTCTTCCCCTTAATATATTGCCAAATAGAAGCACAGGTAAAGCTTCGTGGACATATTTGAGGTGGAAGTACTTCAACTATGGGAATGTTTTATACTGATAGCACACATATAAAACTCCAGGGGACAATTTGTCGCTGTCGTGACGTTCTACTGAATCTTCAGTCCACTGCACGACACGTTATTCAACTCAACCGTAAGCCTATGCATCCTCCTGCATTGAAGGACAAACTATTCATATACGTTTCATAGGCTAGGTCATATTCTACAGCAGATAAAAAATATTCACTGCGGCATAATATTTTGAACTTTGCCCTAACGAAAAGTCAGTGCTAATTTATGTTTTAAAGTTTTCGGCTTAGCATTAGCAGCTACAAACTGTCTCGGGAATTTAATCATGCAGGATATCATAATAAATGTTTTCAACTAGCATATAGGCTAGTTGAATATAGGCAAAACATGTATACACGTCTTCAGGGCTTTTAATGATGGCAACAAACACGTATTGAAAATTCAGTTGCCTAATTGTGGCGCATTCTACGAACACTTTCTAACTAGTCTGTGCATATTGAAAGGCAAATAATCTTATCAGATATTCAGATATGTGTATTTTGAAGAATCTAGCAAAAACTAAGACAACATACGCTCCTCTAATCCTGTTCTTTATTAGCGGCCACATTTCTCTTTTTCAACTTGATTTATTTCTCTATAAGTCACGATGAAGCATTGCACAATACAATGAGTGGCACAATACAATAACCATCATAATCACTATCGCAATCGTCATCATCATCAGCAGAAGCAGCATGAGGTCCAGTATCGCGCAAACGCCTCTTCCATGCCTTGCCAACCAACGCAGTCCTGTGGTTACAGAGGCGACGTTGTCTCAGTATGCCGATTGACCGCATCTGGCCATATAAGTACCTGTCTTCATCTCGCGCGCTTGTATTCTTTCAAAATCTACTCGGCTACTCTCAGTGACCAGCCATTATTTTATATGTTTCGATTCAGATTCTCTTAGCCATCATTTGTTTCTTGAACCACTCTGCTGTGTGCTCGTTTTGTAGGGTATGATTATCAATTATCTCTCCTAGGCTGGCTGTGTTGCCTTCATTTCAAGGTAAAGCCTCTTCTAAGGCCTCTAACACAATAAGCGCAAGAGAAAAAGGAAACAGAAGTCAGTTTGCTAATAGTACATCTTAAATAATGGCAGATCCCACGTAGAGTGGGAATCGATGATATGCGAAGCACGAATGAGAAAGTTTGATGTGGCACTTTAAAATCAGCACAATCTCACGAGGTTAATGCAAATGATTCCGTACAAGACTTACGGCTCATGATTATGTTGCTTGAATGTGTCGTTTACCTTCGTCATCTATTCACATCACGTTATAACGAAATTAGTATATGTGGAGCTAGCGAAACAGCCGCGAGCACGCTATGAGCGTGGTATGTTGTCATTTTCTTGCATCACACGCTTGTCAGGATTATCATGTTTGCACTAGTCATATACTTTCGTCATCCATTGACGTCACGTAACACCAAACTTGGTATATGTGGAGCTAGCAAAACAGCCTCGAGCGCATCAAGAATGACCCAGTTTATTCAAATTTAGCGTGCAGGCGCGCACTCTGGGCACAGCAACGCTACGTTAGCAAAACGCGAGCACTCTATAGCGTGACACCAGGCGCGACCGTCACGACTAGTGTCCATTAGCGCAGCCCGACGGCAACCGGCGAGAAATGTAACAAGCTGCATTTAGCGCCGATGCGTTACCCAGGCAACACTGCGTCTCCCTATTTTCGTGACGGAGGCACGCAGGACGTGCTGAAACGCGCATGCGTCAAAGCAACGCAGCCCGGGGCGTGCCTACTGTATATGCAGCACCACTGCGCGTGGCAACGCCGGCGTGACGTGATGAAATGAACGCTAGCGAGCCCGCACCTCGTCACGTCCTAATAGATTTGCGCCTTGTTCTCACATGACACGCAACTCATGATTATCACGTTTGCACCAGTCGCGTACCTTCGTCATCTAATACCGTCACGTAATACCAAATGTGACATATGCGAAGCTAGCAAAACGGCCGAGAGCGCATCATGAGTGTGGCATGTACTCATGTTGTTACATGATGTGCATGTCGTGATTATCACGTTTAGATGTGTAATTTACCTGTGTCGTTCATTCGCGTCGCGCAATACCGTGTTTGGTACATGTGAAGCTAGCGAAATGGCCGTGAGCGCATCATGAGCGTCACATGTAGTCTTGTTGTTACATGACACGCATCTCATGATTATCATGTTTGCACCAGTCACATACCATCGTTATCCATTCACGTACCATAATCCCAAATTTGGGTAATGTGACGCTAGCGAAACTGCCGTGAGCGCATGATGAGGGCGGCATGTAGTCATGTTGTTACATGACAAGCATGTATGACTTTCATGTTAGAGTCTGTCGCTTGTGTTGGCAATGCAATGATGTCATACCATACCAGTTTTCAACATTCCATGTGAACGAATTCACCGCAAGTGCTGCAGGATCTTGAAATGTAAATAATGACATTCATGGCTAACATATGATTTTCATGAATAGTCGAACATGTTCTTAATACTGTCATGCTATCCCCATACCAAATTTGGTATCAATATCATTATCGAAACGGCCAGTAGAAATGAAAGTCGTAGGCGGCTAAATAGATTGATACGCTCAAAGTAACCGAAATTTTCTAAGAAATGCTTCGCACTTAAAAACAAAAGATACGTTGTTTCCACAATCACACCAAGAACGGGTGCCAAAACTTTTTTGCGAAGACTTCTGGACTTTAGACAGCACTGAAGCCTACTGCTGTATGTCGGTGCACGAAATACGGTAGAACTCTGACGCTGCTTCCCAATCTGAATTGCTAATGTGCACCGGGTTGCAGCTCCTCCGCAGCTCGACAAAGACGCCCCGGTATGTTGACGATCCCCACGCATATTATACCACCCTCGTTGTGAGCGTTCACCTCCACTGTTCGGAATAAACGTTACTGAGAGATGGCGAACGAGCACGGAAGGGCCCATACCATTCTATGGCCCTGATCTTGCCAAATATCGAAGCAGATGTTACACCCCGTATTTCCCTGCCGGTGCAAGTGGGCAGTGACAACGTGGTATTATAGGTTGTATATGTATTTTTTCACGGCAGCTCCTGTCGTCACGCGTTATTTTTTCAACCAGTATGCTCATACTGTGTGCCACACTCTTCAAGCTATCTTCTACTTCCTATTGTTCGCTAGTTTGGAGTCTGTGCCTTGGTCAGCTGTAGGCTGATGTTATTCGAGAACCGACTTAAGAGATTAATGAGAAAAGGGAGTTTGCAGCGGTGCATTGAAATCTACTTGTGGAAGATAGGAGCAATGGAAGATCATTCACAGAGTCCGCCATACTGCAGTAAACATAACGATACACTATGATAATACTGATTATAAGTTAACATATTAGAAGTGATGACATGCCAGAACAAAAAACATGTCTGCAGTATACCTCACGGAAAACCCCTTACTGTGCCCTATTTTATTCCGTTAACATTTCGAAAACTTGAAAGACTCGTTTGCACACATGAATAGTTGTCACGAGTGTGTCTAAGAGTTTCATAAGTTATTACATCATGTCCAAACAATACGGCCATCATGTCGAACAATCAAAATTTATTATCATCATTAGAGTGTCTAACGATTTGGAGTATATAGCGTAAGACACGTGTATGTGCAGTGAAACTGAAATGACAATCTCCTTAAACATGGTTGTTAATGGAGGTGTTCAGCGTAGCCTTTGTTTTGTTAACGGCTCACTGACTGTGTAGAAGCTGCTAACAAGATAGCCGCCTCAACAGGCTATTGTAGCGTGGTGGGATAATCAACACCGCTTATTTGGATAAATTTATTCAAATCTGAGGCCTAAGTGTAATTAGCCATGCTCATGACTGAGACAATAATTATTTATTCATTTCAGAAGTACTGCATGCCTCACACATGAGGCCTTAGGCAAGAGTCAGTGATACATAGTAGGCAACACATAAAAATACAACAATAAAGAAAAGCATACTACGTGCTCCTACACCATCAAGAACTAGTGCATCAAAGTTAAACGCCAGTACCTAAGCAAATAAAAAAGTTTCACGCAGATGAACGGGACAATAAAATAAAAAAAGCAACGGAAAACAATAATGGCAAGCATCTGCTCATGCAAAACCGAAAAAAAAACCGCCATATAACGGCGAAACATCAATAACGTTGATTTTTTTCCGTTATATGCCCGTTACACAACCATACCAACATAATATTTAGGTATAAATAAAAAAATCATAGAGGAATAGCAAAATAAGGAGGGATAATGACGTCACGCACCCAGCCTTGAGAAGCCACCCGGATTTGAAGCTAGCTGTTTCGATCCAACGCACGACCTTTTGTGGTGAGGTCTCGCCATAAACGAGACTTGCTGAAACGTCCCCTGTGATTTTTATTTGGCATTTGAGAACGCGGTTTGCTTCGTGAACTCGGCCGCAATACATTACGCAGCTGATTCAGATTATGTTCGGTTGCACAGCCAGGGCGTCCGGCCGTGGTGTCGTACATGGTTCTGTTACGTTTTTGACAATGTTGTTTTCGCTTTGTTTGTTTCATGTAAGGTTAGAACTTTGGGTGGAGTTGCAATACAACGTGAGGTGCCCACATCAGTTGAAGTGCAATGTAAGCGTAGGATACATGTATTCCGCCCACTTTTGTGGAGGAATACTAGTATTGCACATGTTTCTTTGTTCAACGATCACTATGGCAGAATGCATTTTGTCGTGGTGCTTCGATTCTTCAATTAAAATGTGTAGTTGAACCGTATTTGTTGCGTACGTACTGCGTATTCGCTGTTAAAAATTTTCCGCTACGTCTTTCAACCCGGGGATCATGCCTCCCAGGTTAAAATAATAATAAAGTGCTTGAAGAGTTTGACTGAGCTGTTATTTGCCCCGGATGAATGGAAGAGATTCTGGAAGAATAGCAAAATGGCTTCATTATCAGCTACCCCGTCTGCAGCAAAGTTCAGCGCTATTTGCGTCGAGCTCACACTGCAGACTGTAATAAACAGTTTCTATTTCTTCACATCAGTCATGTAAGTCTCTTATAAATTGAGTCATATATCGTTATCAGAAAAATCATTTTAGGTCTGTTCGTCCTTGTGGAAGCATGAAAATGCTTTGTGATAAAATAGCGCACAGGAGGATGGGATTTTTTGCCCTCTAAGCACTGATGAAAGGCAAGAAATGGAAAAATGTGGTGCCTGTGGCAATCTACCCTGCCATTCGTCACGTCATCACCAGGTTCAAGTGATCGGACTTATAGCGTTTGCTCTACGGTACTGTTCATCACTCTAAACATTTATTGCTAGGCTCTATCAGTGTTGGGCTGTCATGTGGTCAGCAAGTGGGGCATTGCAGTATTGCGTTAACATGAACGACAGAATTTATATGCAAGTCAAATCTGCAAATGTATACAGCTCTAAAAATAAAAAAATCACACTAGACAGCATGAACTACAGATTTTTATTTTTATTTTGCAATGGAGCTGAAGTGTTGTGTCAAACTTATAAAGTTACCACGCATTTGGTAAAACAGGAATGCAAGAGTCCAATAAAGCGTTCAGGAGCAGAAAATACATAGGTGGCTACACAAACCTATCTTTACTGCTTTAAAACTACCCAAATAACAATTTGGAGTCCAAGTAACTCACTGAGCACAAAATGATGGAAGCATGCCTTATGATTTGTTGCTAACTTGTCAACCAACTTCTTGACTAGAGCAAGCTCAGTTGTATGTTTTATTTCTCTTTTCAAATTTTTTCTACGTCAAAGCAACAATAACAAGTGGAATAGGCCTAGTTTTATTCAGTCAAACCACAGAAACAAGAGTTGGGTCAGAAACTAATTTTTAAAGAGGATGATGAGTGCACAGTTTCGTTGAAAGTAATTGACCAAATATTCAATTGTTAACAGTGAAAAATGAAAGAAAAGATGCTTGTGAGATAGTGTGTAATGTAGGGCATACACAATACAGAAAAAAATTATACACGTAACACACACGTACTCGTAGAATCAAATCAAATAGTAAGATTTGTGTAGTGAGAAAGTGAATTACAGTAAATATGTATGGAAGTGTGTATTAGTGTGTTTTCTATGTGCATAGGAGTATTTGAAACAAACTAAAGAAAAACGAAAACGCGAAACAATACTGAAATCACTCTTTTGTGAAATGTGGCAAGAAATACAGAAAAAAAATGCACCAGAGTCTCACTGAAGCGCTTCAAAACTGCATGCCACAGGTAACATTTCTCACAAATAATACACAAAAATACCTCAGTGGCAGGCTATATAGCTGTTGTGAACATATATAAGCAGAATTACACATACACTTGAATGCATTCACTGGCCTTTTTGAATGCATTCACTGGACGTTTTGATATTGGTATCGATACCAAAATTGGTATGGCATAACATGGCTGCATGAAGAGGATAAGTGCCTAGTCATAACATGAATATCATGACATGGACGTCATGAATGTAATGATTTACATTTTGTGGCCTTGCTTCTCTTGTGGTGGTTTTGTTCACATGACATGTAGAAAACCTGGTATGGTATGACATGACTGTATGGTAAACACAAGCGACAGACCCCAACATAAAAATCATGACATGCGTGTCATGTAACAATATGACTACATTCCACACTCATAATTCACTCGCAGCCGTTTCGCTAGCTTCACACATGACAAACTTGGTATTACGTCACGTAAATAGATGACAAATGTATGTGACTCGTAAAAAATGATAAATATAACATACGTGTCATGTAAGAACGTGGGTGCATGCAACTCCATGCGCCAATGCACTTGACGTGACCCGGCGCGCGTGCGCGCTGGCGTTCGTTTTGTCGCGTAACGCTGGCGATGCCCGGTCAGGTGCCGATATGCCTGCCATATACTCGCAGGCGTGCGCTGTCTTGCGTTGCTTCGACGCATATTCGATTGAGCGCGTCCTGCGTCCCTCCGTCACGAAGAGAGCTCCACATATACCGAATTTGGTCCTACGTGACGTCAACTAATCACGAAGATATATGACTGGTGCAAACATGGTAATCCTGATACGCGTGTGATGCAAGAACATGACAACATACTGCACTCAAGATGTGCTCGCAGCCGTTTCTCTAGCTCCCCACGTACTAAATTTGGTGTCACGTGACGTGAATAGACGACGAAGATATATGACACGTCTAAACATGATCTTGATATGCGTGTCATGTAAATCTTGACTATATGCTACGTTCATAGCACGCTCGCGGTCGTTCCACTCACTCCGCATATACCAGTTTTCGCATCAGGTGACGTGAATAGATGACGAAAGTAAATGACACATCCAAACATGGTAATCATGACATCGAATTCATGTACGGCCTAAAAGACCTCCACCTCTTAGTGTTGTGCTGATTGTAAAGTGACATATTAATCTTCCTTATTCATGCTTCGCATGTCATCGATTCCCACTGAACGTGGGATCTACCAACTTTTTATCTCCACTTGCATCTGGCGAATGCAGTGCATGGTTCTCCAGCGCAGAGTTATTAGGGTTCATGTAAATAATGTATGTGACAAAAGCCGTCCTTACAAGGACGATTATTTTCGCGACTGCATGCAACCTTTGCTGCAAACATGTGTGACTGCAGTTTGGAGTAAACAAGAGCTCGTCGAAGTTCTTTCTCTGATTGTCGGCATACGATGCCAACATCTTTTGAAGGATAAACCAATCCTCTATGTGTATTTCTTGTAATAAAAGAGTATGCATTGCATTGGTGTGCATGTGACGTTAATGCAGAACTGCACTCGTTACACAACAGCTATTTCTGAAGACGTGTACCTACAAAGGCGGCGTTGTATGCTATGATGATATCTGAAATTTCTGATACATTGCATGTATCTGAGCCCTGTGCATGCTCCTCACTGCTACACAGTAGGCTGTATTGTGTTCGCTGCTAATTCACTAAAAGTCTTTGGGCTGCTGTAGAATTTACACATTTGTTATGCTTTCAGATGATGCCCTCCCTTCTGAGCTGCCATAGAAAAACATTATTTGGTCCAGCATAAAGCAATTTCCACCCCCCTCCTGCACCTCAATCTTAACAGTGAGACGATTTAACACCGCAGACAACTGTCTTGCTGTTGGCTGATTTTTCGCAGCGGTCAAATGATCTAATTTCGGCAAGGAACAACTCAATGTGGTCCTGGCTTGATTTTGATTTAGAAAGGTATGCCCGCATCTGCTTCTCTCAAGTAAGATGGTTGTAGAGGAAATTGACACGCTGCATGTAAATTAAAAAGCCCATGAAGCTAGTTTTGCGGTTTTTTTTGTGAACACCGCGTTTTGAGAAGAACTTCTTATTGTGGAAATAAATTACTTAACTTCTTGCAAAAGTCACTGCGTGTACACTTGACGGACACACGGCCTTTTCCCCACCTCTCTATAGAAATTTGCGAAAATTTAGAATGTCGGACATGTTTTTCATTCAAATTAGGTTCAAATTCCTCTGTGGCAGGGGAATCAAGAAATTCTGGAACTTTGTGGGTTCTGCACTCTTCTAGAGCAACTGCAACAGGTATTCTGAATACCTGGTCTGCTAGAAACAGTTTCATTGGCTTGATTTTTTCGTTGATGAGTAGCTGCCTTCGCTTATTACAGACATGCAAGCCCCCTCTCTGCTGAATTCCGTGTACCTATTCTATGTCTTGCCTTCTTTTTCTTTTTTACGCATCAATCGAAACAGCTTCGTGTCGAATGAGCTATTTCGAACAAGTTTCACCGTGTGACGTGCATCAAGTAGTACGAAGCCAGGTTGCTTGCTTTGTGCCAGGATGTGCAAAAAATGATGTAATTGCAGGTGGCTCCAGTTTGCAGCCCAGGTAGCGCAGCATGAAACGTTATGCTGCAGCGCCATCACAGGCGGTGCTTACAATGTGTGCTGTAATTTTGTCAGTCATATCAGCTGTTTGAATTACAATATTTGCACGTTGATTCTCGCTAATGCCATCAAGCATAAATAATGCTACACGTAGCTTCCGCCGTCTAATAACTGCTAACAGCGTGACCACGAAGGCATCTTTTGCGATATGAATACTGTCGTCATCGTTGTCTGTTTTATAACAACATATCAATAAAACTTTAGTCCATCTCATTCAACATGCATACGGATGGCCATCTGAATATACCAACGAGAAAAGCGTGGGATAACCAGCTAGGGCATTTTCACGCCATTTAGGGCGTTATGCTTACAGTGACTCCTCGCCAAACCCTGGTGCTCAATCAACAGGCTGGTGCCAATTTGTCAAAGTCGCAGGGTGTAGCGAGAAAGTTTATGATGCTCTTCGAACATAGTTGATGCCCGAGGAGAATAAAAATATAAAGTTACAGCAAAAGCTCTGAGCTCCCGAAAATAAACGTTTTTTTTTTTTTCAATTAGTGTCTCTGATACTTGAGCTACTGGCGTTTCAGCGAGTCCTCTCTGCAGCCACCAACATTTTTCAGTGTTTGTATATTTTCATTGCGACGAGTGTGGTTCTTCAAAAGATTTCTAACTACACTTTTATGTCTAGCCACTTTCCGCTGTAGGCGCTTAGATTGCTGCACATGATTTATTCTCTTCTTGCTTGCACTTGTGATGTTCGCTTGCCTGCGCACCTCTTGGCGCCGAAATGTTTTCTCCGTGGTGTCCTTTGGTAAATGCTGCAAATGTAAGCGGCAACAGATGAGTGTGTTTTGCAGTCACACAATTTATCACAGTGTGTACGTGGTGTTACAAAACACAGTAAACTGCAATACCATTTCTTGTGAGTATTTTAAGTCTAAAAAGTTACTTTGCAGCGAACCAGTGGGATTAAAAATTTATTATTCACTTAAAGCAATGAGGTGATTACATACAAAAGCAATTGGTGAAAGTTTTTACCACTACTATATTGGCTGCGTAAAGCTGAAATGATATGTCATTGTACTGTAGGTACATAATGTTTTGTAGAGCTTGTGATACTTCTCTGGCATACACAAGTGTTGCGTCCCATTGGCATACACTTTTGAACAACCAAGAAATGTATTGCGATTTCTATTTTTGCCTATATGTTGTATATATTTTATTTCATTTATTTTACACTCATGGCCACACAAGGTATTGAATTTGGGGAGAGAGTTCGAAGAAAAAGATGCACAACATAAATAGAATGTATAGTTATGTCAAAAAATACACCAAGGAGGAGGCAAAAATATTTAACGTATTAGTTACCTCAAAAACATTATATAAGAAAGGTAAATATGAAAATGCAAAAAATCAAGAAAAACAAGGAGCGGAAAATAAAAACAACTCTTACGCAATGTTCTGTGAAGATACAGTATAGAAGAATTGCAAAATGTAGAGATGCAGGATAAATGCAGTACATATGAGTAAAATAAAATGTCATTGTAGTTAGCGATGATGCCTAAACTATAACAAAACAAACATCTATCATTATAGATACACGTTTTCAAGAAGGTGGTTGCACTCTAGTGATGTACGAGCAATGAATATTTTGAGCTTGAGCTTGAATTTGAGCTTGAATTTGAATTTGAGCTTGAGAGCATACAAAGAAAAGCCGCGCGATTTGTTTACAATTCATACAGCTGGAAAACGTCTCCTACGAGTCTTCTCCGCAGGGCCGGTTTGGAAAGCCTTGCGGTAAGACGTTATCATGATCGGCTAGAATTTTTTTATTTGATGTATAACGATAGACTTCAAATTGACAAGGAAGCATACATCCAGCCGAGCATTTGCCGCCCAACACGATCCAATCGCCCAATGAAAGTCGCTGAATTTTCGTGTAAAACAAACGTCTTCAAAAATTCCTTTTTTCCCTGTACGTGCCATGAGTGGAATCTGTTACCTGCTAATGCTGTGCAATGTTCTGATGTCTCATCCTTTCTTCGTGCCCTGTTGAATTCGGCATAATTTAGTCTTCAATAGTAGTTGTTATCCTACTGATTGCACTTGTACAGTATATTCCGGTTCCGGTTTTTTTTTCCGGTTCAAAGTGTACCCTTAGAAGTGTATTGTTATGCTTGTATGTTATCCTGTTTTCTTCTTTTGTATCGCCCACACCTGCTCAAAGCCTGGCACCCAGGCTAGCAGTAACCTGTAAATAAATAAATACATAAAAATTGCGTTGGTGCGGCTTAGATGGACCGTCAACCTTATAAGAGAAATTGATGCAATGCGATACAGATAGAGAGTATGAATGACTGGGACATGCAACGCTGAGTGTTGAAATATTTGATGAAACAATAATACACAGGAAGTTTGATCGCAGGCTGCAACTTGTGAGAGTTCCAGGGTACTTTTCGTGGCTGTTACGCTGGCAGATCTGTTGTAACTAGAAATAATAAAGCGAGAGTTGTTATTCCGAATAAACTTAATGCGTTAATTAGGCAGAAACTATGATAGTTTCAAACTGATGATGCAGATTCAACTTTTTAACGTTACACATTTTTACATAATATTTCAATGCTGCTACAACTATGGTAAAGTAATTGTTACACTGCATCTACTGAACTCTTGGTCACACATGCTTACATTGCCGCTACGGTTTGTGAGTGGAGTTTCGTGAACGTTTGAGGACATTTCATCAGCATATTCAGTGAAAAGGCAGCAAGCACTTGGAACCTGTGAATATAAAATAGGAACTGCGTGTCAGTAAGACGCAGCTTCTATTTTCCCCCTCAAATAGGGGATAGAATAAACAGGTGGAGGTAAGCGTCACAAATCATCTGCCCTGATGCACCTTATATCATAATAGGCTATACACTTAGTGAAATGTTTAACTACCAAAGTTTCGTTTTGTGAATAATGAATTGCGAAGCCTACATAAACTGAAGTATTTTGCTGACTTTTAATTGAACATTGAGACCTTAACGATAATTTATCCGCATATAATTAACACTCACACTCGTGGAAGAAGTGTTTTTTTCTTCTCTGTTCAATCCCGGAAAAGGGCCTTAAGCAGCCTCCAGTACATGCGGTGCAGGCTCTGCAATTCCTGCATGTAGCGGTTTCGTTAACTGTTTTGGCGACGTCCATTCACTTGCAGCAGTAGTCGCGCCTGTGAAAGTGACATCAGAAATGTCAGCTGCGTCACTGGATTCCTCCAGATTATGTCTTGTAACTGAATGACGTGGCGTACCTGAGCCCCCAAATAACCTACAACAAAAGTTTCTTGAGTCCTTTCACCAACTAACAACATACGTATAGGCACCCGTGTAGGTTTGTGGGTAAGCATGTTATACACTTATTCTGTGAAGAAACAGCAGTTGGGACTGCCACCTTGTGCATGAATATGTCGTCTAGCTTGGCAATGACTGTAATTGACATTTTTTTGCATAGTAGCCGGCTGAGTAAGAGTCGAAATCGCAAACTTGGGTGTGCAGTAACTATCATTAAGCGCTTTGAAATCCATGGATTTCATCAGCTCAGGCTACCTTTCTAAAGATGTAATATGGGTGAAGAAAAAGTCCCAAACATGGTCCAATAGCCAGTGTTTCTACGATTCGATAGTTTACTGTGGTAGGCAAGGCAAACTGAGGATAGGAAATTAAGAAAGCTTCGAAAGGCGGCCTTATTTCTTTCTCTTCATTTTTTTCTTTCCTCCTCTCTTTCTTTTTCTCCTTGTCCGTCTTTGTCTCTTTCTCAATTTTTCTCTCATCATGCGCTTCTTTATCTTTCTTGCTCATTCTATTTATATTCATAATGTTTCTCTTTCTCCACATATCTTTCTATTTCGTGTTGCCTTATTCGTAGATAATTTCAGAGGCTTTTTGATTGTGCAAGTTGTAACACTTTGATGAGCCAGCTGCAGTTGCCTTATACGTCTAAATTCGCAAAGCGTTTCTAACAGGTTAATTTCAATTTTATTTATTTTTGTGTTCTTTTATAACTACATTATCTATTTTTAAAAACGTTGCATACTGTACTGCGTAACAAAACAATGCTGCGTGTTCTTCTAACAATAAAAAAAGATTCTTTGATACACTGACTTTTGTACAGCCCAGACTATTGATGCGATCTCACTATGTAGCTTGAAGGTGTTTTTAGCCTTTCTCTTGTGGTGTGACAGGAAGCAATTTTGAGCTGATGATTCGGTGGTGCGCGTGCGAGACGAAGTGCGCGCGCGCAACGCTGCTTACCTGCTGTCGTTAGCGGATACGTAAAACCTTGGCAAAACATGGCAAAATACCTCGTTCATTTAGGCAACCCCTTGTCATAATTGTTTCCCCATTAGGGAATGAGTTATGCATGCCCGGTTTCTCGTTAAAAAATTAAATGCTCAATAAGTAAACGGTTTGCTTTTCGTTTTCTCTTTAGTGCACTGGATATTGAAAAGTATGCAACATTGACGGTATGGTGTCTGCACCTTGTTATTTTCGGCGAGCAACCTTATTTTTCACAACATAACGCTAACATTAGTACCACTCCTTCGCATCGAAAGCCTACGCCTAATGCAAATTTCATTGCGACTGAGAGTGACTAGCAAGGCTGCATGCATGTCCACTTTCATCTGGGTTCACTGGCATGCCACTTGCATTTGTCAGAAATTACTTCATGTTTGGGAAAGTGATTTAGATTACCATAGAAAAACAAAGTATACAAGGTTTCATCGAACGTTTTTGTTTGCTCATGTACATAATAGTTTCGCGTTCATTCCTTACGTTGGTGTACACTTTTAAGACGAAAAAGAAGATGTTCAGAAGCATACTTATGCACATAAAAGACAGTACTTCACAAAGTAGTTTTTCTGGCAACAGAACAAGAAAAGACATGCGCACTGTGTACTTACCTCACTGTCAGACAGTCTTCGGAACGAAAATTTGCTGAGCTTCTGTATTCATGTTTTCTTTCACCTAACATCTTCACGACTGAAGATGAGAATGCAGTAAATATTTCACTTGGAGGGACACCAGCTTCTTGGGTGAGCTAACGCCTTAATCCAAAGTTTCCTCAGACAACTACTTTCCATGAATCTAAAAGTACATATATGTGGAAAGGGAAAAGTGCAATGCTTCAGAAACTTACCTCCCATCGGGCACCAGGTATGGAGGAAAAATATCCGCGATTACGAAGGTAATCAAAGCAGAAATAGCGCGATCCAGATACCAAGAACGCATCTCTTTTCATTTACGTTGCTTCGTTGCTTTACTGTTTTTATTCGATTTATGAATGTCGCGTATCAACCAGCACTGCCCAAAAAAAGGATTCCTGCTTATCGCCCACGCAACACGTGCATTTAAGGAAGCTTGTCGCCCACACATCATACGTGCTTGATAAACCGACAAGTTACTTACTGGTGAAACAAAACTGATGAAACTACCGCGTCGCTGCGACTGCTGCATCCTAATAAGATGCACTTCTTTGTTGGGGCGAAGTGTACACACTTCTTACAGGCGTTGCTTAGGCCTGCACGTCCCAGCTGTGCCCATCTGTATGTCGAAAATGTCTGCTGAAATTCTCGCCCCTGCATTTGCCACCTAGCGGGCACACCCGTGGTGGCGCGCCTAAGTTCTGGCCCTAAACAAGCGTGAGATTACTGCATTATTTTTATGACACCACATACGAGCACGGGAAATAAAATAGAGAAGAAAATAATGACGCTAGCACACCTTTGCTGTGTATTGCAACGCGCGTCGGCGCGGTTTAAAGAGAGTAGCGCTTCATTTCCCGATTGAAACAGAGGGCACGCAACTGGGCGCAACGTGGAATTCACAGAGGCAATATAAAATTTGCACACACATTTTCTTTACATGAAAACATAGTTTCACTTATAATGATTGGCTGACTTTCATAATCAACACTCAGCTACAAGTTGTGCAATTACTGTGCCTAATAATCTTACAATATTTTTTGATGCTGGCTTTGTACCTCCGAGTGTCGCTCGAAGCACATTTATTTTTTGGAACGTTAAACCCCACAAATCAATCAATCAAGCACATTTATTTATCCTTTATATTTGCGCCATGACGGCTCTCGCGTTCTCTTTTTGTGCTTTTATGGAAGCAAGTAATGCCACGTAAATATTAAATGCTCAACTAATGTTTGAATTCACTTAACTGAAACTGAACAGTATTTTACATCAAAATTTATTACGCGTTTCAAGTGTGAAGATTTCGAGGATTATATGTACCTAATCAACAATTCAATTGTCAGGCATGCCTTAGAGACTCTAGAATACTTAGATTGCACTAACTTGCCGCTAATTGCATGTACAATGATGATATTCCTTCTACTCTCCCTCCCCCACCCCCGTTGAATACGGCTGTCTAGCAGGGAAGTGTAGTGACCACCTTGATTTTGCCATGATTTCAAGTGAGATATGTTACATTGCATGTCCTGCTTTAAAATCAGTGAAATCAACAATCGAGAGCTTTAGGAGGGGCCACCACTCTCGCTCAGTATGTCAACGTTTGTTTTATGAGTGTGTGAAATGGAGTTTATTCTGTAAGCATGCTGTAAGCACTCCGAGTTGGTTGCAGTCATCTGTAAATGCCGGTGCAGAAAGTGTGAAATGTCTGTAATACAAATAGCTCATACGTATGGTAGAGAGGTTCTATCGTCTGCTGATTCGCCAGTACAGGCTGTAGTTGGTCGTGCATCAACCTTCTTGCACTGTTTCATACTTTCGTAGCGTAGTGCAGTACGCAAAAATGTTTAAAGGCTAGCACAAGTTACTGTGAAGCCGCTGAAATACTGTAGCATGAATTAATAAATGCAGCAAACAAGCCATTTCGGCTAGCTAGAAACAGTTTATTATGAATGCGAAAAGCTGTAGCAGTACGGAGTAGGGTCTGGAGAAGAGAGCAACACAGAAGCACACTTGCAGCTTGAACTTTATAAACTTCAAATTGCGAGAGTCCACCTGCATTGTTCTTTTTCCATACTGCACACCGTTTATTGAATTCACTCTAAATGCAGCAAATGCATTACTTTGTTTTGTTCATATAAGGCTTCTAAGCAAGGAAAAGCAGATAGAGTAGAGATAAAATTTTGCTCAATACTATGGCACACAGTCATTTTCGAATATACAAGATGATGAAAAGAACCTCAGGGTGTCGCATGCATTCGCCTAAAACGACTACAAGGTGGAAGCCATTTACTTCTCGAAAGCACCTCACATGGCTTTGCACGGTCTCTGGTATCATAAAACTACCTTACGTGGTTCTGACTTTCACATACCTTTAAAAGAGCAAAGATGACCGATGTAAGCATAATTAAGAAGGCAGGGAAGGTACTTATGACGTTATGTCACGACATCACGCGATAAATTATGCGTCACTTGTATTGTACGTGAGTTGCCTTACTTGCCAAAATGACATAGCATACAGCGAAACCAGTTTAGGTGAGGAAAAGTCTTGTGACAGCATGCTATTTCTGGCACCTTGTGCATTGCGTTTTCAATGTCTGCAACGTAACAGATTTCTAAGCTTCAATAATGACCACTGAGATGCCTTCTAGTACTGTACTTTCATGCCATGCGCTAGCCATCTGAAGGCCAGCACCACTAAACGAATGGGATTATTGGATCATTAACAGTAGAAGACCAAGGTTATTAGGCAGAAAGAATGTAAAAAGTAGTAATTGTGCGTGTTTTCTTTGACATATTTTGAAGAGAAAACGACGCGAGGATCGCAGATCTTGTGGATGTACACAGTTGTCGCTTAAAATGACCCAACAGCACAAAAGGATTTGGCTTCACACTATTAGCAATAAGTAGGCATCCAGTATTTTCCGATTAGCCACATGGGTCTCTTGATAGATTCCCTGTGTTCTCCGCAAAGGCATCTCACTATGTCGGAAGGGTAGCACAGAGCTTGTCCCCAAGTTAGGGCAGCTGTGCACCTCTTTTTGTTGCAAATTACAATGAATGACCGCAAATTTGGCTCTTTGTCAAGTTCCATGACACTCTGTTGATCTCTGCAAAGACAAAAAGAAAGAGACATCAAATTTTGACAACCACTCTTCAGAGCACGAATTTTGTATGTTGACGGCTTATATGCGACTGGAGTTTCTTTCATTTGGGTTATCTGAGCTGACCACAACGGGGCAATGCTAGGCTAAATTCCTCATGTACAGGTGCTGCTACCTCACTGGGTTGTGCTTGCAAAATGGGCGAATAAAAACAGTTGCAACCCATAGGTGCTCAGGTGTAGTGATACAAAACACTGTGTGCAGTTGCCTTGTCTACAGGGCCGAACTCATGGTCATGAAGATGATACACGTGATGATGCAGAAGAATAAGACATTGTTTAGTGTCAATATTCTAATAGCTTCTACTAACAATACTTTTATCAAACACGTACTGGAGTATTGAAAGAAAACTGGGTGCCCACAATTGATGACAGCAACATAAGCTTTATAAAGGAGATTTATTGAGCAGAAAGGTTGATGCTTGGAAGGCGATGCACCAGCCGCAATCCACGAGGTCTAGTCGCTGCTGCACGCTAGAAGCTGCTGCCTCTGCGCCGGAATACTTCCTCTTCTTTACAATGGCCCCGCGGAAAAAAAAGGAGCCATCCCGGCGACCTAGTCCAGTGCAGGCGTCCTTGAACCGTGGTACTGCTTTAGTCTCTGGACGTGTACAACCTCGCGGTTGCGACTTCGCAAGTCCGACGGTGGCGTAAAATGCTCAATGAGGTAATTTACTGGCGAAGTTTGTTTGAGAATACGATATGGCCTATCGTACTTTGGCAGAAGTTTGGGAGAGAGCTCAGGTGTGCAATCCGGCACTGACAGCCACACAAGAGCACCCGGAAGAAAGACGGGAGTTGAGGTCTGAGCATCATGAACTGCTTTTCGCCGGTTTTGGTGATCGCATGTAAAGTGACGGGCTAACTGGCGACATTCTTCTGTGTGTCTGGCGGCGTCCAAGATCAGTAGGCACACCGAATAGGGCAGAATGGTGTCAATGGTGTGGGAGGTTTGACGGTCATAGAATAGGTAAAAAGGGGAGATACCTTTTGTTGCTTGCGTTGCCGTATTATAGGCGTATGTAATGAATGGGAAAACTAAGTCCCAGTTAGAGTGATCAGGCTTTACATACATAGATAGCATGTCACCGAGAGTACGAATAAAGCGCTCGGTAGCCCCATTGATTTGAGGGGGGTGAGCGGTACATGTGCGATGTACAATAGCACACACAGCGAGCAATTTTCAATGACCTCGGACAAGAAGGCGTGGCCACGGTCACTGAGGAGTTCTTGAGGGCCTCAATGACGCAACACAAAATGACGCAGTAAAAAAGTGGCAACCTCCTGTGCTATAGCCATTTGAAGAGCAGCGGTCTCAGCATATCGCGTTCGCCGGTCGATAGCAACTATTATCTTCCTGTTAATAGCCAGTCGGAGTCAATGGAAGTGGCCCATAAATATCTATGCCGACCCGTTCGAAGGGTCAGCAAGGGCATGGTAAAGGCTACATTTCACCGGCGGAGGCTGTGGTGGAGATTTTCGGCGCTGACAATCGGCACAAGGGCGGACGAAGTTGCCGACGAAGGTATACATAGCACCTCAGTAGTAACGATGTCGAAGCTTTTCGTAGGTCTTGAAGATTCCTGCGTGGCCACGATGTGGGTCAGCGTGAAAAGAACTAATCTGCGAGCTCAGGGTTCGTTGAACGACGAGCAGCCACTCGCGTCCCTCTGGTGCGTAGTTGCGTCGATAGAGGAGCGTGTCACGTGTCGAGAAGTGTCGTACTTGGCACCGGAGCGTTTGCGTCATTGGGAGTTCAGAAGTGTCGGAGAGATGATTGAGAAGAGACGCAGTCCACGGGTCGTTGCGTTGTTCGACAGCAATGGTGTCAAATTCAAGAGATGACAATGTGGAATCGCAAGCGGAGCCAGCTGTGGCATTCGGGAACAGGGGGGAACGGGAAAGGGCGTCGGCGTCAGCATGCTTCCGTCCTGACCGATAAACCACGCGTATGTCGTAATCTTGAATTTTCAACGCCCAACGAGCGAGGCGGCCAGATTGGTCTTTTAACGTCAAAAGCCAGCACAGCGCGTGGTGGTCGGTCACGACGTCAAAAACAAAACGACCATATAGATATGGGCGAAACTTTCCAAGGGCCCACACAATGGCCGAGCACTCCTTTTCTGTAACTCTGTAGTTGCTCTCAGCCTTGGTAAGTGTGCGACTAGTGTATGCCACGACGTATTCCTGATGCTCCGGTTTACGCTTTGTGAGCACAGCACCCAGGCCTACACCACTGGCGTCAGTGTGGATTTCAGTTGGAGCTTCAGGATCAAAATAGCGTAGAATGGCTGGCGTCATGAGAAGCCGTTGCAAGGTAGTGAAAGCCTCGTCGCAGGAAGAGGACCACGATAAGAGGTTTTTACAGTTGCCGAGGAGTTGCGTGAGAGGTGATATAACAGACGCGAAGGTTCGGGCGAATAGCTGGAAATACGAACACAAGCCGATGAAACTTTGAAGTTCTTTGATGGTGGCAGGTTTAGGAAACGCCGTAACAACTCGCAATTTCTCGGGATTCGGGAGAATGTCTTCTTTGGAAACAACGTGGCCCAAAATGTTCAGTTGACGCATGGCAAATTGACATTTTTAAGGTTTAATTGCAAACCGGCATTAGTCAAACAAGTAAGGACGTGCTGAAGGCGACGTAAGTGGGTGTCGAAGTTAGGGGCGAAGACCAAGATATCGTCCAGGTAACACAAGCATATCTTCCATTTTACTCGACGCAGGATGTTGTTCATCAATCGTTCGAACGTTTCAGGTGCATTGCCCGTGTTGTTTTCACCATGCAGGCTTTGCTTGCATTGCTCGTGTCATGGCTGCCCGTGGTATCGTGGTGCTCCGATTGCTCGTACGCACTCCCGCAAAACGTGGTTGGAAACAGCCACTACGCCTGCGTGCAGCTCCTAGGAAGACCTGACAACGCAACTTTCATCGACCCCGACACGTGGATGGAACTCGACCTTCGGTTCCCAGCCCAATGTTCAGCGACATCATCTTCCCCGGCACACATATACGAGCTGCCCCACCCGGCAGGCTTCAGTGGGCACGGGAGCAGCGCCAACGGCGTCGCATTCACCCGTGTTGTTTTCACCATGCAGGCTTTGCTTGCATTGCTCGTGTCATGGCTGCCCGTGGTATCGTGGTGCTCCGATTGCTCGTACGCACTCCCGCAAAACGTGGTTGGAAACAGCCACTACGCCTGCGTGCAGCTCCTAGGAAGACCTGACAACGCAACTTTCATCGACCCCGACACGTGGATGGAACTCGACCTTCGGTTCCCAGCCCAATGTTCAGCGACATCATCTTCCCCGGCACACATATACGAGCTGCCCCACCCGGCAGGCTTCAGTGGGCACGGGAGCAGCGCCAACGGCGTCGCATTCACCCGTGTTGTTTTCACCATGCAGGCTTTGCTTGCATTGCTCGTGTCATGGCTGCCCGTGGTATCGTGGTGCTCCGATTGCTCGTACGCACTCCCGGAAAACGTGGTTGGAAACAGCCACTACGCCTGCGTGCAGCTCCTAGGAAGACCTGACAACGCAACTTTCATCGACCCCGACACGTGGATGGAACTCGACCTTCGGTTCCCAGCCCAATGTTCAGCGACATCATCTTCCCCGGCATACATATACGATCTGCCCCACCCGGCAGGCTTCAGTGGGCACGGGAGCAGCGCCAACGGCGTCGCATTCACCCGTGTTGTTTTCACCATGCAGGCTTTGCTTGCATTGCTCGTGTCATGGCTGCCCGTGGTATCGTGGTGCTCCGATTGCTCGTACGCACTCCCGCAAAACGTGGTTGGAAACAGCCACTACGCCTGCGTGCAGCTCCTAGGAAGACCTGACAACGCAACTTTCATCGACCCCGATACGTGGATGGAACTCGACCTTCGGTTCCCAGCCCAATGTTCAGCGACATCATCTTCCCCGGCACACATATACGAGCTGCCCCACCCAGCAGGCTTCAGTGGGCACGGGAGCAGCGCCAACGGCGTCGCATTCACCCGTGTTGTTTTCACCATGCAGGTGTGTAACAAGTATTCATTGCATGCTAAAAAAAATTATGATCCATTCCTATTGCTGTTCCCGTGCCCACGGGTGTTGTGTGAGACCGTTGCTGAGTGTTTTTCTATGGCCTCATTACTGCTGTGTTCAGGCGACGTAGAAGAGAACCCCGGGCCTACTACTCGCTCTGAATCATTGTTAGAAGTTGAGTCATTGCCTGATAACCCCGCTGAACAAATGAAAATTGTGTTTCAACTGCTGAAAGACATTCATTTACGCTCATCTCAAAGTTCGAAGAGTCAAGCAGAATTAGTAACAGAAGTAAAAACGTTTAGGACCGGCCAAAAAGGAATCGAAACAACAATGACAAATATACAAAGCCGATTAGATCAAATTGAAAGCAAGTTAAAGGATCTCGATGCCTTTAGTGATAGACTATCTACCGCCGAGAAATCTGTAGAAGAACTAACCACTGAAAATAACCTTTTGCAGTTGCGTCTAAACGAACTAGCAGACCGGTGACGCCGTAACAACTTAATATTTCACGGTATCCCTGACGCCAAAGAACCCTGGAAAGAAACTCAGTCGAAGTTAAATACCTTACTAGCCGATGCAGATATGTCTCTCCCCAGTAACGCCATCGAACGGGCCCACCGTCTCGGTACATACTCCCCAAACAAGTGTCGCCCTGTCATAGCAAAACTTGCCAGTTTCAAAACAAAAGAGCTTATTCTCTCGAAGCGAAAACATTTCAAAGAAAGTGACATATCTGTATCCGAAGATTATTCACCCTGCACTCGAATTGCTCGTAAAAAGTTACTTGAATTTGGCAAAAACTACCCCGAATCCCCCGATTTTCAACTGCGCTACACTAAATTGCATCTCAACCGCAAAATCTACATTTATAATGCAGCTAGCGATAGCATCGAACAACTTCCGTCAAGTAGCCGAAGCTCTGGTCCTACCAACGACACTTTCCTACGAACGTCACCGTAGGTAAACGCAAGGGGCAGTGGCCGACAGACTACGCCTCGTGTTTCTGTACTTTTTACTAACATAAGAAGCATTCTAAACAAACACAACTCATTATCAAGCGCAATAGACTCATGTTCTGCCCACATAATCGCATTAACTGAAACTTGGCTTCCTGAACACGTGCATGATTCGGAAATTTTCGTAAATGCGTCACATTTTACAGTCTATCGATGTGACAGAACGGAGCGCCGAGGTGGCGGAGTGTTGCTAGCTGTTTCGCGAGACATTCCTTCATCTCCCATTCATGTGAACAGTAACCTAGAAATATTTTTCTTGTTATTAACGCTCGGTCATCTCAAAGTAATCATAGGTGTGTGCTACCGCTCACCATCTTCGTCCTCTACGTTCGTTAACGAATTGCATGATTCTGTCAATATTATTATCAGTCGATTTCCATCGTATCCATTGTTCCTTCTTGGTGATTTTAACTTCCCAAATATCAAATGGCAAACCTCCCCTCCGGTTTTATCACCCTCTTCAGCGCTTTCTAAAGATTTTCTAGATTTTTGTTCTGTCTTCTCTTTGTCACAGTTAGTTACCGAACTCACCCGAGTATCATTTACTACGACAAATACTCTTTATTTGATTTTAACCACCCATCCAGACTTTGTTTCAACTATTACCTGTTTACCAGGTATTAGTGACCACTCATTGCTCACCTTTGACTTACACGCTACCCTCTTAAAAGCACCAGAATGAAAAAAACTATTTGCGATTACAAAAAAGCTAACTTCGATGCTATCAATCGTGAATTATCTGAATTTACCGACGTCTTTCTGACCGACTTTAACAACCGTTCCGTTCAGTCCAACGGGGATATGTTTGCTGCCGAAGTTCAACGCCTCACCGTAAAGCACATACCAACGTACACTATTGCTAGTCACTCACAATCGCCATGGTACAATACCACTATCAAACGCCTGTCTAACAAGAAAAAACGCCTTTATCGTTCAGCTAAGCGCTCGCCAACTAACGAACGATGGGCCGCTTATAATACCGCATCTAGTATTTACGTCAGGGCACTCAAACAAGCTAAAGATAACTTTGTCTCTAATGTAATGCCGTCAATGTTAAAAACAAATGTAAAAAAGTTCTGGCGCGTTATCAATCCCCCAACAGATAATTACATCTTATTGCAAGACTCATCTGGTGACACAGTTCCCATCAATCAGTGTGCAACAGCCCTCAACAACACATTTGCTGCCCAGTTTACAAAAACATCTGATGTTCCACTTCCTTCCACCTTTTGCTACAATCACCTCCCCATGCCACCAATTCTAGTAGACATTTCTGGTATCGCTTCCCTTATCAACAAATTAGGCAACCATTCTTCCCCTGGTTATGATTCGTTTAATAGTAAATTTTTAAGAAAGACTGTAGAAATTAGTTCCGTCATATTAGCCAAGATATTCCAGCAATCACTCGACACTTCTACTCTTTAATCTGAATGGAAAATCGGTAAATAAGTTCCTATTCATAAATCTGGTAGTAAAAGTTCCCCTGCTAATTATCGTCCCATTTCTCTTACCAGTACGTGCTGTAAGCTATTAGAGCACATCATATTCACAAACCTTGTAAATTTTCTTGAAAGTAATTCCTTCTTCACGTCATCTCAGCACGGCTTTCGTAAATCATACTCCTGTGACACACAACTGCTATCATTTACTAACAGATTACACCGCATTTTAGACAACTCATCACAAGCTGATTGCATCTTTTTAGATTTTTCCAAAGCATTTGATAAGGTATGTCATAAACTTTTACTTCACAAACTAAGCCAACTGAAACTTGATCATAACTTGTTTAAATGGATTGAATGTTTTCTCCCAAATCGCTCACAATTTGTTTACGCTAACGGGTATAATTCTTGTTTTACTAAAGTACACTCCGGCGTTCCTCAGGGATCGGTAATTGGGCCTCTCTTATTTCTAATTTATATTAATGACCTCCCCTGCCACATTAAATCCAGAATTCATTTATTTGCTGATGATTGCGTTATTTTTCGTGAGGTAAATAACATAACCGATTCGTGTACTCTTCAATCAGACCTTAACACTGTTGATAACTGGTGCCATACATGGTTAATGGAATTGAACATAAACAAATGTAAAGTCATGCGCGTGTCCCGCAGTGTTTGCAGTCAATTTACTTACTAGTTAAACGACATACCTCGTGAATCTACTAACTCGTACAAGTACTTAGGCGTCCACATAACATCCAATCTCTCTTGGGCAATGCACGTCGAACAAATAATCAACAAAGCTAACCGTACGCTTGGGTACCTACGCCGTAACTTTTCCAAAGCTCCATCTTCATTGAAATTAGCTCTGTACAAAACTTTAATACGACCTAAACTGGAATATGCTTCTTCGATTTGGGATCCCAGCCACATTAATTTAATTACATCGCTTGAGCTAGTTCAGAATAATTCCACACGCTTCATATTATCGAACTACAATCGCACTGCCAGTATATCTGCAATAAAAAATAATCTGTCCCTGCTTACCCTGTCACTTTGAAGAAAAGTTTCCCGCCTATCAACTTTTCATAAATTGTATCACCACCCCATCTTGCGCGACGAACTTATTTTGCAACCCCAGTATTTTTCCAACCGTGTCGATCACCGTCACAAGGTTGGAATTATCACTTATCGTACTAACACAGCTGCGCAGTCGTTCCTGCCTCGTTCTTCTCGCGAGTGGAACCACCTTCCTCCTGAAATTGTTGCTATTAACGACAACCATCTTTTTCGTGATACCGTAGCTAACATTGTATACGCAGGACCTATTTATTGTATTTTTTGTTTGTACGCTGACTTTTGCTTATATTCGTACTAACGCTGTATTTTTCCCTCCCCACCATGTACCATGTGTTATTTAATGTAATCCTCTCCCCTCTGTAATGCCATTTGACCCTGAGGGTATTATAAATAAATAAATAAAAAAGTCCCAAGGGCATTACGGTGAATTGATATAAGCCGTCTGGCGTGACAAAAGCAGTTTAGGGGCGATCGGCCTCCGCCATCGGCACCTGCCATTAGCCTGACCGCAAGTCTAACGAGGAAAAGAACTCGGCACCCTGTAAACTGTCCAAAGCATCGTTAATGCGTGGTAGTGGATAGACATCCTTCAGCGTGATCTTGTTCAATCGCCGGAAAGTGACACAAAAACAAATAGAACCGCTTTTCTTTTTGACGAAGACCACCGGAGACGCGTATGGGCTCTTTGAAGGTCGATTTATGCCTCTGCGAAGCATGTCGTCTACTTGGTCAGCAACGCGCGATATGGTCGTCGTCGCAGTGGTGAGTGCTACCCACTGTCGATGTGGTGTTCTACTGCTAAGTCACGGCCGAGAGGTGTTTGTGCAACGTCGAAAAAATGGCGGTAGCACTCAAGGATGGCGAGGAGTTGTGAACGCTGCGAAGATATCAAATCTTCAGCGATGAATGGTTGAAATACGTTTGCCGACGTTGAGTCAGCCGCTCAGACGACAGCCAGTTCACAGACGGAGGTAGAAGGCACGTCATCGGGGACGGACACAATTCTGGTAGAACTGATTGTCTCGACGTGGCCAAGGCACTCGTCACAAAGTAGGGATGAAGACGACCTCTCATGATTAAAAATTGGCTCTCAGGCATGCACTCGCGGGCAAGAAGCACGACGGGCAGTCGACCGTTCCAGCAGTAGCTGGCGCTTTCGATTGCACATCCTGTGAGAGGGGATCGGCCACACTCATCACCTTTGGTTCTTTATTAGCGGTAGAATTTCTTTTTGCTGATTTTTCAGGAGCCATCAATGCCGGTCTCCGGTCCCGGCCAGGGCTCGTCCTGGTCGGCCAGTCGCCCTGATGAATCGGTACAACTGGTTTGTTTTCTCAAGAACGGCGTAAGGAAACTGCCTGTCGCGCTTGTGCCCACTGATGGTGGAGCCATTCGGTTGAGTGAAACGCAGGTGTTTCAAGAAGAACTTCGCAACATAAGCGTTCATTTTCTAGACATCTCGGAGGCGAGGCGTTTCGGCAAGACTGGCATACTATGCAGGTCTTCAAATATTCAATGCTTAACAGACTTACAGGCCGCCACAAAATTTGCGTTCATTGTTGTTCGCGCTTTTATCCACCCTCATTTTGCTTGCGTGAAGGGCATTGTTCGTGGTGTTCCAACTAACATTAGTCCTGAAGCATTCTTAAAGATGGTCTCTCCAGCTGGCGTGATATCTGTCTACAGATTCACCAGACCTGTCCGTGATACGCGAGTCCCTACTGAAAGCGTCATCGTTAGCTTTGCTGGTCTCACACGCCCTTCTGAGCTGAAGGCCTGGCCTTATCTATTCCGTGTAGAGGCATTGACACCTCGCCCACTGCGATGCCGTAACTGCTGGCGATTTGGACATAGCGCTAATGCTTGCAGGTCCTCACTGAGATGTGCAAATTGCGGTGCGGCACATGCCGCATCAAATTGTCACGTAGACAACTGCAGGTGTTGCCTATGTGATGGAGCACACACAGCCACGGACCATAGCTGCCCTGCTCGAGAACGTGAAACACAAATTCTAGATATAATGGAGAAACGCCGTTGTTTTCGGTCTGAGGCAACATCCTTCATTAAAGAGCGCAAAGTGGGGTACGCTGCTGCTGCGTCACGCCAGTGTGGTTCAGTTGAAGCGACGGTCGTTTCTGCAGTGTCGGCAGCGATAGATAAGGCCATGCCGATGATTATGGAACGGCTTTTGAACACCTTTGCTGAAGGTCTGGCCGAAATGCTCGCCGCCAGGTTAAACAGCCTTATTCCCTCCTTCGCTGCACACACTGTCACGGTCCAGGGTGAAGCTGAGAATCTTGACAATGAACAAAATAATCGGCGTCAAGAAGATGTTACCCCTGAAACGCTCGTCAGCGCTCAGTCGCCGACCCCTGTGGGGCCCAGTGGGTCGTTTGGTGACATAAGGCTTAGTAATATCGTTCATAAACGACGCAATGCTCCATTGTCTCCAACCAGTTTGCCAATGTTGAAACAAAAAAAAAAGTTATTCCTAATACCAACAACGAGCAGGACGTTTTGCGCTCTGCAGTCGAGTCAACTATATTAAGCCCATCATAGAACCTGTAAAAGTTCTCCAGTGGAATTGTCGTTCCGTCTCTTCCACTTACATTTATCTTATTTATCTCATACAGCAAACAAATCCTAATATACTTTTACTTCAAGAGTGTTGGCTTTCAGTAAACCAAACATTTACTCTGAAATATTTTCGAACGTTTAGACTGGATCGGCCAGGTAGAGGAGGTGGATTATTGGCCCTAATATCTTCAAAAATGTGTCATCATGTTACTGTAACTTTTGAACATATTTGTCCGGATTGTGAATTGTTAGGAATAGATTGTTTGTTACCTGACTCTAACAGGATTACAGTGATTAATGCGTACTTTCCGAATGAAGTAAGACGCACAGATCACCTAGATTGTGTTGTCAAGAATTCTTCGTCAAATTCAATTTCATTGGCTGGGGATTTTAACTCGCATCACACTTCTTGGGAGTTTAAAACAGATGGCTGTGGCAAAAGATTGTGGAATTGGTTGCAGGATAATAATTTTCGCTGTCATAACTCTGGACAAGTTACCTTTCTACGCGGGATAAGCTCATCAACATTAGCCCTAATAATTTCGTGTGACTAGTTCATGATTTCATCATGGGAAACGTTTGATAATGGGACGAGTAGTGATCATGTACCAATTACCTATGAAATAATTCTACCACAACTTACCTCTGCTATCCGGCAACAACGGTTCATCAACTATAAACTTTATAAAACTGTTTTAAACTCCGCGCTCTTGTCATTGAGAGGACGCGTTGGACAGCAACGAGCTGCTTCAGTTGTAGCATGTCTAAGTGACTCTGTCCAGCCGGCAGAGTTTTCTGTTAAGTACGGCAGCACACCGTCAAATTCAGCTTGGTGGAATGAAGATTGTACGCTTGCGTATAGGCGACGTAAGGCTGCTTGGAAACGTTTGCGCCACAACCATACTCCGAAAAATCGGGTTGACTATAAGTTCCACGCAGCGCTGTTTAGACGTACAGTTGCTATAGCTATAGATAAACACAATTCTGACTTACATTCGCGTTTATCAAAACCTGATAAAAGATCTGCCCTGTACAGGTTTCTACGGAACAAAAATCGACGCAGGTACCAGCATATTCGCATTCAGTAGTTTTGTCTCCTAAAGAGACAACAGATTTGTTAGAGGGCATCGCGAAAGGACTTGAAGCGCGTTTCGCTTCGTCATGCTTGAGACCTGTGACATTCAAAAGCGAAACCTCGGACTTTCGGAAAGTCACTATGACAGAACTGGCAGATGTCATACTAACTGTAAAGCAAGCGGCTCCCGGCCCAGATTAGATTACAAACTCTATGATTAAATTGATATTTAATTCCCACCCCGATGAGCTTTTGAATATTGTTAACTGCTCCTTACAGCACACATGGGTTCCAAGCGCATGGAAAATTGCTAATGTTCTGTTGCTGCGAAAAAAACCAAGCCTCGGATATGTCCTGGATAACAATTGGCCAATTTCGCTTTCCTCGAAACTAGTTAAAATAATTAAAAGAACTCTTCATAGAAGGCTCAGTGAATTCATTGCTCGTCAGGACATCCTTTCACCAAAGCAAGTAGAATTTAGATAGGGGTGCTCTATATGGTCGGCTCATGTTGATTTGCAAAGCCGAATTCACATTGCAAAAGTATCTGGTGAGCTTTCTGCATTAGTCACGTTAGATAGCACAAAAGCCTAGGATAGTGTGGAACACAGTACATTAATTTCAAGATTAGTGGAGTGTGAGGTGCCCAAGTACATTATATCTTGGGTTCAGGAGTTTCTCTTTCAAAGACAATTCTTTTGTTGCCACTAGTGAATTACTTCTGCCTCATATAAGCAAACAAGAGGTGTTTCGCAAGGATCAGTCCTGTCACCTCTTTTATTTAATATATTATTATCATCCATTCCCGTTCATAAAGATGTTCCTCTTTACGTCTACGCTGATGATATTGCTTTTTTCGCGTCATCCCGAGATATCAATAGTTTGAATCAAATCTTACAGTCATATTTGAGTGAGCTTGAGGTATGGCTTGGCGGGCAGTCTATTTCTCTTAATTTCAGCAAATGTGATCTGCTTGTATTCCCTCTATCCGTTCCCGTATTCCTTTCACTGCATTACCGAAATGATCCGATTCCACAAGTAACAGCGCTAAAATATCTTGGCATTGCTTACGTGGACCCTAGGATTGCTACGCCGGTTTTGCAATAAGAATTTATGGATGCGCAGGGATACGTTAATTATGATCTACAAACTTTACGTACGCCCAATTCTGAAGTTTGGTTGTGTTCTGTTTTCTGGAAGTGCTGAGTACAAATTAAGAACTCTTGTATCGCTAGAAAGGCAAGCTCTGCGGCTGTGTTTTGGGCTACCTAGATGTGTCGCGAATAGCGTGGTTTTTTGGAAGTTAGAATCATATTACTTGATGCTACATTTCGACGGCTTACTGTGGAAACATTTTTAAAACTTTACGATGCGCCCCTCTTCTGTTCACAGACAGTTTTCATCAAACATCCAGTTTCTTTCTTTCAGCGCCCGTGCTTTCCTTATCAAAGGCCCCAAGTCATTTTCGTCGAATCTCTGTTATGAAATCTTCCCGTTTCCCTCCAGAATTTAACTCCTCAAACGCAATGCCCGGTGCCAGTTGACTTATTTTCGATGACATTTTTCCGAAAGATGCCAAGTTTTTTCTAAAGCATGTTCTGGAGGGCCTCCTTCAAGACCATCTCAGTCATTTTCCTAAATACGTAGTAATTTTGCCTGATGCAACGCAAAATCTTCAAAGGCTGGAGTAGGTATTTTTTCTCATCAGCTTAATTGGTCTTTTGCGCTCCAAATGCCAGACTTCACACCAATTTATCTCACAGAATTCCTGGCTATTACAATCGCTCTTCGAAAACTAAATTATCAGCAATCAAAAGCTACTATTCTTTCGGATTTTTTGTTTGTATGAACACATTTAGCGTCAGCAAAGCAGTCTCCTCTTCTCAGGGTGTTTTGGTCTCTCGTACCGCATAGCCTATCAGAAGTTCGGTTTATTTGGGTTCGCGGGCATGCTGGAATTGTACTAAATGAAATTGCTGACTCACTCGCTTCGGCGTCTTTAAATTTCCTGGTGGTGCTAGTAGCCCCACAGTTTCCTTTTATTACTGCCAAACGATTCAAACGCCTGTTAATCTTAAAAATCAACGTAACGTCTTCGCTACAATCTGAACGATTTCGGCACTTGCAATTCACATGGAACACCGCAAAATGCCTTTCCCGTCAATGTGAGGTGACCCTCACTAGCTTTCGCTGTAGAGTTCCTCGGTTCAATTTTTATCTCAACAAATCAAAATTTTAATTAACTAACCTATGTGCAGTTTGCAATGAACCGGAAACAATAGATCACTTTCTTCTCACATGCCGCCGCTTGCCTCACTGCGACGAATAATTCTTGAAAGACTGATTGGTATGCTCGGATCGCCAGTCAATAAATCCACCCTATTATCGTTAAAAGCCAGTCAGTTGGGTGTGGGCCACAGTGCTATTCTGTCAGCGCTACATGAATTCATTCAGGAAACCGGAAGGACACGCTGCTAGTGGTACTGCCAGATATATCAAATTCTTTGTCCCCCTTCCTCATTCTTGTTAATTTGTTTTATATATTCTTGTTTATCGCAATCTTCTGCACTTCTTTCACAATTTTAAAGTAACTTTATTATTGTTCCTATCTAATTTCTCTTTCTTTTTTTAGCAAGCGTTGTAAAAAAATATTTATTATGAGGCACAGTGTTCAATCTCCCATGTGGGTATGAGCCAAGATATCCTAGGCGACAAGACAAGACAAATAGGCATTGTGGCTGAGCCTTCTACAAGGTCGAGAGCAGCAAAAGGCAGGGGGATGGCTCTTCGGGTGAGGAATATTGGTGATGATGTGAAGAAGACCGTGCCGTCGGATATTGCGCTGCATGAAACTGGTACGAACGGAAAAGAGCATAGAGGGATGTAGGTGTCATCGTTAACGACGAGTTTAGCGGCAGACTGGGTGTCGACGGACGCTCGGTCATCCAGTGAGCAAAATTCAACCTCAGCCCTAGCACAGTCGATTACGGCGTTATGACGCGACAAAAAGTTCCATCCCAAGATAATAGTATGGGAGCACGATGAAAGAACCATGAACTCTATCGTATACAGAACGACCTGAATTATCACACGGGCTGTACATACTGCGGTTAGTTAAAATGGTTGAGCGGTGGCTGTGCGAAGCGATAATCCGAGAAAAGGCGTCGTAACCTTACGAATTGAGCGGCAAAATGTAGCATCGATAACAGAAACAGCTGCACCGGTATCTACAAGAGCGATAGTAGGAATATTTTTGACGAACACATCAATAACGTTGGTAGGACAAAAGAGGACTTGGGGGAAAGCGAAACTTGCGCAGTTCTTGCCTCAGGATCTGCGTCGTCTAGTTTTCCTCCTCGTTAGGTGCGAGCCGTCGACGCATAGGAGAAGGCGAGCGGCAGCGTGGAGAGGGCGAGCGAAGACGTCCCGACCGAGGGCGGTGGTCGTCCTAGTAGCAGGCTAGCATTGTAGTGGAGGAACTGTATTGCGTGTTGGAGTCAAGCGGGAAGAAAGACTCACGGCTGTTTTCATCAGTGATATGCGTCCGGCGGCGGCAATACCTTGCGACGTGTTCGGGATATCGACAAGCGTAACATATCGGGCGATTGTCGAGGGTGCGATACGAGTTGGCGGTTTTAGTGCTGGTCCAGTGAACTGGAGGTGGGGGATAGCTCGCGCGAGTTCGGAACGAAGGCGCAGGCGCCTTGCGAGTTAGCATGGCTGCAGCAGCGGCGTAGGTGAGAGGAGAAGGCACAATATTAAGCTCCCGAGCAGCTAGTAAGGCCTCGGTGACCTCTCCTTGAAAGACGCCATGAAGAGACGATGGTAAAGTTGTGGTAGGTTCTGGTGTGAAGGGCAACAAGGAAAGCTGTCGTGCGACCTCTTCGCGGACAAATGCTTTTATTTCGGCTAATAGTGACGCTTAGTGATGACCATTGATCACACTAGACAGTGATGCCAAATCGTGTGCTGGAGGACGTCTCGTCAGAGCTCGCTGCTACCGCGATTCATCGTAGCTTTGTCACAGACTAATTACGTCGTTAACAGTGGTCGGGCTTTTCGCCAAGAGCATTTGAAAAGCGTCGTCGTCAATCCCTTTGAGGATGTGCTTACATTTTTCAGCTTCCGTCATTGCGGCGTTCACGCGTCTGCACAAATCGACGACGTCTTCTATGTAACTAGTGAAGGTTCCGCCCATTTCTTGCGCGCGTGTGCGTAAACGCTGCTCGGCACGAATTTTTTGAACGGCAGGTTGATCGAAGACTGCTACAATCAACGTTTTAAATTGCGGCCACGTTCGGACGTCTGCCCCGTGGTTTCTAAGCCAAAGGCTGGCTACGCCCGCGAAGTAAAACGACACTCGAGTCAGCTTGTCCACGTCCGTCCATCTGTTCAAAGCACTCACCAATTTGAAAGTCGAGAGCTAATATTCAACATTGTTGTCACCTGTTTCGCTGAAGATTGGAGGCTCCCGCTGAGGAACACTGCCTGAACAGGTGGCCGGAGGAGATGGAAGCGTCTGCTGATCGGCGTCCTGCATAGCAGAAGGTAGCCGTCGAGAACGGAGTTCCAGGATGGTAGCGGGAAGGTATAGGGATGGATACCCAGCGCAGCTCCACCAATTATAAAGGAGATTTATTGGGCAGAAAGGTTGATGCTTGGAAGGCGATGCACCAGCCGCAATCCACGATCTCGAGCCACTGCTGCACGCTCGATGCTGCTGCCTCTGAGCCGGAGTACTTCCTCTTCTTTACAGCTTCAACATAAACAGCAAGCCGTGATTCCAAGTTAAAGCATGTTGCGTGCCACTCTTAAAATGATTACATAACAGCAGCAGCATAAAATCTGAGGAAACAATCTTGCCGGGTTTAGGCAACAACGACAACATCTGACGTCCCTTTAAGACTCTCACAAGCAGCACTGTACCCACAACAAATTCACCTCAAATTATTCCTAAAGTGTCATCGTCTGTTTAAACAGCACAATTGTGTCATGAAAAACATGTGAGAACTCACGTCTGTCTGGCACATGGTGGCTTAGAAAATCGTATCTAACAAATATGGACTGCTCAGCTTGTCCGTGCTAAATGATTCCCAATGGTTAATCTTGAACGCAACGACAATGCACACATATTAGTCTGAAAGGGTGTATTCTTGTTGTCGAAAGCTTCGTTTCCAATTGGAATGCAACATTTTGTACTAGTCTAGGTTAAAATTTATTCAAAGCTTCATTCACACATTTCCTCCAGCAACTGAGTTTGCATTATTTATCATCAATGTAGCAGTATTACCAGACAAGAAAAAACAAAGCTTTCTTTCCTATTTCCGCGGAATAAGCACAGACATATTGTTACTGTTAATCATTGGAATGATGTGACTCAAAATTGTCATGAGAGCATAACTTCTGACTGCATAACTTATTTTAACAGTGGTCAACTAAAATACAAAACCAGCGCACATTTACCCGCACAGGGTATTAACCCCCAATTTAGCACGTGCACAGAATTCATGTTTTTGGCAGTGCTACTCTCTATTCGAGTTGTGGGATCAACTCAAAATCATTGTAATGCAGTAGAAATACGGCATTGCAATGATTGCAATGCCGTATTTGCAATCATTGCAAATACGGCAATGATTGCAGATCATTGCCGTATTTGGAATGGCAATGATTTGCCATTGCAAATGGCAAATCATTGCCATTTGCAATGATGGAAATGATTGCCATCAATCATTGCCATCATTGGCAATGATGGCAATGATTGCCATCAATCATTGCTATCATTGGCAATGATGGCAATGTTGGCAATCATTGCCATCATTGCCATTGGATATGGGATATCCAATGGCATTGCCATTGGATATGGGTATGGGATATGGCACAACGCTCCCGTTGTGCCATATCCCATACCTAAATATATATATATATATATATAGGTATGGGATATGGCACAACGGGAGCGTTGTCAACAAGAATAAATATATTTATTTCCCAACAGTTTCGGGAGGGGTCCTCCTTCATCAGGGGATGAGTTCTACTAACATGAACTTCCAAACTTCGTTGCTGCCGCGTCCCTCTCGCCTTGAAAGATGTTCGCGAGAGTGAGAGAGAACAAAAAAATAAAGAAAGAAAGAAAAAAAAAGAAGAAAAGACGAGAAGAATAAAACGGAAAAAAGAAAGAAAAGAGAAAAAAGAAAGTAAAAAGAGGAAGAACCACTGTCAACACTGAGAACGAAAACAAATGTCCGTGTACGTCCACATCTGGTTCTTATCCCGTGCTGGTCAGTTCTCGGCGTGTGTCAGACGACCCAAGATTGTCGCCGCGGTGGCGGGAGGGGTCCGTGACGCGTGCGCAAGGAAAGGGTTTCCCCTTAATGGGTCCGTCGGCTCTCTTTCATCTTCGTCCGTTTCTCCTCAATGGTCATCAAGTGGTAGGCGAACGTAAACACTTAGTATGTGCATGTGAAAAAAAAGAAAAAAGAAAAAAAAGCAAGAAAGGACACTGTACACGTAGGAGTCAGTCAGAAAAAACAGGCATGGTCTCCAGCTATCAATATTTGTCACCAATTTCCTCCTGGCTTACTTCTCGGAGGCAGGAGAGTCTTCCTTGGTCCTCGTTGATGCCGGCTACTAATGTTCGAAATTTTAAAATAAAATATGCCTCACGCTGTTCGCGCTCGCGTATGTTTGAGAAACCGGACTGCAAAAGAGTTACGCTAATATTTTCAAAACTGTGGTTTGGCAGGCGCAGATGTCTAGATAAAGGTAGCTTCGGCAGTGAAATGGCGTGGTACCGGTGATTATTGAACCGCAGCCGAAATGGCATGTCTGTTTGGCCGATATATTCTTGTCCGCAGATGTTGCAATGTAGCATGTATATTATGTTACTGGAGTCACAGTTAAGGCTTTCAGTTATGCAGAATTTGAAATCAGAGAAGTTCGTTTTGGATTCACGTGTTGTGACCATCTGTGGGCATACCTTGCATCGAGCTTTTCCGCAGGGATGGCACCCTGATTGAATTTTGGGGTGTTTGTTTTTGCTCTGACAAGAATGTCCTTCAGATTTTTATCCCTGCGGTACACCACGTGAGGTGGCTTCACAAAAATTGAAGTTAGTCGTTTGCTTTGCCTGATTATGTTGAAATGGCGGAAAAGTATGTTGTGGATTCGTGGCGCTGATGAGGAGTAAGTTAGTACAAGATTCGTTTGGGAAGTCGTTTTAGATACTCTGTTTTTGTTCTCGTTGCGAGCACGCAGTATGGCATCGTTAATAATGTCTTCTGGATAATTTTGTTTCAATAAGGAATGCTTTAGGTGTTCTGCGTGTCTGTTAAATTCCCGCATATCGGTGCATATTTTTCGGTGCCGGTAGGCCTGAGAATATGAAATACCCGTTTCGCAGTGTTTTGGGTGGCTGCTGTTGAAATGTAGGTACATTTGACGGTCTGTAGGCTTCTTGTAAAGGTTTGTTGACAAGCGGTCATTTTTGACTGTGACAGTGACGTCCAAGAAGTTAATGCTAGTTTTGGAAATTTCATGCGTGAATTTATTTGATGGGTGGCACTTGGTAATATCCTCTATGAAGCGGAAAAGACTTCCCTCATCGTGGTTCCATATCATAAAATATCGCATAAGTATCTCCTGTAGTAGAAAGGTTTCAAGCTGCGTCGCTCAATGAATGGGATTTCAAGCGAAGCCCTAAAGGTGCTCGCGAAGTTTGGGGCCATTTTCTTGCCCATTGCAGTGCCACTGACCTGAAGGAAATGCTTGCCATTGAACTCAAAATGATTATAATTTATTACAAGTTCAAGAAGTGTAAACAGTACCTCGTCACTTACACTCATTGATGAGTCAGATTTTACATATTCAGAAACCATAGCCGCTATTCCGTCATGGTGGGGTATGTTGGTTTAAAGTGAGCAGACGTCCATGGTCACCACAAAACTACCGCCTGGGATGTCGAGACTTTAAGTTTCGCAGATGAAGTGATTTTGTGTCCTTGAGAAAATAGGGAAATTTGAGGGGATGTTTTTTATTAAGGAATTGATGATTTCTGATATATTTTCTGTTGATGTGCTGTTACTGGATACTATCGGACGTCCCGGATTGCCTGCCTTGTGTATATTGGGGAGCAAATAGAATCGACCGGGAACAGAATGGGTCGGTAACATTGCTTTCAACATTTTGCCGGTAATTTTCTCGTCTCGGCGGAGATTATTTAGGGTTACTTTTATCTTCCTTTCAAATTCGGGAGTCGGGTTCGTTGGAAGTTCTTTGTAGAATTTTGTTTCTGATAGTTGTCGTTCCCCTTCCTTTAAGTAGTCCGACGTGTTTAGAATTACTATGCAGCCCCCTTTATCAGCCGGTTTGATGGTAATTTCAGTGTTTTTTTTTTTGTAGTTCATTGAGTGCCCTTAGTTCTGACATTGGTATGTTGTTTCGAGATGGCCGATTTTTTTCACACGCTTTGATGATATCTTTTTGCTGATATAGACATATCGAGGTGTTTGTCCCTCTGCTTACCTGGACACTATGATTTCTAACCACCAATCAATCTATTCTCGTCCATGCAATCCTTGCGATCATGAAAGTATTCACGGAGGCGGAGATTACGCGCAAAGTTATCGAGGTCTTGGTACAGTACAAACTCACTGAAACTACCGGATGATGGATTTGCTACCGGGTGATGGATTTGCATTGATTGATGGATGAACGTAGATTTTCAGATGTACAGATTCTTCCTTTTTCTTTCTTTCAGGAAGCCTTCCACATAGTTGTGTATATTCCGCATTATTTTTCCGTCCCAATTTATGAATATCTTTTTTCATTTATTGTTCTCATTGTGCGTTGATTTCTTTCTGTTTGTGCGGTTTTGTTCTTTTTGTTGATTTGGTTTTTGTAGTCAGCCTGGGATGTATTGTTTGTTATTATTGTTTTATTTTTGCGTGCGCCAGAACGAAAGACTTGATAATTTAGTTTTGTTTTATTTATTTGTTCACAGAATACTGCAGGCCCGTTTAGGGGCCCCAGCAGGAGGGGCAAGATCATAGCATTGCGCACAGGTGTAAAACAGCAAGAACAATAAAAAATACATCATATACAAAAGATTCAAAATTATATATATTATAGGTCAAGGTTAAATACGCTCAAGTGCCTCTACAGAGCTGGTTAATGATTTAGGTAGGCAGTTCCAGTCGATTATGGTTCGAGGAAGAAACGAGTATTTGAAATTGTTTGTTCTGGCGAAATACGGCGTTAATGAATGAGTTTGTCGATGCCGGGTTTGTCTTGTCGTAATAGAACCTGATTGTTCCTGGATACGTTAAATAAATGATTTATTGATAATTGGTTGATTGAATATTACTGTATTATTATAAATGCTTCGGAAATATGATGAAAATCTGGCTAGAACACATCTTGGTAGCCCCCGTACACGAAGCAGTTACTGCAGCTTCACCGAATGGCTGTCTCGAAGGCCAAACACAAGTAGCTTTCTGGGCCAGCGGGAAGCAGCTCAGCTCCATTGTCCCAAAAAACTCGCCTGACTTCAGCGCAGCCATTTGCAAGTGGCAAGGAATGCGCACGATAAAGAATGTGAAGGGGAGCCAGCCAGAGTCGTGAAAAAATCAGGGAACGTTTTCTGCTCACAGCAGTCGGTCGACATAGCAGACAAGAAAGTGCCGCGTCCCATTTTCAGCAACGACGAAGAAAATAGTTTGCGCTAACATTCAGTTGAATGGTAACAATATTGCGTCATTAATTGTAAACAAATAAAACTTCGTTCAGCAATAAACTGAGAAAACGTCAGTTCAAGAGAAAAGCGCATAAATCATTGATCTCAAGGGTAATGTAGGTTACACTGTGAAGCCTGCAGTGTGTCCATCCGTGCCAATGTTCCTTCTTCACTAGCCTGAGTCATCGGTGTGGTGCGGATTGTGTCCTCTTGCTCTTATTTCGTGCTCAACTTCTGCTGCATCTTATATAAGATAATTACTAAGCAGCTCTCAGGAATCTACTTACCTGTCCGTGGTGCAGTATTCACGGACATGAAAGGGTTTTTGTGTGCGTGTGCGTGTGTAGGCCGATGGATAGGAATCGTCAACTCCTCATGCGAAAAAAAAATGGACACCCATGCTTGCGGCTAAGCTTTCCTTCACAACTTCTTTCAAAAGCACTAAGAATGGACATGGTGGTCCTGAGGTGTGAATAGGTTATCTGGATTGAAAGGCTCCGTGAAAGTCAAGTCTCGGTTAATTGCTGCGGTAAGTTCATCATTTTTATTACCATCGCACATTGCTCGATATTATTATAACTCAGAAAACACAGCGCATTGCATGCTTTGTGAGTAAATAACTTCATAGTAGTCGTGAATACGTGATTAGGCTGTTTTGTTTAAGCGATACAACACTTTTCTTTTTCTATTTCTTCCAAACAAGGCTCTATTTAGTAGGAAACTCTACACGAGCATACTATTAGTTTCTTGATATTGTACTTTTCGTAAATATACTGATGTTATTATATTTGTTTTGTAGTTTGCTTGTTTTAACGCTTCAGTAATTACAAAGGATAAACTACAACTGGCGCAATTACAAACGAAAAACAATTGGATATCTCTCCCTCAATGGGTGCCATGAGAATTATGAGCGTGCGTTTTTCTTTGTATTTTTTCGCCTACTTTCCCTTCGTTTCTATAATTAAGCGTGTTTTGATAAGGACATGCATTGAAAATGTTTGCTAGTTTGGTCCTTCAAAGCAGGGTGCAATGCTCACGGATCGAAACGGGAAACTTCTCAATGTCTCAAACTGTCTCAATGAAGGTTTCGCACACGGCTGCATTCTGTGTAAAAAATGGTAACATAGTTGGAACCTTGAACAATATTACGTTATCTTAACTGACATATACGAATTTGCTATCATGGGACACAAATGAAGGACGAAGGTATGTGACTGGTGCAAACATGATAATCATGAGATGCGTGTCATGTGACAAAAAGACTACTTCCCAAGCTCATGATATGCTTGTGGCCGTTTTGATAGCTCCACATATTCAAAACTTGGTATTGCGTGACGTGAATAGACAACGAATGTAAATTACACGCCCAAATACGATAATCACGACATGGGTATCTTGTACCAACATGACTACATGCTACGCTAATAGCGCACTCGCCGCCGTTTCGCTAGCTCCACATATTCCAAATATGGTATCACGTGACGTGAATAAACGACCAAGGTAAATGACACGTCCAAACATGATATTCATAATATGTATGTCATGTAAAACACGACTATATGCTATGCTCATACCGTGCTTGCGACCGTTTCAATAGATCCACATATACCAAACTCGGTATCACGTGACGTGAATAGACAATGAAGGTAAATTACTCGTCCAAACACGATAATTATGATATGGTTGTCATGTAAAACATCACTACATGCTACGCTCTTAGCGTGCTCGCGGCCGTTGTGTTAGTTTCGCATATACCAAATTCGGAATCAAGTGACGTTAATAGACGAAGAAGGTAAACTACACGTCCAAACTTGATAATCATAGTACACGTGTCATGTAAAACATGATTACATGCTACGCTCATAGCGTGCTCACGGCCGTTTCCCTAGATATACCAAATTCGTTAATATGTGACACGACTACAAAAGTAAATTACACGTCGAAACATTATAATTATGACATGCATGTCATGTAAAGCATGACTACATGCTACGCTCACAGCGTGCTCGCCGCCGTTCTGCTAGTTATACCAAACTCGGTATTACGTGACACCAATAGACTGCGAAGGTAAATTACACGTCGGAACTTGATATTCATGGTATGCGTGTCATGTGAAACATGACTACGTGCTACGCTCATAGCGTGCTCACGGCCGGTAGTACCACATGTACCAAATTTGGTATCAAGTGACGTGAAAAGACGAAGAAATAACACGTCCAATAACAATAATCGTGATATGTGTGTCCTGTAAACCATGACTACATGCTACAATCATGGCCTGCTCGCGGATGTTTCGCTAGTTATACGAAATTCTGTATTACGTGACGTGAATGGATGAAAAAGGTAAAGTACACGTACAAAAATGATAATTATGATATGCGTGTCATGTAAAATATGACTACGTGCTACGCTCATAGCGTGCTCGCGGCCATTTCACTGGATCCACATATACCGAATTTTGTATTGCGTGACACGAATGGACGCCAAAAAGAAATTGCACGTCAAAACATAATAATCATGATATGCGTGTCATGTAAAACATGACTACTTGCTACGCTCTTAGCGTGATCGCGGCCATTTCGCCAGTTATACCAAATTTGGTATTACGTGACACTAATGGTCTACGAAGGTGAGTTACACGTCGAAACGTGATATTCATTGCATGCGTGTCATGTGAAACATGACTACGTGCTACGCTCTTAGCGTGCTCACAGCCGTTTCCATAGTTCCACATATATTAAATTTATTATCAAGTGACGTCAATAGACGACGAAGGTTGATTGATTGATTGATTGATTGATTTGTAGGGTTTAACGTCCCAAAACCACCATTTGATTATGAGAGACGCCGTAGTAGAGGGCTCCGGAAATTTTGACCACCTGGGGTTCTTTAACGTAAACGACGAAGGTAAAAGTCACGTCCAAAATGATAATCTTAATATATGTGCTATGTAAAACATGACTACATGCCACACTCATGGCGTGCTCGCGGCTGTTTAGCTAGTTATACCAAATGTCGTATTACGTGGCGCGAATGAAAGACAAAATTAAATTACACGTCCAAACATGATAATCAAGATATGCTTGTCATGTAAAACGTGACTACATGCTACGCCCCTAGCGTGCTTGCGGCCGTTTCACTAGTTAAACCAAGTTCGGTATTACGTGACGCGAATGGACGACGATGGTAAATTACACGTCCAAACATGATAGTCATGATATTCTTGTCATGTAAAACATGGTTACATGCCACGCTCACAGCGGGCTCGCGGCCGCTTCAGTAGCTCAACACATATCAAATATGGTAACATGCGACGTGAATAGAAGAAAGTACATGACGCGTCAAACAAAAATTATGGCACGTAAGTTATGTACGGCATGATTTATGTCTGCTTCTTAACACTCCCCATTCGTGCTTCACATGTCATCGATTGTCATTGTACGTGAATCTGCCTTCTTTTTAGGGCTCTGGTCAAGCGTTGTGCACCGCTTGCTACGAAGATACCGGCACGTTGCGCGAAGATAAGTACTACCGCATTCACCGCAATAGAGTTGCGTCTACAATGCAAAGGAATACATTAAGAAAGTGAAGAAGAATCTGAGCACTCAATCACAAAAGAACCGGAGGTGAGTTCACCTGTGCTGAATATGTTTTTTTTGCCTTCCAGCTAATTAGACCCCGTCGCGTTACCATACTTTTTGGCAAATGTTTCTTTTTCAAATGTTTGGTTCGTGAATATGCGACTCTGTCTTGTAGACAACTGTATCTACTGAATTGCCTCTTAAAAAATTAATAAGTATTGTGTTCTCGGCGTTGGCGTTCTCGAAGCGCCGTATATTTTTCTGGCAATAAGAATATTGAGCACCATATAAGCGTGGTATTTCCATCGCTTGGACTCTCCCTGCTCCCTCTGCTCGACATAGCTGACACACTGCTGAGGTGTTCGTTTCGCTAGTAGATACCACTCTACAACATCATGAGAACACCACTGGTACGCATGGGTCACAACCGAATGCCGACCTTTCATCCCGGTCGGGAATGCAGTCCCCAGGAGCAACATGAACATGCGCTGTACCTACAATGCGAAACTACGGCCTCGCAAACGCGTTTTCTGGAAGAACGTCGCTATTCGCCCGATGCGTATGGTGTGCACGCTCGCAATATTTCCCACGATGTAAACGGCGAAACGAACCTAATAATAGATATAAAAATCAGAGGAACTGGGCTGCAAAATGCCTATGCTGCACATTCTATGTGTATGCGAAATGCAAAAGTATACGCGTAAGTCGGGCTCTTCGTAATAGAATGTGCCGCTTTAGTTCCCCCGAATTGCCTACGAATCGAATGCATTCTACCAGCCACGCGTAAAAGCGCTTGCCAGAGATTTACGCAGATAGACTCCCAAAGAATGAACGAACCCATTCCACTAGCGGCGCGCCTCTGCTGATGGTGCAATACAGAGAAACTTTTCCATTTTAAACATCGACATCGCTCTTTCTGTTTTTTCTTAGTCTAAAACTTGCGCTGTGCGCGCCCGAGTTTCGAAATACTTTTTACGAGGATTGTGAAACAGGCAGCTTAGCATGAGGCGCCACGTATACCTTATTTTTCACCTTACGACACGAGCCGTCGAATGGCATATCCGGTGCTGATGCGTCCGGAACAATAACAACATAAATAGACAAGGGAGGTCTATCCCAGACGACTGAAGTACGACAGAAGATTGCCTTAGTGAGTGAAGAAATGGCTCCGCTCAGGTGGAACTATTTTTTATTGACGGAGCCAGTCAAATACGGCCGGAAATCTCACAAATTCTCCTTTAGGTAGTCCTCCAAAATGGCTAGAAGGCGAAGTGCATTCAAAGTATATGTCTGCGACATTCATTCATTGCATGAATGTGTCAACTGTTGGTGCGTTTATATTCTTGTAAACAATTAAAATAGGATTGGTATTATTAGTAGAGTATCTTTCTAACCACATGGAAGACTTTTGATTAATGGCAGCGTAATATGTCATAAACCCAGAAGGAGCTTAACTGCCCGAAAGCTGCTCTGATTGTCAAGGTTCCGAGATTTTAGAACTTGAACTGGGTATGAGAAGCAAGTAGAAATACCATTTTTTTTAGTTTTCACAGTCCGAAATCGAGAGGGAACTTCACTGCAGTACTGGGTAGGTGTAAAGAAAGCGGTCCCGTCTTTCTGATTAGTCAGTTCACTCATAGAACATCAAGGGAAAAGAAATTCGTAAAATAGGTAATGCCTTGTCACTAAGTTAGTTCCTCTTTTCAACAACAACCAGATTTTTTCTGTGACCCATCTTTCTTTCAGCGTTGCCTGTGATGGTGATCACTGCCAGACTCACCCCCATATTCTAGAACGTCCTTTCGCTCAACACTTCGCCTTCCTTTGAGAAAGCCGATGGGAGTGTCGTCTCTAGGCACGGAGAGTCACTGCGTATTCGCGATAATCTGCTGCGATTATTGGGTAGGGCAGCGTCATTTTAAGCCGAGCGGTGGCGCAGTGCTCAAATCTGTCAAGTGCAGCGTGAAAGTCGAGTCGAGGAGCGTTGTTGAATACGGGGTCAAGGGCATATTGAATTTGTGATGGGTTTCTTGGGAGTGTGGGGCGCAGAAAAAAAAGTGGCTTACTGCTATTTTTACAAATTGGTATAACACGAAATTTAAACATGTGCTCGCAAAGGCAGTTGAGCGTTGTTTGAACACTGTTTTGTCAAAATGGCAATGGATTGAATGCTGCAGCAATAAATTGCAATGTCACGTGAAGAACTGTGAACAGCTCAAACTGTTAAAGCATACTTCAAGCAGAAATCACCCACGCAATGAGCTTGAACAGTAGGAGCTCGGACGAACAACTGTCCCAGCTGAACACTGAAAGCACGCTGCTCAAACTGAAAGACGCACGAAATGAATGCATGGGTATACACAGGCCGATAGTGAATAATTTCCACACTGCATACTTCATCGTGTGTGAGCAGCACTCTTTTCGTAAATGCAGCTGCGGCCGCAAGTTGTTCAGGATTTGTTTTGAGTGATATGTGGGGTTTAACGTCCCAAAACCACCATATGATAATGAGAGACGCCGTAGTGGAGGGCTCCGGAAGTTTTGACCACCTGGGGTTCTTTAACGTGCACCCAAATCTGAGCACACGGGCCTACAACATTTCCGCCTCCATCGGTAACGAAGCCGCCGGGATTTGAACCCGCGACCTGCGGGTCAGCAGCCGAGTACCTTAGCCACTAGACCCCCACGGCGGGGCTCATGATTTGTTTAACTACTGTAATTTTAAAGAACACTTTCGGTTGAAGCACGGCAGATATACACAGTACCCACACGAAAAGAGGAAGACGCAGTGTTGTCTGGGTAAGGCATCGGCGCGAAATGCAGCATGGCGCCTTTCGCGCCCTGTGGCGTTGTCGAGGTGAACTCCTGAGAGGGAGACACGATAACACACTTTTCTCTGCACCCCCCTTTCTTTGAAATCTACTTCTAAGATGCGAGTGCGAGCTCCTTCGAAAAACGACGCTTGCAGTGGCGGTGCGCTAGCTAGTGGGCATTGTTGGAATCACCCTAATGCAATCTTGCGTGTGACTGCAGAGGTGTACGTACTGGCAACGCTGGTGTACACGCCGCTCATTGACATAGGACTAGCCACGAGCAAAATAAGCAAGCTTCTTAAACAATCATGCATCTCAACGAAGTTCATGATGACGAATGGATCACAGTAGGTCCTAAGGATCATAATGTTCCCGTTGAAGTCGTCGAACACTATGAAGGGTTTCGCACTTTTACACTCTAAAAAAAAGAGCGAGTAAAAACGGTGTCTTTTTGTCCCACAACAATATTCGTCATCTATATTGCGTTCCATTCTTGCGCTATCACACCGTGCCCGGTACATTCCGGTAACGATCGACATGCCCATAATCAGGGTTACAATGCATTCTCGATAGGAATGTGGCCAGCATCGAGTTTTCAAGAAAGGAAGCGCACACAAGCCTGACGAAGATTATTGTTGTGGGACAAAAATACACCTTTTTACTCAATATTTTTAGCGAGTGCAGGTGTTCTGTACTGTTTCTTCACAGTTCTATTTGTTTGTATATTGTAAACGTTTTCAGTCACATGCAGAGAAGTTTCGAATATAGCGACGCTTCTCTAATCACAATGACAAAGAATTGTGAACTTCAATGACGAGGCTAGGTCCTAAAGTCCGTAATGTAGCCGGCCCGTAAGAAGTTACTGGACTTTCTGACGTTTTGTATTGTTCTGTGAAACCCATGGTTGATTTTAGACTATTGTCGAACATTTTTGTGTGCCTCACGTTAACCTATCTCTGAGATGGACGCTGACCACAGGGCTAGGCTCTATAAGCAACTCGAGCCCTAAAAAATGAAAGGTGCAAAGAATTCCCAGTGGCGAAGGTGAAAAGTGGCGAGCTTAAAAAGCAGAGCAACATTGCCCCACAGGGATTCTTATTGGCGTTGTCTACATCGATTATTCAAACAGTGGCAGTGTCAACGGTTTCTACTTCGTGCATTACCTAGGCCGAAATTAGATTTCTTGCCAGATTTTTTCTGCAAAGCCTGAAGGATTTGCGCACTAACTATCGGCTAGCTTGGTATAATACTCTGTATATGAAACGGCTCGTATTCGCCCCGCCGCGGTGGACTAGTGGCTAAGGTACTCGGCTGCTGACCCGCAGGTCGTGGGCTCGAATCCCGGCTGCGGCGGCTGCATCTCCGATGGAGGCGGAAATGCTGGAGGCCCGTATGCTAAGATTCGGGTGCACGTTAAAAAACCCTCGGTGGTCGAAATTTCCAGAGCCCTACAATATGGTGTCTTTCATAATCATATGGTGGTTTCGGGACATTAAACCGCACATATCAATAGATCAACCGGCTTGTATTCGCACCGTCGTGTGCATTGCAGCAACCTCATAAGGGTTCTCGACGCTGTAGATATATCGGCCAAGCCCAAAAGTAACAGTTCCGTATGCGTTTACCGAGAGCAACTCCAAGCGAAAATTGTTTGCTTTTTTTACAGCGAAAGCTGTTGTGAGATCACTTTTCGGGTCACGCGCCGTTACATGTTGTCCGCTGCCGCCACCACTTCCGCCGCCTCCGGTGTCCGTAACCATATCTCGTAGAGTTAGAAAAAAAAACAACCTTGCCCCAAAAACACAGTGGGACTTGAACCTGGGTTCACTGAATACCAGCCCAATATTCTGCCAATGAGTTACGCCGGTGCTTGTAACTTGTCAACTTTCTTTAGTGAGGCTTGACCTAGCACCAATGGCACAGTGGGGCTCAAACCCGGGCCCACTGGGTGCCAGCACAGTATTGTACTATTGAGCTACAGTGGTGCTTGCCTTAGGCAGCCTTGATATCGGGAAAGCAATCACGTTATTATGCGTTTTAGAACAACGAACGAACAACGAGTCGTCGCACAATGTGAATAGCATAACAAGTGGGCCGTTCAATGCTCCAACCCATTACAAAAACTTGTTCTTGTTTCCCTATTATTTGTAGCACATGCGTACTTCAGCCTTAGTTTCTCATCGTCGTCAGCCACTGCATCGATAATTAGCAAAAATTTACTTGCAAGTATTTAGCGGAAACCACGCTTCTCAGAAAAATGACAAAAATAGAATAGGGAATGGAGGCCTACTACCAAAAAGCTTATTAATAGTGCCCTCGTGGGTACCAAGCAAGTGTGCTTGCTGTAGTTACCCAATGAGCGTTTTGAAAAGGCTCTGAAAGGTCGCTCTTCCAGCTTTTGCTGTGACTGTATTCCGCCTTCCACGTAGGCATGGCGTTTTTTTTAATAATCGCAGTGAATTCACTCGCTAGGGTTGCAAAGGACAAATTTTAGACGGTTTACAGTCTGACATAATCTATGGGAGAGCAATAAGCAGCGCCAGCTGGATATGTTTAGAACAAAGGTTCGATGATTGAGATTACGATATTTTGTACTACGGTAAAGCAATGAAGTTGTCTGGCTTTGAAGAAGCACATTTAGGAAGCGCGCATAGGCCTGACCAGAGGTAGTCGTTGCAGAGGATGAACGGTTCGTTTTTCGACACAGTCCCACGCCCTCTCCTTTTGAAGAGAGTGCACATACAGCATCGCGTAGCAACGCGTCAAGATTCTTTATAGAAGGAGGGCATGGCATCACGTCAAAAAAATTACAGCATATCCACGCAGGGAATGATGATGAGTGGGGCGAAGCGTCCGTGAGCCCGTCCATGCTTCCATCCGTCCATTCGTTCTTGCTGCCATCTATCCGTGCGACCATCCGTGCGTCTATCCATGCGTCCGGCCATTGTTCCGTGCGTCTTTCTGTCCGTACGTCCGCGCGTCCGTCCATCTGTTCATCCACATTCTAGTCTGTCTGTCCATCCGTCAATGCTTCTATCTAGTGAACAGTTCAAGTGCCACCATCTCGCATCCACTGTGGCACATACCCACTCAGCGCCTCCATCCACCCGTCCGTCGGTCTTCTGGTCTGTCTGGCTGTATGTCTGTCTGTCCATCCATGCGTCTGTCCATGCGTCTATCTAGTGAACACTCCAAGTACCGCCATCTCCCACCTCGTATCCCGGTGGCTACATACGGCAACGATGGAGGATGGACAGGCCCACGCCCTAAGGAACTTCTTACCTAAAAAATCACAGCATATCCATGTAGTGAATGATGAAGAGTTGGACGAAGCGCCCATGAGTCCGTCCACGCTCCCGTCCGTCGTCTTGATCTTGCTTCCGTCTGTCCGTGCGTTCGTCCATCTGTACGTAAATCTGTGCGTCCGTCCGTCCCTTAGTTCGTCCGTGCGTCCGTCTGTTCATCTGACTCCATGTGTTCGTCCGTCAACCCGTGTGTCCGTCGGTCAATGCATTCGTCTGTGCATCAGTCCATCCGTCTGTTGTCCATCATTTCGTCCATCCGTCCGCGTGTACTTCGATGCGTCCACCCGTCATACGTCTGGCTGTGCGTCCTTACGTTCGTCCCTCCATCTAGTGAACATTTCAAGTACTGCCATCTTTCATCTTTTCATTATATATTCATCATATAAAAGTACTGCCATCCAGCGGACACTCTAAGGGATAAAGGAGAGAGAGATGGCTACCTAAAACTACGATGACGACGACTACTATACTACAACATACATCGCGGACGCACGACCAATGGCTTAAGGAGCTTCGCCCTAAAAGCAACGTGATGACAAGCTGCAACGGCTATGTGTACTCAGGCCCTAAGAATAAAGACCTTCAGCTGACTGATTTCGCGCTCCGTTGCCCGTTCCACTAAAACGTTCAACGTTACCGGAGTGCAACGCACATTTTCAGTTTTAGCCAGGCGTCGTTCAGTCAACGCTATCGTGACGCCATTTCTGCATGAAAGTTGATTTAAAAGAAAATAAACAGAGTTCTTAGGTTGCAGCAAGATAGAAAATTCAGTTTTAAAAATTGGCAGATCAAACGTACAGTGGGAATCGAAGATATTGCGAAGCACGAATGAGGAATGTTTGTATGTCACATAAAAATCAGCACCACGTCACGAGGTGAAGGTAAATGATGCCTTACATGGCTTCCATGTCACGATTATCTTGTGATTAGGTGTTGTTCACTTTCGTCCTCTATTCACGTCACGTAATACCAAATTTAGTATATGTGCAGCTAGTGAAACGGCCATGAGCATGCTCTGAGCGTGGTACGTTGTCATTTTCTTACATGACACGTGCATCAGGATTATCATGTTTGCACCAGTCATATATTTTGTCATTGATTATTGTCACGTAACCCCAAGTTCTGTATATGTGGAGCTAGCAAAACGGCCGCGAGCGCATCATGAAGGGCCCAATATGCTCCATTGTAGCGTTGAAGCACGCACACGCTAAGCACAGTGACGCTGCGTTAGCACAACACGAGCTCTCTATAGCCTGAACGCAAAAGGAAGAGAAAACACAGCAGGGTGTTAGTGGTCTCTGGTCTGGCCGCGCATGATCGCACGCCATCTCAGAGCTGGAAGGCTAGAGAAAAAGCCACAGCCTATCCACGGAGTGAATTGATGAGGGGGGGCAAAGCGTCCGCCAGTCCGTCCACACTTCCGCTCATTCATTAGTTCTGGCTTCTGTCTGTTCGTGCGCCCATCCTTCCATCCGTCAGTCCTTGCACCCGAAAACCCATGCGTGCGTCCATTCGCCTGTGCGTCCATCCGTCCATCCTGCCGTCTGCCCGTGCGTCTGTCCATGAGTCCATGCGTCCGTCCGTGCGTCTGTCCGTTAATTCGTCCGTGCGTCTAACAAACAGACAGGCAGACGATGGACGGATGCCGCGATCGGACGATTCACAGTTTGCCGATAAAAACATCCGAAACTTCGTTACACTCATCATCATTCACTGCGTGGATATGGTGTCAGGTGGTTGCTACATACATGTATACATGCAGGTGACGACGAACCCACGCCTTAAGGAGCTTAGCTACATGGGCGAGACAGCAGAGAGCAGGGCAACACGCTGAGCAATCTTTTTTGCCTCATGCTACAGGTTGCGATGGTAGTTCTCGGAAACGAGGTTTCGAGTTGTATCTACGCTGCTTCGATAACATAGGGGGGGGGGGGGTATGGTCCACGACGCTGGCGGGCATTCATCAACACTTCGTGAATGCGGCATCATGAATCAACGTTTTCCCCTTGCTACGGACCGGAATATCACCTTATCATCAGTGACGTCGAGTCACGTGCCTCATCGGACAGCGACAAAAGCACCCGACAAGCCATACTTCATCAGTGGGTGAGGCAGCAGCAAGCCCGGCAACATGCTGAGCAATCCTTTTTGCTGCATGCTACAGGCCAGTAGATACATGTCAGCTCGTGTTTATCGGCTGTGTTTTATCGGCTGTGTTGTCAGCTCGTGTTTTGCTGCTGCTGCTGCCCCGCCCACTGCGTGTCAATTATTTTTTTCTCTAGCATAGTTAGTCCATTCAGAAATCTTTTGGTTTGCGGAAACGTAGAAAAAACTCTAGGTCCATAAGAGAATGAGGTCTTGTAAAAACTCCTAAACGGTCAAAGCAAAATCGTTACAACTATACAGTAAATACTAGTAACGCAAAATGAAATTCAAAAGAACCCATCAAAGCTAACAGAAGGAACTGATTATATTGAACGACGATTGAGTAGTTGGTGTTTGCTGAGCTCGAACGTTGATGGCATCGAATCATCAATAGCACACCTTGACGAACGATTTGCTAAGGTTACTGAACGTGTTGATGATTTAGAAAACACAAGCAGGAGAAATAACCTAACATTAAATGTCTAACATGAAGCTAAAGCCGAGACAACACAAAACTTAGGACAGAAAGTAAAAGACTAAGTATTTTAAGAAAAACTAGAAATAAATGTAACATGCATTGAAAGACGCCACAGGCTCGGAAGAAAAAGCGAAAATAAAATCCATCCACTCATTCCTAAATTTCTTGACTTTCGAGAAACGAGTACCCTGCTTAAAGCATCGTATAAATTAAAACAAAGAGAATTCTACCTATCTATAGACTTTTCTAAGTGTGTACGGGACGCTCAAAGGCTTTTAGCACGATAGTGTTAAACAGCTCGTGTCGTAGAAAACTCGCCGCTGGCGTTGGCCTCAGTGGTTGTGAGCGAAAAATCGTCTTTGCGTCTGTAACCAAAAAATCAAGTTGCTGAGATAGCCACAGAAGGCCGCTACTTGTCCACACGTGCGCGCACGATCACACCTAAGAAGCCGTGCATTCGAAGAAAGAAAGAGCTCAAGGTCACGGGGCGCGGTAGTTTCTTTGCCCAGGCACCCCTCCCTGCTTGGCTTCTAGCGCTTTCGTCGAGACGAGAGAAGAGATAATGCAATTCCAGCATGCGACAAACCTTTGTAACTCCATTCGCACTGGACGGATCCTTAAAATTTTTTGCGGCGTTGAATTCATCAAGAAATAAGCTATTCTAGTGGATTCCATTCATGGTTACTTGAAAAAGTGGTTCAGGGCCCTTTTAATGTATTTTGTTGGACAGACGGCATGACTAAAACGAGCCCATTCGGTGATAACAGCGCGCACTTGCCCAATCAACTGTGGCCGTGTTTGTGTGCGTGCCGATGAATGTAAAAAAACATATTTATACTCGTACAGTTGCAGGTGAAGTTGCATACGCCCTCAGGCAAGTGCGACTCAATTGGGTCTGAGCGCGCGACAATTCATCCTTTTTAAGACTAGAAGCGTTCTCTAGTCCACACTGACACCAATACCTACGTAACATTACCTCTCCGTGGCAAAAGCCCCGTCTTGGTGCATCGAATCAGTGAACGTGACGTAGGGCTTTGTACGGGAAACATGCGCAGTCTCAATAGCTGGTGAGGTGGACGAGGGCTTGTGGTTTAGCGGCGAGATCTCGTATGTGACTTTGATAACTCGGCGAAGAACTCGGTAAGGCCCGAGGTAGCCTGGAAGGAGTTTTTCACTCAAGGCAACCCGACGCGAAGGCAGCCAGGTTAAGACCAGGGAGCCAGGGTTGAAACGCATGTCGCGGTGGTCACTGTCGTAATGGCGCTTCAGGTAGGCCTGAGATGCCAGGAGTTGATCACGGGCAACGCGACGTGCCGTAGCTATCCGAACAATGGCGTGGTGAGCGTAGTGTGTGGTTGAGTTTGCCTCGGAAGGGAGTAGTGAGTCGAAAGGCAAGAGTAGGTCACGGCCATACAACAGATATAACGGAGAAAAACCAGTAATAGCGTGAGGCTAGGAATAGTAGAGAAATATCAGGAATGGTAACGCGCTGTCCCAATCCAGGTGGTCCTCAGACACGTATATGGATAACATGTCCGTGAGTGTACGGTTCAAGCGCTCAGTAAGTCCGTTTGTTGCACATTAGTTGCACAGCTGGTAGGAAGTGCTCACGTAATGGCATAACGTGTCGTATAAATTGTCGCTACGGCCTCCCAACTTGTAACTCGCAGACTACGTCGGGTAGGACCAAGAAGGTTCAGGCCAACACAAAAAAATGGTTCGCTGGGGATAGGTATCAGCTGAAGGTACCCAGCAGGAGAGAGATAAGACTTTTTGCGGCGTTGGCAAAGTTCGCAAAAAGCGACGTAGCGCCGAATCGAGTGGTATAGGCCAGGCCAAAAGAAACGTGTGCGCACACTATCGTAAAACACCCAAATAACCAGCGGTGGGAGCATCGTGTTTTTGCGAGAAGATAGTTGGTCGCAAATGCGAAAGTACAACGAGAAGCAGTTCAGCACCATGTGGTGTCATATTGCGTCGATACCAAGTACCGTCATGCACAACAAAGATACGGAGGGCTCCATCTCGTGGTGTTCAAGTGAGGTGTTGTACAAGGGATAGCAAATATAGGTTGTGGCGCTGACCGTCGATGAGGTGTTCGAAATCGCTGACCGAGAAAACACAGGTATCTGAATCAGTTTTTGTGGTGTGAGGTGGATTGATGGGATAGTGGGAGAGGCAGTCGGCGTCCTTGTGTAGCCGTCCAGACATGTAGGACACAGAAAATGTGTATTCTTAGACGCGTGAAGCCCAGCGACCAAGGCGTCCCATAGGATCTTTGATTGAGGAGTGCCAACATGAGGCGTGATGGTGTGTTACCACGGTGAAGTGCCGTCCAAACAAATATGGGCAAAACTTGGCTATTGCCCAGACAAGAGGTAGGCATTCACGCTCTGCGATCGAGTAACTGCGCTCCAAGGCTAAAAGAAGGCGGCTAGCATAAGCAATCACACAATTGAGCTCTCCTTGTCGCTGGGACAAAATAGCACCAATACCATGGCCACTTGCATCCGTACGGACTTCCGTGGGTGCAGATGTGTCAAAATGGCCCAGAAGGGGCCTACTCACAAGGCGACTTGTAAGTGTGTAAAATGCCTGAGCTTGCTCAAGTTCCCAACTGAAAGGGCTGTTCTTTTTAGGAATATCATTGAAATGAATAGCGATATCGGCGAAGTTCTCAATAAAACGTGTTAAATAAGAGCACAGCCCCAGAACACTTCGGACATCAAAAGGGGTACGAGGAGTTCGAAACTCGCGGACTGTACGCACTTTGTCGGGATCAGGCTGTATGCCAGTAGCGTCCACCAGGTGACCGAGGACGCGCAATTGACGACGGCCGAAGTTACATTTTCTGGAATTCTGCTGTAGGCCTGCTCGTTTGAAGACGTCGAGGATGTCCGAGAGCCGATGGAGGTGGCTGTCGAACATCGGTGAAAAACAATAACGTTGTCGAGATAACACAAGCATGTGGACCATTTGAAACCACGTAGACGAGAGTTCGTGATGCGTTCGGAGCTGGCCGTGGCATTACATAGCCCGAAAGGCATCACTTTAAATTGGTAGAGACCATCTGGAGTGACAAATGCCGTTTTCTCATGATCTGTGTCATCTACTGCAATTGGCCAGTAGCGAGAAAGTAAATTCATTGAAGAGAAATAACTAGCACCGTGTAAGCAGTCTAACGCGTCATCAATACGTGGAAGCAGGTGAATGTCCTTCTTCGTGATAATAATCAGATGACGATAATAAATGCAGAACCTCTAAGTATTGTCCTTCATTTTTACTAAAACGACAGGGGACGCCCATGGACTGGAGGAGAGCTCGATAAGATGCTTTGAGATTATTCTCTCGACCTCTGTTTCTATGACGTGACGTTCTGCCGCCGACACACAATAAGAACAGCTGTGAATGGGCGGAGCGTCATCATGCGGATCGACCCAGTAATGATGCGGGTTCAACCAAGTGGGCGTTTGTCGAAATAAAATATGTCTTCGTAAGTCATCAAAACGCGACGGAGGGCGTCAGCGTAAGAAGGTCGTAGGTCAGAAGCTATTATTTTTTCGTGAACTTCTCATTGAATGGCGTCATCTGAGCCGAAGGTTGAGCAAACGCTGATGGTTGTTCATGGCTTAGTTCATAACTCCGAAGTTGTCCAAAGGGGACAACACAGCAAGACATACGCCCTTAGGAAGAGCTTGTGGTGACGAGCCAAAGTGTAGGAGAGGAAATCAAGCACGGTTGTTGGGGAGCGTACTGATGGAGCTAGGGAGAGCTATTTGAAGCTCTAGAGTGACGGCGTAGAGTGGAGACACGGCGTAAGTACCATTTTGAAGTGGTGGGCAAGGCAACGCAGGGACATAGGTCGCAGTGCCAGGTTGCAGCCGAAAAAAGTAGGTGGAGTGGAGTCGGGGCTGGAAATCTGCGCGGGCGTGGGCACAGCACTGGGGTAGCTCAAGTCTCAGAATCTCGGTTGAACGGCTGATAAGCGCAGAATGAACAGTCAAAAAGTACATTCCGGGACTCACCTCGGGAGGGCACTCTGCAAGTACAGTGAGCACAATTAACGATGAGCGGTCGGCGATGGTGATACGGGCGGCGCAAACTCCCTTGACGGCATTCGTGCTGTCGTTGGCTCCACGTAGTACAGCCGATTTGGTGGGCGTTAGCATTTTGCGAATACGGCTACGAAGGTCAGAGTGCATCACCGACATCCGGGCTCCAGTGTCAATGAGAGCTTCAACGGGCACATGATCAACAAAAACTTTGATCAGGTTCTTTTATAGGCGAGAGTCAATAGAGGTTTTGTAGTCAGAGTCTTCAACGCAGCCTCACCTCCGGGGCTGGATTCATTAGTTTCCCGAGGAACGCACCAAGTAGGATGGTGACGGGGTTCGCCGAGATGTAGGTGAACGGGACTGACGGTGCTCCGGAGAGGGCGAACGGCTAGTGACAAAGCAGGTAGGAGCGGCAGGTTCAGCGTAGGACGATTCGGCGTGTGGCGACAAAGGACGACATGAGCGTTTGTAAGGACGGTCAATAATGGTCGAGGCGTTGGATTTCAGCGGCCACGACAGGGGCGGGAGACATGACCGATCCGGGAGCACAAGAAGCAGATTGGTCTGTCATCCGGCGTTTGCCACATAGGTGGGTTTCGGTACCGGTTCGCGGAATACTGTCGGGGCGTAGCTGAGGCAATAATTGGGGCAGTCGTGGTGGGATGTGGGCTACCAGTGGATGGTATGTCAATATTCGCAAATTCTTGGCGAATAGCAGCTTGAACCAGCGAGATTGTCAGGTTGTCATGCGTTTGTGGACCACGAAAGTTCGGAGCTATAGCCTCAAGTTCTCGACGTGTGGCTTGCGTAAAACTTGGTGATGCAGGTTGATGCGGCGGTGCTGGATTATTACAGGGAGAGGTCGGAGCCGTATTAGGAAGCCGGTCAGAGCGTTGCGCGATGCGGTTGCCTTTTGCTTGCTCAGAGATATGGTACTCTTTGATGAGGGAGTCAACTGTTGTGCAGCTCTTGCATAACAAGAAGTTGAGTGCATCGTCGGCAATGCCCTTCATGATGTGTCCGAGTTTATCATCATCCTACATGTTCTCATTGGCTTTTCAGCAAAGTGCCAGGACATCCGGAATGTAATTGATTGATATGTGGGGTTTAACGTCCCAAAACCACCCTATGATTATGAGAGACGCCGTAGTGGAGGACTCCGGAAATTTTGACCACCTGGGGGTCTTTAACGTGCACCCAAATCTGAGCACACGGGCCTACAACATTTCCGCCTCCATCGGAAATGCAGCCGCCGCAGCCGGGATTCGAACCCGCGACCTGCCATCCGAAATGTAGGAAATATACGAGTCAGTGGACGTCTGGGCACCAGACGCGAGCTCCCTTCGGGCTTCCGCTTGGCGTCCAATTGGTTTCCCGTAAAGGTCTCGTAGATTCTCCTTACAGATGTTTCAACTTGTCGATTCAGCCTTGTCCGTCTCAAACCAAGCCTTTGCGGTGTCCCGCAGGGAAAATATCACGTTTGCCAGCATCATTGCTGGGTTCACCTGTAACTGTTCGCGACACGCTGGTACATCGACAGCCACTCATTGACATCGACCTTGCCAGTGCCGGTGAAGACTCCCGGGTCACGCAGCGGAGGCATCACGTATTGCACTGGTGCCTGAGTGGCTGGCACAGTGCCATTAGCCATAGCAGCGGAACCGATGTGAAGACCGCTGCGGAAATCCAGCTCCGACTTTCATAGAGACGCACCCAGCACTTCCACCAAAATGATATACGCGAACTGTTGCAGTTGAAGTTTCTTACCCCTTCAGGTAAGTGCAACTCAATTGGTCTAATCTCGAGACACTTCAACCTCTTCTATGGCTAGAAGCATTCTCTAGTCGACACTGACACCAACACCTACGTAACAATATGAATATATATGCCCTTAGCGGTTGAAAGGTGCACTAGGGGACGGATTTCGCTCTTGCGTTCAACTCTTAAAGACGAATATTAGGGGACCCCATTTTTATGGGGGAGTTTTGTAATATGATATGTGAACGAAACCACTGCAAGAACAGCAGAACAATAAAAATCTATATCAAGACATTTATGACATACAAGTCATGATTTTTATGTTATGAGTAGTTACTAATGCTCGTATTACAGTCATGGTTTTCCATACCAATTTTGGCATAAATATCATTACCGCAACTGCCAGGAAAACTACAACACTAAATCGATAGATAGATAGATAGATAGATAGATAGATAGATAGATAGATAGATAGATAGATAGATAGATAGATAGATAGATAGATAGATAGATAGATAGATAGATAGATAGATAGGACGAAAGTCTCCCGAAGTTTGCGAACAAATGCTTCGCATCGAAAAGTTTCTTTTTTTTTTCATTTGAACCAATTTGTTTTCGGGAGACTGAAGGTTGAAGTACAGCAACGTGCAGTGGCACTGATAGCGAAGAACAGGGTGTCGGCAGTCAATAATTCAACACACGCGGCGTTGAATATTCCAGCGTTAGCGCTGGTCGCCGAGTTGACTCCAAAATAAAGCCAGGTGTTCGTGTTTGCGCATTGACGAAGACAAATTACTCTAAAAATATATGGCATGATCTCACACTTTCTGGCGCCGATTGTGCAAGGCAGTATGTACACGTCTAACACATGGGGAACATTAAACATAAAAAGAATGTATTTGATTGATATGTTGGGTTTAACGCCCCAAAATCAGCATATGAATATGAGAGACCTTGTAGTGGAAGGTTGAGGAAATTTCGACCACCTGGGGTTCTGTAACGTGCACCCAAATCTGAGCACACGGGCCTACAACATTTTCGCCTCCATCTAAAATGCAGCCGTCGCAGTGGGTATTTCATTCCCCGACCTGCGGGTCAGCAGCCGAGTATCTTAGCCACTAGACCACCGCGGCTAGGCCCTAGAAAGGATTGTGTGTAGCAATATGTACTCCTATGATATAGCCGTCACGTCGGGTTAATTGTAATTGTTGTTAAGCGCCATCCACTGAAGTTGGTTTATGTAGCATTTTTTATTGTGAGGAAAAACTTCTAGGCCGGCACCTGAACATGTAGCAGGCAGTGGTTTATGTAGCAGTGGTGTTTGCAGGGCTACAATCCTCATGTGCACAAGCGCTTCATATCAGCTAACCATTTCTACTGTTGCTAAAATTCATGCGTCTCTTGGCATCGTTAAGCAACTCGAAACAACTGAGTATAAAAACACCTGCGGCTGTTTAAGATATGTATGTGCACACATTTGTACATGTCTATAGCGCAACTTCGCAAGGTTTACTGAATAGAAAGTTACAAAACAGTCACCTTCCATTCGTATGCATCGCATAAAATCTATAGTAAATGTACGCAGGATCTGAAAACATCACCCGACACACGTCATCAGTCTTGCGTCATAAGCAAATGTGAACGCTTCAGCATTATTTATTCGGAATAAATAATAAATACTTTGTGAAAGAAATTCTGAGACGAATGAGAATAATGATATTGACAATGCGTGTAAGCTTAGAATCTGTTTGATACTGAGTGAAAGTGGGTTAGCTAATACCTCCATATTGGTCGCAGAGTCACAGACATAAACAATAGAGTGCAGCGAAGGCACACAGAACGGCTAATAGAGCGTCTCTTTTGTTCTTTTTCATCGCTCTTCTGTTTAAGAAGAATCGCTTCAAGCAATAAATGTAAAGAACAAAATAGGTAATATTGCTTTAGCGGTCCCCCAGGAACACGCCATCACAACACCAGTGTCTTACTCTAGGGTACACACAGGCTTGCAGAGCGCCAGCTTATCTGAACCATAATAATGGTCAGAGCCGATTACAGTGAATAACTATGAAATGATAGCAACTTCTACGAGAGCAATGTTCTAGTAATTCATGGTGATGCAATAAAAGGTCTTTTGCTAGGCGAAGACGCCAAGCTTGGAGGACGCTTGAGCTTCGCTTACCAAAAGCAGAATGTGGTAGCGTAATCAGGCCTCGTTTGAAGAACATTTTTTATTGCTCTAATTGTTACGGCTCTGGGTGTACGCCACACCCATGCCGCGATAAAACGGATGACGGTTCACGTAACATTGGCCAAAAGAAGCTATACTCGAATGCCTACTGAAACTACCCCTGTGACGCCCTCACTATGCCGTAATTCTTCCTCTTTCAAATCAGCGAAGGGCCGACTACGCGACCGTCTGTAAGCACATAAACCTACACAGTTGCTCACTTTTTATGCTTTTACACCTGTATCATTCAATATGTCGGATAACTTCGTAATAAGTGGGCAGTTAAAACAAACTCGTTGGAACATGGTTTCACGCGTGACACAGTTTTGCAGTTCTGCTATGCAATATTACATTTACCTTAAGAAGACTCCTTGTACAAGATAGTGTTCTATCCTATTTTTTGTTTCATGAAAGAAGTTCTTTCAAGAAAGAGCGTTTCTTTTGTAGAACACCTGCTTGCACGCAAGAGGCCTGTGTTTGGTTCTCACTCAAACGGAATACATATTGCCTATTTGGATTGGCATCCTGGTCAATTCGTCGGTCGCGGATAATTATTTCACTCTCACATCTAACGAAAACTCAACCGAAACCTACACCGAGAGCATAATTTCTGCGGAACGACCTCTTTAACACAATTCACTTAATGCCGACATGGAGGATGAGATACAGCTTTCACTTATATCAGGTGTGAGTTCGGCTGCCTTCCGAAACGGTCAGCATAGCCTTTATCTTTCTGAATTTCGCGCAAAGAGCAGAATTGTATTAGGGCAAGAAAAAAAAGGGATACAAAGTTCAGAACGCAAGCCACCCCGACCGTCATTTGGCAAACGGATATCAAGATAAGACCGGTGACCTGTATAGACTAGTCCTTCCCTGATTCTTTGATGGTGACCAGTTTCACGCTTGAAAAGGGCAGCGGCTGGCTTTGACAGACATATTCGAATGCTGCCAGACGTGTTGATTTCACTCCTGATACCTTTTTGTTACAGTGTCGGAACAGTTCGATGGTATATTTTGCAGCGGATGGCGTACATCTAATCCTCGAATGAGTTCAATTTGCATTAGTGAGCTACGGGTTGCTTAGCTTGAGTTGTGGGCTTCCTTTTTGTGCTTTTGTCTTTTGCGATGTCTACTGCTATATACTTACGCTTCTGTGACTGCCCAGAAAACGGTGGCCCTTGTTAGTGCGAGCTCCCTTTGTTTGTTGTCGCCTTTGCGTGATCACTCTCTTCGTTGTATATATTAACTATCTCCGGGAAAACAATGTCGAGTGGCCAGTCGTGCTTGAAACTATGCGTGGATTACGGTGAAAATGGCTTTTGCACCCAAAGGAGCCTAGTAGAAAACTTAGACACAGAGAAACAGCAGTTATTGAGGGTGATGAAAGCACAATCACTGTGTACATTTCTTGTGTGCTCTTTTGTGTTCTGGTAAGCAAGCTCAACTCGGCCAAAAGTTGTTGTTCTTGTGGTTTCTTCCCGAAGAGTATTTTTACACAATATTATGAAACCCCATGGCATCGTATGTGATACGTATACTATCGCGGTCACGACTAAGAGTAAAGTGAGTGCGTATTGTAAAAATCTGTGATCTTGAGGCTGCGATTTATCAAAAAGCAAGTTCAGTTTGCCACTATCACAACATATGTTTTTATAATAAATGGCTTAGAACAAATTTAAAACTTCTATCTATTTGCTGCTCCTGCCGTTTCGTTGAGTTGAAAAATTAGCTAAGCGAAGATGCCCGTGTCGGATTTTGCCTCTTGCTTACTCGCCTTCTTTCGAAATAAAGCATGATGTCTTTACTGACCCGTCATCTATATCCATTGCTTTTATAGACTATTTCCAGTCTGTGTTTAAATCTCACAACAACAATATTTCTTCTCTGAAAGGTACTCCACATTCTGAAGCAATCAATAACATATAAATAATGAAAGAAGGCAGTCTCAGCCATATCCAAAAATTGGATGTAATAATCACACCGGCCTGCATGGGATACATAATCTATTCTTAATTCGCTACTCTCTGTTGCCGTCCAGATATTTAACAATCATGTTCGATCAATCAGTATCTTTCGGCACTGTTTCCTCTTCAAGAAAGCCGCCTGAATATCTCCCTCTTTTTAAATCTTCCAATAAGCAGTCCCGATTAGGTTATAGACCAATATATTTGACATGTGAGTCATGTAAAATGTTAGAACAAATCATTAATAACACATTACGCTGTTCTTAGAATCAAACCAATTACTGTCTCACAACAACATAGGTAAACTTCGTTTTAGCAAAACAACGCAAATAGTCGATCTTAATCGTGATAATTTGCTTAACATGGCGACCAAGTCGGTTCTATTTTATAGACTTTGCAAAAGCCTTAGATGAACTATAGCATTCCAAACTTTTTACTAACTTGACGTGATACTAAAAGCCCTAAATTGTTTAAATGGATGTTGAGGTTTTTGTCATCTAGATCTTAGTTTGTTTCTTACAGGTAAACGAGCTCTGCTATTTTTAAACAAACATCAGGTGTGCCGCAAGGGTCCGTTCTTAGGCCTTGACTTTGTTTTTACTTTACGTGAACAAATCGCCTGCTCACACCTCCACACCTCCTATTCAGTTCGTTTTTATGCCAAAGAGTGTGTTTTGTATGTAGTGATCATTTCACACAGCCACCACTACCGCTTGTAAGAGTCGTTTGCTGGGTTTCGCAATCATTGAAAACCTGGCAAATAAACATTCTCTTTAGTAAAACCAAGATTTTGTCTTTTTGTAAAAAAACTGCATGCGTTGCTGATTACTCCTTTGATAACTATCCTGCCATTAGGTTCATCGAATATAAGTATCTCAATGTTAATATTACAAACAATATTTAACGGTCCCACCCATCCACAGCATATCCAAGAAAACATTGAAAAAACTAGGTTATCTGCGTCGCACTCCGCTTATATCTTACTGAATGATTGATGTGTATGTTTTAACGTCTCAAAACCACGATATGATCATGAGAGACATCGTAGTGGAGTGGTCCGGAAATTTCGGCCACCGGGGGTTCTTTACCGTAAGCCAAAATCTAAGCTGAGCACACGGGCCTCAAGCATATCTCCCTCCTTCACTCCCTAAATTTTGAAAAAACACAAGTATGCTAGTATGTAAATTCGAAATTCGTCCTGTGGTTCGACAAGTTCGTTGTCTAGAACCCGTAAAAGCATTGCTAGATTGAAGAGATGAAAGCAGTCCTGAAAAGGCGCTAAAATTCATATGCCATCGGAACGATCCCGGCTGCTAATCCTGTTCTACTCTATCTTCAATGGAATTGCCTCCAGTCCATTTCCGTCCCCAAATCAAGTCAATCAACTTCTTGCTAAACATCGTTTCCTCCACAGGTAAACTTTAAAAACACAAGGATTACATAAATGCGCACCACAGTGAATGATGAGAGGCTATCACAACCTAAATTTGAGGCCTTACTACGCTCGAAATAATATGTTCAAGTTTAGTCTTTCGCCCGTTCCATCGAAAACTGGAATTAGATACTGGTTCCATTCGCCTATGCCCTTCTAAGAGTTTTCAGCTAAAATTCACAACACATACACCTGAAATACGCTGATCTGTTCAGATGCTGTATTTGTTCTTTTTTTATGTTCCAATATCTTTTGTATTAGTTCAGCCTTTCAGGTTCACAATAAAATATTATGTTACCTGTTTCCGTTATTTTAATTGTTCTTAGTTATATTTATGCATATCCTTTTATACCCACTCTTGCCTTAGCGCTATCAGCGCCGCAATATGTGTATCTTAATAACAAATAATAGCAAATTTATTCACCTTCAATATGCTATTGTCTTCAGGTGTAGTTAAGCTAGACTGATTACATTCTACTGGTGCCTGTGACTCAAGAAAAAGAACGACAGAAAAAGAGGTCATGTTGTCGATCAAAAAAACGTTTTATAGGCAACCTGGGTACATAAGGAGCAGTAAGAAAACCAGAGACATAAGTTGTGGCTATGAGTAGCAACAGCTGATAATTGTGCTGAAATTTAGGTGTTTTCTTTGTCATTCTTTTTTTTCTTCATTAAGCGTAATTGCACCCTGTTACCTTAACAAATTCTTATCGATGATTCGAAAAGAAAATGCACACTTTTTCTTCGTGCGTCTCCTCCCCACTTACTTCACTTAGGCTGATAGTCCTCAAAATCTTGATATAGTGACATATTTGTCACTTTTATCAAACACTAGAACATCGTCTGGCGTTTAATCCCAACACCACGGTATATAACGACAATACACTTTTCATTTTTCCTGCTTTATGAACACGAGACCTCCTGCACGTTATGAGAAATACTTTACTGCTTACGTAATGCGAATGAAAAGACGCTGGTTTTCAAAACTGCCAAACACGCTTAAGATAGTCGTCATATTTCTCGATCTCAGATCACTGCTTATAAGCAGCGCCGAACACACCAACGAGTGTTCTGAAGTCTTTTAGTGCCAAATACCCATGGCTTACTTTTGTGTATCTGAGTTTTTGCAGCTAGCCTTGGTTCGGCACGAAAAATCCTTTTGGTTTACCAGTGCGCGTACAATGTGGTCTAGCAAGCTACGTGCTTCATGTGCACCCTCAAGTGTCATGAACCTTGCCCCGCCGTGGTGGTCTAGTGGCTAAGGTACTCGGCTGCTGACCCGCAGGTCGCGGGTTCGATTCCCGGCTGCGGCGGCTGCATTTCCGATGGAGGCGGAAATGTTGTAGGCCCGTGTACTCAGATTTGGGTGCACGTTAAAGAACCCCAGGTGGTCAAAATTTCCGGAGCCCTCCACTACGGCGTCTCTCATAATCAAATGGTGGTTTTGGGACGTTAAACCGCACAAATCAGTGTCATGAACCTTTTTCTAGTCAAGAACGTCGAGGGCCGCCGAGCAGCCTAGCTTTGATACTCTGAGCAGGTTTGATCAGTTGAGGACCGATCAAGTTCATATCACTCGCAGAATTGAGCTTCATCAATTTACACGTCCCGGACGGCTCCGGACGGCCCTGGACGCCGGCGCCGCATTCATTTTTCTCGGGTACCAACTGGAGGCTCCGCCCACTGGTCCGGGATCGCTCGGACGCATGTTCGTTTTTCACGTGCCTAGCGGCCTGCGGGCAGCCCGGGACCGCACGAACAATTTCTTTCGGGCAGCTGGCAGATGACAGCGCGGTGAACATGCTGTGAGGCCATCTTAACTTAGACACGGGAAATTTTCGATGCGCTCTTGCTCTCTCTTTGCTTTTCTGTCCGCTGCTCGCATGTTTCTGGATTTCGCATTGTTAGCGCACCCAGTTTTTGTCATCTGTGTTCTGAGCCACGTCGAGCACGTGCGTATTCCCGAAGGTCGGGCAAACACGTGTTATGCTCGCTAGGAGAAACAGCGGTGGGACGACCGCGCCGGTCTACGATGCGCACGCGCTCGAGTAACTTACTTACAGTAAGTTGCATCACAACAGAAATAGGTATAATTCACTACCTAACTGCTGTTTAGGTTGCAAATGAGTCCGCGTTGTGGCCTATGTTTCAGCTATGGAGGGAGCAGACGGCATAGCCAGGCATCGCAGACGCCACAGCGGATGCAGTCAGCATCAAGCGCGCAGATGGCCCGAGGCCGCTCGGGCTGGCTCGGGACATTTATATCACGTGCATGTGACGCAACCACATGTGAGCCGAGGCATCCGCGGGTCGTCCGCGAGTCATCCGGGGATAGGTGAATTGATGAAGCTCAGTAGCGTAATGACGTATACGACCCCGTATTAGGTCAGCGATGCTGCAAATAAAAAAAACTTTACAGCCGTGTTCACATCTGTGTAAAGTATCAAGCCACCTGCTTCAGCTGCCATTTTCTGTAAAAATAGGTTGATACCTGTGTCATAATTATGCCTCGCACACTTATCTTGCTTGCTACGTCCTTGTTATATAATTCAAGAATTATGTGAAGCTTGCAGGTAATGTGAGTTAGAAGCGGAGAGCAATAACAGAAACAACGTCCACACGCATGTGGTCTGCCGTTATAGCCAAGTGTGACTTAGCGTGTATAATTTTCTATTAAAATTTGAATTTGTGCCACAGGGATCTCGCGCCAACTGCAAGTATGCCCACTCACCCACATGCTCCTTCGTTCTAGATAAATGGCGTTGCATCAGTGCTATATTCTCCTATGATTTAGATTCCCAGTGTAGTGATTGCAAAGAAACTTCACTCATGGCTGCTTAAACAATTCTGTCTCAGCGCTTGCTGCTCGGCCGTGGCTCGGCGTCAATGAATTTGTATTATGAAGAAACTGCGCTCGCAGGTGAGACGGCGCTGTACACAACTTCGATCTGAGATGCATTTTTCTTTGCCTCAAAACGGAATAGTAGGCTAAAACAAAAGCTGTATCTCCGTACTAGTTAAGTCTACGGTCGAATCAGGTTTTCTTTCAGTTTTCATGGGTGACTATTTATGGTTTTGAAGGCGTCACTTCAGCAGCTTTCGTAGTTTCCCGTTGCTTAAACTTTATTCATCAAGCAAGCAGAATGGAAAGCATCGATGTTAACAGCGCTGTAATTTAAAGAGGGGAACAGCTCCTAGAACGTGACTTTCCTCATCTTTTAGGTGTTGCGTCTATGCAATTTTTTATCTCTCGAAGCTGACCATATCCCGATAAACTGTGGAGAATCCCGCAGTGCGCCACTTGGAGCTCGGATCATCCAGTGTGCCTGAAAGCTGTAGCTGTGCAAGCATAAGTAAAATTCAGGTGTTACGAAAACTTAATACATGACCCGAATATTGGTGATCGTAGTTTGCTTCGTAGTTGACCTCTAGTATTCTTCATCTACTGGAATGGCTCTACTGAAGATGTCTTTGGGGATCAGTTGTCATTGCAAATTGAATCAACATTTATCATAATGAAGAACAATGCCAGAAAGTAGGGGAAAGAGGCTGTTCCGTGCTGCCCGAAAACGATGTTTTTGTGGAAGGCTACAACCAATGTTCCTACAGGGATAGTGAAAAAGCGCCTCTTACTAAGCCACAGAGAGCCAAGGCAATCCGTGGCTTTTCTAAACTGCAAGAACATAAGCCCCACTGTTTCTACTTTTTTTGTTATTTTAGCAGAACCAGCCTTTAGGCGTGAAAGAGGATTTGGTAAATGTGCAATCTTCACGGTAACCAAGAACGCAGGGAGCCAACAATTGGGCTCAGCCTTCGTGGGGGCGTGTTACGTTCCTCGATTCTATCTCCTGGCGAGCAATTCATCTGGACACGCTCACTAGGTTTCCGCTCAGTGAACGAGTCGTAACATCCATCGTTCCTCGCACGAACGGTGCGGCCAATTTCATTACACAGAAAATGAAAGATAAAGCCCGCTTTTCTAGACAAAGCCTAAAAAAGAGGGAGCAAAGTGAAGTAGATCCACGAACCATCTACTGAAAAAAATAAGGCATTGCTAGGCTTATGTTTTTTCCGTTATGGTAGTAATTACAGTATTCGGAAAATGGCTTTTAAGCAGCGCAAGTTTAGAACAGGAAGGAAGGGCAACAGGGGAGAATGCAAGAAAAATATATCGTTTCCTTCTCCTGCATTACCTCCTGCACGGAGGTAATGAAAAGGGGAGCGTAAAGAAGACACACACACACACACACACACACACACACATATATATATATATATATATATATATATATAAATATAAATAAATATATATATATATATATATATATATATATATATATATATATATATATATGTGTGTGTGTGTGTGTGTGTGTGTGTGTGTGTGTGTGTGTGTGTGTGCGTGTGTGTGTGTGTGTGACGTATGAAGCGATGATTGGTAGAAGCCGAGAAGGAAGAATTGCAGAATAGAAAAAACATGGCGTATGAGCCAGGCCACGTCTCCCAGTCATCATAGCGTCACACAAGTCGACAGGATGAAGACCTGCCAGCCCCTTCCTTCATCAGTCGCTCATCATCTACGCAGTTCTCCGCACGACACCCTGAGAATACATGAACTACCGTACAAGCTCCTAGCATTACGCATCGACCAGCATAATGTCAGAAGCATCTACTGACCTTCCCATCCCCAGCTACACCGGAGCAGCGGACGATGGACCCGTGCAAGACTGGTTCGACCTGTTCGAGCTCCACGCTACCGCTGCATTTTGGTCGGAACAGGAGATGGTTACGAACTTCAGCGACAACGTCACCGGTGAGGCATTTAAATTTTACCTTACCCACATATTCAACAACGACAAGTCTTGGCAAAAGAAGAAATGATCGTCTGGTTTCAAGACAATAATGAAGATTCGATTAGAACACACACTCTCAGTGCAATCGAACTCAGTCATCGTAGCCATAAACAGCCTTCACGCATTCAAGCGCAAAGCATGAATTTACAATTTCAATCAGGTGAAGTTAGCCACATGCTCACAGAAAGACCACGTGAACGTTGTCCCAGCCTTCCATCTGGTCTTCCGTCACTTGACCCCTTGGTTGCTGACTTCGCAAACCTCATGCCCAACACACTCGCTACAGCCGGAATAGAGCAGAGGAATTCGGCGGATAGTCGACAGTGCCCAGACTCTTCCATACAGATTCACGCAATACATAAGCTCAACTCTTTAGTTGCGCAGACTGACCAACATTTACAAGTAATATCTGACCAAATAACGCCTTTCACAGTGTCGCTCTGCAGTTTTCAGCCAGCTGAGAGTGCAAACAACACAGGAGGCTCAGAAGCATCACCTTTCAGGTATTGCCTTGAACCAAAAGCGTCCGTTAACAATGGCGTTGCGAAATCCTCCGAAAATTTTTGTGTTCATTCTAGCCCAAATTCTTTGCCTGACGAGAATAATGAGGACTCAATGAGTAACCACTATTTACTGGTCACATCAAGTTGGAAAAACAAGCAGGCTCATGTTACTAAAGGAACACTACCTTGACAGAATCCACCACTGCAGCAGTTACGTGAACTAGCAGGACGACGACGAACTAAAATGACATCACAAGCACAGTTACAACTTAAGGAAGATCGTCAAAAACGACACCAACTAAAGGAAGGACAAAGTCAACATTCGAGATATCTCCGCAGAAGGAAACGTCAAGGAAGTCTTCTACACCAGATATCCAGACATCGTCCACGATGCGATCAATGGAGCCAACGCCACAGAAAACTACGAAAAAGACTGAACGTTATCATTTGTACAAGGCACGAACATAGACATAATTCGTTTAACTTCAGTTATCTTACATGCAGGCTGCAAGCACTGATTCTGTGTCAGCCACGACACAAAATACAGCGCGTACGACTGAGAATTCGGTGCCTACGGCATTCGACCTTCAAATGCTACAAGGACTTCCAACCTTGTTCGTTCCTCGCAGCTGCTCAAGTCATGACATGGTCAGTGCAGTTTTGCAAGATGCGGTTACCTTCTACAAAACGTTACAGTCAGCGTCGCCCACCAGAACTCCCCATTTACTGGACTCCTGCACTCTTTTCTGAAGTTTTGCGAGTTTACTGAACACCACAGGGCCATGAAAACAATTGTGCATTTTCACATTTGTGACTTCTCAACCTCTCCTTGTTTACTTTTTCTTGTTCGTAATCCATGCCTTGTTTCGGGGGGGGGAGGGGGAATCATGTGACGTATGAAGCGATGATTAGTAGAAGCCGAGAAGGAAGAAGTGCAGAATAGAAAAAACATGGCGTATGAGCCAGGTCATGTCGCCCAGCCATCATATATATGTATACATATAAATATATATACATATATATATATATATATATATATATATATTTATATATATATATATTACAAAAACCTGCGTATAGCCCGGGGTTTTTTTCTAAAATTTAGGGTGCGAAATTTCAGCCCCGTACTATATGCGGATCCCAAAAAGTTTCGGCCTGAATTCAGTTTTGTTTTCGGCATTGGTTGGTGCTATCATCATTATCAGGTGTCTGCGCACTTCTACGTTAGGTGGCGTGGTAGCGTGAGCGGCGTTAGTCCTAGAGACCTACAGGTACAGGCGTGAATCAGGCGAGCAACAGTGGCCATTGCAATCACTTGGCGCAAATCACGGCGGGCACGATTTTACTTCCGTGATTTTAAGCCAAGTCGGGACCGGGCAGGCAGTACTCGGCTGCCTTTAAGAGGAAAGTTATTTCTGCTGCCGAAACCATCGGCAACTGTGCCGCGGAGCGGCAGTTCGGCGTGAATGAGCGGAGCATTCGCGGTTGGCGGAAGCAGAAGGAAGCCCTTTTTGCATGTTGCGGCAAGAGAAAAAGTTTCCGGGGACCGAAAAATGGAGCATTTCCAGACGTGGAACGAGAACTGACGGCTCGTGGATCACCGAGGCGTGGGCCCGCATTACCGAGGCGCTCGTTTGCCGTGCCTTCAAGAAGTGCTCCATCTCAAACGCGCTTGATGGCACGGAGGATGAGGTGCTGTGGGAGGACATTTCGAACAAGGGAGATTCGGAAGACAGTGTGTCAGACGAAGACGACGACTAATCGTGCGCGCGCGTGCGTGCGCATGCAAGTGTGTAAATAAATGCATTTTTTCTGTTTTCCTCGAACAATACTCGCGTGAAAATGTTTTTGTTTCGCGTTTGCTATCCCCGAGTTACACCTCGAACTGTACGCGGGTCCAAACTATACGCGAGTTTTTAGGGTATATATATATATATATATATATATATATATATATATATATATATATATATATATTTTCTTTGTTTTGTTCTGTTTTTCGAGAAATGCAAGAGATATATTTACTCTGACGATCAATATAACCCGGTTATACCTAAGTGGGCTATAAGGATTCTATTATTAAACTAAACAGCAGCTCATTAGCGAAGCTTCGATATGGAGTGGTAGCTTTATCGGTCACCTTTGCTCTCTGTGAATGAATAAAAGTAGGACGTAAATAGGAATGTATCTGAACTAAACGCAATAGGTTTTTCTACGAACGTGCAGACTACAAGTTTATATCAAAGGGAACCAAGCAGAAAACATTACAAGCCTATAGGACAAAGCGCGCAGAAAAGCTGAGTGCATTTATCATCCAGTTTGACGAAGAGCAAACACGTTCATACGACGAATGATTCATCGTGAAATTACTAAAATGTGATCAAAGGTTGAAAAAACGAAAAAATGACCTTGAATTGGGTAACCGAATGACATCGTTGTATTAATAGGTTCAGCACTAAAAACTAACACACGTGGATGTCAAGTTTTCTGTGGTCATTTTTGGTTTACGCGGTATTTCCCGGTAGTGTTGAAAGGATTTAGTCTAGAATAAACCACTTGAATACTTGCAACTTCGGTTGTGCGAACAACGTTGCTAAACTATCCCAGCGGATAATGGCTAACGGATGATGGATAACGAACTTGCGCGCTGGGTTCCGGTGATTAGACCAAATAATGCAAGACCCATTAGCCTAATAGGCTGATTTGGAAGGCTATGAGGCATTGGATCGCCCCAATATGCACCTACCTTTGTGTCATGATTTAGGACAGTTGATTCGATATGGAACAAGTAAAGCTCAGAACGACAGTTTTTGAAAATGTCTAGAGCAAACGTGGCTGAAGAAATTCACGGTGCTAGAACGCTATAGGAATGAACGACATTAGCTCCTGGTATTGTGTTTGTTTTACTCTTCATAATCAACGCTTGTGAATCAATAACTCTACACCGCCCCACCGCGGTGGTCTAGTGGCTAAGGTACTAGGCTGCAGACCCGCAGGTTGCGGGATTGAATCCAGGCTGCGGCGGCTGCATTTCGATTGGCCCGTGTGCTCAGATTTGGGTGCACTATAAAGAACCCCAGGTGGTCGAAATTTAAGGAGCCCTTCACTACGGCGTTTCTCATATACATGAGGTGGTTTTGAGACGTTAAACCACACATATCGATAAATCAGTAAATAAATCAATCAATCCACTCTACACTATGGATTCCATTTCATGTTTCTTTCTGAGTCCGTTTTCTCTGAATACATACCTGCGCGGTAATATTTGCAAGGTGCATTGACAATACATTCTCGAAACCTTTAGTTTTTACTGTAGGGCATAATCTTAAAACACCGTATGCACTACCTATAAATAGCATCGTAATGTAGGTTACGAGTCCTAGAAATTCGCTAGTATTGTGTGCATGCTATACATGCTATACGTTTCAATCACTTGTTACACTTTATTGAACCCACTATGTTTCTATATCACATACGATTCCATCTATGGTTGTTCAATGCAGGAAACTACATGCGCTGATGTTGTTAAACCATAATAGTCTTAATGTACCAGTAAACTCCGGAGCTATAAAGCACGTGACTCGATCCAGTTCCTCGAATGATCGTTTCGACATGCATTTATTACAATTGTCTGTTATTCTTGCATTTGCATGAACGCGGCCGTGCTTTGATTTCATAATGATTGCATGCAGAGCGGATGGCAAAAGGCGCTTCTTCAGTCACGCACAGCCGCATTCCCTAAACTTCATTCGCCTCACTCGACTTGCGAGATCAGTTTCTCTTCCAGAAATTGTCTTGCTTGCGTTGCTCTGTAACTATTTTTGGGACCCAATGACTCTTCTCCATCTACAGTCCTCGAACGATTGCTCCATAGGGATCACGTTAGGCACGAAACATTGCGTCAGCTCACTGGAGAAAAGCAGCCGTACGAATAGCAGCAATATAAGAATGGCGCGTTCTTTTGCTTCACATTGTGCAACGAAGCGCACGCATCGTACATAGCACAACGTTGCTTGTAGCGAAGCACTCTTGTTATAGCTGCTTCAGTTGCATTATCAAAGAATCTCGTTCTTCCTGCGCCCGATGTACCCCTGAACCAATAATTACGAGCTATCTTACCCTGAACGCCGCAGATACGCTTCTTGTGCTGAGTAGAACGCCAATTTGGAACCGGACTGAAATGGTTGCCACGTTATTGTAATCTACCGACTACTAATGCGGTGTCTAGAATTGACAAACTACAAATAGACAAATTAAACACTATCGATGTGCAAACACTATTCTTGTAGAATAGTATTGTTTACATAGATCACTCTGTGTTGCTCTGCATCACTTTCTGTGTACCTTTATTTTTTATTTATTTTTTTGTGCAACCTAATCGTGTGCCTTTCTTATGTACAAAAGCGATGGTACACACTCTGCAAATTACTTTGCTCATGTGTTTATGATATATTCCAATTTGTTTGTATACATTGGCCTGTCATTTACTTTTCATTTACTTCGCATTTTGCCTGTATTATTACTTGCTTTATTTTATTAGCTTTTTCATTTTGTTCTTGTAATTTGTTTTTACCCTGTCATTGCTGACGTAGGGTGAATGGTGCTTAGTCAAGCTGCAATAACTGCAGATTTTTGCCGTCTCCCCATTTTCGCCACTGTATCTGTTTTGGTGAAAATAAAATGAATGGATGAATGAATGAATGAAAAAATGCTGTCATGAATTTAGTAGATAAAAAACTCCGAACAGACGAAGCTGTCTGAGCATGCTTGAAGGGCTGCCATCAAGAAAAATATATTGAGTGCGAGAAGATGGAACAAAGCTCCATAGGGTAGGAATGAGACAAGTAAGAGGGAGTGCTTTCAAATCTATTGAACTAGCCTGGCTACAGCTCAGGTGCGGCACAAAGATGAAGTGGTCACGAGGGAACGCCTGTGCTGTACATATACTGTTAACTTGTCAACTGGTTGCTTGGCAGTAAGCAATTTCAGTGAGCATGCTTACTGTTGCGTAAGTGATTTTGTAATCTGCAATACATCATTGCTCCTCGCGTAGCTCTGCGTTTACTTTTGTGTAAGTGATAACGAACAAGCAATTAGTATGTCGTTGTTATGCCCCAACTGTGCTGCGTGTGTTGCTTGAACAAACTTTCCTTTGTTGGTGTGGTGGTGTAGGAAATTTAACAACCCCACACGGCTCGCTTTGTCGAAGCACTGCAAAAAAGGCATTATTACCGTTTGCGAGACCTTGCGAGACCATTATGACAATGACTTCTTGACGAGGCCTTAACTACGTCGATAAGACGTGGCAAATCCTGAGAGTTTTTGACGTTATGATCACGTGTCCTGCAAGCGTCACAATGTGGCATCATCACTCGACCCAGGTCACGAGTGTTTTCGAAGAGAATTCAGTGTTACTTCATCAAGACACCGTCGCTTGGACAAATGAGGGCGAATCCCAGAGGCAGTGCAAGACCACGAGATATTCAAAATACTTATAGGGGGTAAGTAACGCAGTGCCTGAGAATGCAGAAGCTGTACAGGCGTGTCCAGTGTTACAAGTAATACAGAGTCGGTAGCCACGCTCAGCAGAGTGACACGACGGGTGCCATGCGAATATTGCGGCGCAAGTGAGATCAACGCCAGAGGGAGAGTTAGCTGTCGTCATCTGCTACGTTTCGTCCCACTTCTCCGCGAGCTCTGAAATCTACATTGTGTGCGTGGTTTTACTAGAGCATGTGTGGCGAAGTGGAGGGAATCGTAGCAGGTGACAACCAGGGGCCTATGTCTGTCGGGCTGATCACGCATGGGCCCCTATATTACGCGTGGCACCCGTTTCTTGGTCCAAGGAGCACGGCCACGTGTGCCGTGTTACCTGGAACAGTGGCCGTACATTTACGAAAACACGTCTTTAGCCAAATGTGTTTTATGGGGGGGAGAAAGAGTCAATACAATCAACTGAGAAGAAGAAAAGGGGTTTTGTCGGGACACCGCAACGGTGAACGCATTAACTACAATGAATTTGAAAACACCAACACTTTCTCCTCCATTTTGTGCATACAACAAGAAACAACCACCTAGAGTTATTTCATATTAGATTACAGTGTTCTCTAAATGAGTTAAAACTTCTTCATTTACGATATCTTGAATTGCCGTCACTACCATATTCGACATAGTTGCTCAGATGATTGTGAAGCAACCCTTCATAATCAATAATTCATGTAGTTCAAAGTTTAAGATATTTAACACTGTATTGTACACCGCCATTTGAAAGTGAACTCCTAACTTGGCCTGGGTAATGAAAGAGTTGCACATTCTTGTTATCGAGCTGCTGTTTCTGTGTAAACCGTATTCTAATTAGAGCCCGCTGTTCAAAATTCGCCCTTGCTTGCCTTGCCAGTTCTTAAGAAAGTGGGGTTTGGGAAATTTTTCGTGTTTAGAATTTTGAAGTGCTTTTGTTGTTTTGAGCAGCGGCCCTTCTGCACGCAGTTTAACTTGAGGTTTTCCTCTTCACGAAGGCAATCTACCTCTGTCATTTTGTTTGGCACAATCAAACAGCACAGTTTTTGTAGTCAGGCATGATCTTAGTTTTTTTTTGTTATTTCGCTCTTCACATTGCCGCCTGTTCTGTCAAGGCAGTTGAAACTAGCGAGTCCCCAATATTATCGATAGTTCACTCTTGCGCAGAGTTTGTCAGCCATCCATTCCGATAAAGGTAGACTAGTTCCACCATTCTCTGTGTGGCTCTAACCACCATTCTTCTCATCCTTAGGTTCACATCACTGCATCCACTGTTACGACAACCTAAAGTTTGCAAAGGTTGTTGCCGACTTTATATTTGAACTTACACGCCCTAATTGAAATGGACATTGCAGAGGAATGGGCATTTATCCAAAGCTACAGCACCTTTGGAATCATGCGGCTAAATAATACTAGAGTCTTCAATAAGGAATACTATACTTTTGAATACGGAGAAATTGGAAATCAAGAATAAATTGCTTGTTTCTCAGAGGCGCTTCTGGTTTACTATCCTGCTCTGGGGAACGAATAAAAATTTAGAGGACACTCAAGATTCGCCCTTGAGGGTTCAACGCGGTAGAAATATCCGGTTCCTAGAGCGTAATAAATTCAAAGTGGCATTCATCACTGAAGCTTTCGCATACTGACGTATTCTGTGTATGAGTAGCAAACATAAATCATGGGAAATTACGCGCGTGAATTCTTCTAAAACTTCATTGCATTCTCTTCGGGGTCCTATGAGAAAAGGGGCAGTGTGATGCGTGGTGCACGCCTAAAGTGCGTTCCTTTGAAGTGGCCAACATTATTTAAGGGTGTGCGTAAACCGTTTTTAAAATGACGATGACAGCCTCAAAGTAAGAACGAGCACGACACCGCATGGCCCAAAATATTGACGTACAAGTGGCCCAATAAGAATTTACTGCGGCCCTTTATAGCTGGTCGAAGTAAACAGCGCCAAATCTGAGGACAGAGTAAAGAGTCTTTTGTCCTTCTTTTACTCTTTCTTGTTTTTTTGGAGCTGTTCTCTTCAATCAGGTACTGCGACTGAATTCAAGCTCGCACAGAGAGGGCCCAAGCCTCTGCAGGGGCTGAAGCCTGAAGAGCGGCTACAGCCTCTTACAAATCCTAGCTTACTTTGGCGGGATGCGATGCACAGCTATCTCTGAGTTGTGGAAATAGTGGAGCAATAGAACGCTGACCCTGGAACAGAAAGTTGCTGCCCACGCTTCACAACTTTGTCAATAACACCGCCTCTGAATGCACGCGTACCTGAAGCATCTTGATCTTGGCGTTAACGCTGATGGCGCTTATGCTTTTAAACGAAAGGAGCAGTTTCTTTCGAATATAAATGCGTGGTACTCATACTCACCAAGCCGTGTACCCTTCTCTGAAACATCCTATTTTGTTTTCTTTGCAAACAACCAAGGACAATGCACATGAGACTCCCGAAAAGTTTTGCCAAGGAAAGTTCACGTTAATGAGAAAAATATTTCGCTTTTCGATTATAGGGACAAATCATGTCGGTAGGACAACCACGTATTCGGTTATTATATGCGTGTATTCTGTAATAAACGGTTTGCAAGAGAGGAATGTACTGCTATTGCAAGGCTGAATGAAGGATTGGCGGGATAACGTGAAATAATTGAAGTGTTCAATGTGCACAGACAACATAATATTGCTTCTGAGTTACAAGTCAAAGAACTGTCGTGTTCTTTTTCCCATCTGTGGTAGTTATCAAACGTGTGGCGTCGTGCGTCTCACGTAATCAATGTACCGGCTTTCGGTTAGTTCAAGCAGAGTACGTTAGTTTCCCTCCATCTGATGCCAGATTTCCTATTAAACCTCAGAAACAAACTTACGAGCAAGACCGTTGCCGGAACTTTCCTAATATGTAAGATGTGCAGAGGAGATTGTGCCCGCAGGGAAGGAAGTGAAGGAAAGAGACCAGCCATAACTCGTTTTCACGCTCAAGACAAATCAGAAGCCTTTAAGGGCATCAAAGACGTAAGTTACAGCTGCGCAGAAGCTGCCAGAGGTCTGTGGTCTTGAGCGAACTTCCGGAAAGAGTAAAATGCGATAAAATACACTTTCGGGTGGGTTGTGCTTGACATGCGCTTCCAAAAGATATAGCTCGGGGTGCTCAATTGAATGTTGCAGTCATGGCAACTTGCACACGTAAAGATATTTTGCCTTACATATGCCTTGACGCGAAACAGTAGAAATAGACAATAACAGCGTATACCTGCAGTCACTTTTTCGATTAACGCGTTCGATGCTCTAACCACTGAGCTATCACAGCGGCTGACGCAGTCACTTTTTAGAAAACAGTAGCCGGCGGAGGAGCCCTGAAGTACGCCAGCACAATGCAGTTAGACCACCTGCTATGAGCGAGTAGTGACGTATTTATCTATAATAATCTATGACACCACACAAATTTAATTTTGATGATGCTGAGAATTGCTGTTAGCCTCCCTTTTTATTATCCACCATCAGCTTTTTAGATTATTATTACGAGGAATATTCATTGTTTTTTGCGTGATGTGCAACCAATGTGTCCTGTAATTTGTTCTTCTGAACATCGAAAGAGTCCCTTCGTGGCGTAGTGGTAATAAACCATAGGATATTCAAAACAAAGAACATACCAGATCTACGAATACAGTCACAATGTTCTGTCTAACAGGAAGACACAATTGAGCCCAAGCTTCAAACTAATCTAGGAGTTTGTGAACGTCCGTTTGTTTTGAATAAAAAAGTACATAAGCATGAAAAAAGTTCTTGCTTCGCGTAGGAGAGGTGAGCAAGTTGGGTGAGAGCATACTACCACCGGACCGTGGAGTGTCTCTGAACCATAGACAGTTTCCCAGTATATGCGATGGCATAAAATTTTTACCAACCTTTTAACGGTGGTCTTGCACAGAATTAGCATTTTTTAGAAGACCCACCGCAACAGAGGCACTATAGTGACAGTAGGTGTCATGTGCTTCAGTAACAATATTTTTAATGGTTGCGTAAAAAATATCACTAAATTTAGCCTGATCCAAGCCTCCATTTGATATAGACTTTCCTGGGCATAGTTAGGTGTTATGCGATTTAGGTGCTGTAGTTGATTGATTTGATTGATTTGTGGGGTTTAACGTCCCAAAACCACCATTTGATTATGAGAGACGCCGTGGTGAAGGACTCCGGAAATTTTGACCACCTGGGGTTCTTTAACGTGCACTCAAATCTGAGCACACGGGCCTACAACATTTCCGCCTCCATCGGAAATGCAGCTGCCACAGCCGGGATTCAATCCCGCGACATGCGGGTCAGCAGCCGAGTACCTTAGCCACTAGACCACTGTGGCGGGGCGGTGCTGTAGTCTATGCACCTCAAACAATATACGTCATAGTTGGGCAACTAATTGAAAACATATGCATGCACCATAAAGCAATCAAATTCGCGAAATAGCAATTTATTTACTACGAATAGAAATTCGAAAACACTGTTTTTGACTTTTTTATTCATGACTCTCTTGCAATCAGCGCATGCAGTGTTTTATTGTTGAACTTAAGCAATGCAATATGACCAAATGCGTACCCTAGTTTTCTGTGGACTGCCATCCACAGCAAACATAAAAAAATGTTCTTTTATTAAATAATCAATGCAAACATCCGCAATAAGCACATGTACGTGTCAACGGGAAGTTCGAAGGTGTCTTCTTCATTAAAACGAAATTTCCAATGCTAAAGTTTTCACACAAGAAATAATTGCTTGTTATCGATTTAAATGTAAACATTGTTACTTTATTTTTCAATAGGAGGACAGCGCTGCACCTCGATGTGGACCAAAATGACAACTTTCTAAAGCTGGTTCTTCTATAAACTTCAGTGATTTAAAATTATTTTTATTTCAAAACATAAATTATGTACTAATAATTATTTATTACACAGATACTGACACCATACAATACAAATATGCAAATATGAAAACTTTGGCGACATTTCTAAAGACAAGGACTTCACAGTAGGATTATTGCTCTTGGTCTATGAACAACTTCATTACAACTAACACTACTAACCATTTACTAACAATTTTACTTATCATGTGAAGCAAATTAGGTATTGAAACTACAAACGGCCCTCTCAGAACAAAGTTTCTGACAAAAGCCTTGAGACACATCATGCGAGCTGAGAACAATCTTATGTGACCAAAAGGTGTTTTTTTTTCGAAATAGTCTAGCAACGCACGGTTTTCAATTCAAGAAACCTGAACAATTTTGCGTCGAATATGTTTGACATGGTCACCAAAATAGCTGGGGTGGTTCTAGTGAAATGAATCGCAATTTTATACTGTGCAAATTTAGGTGTATACCATGTCAAGAAGACGGGCAAGGAAGCACCCAGACAAGAGCGACTACACAGATAGATAGATAGATAGATAGATAGATAGATAGATAGATAGATAGATAGATAGATAGATAGATAGATAGATAGATAGATAGATATATAGATAGATAGATAGATAGATAGATAGATAGATAGATAGATGGAAATATTCAAGTTTTTTAATTTGCTAAGAAATGCTTTCAATTTAAAATAATAAATACCTCGTGGTGAGCTTTCTTCTCCAAGCAGTGGAGAACGTAGAATAATGTCCAAACTTTCATATTTCCTCTCACCTCTTTTCTCTCCCCGAAAGCGCATACACACACTCTTCTACCACATTATTGTCACTTGGTGCAAGCAACGGCAAAAAAAGAGAGAGAGACAAATGCGGAGAACGGATTGCATACCAAAGCTTTCCCGAAAAAATGGTGTAGCTTCCCAAGATTTACTTGCACTTCTACCTGAACTTAAAAGGGCGCCCTCTCCAACTTACGCAACTTTTTAGCATGCCGCCAAGGAAAGAAGCTGTTCGTGTCTTTAGCTGAGAATCAGTAAAAAGACGCTAACGGAAAAGATCCGTCGTACAATTGTCGACTAGGAGTGCGTACTTGTCCCCGAAGCTATACGAAATAACATGGCGACCAAATGTACTACTGTCCGTATTTGATACATGGTGTTGGTAAGTAACAGTGGTGCTGCTTCACTACCGCTGCAATATGACATATAATTAGAACTTATCAGATGTTCTCATGTACGCGGTTCCTCCACTGTCGTTACAAATATATGATCCCCTTAGAGAAAACATGTTACTTTTATGATAACATCTAAAGTGACTGACATCCGGACCGTGGTTCGGTGTCCTCGCTTGTTCTGTTTTTTTTAGCGTTGTTTTTCACTTCTAGCCATGAAAAAATGTCCTAAGTGCGTAACCTACTGGTTGTCCACCTCAATTATTTTACTTGAAAGACAGAGGATAATATATCGTAAGAAACTCTAGAAGGTGTGCTAAGGAAACAGAAAACATTTCTCTATGACTGGCTCATTTCGATAAAAGCATCTATATAGATTCGCAATAGGCAATACATATCTCTCCGGGGCAAAACACTTTGGCTTCAAGGTCGTCACAAATTTTAACATCATGGCTTAGGCCAAATGTTTATTATTGCCGATAAATGCAGGTGCGTACATTTTCTGCTTAAATATTCAAGTCCACATGAGGGAAGTATCAACGATTGAAAAAAAATCAATAGGTTAACGTCTGGATCTTGGCTGCAATGCCTCAAGACGAAAAAGAATTAGCTCTTCCGGAAGCAGAGAGCACGGTTCATTGTCTCTTTTATATAAGCACATTAGCAAAGCTTTCTCGAGATCATGTTAATTGGAGAGAAACAGTGGTCATGAACATGAAACTTCATTGTTGTGCCAATTTCTTTATGACTACTGTTGGAAACTGCGCGAAGCGTATCTCTATTGATTTGTCTGGCAGTTTGGCCGAGCGAATGACCAGGTTCATTTCAGTGCTGAGGGAACAGACTCGGCAGAAAAATCAAATAATGCACGTTGTTCTGAAAGTGACTGAAAGATTGGGCCGACTGAGTCTCGGACATGTAAAGCCAGACACTGACATATTGTGAACATTCATTTACTGAAAATTACTTGCAGACATAGGAAAAAGAGGAGAAGCGTGGCACCATTTCTGTTGGAAATCACCAACAGATAGTATGAACAGTGTGTATTCGCTCACAGAATCAAGCCTTGAATAGAGTAAAAAGAGACCGTTCTCAGCTATTCTAGCAAGAGAAAGGTGTTGCTAAGAGAGCTCATTGTGGGCTTACCAGGAACGTTCGCTAAAGGAAAACCTATCGATGAGTGCACTGGGTTACTTATGCTCCAACATAAAGTCAGCTCTCACGTTAGATCACGGTGGTAGATAATGTCGGAATGAAAGTGCGCTTATGAATGTGGCGATCGTAGTAATGCACGTTACATTCGTTAGCGTATTCCCATTGAGTGGAACAACTCTTGACTATAGCTTCCTGACTCAGAGCTTTAGGAATGTAATATTTACTAGAATGCTACCAAGTGGAGTCAATATTGGAATTAAAGTTGGCGTTAGCCAGGCATAATGACTGTGTGATAGATTAGCATATTTAACGTTTATTGATTAAATATGAAATCTGGTAGCCAGCACTACGACCTAGCTCGAGTTGCACCATTCTTACGCCTGTATGGTGTCTTTTTCCAAAGTGGTTGGAAGACCTGGTGTGGCTCTGTCATAGAATACTTGATCGCTACGCGGGATCCTCGGGTTCAAGTCCTGCTGGGAGCTTGATTTTTATTGTTTGAATTCATCTGGTATACGGTGCCTATTTCAGCTCTTCTTAACGCTATCACGTCTAAAATAATATGTGTCCTCACAGTTCTCGGGTGGATATAAGCTGTCAATCATCTCTACCACCTATTTACGTACATTTGTCTCGTAATATACGGGTATTGTGCCACACGCGTTTGGAGGAAATGGTTAGACGAGGTAGGGACCGGATTTTTGCGTAAATCATGTCGAGACCACAAGTGATAATTTTAAAACTGTCTTACACTCCCATACCAATTTGGGTCCTCACCAAGGTAAACAGGCAATCGCGAAAGCACCCAGACGTAAGTAGATAGATAGATAGATAGATAGATAGATAGATAGATAGATAGATAGATAGATAGATAGATAGATAGATATGAACGCCCAAGGTGCCTGTGATACACTAAAAATACTTCCAGTTCTGAAATTACAATAACCCGGCTTATTAGAAATTCAACATCCCAAAAAATATTCTCTTGACTGCATCTTCCGAATGACACAAATTTCAATTCTCTGAGTAATAAGACAAGCATAAAACAGAAGTTTGTAACTACAGTTCAAGGGGTCAGACTTGCAATGGAATATATATAGAAACAATGATGGGAGAAAAATTTAAATACCAAGAAAATACTGCCTGCACCGTACCAGATGAGGATGGACCTATTAGCTCAGTGACTCCACTGGCAAGATGAGAGTGGGTTCCTAATAGCACATCAACAGGCCCTGATGGCATCCCAATCATGCTAATAAATCAACTAGTACCAAGCTCTAAGCAAACATTAGGAGAGGCAGTGAGCAAAGCAATAATGGACGGTGAAGCGCGCCATGAGTGGAAACTAAGCAGAATGAGCATGATCTACAAAGGAAATTGGGACAGTATTGATATAAACAACTACCGTCCTATAACAGTGACATCAGTAGTTTACAAGCTGGTGATGCAGATAGTAAAGGAAAGACTACAGACATTTAGGGGGTGCTGAGAAAATTACAAATTGGGTTCCGTAAACGAAGGAGGTTGGAAGACAATCTGTTTTCATTGATTCAGTGTATTGAAATAGCGGAAAAAGAGCACAAGTCCCCGTGGCTGGCAATTCTAGATATCAAGCGAGCTTATGATAGTCTCATTCAAGAAGTCTTGCGGGGGATACTGGACATACTAGATGTGGAAGATGAAATAACTAATCTGCTAAAAAATATTTATGAAAGTAACAAGGTAGCTATCAAATGGGAAGAACAGGTATCGGAACCTATAGAGAAAAATAACGCGGGTTTCGACAAGGATGCCCCTTGCCACCCTTGTTATTTATGCCATATCTCCAGGGAATAGAATTCAAATTAGAAGGGATATCTCTAGATCTAGAAGCCAAATTACAGGGGAGTTGAATTGGCTTCAGCCTCTCTTTTGCCAAGCAAGGAAACCACATTGAATAGTCATTACCAGCATTGATGTATGCAGATGATATAGTAATAATAGCCGACAATACGGAAGATTTTCAGGGTTTGACAGTTGTCTGTGGTAATGAGGGAGATAGGTTAAATTTGAAGTTCAGCAGGGAAAAATCGGCAATCATGATTTTTTAATGAGAACAAAGACAGTGAGCATAAGTTACAGGAAGTCAGATGGGATGGGCATGGTTTGAGTACAGGGAAGCTAGCAGCAACATGCAATTTGATTAGCGACTGATAAAAATAGGAGAGGAGTGCTGGGCTAAGAAATTTTCAGCTACTTGTACATGAAGAATGTTGATAATAAATGGAGGAAGCGAACTAAAAAGTTGTCAAGCGAATATTTAGACAACGGCAGAATACCAAGCCAAAAGGAAACATTGGTTAAAAAGAAGATGAAGGACACAGAGAGGGCCATGTGGGATATGGGAATGCGTACAAAATAATTATTGGAGACCTACAAAACGTTTAATAAGGAAATCGCAAGGAAAAAGATTTACGACAATTCTCGGGATAGTTCTCGGCTCTTTGAGGCTAGAACGGGAGTATTGCGGATCAAGACGTACAGAGAAAAACACGAAGGCACAGGCACGGTACGTAGTGCGTATGGAGAGGAAGAGGAAGCGGCTGAACATTTTATAATGTTCGGTAAAAAGCTCCGCCCTATAGTTGAAGGTAATGGCTATGAATTTTTCAAAGCATTAAGGTTTAGGGAGAGTGCAGGCAATATAGACTTTAAACGCGTAAAAATAACCAGGAGGAGACTAACTGATTTGTGGGTACAATCGAGGTGTGAGTGAAAGTCAATCCTTAAGTACGCAGTGATAGTACTTAACTTTATGGCTAGGTGGTGTGAGCCACCACCCGATCTAAAGGGCGCATCCAGATACATCCAATATATGATGGAAAGCTGCAAGATGCCAGTATTTGTTGTGTTCACTAGATCGACGAAACGGACGGATGGACAGACAGATAAACGGGTGGGCATACATACATACATACATACACACACATACATACATACATACATACATACATACAGACATACATACATACATACATACATACATACATACATAGGAACGGATGGATGGACTGACTGAAACACAGACACAGACGGACGGACGCGGCCAATGAATGAGTCACGGTTTGCCGATAAAACCTTCGAAGCCCGCCGCATCGGTCTAGTGGCTTAGGTACTCGGCTGCTAACCCGCCGGTCGCGGGATCGAATTTCGGCTGCAGCGGCTGCATTTTTGGTGGAGGTGAAAATGCTGTAGGCCCGTGTGCAGAGATTCGGGTGCACGTTAAAGAACCCCAGCTGGTAGAAATTTCTGGATCCCTCCACTACGGCGTCTCTCATAACCATATAGTGATTTCGGGACCTTAAACTTAACAGATCAGACCAAAATTCTTCGAAGCTTCACCCCACTCATCATCATACACTCCGTGGACGGGCTGCGATTCTTTTCGCCCTCTACCTTACTTCCAGAGAAAGATACAGTTCAGTAAATGTTTCACTTCATACTTTTACCCTAGCTTAGCCACCACCTCCGAAATCTTCGTGTTTTCTTGACGCAACTAATTGCTTTGAGAAGCGTGCCACAACCTTTTCACTTAATGTGTACCAGTGCAATTAGTCTGGCATTCTTTTAGGATGAAATCGCCTGAAAGTAGCGTGGCGGCACCTAATCACTGTATCGGCTGAGCATCGAGCACTAACTTTTAATGTTTACTCGAACTTCGCATGGCAATCATGATCCCCCAAATATTTCGTTTTGAGATACAATTGTCTATCCTGTTCGCACTTGCATGTGCCACCCGATCTGGTGTTCAAAGTTTTACGAGCCCCAAATCGTAAACCAAAATCTTGCAAATAGACTCAATCTTGCAAATCTCGTTTACGGATAGATGAATTTCCGCAGCTCACACATCAATTCAAAACTATATAGACGGCAGCAAAATACTTTGGCCGTCTCCCTTACGTCGGCGTCCCTCTGTCATGGCCTTCAGCAGCACTGCTCAACATCCGCGTCGCGTCGTCTGCTCAACGTCTCCCCAGCAAATATGCGAAGGAGACGCTATGGGAACCCCGAGCGAAGCAGACGGAGATTCCAGAAAAGTCAACATATTGGCAGCTGTGGGGGCCGTTTTCTTCCACCTCCATTCTATCACATCGTCTTCCTGCGCTACGGGGCTCATCAGTTTACAACACACGCATTTAACTACATTATATTTACGTTCTGAACCTTCGAAAGCAACGGATGCGTCGGTATTTTGCCGTATTTCTAAGATTCATTCTCCAAGTCTCGCATACTAGGCTTAGCAAGCATGTATAAATAAACACAGCTAATTTCTTCATTAAATACAGAGCATACCTTATGCTTTGTCCCCGGCATGAGAAAACACGAAGCAGTAGCTAATTTCACCGTTTAAATATTGCTGTTAAAACATTGGGTGAGATTCAAGCGCAGATTTGAAACGAAGCGAGAGGTCACGTCTCTATGGATGCTGCCATGTGGGCTTCCTACCTCAGCCAACACCTCCTCTAGAATGATGCCTGCGACATTGCACGCTTTCCATGGGGACGGCAGGTTAGGTTCCTGGAAGTTCAGTGCTTTCTCAGCAAGGAGCCCTCGCAGCCGACACTACTACTTACGCTCAATTTGGAAGTGACGCCATCACAAAGACACGACGGTGCTGCCTCCGAGACGGCATCAGACATTGCTTTATTCTCTCAGGCGGCAAGCTTTAGAGCGGCCGCCGCAGCGAGCTCTCGCAGCCGACAATGTTTGAGAGAGCGCAAGAGGAGAGAAGAAGAGATGGCTGGGAACCAGCTTTTCGGCTAAAGTCGCAGGCATATTTCAAGAGGAGGCGTCACCTCAACTATGGCCACGGCCGCTTCATTGTGCTGGTGCAACTGGCTGGGAGAAGGCTAGTTGCGGTCACGTTAGCAAACATGGTAGCATCCGTGTGCCACTGACGAAAATTGTCTATAAATCAGAGCAGGAAGCAGACAGCTGTTCGCTGTTATTCAACTTTCCTTCCCTTGTCTTGTCTATAAATCAGAGCAGGAAGCAGAGAGCTGTTCGCTGTTATTCAACTTTCCTTCCCTTTTCGATGATGACAAGAAGGCCCATCTTCTAAAGTGAATCAGCAGATTAGTTCATTACAAAATTCACAAGGCGGAAGAATCCAAAAGCATGTCAGAATGAGTGCCGCCCTGAAGGGCCTGGAAGCACGTGCCGGTCATTCTTCAAAAAAAAAACTGCATCGTATTGATGCACAAGAACCTTCAAGTAGCCAATATAGGGACAACGAAAGAAGTGAAATTTAAGGCCTCGTTTTTTAAAACACGATCTTAATCAGAAAGCACAGACAGAGGATCATTTTTGACGTGGTGCCTAGCATAAAAAGAATTTTTATTGCTATGTTGTTTTTTTTTGCTTGTTAGGTCAGAAGACTGACACCAGCCTCATAAAGATAGCGCTTGATTGAAAGACTTATAGTGGGATACAGTGGTTTCATGTAAAACTTACAGCCCAAAAAGGAAAACGCTGGATGAAGAAAAGGACTCACACGCCACATGCAACTTGTTCTGTTAGCTGCTCCTGTGGTGTTTATATACATTTCTTCGTTCCGCAAATTTATATTTGTACTCAAATTTTATAGTCGGTAAGAACCTTATTGGTAGTCCGGCAGAGCTTTCGCCGAACGGGGCTTAGGTCTCCCGCGTGGGGAATTCAAGAGCTTGCCTGACCGCCACCTCGCGGTCCTGCTGGACGGCCAAGACTTGGTCGCCGAGGCTGGGGCTGCGCAAGGCAGCAGCGCACCATGGCAGAGGGGTTCCAGATTTAGCGCCTTACGGATTTTTGGCACAATTCAAGAGCATGTGACTTAATGTGGCCAATTCAACATGGCAGATATTGCATATATTCATCGGATATATATTGGGGTATAGTTTGTTGAACAGCGATGGGTTGGGATACGTGTGCCTCGGCAGCTGAGGGCTGCCACATGCATAAAAAATACTAATGAGCCCGTCAGCCATCCTCTTACGCGGGGGTCTCCACAGTATTGTTCACTTATGAGTAATAGGCGGCTTCGTTTACTTTGTTCGCAGCGTCCACTTGTCAATCGCGTGAGTCCCTTCAGAGTAGAAAACATGACCACAGCATATTACTTATTCTTTATGCAGCCTGAGAACTGCTCAAATTTTAGCATAATAAACAATGACGTCAAAGAGAGTGCTGTATTTTGCGGTCGGCCCAACAATGGCTATGTTATCACACAGGACCTCTGTTATTGCTCAACAAGGGTTAAAAGCAATTTTTCGGGGTTTTAAGAAAGGCCCTGTTGGTGGTGGAAGCCTTCGATAGGATACCGATGCCGAGTGCAAGGTGAAACGCACACCTCACTTTATCGCAAAAGCGCCGACAATCGAAGCAACGCCAGCTCGGTGCGCCACAATATTGCAGCTATCTCCTATTTCCTTCGGAAGCTTCTTTCTCTTATTTTACCCCTCCACAGTAAACTTCAAAAATGTATAAACTTTTTCTTTCATAAAACGCAAACACCTCAGACTCAAAACAATGCTGAACTACGCTGCTAGCCTGAAAGGGGATAGCGACGTGATGCGTTTATTCTTGATAGCTTGCAATTGTATATTCCAATGTTCGATACTTCTGAATATATAAATATTTGCTGATTTTAGGCGTTTTTTTTAAGAAGAAAGATTGTTCTATCCTGCATGCCTACTTGACTTCGCATACGAGTTGATCCTTTCTATGCTATAGGCACTCAGTTATTTAAATAACGCGAATAAATATCCACGATAGGTATTCTCAGCTTTATCTTCAAACTTGAAGTAGTGTACCATCAGTCATGGGGTTTAAGCGCGGTTTTTAAACTAAACTGTGCATGTTGCGCTGATTTAGTCTTCTTTTTACTGTGCAGGTTTTGTAGCTGCACTATTTAAAGGAATGGTACGGCCCCTTCACCCGCCAAAGCCTAAATAAATTTCACTGTTCTTAAAAGCAAGTCTTAAAAATATACATCTTTTGCGATCCTGGTTGTTGATAATTATCACAATTGTTTCACGCCTGATTACTTTGTTCTTCTAGAATGGCGACTTGTGACTATTTATACTTCACGGCTAGCTGAGTATGAGCTTTTATTATTTTCGCTACTTTGTCTCGATCATGCATTCATCGGCCATCTTTGAAGGTTAGGTCTCAACTATATATAATTAAATACAGTTTGCTTCTTTTACATGCGATTGTACGCCACTTATTAGAGCATCGTGTACTGTTGATACTTGCTGAATTTTTTTTCCCTAGGAAAAGTTACAATAATAATGTTGATCAACGCATGGATGGCGTGTTTAAACTGAAACTCTCATGTAACCGAACATGTGGCTGACAAAATGGAAACACCACGATGGAAATGAAAGTGCTGCAAGTATTACACCCTGTGCACTGATGTGGGTGAACAGAGCATCGGCATGAATAAAATTGATCTGTGCATCAGGAATTACGTTCGCGTCAATGAACATGCCAGGAATATCAGTGGAGGCCACGCTCATTCAAGAATAAATTTGTATGTTCACGTTTGCCCGTTCAAGCATAACGCGTGATCTCAAAACAATCTGCAGGGGTCCCAGACATTCTGCCGTCTTTGCATAAGGCTATATGAACAAGTGCAATGAGCAGCAAACATAAAACGTAGAAAGAAAGGAGCAAGTGATGCAACATGGAAACACTCGCAAAACTTACTACCCCAAAATATATTGCCCAGAAAAAGTCAATGTTCTGTTCAGCGCTGATAACAATGGCACATCTGAACAAAATTGTTAAAGTGCTCAACACTTTTGGACTTTTCCGACCTTTGTCGCTACTGCGGTAGCATAGTATTAGTCTAGTTAACTTCCACACCTTTCTTCATTTTTCAAAGGTGGAACATGTAATGCTACTCCATTACTTGCTCCGCTACTGCAATACATGAATACATGTAAATGTATGCATTACCTTCAGTCGCAAGGCAATGATTTTTCAGCTTTTTTTCTAACAAGCATAGGTTCACTCTGACATTGTTCTTATTTGTTAAAAGAAACACTTCATAGGCACTCTATGAAGTGCCTCATGGGCCGGGACTAAGTAAGAGTTTGCTCTGCCTAATTGTATCATGCATAACTTATACATACACGCGTGGTGCTTGAAGCGATGGCGATAAACTGCATACGACAGTACCCTCCGCCAATTTCAGGTGACTGCACACTGCCCTTGTAAGCGGGAAACAAGGCTGATACTAGAAATAAAGAATGCACTCATCGGCAGAAGGGCTGAAAATTGCGAACTCTAAATGAATGAGTTCATTCGCCCATGTGAAAAGGCAGAAGGGCAGAGATTCTTACGCCATACAGTTCTTGCTTTAAAGCGTCGGGGTTCCTTAGTATGCAAATGAAGGGAGCCGGGAGCTAGATGGCTCAGGTTCTCTCTCACTCTAAGCAGAAGCGAAAAATTTTGGAATGTAATGCATTGACATGCTTCTTGCAGTGTACGCAGTTATAATGTATGCTGTGTTTATTCACCGCACAGCTTTACAGCAGTTGTTTGGTGGCTGAGGTACTCGGCTGCTGGCCCGAATGTCGCGGGATAGAATCCCGGCTGCGGCAGCTGCATTTCCGATGGAAGTGGAAATGTTCTAGGCCCGTGTTCTCAGGTTTGGGTGGACGTTAAAAAACCCCAGATGGTCAACATTTCCGGAGCCCTCCACTACGGCGTCTCTCATTTTTATATATGGTGGTTTAAGGACGTTAAACTCCACATATCAATCAATTGGACGCACAGTTAAAGTAATTTAAGTTCAGCACTTTTTGATACAATTTTTTAACCAACGTCCACTTTTTCACGGGATAGCCATATGTTTTCGATGAATCACCACTGCTAGCGGCTACGGAGTCGTTCGAAAATATCACAATAAAATGAGGCCTTCAGCTGCTGACCCGCACGTCGTGGTTTGATTCCCAGTCGCGGCGACAGTATTTTCGATGGATCATTTTAGCGAGCGATGCTTGACGCCTCTATGAAGGCAACAGTGCAAGGTGATGACAGGGAGCACGTGCGAAGTGTCTGATATGCGTTCTCAGGACTTCTACAGCCATATGAGTTTATATACTGGATAGTCATCAGCAATTGCAGTTCTTGCCTCTGTTGACGTACATCTGGGCAGACCAAAGCACAGTCTCAGTGCTTGGGCTTGTGCTGCCTGTAGAACACGAACATTGGTCCTGCAGGTATTGCGAAGGACAGGCAAGCTATATCTCAGGAAACCGAGCTCTGTAGAGTTCCATCATTGCATCTACTGACAAGCCCTACGTCTTTCCTGCCAGGAACGTGAACAATTGGGAAATAGTGGATAGGCGCTTCTTCATATAAGCCACATACGGACTCCAACAGAGGTCCCTATCACAATGATGCCTAGAAACCGGTGGGTTCTGGCGTAAGAAATGGGTCACCCGCAGATTGAGGTGACATAAGGGGTCATTGCTTTTTGAGTGAAGGCCACCAGCACACATTCTTCTGGTAATATGCTGAGACCTTGTTTGAACGAGAAGTTGGCAATCGCTGTTGCTGCTCTTTGAAGCAGGGAACGTATCTGAGGACGTGTGACTGCCGAAGTCCAGACACAGAAGTCGTCTGCGTATATTGAGATTTTAATGGTACTTGGCAAGTATTAAGCAACGCCGATTAGTGGAAGATTCAATAGCGTCGGGCTAACAACTCCGCCTTGAGGAACACCCCTGGAAGTATAGTGTTGCGAAGTTGGGCCAACTTCTGTTAACACAAAAATTGATCTTGCAGTCAGGTAACGCGAAATTCATCGAAAGACTCGACCACGAAGGCCAACTACCACAAGAGCACCCAAAATGGCTTCATGTAGTACATTATCATACGCGCCTTTCACATCTAGAAATAAAGCTGTAGATAGTCGCCTTCGGGATCTTTCGTGCTGAACGTACAAAACTAGATCAACGACATTGTCAATGTAAAAGCGGTCGCGTCGGAAACCAGCCATGGAATTTGGATGAATCTTGTAGTATTCAAGATACCACTCCAGGCGGCCTAGTATCATCAATTTTATTATCTTCCCTACGCAGCTGGCCAGTGCTATTGGGCGGTACGAGACGAGTATGAGTGGGGATTCGCCCTGCTTCAAGATGGGTAACAAGCGGCTTACTTTCCAGTCGTCAGGAACCTTGCCATTCTGCCATGAGATGTTGTAAAGGCTCAACAGTTCTCTCCTTGCACCTTCCCCAAGGTTGCACAAGGCTCAGTACCGAATACCACCTGGGCCCGGAGAAGTTAAACGCCTGCAGAGAGCTAGTGCCGCCTCAAGCTCCTCTATTTAAAAGAGAGGTTCATGTGGTAGTCACGAAAACAAGGAACGTCACCTCTCACTGGGTTTTATCAAAGTCATATGATGTGAGTGAGTAAGTGAGTGAGTGAGTGAGTGAGGATGTTGTTGGTGGAGTTAGTGAAAACCCTTTTATTCTGTCCAGAAATACACAATAAAGCGTCGACCTGGCTAATTTTACGACGGAACCGTCAGGTCTATGGCCTGCCGGCCCAATCACAGGCATGCTGGATGACCAGGATTCGGTCTTCATACAGTGTGTATAAGCTTTGTATAAGTGTGTTTTACATTTCCTTGGTGAGCGTCGGGCTTGCTCAATGATTAACAGTCCCAGAACAAATAAGACAAAATAACAAGCTCACTACAGGCTGCAGAATAGCTGTTCGTGAAAATGCACAGAGATGGGCAATTGAGAGTCGCCGCATTTGGGTTGGCGCTTGTGCTGAGCGCCACCGCCTGCTGTCTGCTTAGCCTATTATGAGTCGGTGGAAAGACCGTTGTCTCTAAGCAAAACGTTTACTGATTTCATTGTGAGTGCTACCTGTATTCTAGGAGCAGATCCTTCGATCCGAGGGTAGCGCGGCGGGTAAAGTCAGGTGCAGCCTCGTGGGCCGACTCGTTGTGGCTAAGAGGAATCTCCTGGATCGCCCCTTCGTGGGCAAGGAACTAAAAACTGGAGTGTCTGAAGCTTCCAATTTTGTGCGCGTTTTGAAATTATAACTACCTGCTAAGCTACCCGGCGTTTTGGGAGGCCCAAACTGCCGCCTTCGTCTCACTATAGACGTTCTTTCCGACCATCTTGCATGACGAGTCCAATGGCCACTTGCATGGCCAGCTCAAGGTCTGTTGTCCGAATTGAAGCGCAGTTGACGCTTGCCCTAGCGAATACACGACAAAAAACCACAAAAGCCTTGCCATCTCAGTACGCGGCAGCATCCAAGAATCATGTGTCGATCTTGCCCTCGGGGAGGCCTTTTAGTATCTTCGAAAGCCTTACCTTCGGACGACCTCTGCGGTGCACAGGATGTGTGTGTTTGCCTAAGACAATTCAAAGGCAAAGTATAGTTTTTTTCATCATTAATTCTTAATCACTTATTGCATTGAGATCAATAATGTTATTAGGGTGTGATTGAAAAGAAAATTGCATTTCATCATGCGATTGAGAAAAATAACCCCGAGTAGTGTAATATTTGTCTTCGTTCACACTGAAGCGAGGCATTCATGATGGACCCCACTGGTGAAAGTCGAAACCAAAAAAAAATGTGGCAGATCTTACGTACAGTGGCAATCGATAATATGTGAAGCACAAATCAGGAAGGATGATATGCAACATTCAGATCAGCACAACGTTACGAGGCGGACGCAAATAAGGCCGTACATGACTTCTATCCCGTGAATATCACATTTCCGTGTGTCATTTAGCGTCGTCGTCTCTTCGCGTCTTGTGACACCAAATTTAATATCACGTTACATGATATGTGGAAGAAGCGAAACGGCCGTGAGCACGCTATGAGTGTATTAAGTAGTCACGCTTTCCATCACACGCATGTCACAATTATCATGTTTGGACGTGTTATTTACATTCGTCGTCTATTCACATCTTGGAATACCAAATTTGGTGCATGTGGAGCTAGCGAAACGGCCGCGAGTGCACCATGAGCATAGCATGTAGTCATATTTTACATGACACCCATATCCAGATTATCATGTTTGGACGAATCATTTGCCTACGTCATCCATTCACGTCCCGTAATACCAAATTTTGCGTATGTGGAGCTGGCGAAATGGCCACGAACGCGCTATGAGCATAGCATGCAGTCATGTTTTACATGACACGCATATCCAGATTATTGTGTTTGGACGTTTCACTTTTGTCGTCTATTCACGTCAACTAATGCCGAATTTTGTATATGTGAAGCTAGCGAAAGGGCTGCGAGCGGATCATGAGCGTGTTATGTTGTCATGTTCTCCCATGACACTCATGCCATGATTATCATGTTTGAAGAAGTCATGTAACTTATTAATTATTAACGTGGCGTAACACCAAATTGGTGATTGATTGATGATTGATATGTGGGGCTAAACGTCCCAAAAACCACCATATCATTATAAAAGACACCGTAGTGGAGGGCTCTGAAAATTTAGACCAGTTGGGGTTCTTCAACGTGCGCCCAAATCTGAGCACACGGGCCTACAACATTTCTGCCTCCATCGGAAATGCAGCCGCCGTAGTCGGGATTTCATCCCGCGACCTGTGGGTCCGCAGCCGAGTACCTTAGCCACTAGACCACCACGGCGGGACAAATTGACGTAACATAAAATTCGGTATAAGTTAAGCTAGTGAAATGACCACGGGCGCGTTAAGAGCGTGGAATGTAGACATCTTCTCACATGACATGTATCTCATGATTATCATGTTTGCACCAGTCTTGTACCGTGTAAAAAATTACTCTGAGGTGGGAGGAAAATGCTTGTCCACTAGCGTCACCCCTACTTGGAGTGAATTTTATCTTGGGACCTCCGGAGCAAAGTGTATCCTGCTGGCCGGCGCAGTTGCGTGACACCATAGGACCACTTTTCAATGATATTTTACTCTGACCAGCCGGAGGAATTGCGTGGCGCCGTGGAGCATTTTTACCGGCCTTTCGGAATGACTATGTGGCACTTCCGGAGCATTGTTCGCGGTTTGTTTATTATTTTTTATTTTTATTTGTAATATCTCAAGGGCCCCAGTCAAGGGGTGTTTCATGAAGCGGGTAGACAGTTCACAAACAGATGATTTGTTCGATGGCTTCTTTGAAATGGGCGATGCTGGATTGGTGCACGATGTCAGCAGGAAGATCGTTCCATTCTGTTGATGTTTGCACAAAAAATGAAGAGTGATGGGCAGTGGTATGCGCACGGGGTGGATAAACCGCTTTCGAATGGCTGATACGGCATGAAAGACGATGGGCTGGAACGATAACATGGTTTAGGTGCAATTCATGATAAAATGTGTGAAACAAACACAGTATTGAAATTATGCGGCGTGAAACTAAGTTAACCATGTTAGCTTGAGATTTTAGTTCGGTGACGCTGCTAAGATAGGAATAGTCAGAATAAATGAATCTGGCTGCACGATTTTGGATAGTTTCAAGCGTTTTAATAAGAGTTATTTGATGGGGATCCCAGATTTCACATCCGTATTCTAGCTTCGGGCGGGCTAGTGTTAGATAGGTTAAAAGTTTAACAGTAGGTGGGGCTAGAAGTAAGTTTCTTCGGAGATAGCCAAGCACGCGGTTGGCGTCATTAGTGATGTTCCTAATGTGGGATGACCAGGTCAGATCTGAGGTTAGAGTGATACCGAGGTATTTACATGAATCAGCTGCTGTTATTCCAGAATCAAATAGGAAGTATTTATTGGAGGAATAGGATTGACGGCGATGGAAGGAAATGACACAAGTTTTCTTTATGTTAAGGGACATCAGCCATTTTTTGCACCTTGATTGAATCAAACAAAGATCAGATTGTAGGATGACAGGGTCGTTAGAATTGTGAACAGGACGATAAATGACACAGTCGTCTGCGAACAGACGAATGTTAGACGCTAAGCTATTGGGGAGGTCGTTAATATAGATTAGGAATAGTAGAGGACCAAGGACCGTGCCTTGGGGTACGCCGGAAGTTACAGCGTATAAGGAGGAGCGATGGTTATTAGCACAAACGAACTGCTTACGGTTAGTCAAGAAGTCACATATCCAATTAAAAACAAGACAAATAAGGTTAAGACGTGAAAGCTTCAAAAATAATCTGTTATGAGAAACTTTGTCGAAGGCTTTTTCGAAATCAATGAAAATGGCGTGTACAGGTATGTTATTATCCAGGCTAGAACACAGGTCGTTAACAAACAGGACGAGTTGAGTGTCACATGAAAGCCCTTTTTCAAAACCGTGTTGGTTAGGGTGAAAGAAATGTACTGAACGTAGAAAAATTACTATGTGGGAATAAAATATGTGTTTCATTAATTTAGAGCATACACTTGTGATGGATATGGGGCGATAATTATTCGGTGAAGATGAAAGACCTTTTTTCGGGACAGGAACGATTTTACCAAGCTTCCAGTCTTCCGGCACCACTCCGCATGAAATGGACTGCTGAAATATGTGCGAAAGAATAATGCTTGTTATAGGCTTAGTGTTTTTCAGTATTTTGGAATTGATGCCATCCATTACCGCGGATGACGTTAGTTTCAATTCGACAATTACTTTTGCAATACCGTATGAATCGAATGTAATGCCTGGCATGACAGGATGATCAAGAAATGGGGAGTCTGGAAGCGGGCTGCAAGATTCAGGGGTAATACGGAAGAGAAGGCAGTATTTAGTACTTGAGGGGTAACATGTTCTGGAATAGGATCGCCGTGTTCATCAAGTAAGGATAACGTTTTTGTGGGGTTGGAGTTAATTGCTCTCCAGAATTGTTTATGGTTATTTTGTAGAATATTAGCTAATGTAGAAGAGAAAAAAGAACGCTTAGCCTTCGCAGCGAGTGATTCAAATTCCTTTGCCGTTTCGCGGTACTTGTTCCAAGCGCTCGCGCAATTAGACAGTTTAGCCGAGCGATATAATCGCTTTTTCTTAATGGTAAGACGCTTAAGAGATATGTTGAACCAAGGTGAAGACGCCTGTTCCGTAATTGTATTTGTGGGTATAAATATATTGATCAAATAATGGATTTTGCACTTGAAAAAAAACCAGTTAGTTTCAAGGGGGAGTTGGAAGAAGTTGTTTAAATACCAGTCACAAAATATGGATAGTTCATTGTTAATGGTGGCATAGGTACCCTTATCGTAGAGTGTGAGGGTTTTCTTGGAATGGCTTTTGCCTGGTAGTTGATTAGAAAACGAAGCGTGAAGCACAGCGTCATCACTAATCTCTGGGAGAGGAACTAGGGATGCAAGATTGTCGGGGTGTGGCGTGAAAATGAGGTCGAGAATATTTGAAGAGTGCTCAGTAGCTCGCGTAGGGAATAAAACAATTTGAGATAAACCAAATGTTAGGCACGTGTTAACAAATTCGCTTTCCATAGTGTGTTTAGATATCGTGAGTGCGAGCTTAGACCAGATTATTCTTGGGAAGTTAAAGTCACCCATTAAAATAACCGGTATGTTAGGATAAGAGGCATTCAGAAGAGCCCTGTGGAAATTAGCGAGAGATGAAGCATCTGCGTCAGGGGGGCGGGAACAGACTCCGATGATAACCGGAGGATATGAATTTCTGCAGCAGACAAACAGTAATTCAAGGCTGGAAGGGATGACCACTGGAGAGCAATTTAATCGACAGTGAGCAGCTATCAGGACGCCACCACCACGCTTACCATCACGATCTCGCCGAAATATAGTAAAGCCAGGAAAGCATAATGCTAATTTGGAATCGCTTATTGAAGGGTTTAGCCACGTTTCAGTTAAAAAAACAAAGTTGCGTTCTGTCGTGCAGATAGGATGAAAGAGTGAGTCGCGTTTCGGCAAGAGGCTTCTAATGTTAGTGTGTACAATTGACAAAAGTTCAGGGTTTAATTTAGGATTTCCTGAGGTGGGAGGTGGTAGCTATGGGCGGAGGGGGATTACTTTTTCAGAAGAGCGATCGAAAACGTAAGTGGTGTCATCAATGGTTAGTTTGTTGTACCGAAGTTTTTAGGCCTTGCGAGATGCTTTACCAAATTCAATGAGGTGCTTACGGGCCTTGCGTGTGTTGGGGGAAAGATCTTCGCTAATGCTTTAATTGGTGTCTTTTAGTTTTTTGGCGTTGGACAGCACTAGTTCTCGATACTTGAAATGGCAGAACCGGACAATGAAGGGTCTATTTTTACTTGGTTGAAAACGCCCTATGCGGTGAGCGCGTTCAATGTCTCTAGGTTTGACTGAAACTTCCAGAAACTCCAGCTATCCGGAGCTTCTGCGTGGCGCCTCCAGAGTATTCTACAGATGTCCTAACGTCATCCGGACCGAAACTCAGGGAGGAGAATCAGCATTTTGAAATGTTCGTGCCTCTATTTATTTACTCTATACTGTTCGTGTCACGCATTAGTTATATAAAGGAATTCTTAGATGAAATGCAAGCACTGCAGAGTTTATGTGTATTTTTCTACAGAGCTCTAGCAGATGAAATTCGGGGAACTACTTGAGTTCATAATCTTTCATTTACTCAGAATAGGCTGCCGTTTCTGCTTGAAGACGCAGCATTTAGAGAAAGAAGAAGAAACAAACGCAAAAAAACCCACTAACAACAAAAAAACATAAAGATAGGTCACATAAGGCTCACAGCACTGAAGTTGTAAGTGCAGCGCTTCAAAATGATGCAGAACAATGCACGACAAACGAAGAAAGCATGACCACTGAAAACATCCGTTCGCCAATCCCGAAGAATCTTGCACCAGCTTTATTGACATGCAAGGGTTCCCCTGATTACTTCATGCATAATTTGGCAAAAAATACACATGAGAACTGCAAATCATGTGATAGGCACCAAAACAGAGGACACTGAAGCCACAGGTCCCGATTAAAATCTATACAGCGTGCGAGTACACGAGAACAAAAAAAAAGACAGTACGAGCGATGTATATCTAGAAGTAGATCCCATGTACTCTGGTGTGAGACAGCGGCTTCGTGGAAAAACACATCCCCGTGACATAAACAAAGATCAAATCTCGCCAAAGTTTTCAATATAGTTCTAAATCGATAGCTCTGCGTCTGTCAAAACGATGAAAGCGTAGTTTTTCTAACTAAAACGAGCAAATTTTGACGCTCTCGAAGACAGCATCACGAATGTCTGTCCGGATCATTTCCTAATTTTATCAATGTTACTGCTGATATTTTTACTCATGTTTTTATATGGACTCACCGTCAAAATTCGCAAAAATTAGGCCCTTCAAGTTTCTATGGTTTCGGCCTGCCTTTAAGAAAAGCGTACCTTTAAGTTAGCGTTGTTCTCGATTCTTTTTGCATTTGCATGCCCACTGTTTCGATACTTTCGTAGTTTAAATTTTTCGAAGTAGTTATTGCATAAGTTGCTTCAACCACAGGCACAAATAAAAGAAAAGTTCACTAGAGGGTAACAAAATAAATTAGCAATAACATGTGCAAACATCACGCCACCTACGGAAACTGCATTTTCATCATGTACTGACAAATTTAAGGGGAGGTCGACCAGTTTACTTAACTTACAGGTCAACGTACACGACCGGAGGCCATGTAAAGTGATTCATGTAGAGGCATCACCACGTGTCCTCCAGGATTCGAGAGTCACTTTGCCCCTGTATTGTTCACAGGCCAGCGTTGTTGCTCCTGGTATTCCAGCCAGAAAGATTCAAAGAAGCGTTTTCTTATCAGAGAGAAGGTAGATGGGACCGCAAAAATTTTGAGTTCTACCTGTTTGGTCTAGAAAACTTGACTCCAGTCTCCCCCTACCCAAGAAAAAAACTGCTTTCACAGCCCTGTCATCGGGACTTAAACAGAAAAAAACTGCTGCAGCTTGGTAGGTACGAAGCTGCAACACTACCATGAGCTCTGAAGTCAAATTGGTTGCAAAAATAAGTGTTTAACCTTCCCTCAACCCCTCTTCACCAGAACCGCACAGAAAAGTCGGGCGTCTTACAACACTTGTGGACTGTGGTGTGCGCCAACACACACACACACACACACACACACACACGCACACACACACACACACACACACACACACACACACACACACGCACGCACGCACGCACACACACACACACACGCACACACACACACACACACAAAAGAGCACAAACTTCACCCATTTGTGCTCCTCTCCTTCCTGTCCACTTTTTTTTGCGCGAAACGCCATCCACAATAAAATACAAAATCACCCAACACTCGGTTCTTCTAAGCTCTACAAGCCGTTTCGCCAAGCGACCTGACACTCCCTTCTTCACTCATTACTCACCACTGGTCTCATCAACTCCTTTCCTCCCTCTCTTTCTTGTACTGAAAGCAGAACGACCCCTGAGTGGCTTAATAGTTCAGACACCAATATACAATAAAACCATTTTAACCAAAATGGTTGCGTGTATCCGTTCTTAAAATCTGCACCAAAAACATTGAACCACCTCAATTCACAACATTTATCCAGAATCAACGCTGCTTTCAGTTATTTATGTTGCATTAGTAGAGATTACATAATAGAGCAAAATATATTATAGCAGTGGTAAACCTTAACCGGGTGTTTATTAATATTAAAAGTGAACAAATATTACCGCTTATATATGATAACATTAAAAATACTTTTAGCCTGTTAGGCCGGTTTTTAGCAATTTAAAGTTTTATAGAACCAACCCGTAACTATAAAATTTTTCAACATTTGCAAATCTAATCAGCGTTCACAATATAAGAGTGGTGTAATTAAGATTACCGAAGTTATGTTACGAAAAAGACTCTTAGGATAAACAACGCATTATCAGAATTTCTGTTGACGTTTTTTGATGTTTTGTAAAATAAGCCTAATATTGAGAACATGTTTCCTCGTAAACAAAATATTACCTAGTTTAGCACTATGTGACAAGAATAACGCAGATCTTTTAAGAAGAGCTCACTCACCTGTTTTGCACCACGCCAGCGACCACGGTGTCGCTCACCACTCGCGATATCACAATTTCTTGTTCGCTGTCCAGAACCATCACATGAATGAAGCTCCCACAACTTTCTTCTGTCGACGAAAATCTTCATTGCTGCTTGTAGTTGCCTTTCGTGATTAGAAGGTTTGCAAAACGATTTTCTTTCGCCGAACGCGGCTGAACGCTTCGCACAATTTTCACTGCACCAGCTTGGTCTGCGCCATGTTGGTTTGTGGGGAGCGGCCTCCCGATGGCAAGGCTGCCTACGTCACTCCTCGAACAGCCAATAAATGCCCCTGAGTGATGAGCCACAGCGATTGGGGAGCAGCCACCTGGGGACAAGCGATGTGTCAGGGCATTTCGGGCGCAACTACGGGAGCCCTATTGGGGGAGTGGGCCAGTTTTTCTCTGGTTTCCTTCGTCCGGTGCCCACCGGACGAGAATGGCGAAAACAAATGTATTTGCTCCGGTACAATTCGGTTTGAGTGAAGCCACTGGAGCAGATCAGGCGGATCGTTTCCCAATTCCTCCAAGCTGGGTATTTTTTTTTTGTTAACAGTTTACCTTTGTCTCTCATTCACGTCCAACATTACCGAATTTGGTATATATGAAGCTAAGGAAAAGACCACGAGCTCACCAAGAGCATGGCGTTAAGTCATTAATAGTCATAACATGAAAATTATGACATGCATTTCATAATTTTCATGTTAGGGTATGTGACATATGTTCGCTTAGCAGTCATGTCATATAATACAAGTTTTGCAAAATGTCATGTGAACGCTTTCACCACAAGATCAGCAAAGCCATGAAATGTAAGTCATGAGATTGATGATATATTTGTGATGAATTTCATGTTACTACTAGTCTATTACAATTTTCATTAGGCCATGTTATACCGTGCCAATTTTAGTATTGATACCGTTATCGAGACGGCCAGGATAGCTAAAGTTTGTAGGTGCCTAGACTGACATAGAGATAGATACGCTCAAAGTCGACAAATTTAGCTGAGAAATGCTTCGCATTGAGAAAGTTTGAAATAATCTAATGCTTTCTGGGCCACAATAAGTCACTGTGATTTATTCACTAACACAGTTTATTGTTGCGTGGTTCAAAAAATATAACACAGAAGATTCTTGCGACAATGAACATTACGCTGCATATAGTACGAGTGCATTCCGCAGAAAATGCGCAGTTCGGCTGACCCGTTCTCCGCTCGTCAGGGCGGGTTCTCAAATGGCGCAAACAGCATAGCATAGCACAAATACTGACATATAAATCAACGGAACTCTAAGCGTTTTAAAACACCACTGCTAGAGCAACGCGAAAAGCTTAAGTACGAGACACATAGACGGGCACTGGTGGTTTAATGCGCCGCTCTGCATCACGCAGACACGCCTACAAATATGAAACTTTACGCCAACCACGCGTGGTCGAGCGCACTTCCAAGAGACTTACGAAGAGCAACTCGAGATGACTAGCGAACCGTTTTACACGGCACCGACTGCATCCATGCGAAAGCCTCTCGAGATGGCGCACACGGATATTCACTCGGCTCTGATAAGCAAAAAATTAGTGTCTATGTTTTCGTTATTTTTCGTGCCACATCTTATTTGTGTGTACTCTTAAAATGAATTACATCATTCGAGAGTGTACCGGAGAAGGCCACTATGCATGCGCCGAAAGCGCTGCCGCATTTTTCGCTCCCCGACATACCACTTCTCTCTTGTGACTGGCGATATTCTGTCTTCTGTTGTACAGATTTATCGAGATCTCGTTCGAGCCATGTTCTTTGCTCTTCGTTCTTTTTTTGCTTCAGTTGCATCGAGTGAACTTATTGTTTTTCTTCCAAGCACAACTGGTTGAGCGCTAGCTTCTGCTTATCGGAATATTTTAAAATATTTTGAAAAGTTGAAAGCCGTGATTCTGGTTCAAGATAAATGTTATCCTGAATACAAATGATAATCAAAGCATCTGTGTGCTTGAGCGACGATCTGTGTGCTTGAGCTCCTTGAAATAGATCACTGAAAGGTTCTCAAAACTGATGGATAGATTACTTGCACGTGCCATTCACAACGCGGTGGTGAAAAGCAGGCCCCCTCTTTTTAATTTCTTGTCAACTTCGAATAAACTAGCTTAATAGAGAAAGACATGTAAGTTGCCAGCCCAGTTTTCTGCCTCCTACTAAAATTTGCTGTTGCTATTACTAACATACAACATTATTTCTACTTCATTTATTTGTCTATTTATGTAAAACAATATATTTACACAATGTTATTTCTCACTAAGATATTTGATGAATTACTTCTGCAGGTAAAAGGTGCTCTTAACGAAAGCCCTTAGCCATCTTTGAACACGACAGCAGTGCCAATAATCAGCAGTACATACTCAAATAACATGCTACATAACAAACCAATAATACAAGTCAAGGTATGAATAACCAAGTCGAGGTTTGCCTGCAGGGGTGTTTTTACGTGGTACTCCTGTCAAAGCACGACCACCGGGGCCAGGAAAGCGCACACACCATCTCACACTGAGCTGATGAGCGTCGAAGTTATCATGTGGATACGGTGGGTAGAAAAGCTCCTCATTTGAAGAAACGCCTGCCAATAAAGTAAGCGGCCCTAGAATAACTGCTTCCAAGAATTGCAATTCAACATAATGGGCTGAAAATGGGTAGTTTTATCTTGTCCACAAGCATTTTTTTGTAAAACTAATATCGAGTTAGTCCTTCCTTAATCGTGAAAGGCCCTTGCAGGTCCAAGATGAAGCAGGCAACTGAAAAGTTTTATCGCAGAAATTTTTCATATTGTTATACTTTGCTAGTAAATATTTTCTGATACGGCCTAATTCCAAACAAATTTCGTGCCTAATGCTTTTCATCTCAAAAAAGATCACGTGAAAATAAATAAAAGCTGCAGGTCATAGTTGTTTTTTCGCAAAGCATCACACAATGTCGGTAGTTGATTCGGCAGAACGGCATTCCGTAATGCCATTTGCTGCACAAAAATCTTGAGCAGGCTAAAAAGCTTAACTTATCACGAAACAAGCCGACTTTAAACGAAGCGCGCGCAGTCAATATTCAGCGAAAGAACCAAAACCATCTTTGAGGGCTTAGAGAGTGAGAGTCCGGATAGGCCGTAATAGCATGGGACTACCATTCTCTGCGACAAAGATCAATCCTATTTTCCCGAAGCAGAATTGCGGTATTGTAATCCCTTAGCTGCTTACGCAAAAAATCGAACGTCTCTGAGTACTTATACCGGAAATCTTAGCAAATACACCATCAAAAACATAAACTACCAGCGGAGCATCATCGAGTGCGTGGAAAAGAACAAAAAATTGCGTGCAGTGGGCTTATCCAAATTGAAACTATATTTCAGATCTGCGATCGCATTTTCATTCAAAATCCACACACACAAAAAAACTGAGTGCCTGAGATGGAAAAAGCATGTATATGTACAAGCGTAACAAATAATATCAAAAGAAAAAAAAAAGCCTTCCCCGCCTCCCCCAAAAAAACATTGCGCAGGCTATGGGCTATTATTGTAGTTCATGTTTTTTTTTGTGCTTGGAGGAGATGCTGTTTTAGTCCCAATGTTCCCAGTGGGTTGAGCAGCAAGAGATAAGGGCAATATCATTGAAACTTTCTCTAGCGTAACTTAAGCACCTTTTGTGCACTGATTTTGCCTCCAACCTATTCTCCAGGAATGTTAATTTGCAATTTCGTAGTTTTTATTTTTTATTTTTAGAATGTGACTTCGACGAGTAAAGGCTATTCGTGCATCCTTAACTTAGTATACATTAAACTAACTAATAAAATAAATATTGGAACAAACATTATATTCTAATCATTTATGCGAGCATGAATTCCAAATAAAAAAACTAGGTCTGCAATACAAGCTGTCGCTATGCACTGTCTTGTGGCTGGCCATAATGACGCAAGAAATCAGGGGCCGAATTCACAAAGGGTTCTCTTGGCTTCGCACTTTCTTAACCAAAAATTCTCTTATCTCAAGGGATTACTATAGCGCGGGTACGAATTCGACTTATTCGGTACTTAAGAGGGCAAGGAGGTCACACGATAGCCGATGAAACGACAAGGAAAGAAGGAAGTGTGTGTCGATAATACCAAGGTAGCACCCAAAGCGTCTAAGATCGAGAGTATACAATGATAGCCAATGCTTTGCTGCATCTAAGTTTCAATTCCGCGAGCGTCTGCTACAGCGCTTACGGGATGCCACGTACGTTGTAATAGACGTTTTGGTGGGCTGTGCAAAGCCAAGCACTCGCCTTTCATCAGCTACTGGAGCTAACAAAGAAATCGCTCGATGGCCTTAAGCCATCGAGCAATCCACGCACTAGCTCGCCAAGTACAAGTAAAAAACACTCCAGGTGCACCACATCAGTGAAACCACACATAAATCGATGCATGCAATGTTTGAAAATGTGCCACAAATGTCTTCCCCTATTTAACGCGACCAGTCACCTTACATTTTAATGAAGCTGCGCTGCTACCTAACTAATTCGGTGGAATCGAGCACAGTATAATGGTGAACGTAAGGGTGTTTTGTACCTATAATAAAAGGTAGCCTTTGTTACAATATTCTTATTACAAGACACAGGAGCGACTTTTGTGCCTGCAGACGAATTGCGCGGAAATAGATAACAGCAGTATTCAAATGAAATTGTGAGCAGAATTTCGCTGGTTACATGCAGCGCAGCATTTTTATAAAGCCGGAATGCGAGAACGTGCATACGCTTACGCTTAGGTATGTGTCTACGTAAAACGAGGGAGACTCGTCGGGAGGTGTTTCAGTGCTAATGCTTTCCACAAAACATGGTGCAAATATTTCATCCAGCATTGTTTGAGTGAGAAAACAAAGCAAGGGACGTGTCTACGAGTCTTGAAGTCGAGAGACGTTATCACACGTGCAAAAAGGACGAAAAGAGAGATAGACTCGCGTTTCGTCTCCGCGAAAGCTCTAAATCGATAGAATATAGAGACAATTTTCTGGCCCAGCAGACGTCAGGTAAGTTTCCGCAAGGCAGCGTCGGATGCTTGGAGAGCATAAAAAAGTGGAGTACGGGTGTTATAGGAGTGACAGCCACAGAGAAAGCGAGATGAAGTGGGACTGTCTTCAGATGTGAGAATCCATGCTAATTAGGAGAGTCGTGAGTTAATGAGCCAAATCTTCATTAAATAACGATAATAGAAACAAACTGAGTATTCATATAGTGAAAGCGACGCTAGTGACAGTGAATTCATAATAGTTGATTAGCGTTGTCACAGGCCGATATATATTTTTATTTTCTTATTTATATTTGGCAAACTATGGGAAGGTAGCCTACGTTAGAGCCGGCTATCCCAACATCATGACAGTAATGTACAAGGTAAATAGTGCACGGTTATACAGCCACAAGTGGCAGTTTCTATCTTCTAGTAACCTTGGGCAAACGCATTCTAACTATTTTTCTATTTTTGACCAAGTTTCACCGGACTTTTTTGCATTTGGCGTCATTCGAAGAAATGACGATATATCAGAAATAGGGTGAATGCAAGCGCTGCTGCATGCAATGGACGAGTGGTTACAGCGCTCAGCTAAAATCTAGGAGGTGCTTGGTTCGATTCGCAGAGTCACCGAGCACTTCTTTTTATTTCAAGAGGTTGCCCAGCCTGCAATTATGCGTGGTGGCGGGTACTAACTTTTTGAGAAGGTGGCTTTCCCACTTGCTTCTTTCCCCTTTCGCATCAGAGCATGCGACAAGTGATTCATCTTCGCAACGCTATTATTCTCAGGTCAAGTGGTCGCTGCGTCGCACAGAATACATGTCAGTGGCTCACTCTACCTTTGAATGATGTTCGTGCGCCAAGTTAAACGGCTGGTAATTGTCGCAGGGATGAATTCAGTCAAGGTTTGCTTCAGAATCGTGAGAGTTTGCATATTTCCGGTGTCATACAAAGTTACCGGACATTTTATTCCGACTGCTTGCCATATTGTCACGGTCCATATCGGTTTCTGAACAGTGAAGGTGAAAATGCATGATTTGTTTGTAGTTCTACGCGTAATCACGCACACCCCTAATACGCTTCGGTTTACAAAGTACGCGCCGTTCCAGATCGTCCCAAAGTGTATCGACAGTTGTATTTCAGAGATCGCACCCATTGGACAGTTAGAGCCAATGGAAGTACACTAGAGCACAAGCTTTATGAACCACTCGTTGAAAAGTTCCTCTCATTTTTATTTCCAATAGCGTGCAAGGAATGTGCTCCCATTACCCTCTTTGGTGTTAATTTCTACCAATGAGCCAAATATCTCGAGTCCTACTTTCAATTGAATGAGATGGGGTGCAACACAACAACATAACAAATAAGGTTGATTCTATGCCATGCCGCGTTCGAATGCACCGACCACTCACGTATCACATTGGTTTTCATCCAACCACAAATCTTTACATGCTTAATTTTACGTCATTGACGTCCAATAGATTTCTTCAATTACTGCGACTTCAAACTTATTAAACGACGGTAGTTGTCAACACCATCCACTGCGTACAAGGGAAACAACAGACGAAACCCAAAGCACCAAAAGAAATAAAAACGCACTAGCAGTCATCAGGCAGCCCTTCATGGGCGTGAATTAACTCAAAACCAGCCAGGGCATCAAAGTATACCGCCGCGGTGGCAGATATCAAGTAGCCACATCGTTCCTAAGAGTGGTCCCGACCACTCTTAGGATTTTCTTTCAGCCACGCTGTTTTTACGCACAACTTTGCTTCGTGAATCCAGTTACGGGCACTTTTTGTTGACGTAAGGAAATATAGCAACTGCCTCACCATCCCTGACATGTTCTGGGGCAGTCACAGCGCGCTTTATTGCAGCGGCCGTTATAACAACGATGGCATCTTACGACGTTTTTTTTTTCGTTTCGTGAATCGACTTACGCGACAAAAATTTTTCTTGCGCAAAAATGTTTTTGTAAGTGAGTTTTGGGAATCCGGCCCCAGAATCATGTGATATATAAAACATTTTGGAGCTCTAAAGTAAAGGTGTGTTTGTCCAGTTAAAATTTGCGCGTAACCAGAAAAAAAAACAATTTTTCAGGTTTTTAGAAGCAGTCTCTTTCCTGGTAACTGGTACGTTTAAAGTAATTGCTTCCCAATGGTCAAACAAACGAAGAAGTGTTGTTATTATATTCAGCAAATATGAGCTATTTTTTGTCGAAGCGTCATTTGAAAACGGTATATCATTATTTGCGTAAGCCAATCAAAACAATTCAAATAGCCTAATAACACGCAAGAGCTTCCCAGCCTTCATCTATTTCACCATCTTCAAAGGTTGAGCTACCGAGGTCAAAAGGAATTCCCAACAGGCATTGCTCTCTGCCACCAGCACAAGCTGATTTATAGGCTGGTTGGCAGTTTGAAAAACACTCTACAGAACAAAAAACCACAAGTCCTAACCAAAGGTGCAGTGCGCAGTAAAGAGTGCTTACCCACGTGCATGGCAGTATGCGTGCCAGTACGACTGCTCGAATGGCTTGGACGTAAATGTAACTGGCACTCTTTGTGTCGTGCCTCGAAAGGTGAAACACACACTGCGTGGTGAGCACAGATCGCTTTCCTGATGTCTCTAATAACTGTGTTCAACGACTTTGGCTCCCGCGTGTGAAGCAGGCTGTGTTGCAGGTATGATACTTTCACTCGTAAGAAAGACCATAGAAAATTCAACAATGAGCGAAGTATAAGCTTTGTCGTTTATAATTCTTTCGTGAGCTAAATCAAAATGTTGACGCATTATTGGTATTCATGGACATATTCTATGTATGCGATAAAAATTTTGGTGGTCTGAAAGCAATAGTCGAAAACCTCGACACAATATAATGACGCAAACATTAGAGTGCGAGAGATTGTGTGCGCAAGTATTAGGAAAACACGTTGAAACGCATTAAATATGTCATGCGTTGATCTATGCAAGCACAGTAATTGCATTTTTTCAAGTAGCGTGAGTTAGCGGTGACTCTTTTACGCGTCATTTGTCTGCAGCAAGTTTCTAAAACTGTCGCTCCCTCGACGACCCCTCAAACCAGTGATGCGATGAATGAAGATCAAGTGATAAGCTTGCTGCAATTGCTGATGAGCACCATGCGCGTCCTACTGAGTAATATGAAGACTTCGGCTGCGCAGACCGCACTGCATGTGCTGGACACCCTGAGTCCGGTGCTTGCAGCTCTACGGTAAAACCGTGGCCAGCGAGGCACCGTCGTTTCGAGCGGAAGTCAAGAATGCATCTGTCTTTCAGTGGAACGCCAGAGGACTGAAGTCGCGCATGTCTGACTTTAGACAGTTTGTATTTGTGAACCGCTTCCCCATTATCGTGATTTGTGAACCCAACCTGTGTGCTTCAATCAAGCTGTCAGCATATGAGTGCTTTATGTCCTCCACTCACAGAGACTGCAGCAAAGTTATTGTATTCATGCGCCATAACCTCACTTACGTTCACCACAGAGTCTCGCCTGATGAAGGGAATCAGTATGTGTGCCTTACTGTGAAGAAAGATATGGTTGCTTTCACGATTATCGGAGCTTACTTATCTCTATCAAGCCGCCTTGACTGCGAGCGCTTACGCGGTATTCTGACATTGACTCCAAGACCATAGGTGATCACTGGCGACTTCAATGCCCACCATTTCCTATGGGGAAGCTCCAGGGACAACGCTAGAGGAAAAAAATTGGTGTCCTTAGCCTCGGAGTACGAACTCTGCGTTTGTAACGATGGAAGCCCTACATATTTATGCAGATCAGCCTATAGCAGCTGCCTGGACCTTACATTGGTTTCTCGCTCACTTACCAGGAAAGTGCACTGGTTTTCGGATCTGGAAACGCGGGGCAGCGACCATATACCAACTTACCTGTGTATAGAAGGTTTCACCAGCTCCAAGTCCTCAAGAGGCCTCAAGCACACCGATTGGCCGAAATTCAAAATGTTAATGGAAGACTGCTGTACCGAGGGCTCATCATATAACCTAGAGGACTCGATAAAGGATGTCCTGCAGGATACCACGCATACACATTTGACTAGTCACAAGCGCACCAATTTCGACATCGAGCTTGAGAAACTTCGCGCAATACGCCGTCGTGCAGAACGAAGGTACCGACGGACAAAGTGCATGGATGATTTGAGGCTGGCTAGACGCATTCAAAAGAAAAATGCAGCGGCACATGGATAAACTGGCTAGGCGACGTTGGACATCCTTTTGCGAGTCCTTGGATCCACGAAAGCCCCTATCACTGATATGGCGAACTGTCCGGGGTCTTAGCACAACCTTGGGTCAGTGACACCCGTTTACATCTCTGGCACTTCACCTTCGATGCACAGAGATTGACGTCGCAGAATTTTTCTGTAGAAGAATTGCCGATGATTCCAATTTCACAGTATCAAAAACGGGAACATTTGACAACCCACCGCCCTCACGTGACCCCCGTATGGAATGCCAGTTTTCTATGGATGAGCTAGAGGCGGCACTGGCTCTGTGCAGACGTTCTTCAGCACCCGGTCCTGACAGCATTACCTATCGTGCCCTTTGTAATCTTGGAGACGAAGCTCGGAAGGCACTCTTACGCCTATACAACGACTCCTGGCAGACTGGTACGGTTCTCCAGACATGGAAGTCAAGTCGCCTCATTCCACTTCTAAAGGCGGGTAAATCTCCTTTGGATATGGCCTCATACCGTCCTATCGCACTTGCCAGTTGTGTGGGAAAAACGATAGAACGAATGATTCTAACACGAATGGAGTGGTATTTAGAGCACTACGAAATCTATCCAGTATCCTTGACCGGATTCAGGCGCGGCCATTCGTCAATCGACAATGTTGTTGATCTGATGACATATGTTCAACACCAGAAAGCCTGTAAGAGACTGTGCGCCGCCCTGTTTCTAGACGTTAAGGGGGCTTACGACAATGTCACCCATGAAGCCATTCTTAGTGCTTTGGAAGCAGTAGGTCTTGGTGGCAAGATATATATGTGGGTGTACAGCTACTTACAGCTGAGATCATTTTACGTGATGACAGCGAATGGCCCAACACCTGATTATTACAGCAGCCGAGGAGTTCCTCAGGGAGGAGTGCTAAGCCCTACCCTTTTCAACCTAACTCTCATTGGTCTAGTCGAGCAGCTACCTAGCACTGTAGAACTTTCTGTCTGCTGATGACATCTGCATTTGGACATCAGGTGTGACAAGGCCTCAGCTTCGCGCCCGCCTTCAAAAGGCTGCTACAACGACGTCATGCTATCTTCATAAAGAAGGCCTCGAGGTGTCCTGCGGAAAATGTGGAGTGGTAGCGTTCACGCGGAAACGAATGTCTGCTTACAGTATATCGATCAATGAAGAATACATATCGTTCAGCAGAAGCCACAGGTTCTTGGGAGTCATAATAGATAGAAACCTGTCGTGGACTCCACACGTGAACTATGTGAAGAAGCGGCTGATCGCAACATGCCACATGTTCAAATTCCTTGCAGGAAAGAATTGGGGAGTGCCCATACCATCTATGCTACTACTGTACAGAGTGCTGTTTATCGGATTCTTACGGTACAGCTTACCTGCCATATCTAACACCGGCAAGACCAACCTGCGCGCAATTCAGAGCATTCAAGCCCAAGCATTCAAGCTTCAAGATATGCCTTGGAGTACCCCGCAGTGCTTCAACGGCTGAACCATTGCCATCGCTCAAAATCACTCGATAAATACACATATTATTACCGAGACAATGCGCATGCACCTCAGGCATTATGCTAGGACCCCTTCTCACCACCTGGCGAGCCTAGCTGCTGAAAGACCCCGCACGACCTACGGCACTATTGTCTCCAAGCATCGTTCATCGTTTGCTGAGACATACGCACCTGCATCAAAGCCACTGATTCCTCCTTGGAGCTTGAGCCGGCCGCGAGTTCACTTAATGATTCCATGAATGAGGAGAAAATCGGACTTACCGACACATGCCCTGAAACAACTGAGTCTATTCCTACTGGAAGAAAACTACAGTAACCACGTGCACATTTACACGGATGGCTCTACAACGCCGTCTAGTTCAGGTGGAGCAGTGGTTATACCATCACAAGGGGTAACTCGGTGTTTTAAGACTTCACATGTGACGACATCAACTACGGCAGAACTCGAGGCTCTGCGCAATGCAATGGAGCTCATCAATTCAGAAGAAAGACCAGGTAAATGGGCTGTGTTTTCTGACTAAACACCAGCGTTACAGTGCCTGATATCAGTTCTCCGACGCGGATGCCACGACCAGTTGACCTACCAAACCGTGAAACTTCACCACCTGTTAATACAAAAAGGCCATGACATCGTCTTTCAGTGGTTACCTGGGCATAGTGGTATAGGCGGCAATGATTCTGCAGATCATGCTGCTCGCACGTCACATAAAGAAGCGAACAGCGTTCAGATATCGCTTTCAAGAGCAGATGCGGCGAGGAAGATTCGTCAACTGGCCCGCAGTCTCACACTGACTGAGTGGAACACACCAAGCATACGACGTACACGACTGCACGAGCTCGACCCTTCACTACAACTCCGGCCTCCACCCGGCCTACATCGACGTGAAGCTTCGCTTCTCTATCGCCTTTGGCTGGGAGTTGCTTTCACGAAAGCTTATACCACGTTAATCGGAATTACTGACAGTGCGGCGTGCGATGTTTGCGGCACCGACGAAAATATCGAACACCTGCTGTGTCATTGTCCTCGATTTGCCTCAGATAGACAAGTACTTGCCAACGCAATGCGGCGACTGGATGATCGGGCTCTTTCTGTGCAGGTGCTATTACAGCAACGTACACATGCCTCGACAGCCCACAAGGCAGTGAAAGCCCTGCTGTGTTTTCTGAGAAAGACAGGCTTGTGTGAACGCCTCTGACATGCGGTAGAGTTCTACACGCTGCAGTGAAATTACTGTCAGTCTCTCCCCCACCCTCATTTTTCCCTCTCTTCCCACTTTTCGCGTTCTTGTCCCCTTCCTTAATCCCCCAGTGTAGGGTAGCCAACCAGATGTCTTTCTGGTTAACCTCCCTGCCTTCTCCCTTTTTGTTGCTTCCTTGGTCGCTGTAAACATGCTCAGCTGGGTTTATCGTCTGCTAGGTGTACTTTATTGAAGTCACCCCCTATTACTAACGAACCAAGCTACTCGACTTATCTCCTGCGTCTTGCGTTATATTTAAATGTTATTTCTTCGATGGATTGCAGCAAACTCCCCCTCAGAACATAAAATGCGAGTGAAACCACGCACGTACTCGCGCTGCATCGGCGCTTCAAATGTGTTATTGTGGCAAGACGTCATTGAGAAAGAACAGCATTCAAGTGCGGATGGGCAGAGATAAGCGCGCTTTGTTGGCTTTCGTTTACCCTCACCGATTTTAAAACTTGCCTCCAAACATAAAAGTCGCTTCTTGCGCACGCAAGTATTGTGCGTAGATAGACCGCATTGTGCAGCATAGAAATACACACATGTAATATTATCTGTGGTGTCACGTCCCAAAATCACAATAAGAACAGGAGGATAATGGATTGATTTGTGTGGTTTAATGTTCCAAAACCACCATATATATGAGAGACGCAATAGTGGTGGGATTCGGAAATTTCGACCACCTGGGTTTCTTTAACGTGCACCCAGATCTGAGCACACGGGCCTACAACATTTCCTCCTCCATCGGAAATGCCGCCGCCGCAGCCGGGATTTTATCCCGTGAACTTCGGGTCACTAGCCGAGTACCTTAGTGACTAGACCACCGCGCCGGGACGTGAACAGGAGGGCGGCCGTAGTGGAGGGTGGGTGGGTGAGTGCAAAACTTTATCTGAGCCTGGCAAGGCACATGTTAGCCTGTAGCCGGCGACTCCTTCATCGGATACTTCAGGCTCCGAAACTTTTTTTCCATCTGATGTTTTTGCACGTGCATTGTTCCCATATTTTTGGTGTCAAATGGGTGTTTGTCACTTTTTTTTCTGTGTGACGCTTCACAATAAAACAAAAAGCATGCCTGTGTCATTGCTGTTATGTAAAAATAAACGTTAAAAATGGTGAAAAATGGTCGCTACAAACTTGATTGAAATGTAGGGTTTAACGTCTCAAAACCACCATATATTACTACACGAGAATTATATGTTTACTCTTACTAAGCTCACTAATTACAGCCAGCTACTTTTTTCTAGAGACCTAAAATAACGAGCTTGGTCGACAATTTTTTCCTCTTCTAAAATTAGAAATCATAGTAATACTCAATTCACGTTAAACGAAAAATTCTTTTACCCACCATTTGAATGAATTATAGTAAACAAGCTGAGATTCACTTTTATCGCACTACTGAACATTCTTGCACTTAATATAAAAAGTTTAGGCTAATTCCACTTATTTCAAAAACAGCTCAAAATGTATTTGCTCACGCGAAATAACAATTACTGTTACTATTGCTTTCATTTGATCCGCACTTTTTTTCATTGTTTTTTTCTTATAAATATAGCTTATAAAATTTTGTTATTACTTGACTTCTTCTTCTTTTCTTATAGTTTTCGCTTGTATTTCATACGTTACCAATATACTCTTTTATGCATTCATTTGTACAACTTTCTATTACAATTTTCGTTTTACTGATACCTTTCACTTGTGTTGTTTCGACGTGTCAACTACCACATTGCTTTTGTACTGAAGGTCCTGATGCATTCTCTTGACTATGGTACCTCCTTCTGTATACATATTGCCTGGAATTGTACCCAATTTTTATTATTAAAACCTTGATTTTTATAATTAGCGTAAAAATTACCCTCTCAACTGATCTCCGTCCGAACAAAATATACAAGCACATGTGCTTATGCCATCCCATTTTGCTAGCGGCAACCAGCGCCGGCTAAACAAACATAAGAAAGTGCGTGCCATGAGTCTAGCAGTAGCAAACACCTTCGTAAATGAGTGGCGCTTCAAGTTATTTACTTTCACCTTTACTAGAACTTCAAGGAGCGCACTTGCCATGCTTCGGCTCTTTATCTTAGTGCCGCTACCTGCGAGAAACCCCTTGCGGACATGGACGAAGAAGAACAAGACGATGGCTCAGGAGCGTTTGGGCACAGATTATCAAAAGGGCGCGCGTTTCTTTCCGCCGAAATCTATACGAAAATAATAGAAGCCGAACAAGAAGTTCATAACTGTTACCAATTCTTGTGCGTGTTGATCTTCATACACCACCACCATAACTTGACATTTATATTGAAATAAGAACTGAATTTTTACAAACGCAGTTAAATTGTACTTTGTTTGACGTCATCGTGAAATGCGCACGGGAACACTGTGTCTTGAGTTATTGGCCTCCTAACGATAAATGACATGCTCAAGAAAGCATAACCTCTGCACAACATTAGTTTATAATCCTGGGTTGAGTCATAGAACGCTAGCAATTTTTTTAATTTTTAGCAAACTTTAACAATTATGGAGAGGCTGGGTACCTGCATGGGTCAGTAAATGTCACAGTGTATGTGACAATAGTGGCAAAGCAGCTCTCCTCCAAAGGTGTTTTTTTTTTAATATTTTGGGTACATATATTCGCGCAGTTAACTTGGGCACACAAAAACCACGAAGACCCCCTATGTGGAACCTTTCCTCGCCATGCAAAAATATGTTGATATTCTCTTTGCATTATTCACATTCACAATCTGAAAGTCAACAGTACAACTGGTCCCTTCTTAATGAAAAGCATTATTATATGTCCAAATTGAAGCTCACAAGTGAGGTTCAGCGTAGTTTATCGTTAATATGCTTAAAGCTTTAGAAGTGGCGAGTAAGGCAGTCAAGAAACGTGGGTTTTTCACGGTGTCCCCGCAACCGTCCCTTTAAGCAAGCTGGGTGCTCTTTATTTATTCAGTTGTTCGCACTTGATCAATAACGTATACGATTGTTTGAGCGTGTACATTCACTAAGGCACTTCACTTCTATGCGTTCAAGCTCTCAGTGAACCCGTCTCCCGGGAAGGAAATTAATCTTAGCAGTTGTAAAACGTTTCCTCCGGCAACGTGTGATGGGCCTTGCGAGGCGGGTGGTCCTGCGTGCGCCTTACAGCTGCAGAAATGGCAAACTCACTGCAACAAAAGGCTCAACTGTAGTTCGTATAGATTGATAAGGAAAACAAGTTTGAATGCAAAGAAGAAAGGGTAAAAGCACGCAACGCTAAAGCCATTTGTTTGCTCGGGCTGTTTTCTTTTGCTCTAATGGGTACACACGGAGCTCCTTCGCGGTAAGTTTACTCGGCGTTCAACAACATCTGCAATCTTTCCGTCGTAATAAAGCAGCGTCGAGATGTGTCTTATTAAATAATTTGTTGAATTCCAGACGCCTGAGCAGATACATTCTGTTTTACATTGCAGAGCACCTTGCACGATGAAACTCGACAATCTTTTCGAATTGGCATATATTACATAAACTGTACGCATTTGACCTAATTAAGTAATTTGTTGCAAATTACAATATTCTCGTACACTGAATTTAAACTTTTCACAAGCGTTTGCCTTCTCAGTTTTCTGTAAGTGCGTCATTTAGGTTAATCCTTTTCAACAAACATCATAACAGGTAAACTAGTATTTGTTGGGATGAACGGTTCTAAAACCACCATACGAATATCAGAGACGCCGTAGTCGAGGGCTCTGGAAACGCACGTTTGAGCATAAGCGCACAGGCTGTTGGACCGCGGTTAGAATTGGTTGCGCGGCAGTTAGTTTTATATGCGAAGCATTTCTTGGCAACCTAAGTGACTTTGGGCGTATCTATCTATCTATCTATCTATCTATCTATCTATCTATCTATCTATCTATCTATCTATCTATCTATCTATCTATCTATCTATCTATCTATCTAGCCGCCCACGACGTTTAGCTCTCCTGGCCGTTTAGGTAATGGTAATGACACCAAACTTAGTATAGCATAACATGATTGTACGACGAGCATATTTGACTAGACATAACATGAAAATCATGACATCAATGTCGTAATTTATAAATTTCCGGGGCCTTGCTGCTGTTGCGGTGGTTTTGTTCATATGACATGTTCCAAAACTGGTATGGTATATCAAGATTCCGTAGCGAACACAAGCGACATACCCTAACATGAAACTGATGACATGCGTGTCATGTAACAAAATGACTACATGCCACGCCGTTGACGTGCTCTCGGCCGTTTCGATAGCCTCAAATATACCAGATGTGGTACTACGGTACGTTAATGGATGACGAAGGTATGTGACTAATGCAAACATGATAATCATGAGATGCGTCTCATGTAACAACAAGACTATATGCCACGCCCATGATGCGCTCGTGGCCGTTTCGCTAGCTTCACATACCAAATTCTGTATTACGTGACGTCAATGGATGACAAAGTTATGTGACTTGTGCAATCATGATAATATTGGAATGCGTGTCATGTAGGAACATGACTACATGCCATAGACGAGGCGCCAATATACTTCGACGTGACCCCGCGCGCGTGCGCGCCGGCGTTGCCACGCGAGGCGCCGGTATCGCCATATACTCGCTGGTGAGGGCCGCGCAACGTTGCTTTGACGCATGCGCGTTGCAGCGCGTCCGGCGTCTTTCCGTCTCGAAAAGAGGCAGACGCTGTGCTTGCTGTCTGGGTAACGCATTGGCGCCAAACGAAGCCTGTCGCATTTCGCGCTGGTTGCCGTCGGGCTGCACCGACAGACGCTGGTCGCGCAAGTCGCGCTAGGCGTCAGGCTATAGTGTGCTCGCCTTTGGTAACATAGCGTCGCTGCGCTCAGCGTGCACGCACGTCAACGATACGTTGTAGTATATTGGGCCCTTCATGGTGCGCTCCCAGCCTTTTCGCTTGCTTTACATATACAAAATTTGGTGTTACGTAACGTCAATGGATGACGATATATATGACTGGTGCAAACATGAAAATCCTGACAAGCATGTCTTGTAAGATTATGACAACATACCACGCTCATAGCATGCTCGCGGGCGTTTCGCTACCTCCACATATAGGGGAAACCCACGCCGAGGGAAGCGCTGCAGAGCCTGGCGCTGTCAATCAATGTGAGGTGGAAAACTGGTTACTCGAGTGCTGACTCCTCCGCTGTGCCCTTCAACCTGCTTGAAAAAAAAAGAAAAAAAAGGTCTAGTGGCTAAGGTACTCGGCTGCTGACCCGCAGGTCGCGGGTTCGATTCCCGGCTGCGGCGGCTGCATTTCCGATGGAGGCGGAAATGTTGTAGGCCCGTGTACTCAGATTTGGGTGCACGTTAAAGAACCCCAGGTGGTCAAAATTTCCGGAGCCCTCCACTACGGCGTCTCTCATAATCAAATGGTGGTTTTGGGACGTTAAACCCCACAAATCAATCAATCAACCTGCTTGAAAACGCGTTGCTTTGCTCGCGCGCTGCACGTTTCTGCACGTGTTTTTGAGAGTTTCGCGTCGCGCGCGGTTATGATGTATACGCTTCTGTCTGGGTTTGATAAGATCGCAGCAATCGAGGATTTTTTTCGTGGGAGCAATTTGGCAAAAAAGCAGCATCTGCTCAGCCATGTAGATGTGAAGCAAATTACTGATGGGTGCGATAAGCGTCTCTAGCAATTCTAAATCACTTGAAAGCGTGACATTGAGGAAAACAGAGTTCTCTTCATCTTGCATTGCTGGGTCATCTTGAGCAACACCTTGCGGCACAGCCTGCTCCACGGAATTGTGTGCTGATCTGGCTGCCCTCACAGAACGACGCTTCCACCTAAGCAAAATAAGGTTGTGGCAGAGATTAGATTGTGCCGTTCAAAACAACGTTTATACGTTGGAGTTTTTTTATGCAGATATTGTACGGTGATCAAGATTGAGCATATCTGTAGGGCGCCAGATAATAACAAATTTTTTATCATCTTCAAGTATTAATTGTACAAGAAGTCTCAAAATGAGTATACGTTTAAGGATTTTCCGTGATCCTGTTAGTAACGCCTTACATTCAGAACATAAAACAAGCACTTCATACGAAATCAAACTCTATGAAAACATGTACGATGGCAAAATGCCCCATTAACAAAACTAGCAAGTGTGTCCATCTGTGTGCGCCGAAACACTTCATACAAGAACTTCACGGAGATAGCTGTGTATGAAAATTTATTGATTAAACATTTTCCATTGTCCGTTGCTTGAATCATTTTTACTCTGTATGAAAACTACCAAAAAAGCAACGTGCTTGTTACTAACCGCGTTCCAAGCCTACCCTTAAAATGTAACGGTATGAAAGTGCCATGTTTGATCAAAACCCTTCTATTTTCGCTTTACTTGATAATTGCGCATACGCAGAACGAATTCTCGCTGAGCTTGAAATCAGGAATAGAGAGTCCTCAGAAAATGCTTTAAAAGGCATAGACAGTTATGCGCTTCACTGCCTATCATACCTCTGCGCCGTTTCTGCGTGAGGTGCCTGTTTATTGTAAACCACTGGAAACACTGTCGGCGCATACGACGGGTGCTGAGTAGAGTCACTTTTGCAGTTTCCCACAAAATGTCTGCTACAAATTATTGTCCAAGCTTTTGGCAACCACACACTTCTGTTAGCGCTGCGTAGATATAAAAATATATAACAACACATCACCAATACCACATATGTACGCAGCTTCAACTACTACGTCCCCAACAATATCAAATAATATTAGCAGCATGAATTATTTCTTCGCAATTCTTTGACAGTGCTCTAAAGACGGATGTTGAAAATTTATACTTTTAAGATGGGGACGTGCGTCTCCCGGTAACTCGTTAGATTAAAGGAACGGTGACGCAGAAATTAACTCCCGTTATTTTGAATGCATTGTGCGCCTGCTAATTTTTATACAAAAATTGTTTACTTACTTTTTTTCGGCGCACTGCTTTAATCCATTCCCGTCGTCTGCTTGTTTCGTACCATCGGTTTAGGAATCGGTAGAATTTCACTGGTGGAGTCGACCCCTTCGTGTTTTCATGATTATTGTGACAGTTGACGACGCAGCAATAGTTCCCCCTTTTCTGTTGGGGTGACATCGCGCAACGAGAGACGTTTTACGTACAGCGCGCGCTTCGTAAATTTGTGGAAGCCAAAGGGAGTGTGAGGGTCGCTACACGTTACTATTGTGCGCTGTTTCTGGCAGGGGAAAGACAAGCGCTGGCGTCGGCGGGCAAACTTGAGCGGATCTTCCCTATTCTAAATTTTGCATTACGTGACGTGAATAGATGACGAAGCTAAACGAGACATCCAAACATGATAATTATGACACGGAAGTCGTGGACGGCATATTTTACCTGCACCTTGTAACGTTGTGGTGATTTGAAAGCGACAAATTAACCTTCCTCACTCGTGCTTCGCATATCATCGATTTACACTGTACGTAGGATCTGCATTTTTTTTGTGTGTGCCGAAAACTCGGGGTAACAGGTCAGCCGTGGGCAGGCAGCATTGCTTTATTGGCACTCGTTAGGAGCGTGTCCGACCAGATTTAGTCTGAACGCCGACAGTACAGCGCCAGTACGGTACACCACCTAGTTGTGAAGCGCCAGAGACGGCCGAGCGTTTCCATTTCCTCTTAACTCAGGAAAAAGAGACCCCCCCCCTCCGATGGGCAACATGGATTAGAAACGTCATTGTGACGGCCCCTAAAACAGCTTCCCGCCACTGGCAGTTGGCACATCGATGGGCCTCTTCCGAGACCCAGAGTGGCGCGGTGCCTCCTCACTTCGGTTCAGCTGAAGCCAAGCCGCGTGCTGTGTTCACACACGCCGTTTCGAGGCAGCGGGCGTTGCAAAAAAATCGGCGGTCACCGACAACCTTGTTGCAGAACAACGCTCGTTGCAAAACAAGCGTTTGCGTCGCTTGGCATGGCTGCGATTCACTTGTTTGCTTATTCTCCTTATTTAACGCCGGTCGTCTACGATGTAGCGTTAAAGGTAGATTGGCCAACGTGGCAAAAAAAGCTTAATATCGGGTTGGCGGAACAACGCCGCAGGGTGCTCGAGGCAGCGCTAAAAATGGCAAAGGTAAAGGGCTTAGAGATTGAACCTGAGACCAAGCCACAGGGTGGGGAAGTAGCAACACAGGCTGTGGAGGTAAATGATGTGGCCGGGAACGATCACCAATCAGCGAAGAGTTGTCAGTGTAACACTGACCCTCGCGGGCAACCTGACAATGCTGGCATAGAAACCAAATTGCAGGGCATAGGGCCAGGCGTTCGTCCACTGCGTGACAGGCACCTGGCAATGCAGTTTAACAGATCAGATGGTAGCTCCAGAACACACAGCCTAGCGAGTAGGCACACCAAAACCGAGTCTTCCAATGCGTAGCCTAGGGAGTAGACGCATCAAAACCGAACTTGCAAGTGCATATCATTTTCTTTTTTAGTTGTGAGAAAGGGGGTCACGGCTGATTATGAAAACGCCTTGGAAGCGTTCTTTGAAAACGTGCCAAAAAGGGCACGGACACTTTAGCGTTTCACGGTGTTCAGCGAGCGTTCCATTTTGTTTGTATCCCTGGCGGTCAGTACCAACAATGCTGGGGCGGCCAAAAAAGCTTCATCGCACCCTCTGGTCCACTGTCGGGTGCCTATAGCCTTTGCGGCAACGGGCTGACGGCCATGGCGTCGTAACCTAGCTCCGAGGTACTTCAATTGAGCCCTACGGCAAAGTCGCGAGACGCAGCTCACGAAACGACACGCGTAGTCAGCGCTGATTTGGTGGCTCAATCATTTGAGTTGCTCAGTAAGGATATCACGGTACCGGAACCCGTAAGGGGCGGCTTGGTAGCTCAGAGAAAGAGCGAGTACTGTGTGGAGAGGAATGGCATTCGGACCATGGTAGTCAGGAATCTTTCGCTGCGGTGACAGTTGTTGGCAGAAAATTCACCATGGCATCACGACGTAGAGGGTCGCCGGTGCATTGCCGAATAAAAGATCCACAGAGCGAAAGACAGGCGTTTCGTGGTGACCGGCTGCGTTCAAATCCTGTAAAGCTTAGGGGCGCCAAACACAAAGACTCGAGATGCATCACCGCCATTGCAGTTGTAGGACTCAAGGAATGTGTTAGGGTAACTACACTGTCTCTTGATGTCGGTGGTAGCAGGGGCTTCACGGTCGTTAGATCATTTGTTGCAGCTATCTACGCGCGGATAGATTACCCAATTGGGTTTACGGTAACACAGATGAATGTGCCTCGCAGTCACATTGTTTCTGTGGAAATTTGCATTGCCACATTCAATATTGGGGGCCATTGAAGTTATTGTGCGCTGGGGGTCATTTGGATGGCGGGAAGTGGACGATGGCACGGTAGCTGTGGTATTGGACTTTACGCCGTTTCGTCCAGCGCATTTTTGCATGTTGGGGCTCGAGCAGAACCACGGTGAAGAAAAGGGGACCGAAGCGGTCACGTTGTGAATGTGTTCTATGCAGTACGGGCTTTGACTAAGACAACGAAGGACAATGACGAAGCAACAAGTGTTCTGTGCCACGTGACTGTCTCTGCTTGACATATTGTGAAAAGTGAGCAAGAACACTCACGAATGATGATGAAAATTTTGAACATCATCCAGCAGTGTGTGGCAATTACCGAGTGTAGTCACGTGAAATATGAGTTGTCATCCTTTGCTTTTACATTCTGATGTTTTTTTTGCGTTTTTTATTATGTTGGATGGGGCAACAGCAACCGATTATTCAGTGACATGTTATGAAATGTGTGCCATCTTCTTGAAAACTGTTGTATTGTGTCAAAGAATTGCCTGCGGCATAAAATGTAGCGTTTTTATGTCTACATTGATGTCAGATGTCGCATGCATTGTAGAGCTTCGCGAGCAGGCGTATGGGGGCGAGCAGCTCCGACACGTTTGTTCAAGTCTGCTAGATGTCGCGTAACAGATGCATGATGTTTTGTATGGGTTTACTATTTTTATAGACTGGGGCAGCTCACTAATTAGCTTTATCATGTCAGCTGGTGCTAGAGACTGGTTCATTTTGTTCTTTTCTATTTTTGAGCTCCAAAAAAAGGAAGTGGGGCACCACTTTGCGCGCTTTATTTGCAGAATACCATTTGCGCATGCTGCTTCTGGCCTGGTGCAGCGCGACCACCGTGTATAGGGTAGACGCTTCTGCCGGGCAGTTTAGCCACGGATGTTAACCCCCCTTACACCCACTGGTTGAGCGCGGTCCACATTTTTTGTGTTTACTTTGACAACACTGTAAACAAGTTTTTGGGAAGTCTTGGATAGGCAGTGCATGACCGCGGATAGAATTGGTTGCGCGGCCGTGTGTTTTTTGTGCCGTAAGCATGGGGAAGCAAGTCAGCCCTGACAGGTAGCATTGCTTCAATGACACTAAGTCGCAGTGTGTTCGACCAGATTTGCTCGCCACACAGACAGTACGGCGCCTGCATGGTACTCCGCCTAGTTCTGCAGCGCCAGAGACGGCCGAGGGTTTCTAGTTCCTGTTAACTCTGGAAAAACAAACTGCCCCCCCCCCCTCCATGGGCAACAGGGATTAGAAACGTCAGTGTGATGACCCCCAAATTTTCTCACGCCACTGGCAGTCGGAGCATCAATTGGCTTCTTCCGAGACCCAGAGCGGCGTGGTGACTCCTCACTTCGGTGCAGCTGCAAGCCCAGTCACATGCAGTGTTCACGCATGCTGCTACGAGGCCGCGCACGTTGAGGAAACTCGGAGGTCGCCGACAACCTTTTGTCCTGGTCCAGCTTAGCACCGGTAGCTCTCGGAATCGGTTGGGCTGCCGACACGTGAGAGCGTGGAGGATGTCACGATGATCGGACACCCTGTCGGCGATGTGGTGCGTATTGTCACAGTTGCATGTCATCAACTGCTCCCGCGCAAACTAGCTCGTAAGTGGAACCACGGGTGGTCCACAGCACACAGGGGACAGGCGGATTGTTGCCCCGTCGTAAAGAAGTTGGCGTGTTACGGGGAAGCCGTTCTATGGGCACCAAAGGTCAGTACGTGTAGCTCTAAGTCTAGATAATTGTGGGCCGCGGAACTTTCCCAAGTCTCAATGATTTTTTGTAGTTTTGTTCAGGTACATTTTGGTTGTGTTATTTGGGCAAGGGTATCAGCCCTCACACATGCACGAGAGTTGCATCCTTATGTCGGATTTTTCGTCGACCAAGTATACTGTCCTATTAATGGACAAGCAGGCGATGATTCGCCAAACGCTGTTTAAATGCGGAGCACCGAGAGGGTAAGAAGATTTCTCGAAGTTCCGTCAAGCGTTTTGAGCCGGGTTCGTGGTGTTGGGCACCATCAGCCCTGGCTAATGGCGTAGGATCGCCCTACAGAAGACAGTTAATTTCCAAAGTGTTATCTTTTTTTCGTAACTTTGATGTCAGTACTTATGTAACTTTTGTACAGTCTCTAAATATAGGTTTTTCTCAGACTACTAGAACTTTTTACGCGTTTCTGCTTCATCGTCAAGTGACCAGCAAGTCAATCGCCGCTATCTGCATAGCGGCAGTACGTTTCGTCTCCAACTCTTCTATACCACCTCGGACGGTGCGTCTCGGGCACCGAGTGGTGAGAGTTGGTTTCTACAACATTGGAAAAAATCTGGATTCCACTCGAGCCTCAAGCATGTTTGCCTTCACAGAAAATGTAGCCGCGGTGCACCTGGGATTCAATTTTAGGAACCTGGATTAGCAGCCATGTGCCTCAGCAGCTATTCCACAACGGACGGTCATCAAACATCATAAAAACGTGCGTATTCGATATAGTGTACTGCGTAGCTGTAAGAATGTTGTGAAAATTCAAGACATCGTGAGCTGAGTGAAAGTCCAGGAACGTTTTGCAGTCCCGGAGCTGAATTTCTCAGAAACGTTATACCACTTCTATCGAATATTTGCTGTCGTCAATTGCGCATATTGCCCATTCACAGCAGCATCAAAGCTGCCACTATGTGCGATCAAAACACATATCAAAACAACAACAACCAAAATATCAACATCTCCCTCAAAAAGGAATCATATATAGAAGGGTGTGTTGAAAGCCAGTTCTTACAAAATACTGAGCGACACAGCGCAAAAATGGGACCGAGAAAGAATGATCGCACATAACATGCGCTGACGAGCAACTGTGTGTAAATGTATTACCCCGGGTAAAATATAGCTGAAATCGAAAACTGGATGTAAACCATCACGTGAACACAAATATCAAATGCAAGAAGAGTCCTCCACGAATCATAATGTCGCAAATTAACAACTCAAAAACACAAGTTTATTTCATTTTTATTTATTTTTTCATACTGCAGCTTCAACGATGCTCTCGCAGGAGTGGTAAAAAACAACAGGAACAAAGTAACATTCATGAGCAGGCTCCTAAAAATTCTTGAAGTGCTAGCGAACGAACACTTCCGGGCAGAATATTCCAGGCTTCTGTAGTTGAAGGAGAGAAGCTGTATTTGAACATGTCAGTGTAGGTAAAACAAGCTACAATGTTAAGGGCATGGTCACTTCTCATAGACAAAGGTCTGGAAAATTTGAGATATGATTCTAGATTTGCTTAAACGAGAACAACTATATTTGTGCAAAAATTTGAGGAACTCATCATGGCGACGCTTCGCAAGTGTAGTGAGACCTAGCTGTGAAAGGAAACTCGATGAAGAAAGAGCCTATCGTATCTCTTGCATACAAAGCGCAGTTATTTTTTAAACAGGTTCAAGTTTGTTGATGTCACATTTCTTAGGGTGGTTCCAAACCACAAAACCACATTCAAGAATGGGGTGAATAAGAGTTTTGTAGGTAAGCAGTTTGGTTTCTTGAGTAGCAAGACGGAGAGTACAATGTAAATAACCTAAACTCTTGAGCGCTTTGTTGTATGTGAAATGAGTATGTTTGGGTCATGATAAATTATGTGTCATAAAAATTCTAAGATACTTATATTCGGACATCCTTCACAGACTAACATTGTCAAAACCATCGCCAATATTAAACGGCAATGAACCTGTGGTAAATGACATAATGACTGTCTTGCAGAAGGCAATATTCATTTGTGAAGATTTGGACCAGCTACAAAATTTGAAAATGAATAGTTGAGAATCGATTGAACCAGTGGCTATATAACAGCATGATAGAGGACGCAGTCATCTGTTCAAAGCATATTTTCACAGAAGTGTGCAAAGGGAGACCATCGATATCAAGTAGCAATAAGAGGGGTCCTAGAACAGAACCCTGGGGAACTCCTGATTAAACCGGCATCGCAGGCGAGATAATAGAATTGGAGAACACATATTATGAACGCTGCAAAATAAAGTCGGATATCCAGCCAATCATTGATGCATTCTTCAGTATGACGAAAATTTTTGCAATAGTTCACGATAATTTATAGTGTCAAAGGTCTTGGCGAAATCGATGAATATCGTATCAACCTGGTCGCCTATGTTTAAACAGCTGCTGATGTCATGAGTGCATTCTGTCAGTTGAGTAATTGTGCTAAAATCACGTCTGAAAGCGTGCTGGAAAGTGCTGAAAATATTGTTTGTTTCAAGAGGGCCCATGGTATGTTTGAAAATAATATGTTCTAGAATTTTACAAGAATTTGCTGTTAAAGAGATGGGTTGAAGAGAAATGTCGAGCGCACTTTGCCTGCGCTAGAACCGCCATGCAGTGAAATAACTTGGGGGCAACAAAAAACAAAAAAAGGTGGCGTTAATCATGGCTGATACACCGGCAAGCTTGTCCTAGTTGCTAGCATTTGCAAGACTGGATGTCATAGGTCAGTAACAAATGTGCATCTGAAGTTTTCCGACACTGAGAGCTGAAAGAAGACAGTATCAGAATTGTGCCATTGAGTGGCAGAATTGCACATCCTGTTGTGGTTGTTTAGCGTGTATACACCTTAGCTGCCAGAGAGGTGGCTTCGATTGTTGTGAAAGGGATTGCATTAGCATGGTAGTGAAGCACTGGGACTTTGTGTATCTAGTATTTGCTGCACGTTTAAAACTTCGAGTGCTGGAAAGTAATCCTGATTACCTGACTACGATGTTGCTCATAATGAAAGTGTGGTTTAGCGCATCAAACACCAGAAAATACTAATACATTACACCAAAGCTGTTATGGACGTGGATTCCCGTGTGTCCTAGATAAACAATACTATCGTCATGTATTCGCACGCAGTAACTGAACGCCCAAGCATTCTGTACAGATGGTGTAACATGAGAAAATGAAATGTGCCCACCAGATTTTTTGTGAAGAATCTTTGCCTAAAATAGTGCAAGCTGAGCTAATTCTGTCTTGCTGCAATTAATATGGACATTTCCAGATGCCATGTTTCTTTTCACCTACCTCGCTCTTCACGATCGACTATAGATAGGTTAACCGGACATTCTTTGTTCGCTATCTTTCTTGCAAAAATAAACCGAAGGCTAGGAGGAGAAACCTGCAACTACGCGGAGTGTTCTTTTCATAGGTTTCAGTTTCCTGAAGTAGTTCACTAGACATTTGAAGTGAACCTCTTCAGAGTTTATTTAAATAATTAGATATTACTTGCAAATCACCAGTATGCAGTAAGTATATTTTCTCGTGTAGTTGCCTTTGAATGCCGTAATAATGTAAAGCTGGCGTCTTGACGGCTCCTTATAAGTGAATCACTCCTATATATAAAGAATATAAAGACGTATGAAGCTGAGACGTACGAAATAATATTGTTTCCTTGCAAGAAGAACTATAATGAGCAGAAAACCATATGTCTATGTTATTACGATATCTTGAAGTTAAGGGTTGATTTGCAAAGTGAATCAAAATATACATGCCCGTTAGTTCTCAAGAATTCTGTACCATTGGAATGCCAAAATATCTGCCACAGAGTACACATGCTCTAACAGGAATTCAGACACCTAAATATCTCGATGAGGTGGAGTGGTTCCTTAGGCCATGATGAATATTCATCCAAGAAAGAAGGTTGCTTAGGTGACTTTTTCAACCGCACAAAGTAGTCCCATAAAAACAAACGTAAAGCGTAAATATGAAGTTTAGTATTACTGAGAGACATCCACACTTACAAACTAAACGTACAGTGGGCAAAGACTAGTTCGAAAACACCATTTGAGATAACATGAAATCATATTTTATTTTTCGTGAAGCAACTGGCCCTGTCACTAGCGCTCACTTTAGAGAGAGCCATATACATTATTCTCACACATAAGGGAGTTGAAAAAGCCTCTCATCGGACAAATCAACCTTCAGAAAGACTGAAAAGCAAGCCTACTGTAAGTATACGCTCTAACGTTCGCTTTCATTGGCGACACTTCCGCTTCTTTCCGCTATTACGGAAAGCGGAGAATGTAGGCCCAGGCTAAGGACTGTAGGTAGCAGTGGTTTCACAAAGACCTTCGGGACTATGGCATCGATGATGGTCATCAGGGAAGCGGCCAAGCGGCTAACAGTTGCGCTATCGCGGGACGTCCTCACCTCTCTCCGGGGAACATCGTGAAAAGAAAAATGCTACAGCACGCTGTTTTCACACCCTACAAATGCACTTGCGCTGTCTGGTGCTTGCCAAAAGATAAAATAAGAAGCCAGATTGCAGCGAATACAGTGATTACCTGAACGAGGATGTGCCCACCTGGAGTGCATTGTGTAATGGGAGTAGTACCGTCGTAATCTTTCTACAAAAAAATGAAAAGCTGAAATTCCTGCTTCATTCATTGATTTATTTTAGTTACTTTATATCATGCTGCCTCAACGACGCTATTGGAAGAGTGAGCAAAAGTAAATAACAACAATAAAAAGAAAGAACCGTTCATGGACAGGCTTTCGAAAGTTATTGAAGTGATAGCGAACGAATACTTCCGAGCAGCACAATGCAGGCTTCTATAGCTTAAGGAAAGAAGCTATATTTTCACATGTCAGTGTGGGTGAAAAAAGTTGCAATGTTAAGGGCATGGTCACTTCTCGTAGACAAAGGTCTGGAAATTTTAAGATATAATTTTACAGTGCCTAAATGAGAAGAATGAAGTTGAGAAAAAATTTGAAGCATATAACTTGGCGACGCTTCGCATGTGTAGCGACACCTAGCTGTGAAAGAAAATTTGTTCAGAAAAAATGTCTGTCGTATCTCTCACATATAAAGCACACAGCTTTTTTCTGAACAAATTCAAGTTTATTGATGTCACATTTCTTAAAGCGGTTCCGAACCACACTACCATATAAGAATGCGGCGAATGAGATTGCTATAGGTAAGCAGTTTTGTTTCCTGAGGAGCAAGACGGAGCGTACGATGTAAATGACCTAAACCAATAAGGGCTTTGTTGCATATGAAATCAATATGTTTTGACTAGGATAACTGATGTGTGATAAGAATACCAAGATATCCGCAAAATATCAACAGTGAATATAGCTGGGAAGGTATTTTAATAAAATATTGAATTTTTCGCGAGCCCTCGACTCCATTGTGCCATTGGCACCATCGAAGAAGACCCCTAGGTGACCCCCTACTTCCCTCACGTCACCACGCTGCAGTCAAGAAAACAAGTTATGATGATGTCATAGCCGCCATTTTTCTGTTGCCACGTTTGTTACCGCAGTCTATATCTCACGGTGGCTGGCTACGCGTGCGTGGCCGTGGCGCAGGCTTAGAAATTTCTCTGTTTGGCAATATTGCAGTCCCGTGTCTTATTCGAATGTAATTCTTGATGTGGTTCATGCGGAAGTGCGTCACAGTTCTGTGCGCTGACGTGGTCGAAGGCTGCGCACGCTAGGTGCCGACAGTCGCACCCAATTTTTGGAGCTCCCTCAAACCGAAACTGTAGCTGATCCATAATAAGAGGCGTGTAAATAATTATCTGTCACAAGCTACAGCAAACAATGTGTCGTGTCATGACCAACAGGCCCCCAGAAACACATTGCAGCAAGAAAAAAAAACGCGAGACCAAAGTTTTTGCGTCCGTACCCCTTTTACTAATGCGGGCACCCAGGAAAGAATCGTGATTCTGATAAATTTTACAAGTCGGGCATCCTGAAGATATTGTCAAGCGCCTTGTTCCAGCGGGGGAAAAGACGTTCTACGGTGTGTCAGTTGGGCCTGTTCTGCTCGTAGACCAGGCTTTTCCATTTCAGAAGCACGTCTTGAAGCCTTTTTTGCAACCAGAATATGGAGGTTCTGTTTCGCGGTTTTTCAATTATCACCTCTCCCGTGCAAGGCAAGTTGTGGAAAACGCGTTTGGGTGCTTGAAAGCAAGCTTCAGGATTTTGCAGAAAGGCCCGAAAAAATATCTCCCTAGTGTGAGGTGCATCATCCGCGCGCGCTGTGTGCTCCACAACATTTGCGAAGACATGATGGAAAAATACGATGCAAACTAGAGTGAGTGAGGCTGCTCCGAAATCAAAAGAAGGCCTCAACCACAGTGAACAATGATTCGTGCAGAACCGGGTGGAGTACAAGTTCAAAACGCGCTAGCAGCACATCTTGATGGTCAATAAAGAGAGAAAATTAGTATCATTCATGAGGCCACTTAAGTTTACATGGCTTTAGGAAAGCTTTGACAACCACTGATGTGTCCTGCGTGACACTGATGTGTCAAAACTGTTCATTAAAATCATTTGTCAATGGTATACGCTTTATTGCATATTCAAATTAATGTGACGTTGTTTCTGCTAGAAATCTTGAGACGGTAACCACATCTTTGTTCTAATTAGGATCAGTAATTTGACATAAAGGCTGCAATTCGTTGGTTGCCTGTCCACTTCTATATGCAATAGCATGCCTCTGTGTTCCAGTAAATACAAAACCGTGTATTTCGATATCTGTTATTTATTTTCTTTTGCCGCAAAATGCTGCTGCACTAACTGCAACATTGCAGCCTGCATGTAGTTATATTTTTTTGAATCTTCAACTCTTTTTTCACAGGTTTTCTTGACTTCATGGCTGCTTTTTCAGCAGTGGCGGCCTCCTAATTATGCAAGTCGAGCAGCTGCTGCATGATAGACGTTCCAGGTCGCTTTCTGCTCCCGCTGGTGGTCGCTCTTTCAACGTTGCAATGAACGTCAGACTCTGGAGTTCTGCGGACACGCAGCGCCACCTGTCAACGCAGTTTTGAGTAGTTCAAAGCCCGACTCCCTTCCACAGTATGCTGCGCAACCAGGTGCAACTATATAGCACAAGCAACAACAATTCAGGAAAATGTTAGATGTATTTACGCATTGAACCCTCAGAAAAATAGCAACAAATTTCTCTCCGCTAGTCGGACGCGTCACCGAACCGCCGTTCACTCTCCAGAACCACGGTGAAAGCAAGAGCAGACGCAACAGCTCGGCGCTCTGCGAAAAAGGACCCCATTCTACGCCACTGTTGCGTAGGGAATTGCCACGGACGTAAATTACTTTAGTTTTACTGATTTCCGCAGCTTTCGCAAAGCAGAATGGCAATAGCGCTAAATACATGCCGTTGCGAACGTGTTGGGCAAGCGAATTACTCGCATTCTTCACAGGCGTTCGCTTAAGTAATAGTGATAATGTTAGTCCTTGTTTTGAGTAGCCTTAAAGGTCAAACCGCGGTAACGTTTATTATAAAGCTTAACAGACACTCTGACCGCGGTGCGTAACGTACTACAGTAGACAGATGGTGCGCGGTGGCTCGGGCATCGCACACATCACGACCACCGATTATCTGAAGTTGTCGCCACCGCACAGCATTACGCACGTAGGGTTTTGAAGGCTCTTAGTGCCGGTATTAACTAGAAAATTCCAACAAGTGCGTCATACAGGATAATCGCTAAATGATCGCGACCACAATCAAGTGGTGTTTCTTTTTTTTTGCCGTTGGTCTCCACGATACACTGAGGAAGTGGAAACGCATTGTACACTGAGAAAGTGGACACGCATGTATCCCCATTTAAAGTAACTTCTTACGGAAGACAACCGTCAACAGAGCAATTTGAGCACACGTAATAAAACAGTTCATTGCACAGAAAGCGAGAAATCGATGAAGAATGCAACTGAAAAGCGAAAATCACCAAAGCTATTTGTGCCGGATAAAACAAGCTTCGTACCACTGATCATAAGATTGATTGCTTGTATATTCACTTCATCGCTTTGGCATCATGTGTATGCCGAGGTTTAATGCATTTTGTCATTACAGAACGCATGTCGGAGTGCTTGCCTCGAACACGATGCGATGCGATGCTCGCTTACATCTAAATTGCCAGTTGCAGCACGCAGAAATAAATGAAACAACTTTTGCATTGTGTCCGCATTTTGCTTTGATGAGCTTCCTAATTTTATGTAGTGAGGTTGGATTGAAGTAAGAAGCTTGCAAGGTCCTTGATTTTTAGAAAATCACGCCTCAAGACCAACAAAAGAGGAGGGCCTATGCATGTTCGCTTGCGGACGGTTCTCTGTGCACTACCCATCTATGGCCGGCGCGGCGATGGGGGTGCTGGTGGCGGTGTTTTTCGCAGTGCTGCCTGGGCAGAGTCTGTCATCCATTACGTGTGCTGGTCGTGCTGCCGGTGTAAGTGCTGTCACTACTACCACCTTGCGGAACAGGATTGCTGCAGCCACTGCCTTGACCTTCATTTTCGGTCTCTATGCTGAACTCAGTGGGGCTGGGGTTGACCCAAAAAGCAAGCAGATCTGCTCCCTCGGGCGTTCTTGAGACTACGTCAGACTGTACATTTGTAGCCTTTGATTAGCACATCGCGGAATCATGACTGCTCACGCACAAGCAAGGAAGCGCACTTTCAACAAGGTGAACGTATGTGAACTTTGTTCAACACAATATCGTTAGACTATTTCATGACTTTCGTGAGCCATAATGTCCAACAAACGAGCTCTATATCATAAAATACTGAATTCTTGAACTATGCTCTGCTATCATTGACAATATTTTTTACGCCTAAAAAGTATTTATGCACACTGGTTACCTAGAAAATGTCTTCAACAAGTGTGTCGTTATTCGTTGCAAGAGTGCCTAGAGATCAGTACAGGATCCAATAGTACTCTCATTCAATGCCTTTCGAGTCAGTGGGGATGCCTTGCCACCTGATGTTCATAAGGAGAAAGAATTATGTTAGTGTGGGCACGATCCGTCAGGGAAAATCGGCACATAGTCAGCAACCTGAAGGAAACATTTTACTTTATGGTAAAATTATATAGTAAACGCAGTTTTTTAACGTTAGCAGTAAAGATGTAAGGAAATAGAAGAACAATATCCCCCATTTTACCACTATCTGTACAGTGACAACGTGTTTCCGCCTTCGTCGCGTGAGAGCTTTATGCATACATTTAGGCATTTCACGTGCCAATGACATTTCAATCTGTAAGCGAATGATTACACAACATAAAATGCTACCACTCTATGAATTTACTTGTTAGAGTTACATATTCGCTACCCCAACCACCATTTTGTGTTTCGTGTGAAAGTGCGCCTCCAATATCATTAAACCCAGCCGTACACAACACTTTGCTGCACCTCGAACAAATGCTTAGCAAATACAAACCTCACATACAATAAAAAATTAGATAGCCAATGGTACACGTTAGGGCTTCAATAGCCACTTCCTTTCGTATGTTGCCTCCGAATAGATTCAGCAGCAGCCAGGAAAAAATGTCATATAAACCCCAAAGCGCATTTACGTACTTACCGGTATTCCCTGTTCAGATTGTGTATCTTCACCCGGACTTGCTTTTGCGTTAATTGGACTGCGTCAGGCGGAAGTTCGGCGTTTAACTCGGCTGTAATTACCGCGTACACCTTTGCATAGGGTTACGTGCTCCGAAGATAACGTAAATATTTTTTCCACAACATTATCAAGCTTTCCGTGGTCCATCTCGTCCAGTTCGTTCGTTTTTCAGGCGCTCTCGCCGGCATGCACTCATTGGTGATGGGCGCCGCCATTTGCTTGGTTATCTGCGTTACAAAGCTTACCAAGCTCGGTTTCTATAAACCAAGTTAGCGGAATAACCACAGTTTATTGTGCCGTGTAACAGCAGCGAACCGAGCTTAAGGTAACCGTGGTTTAGGCTGCCTGTGTAACAAGGGTATCAGAGAGCACCAGCAGAAACTGTCAGTGATCGCCTGCAGTCATTTATCAATGTACAACAGAGACTACTGCTGATCCCCGCACTTAGAGGGTTGCACTTTCTTAGCTAGGCATGGCGAACAAATTGTTAGAAAGATTTTAGAGGCAGCTGAAATTCAGAGGCTCAGTGACAAATGTGTAAGCAGGCTTTCCATTTCCCTCTCAAATAAGGAAATAAGCTACTTGCACCGCATGTCTTTTCGAAAGTTTTATCCCGTGCTTGTATTTCATTTCATTTCTCTAGTTTTAACATTTTAGATCTTTTCTATCTCCCGTGCATGTGTTTCTTTGCTTCTCTTGCTAAAAAGTGTTTGCTTTGCTTGGTTTTTGGATCAAGCATATTTTTTTCACTTCCTTTCGATCGGGGGTTTACTTTGTGGTGTATCAATTTTAGACTACACGGTTACCTTCAGTTGATTGCCTCTTTTGGAAGCAGTTGTTGCGGGTTTTCAACGCTTCTGTTCTTCATATTGTGTCGTTTCAACGTGTGCCTACCAAAATGCCCTGCGTTCGAAATAATTATTTAGGTGTGAGTTAAGCTCTGTGTGTGTTTTTCTTTTCTGAACGATTCGTCTGTTTTTGCGCTTATAATTGTATCTTGAAGGGGTCTTGAAATGAAGCAATTTTTGCGCTTTGAGTTGTATGCTGTGCAATTAAAATGAGTGCATGGTGTGCCGAGCAAACATCCAACTTGCTCAGTGCAGCCGCGTGGCACCTGCACCGGTCTGGCGGCCACGACCAATAGCCCACGCACAGGAGTCGAGAATTAATGTTGGCTGTGGCGATGTTTGTCACTCGCGAAGGCATAGCTTTGTTGCCAATGTTATAAGGTAATGAAACATGACTGTGTGATGTTGTTTATTTTGTAAAGGGTACAATCTCTGCCGAGTGTGCAAGCTGAGATGCCGTACGTGCCGAAGCCTCAGCGCTGATAGGTCGTTCGACCGTGTGTCGTGAATCGTGCCGCGTGAATTGTCACACGCCGCATCGGACGCTAAATCGGACTATGTGTCCAGCGCTTAGTCCTCACTACGTCAACCGTGTGCGTCGTTAGTGCCGCAAGCACAACATATCAAAGTGCAAACAACGTATGTTCTCACAAGCTGCCCATCGAGCCACAGCGCGGAGCATTGCTTCGAGCTTCAACCACGATGTCCCCCGATAGTCGGGGCATACAGAGTGGAAACTCATGGTCGGGGCTTCTGCAAGCGGAGGTTCTGCCGCGTGGTCTCGATGCGAGTGCTTGCAGGGCGCAGGCTTCTTCGCCGTCGTCACAGCCACCGCTGCCTTGTTCTTGGGCAGATTCCCCTGAAGCAGACGAGTAGTTCGGGAAAGTCGGATGGTGGCGTTGACGGCGCCAAACACTATGATGCTACGAACTACGGTCAGCTAAGGCTCAAAAACTTCGCTGCGTCACCAAGTTTTGTCGACGACATTGAGACTTCATTAGCTGTCTTAAAGTCACGTCAGCTGCACAGTTGACTGGGACGTGAGCTGGGAAACCGATATTGCGCTGTTTTATGTATTCCGTGAGCACAAACGATCAAACGAGTCGAGGTATAGTATTGAATGGACTGCCAGGATTGTGATAACACACGTAGTTTAAAATTTCTGGAGAACGTATCACGACCCCTTTAAGGGGCACGACGGCGGTCATCGTACGCGGAGTGATGTTATCACACACGCCCTCCGTGCGATGGAGATGGGCATGTGCCTATTGTGCCTATGCTTCCGCGGTGTTCCTTGCTAGCGCTCACGAACTTTCATTCGCGGGAAGAACATGCTACGTGGGTATAAAATGATATTGATTCGAGCTTTATACTGAACATGACAGTTACAATAAAAGCGGTACAGAGTGTACATATAATATTTTATCATAATCAAAAAATATACAGGCACCATCGAAGCGGGCTGGCGTTTTTTATGGCGAGCAGCGACGTCTTAGGAGAGTGAAATAATCTGGAGCTTCTTCCTTTGGTTTTGTTCTCCACTAAACTCCCTTCACTTCAATTCTTACAGGCTGTATCTCTTCCGAATCGATGCCTTCATAACGCACGTGGGCAATATGTGAGCGCTTAGCGTTGAGCCTATCAGCATTTTGAACTTGTGGGCTACACTCTGTTGTTTCCATTTGCCCAATAGGAAACTCACAAAACGTCATCAAATCACAAGTTTATCGTGCGTGATAATCATGCGAGACGCGAGGAAAAATGGAGGGAAGGAAGCGAGTACATGGCGAAGAAGTGTAGAAAACACTTTAAAACTAATACTTCTCCTATATGGACCATTCGTGAGTATGCAACCTTATCATGCCACGTGAATCACTTATGCACTATGCACTAATAGAGTGACAAATGTCATGGCAGAAAGACATGCTCAATTGCATATCGCCAGAAGCTGTTTTAGGGCCCTTATATAGACAGGGCCTAACAACAGTTACATAGGAGAGCAGTAAAGACACTTCAAACGCCACTCTAAAAAGTTTTAAAGTAGGAGGACAAAACGTGAAAGGATAAAAATTCAGGCCCTGATTCCTACCTCTGGGTAAAATAAGACGAACGGCAGCGTGCTGCAAAAATGGTCTTTCTCGGAACTTCGGCGGTGGCGTGAATGGCGTAAGCAAACACTGGGGGCGGCGTGGCAGCGCACAGTGTTACCTATAACACAAATATGAAACATTGTCGAGAGGACGGCTGTTGGCACTATGAATGAATGGGTAGATCAGCACATGCATTAGGTGGAAGAAGCATGCAAGACATAACGGTAGGGAGCTTTCTTTGACTCGATTACCATTTCTTTTGTTCAGCATCCGCACCACTTAAATTTGTAATGATCCTGCTATCTTTCTTCCCTGTTTGCCTCCTTAATCCTGCTGCAAAAACATGTAGCTTGTCACTTTGGGAGCAGAGAACTTTCGCATGTAAAGATGAATTCGGGACATTCCTTCGTGGCACAACGGTACAAAATATCGAACAGTAAACTTGTATGCAGCCATTTATCTCCAGTACCTCCTGGGCTATTCTACACCATAAATTCATATGAACAAGACCATTCACAGCCACCTCAATTGCCAGACTAGAGGAGCGGCACGTGCGCAATCTTTCGAATTGAGGAAAAAACCCGCGCACGTTTCTCATAAATAAAAATATAGTTGTCTCTGATGAAACAATCTACAGAGACAAGTATCGCTGACTTAATCTGCGATAAAATTTGCCCTGAATTCACTGCTTACAAAAAAAAAACTAGCATAAGAGGGACGCACTTTGAGCACCATCTAACGAAAAATGGTTGCTAATATCAACTCGCTGGGCGTAATCTCCTTAGATTTAGCAACGTTTATCAAGGGTCGGGCCACAGTGCCTTCAACCTGCGGCGGTGAATTGTGGGAACTTGACAAAAAGTCCGGCCGTGCCACCTCTCGTTTATTCCTGGGAATGTCCACTGAATCACGGTACTTCTACATGATGAATATAATATAAAAAGATGCGAGATAGCGGCACTTGAAGTGTTCACTAGATGAATGGACGAATGGACAGACACACCGACGGAGAGACAGACAGATGAACACACGGATGCATGTATGAACGAATGAGCGAACGGATCCACGCGCGGAGGGATGGACGGATGGTTGCACAGGTGGAAAGATGGACGCAAAGACAAACGGACGCTTGAACAGACGTACGGACGGTCACACAGATAGACGCATGGACGGACGGAAACAAGAACGAACGGACGAACGCAAGCGAGGACGGACTGATGGATGCTTCGCCCCACTCATCATAATGCACTCCGTGGATATGATGTGATAATTTTAAACGGAGAGGAAGATTTGCTTCCAATCTCGTCCATTGCACAAAAGTACAAATGCCGACGTTACAGCCTCGCCAGTAGATTTTAAATGCAAAGCATTTCTTAGGGAACTTCGGCGACTTTGAGCGTATTCATCTATCTAGCCGCCTATATCTTTTAGATCTCCGGGCCGTTTCGATAATGGTATCGATACCAAACTTGGTATGGCATAACAAGAATATATGAAGAACATACTTGACTAGTCATAACATCAGCTTCATGACATGTTTCTCATGAATCTCATAATTTACATTTCACGGTCCTGCAGCTCTTGCGGTGTTTTCGTTCACATGGCATGCTGCAAAACTGGTATGGTATGGCATGATTGCTTGGCGAACACAAGCGACAGACCCTAAAAATAAAATCATGACATGCGTCTCATGCCACAACATTACTACATGCCACGCCCATGATGTGGTGGCGGCTGTCTTCCTCGCTTCACTTATACCAAATTTGCTATTACGGTCCGTGAACGGATGGCGAAGGTATGTGACTGGTGCAAACATGATAATCACGACGTGCATGTCATGGAACAACATCACTACATGCTACTCTCATGATGCCCTCGTAGCCGTTTTGCTAGCTTCAGATATGCCAAATTTGGTATTACGTGACGCCAATGGATGACGAAGGTACGTGACTGGTCAAAACAAGATAATCACGACGTGCATGTCATGTAACAACATCACTACATGCCACTCTCATGATGCCCTCGTAGCCGTAATGCTAGCTTCACATATGCCAAATTTGGTATTACGTGACGCCAATGGATGACGAAGGTACGTGACTGGTCAAAACATGATAATCACGACGTGCATGTCATGTAACAACATCACTACATGCCACTCTCATGATGCCCTCGTAGCCGTTTTGCTAGCTTCACATATGCCAAATTTGGTATTACTTGACGCCAATGGATGACGAAGGTATGTGACTGGTGCAAACAAGATAATCACGACGTGCATGTCATGTAACAACATCACTACATGCTACTCTCATGATGACCTTGTAGCCCTTTTGCTAGCTTCACATATGCCAAATTTGGTATTACGTGACGCCAATGGATGACGAAGGTATGTGACTGGTGCAAACATGATAATCACGACTTGCATGCCATGTAACAACATCACTACATGCTACTCTCATGATGACCTCGTAGCCGTTTTGCTAGCTTCACATATACTAAATTTCGTAGTACGTGACGTCAATGGATGACGAAGGTATGTTACTGGTGCAAACAAGATAATCACGACGTGCATGTCATGTAACAACATCACTACATGCTACTCTCATGATGACCTTGTAGCCCTTTTGCTAGCTTCACATATGCCAAATTTGGTATTACGTGACGCCAATGAATGACGAAGGTATGTGACTGGTGCAAACATGATAATCACGACTTGCATGCCATGTAACAACATCACTACATGCTACTCTCATGATGACCTCGTAGCCGTTTTGCTAGCTTCACATATACTAAATTTCGTAGTACGTGACGTCAATGTATGACGAAGGTATGTGACAGATGCAAACATAATAATCATGAGATGCGTGTCATGTGAGAACACGACTACATACCACAGTCAAGCCGCCAGTACATTTGGACGTGATGCGGTACGCGTACTCACTGGCGTTCATTTTATCGCGTCATGCCGGCGTTGCCACGCCAGACGCCGGTCCTTCCACATACTTACAGGCGCACACCACGCTGCGTTGCTTTGACGCATGTGCGTTTCAGCGCGTCCGGCGTCCCTCCGTCATGAAAAAAGGAGACGCAGTGTTGTCTGCGTAATACATCGGCGCGAAATGCATCATGCCACTTTTCGTGCTGTTTGCCGTCGGGCCGCGCCGATGGACGCTGGTCGCGCCTTTCGTCAGATTATGGAGTGCTCGAGTTTTGCTAACGTAGCGTCGCTATGCCCAGCTACATAGGAGTATAATGGGCCTTTTATGATGCGCTCGCGGCTTTGCTGTTAGCTGCATGTATACTAAAATTGGTGTCAAGTCACGTCAATGGAATACAACAGTATCTGACTGCACTCTAAAAAAAGAGCGAGTAAAACGGGTGTCTTTTTGTCCCAAAACAATAATTGTCCTTTATATTTCGCGTTCCATTTTTACGATATCGCCCCGCGCCCGGTACATTCCGGGCACGATCAACATGCCTAATATCAGGGTTACATTGCATTCTCGATAGAAAACTGGCCAGCGCCGAGTTCTCAAAAAAAGAAGCGTACGCAAGCATGATGACGATTATTGTTGTGGGACAAAAATACATCCTTTTTACTCGATATTTTTTAGAGTGTGGTGCAAACATGATAATACTGACACGCGTGTCATGTAAGAACATGACATAATACCACGCTCATAGCGTGCTTGCCGCCGTTTCGCTAGCTTCACATATACTAAATTTGGTATCATATGACGTCATTAGATGACGAAGGTAAACGACACATTCAAACATGATAATCATGAGAGGGAAGTCATGTACGGCATCATTTACCTCCACCTCGTAAAGTTGTTCTTACCTTAAAGGGACATATCAACATTACTCATTCGTGCTTCGCATATCATCGATTGCCACTGTACGTAGGATCTCCCAATTCTTTTGGGGGGGGGAGGGGGGGGGGCATGCGAGAATTTCGTCCGTCCATTCGTTCTTGCTTCCGTCCGTCCATGCGTCCGTCAGTGTGACCGTCCATGCGTCCATCAGTCCGTCCGTGCGTGCGTCTGTTCGTGCGTCCGTCCATCCCTGCGTTTGTCCATGCAGCCGCCCCTGCGTCCGTTCTTGCGTCCATCCATGCATCTGTCTATGTGTCTGTTCGTCCATCAATTCAACACTCCAAGTACCACCATCTCGCATCTTTTCATCATATATTCCCCATATGAAAGCACCGCCATCCAGCGGACATTCCAAGGACAAAACGGGAGGTGGCACACGCACACTTTCTTACGGCTTGCGCTTCGGGTCTACTTCCCACCTTTAACCACCTCGAGTTCATCGTATATACTAGTTCACTTTATTCAAGGCACTGTGGCCGAACGCTCGCTAAACCTTTCGAAAACCAAGGAGGTTACGCCCAGCGAGTATGACGTAGAAAAACTTTTTCAGTCAGATAGTGCTCAATGAACATGCCAATGACTGCTAATGGGAAATGAGAGGCGGAGAATTCGGCTTTTACTTTCTTTCGGCTTGCGCTTCGTATCTACTTCCCATTTTTAACCACCTCGAGTTAATTCATGGTATATACAAGTTCATTGTATTCATGGCACTGCGGCTCAACGCTCGCTAAACCTTTCTAAAGCTAAGGAGGTTACACCCAGCGAGTTTGTCAGATAGTGCTCAATGTACATGCCAATGGCTGCTAATGGTGATCGCAGCCTGCGCGTTAACTAAAAGCCGAACGCTCCTGTCTCTCATTCCCCATTAGCAGCCACTGACATGTACATTGAGCACTATTTTTTATTGTTCAACAGCGCACAGAAGTAGTCTCTCACCGGCACCACTTTGGAGGTCAAAATTCTATACTTGTTACATACAACGGGGGACGAACGGAGCCGCTACAAGGAGCTTCGCCCCTAAAAGGTTTATAATCGTTGTCATCGTTAGTGTCTCAGGGCGTCCCTGGGCTGGCGGACGCCCGTAATGGCAAGCCAGCCCCCGAAGAATGCGCTAGCCTTCGACGTAGTCGTCCCCGAGGGGACTAGTCCCGAAGACGTCGTTGACGCGACGTCTTGAATAGTAGGAATCGAAGACGTGTACTGCGTTCAGCACTTTGGAGGCCGGAACAACCAAGTTACCTGTAAAATCTGGCGTCGCAGGCCACGGGAGCGAGTCTTCTCGGTCTCAAAGGGGCACGCTTTCCGAAAAGCCTATTCTCGTGTGACGATAATCTCGGCGTAAGCGCGCCCCTTCTGGCAAGAATTCCGCGGTCAATCGCCGCTTCTAGCAACCAGCTAAATTGTCTCCGGACTGCGGAATGCCGGCGGGGGACGTGAGGACAGTGCATAGCCACCCATCCGTCAAGTTTAGAGTCCGCGGGACGGCTGTCGTGCTGGACAGCATAGTCATCCTGCGGTAATGGAGGGGGCCCGCAGCCGAACGGCGCCATCATTGTGTGCGGTCGCACAGTTCGCGGAACGTTGTGTGCAGGCCGGTCCGTTCGTCTCTCTTTCCGACCGAGCAGTCGAGTGCGGGAAGAAGAGAGTGAGAGGAGGGGACGGCAACAAGTGTGTTGACTGTCCGATAAACGGACTAAATTGCTTTGGTTGGCCGAGAGGAAAATCGGGAGGGGCAACCGAGGTATTAAAACCTGGCTTCCGAGTCCTCGCGGCTGTTCTGGTCGCAGTAAAGAGTGCTCTGCACTATCGGCTCTGCCGAGGCAACATGCGACAGTTCCGACGGTCAAGTCTTGTAAATATGTACATAAGTTGGTGTATATCAAGTCGAGTTGTTTTAACGTTTGAAATGTGCTGGCCTCCATCCCCGAACAAGCAGCAGCAGCCACGACAAAACAAGACGGACACCGAGAAGCAACCAACCTTCCACTCCCTTCTGTAGCAACCGCCGCTACGCAGCTGGGAGAGCTCTGCTCAAGGGAACAGAGGGAGTGGTTAGAAGGTTGAGTTTTACTTTACCGTCAACAGTGAGGCCGCACTGGCCCAAATCGTAGACGCGTCGCACCTTATCATCCGAGGCGAGCGCGTCGCCATCGTACCCCTGGGACCTCAAGTGACCCAAGTGATCGTCCTGTTCCTGCCGTGCCGCGTACACAGCGAAGTCCTCGCACAAGCACTCTCTCCCTACGGGAAGGTGCTGCACATCACCAGAGGACTCATGGGATCGCGCCCAACCGTGACCACTGGGACGCGATACGTCCGCATGGAAACGAAGGCTTCGTCACCGGTGCCCAACTACATCAAGGTCACGGGCCATCGAGTAACCTGTGACTATAAAGGCATCCAGCGAGTGTGCCGTCGATGGGGAGACAGTGGGCACTTTCGCATGAACTGCACAGCTCCGTTTCGTGGAAGGTGCGGCGTTTATGGCCACGACGGGAAAGGCTGCTCGCTGCCGTGTCGCCGTTGTGGGGACCCGCATACCACCGTGGCCTGCAGCATCAGGCCATCGTATTCCGAGGCGGCATCCAAGAATTTCCCTCCACTTCAACCAGAAACGTCATCTAAGAACAAGTGCGACGATTCGCCAACGGGAGCCGCGGTAACCGAACACGACCAAGGTGTGCCAATCGCGACGCTGCACCAGACGCCCACTGCGTCCCCAACGATTCCGGACCTGGCAATCCCTCCAGGTACTGAAAACTTAAGTTCCCAGCGTCCCGTGGCCATTTCTGAGGAATCGCAGGCCAAGCCCTCGTCAGACGAAGCGCCTCGTGAGGACGGCGTCTCGGATAGAAATATTGCATCTGACGCTCCTCGCGTTGCTGCTCAGTCGACAACAAGCTCAGGTGTCATCGAGTTATTCCTCATAACAATCAGCAAGGGGAAGTGGCAGTATCGTATCACTTCCTATTTCGGTGCTCTACACGAACATTTGTAGTATAATGGGAAAGCGGGACGCTTTTGACGCTTTTATCGATTTTTGTGAAGCCGGCGTGATTGCCGTGACCGAGACTTGGTTGAATGCTCATGTTTGCGTGATGAAATTTTTACTACTTCCAAATCGTTGAACATTTACCGCCGCGATAGAGATGAAAGACAAGGTGGTGGTACTTTGCTTGCCTTTTCGAAGCGTTTCAAGTCCTTTCCTATAAACGTGACGTCTACATTGGAAGTGATATGGTGCGGGTTGGTTGTGAATAATAAAACGCTTGTTCTTGGCGTCTGTTACCGCACTCTAGATACAGACATCAGCTTTGTTCAGGAGTTTCACGATAACATTATTGAAATTACAATGCGGTACCCATCTTCTTTGATAACTATTCTCGGTGACTTCAACTATCCTACCATAATGTGGGCGTCATCGTTACCAGGCGTCGTACCATTTTCTTCAAATGGCCAATGTTTTCTCGATACTTGCAACCTGCTTAATTTTACGGAGATGCTGAATAACACCACTCGCGTCACCAATTCTTCATCGCACATTCTTGACTTGATTCTTACAACAATGCCCGACAACATTCATGCACTAAACTCACTTCCTGGTCTCAGCGATTACTGTCTGCTGCATTTTTACATACGCAACAGCATGCCAACTGCTACTAAGAAACGCAAGGTTATCTATAACTACAATGCTGCAAACTTTGAGGCAATCAACAAAGAACTCTCTCTATATTACGACACTTATCTACATGACTTTGATAATAGAGCCGTGCAGGAAAAGTGGGATCTGTTTGTTAACAAAATCTACAAACTTACTCGTACCTTTGTTCCCTTAAAGTCTATACCTGTGAGCTCTTGCTCACCCTGGTACAATACATACCTAAAGCGACTTTCTAACAAAAAGAAACGCTTGTTTCGTGCTGCAAAACTCCAGAGTACGGAGAAACGCTGGCTCTCCTACGAGAGTGCTGCGTGAGTTCAGTCGTCAGCAGTTTCGAATGCCAAAGCTAACTTTCAATCTAACACTCTGCCATCAATGCTTGTCAGCAACCCTAGAAAGTTTTGGAAAACTATTACAAATACCAACGACAGTGAAATTGTACTTGTTGACTCGGACGGCCTTCCCGTATCTTCCGAGATGTGTGCAGCACGTCTGAACGAAAATTTTGTCCGGAACTTTTCAGTGTCACCCACTTCTGCTACCGTCTCTTTACCAGCGCGCAACTATCCATCAACGTCTGTTATAGTGACTGAGGCCCATGAAATTGTAAAACTAATTGAATCACTCAGAATATCCTCTGCTTGTGGTGTTGACAACATAAACGCAAAAATTCTTAAAGAAACTAAGCGTGCCTCATCTATTTTCCTGTGTAAAATATTCCAACAGTCTTTGAAAGAAGGTGTGGTGCCACGCGTTTGGAAAGAGGCAAAGGTGGTTCCGCTACACAAATCAGGAAACAAGCATTCTGTTACTAAGTACCGACCTATTTCACTTACTTCTAAACCATGCAAACTTTTAGAGCACATAATCTTCTCTTACTTGGTCACCTTTCTAGAATCAAAATTGTTCTTTAGCACGTCACAGCATGGATTTAGGATGTCATTCTCATGTGAAACACAGCTGCTTTGTTTTACCCATTTGTTACATATCATTCTAGATCGGAGTTCACTGGTCGACTGCAATTTTTAGACTTTTCGAAGGCTTTTGACAAGATTAATCATCACTTCTACTATATAAGGTTAGGACCCTTAATATTGATGGTGGCATTCTTGCTTGAATCGAGTTTTTCTCCATTAATCGCTCGCAATTCGTTGTTGCTAACAACTACAGCTCACCCTCTTCTCCCATTACTTCTGGTGTGCCCCAGGGTTCTGTGTTGGGCCCTTTACTATTTCTTATTTATATTAACGATTTACCCGATGTTGTAACTTCTTCGATTAACCTTTTCGCCGACGACTGCGTTGTTTACCGAGCAATTTAACTAACTCTGATGCTAGTTTTTTGCAAAGTGACATTAATAATATTGCCAGCTGGTGTAGAACTTGGCACATGGTCCTCAACACTAACAAATGTAAAGTTTTGCGTATCTCACGAACTACCGGACCCCCTGCTAACTACATCTTAAACGACGTTGAGCTATAGTCTGTAACTTCGTATAAATACTTGGGGATTCATATAACATCTGACTTGAACTGGAAACATCATATTACCCATGTTATTAACAGTAGCAACCGTATGCTAGGGTACCCACGACGCAACTTTAGCCGTGTCCCTCAAGCCGTGAAACTAACCATGTATAAAACACTAGTTCATCCAAAACTTGAATATGCATGCTCCATTTGGGATCCTTTTCAACTGAACTTGACTCACTCGCTGGAAATGGTACAGAATAACGCAGCACGCTTCATTCTATCTAACTACCATCGCACTAGCAGTGTTACGTCAATGAAACACAGCCTTTTACTACAGTCATTTGAATCACGTCGCAAAGCATCTCGTCTCATAGTTTTTCACAAGATATTCAATCATCCACTTTTGAAAGCTCAGTTCATTACCACTCCTGCCTATTACACAGCTCGTTTAGATCATCAACATAAGGTACACGTCATTAGCTGCCGCACTAACACTTTTCATCATTCCTTTGTCCCAAGCACATCCAACGACTGGAACCACCTTCCCTCGGACATGGTTTCCATGTCAAATCATGACTTGTTTTCTTCCACAATACAGGAGTACTTACGTGATGACGCGTGAAGTGTATATTGTACATTTGTATTATTGTATTCGGTTTCCCCCATGTTTCTGATGGTACTTACACATACATCCAGTGTATTGCCTAACATCAAATTTACATGTCTTGTAATCTTTATCATTTTGGTGTCACTATGTTTCTCTTGTTCATAGTTTATTATTTTCTTGTACCCCACTCCCCTCTGTAAAGCTATGTGCGATTGAGGGTAAAATAAATGAAATGAAATAAATGAAATGAAACGAGTCTACATCTCAAGACGATGACGCCTGCATCTACGAGGACTCCAACAGCACCGCGAGTGAGGCACTCCTACAAATTGACGAAGACATCAGCCCCAGTGACATAAGCCAGGACAGTGGAGACGCCTTTGTACCATCCTCGCTCAAGAACCTGTACTCCAAACGCCACCGGATAACTACTCGTGACTTAGAAGCCCCCTTTAGAGACAGAAGTCCCCTGCGGACTTCGACGCGATCCCGGAAGCCCCGAGCTTCCGGTGGATCGCCTGGTCGGAAAAAAATGACTCAGCCACTTGTGGGGCACCGGCTCCCGCACGTGATAAAGGTACCCCTGCATTTGCGTGATCCTATACTATGTTTTCATTTTACCCATGGCTCTTACTCTAAAGGTTATTATGTTTAACGTTCAAGGTTTCCGCAATCTACAAAAACAGGCTGAGGTATTGGCTTTTGCGTGTTCAGTGCACTGTGATTTGCTGTTCGTGCAAGAAACAATTTTTTTCAAGCTTTTTGATGTACTCGCTTTCAAGCGCGCGATCAATATTGATTGTTTCTTTTCGTACGCCAGCACTCGTTCGACTGGCGTTAGAGTCATTATTTTTAACCGAGGTCTTTTACATGACCATCATGTTTTCTTCGATGCCTTCGAACGCGTGCTGGCGTTCGACTGCACCTTTTTTTCGTTAAGAATAAGATTTGTTGCCTTGTATGCCCCAGTGGCACGCGTGAACTCCAACGCGTTCTTCCAATCTCTTGACGCCTTCCTTTTAAATTCTCAACATGTGGTACTTTTAGAATATTTCAATTGTGTCTTAGACTCACACGCAGACGTTCGAGGTCCGGGTCGTGGCCGGTCAAACTGTAATGCCAGAGAACTCGAACGTCTAGTGCAGCAATTGGCATTGAGAGACATTCATCAATGTTTGCATGGCAGTAATTAAGCCCATACTTGGTGTCGAGCAGCGTCGAGCAGCCGAATTGATCGCGTGTATGCATCTCCCAGTCTCATTACCTACGTTCACGACACCGGGGTAATGTCATTGCCACCGACACTAGTGTACATTAGCGACCATCGGCCGGTTATGTTCTCTCTCCGCCTGCCAGCGGGAACGCGAAAAATTCACAGACCATGGCGTCTCGATTGCCGCGTCATTCCAGGACTCTCAGCCTACGGAGAAATTATCTCGAGCGTTACGCGCATCACTCATTGGGGCGAATGTAGCTGATTGGGATCGCCTCAAAGAACAGTGGCGCCATCATTGCAGTGCGTCGGGCAGAGGACTTTGCACCCGTATGTCGAAAGATGCGTCATTGTTAATCCAGAAGATACGCATTGCCAATCGAGATCCCAGTCCTTTCACTGTAATGCGGGCATGGCAAGAGGAGCTCGTTGAACGGTACCAACGTATTATGCGCGCTTCTTCACTTTCGGCTGCAGCTTGGCGCTGTAGACGTGCACCGTGTGCGCACCCTGAGGTGCTAAGGTATGCACGAAGAGCTCTGCTTTGTCCACCAGGCTCGCCTGCCCACTCGCTGAACTCTCCCGCCCCAGCTCTTGCGGGTACGCGCGACTTTCAGGAATTCACTCAACACTTTCAGTCAATAGCTCAATCTGGTGCTAATGTTTGTTACGCAGGATCCGTTTCTTCGCATCCTCTGCTAGCCCCGCCGCGGTGGTCTAGTGGCTAAGGTACTCGGCTGCTGACCCGCAGGTCGCGGGTTTGATTCCCGGCTGCGGCGGCTGCATTTCCGATGGAGGCGGAAATGTTGTAGGCCCGTGTACTCAGATTTGGGTGCACGTTAAAGAACCCCAGGTGGTCGAAATTTCCGGAGCCCTCCCCTACGGCGTCTCTCATAATCATATAGTGGTTTTGGGACGTTAAACCCCAGAAATCAATCAATCAATCGCATCCTCTGCTAAAAGATTTACCTCATGATTCCAACATGTCAAATGACGTCCTGCTATCACCGCCATCCGATGACGAAATCAAGGGCGCATTAGACGCAATGAAAAAGGGATCGGCCCCAGGGCCTGACGGACTCCCTGCAGAGTTTTATATGCAGTTCTGGCCCATCATTGGTCCAAGTATGTAACGCGTCATTCGCAAGTGTTTCTAAGATATTGCACTTCCAACGTCTTTCCACAAGGGCTGTATAACACTAGTTTCCGAGAAAGACCCAATGTCCACGCGACCAGAAGATTGGCGCCCTATTACCCTGCTCAATGTAGATTACGAGCTCTTGGCTAACATTTTGGTGCGCCGAATCAGTCCATTTCTTGCAACATTAATCGCTCCCCACCAGGTTTGTTCTGTTCCGGGCCGAGAAATACGCACCCATACGTGGTTAGCGCATGACATCATTCAATACACCATTAGCCGATGTGCGCAAGGACTGTTGGTTTCACTAGATCAAGAGAAAGCTTTTGATTTTATAGAACATGGCTACATACTAAATGTTTTACATGCATACGGATTCCCGGATAAGTTCATTGACCTCATCCACGCGATGTACACAAATTTAGAAAGTACCCTTTACTTAGATTCCCGTGAGAGTCACGCATTTAGAGTCACGTGTGGGGTCCGTCAAGGATGTCCACTCTCCCCAGTGTTATTTATCCTTGCATTAGAGCCCTTCTTAAGGGCCGTTGAACATCACCCGCAGATTCGTGGCTTACCTCTACCCGGTAACACTCAAGTAAAGGTCGCTGCATATGCAGATGATATTACTCTATATGTACATACAGTCGCTGCAGCATGCTCTTGATACATTTCATGATTTCGGTATTGTCTTCGGTGCAACGTTAAACTTTTCTAAAAGCCAGTATTTTTTCATTGGCAACCCCAATGGTCGTATCAACATCACGTCGCCTTTACAGTAGTCTCCTGATATTTCAATACTCGGAATTACTTTCACTGTTTTTGGTATACAGGATAGCATCTAGTCATCCGTTGTACAAACTCTTCTAAATGATATCAAAGCAGCCAGGTACTTCGAATTCCCCCTCTTTGAACGCCGATACTTAACTCAAACGGTGTACCTAGGAAAATTTTGGTACCTTTGCCATTCTGTTAAACCACCGCTCTACGTCTGCAGGAAAGTGCAAAGCTGCATCAGTTCATTTTTTGTCTGGTGGCACAGAACTGTTATCGCGTCCAGCGTTAGCTCAACCGCAAGATCAAGGTGGTTTCGCATTCCCCGACGTTTCCGTCACGGCTTCTACATTGTGCCTCCACACTCTATTGCGAATACTAAGCAATGATGAGATGCCGGCTCAGACACTGGCTCGCTACAATCTGGGGCCATCACTACGTGTCTTCTTGCCAGATAGCCAAATAAACAAAGGTCCCCAATCAACTGAATTACCATCTTTGTATCGAGCCCTTCTGGCATTTCTTCGACGTTTGGAAGCTACGTGCCCAGAGATAGAGGTGGTCGATTCTAAAGTGGTGGACACAATGGCCGCCCTTCTACGGCCCTTGGTGCCCCAGTATCGTCAATCTGTATTGAACCGCGCTTGGAAACCAATAACTACCGCAGTGTTGCCAGGGCATCTCAGAGACTTTGTCTGGAGGTTGGGCTGGGGCTTGCTCCCCACGCGAGATTCGTTGCAGTGATGGCAGGTAGTTCGCACTTCCACTTGCCCCAACTGCGTCATGGTAGAGGCCAATCGACATGCGACGTTTTAATGTGTGGTTTCCCGCCTTTTTTGGCGTGCGGTTAATGCTGGTTTTCGAGGACAAAGTGTGCGAACTTTCGTGTCCAACGGCCAATTTCCGCGTAGCCGCTTCTCCGCTCTCTTAATAGTTGCGGGGCTGTTCAGCTTTTGGAGAAACCGATGTGAGGCCGTAGCTGCCAATAGCCACCGGCGTGCCTTGTGGCCGATACTGGGGAGAATGATACGAGAGATCCTCGCATTCCTCTCCGAGGAGCTTTTCTTCCTCGGGGAGCAAGAGTTTCTGTGGAGTTGTTGGTGCCCTTTCGTCAAGGTGGAACACGAAAGGATACAACTCATTTTTCTTCCGACTAGGTGCTAAGCAGCGCCCGTTGAGTTGTTATATATGACTTCATTTGTTACAAATTGTGTTTCATTTGAATGTATTGTGTCGTTATACCCTTGTATCGTGATATCACATTGAATTCTTGTGTACATGAATGCTAACATAATCATGTATATTAGAGCAAATGTCTTCACTGTAACGTAGTGACGTTAGTCGTGAAATATAGATGTGCCGAAGTGTATGTGCCTTGTTACTGGAATGGTATGAAGCCTTTTTGTTCTGTACATGGTGTAAATAAATTTTTTCTAAACATAATCATAATTTTTTATAATAGTCTAGCATTCACTATGGTATCCTTCGTCATTCTTTGCAGAAGCGTGGTATCCGCTGCACACTTGACGGAAATTTTGTGCATCTTCGCTATGCAGCGGCTGACAACAATCAAAAAGTATGCCCGAATTGGGTATGCGCCGCAGTAAATGGGTGATGGCATTAGATGACTCAGTTGTTACGCAATTCGCAATGTGTGACACCTGGCCGTTAGTTCGATGGTCGAAAAGGCTGTACCACTCATATCAACGCAATTGATTTCTCGGCATTAAGCCTCCTTAAGGTGAGTTTAAAAACGAGTTTCAGGCAGTGGCGTGTTTGATTGTGTGACAGATATGTGGGGTTTAACGTCCCAAAACCACCATATGATTATGAGAGACGCCGTGATGGAGGGCTGCGGGAATTTCGACCACCTGGGGTTCTTTAACGTGCACCCAAATCTGAGCACACGGGCCTACATTTTCGCCTCCATCGGAAATGCAGCCGCTGCCGCCGGCATTTGAACCCGCGACCTGCGGGCCAGCAGCCGAGTACCTTAGCCACTAAACCACCGCGGCGGGGCCAGTGGCGTGTTTCATTGGTAGAATACTAGGCTGGCACACAGCGGACCCGAGTTGGAATCCGACTATGTCATCAGTGTTTTAAATGCGAAGAATTTCTTAGCGAGCTTCGAAGACTTTGATCTATCTATACCTAGTCGCCTACGACTTTTCGCTGTCCTGGCCGTTTCGATGATGGCATCGACACCGAAATTGGTATGGGAAAACATGACTGTATGGCTAGCCTAAAAGAATAGTTATAACATGAAAATCTTGACATGCATGTCATGATTGTCATGATTTATAATTGATGGTTTTGCTGCTCTTGCGGTTATTGCGTTCACATGACATATTGCGAAAGTGGTAAGGTATTACATGACTGCATGGCGAAAACAAGCGATATATTCTAACATGGAAATCATGACAAGCGTGTCATGTAAAAATGACTACATGCCACACTCATGATGCGCTCGTGTCCGTTTCGCTAGCTCCACATATGCCAAATTTGGTATTACGCCACGTGAATGAATGACGAAGGTTCGTGAGTAGTGGAAACATGATAATCGCCCCGCCGCGGTGGTATAATGGCTAAGGTACTCGGCTGCTGACCCGCAGGTCGCGGGTTCGAATGCCGGCTGCGGCGGCTGCATTTCCGATGGAGGCGGAAATGGTGTAGGCCCGTGTGCTCCGATTTGAGCGCACGTTAAAGAACCTCAGGTGGTGGAAATCCCCGGAGCCCTCCACTACGGCGTCTCTCATAATCATATGGTGGTTTTGGGACGTTAAACCCCACATATCAATCGAAACATGATAATCATGAGATGCCTGTCATGTGAGAACATGACTACATGCCACAGTCAAGGCGCGAATACAATTTGAGGTGACCCGGCGCACGTGCGCGCTGGCGTTCGTTTACTAAATTTACTAAATTTCAAGCATTAGCGTGGCTCAGTGGTAGAATACTGAGCAGGTACGGATGTCTTTGTGCAATTGGTGTTTCTTCATTTACTGAGTTTTTTTTTTGTTCGTTCGATACTGGTTACAAACACCGGTGGTGGCGGCGGCGGACATCTACGGCACTGGGTGTGACTGGTGTTCAGATATCAAAACAGCTTTCGCTGTAAAAGAAGAGAGTTGGTGCAGTGCAGGCTATTCCCAGCTTGCCTACTGAAATATATTTTATTACGTTGACTCTGAGGCTTACAACCATTTTTCTGGCTTGTTTGTGCTTGCCGAAGTGGGTGTACTTTGATACACACTTCTTCCCCACGCCATATTTATGGGCGAAGCTCGTTAAGGCGTGGGTCTGTCCATCCTTCCTAGTTGTCGTACGTAGCCGCCGGGATGTGAGATGCGAGATGGCGGTACTTGGAGTGTTCACTATATAGACGCACGGATAGACGCATGGATGGATGGACAGACAGACTAGCAAACAGACGGACGAATGGACAGACGCGTGGAGCGGGTATGTACCACAGAGGTGCGAGATGGCGGTACTTTGTGTCTTCACTAGATGGACGCGCGGGGGGACAGACAGACAGACTAAAAGACGGACGGACAGATGGACGGACGCGCGGACATACGAATGGATGGACGCATGAAAGGACGCACGAATGGTGGCGCCGACGAACGGAAGCAAGAACGTGTGGGCGGACACATGCATGGACGGGCTGGAGGACGCTTCGCCCCAATTATCATCATTCACTCCTTAGATATGCTGTCGTTTTTTCTTAGGGGTGAAGCTACTCTCGCCGTGGGCTGTTCAACCCATGCTTGTAGCATTAGGCACCTTCATTTTCGTACTTAGAATGTCTCCTAGATGATGGTACTTGTATATAATGAATATGTGATGAGAAGATGCGAGATGCCGGTACTTGGAGTGTTCACTAGATTGAAGGACGGACGCACGAACAGACAGATGAATGGGTGGATGCGCCGGATGGACAGACACACTGAAAGGTGGTCGGATGCACAGACGGACGATGAGACATGGACGAACGTACATGGACGCACCGACGCATTGACGGACGAATGGATGCACGGAAACACGAATGAACGAATGGACGCATGGATGGACGGGCGGATGGACAGTCACACACACGGACGGACGCAAACATGGATGTCCATTCGTTTGTTCGAGCGTTCATTCATGCGTCCGGCAGTCCATCCGTGCATGCGCTCATGCGTCTAACCCTGCGTCCGTCCGTGCATTCGTCCATCCATCCGGGTGTCTGTCTGTCCGTCCATTAGTCCGTCCCTATGCTTCTCTGCCTGTTCATCCATGCATCTGTCTGTCCGCCGTACAATCTGGTGAACACTCCAAGTACCGCCATCTCGCATCTTTTCATCAAATATTTATCATATTCAAGTACCGCCATCTAGCGGAAATTGCAAGAACTAAACTAGAGGTGGCTACTTACTACTACACCTACGACGATGACCACTAGTACTAATATTCGGGGACGCCTTCCACTACTAATACATCGACTACTACTACTAATACTTTGGGGAAGCATGACCCACGGCTTATGGTGCTTGGCCCATAAAACAGGCGGTTCATACATGAAGGCTGCCTAGTGCCTCGATGCACGCAGCATGTTGGTTCCACCCATGGTGGCACCACTGTAACGTCTTAGTAAAGCGCAAGAAACACCCGCCTCTCCGTGCATAGCGTTGTATTGTCAGCTTAGCGCAATAAATGCTACGCTCATTAGAATTACTTGTGCATGATTTTTGAACTGTAAAGAAATCCACCACAGTATATTGACGTGTCGATATTTTGTCTCAGATATGCACAACATTTGCTTTTCAATCGATACTACGCACATGTATGCATGCCAAAGCAGGAGCATTATTGGTGAGCAGCGTTGCTGATGTGGTCAGATTTGAAAATAAAGGCGAACGAAAAAATTCGGCAGATCCCATGTTACTAGGAATACGAAGCATGCGGAGGGAAGGCGACCTTGTTGCATTTTCTTTAGTGAGTGCGACACGTCATGATATGGCACTGAAAATGTATGTACAAATGTTGCACAAACAGACGTAAGTTGAAGAGTTGCAGATGTTTATATAACCAGTTCTTTGCACTTGCGCAACGACGCCAACTGGAACATGCGTATTAGCAACACAAAAAGCTGATATGAAGCGCTGAAGCTCGCGAAGATGCTGAGCCCAGACACTGCTACATAAGTCAACTTGAGCACATCACAACTGACCACAATTGACGCTGACCCTACGTGACGGCTGTATCAAAGTAGTACATATGTAATGTTTATAAAATTGGGTAGGCAGCCCTGCAACCTCTACTGACGTTTCACAAAGATTAGCGTCTACTTGAAGAGTAAATCCGAGACCTGGCGTAGCTCTGTGGTAAACTTCTTCATTGCCACGCCGAATGCTTGGGTTCAATTACAGCTGGTACCCAGACATATATTTTTTGCATTCATCGGGTCAACGCTACCGTAGTCGAGTATTTCTCGACGCTCGCAAGTTAAAATTGCCCGTGTGTGTTGTCGTCGGTCCTGGGTAGATACTGTCAGTCACCTGTGGCACATACCCAGATACACAGATAGATAGATAGATAGGAAAATAAATAGATAGATAGATAGATAGATAGATAGATACGCTAAAAAGGCGAAGTTTTCGCTAAGAAATGCTTCTTAAGAAAAGCATTTAAAAATAGACAAGCCAATTGTAGTGATCGTCTTTCTCTTCTTTTTGTCAACAGCACCAGCATCAAGTGTGAGGTCCACGGGACGGCTTTCAGCTGTTTGATAGTAGAGTGACAAGTACTCTAAATCATTAACTACTTGTTTTTAAACACCGTGGCGAGGCGATTGCAGTGGGCCGCTGCCGCCACGTGCTCTTCAAGATCCTAGAGCGATGGAACTCGGACCTGCTGTCGGCTCTGTCACATGAGCTATTTTCCTCGGTGAAGAATTCCTTCGGCACCTTTTGTGCTGGTCTGTGATGGATAAGTGAAGCTTGTCTTTTGGCCGGCCTGGTAGTGGAAGTCTGATGTGCCTATGCGTCGGCAGAAATATCATGCCAACATGTGAATACACGAAATGTACATATTCATGTTTTATTTGCGCCTAATGTTCACCTTCCAATACCCTACGTGTACCTGTCTTTCTGTGACACAATTTTGTGTGGCTAGTATTTGTGTGAAACATTGAATGTATGTATTTATTCCTTCCACGCCATCACATATCCATGTTCATAAAAATGAAGTCCTTTCATCATTGTTCACGTATGTCGAACAAAAAAAATCTTCTGTTGAAATATCATTGAAGTCTGTAAGAATACTTTTTTTTCTAAAAAAGCCCGCCACCCAGCCAGCCAGCCAGACAAACAGACAGACAGACAGACAGACAGACAGACAGACAGACAGACAGACAGACAGACATACAGACAGACAGAGAGACAGACAGACGCACAGACGAAGGTTTTTTAATCGAAATACCCATGAAGACGGTCATCTTTAAAATGTTATCGTTCTCGCCTACAGTGTTAAAAAAAATCACCACGGAAATCTTCGCTGGCTGCTTGTGCGGCTATTGAATGTTTCCCTTAGAGTATGTTGGCACTTTTAGCTACCGTATTTCACTTTGCAAGATATGATCAGAAATTATGAACCCTCTTCTCTTCTTACCTCCTCACCAAAATACAGGTATATCACTGCTTCGCTTGTTAAATAACGTATTCCAAAAGATCCAAAATTTTTTTCACATGATCAGGACAGAACAAAGGCTTAGGATTGGAGAAAAATATTGTGAGCTGCGTAACTCGTATTGTTTTATAGTAGTGAACAGCCGCAATGTGTCATTAGAGCAAAGCGCGTTTTTAAAGGAGAGACTGAGTTAATTTCCTTCTCCTCGACTAGCTTCAGCACTAGCTAAGAAGAGAAGATGTTTGAGGTTCGGAATGGGTCCCCTCGATGACTCGAGTGCACGGTGACAGCGCGAAGGAAGAGCCGTAGTCCGGGGAAGAGACGCTTTATTGCAGCCTCAGGCGACTGCCCGAGTCCAAGCCCGAACCTCCGCGCTCATTTCAAATTCAAACATCCTCTTTTCAATCCTTGGTCGAACAAAAAGTCTTCACAAAATATAATCACACGTGTGGGCTTGCATTGCCACAACCAATTGCAGAAACGCTTTCATAATAGACACTGCATTGGTAAAAACCACGTTAGCAAATATGTTGTTGTTATGGTTCATAAGGAAAAGGAAGAAGGCACCTAATTTCTGTCTGCCTACAGGCGACACGGCGCAGTGCTTTTGGGGTGGGGTGGAGGGGGATGAAAGAGGATAGAAGAAATAGTGTGGGGTGTGTAAGGAGGGATGTCCAGTCCGCTTCAGCGCGAGCAGCAGGCCGTCGGCAAGGGCAAGGGCAGCATGGCTCCTGGAATCAGCGGTAGGCAGCAATTCCTGACTTCTCCACGAACTCGCCAGGCTGCGGAGTGCTGCTGCATGTGTACGAGACGGGAACAGCAGGTGTTCCAGGGTGGAGACGGGCAGACCCTGTCTCCTGTAGGCCGTGTAGGCCTTCAAGCGTTCCTGTGCTAAGCCAGGGCAGGCACAGAGGAGGTATTCGAGGGTCTCTGGGTCTCCGCAACGGCTGCAGGCCAGGGAAGGACAGAGGCCCTTGGCGTGGCCATTACCAAATACAACACGCAAAGGGATAGGTTCTCCGCGGTGGACACTCTCTTCCATGCCAGGCCGTGCTGCCTCTGTCGGCCGACTTCCATCGGTGGCCGTTCTCACGATCGAGCCCCGTCAGTTCTCTCATTAAATGTTGCTTCGTGGAAGCGTCCTTAAGAGCGGTGAGTACACCCTTGCGCTCTGTGTGCTTACCAGGTGTACATGCGACAGCGAGGCGCCCCGACATCTTAACAACAGCGGGAGAGATTATGGTCGTTTTCCTGCAGCCACTATGTCTCGGTCATCCAAGTGGTCGCGTCCCCATGTCATTTTCGATGACACGCGTGCCTGCCAACAATGGCTTAAACTCAGACGGTGGCGCCTGACCTGCCTCATGCCAGATGCTTTTCCGAGTAAACTTTCCCCTTCTAATCCCGAACGGGGGCGACCTTTGACGGCTCCGCTCGTGGACCGTGAGAACGAAGGAGGCTCCTTTCTTTCCTATGCTCGGGTCTTCCGCGTTCGTCTTCGCGGAACCGATCGGCTTCGCTAGTTGACGGGTCGGGAAATGGCTACGCACTCTACATCAGCCGCATTGATTGCGCTACACCCAACGTGCTCGTAATCGGTGCCTCATGCTAACTCCTCCCCCCTCAAGAGTGTTACTGGATACTCGCTGTTCAGTAACGCGATAAAAAACAAACAAAAAAATCGCTCAAAATAAACCTACTCTCGGTGCACGCACATGCGTGAACCAATTATCACTTCTATCTCAACAGGAGAACTTTCGCGTCCTTGTGCGAAATAGACACACCAACATATATACTTAATGCTCCCAAATGGTCCTCCGAAATAAAACACTCTCGTAATGCACAACACTGAATAACGCACTCAGAATGCTAAGTCCACAGCGCCAGTCAGTTCGCATAAGCATGTCCCAGGGCACACGCACCGTGCATAGTCCGGCGGCATATTGTCTTTTAAACTCACAACACCACACGGTCATTGTCCCAACACGGGCGACCCACTCCATGCGCCCTCCAGGCCCCGCATAACACACTCAAAGAGAGCGACGAACCCAGCGCTATAGGTATACCTCAGTCTGAATGGATCGCACCAAGAAAAAAATTTATAATGAACTTCACAAGTACTGCCCTATTTTATCTGCAAAATTATTCCTACATAACACATATAGTACACCTAAAAGCAGTTTCACCACTTAGAGGCAAGCTCGCATCTCAACAACACAACAAAAACTGCCTGGTACAACAAACAAAAATTTCAAATCACGCCGGATCTGTTAGTCTGTTCGACTCACTTAAACATCACGCATAACACTTAAACGTGCGATGCAAACTACTGTACAGTCATTCAATTGACAGAGACTACTTGAGTTGCATTAGAACAACAACAAAAAAAAACTCAACCATGTGAGAAAAAGGCCACCTTACCACCAAGAGTTACAATCACGCAACCCAGTGATCATCCGAGACGCGAAAGAGCCCAAGCAGCTTCATTCAGTGCGCCTTCAATACGAACAATTAATTTTTCTCATTCAACTGTGAACGCCTCCCGTTGCGACTGTTTCAGCCTATTACTGAAGAATGCGACTGATCTTTGCCATTCCCCTATCGTTTGGGAAAGGCAACCTTTCTTTGCCCTTTCTGATGCGTTCGTAGCCAAACAAAAAGCTTCGCTGGGCTAGTTGTCAACTCAGAAATCAACGCGAAGGCCTCTGAAATGGTACCTGTGCCTTTACGTTGTACGGCAGCGTGTTCAAAACTCTCGAACTGCTATTACCAATAAATAGCCGACTTTTCACTAAAAGTCTTTCTTCATGCCACCACTCTTCAGTAACACGCCATACTTAAACACTAAAAAACGAAAACGCAAAACTAGTTACTACAACAACTTCTGCCTACGGTGATTACATAAAAAAACCGTTTCGAAACTAAAAAAGTAAACCCAGAACAAAAATTGCTTCAAAAAAATCCGTTAGTTAAGTTTTTCCAAGAACTTACGGCTCCACTTCACACTTGAGTCGCGCACGCGATGGTCCCAACCTGACGACTTTTCTTTTTGAACAGGGATTACGCCAGACGTAGAACCCTTTTGTTCCACCGGTGAACCCCAATGCTAGCGGCGTTTTAACGCGCTTTCTCTTTTTCTTTTCTGAGAAGTTACCACCGCAAAGGCCGTCGTGCGCTAACGCTTTAGCTGGTTCCATTGACTGGCATAACTGTTTCCGGTCCAACTGCGCCCTATTAGTTACCCTTACGTGCGACACCTTTTTCACCTGATTCCGCACAACGGGCAGTTGCTCATCTCGTTTCTGCTCTCCATAGAGAGGGTTTCCATCGAATGTACCAAGCCTCTCGATGTCCACCATAGCACATTCCGCCGCATATTTGAGACTTTTGAACTCCCCCTGCTCTACAAGAGAAGCGTACTTAATCGTTTGCGGCTCCCTTGTTCGGCCGTCCTGTTTCTCTACTGTGCGCTGCACGGCGTTAGCGCTAAGGCTAAAATTTTGAGACACATGATCTGGCTCCCTCCTCGCTGGCTCCCTTCTCGGTGAATACTGCTCCTGTCTAATCTCCTGCTTTACACAGTTAACGCTCGCATTGCGCTCCTTTAGACAATTCAGTCGCTTTTGCCGTTGGTGACGGAGAAATTCGTAATCCTTTGGTGTAAGCAAAATGAATACACTCGAAGCCAACTGATCGGTAACCACGCATCGCAATTTCATCGGCTCAGCAACACTTCCGGGTGAAACTGGGAGTCTGAGAGGTACCCACACTAGGCGCGCGGTCACACCCTGCCCAAAAGCGTCGGTTAGCTCTATTGTGCCGCTACTCTGACCCAAAATATCAGCGGACACTTCATCCTCACGTACCACTGTCACATCCGCACCTGAGTCAACGCGTGCGACAGTTGGCTTGTTTCTCATGAGGATCTCAATCTGCGGATTCCTCATCAGCGAGTTTTTCATAATCGCAGATTGTCGCAATGGTGCGGTACGGCTTACCCATAATCGCTTCTTCTGGGATGCGACGCTTAAAACTTCGGCTGTATTAGCAGCAGTCTCACGGGAAAATTCACAATCTCTCTGAAAGTGACCCAGTTTTTCGCAGCCAAAACACGATCCTGATTTGGGGCTGCAATTTTTTCTAGCAAAGGGTTTCGATTGCGGCCCATAATTGATATTTTCTGTTTCTGCACAGCGGTAACTGCCCTGCCTGCTGTCGAGGCTTTCTTCGAAATTGGCGGCGAACTCCGCAATATCCTTGGGCCTCAACCAACCCTTTACTTCCTGCTGAGTTACTAGAGAGCGGAGATTATCTGGCATTAGCTGTTTTAGCCTGTCAGCTATCAGCAGCTCCTGAAGACTTTCGAACGACATTACCTCTGTACTTTGAAGGTAGTACGTAAACATGGTTTCCAGGCGTGCCTTCACTTGGCTCCACAATTCACCGGCTTCTCGTTTGATTTCCGAAACATTCGATGGTACTCGGGTGGAGTCATCCTCAGCTCCCTTAGCACCCTCAACTTTAAATCTGAATAAGGCATTACCCCAGCTTCCGATTGATTGGCCACGAAGGTACGCATCTTCTCAGTTAAAAATGGCAACAGAATCGTGCCCTGAATTTCCTCAGGAATGCTAAGCGCTGCAAAAAGAGTGTCCACATGTTTGAGCCAAGCGGGAATCATAGGCTCATTAGTGGGCATAGGTGCCAAGACTGCCTTCAGCTCTTTCGCGTACCGTGCGATACTAGAATGCTGGTTCCGGTTTTCCGACTCCTCTGACAAGGCATGCGATGACTTCACTTTCTCAAGCTCAAGCTTGAGCTTTAACACTTATATCTCGAGCTGAAACTCGCGGTTGCGATCCAATTCATTCACACTGTCACCTTCCATGACATCTCGCTCTGAATCCGCCATCTCCCAAAGTGTGTCTCAACACAAGTGCATTCAGTTAAAAAAATTGGGGGCTCCGAGAGGGCACAAAGCAGGCCTCACCCTGCAGTGATGCGTCTTCCGATGAACTTGAAAGTAGTAACTGCGTCCGCCGCGTCGCCAACGCTAGCTGCGACGACCAATTCCAATGCAGCAGGTCTCCGCCTGATCACCTCTGTCGCTGACTCAGTCTGTCACATCGACTGCCCTGCTGCTCTGCTTTCGTTCAGTGACGCGCAGTGCTCTTGCGCTGCCCAACTCCAGGCTCCACTGTTGACCGGCAGGCTCGTACCGAATGTCAATGCTGCTTTTCGCAGCGCAACAGCAGGTCCCGAAGCGGCGAGCGTCTTGTCAGCTTCCCGGACTTCAGCGCCTTCCTCGCTGCGGGCTCTCCACTCCACGTTGACTGCACCAGTTAATTTCCTCCTCCTCGACTAGCTTCAACACTAGCTAAGGAGGAAAGATGTTTGACGTTCGGAATGGGTCCCCTCGATGACTCGAGTGCACGGTGGCAGCGCGAAGGAAGAGCCGTAGTCCGGTGAAGAGACGCTTTATTGCAGCCTCAGGCGACTGCTCGAGCCCAAGCCTGAACCTCCGCGCTCATTTCAAATTCAAACATTTTATTTTCAACTCTTGGTCGAACAAAGAGTCTTCACAAAAACCAATCACACGTGTGGGCTTGCATTGCCACAACCAATTGCAGAAACGCTTTCATAATAGATACTACATTGGTAAAAACCACGTTAACAAATACAACACGCAAAGGGATAGGTTCTCCGCGTGTGACAACCTCTCCCATGCCAGTCCGTGCTGCCTCTGTCAACTGACTTCCGTCGGTGGCCGTTCTCACGCTCCAGCCCCGTTGGTTCTCTCATTAAATGTTGCTTCGTAGAAGCGTCCTTAAAACCGGCGAATATACCGTTGCACTCTGTGTGCTTACCAGGTGTACATGCGACAGCGAGGCACCCCGACATCTTAACAACAGCGGGGGAGATTATGGTCGTTTCCCTACCGCCACTATGTCTCGGTCATCCAAGTGGTCGCGTCCCCATGTCATTTTCAATGACACGCGTGCCTGCCAACAATGGCTTCAACTCAGATGGTGGCGCCTGACCTGCCTAATGCCAGACGCTTTTCCGCGTAAACTTTCCCCTTCTAATCCCGAACGGGGGCGACCTGTGAAGGCTCCGCTCGTGGACCGTGGGAACGAAGGAGGCTTCTTTTTTTACCATGCTCGGGTCTTCCGCGTTCGTCTTCGCGGAACCGATCGGCTTCGCTAGTTGACGGGTCGGGAAATGGCTACGCACTCTACATCAGCCGCATTGATTGCGCTACACTCAACATGCTCGTAATTGGTGCCTCATACTAACTGACTGTGTCGTGCATATGACGCATACAACAGCGAAACTGGAAACCAGGTCTGGTGTGAAGTATTTTAGGGCCGAGATAGCTATGCTCCTGCGTAGTTGGCAGCACCACATTGTTAGTGAACGACTGTTTTCGAAATTTTTTGATTCTGGATTGGCTGCGTTATTTCAATCATGGAACACTTCAAATAGATATTTCAAAGTTCCCAACAGAAGCTCGCGAAGATGTTGGGTCCAGACACTGCTACATACATCAACTTCAGCACATCACAACTAACCACAATTGACGCTAACCCAGCGTGATTGCTGTATCAAAGTAGTACATATGTAATATTTATAAAATTGGGTAGGCATCCCTGCAACCTCTATGGACGTTTCACAAAGATTATCGCCCATTTGAACTCGCTGATGGCCTTTGCAGAGGTTTCTTGGCAATAGTGACTTCCTTGTAATACCTATAATCTCATGTGTCGCACGCACCCATGCAAGTGAAGTTTTTCCGCTATGTCCAGCACGGATACACAGTTCATGGTGACCTTAACGCGTTGTAAATCACGTATTTCTCCACAAAACGCACCAGAGCAGCTAGTGTAAGTGTACGTGCAGCTAGTGTAAGGAGACCTGATTTTGTTATGATTCCGTCTGCAGGAATCCAATCGTCATTGTTCGGGCTCTGTGTAGTTTTCTGTGAGAAAGATGGTTGACCCTTCTGCTTACCTAAAAACGCTGCATAATCTCATTCTCTGTAGTGAACTGATCTCTTTTGTCTAACGTCGTACACTGGGGACAAGCTCTTTGGGCGCAGAACGCCATACCTGGTGCCTTGGAGGGGTCTAGCTCGTTGAAGTTGGTGAAGCAGCACTCGAAATGACCGAAGTGTGCAAAAAACCATGCTAGGATGTGTTTAGACGTATTTTTCAATGAGAATATGGCCTGCTTTATTGGCGATTGTGCTGATGGTGACGGCACGGTGGGCTACGCGGGAGTCACTGAGTACATTTGCGCGCTTCTTGTCGAACAGGCTGATGGCGACGGCCACCTGATTGGCAGTGCTCGAGGAGGGAGGTTATACTGATATGGCGTTAATGACCAAACCAACGCCTCCAGGCAATGACCGAAGAAGCTTCTATGACTGAGACACTGCGTACTTATCGCTATTTTCTTACCAGGATACGTCTACAAATCTGCTTCTCTAAGGGATTTCTGCTGCTACGCGGAGGACCAACGTTGCTTTGGCCTATCTGCCCATGTTTCGCAGTGAGCGCACCACTTTGCCCGACAGTCGGATAACATCTGCCCTTTCCTGTGCCTCTTTGATTTTCTCCAGTGTATTGCACATTCCCAGCTGAAAAAATCTGCAGCGTGAGCTGCATCGGCGTCACCGAGAAGAAGACGCTTGCTCTGGCATAAAGCAGGTGCCACTGCTACGGGCCTACGTGTGCTGGCGTAAGATTCAGTGATTAAAATACTCCTCATCACAGCGGTCATGTCACGCTCACTCTCTCTCTCTCTTGGGAGGCCGAAACTTCTCTGGCTTGCGAGGTCACACATCGCCACAAGTCGGTGTGTCTGCGTGTAGGTCACCATAATTAAGTGGTTTTCATGCTTCCATAGATAATGGGGTATTGTTTATTCCGCTCTGTCTTCTGCCAGACATGAAGGTTCACGACTCACGTAAAGTGGCACGGTAAAAATGAGTGGATTGTGCACTGAATGAGAGATTATGCTCTGAAAGGCTACAGCGCTTGTTGGAGACCCTCCTGATAAGGCGGAACCGCCTTTTCGTGAGCCGGAGTATTGTTTGGCTATTTGCACGATGAATACACGATAATACAGAAATGCATATTGACACAACTTTAGGAAATTGTGTACTCTTTGTCTGCAGAATGAATCGCTTTCTGCCAGGGCTTTCAGTCTTTGGGATGGCATCTGCTCCTGCGTGCACTACAGATGAGGAGCTCCAATTTTCTCGGTGAATACCTGACTCCTGTGGCCGATAGAAAGAACTCTGTGTAGTCGATGGTCTCCTGGAGGGGAGACTCTTTGTGGCCGTAACTGCCTCCAGCACACCAGATCAGATCGTTATATCGTCTATGTAAATGGTATGTCTGGTGCCTTGAATCTTGCCCAGAAACTGCTATGGACCAACAATAGCAATATGGCACAAGAGCGGACAAGTTTCGGACACACTCGGGTGGGGTGGTCCCTATGGCTCAATTTTATTTTGTCCATTTTGATCACGGCGACCTAAATGGCTTGTGGGGTTTAACGTCCCAAAACCACTACATGATTATGAGAGACGCCGTAGTGGAGGGCTCCGGAAATTTCGACGACCTGGGGTTCTTTAACGTGTACCCAAATCTCAGTACACGGACCTACAACATTTCCGCCTCCAGCAGAAATGCAGCCGCCACAGCCGGGATTCGATCCCGCGACCTGCGGGTCAGCAGCCGAGTACCTTAGCCACTAGACCGCCGTGGCGGGGAAATCACGGCGACCGAAAGCAGGGTGCTGAATTGCCCAAGGGTGAATCTTACGGAAGCATGAAATGCTGCGCCCAGGTTGAGCGTTGAGATTGCGTTGAGAATGAGCGAGTCATGTGAACAATTAAAAGCCATCTTCAGGTCATGACTGAGAATGACCCTCGTGTCCTGGGTGTTACTATGAAGTATCTGAGTCTTGATGAACCTCATAGTATCCTGAGTTGAAAGACTAGGCCAAAATTTCACCTTGTCATGAGCAAACAGCCCGTCTGGTTCGATCAATATTGTGATTTTGTTGTTCAGGCAATGCTCTATTCCACTTTCTGCACACAGTCCCTAGAAGAGATGGGCTGTTGGACTTTGAAGATTGGAGGCTTGTGGTGCTTAGGAATGAAGATAACCCACGTTATCTTGCACAGGTCAGACGCCGCACCATACTTCAATCGTTTCGTCCGAGAGAACCTCGACTGAATCTTCGTATGGATCTTCCTCTAGATGTATCATTGCAGATGATGCGCCATTTTTCTGTCCACCTATTGCTGCCTTCTAAACATTACGCAGGCTGAGAATTGGTTGAGATGCCATGAGGCACTTTGTACTCAGGTTTACTCATCAAAACAGGGCTTACACTTCCCATTCTAAGCGATTTCTTTACCCACCGAACTGACAAAAGTTTCAAACTGCTGAGCACCACTCTGAAGCACACTTGTCCCTATTTCGCCGGCAGGTACCCGGCGATATATTGTTCTGCCTCCCCGAGACAAGGTGTATGCTCCGCTCACGCAAGTTGTCGGGCTAATTGATTAGAGTTCATGTCACGGACGGCCATTTTTGGCGACACCGCGTCACGGCAATTAACGGGCGCCGTACTCCCGCACTGATCGTGGGAACGGCGAGCGCATGAAAGGGAGCCGAGAAGTGCAGAATGGGGTGCTCTTCTTACAACGTCGCCGCCGACGGTCGACCCTTTTGTAACTGCGGCGGCGTCTGCAAGGTCGTAGAAGGCCGCGGTATACCCCGAACAAGGATTAGACTACGAGACGCACCGGCTGAGAGCCAAACGGTTGACCGTTCCCACGGGGAAAAGCGTGGGAAACGCTCAGGTGGCCAAGCCGTATGACAACAACCCGACAGGTTGTCACTCTCGCTAGTTGAGGGCCCTCTCTCAATTAAAAAGGGGTGGGGTCAAAATATTTTTGGGGCGGAGTTTCCATTATTTAAACGCACATGATTGGACCCATGTAGAAGTCTCTTGTCCCCAAGGAAGAGAGCGAGGATACAGGAGGGGTATTTAAGCGCAGGATTTTGCCCTGCTAGGCAGACTAGTCGCTGACCAATATGGTGTAGAAACAGTTCAACAAGCATCTCTTCTAGAAGTTTTAGTGTGGCTCTGTATCGGCTGGCTACCTAAACTTAGCCGTTCGTCTAGTTGTGACGTGATATTAACGTCTGCAACGTAGACATCGGGACTTCACCTCGAGTTAGCTCAACCTGCTCGAAGTCACCTGCAAGCACTAGCCTCCCGGATCCACCAGCGTTGCAACACCGCCGACATCGCAGTCGTGCCAGAACTCTCTTCGACTTCTCGCATCCGATCGTCGAGGACGCAACGCGGCCGGTCATCACAAGTATGCCTTCACCTGTTTATATCTTAGAACTTTCTCCCCCGTAGTCTATTGGTGTTAGTTTGTGTAGTTTGTAATAGTTCTCTCGCGTAAGCTGATTTATTGTTTTATACATGTTTTTTCAGTTGTATCAAGTGTTTATGTATTTTGTTAGTTGTATTGAAGTGTTGTATTAGATCCCGTGTGCTGCAATATCACTAGAGTAAAGTTTGTTTTGTTTTCTCACGTCTCTGATCTCTTCACTATCTCTGCTTGCGTACGGAACGAACCAACCTGCTGTTATTCCCGTCGCCGACTTCGCGCTGGCGACGCTAGAGAGGCAGCTTGTAACAAAACTGGCGTCCGCGAGACAGGACGTTCCGTACAAGAGTAAGACAGCGAGGGGTGAACGAGAATCGTGCGGACAGCGTGGTGATAGAGCCGCACAGTTGAAGCGGTTGCATCCTGCATATGATTGCATGTTTTTATAGTGGCATTATAGTGACAGTTGCAGTATGGAGTGTATGGATTTTGATAAGTGGATCGCGCACGGTGAACAGTTAGGCCTCGAGGACGCCGAACTGAGACAATGGGTTAAGGAGCAGCAGGAACAGGCGCAGGCGTTAGCCAGAGAAGAGCGGGCACGGGCCCGGGAGAAAAGGGCAAAAGAAAGGGAGAGAAAGCGCGAAGAAAGGAAGAGAGAACGAGAAGCGGCAAGGGAAGCGGCAAGGGAAGCTGGAGAACGGGAAGTGCAGTTACTGCAATAAAGATTCGCCTCAGTGAGAGTAGCAGGGTGAGCTGATTCAGCAGTGAGCACGGCGATGCCGGCGAGGAACTGTCATTTGAGCGAGACACATGGTGTCAAGGGCTACTCACGGTTCTGCCTTGCGAGGCAAATGAAGCTGTTGCGCCACTCAGTCAGCAGAACGCGAACAACTACGAGGTAGTTAAGGCAGAGATGTTCCGGACATTCGGAACTTCTGTCTGGACAAAAGAAGAGCAGCTCAGACAAGAGTCTGAAAGAAAGCGCGAAACAGAAAGACAACAATCTGAAAGTGGAGGGCGTCGGAAAGCGCTGGACGGTGAAGTGTGGCAGGAAGCGCTAGAACCAGAGATCGCGCCAGAAAAGGGCCCGCGTATTCTAGAATGCATCAAGGTAGAGTATGCTGAGAACGAGGCCTTGGCCGGTCTGGAGGTAGAGACGATGTCGAAAGACGCTCCTTGCGTGGACGAGGAGAGTGCCAGCAGCCCTAATGGGCCCAATAAGATGCTGGAAACCTCCTTCGTGCCTCAAGAGTACGTTTCGACATCGTCAAATGTAGGCATGATTAGCACAGTGGCGAATCAGAGCGAGGACGCGACGCTTCAGGAATGCAGCGATGCCGTCGGAGAGGGCCCAGTTAATGGCTTCATCAGTGTTGACAAAGCTAATTTGGCCCGACAGTCCGGCGTGACGCAGAGTTCAAAAAGCGTTATCGGGAGGGAAGACCTAGCACCAGCTCCAACGAGCTTCCCAACTTCTTAGGTCCCGAAGCGACATGATGATGACATCGAGGGAAAGGAGGTACGCAAGCATCGCCGAAAAAGAAAGAAGAGGAAGCGTACCACACTGCGTGAGCCTAGGGCAGATCCCACTCCATCTCGAGAAAGACAAAAGGCTAGGCCATTCATCCGTTTCAAGAAACGTCAATGGTGGCGTTCATGGAGGCACAAGCGGCGAGCCAGGTGTAGAGGGGGAAAAGGAGGTGCGTCACCCGAACGAAACGCGCGGTTCATTTCGACGACTTCGGGAAAGCGGCCTTGCCCGAAGGTTCAAAGTCGAAAAGGCACAACGGCTAAGTACTGCGTGGGGGCGACCACAAAGCCACTATTACCCAGGCTTCCCCCCTGGTTCTGGCGTCCCTTGCACATTCCTGAGGGGAGCCGACCGAAATGCAGAATGAGGCATGACAGCAGGACAAAGTCGGGCGTTCGTGCTTTTTGTACCCTCTGGCGTACTCGAAAGCCGCCGGGAACGCGACCCCATCGTGTGCGATTCAAGCGAATCTAATTGATTAAGATTGGCGTGACACGGTACAGTTGTCGTTGCGCGCATTGAGAATTGAGAGTCATTGGGGCACGGTTTTAGCATAAACCAGTGCAAGTGTTGTTGGTTTTCTGTGAATACGATTGATCAAGTGATCATATAGGCAAAACAGTAAACTTTTTCTCAGGTTGAGCGAACGAAGAGTATTTTGGCCACAGCGTAGGCCAAAGTTTCAGGAAAGCTGGATAGCTTAGTGTTTCAGTAGTAGACAAATATTTGGCGGCCGTAAACAAAGACAGACCACCAGCCTCTGAGCTATATCCAACAGGCAAAACAGCTGAACGCTCGAGTACTTCGATGGAGTTTACTACTCCAAGAGTACCAGTTCACCATTACACATATTAAGGGTAGCGAACACGTGGGAGCCGATTACTTGAGCCGGATATAGTTCTTGAGGTCTATGAGCATGTTGTTTTTTTTTTCCTTTCGTCAGTTGTTTTCTGTTGTATGTGCGTATTTCATTGTATAAGAAGTGTATGTTGAGTTATTTTCTTTTTGCTTGGTGCATTGGTTGTTTTTACTTGTTGTAATGCACATTGAAGGATTGCACTTCAGTAGAGGAGCGCACCGGTTCCGTTTTGTTTCGTAGTATACATTCGTGCAGTGTATTCTGTATTGATGGCTGCCGTACACGGCTATTTCCTCTTCTTGTTTGTATGGCGCATGAATATTGTTGCGTGTACTGAAGCTGGTACTGCCACAATTGTTTGTTTTTTTCTTTTGTTGTTACTTTGATGCACTCTGCCTAGTTATGTTGTGTATGAAAGGGACAGCCCTCATGTCTCCCTTGTTGGTGGTGTTTTGTTCCTTGTTGTTGAAAAAGTTTCCCTCCGTGTGAACAAATGTTATGAGTAACATTCTGAAAGTGGGGGGCAATGTCACGGACGGCCATTTTTGGCGACACCGCGTCACGGCAATTAACGGGCGCCGTACTCCCGCACTGATCGTGGGAATGGCGAGCGCGTGAAAGGGAGCCGAGAAGTGCAGAATGGGGTGCTCTTCTTAGAACGTCGCCGCCGACGGTCAACCCCTTTGTAACTGCAGCGGCGTCTGCAAGGTCGTAAAAGGCCGCGGTATACCCCGAACAAGGATTAGACTACGAGACGCACCGGCTGAGAGCCAAACGGTTGACCGTTCTCACGGGGAAAACCGTGGGAAACGCTCTGGTGGCCAAGCCGTATGACAACAACCCGACAGGTTGTCACTCTCGCTAGTTGAGGGCCCTCTCCCAATTAAAAAGGGGTGGGGTCAAAATATTTTTGGGGCGGAGTTTCCATTATTTAAACGCACATGATTGGACCCATGTAGAGGTCTCTTGTCCCCAAGGAAGAGAGCGAGGAGACACGAGGGGGATTTAAGCGCAGGATTTTGCCCTGCTAGGCAGACTAGTCGCTGACCAACATGGTGTAGAAACAGATCAACAAGCATCTCTTCTAGAAGTTTTTAGTGTGGCTCTGTATCGGCTCTCCACCTAAACTTAGCCGTTCGTCTAGTTGTGACGCGATATTAACGTCTGCAACGTAGACATCGGGACTTCACCTCGAGTTAGCTCAACCTGCTCGAAGTCACCTGCAAGCACTAGCCTCCCGGAGCCACCAGCGTTGCAACACCGCCGACATCGCAGTCGTGCCAGAACTCCCTTCGACTTCTCGCATCCGATCGTCGGGGACGCAACGCGGCCGGTCATCACACGTATGCCTTCACCTGTTTATATCTTCGAACTTTCTCCCCCGTAGTCTATTGGTGTTAGTTTGTGTAGTTTGTAATAGTTCTCTCGCTTAAGCTGATGTATTGTTTTTATATATGTTTTTTTAGTTGTATCAAGTGTTGATGTATTTGGTAGTTGTATTGAAGTGTTGTGTTAGATCCCGTGTGCTGCAATATTACTAGAGTAAAGTTTGTTTTGTTTTCTCACGTCTCTGATCTCTTCACTATCTCTGCTTGCGTGCGCAACGAACCAACCTGCTGTCATTCCCCTCGTTGACTTCGCGCTGGCGACGCTAGAGGGGCAGCTTGTAACAGTTCATCATTATTATTGGTATAGCCACCACAACAACGACTCAAAAAAATGACACTAGCGCTGTGTGTCTCTCTCTTTTTGTGCCCTTGTTGTGGTGCGCTATACCCATATGAGTAACGATGCCCCATCAATAGACCATGAGAGTAGCTTTGGGGAGCTATTTAACGGACCACGGGACTTCGGACAACATCATGAAAGCAGAATCAGATGTACACTTCAATAAGTCAGCGCCAGGTCATGGTACTCCTCTATCCGTTTGAAATGACTGGGTTCTTCCCGCTGGCCACGGGAATCAAAATATGGACTTACCATACGTAAACAAGACACTGAAAAATTCAACAAATTCGTTTAGTTGAAATGCAACGAAAAAAACTCCGCCAACACACCAATATTTACGTAGTTTGTGCGCAAGCATATTGCCACGTATGCTACGCCATCATACACTTATGTTCAGAGCAATATTTAGTAAAAAAGTACTTTCTGTAGCTTTAGGAAACCTTCAGTTTTTCATTTTTCTTGATATACTCCTAAATCATGAGAATGAAAAAATAGGTTTTCATGTCTTTCAGCTTTCGATGCTGGCCATGCTTCAGCTCGGCGACTTGATGCTGTCTTTTTTTACGCAGCTCTGTCGCTTCAATGTCAAGTTCACGTTATGTAAGCTTGTCTCTTAAAAGATTACAAGGAGACGTTAAATTGTTTTGCTTGACTCTTCTCACAATATACCCACACGTCGGGTGCACATTGTATCAATATTTACACATTTTGGTTGTGCGATGCTAACATAAATGATTTATTTCCTTCATTTGGAAGCAAGCATGTATGTACTCTTTACACATATCAAGACTTTCTTTATTTTTGGACAGGTACAGACGACGTCTTGTTTCCTGTTTTGAACAAAAAGTTAAGAAATGCGCAGTTTGTTACAGATATTTGAATGAATATATTATATTTTTAACCTTAGCATTACAGTGTTGTGTATCCTTAAACATCATGACATGAATTTAACGTCTTAAACAGAGCCCACAAATGAAAGGAAGAGAATATTGGGGACACACCAGATTAGTCAATCCTTCACCAAATGGTTTTGAACAAACCCCTAAATACCGACACCCAGCCACCCACGTTAGTACATCGCACATCACCACTTGACTTCTATTCTTCTGGCTATTATTGCGCTGTTTCCAGTACAATGAGCACTAATAGAACCTAGTCCAGCTATTAATAATTGATTACCCCAAGAATGGGCTGATGGACCTCTAATATTGAAGTCCGGTCATTTACTTCTGAAAAGAGGCTTCGAGCTCAGCAATAGCACGCTGCCTGGCGGGGCAGAAGGAGAAGGTCGCAGCATGTCCTCCTCCACAGTTGACACAAACGTAACTGCCTAAAAAGCTGCACTGTTGGTGGTGGTGAAAAGACGCGCACAGCTTGCAGCGTGCCGGTGACTTGCAACGACGAGCCTGATGCCCATACCCGAAGACGTTCATGCACAGAATGGGCATCCGCTGGCAGGGCTTCACCTGGTACTCTTCTCCATGAATCAAGACGATGGTGGGTATCACGGTCACTTCGTGGTCGAACACCAATATTACCATGTTCTTCGTCGTCTAAATACAGCCGCCGTTGTCGAGGCGAGTAAGATGGCGCGTCGCACCGCTATGACTCCCACCGACAACAGGGCATCCATCACCACTTCATCCTTGACATACAGCGGCACGCAGCGTATCTTGGCCATGTTGCGCGTGTACCAGGAGGATAGCTTAACCTGTACCGCCATGCCCAGCAGGCTCTTCATGCTTTGCAGCTTGACGACGCTCATGCCATTGCGCAAATGCACGACGAAACATCCGGTCGCAGTGTTCTTGACTGCGATGACACCCTGGTGGCCGCAGAATTCGTGTACAGCCTCGTCGACAGCAGTGTTGATCCAAGTCCCAAGCCTTGATGTCATCATCTAGGAAAATAACCAGAAGAGGCATACAACGTTTGGTTTTACTCGGCCTGGTTGTAGCCTCATCTCGTCTTCGGCTTTTGTGGTTCAGCAGCTCAATCGGTGTGAGCATACCTTGCCTTAGTTCTCTACCTTTCGAGCCATTTGCGGCAAAATGGGTGGTGTTTTCACTGTGTACAAGGTGGCAAAAAGTCGTTACTGGTGCGGTATGAACTCCAGCTGTTTCCTCCATGGCGCAAGGTGATGCGAATTTGTAACTGCTTGCCCTCATTTCCCCGATAGCACCTACTTCGCTTGCTTCCCTGAAGTACACACGCTTGGCTGTATCGTGATATCCTCCCCCCCCCCCCTTAAGAATAGCTCTCGCATGGAGCCTCTTGATATTCGTTCTGTGCCGCACCCTGGTTCGGATTGTCGCAGCCGTGTGCGCCGGAATAGACGACGTCATCGTATCCAATACTTGCCAGTAATTGGCGCTTATGTCGCCTCGTCATCACTACTGCCGTATCTTACGTGATTGTAAGTGGGTTATGTAGTTCACAGGTGGGGACTACGAGCTTCGCCGCGATAGCAGCTACTTCTCTGGAAAGGTTATAGAACTGTCGCGAGCTGTACGCAACTTTGAGCAAGGTTTTGCAGATTTGCGCACCTGCGAGGAGAATGCCGTAAGGAAGTGCTCCGCATATGCGTTCAGCAGTCATTCTTTCAGTTATTTATTTGCAATTGTTTGTTCAATACTCAACACCGCGCTTCTTTGCCTGTATGAGAGATGAAAGCTCGAAACGAAGCATTGTGTGAAATATTTTACGAGTAGACGTGCAAGTCCGAAAACGCCGCTGACATGCAGTTTAATGTTTTCTAATGACTACTTCGAAAGAGAGCGTGAACAAAAGTGCGCCTTCAAGGTGAACAAAAAAGCATATATTGTCATTTTCGGAAAGAAAAGCGTCTGAATAAATGTTGCAAATTGAATTTCTTCACCATAATTCAGGTGGAGAACCTGCATTCTCACGGCTGTTTTAACAATAAGTCATCAGTTTTCGTGATAAATAGTGTTGGCCGATTGGCTTGACGACAAAAGTACAACTGTGGTCGTAAGTGCAGTCGTAGCCTTGCTACTAGCAAGTTCGCTGGATATGTGCCTGTAACATTTTGTCTACTTCTTGCTAAAAGATAACGAAAAGACCTGGTTCGAGAATCGGGAGTCAGCACTTTGCTCCTAGGATCTCTTTCGCGGCGCATTCCTAGAGATTTTCACAAGCGTCGCCCGCAAATAAAGGGTCGCTACATTGGTGAAGACCCGAGTACAGCTGCCAAACGAGAATGTCACCGTATTCACGGAAGAGATGGCGAAACTGTTTTGACACGCCGATACTGCCATGGCTGAGGACAAGAAGCTCACACTTCCTCATGCAGGGTGTCAAGCAAGAGGTGTTCATTGGACTTGTTCGCAACCTGCTCAAGACTGTTGACAAATTTATCACCGAGGCCACGACAATCGAGAAGGCACTTAAGATGCGCACGAGGCAGTATGACCATCGCTCTTCAACACCAAGCTACGCCGAAAGCCCATGCGCAGAGCACGGGGGACCTGCCGAGACGACCCGACAGATCGTGCGGAAGGAGCTACGGAACCTTTTGCCTTCGTCGTAGCCCCAAGTGGATTGAATTTCTGACACTGTCGGCAAAGAAGTTCGGCAATCCCTTAGGGTTTGCTAAGCTCCGCAGCCGCAAGCGATGAGTTATGCTGCTAAACCCGACGCAAGGTTCCCCCTTCACATCCACGTCAAGAGGCGGCACCATCGCAGTTCCTCCGCCAGACACTACCGTCACCACAACCAACGCCAACCTCCCCCCCCCCCTTCAGGCCTGCACAGCCTACCGAGAAAGACGGAAGTGTGGCGCAACCCTGATTACCGCCCGCTCTGCTATCACTGCAGGAAGCTTGCCACACCTACCGCCACTGCCAGTGCGGACAGATTGGACTGCTAGCCTCGCCATCAATACACGACGTCCGCAGCCAGGGGAACGGCCACGTGACATCGCCGACTACCTGGCTGGAGCACAATGGACGCCACAAAGTCCTTTCCCGTTCTCCGTCACCCTGCCGCCCCATGTCACCACACTACCGGCACTTCTCTGGCCTGACTCAGGGCCGGTCTCCTAGCCCTGTATCTCAGAAGCTAAAAGCAGCAACCAATGGAGGTGCGGTTGCTGTGGGACGAACTACTGATGATCTTCTGAGGACGACGATATCGCGACGGAACTTTCTGAACACGACGCAAACCAGGCAGAGATCTGACGATGGAACCTCACTTACCGAAGGTGGCCTGACGACGCAGCAGGGAAGCAGAAGAACAAGCCGACGCAGCCGCGACCCCACGCCACGATCTGACTGGAACACGAGGCGACAAACTTGCGACCTCGAAGTCCTTATCAACGCCCATAGTGTGACAGCTCTCGTCGATACCAAATCTGATTTTTGTGTCATCAGTGGTGCATTCGCCACGAAGTTGGAGAAAGTCAAGCACGCCTGGGAAGGCCCTGAAATAAAGACAGCTGGAGGCCACCAAGTAACGCCAAAGGAATTCTCTACAGCGAGAGTCTGCATTAACAACCGCTTTTACCCCGCAACTTTCGTTGCACTACAGCGGTGCTCGAGAGATGTCATGCTGAGTATGGACTTTTTAAGCGTTCATGGTGCAGTAATTGATCTCAGATCTTAGTCAATAATGTTATCACCAGAACAAGCATTACTGCCACACATGCCACTTGGAAAGCAGGCCTTTAATGTACTCGATGATCAAATCACCATTCCCTCTTGCTCCAACATAATTATCTCTGTCGGTCCAGTCGACTTACAGAAATCAACAAATCTGCAAGGCGTACATGAAAGCAACCAACACCTGTTAATCAACGACGAGATTTGCGTCGCAAGAGGAATAACCAATCTGAGAAGGGGCCGAGCAAGTAATGCTCACGAACTTAAGCAACGAATACAAGCGCGTCAGCAAAGGTACGACGGTCACCTATTTCGAAGAATTTGCGGAAGCCAGTGACAGTATGGTCCTCGCCGAGTGTACTGGACCTGTTTCGACGAATAAAGGTGTCCAATGTAATTTAAATCCATACTTCCATATTAATTCCATACTTCCGAAGTATAAGCATAAACAGCTGAAACGCCTGCTCTGGCAATACGAGGACTGCTTTTTGTCGTCGTCGAACATTCGGAAGACACCGGTAGCAAACATCGCATCATAACAGAGGAGAGTACTATTCCATTCCGTCAGACCCCATAAAGAGTTTCGACGCGAGAGCGGGAGGCAATAAGGAAGCAAGTCGACGAAATGCTGCTTGGCGACATCATCCAATCTTTCCAACGTCCGTGGGCATCACCAGTGGTGTTCGCACCCTACGTTTTTGCGTCGATTCTCGCCACCTGAATGAAATCATAAAGAAGGATGTGTATCCTCTCCCACGGATAGACGGCACTCTTGACCGACTCCGCAACGCGAGGTATTTTTCGTCAATGTACCTCAAGACCGGCTATTGGCAAACAGAAGTTCACGAGACCGAGAGAAAACCGTCTCTATAACACCAGACGGCCTCTTCGACTTCAAGGTGATATCATTTGGTCTTTGCTCAGATCCCACGACTTTACAACGTGTTATGGATACTGTACAGGCCGGCTTGAAGTGGCCGACTTGCCTTGTGTACTTAAACGACGTCGTTGTGTTCTCCTCAATATTTGACAAACACCTCCGGCGCCTCAAGCACAAAAACCTCCGGACTCACCCTTAAGTCAAACAAGTGCCGCTTCGCGTACGAAGAACTCATGTTCTTGGGCCATGTGATAAGCAAATTCGGAGTACGCCCCAACCAACACAAAACAACCGCCATCCCTGCATGCCCGCCACCCACCAACAAGAAGGCCGTTCGTCAATTTCTCGGCCTATGCGCCTATTACAGCTGATTTGTCCAAACCTTTGCACAGATCGCCAAACCACTCACTAACTTTACCACGTTCGCCCCGCCGCGGTGGTCTAGTGGCTATGGTACTCGGCTGCTGACCCACAGGTCGCGGGTTCGAATCCCGGCTGCGGCGGCTGCATTTCCGATGGAGGCGGAAATGTTGTAGGCCCGTGTGCTCAGATTTGGGTGCACGTTAAAGAACCCCAGGTGGTCGAAATTTCCGGAGCCCTCCACTACGGCGTCTCTCAGAATCATATGGTGGTTTTGGGACATTAAACCCACCATATCAATCAATCAATCAACTTTACCACGTTTAACGTATAATCCAAGTGGAAGAAGCCACAGGAGGAAGCATTTGAAGAACTTAAATGACGCCTGCAGACGCCTCTGTTACTTGCGCGTTTCGACGAATTTGCCGAATCAGAGATACGTACAGGCGCAAGCAGTGTACTGATGTACAAGTAAGAGTCTTCAGTTATGCTAGCCGATCGATATTGAAGGCAGAGACCTACTACTTTACAACAAAAAGGAAGTGCCTTGCAATAATCTGGGCTACAACAAACTTTTGCCCCTACATCTACGGCAGGCCCTTTAAATTTATAAGAGTCCAACACGCCTTGTGTGGGATGGCAAACCTGAATGACCCGTCGGGTCGTCTCGCAAGGTGGAGTGTGAAACTGCAAGCATTCGACATTTTCGTCGTTTACAAGTCCGGAAGAAAGCACTCCGACGCCGTCTGCCAGTCTCGTGCCCCCGTTAAACCACCACCGAAGGACGACGCAGACGAAGACTGCTTCTTGGGAAGAGTAAGGGCCGACGACTTCGCCGAGCGACAACGAGCTAACCCGGAACTCAGGAGCCTTGTAAAATACCTCGAGCGCAAGACCATCGTTGTTTCAAAACTATTCAGACGAGGAATTAAATCGTTTTTTTCTGCGGAACTGTGTTCTCCTGAAGAAAGAACTTCTCGCCACTTCGGGCCAACTACGTCGTCGTAGTACCTTAAGCGCTACGTGCAGAAGTTTTGGATGTTCTACATGACGACCTGATGGCTCGACACTTTGGTGTTTCCCGTGCGCTCGCAAGAATACAGGAGTAGTACTACTGGCCACTCCTCTCCGCCGACGTCACTCGTTATGTGAAGACATGCCGGGACTCGGAATGACGAAAGACACCGCCAACTAGGCCAACCAGACTTCTACAGCCCATCGAGCCCCCTCGTAAGCTGTTCTAGCAAATCGGCATGGACTTACTGGGGCCGTTTCTTACGTCGAATACCGGGAACAATTGGCACGTCGTAGCTACTGACTACCCCACGTGCTACGCCATGACAAGGGCCCTGCCGAAAGGCAGTGCCACCCAGGTAGCATAGTTCTTCGTCGAGAACATCGTCCTGCGTCATGGTGTTCCACAGTTCCTCATTACTGCGGCTCTTTACGGCGAACCTTACTTACTCAGGCGATCCTGAGGTACAGCCAGACAAGTCGCCGCCTGACCACCGCCTACCATCCACAGACCAATGGCCTCACGGAGCGTCTTCATAAGACCATGGCCGATATGCTGGCCATGTAAGTGTCGTCAAGCACAAGACGTGGGATGAAATCCTTCTATACGTGACCGCGCACAATACGGCCGTGCAAGAAGCGACGCAGATCACGCCGTACAAGTTGGTCTATGGAAGGAGCCCGGCAACGACGCTCGATGCCATGCTTCCAAACCTTGCTGACGAAGAGAACCTTGACATCACAGCCTACCTTCAGCACAAGAAGAAGCTCGTCAACTCACCCGCCTTCGCATCGTGAATCAGCAGGCGACCGATAGCTGCCGTTACAATCTTCGACGAAGCTTCGTGCAGTAAAAGCCCGGGTAACGTGTTTGGGTATGGACGCTGATCCGCCGACGTAGGCTCGGTGAAAAACTTCTGCGACGGTACTTCGGACCGTACAGAGTTGTTCGACGTCTCGGCCCACTTGACTAAGAGGTTGTTCCCGACGGCATCGCAAACTCTCAACGCGCCGGGCCGACCTGAAATCGTCCATGTTGTACGCCTCAAGCTATTTCATGCGCGAACCTGACGACTGTATTTCGCTGTTGTAACTGTGCTTTATTGCTTGTACTTATTGTTTATTTCCCTTTTATTGCAGCTTAGACTTTGGTTACAGCATTGGGACGATGCCTTTTTCAGAGGGGGGCAACGCCATGCTCCTTTCTTCTATTTTTGTAGTTCTGTTTCAATATGCTCAGCGCAAACCTCGCCTACGGTGTTAGAGAAGCTTCAAGACTGTAGTAGATTGTTTTCTTAAGATTATACGCCCACGTCTCGAACCTTTGAGATTTTTCTAGAACCAACGTAACCGCTAGCGGTAACGCCAGAATGTTCAATGACAATATTATAAATGCCGACACGCTTCACCACTTGTCAGTTCTTCGACGGCTGGTGCCCTGCTCGTCCCTATCTGTGCCAGCTTTTTGCGGTAATCTGACTTTCCTTTTACGTGGCCACATGTTCGGCCCTAATAAACAGTTTATTATTTGACCCGCACCCCACCACGGTTGTCTAGTGGCTAAGGTACTCGGTTGCTGACCCGGAGGTTGCCGGATCGAATCCCGGCTGCGGTTGCTGCATTTCCGATGGAGGTGGAAATGTTGTAGGCCCATGGGCTCATATTTGGGTGCACGTAAAAGAACCCCAGGTGGTTGAAATTTTCGGAGCCCTCCGCTACGGTATCTCTCATAATCATATTGTGGGTTTGGGACGTTAAACTCCACATATCAATCAATCAATCAATCAATTATTCAACCCGCTGTCTCCTTCCTTCGTCCACGTAATGAACACGTGACAACATTCGCACAAACGTCATGCAGTCTGAATGAAGGAATACTTCTAAGCAAAAATTTTGGCTTGTTCATTTGTATTTATGTTTGTCTGCTTGCCACGCGAGACGGCTCAAGTACGATCACATCCATATCGCCCAGAAATATTGCTTTAAATCCTACGTTCATACGTGTGCGACTGTAGATTAAAAAACAAATTTATTGCACACTCGAGGCATAATATTAACAATTCAATATCCAGTGGTCAGTTTTTATACTAAAGAAGCATACATAAGTAACTATTAAAACTGTAGTGTTTATAACGCTGCGCTGACAATGCGAAGCTATGCACGAAAAGGCGTTTTCTACGCATTGATAAGATGGTGCGGTGCTGACACCTACCTTCAAATCTTCAATATATGTCCTCGAAGATTATGTGCGCACGCTTCGCGCTTTTTATAATGGGTTTTATCTTTTCGTTGTCTTAGATTACCGCCACATCGCACTCATGTATCACAAAGCACCTCCAGAATCTAATTCACCGATTTTCTCGCGCATAACATCAAGTAAATGTTTTATTCATTGTCTTTGGGCGCAAAACAATCGTTTTTTGACGACATTCGCTGTTAAACATGCAAATACGGGGCCAATTGCTTCCTTCGATATCTCCTAGTGTGTATTTTTTAACACCACTTCCGTGACTGAAGTAGGACAGTGAAATCGTGGTGGACCCCGACATGAAATACTTTCGTGGTAAAAAAAATGCCACTTCGAGAATTCGAACGTGCAACCTTCGAACTTCCTATCGAACACGCTAACGACTGCGTCATTCTGACTTCTTTATCAAGCATGATGTTTAATGGAATGCGTATGAGAATAGTACACAATATCGCACACAGTTCCACTGTTACAGTCTTATAGTGACAATAAGAGTACAAGCCATGCTTTGAAAGAAACTCGAAGGCTGAAGTCCTATAGTCTAGGGAAAGTTCGTCATCATGCGCTGCACAACAAAAGGGGCGAGGCTAGGCACCTAACCAAGATGGGGTACCAATCCAGTCGAAAGTCAAGATGTATGCATTCTTCGCTGTAGAATGACTTGTTACGTGTCTTAAGAATTCATAGTTCAACTTTAGTTTCGTAAGTCGCATACTCGAGACAGATCGGATCTGACTTGAAACAAACATTTTCACATTTATTGAACCCAAACAACTGCTGCCTTTAAAGATTATCGCTGCGATAATGGAAAATTCGCTATGCTTTTGATACGAATCACAACAGCGAAAAACAAAATCAAGTCGACTGAGGAACAGGTAAAGTTCAGCGTAAGTTACTGCCAAGTTTAGTTTTCGTTCCTCGTGTGCCGTACGTTGGAAGGGGTAATTGGAAGCCTCAGCTAACTTATTTACCCACAACTGCGCGGCGATGTAACCAAATGACAGTTGATGTTCACAGCGACACCTCTAGTCTTGTAAACATCCCACTAAAGCAGCACATCGCGCATGTCAAACCTATTTAGGAAAGTGCAAAAAATGGAAACTTTCGCTGCTGGATCCTACACACTACAAAAATTGAGGCGTTGTTGAAAGCGCAAGATAAAAAAGCGCACTAGAAAGGGCGATGTCTGGCGTTCGTTTCTTTCGACCATAAACATACTTCTCTGCGTATTCCAGAGAGAAACAGTACAAATAAGTAATTTCACATACTGCCGTTTGCTTTTCCGCGATACTTCCATCACCTACCAACCTTCCAAAACGCCATCGTAATCCAGGTTGTTGCCAAGTCATCCACCGAACACGTATTGCACTGCTACCATCAGCCACCATTTTCCACCGTCACCGCCACTGGCTTGCCACTACCACCACCACCTGTCTCCATTTTTCCACTCTCACTGTCATCATCTATTACTACCGCTTCAGATTCAAGCATATCCACTAATGATTGCACCTTATTCACTATTATTTCCATCATATCCACCAATGATCTCATGATTTTATTAGGGAAGGTGTTCAATAAAGAAGATGTCGATGGGGGGCTTCGCCATGGGGACGGCGGCTCGACCTTTCTTCCACATCATTTTCGTGGCGTAAAAACCGGGAGATTGGGCCTTCAGAGGGGAGACGGAGCGCAAATCACAAATTCTCGACCGCACCTGCAGCCTGGAGAATTTCGTGAAGCCACCATTACGTCAAGCTTGTGAGCTAGGCCAAGCTGCCGCCGAGACCCGGGGGCACGACTCCGGCTGGAACTAAGACCACCAGGATCATTCGTGGAGTAACGTGAGTGCACGCATAGTCAGGAGGTTTGTGAGGCGGGAGCCCTCCAGTCTACCACAGCTCCGTCTTGACTCGTCCTTCACGATGACGGCGAGATATTCGCAAGTCAAGGCAGTCCATCGAGATCATCGACGCACATCTTCGCAGTGCAGCCCCGTGAGTGCAGGCATCATCTAGAAGCTCGCGAGACGGAAGCCCTCACGCCTACTTTGGCTCCCTTCTAACTCGCCCTTCATGACAACGGCTTGATATTCACAAAATCATCATGACGAATGACGACTCGACCATTACGAATATTCGTTGTGCGAACCTTGCGTAACGGCAGCCGTTTGACTCCGAATTCGCCTCGTGATAGGGCCGGCCAGTGACCTCTCACGTTTCCGACACTGAACTGGATCATGGAGGCCCTCTACGAAAGGCGGAGTCAAGTTGGCAAGGCTGTCACGCAATTCATAACTTACACTGGATGAGGAGCGCTGTGCACTTTCGGTGGGCAAAAAGCCGCCATCGCCACTGCTTCATTGCTGTGCCACGAGTTGCCTGAGTACCTCCGAAAATGCTACTATACATAGGATCGTGTGGCTCACGGTCCGGCTTTCGTATGAAGTGCCTCAGTTCGTCTCACAATACGTCGAAGACAGGTGCTGCCACTGTAATGCGAGGTGCTTGCAACTTTCTGAGCTTTTTTCTAATCACCGATGTTATAAATTCTCGCAGAGCTTCCATGTTATTCCGCAGGCCTCTAGAGAAGGCTTGTGCCGGGCCACAGTTTAGGTCATGATTGTACTGCCACGCCCGCTGTTGTAGCGTTTTCTTCTTGGCTGTCACTTCGGAACGAAACTCTACAACTGTGCATCGTAGGCTGGTGCAACGGTTTCCAATTTCAACGGCTGCCTGCGCCCTTTGTTCGCGATCAGTACTGGCATAAGTAGCCAGCGCCTGTCATCGTAATTCATCCCAGATACACAAAAAGTGGTCTCATGGGTTTCTAACCACGTCTAAGCCAAGTCCTTTAATGCAAAGTATACACGGCGGAAATTGTCTCTTTCTCTCTCGTCTAGAACATTCAAACTTGCCTGCCATTCTCTCAAAGAGATCCAGCCAATCATCGACGTCTTCGTACGAATCGCAATAGAATACTGGTGGCTGGTGAGGCTGGTTGATCGCCACGCGTGTGCCGGTGTTACCGGAGTGGTCATAGTGGTGGCGTTCAATGTCTAAGTTTTCCTTGGCCTGAAATGATGAAGGCTAAACCCGGGTGAATTACCTCGAATACGACGGCTGGCCCTCTGGTGCACAGGTGTCAGTTCCACAGGATCGACTCGCTCGTGGTCGGGGTCCTGCGTACGTGCGGTTTTGATTCATACCCAGCACCTCCACAGGAAATGTAGGGATACTGAAGCATACGAGCTTCTAAAACAAACCTATTTATTAGGGTAAAGCTGTCCCCACAAGCTAAGGTAACTGTGAGAAAACGGCGAATCCATCGAACACCAAATAAATCTTCAAACTTCTCTTTCTATTCTTCACCAGATGGCCCGAGCACGTGACGCATGCGAGCTAAAGGTTCGGCAATGAGCTCGTGTTGCCAATGTTCCTGTGCTCCAAGGTGAACTACGCTCTAATTTAACACGACCAACATATCGCAGCGATATGATACGACTAAACGGACATATTCAAACACCTCCGGATTCGTTTCGTGTGTGGCAGAATTATTTCGTTTCTTTTCCGAATATTTAAAGTTTGTGTTTATGGCAGTGAGATTCACGTAGTCTCTAGTTGGAGAAAGCGCAATTTTTGTACTTGTATATGATGAAAAGATCCCATGTGTTATAAAACTAGATAGCGATATTTGGAGTGTTCGCTATATAGACGGATGAGCGAACGCACAGCCAGATGGAGAGACTGTTCGCAGTTAATCGATAAAACCCTCAGACACTTTGCCCCACGCATCATCATTCACTCCGTAGATGTGCTGTGATTGGTCACCTCAAATTCGTGTTGTTTTTCAGCAAGCGCCAGCTTGCGCACCTCCAGATGAAGCCGCCTGCTCCGGATGAATCTCGAGCTCCTTCTTCTGCAGCTCAAATTCATGCGTTCGACGCATGGCCAACAGCTGTAAGCCCACGCTTCGAAGGCCTCTGATCCCTCCAAATTTAGACAAGTTAGATAATTCAGTGAGGCGGTTTACATACATGTACCACGTACTGTAGAAAGCCTATTGAATAAAGGCGTAACACAAACACAAGCATATCACTCTATGCTACCGCACATAATTTAGAGATAATGATGACATTGATTATGATGATGAATATTCTTTCTTTTGGTCCAGAGAAAAGGTACTTACTTTATAAAATTATTGGTGTCTTCTTCGCTCCAGTAACCAGTTAAGAGGCCGACGCAATCTTTCAAGCCTCTGAGCGTGAGCTTCCGGCCGAGCACATGTTTCGAATTTTCTATCTATAACTTCTATCCACTTTATGTAGTCGCCAAAAGATGTCGCCGCTGCAACTTCTCTTAAAAAGGTTAGGTCTTTCTCTGTCGTGAAACGTCATTGGGGCCTCTTTACTTGTAGCCGAAGTTACGCCACACTTTGGGGTGCCGCCGGCAAATTATCGCCACCATTTGTGATGGGGGCAATTTCTTCTTCGTTCTACGGGCTGCCGTCCTGAATACCGCTCAATTCGCTCATTTCGCTGACCGCTCATTTCAGACAAAATGAGCGGTCATCGGCTCGTTCCGTAAACTCGATGGATTTCACAGCGCACTGCACATGCGCAGTTTACCTCTCCTGTCACCCTCTGTTCCGCTGCGCTGATATGAGCGGGTGCGTGGCTCGTTCTGTAAAAAGGCTGGTTTTCGAAAAGTGCCGCACATGCGCCGTTGGTGTCTCCGCTTGTTCCCTGGGCCCGCTGGCCCACTGAGCCACTCAGCTATTACTCTCTAATAATTGCGCGACGTAAAACAGTTCCTTGGAAAGCACGGCGAGTTTTCTAATGGTGAAAGTCTGAAGGCGTAAGGCTAGCGATGCGATAGGAAATTTTCGACTGCCAAGAGTTCACTTCGTAGCGTCATGTGGCTTCGTTGTTCAAGGAAGCAAAATATGATAGATAGAGCAGAATTATGCAGCTTTTGCTGCTGAAAAAGAAGTCACGCGTCACTATATAGCAGAGTGGCTTGGTATGAGCTGCACAATAAATGAAGGAACACTTTAAATACGAAAGAGACAGAAGTGGTGAGATTACCTTTTTGAGGTAAAGCGCCTATAAATGCTAAATTCTCACACCCTTGCAATTTCTGCTAAATGAGCACCTTATTACTGGCGTGTGAATAAGTATCATATCTATAGATTGAGTAAATTTGTTGAATGCAATATTATTATAACGTTTAGCTTTCCATGTTGTGGTGGCTCTATTTTGCACGATAATATTTGTACTATTATCTCTTGCGCGTGATATACTGACGCCTCTGTACACTTGCTTTCCGACACGTATTGATTTGAAATGCCACGATTTCATTCTGTTTGTCCATGTACGCTGCTGTTGAAAAAAAGGGGGCTGAGAGCTTTGATTTTACAGATCATGTAGTATCCAATTTATTCTCTATATTGCCGTTATTTTACGGGCGTGTTCCACAGTGATTTAACCTCACAATAAAGCATTACTGCATAAGTTTGGCTTAAGTGGACACTATAAAATCTGCTTTGATCCCATCAATATTCCGCTATACTGAAGATGATCAAGAGCTCAGAACGTAGGTGTAACAGCGTTTTCTTTATCTTCAAGAAGAGTTTCCGGCTAAGCAATGTTTCTGCTCTGGCCATTTAAAAAAAAATAATTCTTGGTGTTACTTAACTTTGTTTTCAGACTGGTGGGAAGTGAACACATCTCGCCACAGGAGCGAGTTGCTTTACCGAGTGGTCATCGGTCACTGTCAGCGCTAATCAAAAGGAACGACTTCCGTTCTGCCTCAGCGTGATTCATTCATCACCGGCAAAAGTTTGGAGCACGGGGAACTAAGTGCTGAATTTTATTTCAAGGAATGATGCAGATGCTTCAAACAATATTACACAAGAAAGAGTGCTTGACAGCAAAACTATTTATTCAGATTATTCGTGCATGGTGTCTGCTGCCTCTTTTTTCGCACATATTGATGTTGAGTTGAGGCATTCACATTTTTAGGCGTTGCCCTGGCCGAAATCAGCGTCCACAGACTTCGCTGAGTCCAGGGTTGGCTTTCGTTACAGATGTACGAAAATCTAGGCAGGGCCCCATCCATGACTTAGTTGTCTGGTAGTGGCACACGCACGTCGAGGTTTACGTTACCCATTGTAATCTTTGGTTTAGCCCTAACTCCATGCATTTCGGGGTGTAAAAGTGGATCTTTGTTGTCGCATAGAAAGAACCTTATGGAAGAGAGCACAATCTGATAACATTCATAGAAAAAGACACATGTAGATGCGCTAGTATGGAGGAGCAATGAATGAAAAAAAAACAGAATTATGGCCATAGAGTTCAGGGATTACATCACTGTAAGCTCAATACCACACACGCCCATTTAAAGCCACCAGTGCGCTTCTTCGTGGCAGGCATCCGCTGTGTACTTGTTGCAAGCAAGTGGGAAACGTTTGTCTGCCGTGCGAAGCAATGAGGTACATGCTGTGCCATCGCTCCGGTCATTCGTCGGACGCTAGCCGGCCTGCCTACACGAACAAGCTTAGTTCTGACCACTCTACCACAGAAGAATTTCACCTGGACCATGGGCGCTACAGAGGTCATCGACGGTTCTGGTGAAGCAGTGGGTTACATCAAATATGAACATTCGTTCTTGGAGCCCAGGCATAGTTGTTGCAATAACACTGCTAAAAATGAACACTTAGAAAATTACCAATTGTGTTCCGCGAAAGACTGTGAACATTCTACGAACTATATCAAGTCTTTTTGGCGTCTTGCCTTTTCCATTTATTTTGTTTTTTACACTCTACAAGCAATGACGTGATTGATAATATGGTGAACTAGGATAGGTCACAGCTGTGGTGGCGCAACTGTTGCTATGCGTCACTGTGCCTTGACATGATTGCTAGAAGAGTGTGAGGGGGTGAAGCCACAGAGGGCAGTGTTCAGGGTACGGATGGACAAACTCTGCGAGGATAAAACAGTAAAGAATTTCGCCCTCAAATTACAAGTATTTACACGTGGAACGAGAACGCTTTCAGTGTACTTGGCCTGTGAGCTCGCAAAGAAGATTGCAATGAAAACGTAATGGAGAGCTGCCTCACCAAACAACCCCCAAGCCAAGAATCGATGAAGCAACAGCAGGTGCTTCGGACGCAGTAGAGGTAGTGTCCCCGTGCGAACAACGCAATGTATCCTTTGGAAGTGGAGTAACGCACCGCCTGTGTGAACGCTTTGAATAAGGTGCCACAAAAATGTGCGATGGTGGTAAATTCGCAAATTCGCCTGCGGCTAAAGGTTATCAAGAGAAACTTTCAGTAAAAAATGCAACTGTGCTTCCATTCCCACAATCTGCAAGGACATCGAACATCCTTACAGCGTGACTTGGAAAGTGGCTCAGTGGTCGTTAAACCACATGCCTAGGCAGCATGACCTTGGCGTAGCTGCTGTGCATGAAAACAAGGTTTCGTTGGCTAGAGACACAAAATTTGTTCTAAAAACTTCTGTAGATTAGTATTCGTACATTATTCTACGGTTTTCTCGGAATGGTACTAATTAGTTAAACAGCTTTTCAGTCACTCTTTGGTTTCGTTTCAAATAAGGGAGAAAGGTAGTCTTATTTGGGGTGATATCTTTTTTATAACCGAATTTGGTGGTTTCTTTGCGTGTAGACTCCCATGAAAGGGGGTAAAATAAAAACACTTTTGCTCTCCTAATTTCATTATTAAATGCTGATAGAAATTTACCAAAGTTACGGGTCTTCAGTTTTGTTTGTGACTTTGCGAATCAATGATAATTAACAAATCATTACCATGCAAGTGCAGCTTTGCGGCAGCTGATAATAAGTGGCACAATATAATATATGTGGCACAGCATTTGTGTCTCGGGCTCAGCTGAACTGTATTTTTTTCTCTGTAAGCGTGTTGGGTTACGTTTAAAACTACGCTGTGAAGCCTATATTTTTTGCAGGACAATTTTAGTGGTCATTTCACAGGCCAAATGTACAGCTCTTACACTAGTAATGTTTAAACTGATATTGAGTAGTTCCGTAAGGTATATAAAAATAGCTCAAATTTGAGGACTATCTCCAACAATAGCTCAATTTTGGCAGCTGCAAATAACCGCTCAATAGAAAGTTTTCAAAAAAAGATTAAAGCATAAAACCTTCCGTGTGTCATTCAAGCTGGCACAAGCGAAAATGTTGAAAAACATTCCTCCTAATCTGCTTAGGAAGCTGCATGCTTTGAAGGGCAGGAGTGGGGCTTGTACAGGGAATGAATAATTATAGTTCGAACACAAATACGAAAACATGATACGAAAGCATACAGAGGGACACTGACTCGTAGAGGCCGCATTAAATTCATAGAAGATGAATGCACCTAAAGAGCTGTTGGGAATGTAAAGGATACGCGCACACCGAGCCGATGTGTTGAATCGGAGCATTTGGCTCCGAATGCACAGACACAGTCAATAGGAGCCGTATTCGAAGACCCTTACAGAGTTTTTTTCGCTGCACCTGAGTCATTAGATATATACAGAAATAATCAAAATAGTCTACCTCCTTTACTGTTGAGGAATTAACAGTAGGATGATTGCCTAACCGTTGATGGTCTTATAATAAAGCAGGAAATTCAGTTTGAAATTATTATTTAGCAGAAGAACTAAACTCAATGCCTAGATGACATTCGCATGGAATTCTAGTTGAGATTTCAAGAAGTGTTCAATTCTTTTATTCAGCCTCTCTTTTAAGGAGCCGTCTCAACGAAACAAACACCTCTCATTTTCCTCTAAAGGAGATACAACATTCTTTCCGGAAAATGTAAAAAGTTAAATATAAAAGAGAGCAACCCCTATAATGTGGATACTTTTCTGTACTATAATCTATACCATATTTGCTAAAATATTCATCAACGGGTTGCAAACAAAAGCACTAAATATGTAGGTGCCTATCAAATACGTTGAATTGAAGGCAGCTCTATGCAAACAAAGGTTCATATAAGATGGTCAGTTCTTTGCTGTAAAGATGGTAGCGTGATTCGGGAAGCTCCTCTTTAGATGATCCATGCGAAGGTTTTCGACAAGGTACGGCAAGACTATCTTTCTCGGTCTGCTAAAGTATCTCCGATTGGTTGACGTACTGTAAAATTCTTTATTCTTTATACGAAGTATACCTGCAGCGCCCGAAGGCGTTATAGCAGGGGGGTGACAGATTCGAAAAAAAAACAAATTTTCATTTACAGCAGACACTTGTACACTTGTGAGCCCATTCCACTCATGTATTGTTCTGACAAAAAAAGAATTTGCAAAAATTCCAGTCCTGGGACGGTATTCCCTCAGTTTAAAAGGATGATCAATTCGATTTGACAAATAATATGGCGTCTGTAAATACATATCCTTATTGATTCCAGTTTTAATATTAAATATTAGATATAAAAGTTTTAATCGCAATTTTCTTCTACGCGATGAAAGCAGCTCCCAATTCAATTCTTGTTTCATTGCGGTAGAGCTTTCCCGCCATTGATACCGTCCCAGTACGAACCTTGCCGCCCTGTTCTGTATTTCTTCTATCTTAACACTAAGATATACCTGCGCCGGATCCCAGACAGCGCAGGCGTACTTTAAGACTGGTGGTACACACGTCAAATACGCACATTCTTTAGGTCGCTGATGCGAACATCGTAAGTTACGCTGAATAAAATTTAATACCCTCGCAGCTTTCGCGACAACATAATCAACATGTACATTCTATGAACAGTCAGAAGAAAAGAACACACCCAGGTATTTGTAAGTTGTCTTCGTGGTAACTGGAACACCATTTATACAATATCTAAATTCGATCTTCTTTGTCTTTTTGAAAAGCAAAGGTTAATGCACTTGTTAAAACTTAGACATTTTCCGCGTTGTACACCACTCATGAATACGCACCAAGTCATTTTGAAGTTGGGAGGAATCCTGCTCACTCTTAATTTTCCGGTAGACTATACAGTCATCGGCAAAAAGCCGGATAGGCGATGAGATATCAACCGAAATATCATTGATATAAATTAAAAACAACAAAGGACCCAAAACGGAGCCCTGTGGCACACCTGATGTCACGTCCACATAACTGGATGCTTTTCCATTCAAAACAACACATTGGCGACGATGCTTTAAATTATTTTCTATTCAGATTATCATATTTAGGTCTAAATTAAATAACTTAAGTTTTTGCAAAAGGAGCGCATGCGAAACCGAATCAAAAGCTTTTTGGAAATCAAGAAAAATACAGTCAATTTGCCCATTTTCGTCAATACTAGAGAATACATCATGATAAAATTCAACCAGCTGCGTGGTACAAAATAGTCTTTTACGGAATCCATGCTGATTTTTATTAACAATTTGTGGTGCGTTACATGTCACATTATGTCCTTGTACAAGATGTGCTCAAGTACTTTGCAGGCAATTGATGTCAATGAAATTGGTCTATAGTTGACAGCTTCCTTTTTGGGTCCACCTTTGTGGATCGGCACAACGTGGGCCATCTTCCAGTCATCTGGTAAGCCACCAGTAGATAAAGACTTCGAGTAAACGAAATGAAGATACATGGAAACAGGAGAAGCACAATGTTTGTAAACACGCAGAGGAATGCCGTCAGGACCATTCGCTTTTGTTTCATCGAGATTACTGAGAAAGGCTTGAATGCCGGCCACGCTAAGCTCAATAGGCTGCATTAAGGGTACGGGATATACACATGGGATATCACAGTATTCATTAGTTTTTGGCGAAAATACAGAGCGAAAATATTCATTAAGGCAGTTCGCCTTGTCTATATCTTCCGAGAACACTTGATTATTATATTAGATTTCGTTAATGCCGGTAGCATCCGACCCGCAACGTTTTAAGTACCGCCAGAACATTTTGGAATTTGTTTTTATTTCTTCGTTTAGCCTATTTAAGTAGCCCGCCTTCGCGTATTTTGCCATAACTTTGTATTCACGCGTTAGGGCGTTTAACCTGTCGAAGTGTTTTTTTGCCTTCGTTCTTTTGAAGCCACGGTATACTCGCTGCCTCTTTTTAATTATCTTTAGTAACTGTGAGGTAACCCAAGGCTTCTTGCGGCTATTCATTCCACGAGAATGCACACTTGGTATGTAAATATTATGACGACTCGGTTGTAGCGAGGTTTATTGGCCGTGAACTCGGGAACGAACAAGCGCAACGGACCCGACAAAGAAGCGCTCGTGCCAAGCAGATGATGATTGTCAGCCAGAGCATATGATGATGATTGACTGCTGTTCAGATGAGAATGAAGCGCATAATAGATGCCTACACTGATTCCCCGCCCCCCCCCCCCCCCGTGGAAGCGGCCAGCCTGGCCGCTGCGGGCGGGAAGTCAAGGTGACGAGGAACGTCGTGTGAAAAGCTTCATGCGGGAAACGTGTACAATTTCGGTGCTGCGGTAACGACGGTCAGTTGGCACGACAAGAGGCGTCACACGATAGTTGACAGGTGAAGTCTGCTCTAAAACAACATATGGGCCGATGAATCGAGGCTGGAACTTGTCGCAGAGACCAGGTGTGCGAATTGGTGTCAATAGCAGCACCTCGTCACCCGGTCGGAATAATACCACACGATGAGAGGTGTCGTAGACGGCCTTCCTTGCTTGTTGCGTACCTTCCGTGTTCATACGAGCGCGCTGGCGGCACTCGGCAAGGCGAGAAATATATTCTTCGCAAGAAGATGGTGATGTAGGGCCATTGCTGGTGAAGAAGGAAACATCGATAAAGAAAGTAGGTGAACGTCCGTAAAGGAGATAAAACGGTGAGTAGCCTGTTGTGCGCTGAACAGCGGTGTTGTAGGCGAAAGTGAGGAACGGTAGAAGTTTATCCCAGTTTCTGTGATCCGGTTGAATGTATACGGCTATCATGTCGGCAAGGGTTCGATGAAATATCTCGGTCAGACCATTTGTTTGAGGATGGTAGCTAGACGCCATCTTGTGTGTGGTACCAGAAACGCGAAGAACTTCACCTAAAAGCCGTGATAAGAACACCGTTCCACGGTCACTCAGAAGTACACGAGGTGCACCATGACGTAGTATTATGGCCTGAAGGACGAAGTCAGCAACTTCCGATGCTGAACCAGTAGCTACTGAAGTTGTCTCGGCGTAGCGTGTCATATGGTCTACGGCGGTGACTATCCATCTATTTCCAGCACCAGTAACAGGAAGGGGTCCATAAAGATCGACACTCTAACGACCTCGAAAGGTGTTGTAGGGCACGTCATTGGCTGTAACTGACCAGCTGGGGGAGATGTCGGAAGTTTGCGAAGTTGGCATGGAGAGCAGGAACCCACGTACTTTGCTACGCTGGTAGAAATCCCAGGCCAATAAAAGCGGCTTCGAATGCGGTCGTAGGTTTTGTGAAAGCCTAGGTGGCCAGCAGTCAAATCGTCATGAAAGGCGTTAAGTACATGATGTTGATGAGCGCGTGGCAGAACAGGTACCCAGCGTGTGCCGTCAGGATGATATATGTGACGATACAGCACACCGTCCTGAAACTTGAAGTGCTCGAGTTGTCGACGAAGGGGTGCATTGGGTGGACGCGTAGCTCCTGAAAGGTGGTCTATAATGCGCCGACAATACGGGTCAGCCTGCTGGTGAGAACTGAAGGGTTGTTCATCGTCGATTGGCGGTTGGTACAGCGAGGCGAGCAAGGCAACAGAAGTGGGAGTCACGTCCGCACTGGTGTCGTTGGAGGTGGCAGCTGGAGTGTCGAACGACGCTGTAGGCAGTGGGCAACGAGAAAGAGCGTCGGCGTCCTAATGTTTTTTGCCCGATTTATAAATAATCTCAAACTGATACTCATGTAGGCGTAAAATCCAACGACCCAAGCGTCCGGACATGTTCTTCATTGTCGAAAGCCGGCATAAGGCGTGGTGGTCCGTTACGATGGTGAATTGACGGCCGTACAGATAAGAACGGAACTTTTGTATGGACCAAACCACAGCGAGGCACTCCTGCTCAGTGATGGTATAGTTTTTTTCGGTAGACGTTAGCACTCGGCTAGCATATTCGATGACCCTTTCCCGTCCAGAGTTATCGCGTTGGAGAAGAACAGCACCTATACCGCAGCCGCTGGCGTCGGTATGCAAAAGTGTTGGGGCGGTGTCATCAAAATGGCAGAGTACAGGTTCTGACGTCAAAGCTTTCTTCAATAGGTGAAACGCCGACTGGCATTCCTCGGACCACACAAAGGGTGCATTAGATGCAAGTAGTTTGTGAAGTGGCGCAGCTATTGAAGCGAAATTTTGTATGAAGCGACGAAAATATGATGCGAGGCCAAGAAAACTTCGCAAATCCTTAAGTGTTGTGGGGCATGGAAATCGAAGGACGGCAGCGATCTTTTCGGGGTCAGGGCGAATACCGTCCTCGCTGACGACATGACCGAGAACCTTGATGGATTTGGTGGCGAAACGGCACTTCTTAGTGTTGAGCATCAGACCCGCACTGGCGAGGCATGTTAGGACGTCATCCAAGCGGCTCAGGTGCTGAGAAAACGTTGATGAAAAGATGATGATGTCATCAAGGTAGCAGAGACACGTCTTCCATTTCAGACCACGCAGGACGGTGTTGATCATGCGTTCAAACGTCGCGGGCGCATTGCAGAGCCCGAAAGGCATCACGTTAAATTCGTATAGGCCATCGGGGGTTGCAAATGCCGTTTTTTCTTTGTCGTCATCGTGCATGGAAATTTGCCAATATCCCGAACGCAAATCAAGGCTTGAAAAGTATTCGGCGCCTTGCAGTGAATCAAGGGCGTCGTCGATGCGTGGCATGGGGTATACGTCCTTGCGTGTGATGTTGTTAAGTGCCCGGTAATCAACGCAAAAGCGCACGGAGCCATCTTTTTTCCGTACCAAAACAACAGGGGATGACCAAATGAGCAAGGGCTAGTTGATGGACGAATTATTTCTCGTTGGAGCATGTCAGCGACGTTTTCCTCGATGATTTTTCGCTCAGCGAGAGACACGCGGTACGGGCGGCGATGTACAATAGATGTTCCCTCCGTCTGAATGCGATGCGCTGCAGTGGTAGTTCGGCCCAACGTTGAAGAGCAGGTGTCGAAAGAATCGGCGTGTTTCGCTAATAACGCAAGCAACTCCTGCGCCTGCATAGCTGTTAAGTCATCACTGATAAGAGCTGTGAAGGGAGAGGATGAGGCAGGCTTACTCATAGAACGGTCGTTGGTAGAGGCAGGGTTAAGTGGCGTGACGCTGACAGGCTCAGCATCCACAACACAGGCTACTGCAGTGCCCTCTGGCAGGAGAACTTTTTCTGGCGTTTCATTCGTAGCAATGACGAGCGCGGAGCCATGGTGAAAGCGTACGACACCTGATGCAAGTGCTATGCCTTTTGCCACGCAAGTCGACGAAGGGGACACCAAGACGTCACCGTGGTCGATGTCCTTAGAGATCAGGGTCACAATTCGTTCTTGGTGTGGCGGTAGTTCGAGATCTTCGCGAGCGAACAGGCGTAGAGGCTTGTAGACGCCTTCGTCGAACATGGAGTCCGTATTAGTTAGGTGCAGAATCCGTTCACCACAACATATAGCGGCTGAAGAAGAAGATAGGAAGTCCCACCCTAGAATTAGCTGGTGAGAGCACCGGGTAAGCACAGTGAACTCGATGTAATGCAAAATGTCATCAATAAACACACGAGCAGTACAAAGAGCAAAAGGGCGGATAGCGTTCCCCTGGGCTTCGACTAGATTGGGTCCATTATAAGGTGTCATTACTTTCTTCAGGTGTTTGCACAAATCATACCTAATCACAGAAACTGTAGCACCGGTGTCCACCAAAGCGTCCACGAGAACTCCTTCCACCGTAACAGAAACCATGTTGAACGGGCGTGCTGGAGGAATATGAGTCCTACTGTTACATGCAGTTCCTCCTCCGAAAACTGCATCATTTAGTTTTCCGACCGGTTATCAGTAGTAAACGAGGCTGGCCGAAGAGGAGAGGAGGAGCGACGGAAGGGCGAAGGTGATCGGCGTCGGCTTGAACGGTAAGTGTTCCGCGTCTCAGTCGACGCGGGCGGAGATGGAGACCGCTGCTGTCCAGATGAATAACGCCGAGCATAAGAATCCCCTCTGGAAAAGTCCCGTTCGCGCATGTCGCACCCGCGACGCTCGTCCTGCTGGCGCTTGCGGCAGAAGCGCGATATATGGCCACGATATCCACAGTAAAAGCATGTTGGGCGAGACGGGTGCCAAGGCGGGTAGTAGAGGTCGTTCGGCACACCGGGAGATAGCGCACTCAAGTGGACTGACGGAGGGTCGGGTGGGATTGGCCGGAAGTGGACCGGTGGTGCAGCAGCAACCGGCGTGAATGATAGCAGCGGTGAAGTAGAGTTTACGTTGCGAGGAGGCGCGGCCGCAACTTGCGCGTACGTTGGAGGGCTAGACGGAGGTGGCTGGACGTAGGCTGGACAGGTGAATGATGTTAGTTCCTCCCTTACGATGTCACGGAGGGCCATGCTTGAAGGCTGTGTGACATATGGAGAAGGTTGTGAGATGCCCATTGATTGAAGTTCTTCTCGTATGATCTCCCGTATCATGTTACGCAGGTCCCGGTCTGCGGTACGGTGTTCACTATTGCCCGACTGAAGGCGAACAGAATCAAGTTCGTCGAGACGCTGACCCGTAGAGACAACGTCGTGACAGTAGAAGGATTCTGGGCAAGAAGGGCATTGTAGGCAATGCTTCCGATGCCCTTCAGGATGTGGCGCAGTTTGTCCGACTCGGACATCGAAGAATTGACGCTCCGGCAAAGCGCAAGGACATCCTCGATATAAGATGTGTATGACTCGCCGGGATGTTGTTGGCGAGTATCTAAGGCCCTCCTCGCTAGAGCGGATCGAACGGCTGGCGTGCCGAATACTTGGCGAAGCTGCTGCTTGAAGGCAGGCCAGTCGGTGAGGTCGATCTCATGGTTCAAGAACCATGTCTTGGCAATGCTCGTGAGATAAAGCGATACTCGGCGGAGCTTGTTAGAGTCGTCCCAGTGATTAGTTGCGCTTACCCGCTCGTAGTTATCAAGCCAGTCCTCCACATCTTCGCCGCGGAGACCAGAGAAGATCGGAGGGACACGCTGGTGGTTTACGATGTAAAGAGGAGGGGCTTGCGGCGCAGTGACGGCTTGCGGCGCAGAGACGGGAGCCGAAAGGGCATCCACCCACTCACTCTGAGACATGTTGGCGGACTGAGGGTCCAAGCGGCGGCCTGAATGGAGCTACAGCGAGTAGGCGTTTTAAGTAGAGGTGCTGGGAACGTCAATCCACCTCCACCACGTATGACGACTCGGTTGTAGCGAGGTTTATTGGCCGTGAACTCGGGAACGAACAAGCGCAACGGACCCGACAAAGAAGCGCTCGTGCCAACCAGATGATGATTGTCAGCCAGAACATATGATGATGATTGACTGCTGTTCAGATGAGAATGAAGCGCATAATAGATGCCTACAATATCTATGAGTTTCATTCCTTTACTTTTAAAAGCACACCACAATTCTTGTGTGGTAGAATATTCGGCAAGGCATTCGAAAACAGGCAGATGATTTGAAAGCGCATGTGACATCGCTGAGTAGTCACCTTTACCAAAAAGAAATACCTTCCTTGTAGGTTGCTTCTTTGGCTTGTTCTTTTCAAACCTAATACCCGCAACGACCGCGGTGTGATCACTTATACTCGGAACGGTATCCATAGAAGTTACAATAGTGGGGACATTACAAAACATCAAGTCTAGAATGTTGCCATTTCGAGTTGGCTGATGCACATACTGGTAGAGCCCAAATACATTAACGATTTTCTTCATCTCGCTGTTAACACGGCTACCAGTTTTGCACGTGCATGTGCTGTCATCCCAAAGCAGATCTGGTAAAATAAAGTTTCTAGCAAGAAGAAAGATTTCGCCAGAAATATCGGAAATAGTTTCATGTAAAAGTTGTATTGAACTAATGTCGGAGGCAGGTCGTCGATAAAACGCCCTGACGGCAAAAGAAGAATTATCTTCTAATCTGACGGAGCACCAAACTGATTCCAATTTCTCATGGCCAATATCAAGCGCTGATGAATGCAGTGAGCAGTGAACGAGTACAAAGACTCCCCCTCTAAGCTGCCACATGGCATGCCACATTGTTAAAATGGCATGCCACATTGTTAAAGGTCAACACAAAATGAATATTGAATCGCGCACTTTCAGGTAAATTATATGGGTAAATTCTTAAATGCGTCTGGAGAGTCAGCTCTCACCATGCTTTTTGCAGTACAGTTGAAACCACTTTGTTTAAGTGTGTAGTTTGATTTTCTTGTTAAAAATATTGATATGATACCGAAGAAATTAAGGTTATAGCTTACTCAGATGCCATTGACCTTTTTTGCGTAGATAAACACAGTGTTCTGGAAGCAGTAAACACTATATACTATGCTTTTATTCTGAAATTCCCAGAGACAGTAGGCATTGTGATCAAAATAGAAGATTATGCAAGCCGAAATCGGCTCTAAGTTCCTCCGTGATTGAAGATATCTATGGTGATCACACTTCGATGGGTTATCTAGGTGTACCGCTTGATAAATACAACATACTGGTTCCTATTTTAGGACCGTAATAACAACTATTCAATAAAAAGTGTCAACTTGGCAAGGACATCATCTTTCTGTTTTCGCAAGAGCTAAAGCATTCAACATAGTCGCAGTATCAAGGCTTATTTACTATGTGCATTTATATCACCATTCTCGTTTTCACTTCGCCTGACATTGGCCGGCTCTATTTGGGGTTCATCATAACAATTCCTTGCAAGACATCACCTAATTATTCCGCTTTATAAGGGTGGGCTTAGTTTTTCGCCTTTCCTTGCACAAGAACTGGTCATGTAATTTTTTTTGGACCTTAAGGATGCCTGTCACCGTTTTTTTATGGATACAATTTGAAAATCTCTTACTTGCCGTTTTCTTTTTCTTTTTTTCACAACAAACATTGCTGAGGAATCACTATTATGGCGTTTCTTAAAAGAAAATGTTGACACTGTTCTTGCTTTGGAAGCTACGTTCACGTCATAATACACATACAATGCGAAAAGAACGATCCTAACAGCCGCGCCTGTCAATACCCTTTTCACCGAACCACTTTGCAGACAGCCATAATTATCTCATTGTGAATTTTTTCTTTGGAGTACATGAAATGTGTACGTCACCTGCAGCGAAAACTTTTTATTTTAGGATGTACAAGTCAACTTTAGAAGTAAATACATGTCTTTATAAAAAAGGAACATATATTATATCTTATATGAATTGCGAGCTACACAACAACATGGCAATCACTGTTATATTCATTGTTTTGATAGCTTTTATTTATGGGACATCCTTAAGAAAAACCTTCAGAATGGGATTTAAAATTACATCTCATGGTGTTAGGTAGCTGCTGTTCATAAAGAACATCAACACAGTTGCGCCACGCAATTTAATTATGTTGTTTGGTATTTGTTCTTTAGAAAAAGCCGTATCATTAACACGCAAACTCACCCACCTCGCCTAAGAATATCTGTCTTTCGAAAAGAAGCCGCTAATGTTCGTAGTGTTGCTGCAATTTTTGACCCGGTTCTGGAGTGGCTTGAATTTGTGGATGCTTGTTTATGTTTTCACCGGATTCGTACAGAGTTATTGACCATGTGAAACTCCGTTTGGTGCAACATTAAACGGGACTGGTCTCGTGTATCAAAGAAAAAGAAGAAGTTATCATAGGGTAGTGAATAAATACTCTGTTTCAGATGACAAGGTAGTACGGTCGAATCCAGGTGGCGGAAGTGTTTTTGATGAAGTTTTTAAATGCGATGAATTTTCAATGAATTTTGGCGACATTGACCGTATCTATCTATCTATCTATCTATCTATCTATCTATCTATCTATCTATCTATCTGTCTATCTATCTATCTATCTATCTATCTATCTATCTATCTATCTATCTATCTATCTATCTATCTATCTATCTATCTATCTATCTATCTATCTATCTATCTATCTATGTAGCCGCCTACGACTTTTAGCTCTCCTTGCCGTTTCGATAATAAGATCTCTACCAAAATTGGTGTGACATTACATGACTGTGAGACTAGCTTAAGTGAGTAATCATAACATGAAATAATTATATATATGTCATGAATAGCATGATTTAAATGTCGTGATCTTGCTGCTTTTGCGTTGGTTTCGTTCGCACGATATATTGCAAAACTGGCATGGTATTAGATGACTTGATGGCGACCATAAGTGACAGGCGCTAAACGTGTAAATCATCACATGCGTGTCATGTAAGAACATCACCACATCTCACGCTCTTGATGCTCTCCCGGTCGTTTCGCTAGCTTCACAAATACAAAATATAATAAAAAACATACATACCCAAAAAAACAACATACCCTAAAACAACGAAAAATGCTCTGGGAAAGTGCCAAAAGTCAGAAAGCTGCTGGTAAAAAAGTTTACCTCGTACATGATAAACTGCACGTTGACGGCGATACTTTTATCTGGAACGCAAAGTCTAGTCAGCGGCGAAAAATCTCCACTCATTCTGATCAACGGCGCGCGCCTTCACAATCCAGTGGGGTGATTAGCATTGAAACTCTCCCGGTTGACGTCGTAGACCCGTCTTCCGATGGTAACGGTAACAATCCTAACCCGTCCGCTTTGTGACAGTCATCTGAACTTGCCATCAGGGTCGTTAACTTAAATGCCCGCCGTCTCGTTAACAAAACGGCACAGCTTGAAGCCCTTTTGTTATGTCATAGCCCACACTTGACCGTCATTACGGAAACATGGCTTCACAGTGAAATACCTGATGACAACTTTTCCGCCAGGTTACAAAATATTTCGAAGAGACCGGCCAACTAGAGGTGGGGGTGTTGCAGTGATTTTAAAAACCAGTATCAAAGCATCGCTTCTAGCGCAATCACCAGATACTGAAAGCCTATGTTTAAGGGTTTCTTTCGGAAACAAAGTAATCATTGTTATCGCTGTGTACAGACCGCCTGAATCTGGGCCCGATTTTCTTGTAAACTTGCGATCTCATTTGGCCTCTTTCAGTAAAAATAAGCTTTTCATCCTAGGGGATCTTAATCTGCCCAACTTTGATTGGGACCGCTTGAAAACAAGACCCGATTCTTGTCACAGTGACGATATTCTCGACATTATGTTTTCACACAACCTTGTTCAAATAGTTCAGCAACCAACCCGAGTTTGTGGCAATTCATCTTCTCTACTTGACCTTGTTTTTCTGCCCAGATCTTTCGAAAAGTACCACGTGTCTGTGGAACATGGTTTCTCAGATCACAAAATTGTTTTTGCATCCATTTCCCTTCATTACAAAAATGCAAAAAGTTGCCCAGCTCTCAAAAAAGTGAAAGACTTTGCGAAAGCTAATGACACTGCAATTACTGAGTATTTAGAAAATACCTAGCCAAATTTCAATGATCACGATGTTGAAGTCCTTTGGAATAAATTTAAAAATATGTGTTTATTCTGTTTGCGAAACTTCGTACCCGATAAAGTTAAGAAGACCACTAAATATACGCCCTGGATATCTAGATCTATAATTCACCTTAAACGCAAAGCCAAGCGCTTGCGAAAAAAACGTACAGCGCCTCAACAACTCGCCGAAATTCGTGCTACCCTTTTCAATGCTATTACTCGTGCCAAAAATTTCTACTTTAACACTACTTTACCGAACTTCCTAAGAGAGGAACCACATAAATTCTGGAACTTTATTAGACAGCGCAATGAAAATATAACCGAAATTTCAGTCAACGGATCTAAATTGACTAATCCTCGAGCAATCGCGAATCACTTCAATTTGTTTTTCCATAGCGTATTTTCGCAGTCTCAGTTGAAACAGAGTAATTCAATAGCTTCATACCCTGATGTCAATATTGTTTCGCACAATGGTGTCTTAAATATGTTAATTCGATTAAAAAACAAATCGACGGCCAGGGCCCGATTGCATCCCGAACGCATTTCTCCGTCGTTATGCTGAAACTTTGACGAAATTTCTTGTACTTATTTTTGAATCTTCTCTTCGTACGGCCACGCTACCTTCTGATTTTAAAATTGCCCGTATCGTACCCATTCCCAAAAAAGGCGACCCACTCTTAATTCCCAGCTACAGACCCATATCTATGTTATCATCCGCCTGTAAGTTACTTGAACACGTTGTTTTTACGTTCATTACACAATTTTTAGATACCCATCACATCCTTTCTCTATTTCAACACGGGTTTCGCAAGGGATTCTCGACCGTCACTCAACTACTTACAGTTGTTCACCACGCTTCTTCAGTTCTTGATAAGGGGGGACAGGTTGACCTCATACTCGTAGATTTTAGTAAGGCCTTTGATCGCGTATCGCACGACAAATTAATCGATAAATTAGTTGAAATCGGGCTTCCAGCGTTCATCGTCTCTTGGCTAACTGCCTATTTAAGTAACCGTAGACAGTACGTCGACATTAATGGAAGCACTTCTGACGCTCTTCCTGTTACGTCTGGCGTACCGCAGGGAAGTGTGCTAGGCCCTTTACTTTTCCTTATTTTTTGTAATGACATTGTTAACGTTATAAACAGTCCGGTCCAAATACGTCTTTTTGCAGATGACTGTATACTTTTTAATGAAATTAATAGCATCGAGGACCAACTTGCGTTAAACTCGGCGTTAGAAAACGTTGCTTCTTGGAGTAAAACTACAAACATGCAATTAAACCATGACAAAACAGTTTACCTCCGAATGACTAGAAAGAAACACCCCCTTGAATTCTCCTATTGTACTTGTGACCAACCGCTTAACCAAGTAGATGAACACAAATATCTTGGCGTAACATTAACCAGTACCTTAAGTTGGAACTCTGACATAACTAACATATGCGCTGCCGCTTTCCGTAAACTTTGTTTATTACGACACAAACTCAAAACCGCTCCCTCTGACGTTAAATACTTAGCATATACTTCTATAATTAGACCTAAACTTGAATATGCCTGCGTTATTTGGGATCCTCACACTAAAACCAATATCGAATGCCTCGAAAGAATTCAAAAAAGGGCCGTCCACTTTATTTATGATATGTACGGTCCAACAGACTCCGTTTCTGCCCAGATGGAAAGACATGGTATCCCAACATTAGAATCACGACGTAAATCATTTAGGCTAAAATTACTCCACCAAATGGTTAACCGTAAGCTCTTATTTGATCACAGCCCCTACATTAGTCGTCTGGAAACACGGCGTGGTCGTCATTCACACTCCCTTGCCTGAACTCCGTATTTCTTCAAAACTAATCTTTTCACATTTTTGTTTTTCCCGCGCACAATCTGTGAGTGGAACAATTTACCGTTTGCCGCCCTGCTATCGACAGATTCTATTGACGCACATGTTTTCCTTAGGATGTAAAAATGTTTTGCAGTTTTTCTTTCTCTTACTTTCAGTGCCTTGTTGTTTCCCTTTGATTCCCTTTGCGATTCACACATTCCCACCTAAATCATCGCTGTTACGATAAGTTTGGTTGCATTGTTTTTGTATGTGTGTGATGATTGAATTATTGTATGCTGTGTGATGTTTGGCTTGATTGCCTTACTGCCTGTACCATTCCTGCTTGGGCTCCATGCCTGCAGTATCTTGTAAATATAATAAATTAAGTAAATAAAAATAAATATGGTATTTCTTGACATGAATTAATGACAAATGTAAATGGCAGGTCCTACATGATAATGATGATATACGTGTCATCTAAAACATTGATGAAGTTTATGTAGGGTTTACCGTCCCAAAACTACCATATGATCATGAGAGAGCCGTGGTGGAGGGCTCCCAAAATTTCGACCACTTGGGGTTTTTAAACATTCACACAAATCAGAGCACCTGAGCCTACAACATTTTCGCCTCCATCAAAAATGTAGTCGCTGCAGCCAGGATTCGTTTCCGCGATCTGCATGTCAGCAGCCCAGTACCTTATCCACTAACCCATCTCGGTGGGGATTCATGTAAAACATGACTACATGCTACGCTCATGGCACGCTCGCGGCCATTTCACTAGCTTCACATACAGCGAATTCGGTAATAAGTGACGTGATTAGAAGACGAAGGTAAATGACGCGTCCAAACATGATCACTGGAACATGCATATCGTGAAAAACATGACTACATTCTATGCTCATAGCGCGCTCACGATTGATTCGCTAGCTTCACATATACCAAATTAGAGATTCCGTAACGTGAATGGAACACGTACATAAATTACAGCTCCAAATATGATAATCACGGAGCGTGTCATGCAAGAACATGACTAGATGCCACGGTCGTGACGCGCTCGCGTCTGTTTCGCTAGTTTCACATATACCGAGTTTGGTAATACGTGACGCGAATGAACGATGAAGCTAAATGACACGTTCAAACATTATAATCATCACACACGTGTCATGTAAAACATGACTCCATGCTACACTCATAGCGCAATAACGGCCGTTACGCTAGCTTCACATATAGCAAATTCGGTATTACGAGACCTGTATAGACGACCAAGGTTAATGAATCGTTCAAACAGGATGGCCATGACATGCGGGTCCCTTGAAACATGACTACATGCTTCGCTCATAGAGGGCTCGCGGCCATTTCGCGAGCTTTACATATACCAAACTTGGGATTAGGTGACTTGAATCGACGGCGAACACAAACTCCAGGCACAAACATGTTGATCACGATATTTATTTCATGTATGTAACAACACATCAGCTTTCCTCATTCATAGTTCTCAATTACCACTGTATGTGGGATCGGCCAAATATTTTCCCTGATGCCTTCCACACTGCATTCTACTCAATTATTTGTCTGTGGCTGCTAGGCACGATGGTCCGGATGCTGCAGAGCTTTTTTGCGCACCATTCGTCTACGGCATCCATCCTATGCCAGTACACAGCATACACCATATCCCTCCATGTTCCAGGAACATAAATACGATGGATGGTGGAATAGGCCATGCCATAAAAACAACGTAGGCTGCCTAATATATATTTCAGAACAGCCACGCAGCTTCATGTGAGTATTCGTTATATAGTTAACATACGGGTGAACAGCTTTCGTGAAGCATTGCGATATTGGTTTTTGGTGACAAGAATTTTGAATGTTTCATAAAGGTTTGCATGCACCTCGGGTGAACATGGTTCTCTGATCAGAAATGATTGCATGCGTACTTCCTATATGCAGTGCGTTACAGATAGTAGACCTAGTGGAGGAATCTTGAAACTCAATTTTCGCTAAACAAAGGTATGGCGAGATTATTCTCGTGTTTGTACCCGCTAAAACCATAGTGTATTTACGAGGCAAGTCGTGGTGGAAAGTTTCGAAACTTTTGACCCATATTGTGTTGTTTGACTTGGAACTAATTTTGCACGGAGTGACGTGTATTATTTCAACTGCTTAGAATGTTGACCACATAGACGATAATTACTTGGCTCAAGAATAACACAGCACCAAAGGAAGGAACACAAGGGATGAGCACTCCAATGGCCCTGGCTTGGTCAAACGCGTTCTTTTGGGCCAGCGGTGGGGCACCTTATCACCTAGGTGGCTAATAGAGTAAAGCTAAAGGTTACCTCTATCTGCAGAGCACAACTGAAATCAATCACACAGCGATTGAGCCGACGGAGTCCCCTAACATGTGATGATACTTCGATGCTGTCATTGAATCACCTTTTGTATTTCTATGAGTACCAACAAATTTGTGAATAAGGTGAAAAGAAAGAAATTGCGAACGAATAAGACCACAATGCTAGTAACCTGCCCAATTATGATACCCATCACGTACTAGCCACCCTTCAGCCTCACAGAAATGTTTAAAGGAATGACCGTTGTTTGACTAAAAAGACCGAAGACTTATCTCGACAAACTATGCATACATGTTTTCGTGTACAGCAACATAAAAAATTCACGCATGGCCAGTGGAATGCAGATAACTGCACCATACTGTTTATTAGCGGTCTGGAAACACGTCCTAGTATCAAAAAACAAAAAAGGTAAGCAGAACGCTTCAGTGCGTTTGAAAAACTTTCGTCCTGGTATTCATCATCTTCTCATCGCACTTTTCATTCTGCCAACCCCTAAGCCAAGCTATCCGTTGGCGGGCAGATAGTGGAAAGATGACTCTCTAGCAGTCCGACTACCCATTCTTGCGCTGAACTCGTTCATCATGCCTTTAAACGCTCAAACTGCACTTATGGTTTTACTGTAGACAGTGGCTCTCAGTGAAACGTTTTTCATTCAGGGATTTTGGTGTCCTCTTTGGTGTCATATGTTTTCCAACCCACGCTCGGTCGTTCCTTTGAGCCATCATTTTACGCGCATCTTTATTTTAATTTTATGAAAAAAACTTTCTAGAAAATCCTAGACACGTCCACGCTTCAATCGTTTTAAAGCCCTTGCACTGCAAGTAAAAGTTCTTAGTTTTTATATTTCATCTATCTTATTTAAAGGTTTGATTCACAGCGTCTTATTGTAGCACTGCGAGGATTTACACTTGGGAAAGTCATCGCTTACTCTTTTTGCAAATCAGGAGCTATAGCTGCCAACGTCTCCATAAAGCTGCCAGTCTTACGATTTCGCGGGCACATATTTGCACCACCCCGCCAAAATAGTGAGTTATGCAAACTAAAAAAAACTACATCATGGTGGTTGTATACTATCTGTCCAGCAAAAATACTAGGGCACCTCCTTGAAGTGTTTTACCGAATTACGTAGTACGACAGCCTATTTATTAGGAAAATAAACTTTTCAGTCGAAGCTTCTCGTAGTTTCTAGCGCTGTTCAAAGATGACGAGAATAATGGGCAATACGGTTAGCGGTAATAAATATTTTGCTGACTGTTAGATATGCTATCCTGCAAGGAGTTTTGTTATAAAGTTTCGCACTGTGCAAATAGTACGCTCTTTTAATTTCTCGAACGCATACGTTTCAAACGACCAGCCCGTTAATTTCGCGCGAGTGACCCATTCGCGACCGTCTGCATCCAATATTTTTAATTACTTTTTCACTGCTTGTGACTTGGAACACATTTACTAAGCATATTCAAGGCATTATTGGCTGTCTATCGTTATCCCTTAAGAGGAAAGTATATAACAGCCACTTCTCACCGGTACTTACCTACGAAGCAGCAACCTGGAGGCTCACAAAGAGTGTTCCCTATAAATTGAGGACGACGCAGCAAGACATAGAAATGACAATGATAGGTGTAAACTTATCAGACAAAAGGCAAAGTTGGTCAGGGATCCGAATGGGGTTAGAGATGTCAAAGGTGAAATCAACAACAAATGGAGATCGCCCGGGTACGTAACGTAATGGCAGGATAGCTGCTGGTCATCACAAGCCTAGCTGTCTGGCGTCTTAGACAAGGCAAACGTGCGAGTGGAATACACATATTTAAGTAGGCAGATGAGATCACCAAGTTAGCGGGTACGACGTGGCAGCAGTAAGCACAGAGCCTGGTTTTGACGGAAAGAGGCAGTGGCAATCACCCTGCAGTACCTGTAGTTAGGCTGATAATGATGAGAATCATGATGATGACGACGGTTTTTGACGATTTCAAATAGCGCTGACCTTATTTTCTCGATAAATAACAACTTCTTCGGACAAGCGATCACAAACATGACTGCTCTAAAGCAGATTTTTTTGTGAGGCACCCCATGTTATCATCTTGTCTTGACCTATAGCCCTGCAACAAGAACTCTATACTCCAGAGTAAACCTTCAAATTTATGAAATTGTGAAGATCGGTATCGGATAAGTACTCGAAACTTGACGCCAAATTGAAATCAGAAGTGGTACATACATTAGGCACATGAAATGTTTCCTTTCAAACGACAACTTTAATTTATACACATCACCCTCCCTTCCCTCCCCAGGCGATGCTGTCCGGGCCCTGTGCGAGGCTAAAATTTATGACTGTGGTCAGGTAGCTAGTCTAGGATTGATAAACCTGATCTAACCTAGTATCTTGGCTATTACATCCCGAAACCACGATATATATATATAATAATTATTATGATCGCCCTCCCTGGCTTCGCGCCACTTAAACGAATGAGAGATTGCAGCTGAGCCCACCTAGATTTCTTCCGGCTCAGCGCTGCCAGGGATGCGCCAATAGCGTAATATTAAAGTAGTCCTTCAAATTTTCCATGGCCGTCAGCGCCCCTTGTAGAACCTTGGGGACTCGCCTGACTGACTGATGGATTGGGAAGAGCTGTTGGTCGTCGAGGCTCTTGCTTTGTCATCAAGGTGCCCAGGGCGATGACCCAAGTGTCTGAAATCTGTCTGTGGGGACGTTTCCCTCGTACTCAGTGGTGCTGTCATGGTGACCGTTTTCCACAAAGCTCGGCCTTCTCGGCACCACGCACTGATCAGTGCAACAGACTACAGTTGTGATCTGTACGTACGACCTAACGTCTTTGCACCATGCTGTGCCGTGTGGTGTCTTCTCCATCGCCATGGGAGTGCCTGTTCCCTCCTTCCTGGGTTGAGAAGGAAGCGGTGCTTTGCCGAAATTCCCCTTTTGGGACAGAGGTAAGATGATGATTACGATTGGACATTCATGGCGTAATTTTTTTCTCTCCGCAGGGAAACCTCGGAAGACCAGGCGTAAAAGCAAGCCCCGAGACGTTCTCGACAAGTTTCCCGAAGCCACCATCAGCTTCCATCGAGAGCTTTCATGTTGCTACTCCTATCATGCAGTTACAAGTTACCTAAAAATGTAAACCTAAATAAATTTTCCCGTTAACAGCTCCGGCTACTCTCTCGACACCTGCCCGAAACCTGCCATAGGACCGGCTGGCTCCAGTCCTATGGGCAGAACCTCGTCTACATCATCTGGTGGACAGTGGTGGGATGTGCCATACTTGACTCGGGCCTCAACGATATGGTGGAAGCTTGACTTTCTTTGAGATATGCAAGGTTTTATCTTTTGAAGCTTTCTCGAAGTGTCTGTAATCTTTTCTGAGTATAGGCTTCCTCATACTGCTGCCATATGTCACAGCTATTCACAAAAGTTTAGCATCAATATTCTAAAATGGCAGTGCTTTTACCGTGCGTGTGGGCTTTGCTTCCTAACGTTAAGACAGGTAAGGCAGTCCTCACTCGTGAATACAGTTAAGTGGCAACTAAGGTATAGAAACCAGACATCTTGCTACTTTGTGAAGGGCTGGTAATTAAGGTGAGGTGAGCAGAGAGAGAGTCAGAGCTGATCAGGAATATACCGGAATACAGTGCGGAGGATGACGAAATGGAGGAGTGCTGGGAGGAAGTTGAAAACAGCAAAAGATGGTTGGAGGAAAACAGGATAAGTAGAAACGAAAAGATGACTGGCTTTCTCACTATAACAGGCATAAATAATTCCGAATAACGAAAGATCACCCCCGATAAAAAAAGAAGACAGTCTTGTCAAGTGCACGTCTACAGTGAGCCGCTCAAGACATTTTAAAAAATGGGAGATGTTTATGGCTAGAAAGCCGGTCGAATGTCATTGTTGCAAAGAGCCAGGTCACATTGCGATCGGTTACCGTAAGCCTGAAAAGTGCCACCATATCCACGAAGTGAATAATGATGAGTGGGCGAAGCTTCGGAGGTAAACTTGGTAAAGAAATGAATCCTCCATACATTTCGCTCACTCGATTTTATTACAACGCTCCCCCTAGCGTACGTCCCCGCACTAAATCGAACGAAAGCCTTCCACCAACGACACGCACCATGTGTGACATCATTCATATTTTACAACATCTCGCATCTTTCACCATCAACTACAAGTACCACCGTCTAGTTTATAACATCTTGCGCTATTTCATGCATGGATGAATGGATGGATGGATGGATGGATGGATGGATGGATGGATGGATGGATGGATGGATGGATGGATGTATGGATGGATGGATGGATGGATGGATGGATGGATGGATGGATGGATCGATGAATGGATGGATGGATGGATGGATGGATGGATGGATGGATGGATGGATGGATGGATGGATGGATGGATGGATGGATGGATGGATGGATGGATGGATGGATATGGCTATAGCCTTTAGATCAGGCGGTGGCTAACGCCGACAAGCCGTACTACTTGGTGAACCAAAAACTAGATTTATTTTTTTTTTCGTTTAAACAGTGAGGTTGAGGACTTGTACTTTGCAGTGAAGGGTTTACTTTTCACTCGTGCCTTGACTTTAGCCACCAATCAGATAACCTCCCTCTAGTTATTTCTACCCACTTAAAGTCTATTTTGTCCTCCCTGTCCCTAAGCCCCAGTGCTTTGATAAACTCCTCGCCATTAACCTGAACTATAGGGTGAAGCCCTTTACAGAACATTATCAAGTGTTCGGCAGTTTCCTCTTCCTCTCCACACGCACTGCATACTGTGTCTACCCCTTTGTATTTGGCCCGATAAGTCTTCGTTCACAATGCTCCCATCCTGGCCTTAAATAGTCGACAACTACCACGAGTATTATCATAGATCTTTTTCTTGGCAATTTCCTGCTTAAAAGCTCGATAGATCTCTAGTGCGGACTCTTTAACCATGCCGATTCCTCACATATTGGTCTCAGCTTCCTTCACCATCTTCTTAACCGATAATTCTTTATGGTTTGGCCCCCTGCTGTTTTCTAAGTATTTACCAGTCAGTTTTCCGGTTCGCTTCCTCCATTTTGCATCGACATTCTTCATGTACAAGTCGCTAAATATCTTCCTAGCCCAACGCGCCTCCCCCATTTCTCTAAATCGCTTCTGAAATTTTATATTGCTGCTAGCTTCCCTGCCCTCAAATGATGTCCATGCCTTATTACCTTGTACTCCCTGATTTGGTGTATTCCCGTGAGCTCCTAAGGCAAGCCTATCTATTCTACGTTGCTTATTTCTATTCTTGCTTGAACTTCTGATCTCATGCACAAGACCGCATTGCCGAACGTCAGACCAGGAACCAAGACCCCTTTCCATATTCCTCTCACAACGTCACACCTATTGCAATTCCAGAGTGCCCCGTTTTTCATCACCGCTGCATTCCTGTTACCTTTAGTCGTCACGTACATTTTGTGTTCCCTTAGGTACTCGGCTCCATTGCTTAATCATACGCCCAGATATTTGCATTTATCTGTTATCTCTAGCGTGACCACCTGTATACTGAGCTCACTACCTTCATTATCATTAAAAAGATGACTGCTGATTTTCCTTACTGAATCTGAAATCTAACCTATCTCCCTCATTACGCAGATAATCATCAATCTCAGCAAATCTTCCATGTGGTCGGCCATTAGCACTATATCATCTGCGTACATCAATGCTGGTAGTGCCTGTTCAATGAGTTTTCCTTGTTTGATGAAAGAGAGATTGATGCCCAGTCCACTTCCCTCAAATTTGGCATCTAATCCTTGTAGGTACGTCATGAATAACAAGGGTGGCAGAGGACACCCCTGCCTAAGCCCCGTTTTAATTCTGTAGGCTTGGATACCTGTTTTTCCCACTTTATAACTGCCTTGTCACCTTTATGGATATTCTTTAATAGATTAGTAACTGCATCTTCCACACCCAGTGTGTGCAGTATTCCCAACAAGTCCTCTTGAACCACGCTATCGTAAGCTTCCTTAATATCCAAAAATGCTAGCCACAGGGGCCTCTGTTCTTTTTCCGCTATTTCGATGCACTGTGTCAGTGCCAACCGATTGTCTTCCAACCTTCTGTGTTTCCGAAGCCCATTCTGCACTGCCGCCAGCACCCCCTCATCCTCTATTCATGCCTGCAGTCTTTCCTGTATAATCTGCATCGCCAGCCTGTAGACCACTGATGTCACTGTTTTAGGAAGGTAGCTGTTTATGTTAGCTTTGTCCCCCTTTCCTTTATAGATCATGCTCATCTTGCTAAGTTTCCATTCATCGGGGACTTCACCATCGATTATTATTTCGCTCACTGCCTCTCTCAAAGCCTGCTTAGACTTCGGACCTAACGTCTTTATTAGCATAATAGGAATGCCATCTGGGCTGTTGATGTCATACTAGTAACCCTCTTTGAGCCCTTTCCTACTCTCGCTGTGAAATTGGATCCATTGCACCTGTTGATTCATACTTGTCTATTGCGATGCCTAGAGCACTTCTTTGTTGAAATTTTTCTGTCACCCTTGTTCTTATGTATTCAATAGCTTCGCTCTCTCCTAGCCTAGCACCTTGAGCTGCAGATATAAACCTCTGCTCTCGGATCGTCTCATTTCTTAGGGAAATTAGATGGTTCCAAAATTTCGCAGCTGCCTTTCTATCTTTTTGTGTACTTCTGCCGGCCACTGAGGTTCCTTTCTTCTAATCTTTTCATTATTCAGAAGAGATGCATCCCTTCTGCAGCTTAGAAATATTTTCCATTTTCTTTCAAACTCATTTCGGTTCACCCGCTGCTTAGCATGTCTGTGTTCTCTAGAGGCTTCCTGACGTTCTGCTATGGCTCTATTGACCTTTTCATCGCACCAACTCTTGGGTTTGCATTTTCTTTTCTGGGGTGACTTGTCACGTGCCTTAGCAAGCTCTAGCTCAAACAGTTTAATTAGATTTGTGTATGTGCACACTGTTTTACTTCAGTGATTACTTTACCAATTTCTTGAGTAGCTATTTCTATTTGCCTTTCCGAATAAAGACTTTTCAGTAATTGCTCATCTTGTCTCCTTCCCACTTTCACTGCTCTTCCAAAGCTTAGCTTGATACGTTTGTGATCACTACCCATACTACTGGAGCCACCTACACTCATGTTCATTCCCCTGAGCTTATCATACATCCTATGTGACCCCACTGCGTAATCTATTGTCGACTGCAGCCTTCCTCCCTCCTTTGATATTTGCCCTTCACACTTCTCGGTACTTTTCTAAGTGATCAAATCATGTCTTTCACACATATCCATGATCAATTTGCCCATTGGGTCGGTATGCCTATCTATATCTTCTACGTGCGCATTCATATATCCTCTTATAATAATTTCGCACTCTTCTCCTAACTCCTCATTGTCGTTTCATATACATTCTGCCTGGTTTTCCTGTCTGGCCTTTGCTCCCGTCCACAAGTACGCCACACCAAGGAGTGTCATTTGCCCTGCCACTTTCCCTTTTAGCCATAAATGTTCCTTGCACACCTGCTTCACTCTTTGCCAGTCTGTACAATTATGAATGAATGCCCCAATACCATCCCCCTTTCTGCTGCCTTCTGTTCAATTACAATATTCCCACGCGTAGATTGGATTGTTAGGAGGTTGTTCCATGTCCCTAAAATGTGTTTCTACAAAACAGTATACCATCGGCCTCTCCTCTATTAGCTGTTCTTCTATATCTTCCCACTTCAGCCTGTTCCTCCCACCTTGCATGTTAATATACCGCGGTGTCTGAATTGGCTCGGCGCTCGTGGCTACGTCTATTTCTGCCCCGGACTCTACCTATCTTATATACTGGTGCCACTTCGAAATATTATCTGTCCATACCACCTGTCAAAGAGTCTCCCTGCTTGTTTTCCTCGTTACTAGCTATCCTGCACCCCGAGCCCCCCCCCCCCCCCAAAGCTACAGCGCGTCGTGCAAGTCCCCAACGCACCTCATGACCTAGCCGCTCATCGAAGTGAATTCTGTCTCGTTGAAAACCACCCCACCTATGCGCCTCTTACACTCTCTTTGATTGCTTCTGCCCATCGATTTAAATTCGAGTCCCCAGCGATTATCACATGCTGTGGCTATTCAGCGTCGTGTACCTGGGGGCTACTTGCACTTGTGACGTCGGCTGGTTTGGCCCCTCCCAGCTCCACCACTAATTCGCTGAAGTTGGGCCTTGCGACAATTGAACCGGCTGAACCTGTTCTTTCTAAACTTGCTAGATCTTTCTTCTCCGCCATTCTGGTGGCCGGTGCCCAACTGTTCTCTCCGTGGGCCGCTCCTTTGTTCACCTATTACTCAGCGGATATGAGCCTTTCTCCCATTGCCCTCATTTTTTCTTGCGCTATCGCTAACGCAGTCTCCAGCTCGGTGATTCTCAACAGCAGTTCACTCTGGGCAACCATCGTTTTCTACATTTTTTCATCGACCTCACATTGCCTACACTTTGCGTCAGTCTCCTCTCCGTTTGCTTCTGCCCTTGGGTCCATTTTCAAACTCACTCCGCATCCTGAACACTTTAACTACTTTTTAACCATGTCTAAGACACCAATAGTCCTTATGAATCGTCTCACTCGATAATTACAAAACACGATCCCTGCCCTTCGAAAAAGAGAAAGGCTGATCTCTACTACAAAAATCTGCGTGTTCAATGGTCGTGCACCTCTCCCACGGGGTGGCAAAAAAAAAAGACAAAGAAAGACACACACACACACACACACACACTCACTAGTAAATACCTGGTGACCGACCCCCAGAAAAGCCGTACAATGTTATAAGTGCTACAAATATTTTAATTGCTGCCTTATAATTATAACATATAACATACAGGGGACGGTAACACCATCTAGTGAACACTGCAACAACTAAACGAGAGGGGGCTACATACAGGGGAAGCACAACCCACACATTAAAGAGCTTCACCCCTAAAATGTTCTCTTTTTTGTGTACAGAAGCGATAATATTCAAGAACAATTGAAACCCCACGTTCAATGGCCTGATATGAATAGCACGTTGTCTGACGTACCGTGAGACTCAGCCGCGTCACTTGTTACTGAACATTCCTACTCCTTGAAAAATGGAGTAACCACAGAGCAACGCGCGTGTGCACTGCAAGTAGTTGAAAAGTTTGTTTCAGGGGCAGAGCTCTTCTTAGCCTAATCTTGTAATGCCTCACGCATAACCGAGAAAAGAAAAGACGAGAGAAGATGATAACATCTCCCAAACAGTATAATCGGCGCGCGTCTGATAGCATTTATTACAAACTGGAGATGAGTGAGGATATACTAGACGGCGCAGTACCGCTACTCTCCGATTGGCTGCTTCGCGGGCTATGCCTCAGTACGCGAAAAACGAGCGCCTCTCAGCCTCTTTGTTTGTGGCCAGACTTGGCGGGTCATTGGTCGGGCATGGACAAAGCAGCTCGGCAGGTGCGTTGAAGCCGCTTGCGCTCGGCTTCGTTGGCTCCCGTTTCATCGGTGTTACACACGCACCATCTCCATTCTCTAAAGCGATTGGACGCATGCATAAATGGACGGACACATAGGCGGATTGACGGATGTACGCTTCGCACGACTTATCATTATTCAATACGTGTATATGGTGTGAACAGCCCGCGTTTAGAGTGAGGGACCACTCAGACTGCTCGCAACGGAAACTGTGGTGTCCTGAGACCTTCCCGACCATTGTTCATCTCAGAATGCGCTTTTGGAAAAGAAGAGCCTTGGTTTTGGTGGTGATTCGGTGGCAGTTCTGACGCGTCGATGGCCTGTGAGTCCGCTTCTGTGATTCAGGCAGCAGAAAGTGCTAATATTAGGCAAGTATAGTATTCAGCTTGGCTCGTCTTGGTCTGCAATACTACCGTTCTGGCATCGACCAGCAGAGAACTGGCCTAAAAATTATCATTGATCATTTCTTTTGCAATTTCCTGCTTGAAAGTTGGTATGACTCCAGTGTTGATTTCGTAAGCATTCCAATATTCTACATGTACCTCTCTCTTTCCCTCACAGCAATCGCCGTAGTGCCGCGCCACCTATGCTAAAACGCTCAAGCCATTGCCGCGTTAAGTAGGAACCCTTAAAGTTATTTTGGACGTTCGCTAAGGGGCAGCGGTTTCAATACATTTGAAGCGGGAAGCTTGGCGCGTATTCGGTATCGGCCCGTCACCGTTGCTTTGTCGCCGCTTTCGTGCCAAGCACGCTAGATCCTGGGCCCGCGCGCGTTTAAATCGCAAGGTAGAGTTCGACAAACTAGAGAACAAGCACCTTCGTTGTGCCAAGCTTTGCGTAAGTTAGTGCAAGCTTTCCGGATTAAAAAATGACTTTTAGGTACCTAACAAACAAACATGCGCTGTTTACGGGTGTATGCTTTTTTTGCCGTTCCTGTGGTCTTTCTCTGGAAAACGTTGCCTCACCGAATAGCTAGAATGGAAACCCCACAGATTTTTCACGCGCTCTTAGCTGACGCAAACATGAATGGGCCGCTATATGATCCCTACCCATCTCGCGTTGCCCCTGCCTGCTAGCTTAACTCTGCGAAGATCTGAATAAGAGTATTGCACCCATGGCATATAACTTAAACGAAGTGACCATTTTGACTATCAGCCGAAAAAATCGGTGCAGTAGAGCAGCTGCACATTATGTGGAGGGACAATGGAGTGTGAAATAACCAAAGAAGAAAGTGTGACTCTTGAGATCTCCCTCCCCCTCATTAACCTAAAATTCTTACGCACGTCTCCCACCTCATGAAGTACTCCGCATACCCCTACGATTCTGAGAAGACTCTCTTGAGTTCCAAGCTTTACACGAATGGCGGGCACGTACGAGCGCACACAGAAGTACTGAATTCACACACAACAACCAGAAAACACAATATAAACATGTTAAATAATTTCGCCGGTTTTACACACTGTCCGAAATTTGTTTAGTTCAAAAAGGTTGGGCACGTCTTGAGGGATTAGAAGTATACCTTTGCGGAGCACTTTTTATATGTGTTACTAATAACTTTCATAGTGTTTTAGAGTCATTGTTTAGATGACTGCCAGGGGATGCCCAAGTCTATTCCTGGATTCATTACTGCCGTATCGTGCAACGTATCGCAGAATAAATAACTAACCTTGTACAGCCAGTCTCATGCCAAGAGAGCCGTAATACAACCAAGCTGTAATGGTGATGATGATTATGACTTTCAATACAAAATGGCCTATTTATTGTCATATTTCATGTATAGTGGTGTTTTCGTTTTTCTATTTTCTTCATTGGTCATGTTACCTGCATGGCTATTGCTACAACAACAACAATTACTGCTTCTTCTTCTTCTACTACTACTACTACTACTGCTTCTTCCACTACTACTACTGCTACTACTACGACAACGACGACGATGACATTGATGATGGTAGTAAAGAGCACACACGGTCGAAGCAGACTACTTTAGTGTAAAAAACCCTAGGCTCATGTTGAAGGCACCGCACAGTCACAGCGAAAGCATGAAGCGTGGCCTTTCAGAGCCTTTTCTAAATCTCCTTGGCTAAGTGCTTGAAGCATACTTGCTGGGTATCCACTACGCTATAATTATTCATATTTTCGCATAGTAGCTTGATATTCCCTGTGCTATCATTCGTCATTTTTCGCAGAAGCGTGGTATTCGCTAAATACTTGCAACAAAATTTGTGCAAATTTCGTGTTACATTCGACGGCTGACGACGATGAAAAATTACACCTGAAGTGCGTATGTGCCACAATTATTAGGTGTTGAAGAACAAGCTTTTGCAATCTGTTGGAGCAATAAACGACCCATTCGTTATGCGATTCGCATTGTGTGACGCCTGGTTGTTCTTTCGCTGTTCTAAAACGCCTTATTTCTTACATTACCGCTTTTCCTTTCCCGACATCAAGCCTGCCTAAGGCAAGTTTGCGAACGCGTACCAAGCACCTGTGTGTCTTTGCGGTAGAAAACTGGGCTGGCACGCATTGGGCACGGGTTCCAATCTCACTACGTCTCCATAAGTCTATTGTCTACATTATTTTAATTATCTTCTTACTTCGTGTCATGATAAATACGGACACCGGTGGTGGTGAACAATAGGGCACTGCGTGTGGCCCGTGTTGTGATTTTATAACAGTTTTCGCTGTAAAAATGCGTACTCGGTAAATATTACAGGACATCGAAATCCCTCAGAAGCAGCAAAACCCAATCTGTCACAATGTGCTAATTTATAGGATTGCTCGAGTTCTTTTTTGTTTATTTTAGGTATACAGTGTACAACACAGACTAACGAGGCGTTCAACGTGTATAATACATGACTACATCTCGTTGGTTCACCCTCACTCGTACCTTTCTCTCAGTTGGTTGCATAGGCTGCCCGCCGATAGATCAAGTGAATGTCATCTTACGCGCAAGTAATGAAATATCATCAAGTCGGAATGAAAAAAAAAACACATCGGTATGGAATTAAAAAAGATAAAAAAATTAGTCGTCAAAAGCATTCCAAAGGTGTGGCTGCTGCACTCAAATGAGGAAGTTTGTTATTGCGTGGAAAGGAAGAAATTAAAGGAGGCGCGTGTTATGAAGTAATTACGGTCCTTCTTGATCGAAGGTCCCGACAGAAGAAAAGACGGTCATAAGAAAAAAAAACGCCAGGTCTGTGCGTGTCACGCAGTAGAGTCTCAGGGAAAGCTGGAAGAATGACCTTTCAGAGCTTTTTCTAGACACTGTTTGGGTAACTACAACAAGCACCATTGCAGAATACCCACTACAACATAAATAATCACAAATTTTATACTGTAGGCCAGCATTCACTTTGATATTCACTGTTTGTCGGAGATGCATGGTATTCGCTACACATTTGCTAGGAACTTTGTACATTTGATTCATGAAAATGAGTTATGCCAGAAACGGGTATGCGCCACAGTTAATAGGTGACCAGGAACAGTTTTCTAATGAGTTGTATATTTGGACGACCTAATGGTTACGTGATTACTATTGTGTGATGCCTGGCTCTTCCTTTGTTTTTTTTTAAACACTTTATAACTCATATTAACGCGATTCCTTACCCGGCCTCAATCCTGCCTAAGGATAGTTTAGAAACTAGTTCCAATCACCACCTTGGCTCAGTACTATAATATTGGGCTAGTGCACGCAGCGGACCCGGGTAAGGATACCATTATGTCTCTGCTGTTTTTGTTTACCGATTTTTTTTTCTGATTTTTCGCGATACTGGTTAGGAACACCAGTGGCGGCGGTGATGGAAAACTACGGTGCCGCAAGTGACCTGTATTCTGATCTTATGAGAGCTTTCGCTTTAAAAATTCAAATGCATAATTGCCGGCCTTTAAAGAACCGCCTACTCTATCGGCGCACTCTAACAAAAATAGAAGTCAAAAGAGGAATCCGACAATCTAATTCTTTACGGGTGCTTACTTTACGCCTTTTGAAAGGCAGACGCAGACAAAAAACAGAGTTGCAATTTACAAGGAAGTGGTAGAACTCTCGCGAAGCGCATTTCGATTGTTTTCCGCGTCGAAGGCTCCGCCGTATACGTAACACATATCACGCGTTTGCCTTTAGGCGCCGTCTTGGCGGGTTCACCGATCAGCCCGGCTAAGGTTACCCCGGCAATGGCGGGGGTAGCCGGGGTATCGCGCGTTGCGACTAGTACGGCAACAACTGCAGCTCCACCACCAGTGCCTCCTCTTTTTCTCTCCCTTCTCTGTGTTTTGAGTGCGTTGCATTGGCCACTGGTTTTCGTAGCTCTGAGTAAGAGCGAACATGCGCATTTCCGGTGGCAGTCACGCATAGCTTTGGGGTCGAAGTGAGGCTCAGTATGAGAAATACTCATGGAGTTGCGGACACGGACAACGTGCGCCTGTCAACAGTGAGAATACTGCTGAAACGGTGTTATTTTGTTTCAAGATGCTTTTTAGGGTACGTCTACGTCATAATGACATTTTTATCAACAGTAGAGTGCGCAGGGTGATCCCGCACATGAAAATAATAAAAATAAAAGAAAAAAACGCCTGTTTAAAGAGACGTAGTGCTTAAATTGGCTTTTGATCGCTTAATGACGGCAGTTTGAGGTGAAGATATGGTGTCATGTTGCCTGCAAGTACGCGGTACCCTTTTCAAACGTTTCGGACACACCTCGCATGTAACGGGAAAAGCTCTAGACTTTCGACGGCGCGCGATGTTGCGGACGTCGCCGTGCGCTGATTTCCCTAGTTGCTGTTTGCTGTTTCGTGGTTAGCCTAAACATGTGATGACCTTGGGCGTTATACCAGAATCTAGTGAGTGTACGTGACTGTAAGAGCTGTCTGCCATAGCCCTAGCACAAACCATGGCTGATGGTTACGTAGACGGCGCCAACACGCGCGCTGGTGTTGTTCGAGTGGTCGTACTCGCTAGTGTTTACCGAGTATTTGCGGATGGGTTCCGTTTGTAAATCCTGCGGTCAATACCCCTACATGGTGGGCCTCTGGCTGCCAGAGAATGGGCTTGATTGCCGGAATACGCCGGGGGCCTATCCTGAAAGCAATCTTTGAAGTCATTTATTAAAAATGTTGCTTTGATAGATGTTACCCAGCGCGTATGCAAGCAAGCGCGATCACTTGTTGAACGCCTTCAGAGACGCCAATTATTATTATTTATTATTAGTAAAACAACCAATTCAATTCAAATTGGGGGGGGGGGCTAGAAAAAATTAGTTACCGTTAAAATGACAGAAAACAAAATTGAATGATTATCCCTCCCCCTCGTGTTTTTGTTTTCATCAGCCAACAATACCTCCAAGTTGACAGGAACATGAAACATTCCATTGAGAATAGCATTATTTCTATACGGCGCGGATAAAACAAAGTGAGACTTCTCAGACAATAAGAGAAACCACGAAGAAAGCACGCTGGTGAACCAAACCAGAAGTCGTACAGGAACTCTGGTTTTAGCGGGACGGCTCAGTGTTCTCCCATAGTTGAGTGCGAAGTATTCGAAATCGTTAAACTTTTTCTTTCTAAACACAGAAGGCACATTCATTGTTTGGGTCGTGTTTTTTGTCCCACAAGTCTTCATTATGTTGTAACCAAAACAACAGAAAATGTTGGCGAATATTTGCGCAGAATGAGGCTCGTTTTTTGCGACCGTAATAGTGCAAGTCCACTTGTCGTAGTGGCGACTCAGTCAGCGTTCATTCTTTGAAGATGCATAATTCTTTAATGATTTTACGTGAGTGCCTCCCTCATTGAAGTCTTGATAATACGAAACGTCTATCAACGAATAATTGCTTTCATATGGTTGTTGTGATGCGCTTGTTTGTCCAAATGTTTCTGATGATCACGGCGTTTCTGCGACTGTTCGCAAGAGTAATGCGTTTATTTGAAATTAAGTAAAGCTTGAATGACAGAAAAGCACGGAATACGTGCAGTGTTCATTTTAATCAAATTCGAACGACAAATTGTTGATAATGGGAGAGTTATTGAAGTAAGTGAAGGCCATTTGGCGTAAGTAATAACGTGAGGTAAATTCCCATTCTCTGCAAGAATGTATGCACCTGAACAGGCCGTGATGAGGGAGTATTGGACACAATCTGCGTTACGAAAAGACCAGCACACCATCAATAAAATGCCATATAGTGAGATCAAAGACAAGAGACGATTCGTCTGTAATCATTATCGTTCAGTGCGCTAACAGGTCCCGCTCTGACGGCATGGAAAAAGCCACCTATGCTTATGGTACGTGTGTGAGGGCCCGTTTAAGATATATATCTTGCCAGGTTGCCTGAAGTTCGCAATCGCCAAAGAACTGGGCTGTTGTCATGCCAAGCTGTGAGAGATGATTGCAAATACGCGGTGTTTCCAAATGAATGTCGCACTAATCTGGGCCATATTTTGCCCGCCTATCCTTACAAGGTATTTTGTTGACACAACAGTGTAGTTGGATATAATGTACGGATGAAAATTGCTCTTTATTTTGTGAAAACACCTCCTGATAGTAGCATGACGATGCAATTAGTTTGCTGGCGTAATGAATAAATGTACAAGGTGCTCCTACACAACCAGGCGTGATGGAAATGATGTGACTCATTCTTTTGCTCGTCATATAGGTTTTGGGGGAAGTAGGCCTCTTTCTGGGGAGAAAACCCTTCAGCGCGCCGTGGTAACAAACTTTGAAGGCGACAGTTAAAGGGCGCTGTGCAATAGTTCATACGTCGCCCTCAGGAAGGCTTGCCGCTGCTCATGATGGTAGAAAAATAAAGGAGAGTAGTGTTGTATATTGGTCTGTTTGGTTTCGGTTCCACGATCACTGCCGCAGGTGGCGCCAGTGTTGTTTAGGTGTATAAGCATGCGCAAGTTGAAATAACGGGGCTTTTGTTCTGACGGACACCCAAGTTGTCTAGTCGTTCATTAACGGGCGGCACACGCCACCACTACATTGGTGACGAGGATGCTCGTTTAGGACAGGGTGTGATTTTTGTCATTTTGGCCGACTGTTTCCCGCACCATTAGTGTTTCCGGACTGGCACCACCGCCCCCGTTCCTGCCCACGCCTGGCCGCCCTGCTATGGCCCGGCCGCAATAGATCTGCATCTTCGAGAATTTTCTGCTCACATCTGGTGTTTCGGACTGTGCGCCGGATCGGCGCAAGGCTCTCCTAATCCCCAGCCTCCGCGTGGAAGGTCAGCGCATATTGTACATACTACCGCTTCAATCTTCGGCCAACGCAAAGTCCGGTGAGCCAACTACTGACACGCATTCGGGAGATGTCAAATACACTTCTCAGACGCAGCAGGAAGCGTCGTCGTGCGATACCGCTGTAGCAGCGCTGCATGCGTACTTCACGGCAATAACAAATGTTGTGGTTGAACAGCACCGGTTCGGTGGGCGCGTGCAGCAAGTCGGTGAAGCAATCAATTAGTAAATCACCGCGTTATGTGAGCTTTCTGCTACGTGCTTTTTTCTTTCTCCGGAAGATTACTTGCGTGACCAGTTCCTTGCGGGCGTATATCTCGGAACTTGCGCGAGCGGTTGCTGCTTGAAGCGTCTTTTCTTTCGTTTGTTCGAGCTGCATTAATAGCGACGCAGTTTGAGCAGGCAACCAATGATTAAAAAGAATTTGCTACTGCAAATGTCTGGAGCATAAATGCTCGCGAAAACACCCGTCCGCCCGCATCTACTGCCAGCGACCCCTCGAAGCAGCCACGCAGCCAACAGGGCCAGTGTTACCACTACGGTTCACCTCGGCACAACGCATCTTCATTCCGCTGCCCCGCCAAAAACAAGCGTTGTCATGGTTGCGGTATTATGGCTCCTTTTCGCTCAGTCTGCAACAGAAACGCCGCTCCTGTTCGTGAACTAAACGACGAAAGTTTGATAACTGAAGAAGTATTGAGCGTTCTTGCCGTGACGACATCCACTCATCTCGCAATCTAGGTATCGGTAGCAGTTGGGGAAACAAAGTTAACTTTTCTCGTGGATTCAGGGTCATCAGTACCAATTTTCACGCATGATCTATTTAGGCAGCATTTTGAAGGTCAGCAGCTTTCAGATGCTCGGATTAGACTACTGAACTATTCGAAGAAACCCATTCCAGTGTGCGGTTGCTACTTTGCTGATGTCACGTACAATAACTGCACAACAAAGCTTCTTTTTATGTCGTTGAATAAGGCACCTCGCTTCTGGGTATTGATGCAATCAGGGCGCTCAGTCTGCAGATTGATGGGTCGTCACTACAGTGTCTTGAAACGACAGCGTTGCGTTTTAGCGCTCGAACGGAGCACACCGCAGTCATGACAGAGGCGAAGGAGTCCATTCAACTTCCATCAGAATTAGTCGAAGAGTTTGGTGCTATTTTCTATCCAGGACCTGGCATCGCGAAGGGTTTTGTTCATCGCGTCAAAACACGGTAGACAGTTCAGCCAGTTGCTTCAAAAGTCAGGCGCCTTCTGCTCTCACTGCGGCCACGAGTCTCGGAAGAACTGCACCGCTTGGAAAAAATGGAAGTGATAGAGCGAATAAAGGCATCCGAGTGGGTGTCTCCCATTGTTGTGGTTGAAAAGAAAGATGGAGGTATCCGCCTTTGTGTAGATCTTCACAGGTAAACAAAGCCATCGTAGCAGAAAGCTTTCCCGTCCCTCATACAGAAGAGCTATTGCATAGTTTAGTGGGGGCAACACACTTTTCCAAGCTTGACCTTGCATTAGCGTACCATCAGGTCATGCTTCAACCCGAGAGCCGCGATTTAATGACTTTTATAACACACGACGGCCTCTTTCGTTTTAAGTGCGTGTGTTTCGGGCTTGCGTCGGCACCATCTGCTTTTCAGAGTATGATGTCAAAAATTCTGCAAGGCTTCAGCTGCGTCCTGTTTTATGTCGATGACATCATTGTGTTTGAGAAGGGGAGAGAGGAGCACATGGCAAATCTTACCGCAGTGCTGAGGTGCATAAAACAGGCAGGACTCAAATTGAACACGAAGTGCGTCATCGATACGCCGGAGCTTGCGTTCTTGGGCCATAGGATCACCGCAAACGATATTGTGCCGTTGAAGGAAAAGGTTGCTTTCATCCGAGATACTCTAGCGCCTACGGATCCAGCCAGCCTTCGATCATTTCTGGGATTGGTCGATTATTATTCTAGGTTTACTCCCAATTTCGCTGTATGGTCGAACCAATGCGTGTCCTGATAAGAAAGGGGCAGCGATTCGTTTGGTCTGACGAGATAGACGCTAGTTTCAGAAAGACCAAAGACGCGCTGGCATCTAGCTCTATACTGAGGATGTTCGATGAATCGCTTCCAGTCTGTGTCGACGGACCCATCAGAACTGAATTCAGGAACAGCGCAACCTACAAGTAGTTACTTCGTAACTACGGAAGCGAAAAAAACACGAACAGAAAAGGAAAGAAAAGAAAAGTTTCCGTAGTTACGAAGTAACTACTTGTAGGTTGCGCTGTTCCTGAATTCAGTTATGTCCTACCAACTTGCCCAAGCTTCCACGCTTCAGGACCCATCAGAGTTTGCAGTTGGAGCTGTCCTACAGCAGGTGGACGGAAATGTACTGCACACTGTCGTTTTCGCGTCTCGAGTCCTTTTGCCAGCTGAGAGGAAATATTCGGTAGGAGAACGGGAAGCGTTGGCCTGTGTTTGGGTGTGCGAGCGGTGGCACGTGTACTTGTGGTGACGCCGCTTCACGTTACTCACTGATCATCAAGCCTTGGTGGCATTGCTTTCAACCCAAGAAACAGGAAGGCGCCCCTTGCGGGTAGCTCGATGGACAGAGCGCCTAATACGGTACAACCAGACCATCGAGTACCGCAAGGGGTCGCAAAACCAAGTGGTGGACGAACTCTCACGCCTGCCCGCGTCGTCTTTCCAGGAAGAAAAAACGCTGTTTGACGAGGTTGTATCAATTCTCGAATTTCCTTCCTGCATTACCAGAGAACAGTTTGAGCAGTCCCAATTGCAAGATAGAGCACTGCAGCAAAAAAAAATCTATGTGCAATCATCGTGGCCTGCACACAAATCGTTATCGGCCGAGCTTCAGCCATTCTTCAAAGTACGTGACGATCTGTGGTAGACAATTTGATCTTGCATGGTGAACGGCTTGTGGTTTTCACGTCACTCACGCAGCAGGTAACCGCTGCAGCACACGAGTCGAATCCCGGAGTGGTGCGAACAAAAGCGCGGCTGCGAGAAAAGTATTCGTGGCGGGCATGGACCGCCAAGTCGAGCTAGCTATTCATATGTGTAGCATATCCCAGAAAGCAGACAAGAGCGTCAAGGTGCGAGCTACACCCTTGCAACCGGTCCCCTTTCCAGAGCAGCCGTGGCTCAAACTCGGCATAGATATTGTAGGTCCCTTTGAGAGGGTGCCCTACGATTGCAGATATGCAATCACGCTTGTAGATAATTATTCCAAATGGCCCGAAGTGCATTTCTGTAGCGAGACGACAACCAGCACAGTAACACGCTTCTTAGTCGCTGTGTTCGCGCGCGAATGCTACCCAGAAGAGATTATTTGTGATAACGGTCCACAGTTTGCATCTCGGGAGTTGGAGGTATTTCTTCAAGATGGCGGCATCCAGGTCAAACATTCGTCTGTATACTATCCACAAGCGAACGGCCAAGTGGAGCACTTTAACAGAGTGTTAAAAAGCTTCATTCAAGTGGCCGTTCTTGAGCAGCGACCCTTGCGCCAGGCGGTAACAGAGTACCTGAGGTTTCACCGATGCTCACCACATGCTACAACGGCAAGGGCTCCAGCTCTTCTGCTACACGGGCCGGCTGCGGCGGCTGCATTTCTGATGGAGGCAGAAATGTTGCAGGCCCGTGTGCTCAGAGTTGGGTGCACGTTAAAGAACCCCAGGTGGTCGAAATTTCCGGAGTCCTCCACTATGGCGTCTCTCATAATCATATAGTGGTTTTGGGACGTTGAACCCCACATATCAAATCAATCAATCTGCTACACGGGCGGCTGCAAAGAACTCGGTTGGATGTCGTCGGGCATCCGCCGGTAACCTTCTTTGGTGAACGTAACTCGGAACTCGGGTGTTTACGTGAGCGGGTAAAGCAAAAGCAACAGAGCAGCAAACGATACACGGACGCTCGGAGGGCTGCAAGAGAAACCAGAGTTGACGTTGGTGACTTCGTCAGAGTGAAGAAACGCACTACTAGATTTAAAGGCAACCTGGAATTCAGCCATCCAAGAGAAGTGATCAGCAGAAAGAACCATCTTATTTTCGCCTGGCTGACGGCAAAACGTGGAATGCATCCAAGTTCCCAAAGGTGCCCCGAGCTTCTGCCGCCCTTTATACGTGGGGAGGAAGCGGTACAGCTAGGGGAAAATGATCTCTGCCTACATGCGGGGGCCCCATCCCAGAGATAACTACCAGGACTTCAGCGGCTGCTCCTTCGGCTGTGCAGGAACCCACGTCTTTTGCCTACGCTGCGCAGGCAACTACTTCTCCTTCGGCTGCGCAGGTGCACGGGCTGCCTGCTGCGACACAGTCGGCCAAGTCTCCAGGAGCAGTCACACAACAACGCAAGGTGCAACCACCAAGAAAGAGACTACCACCAGAGCGTTATGGCTGCAAGGTGTAGCAAGAGAAGTTGTGCTAAAGTGAATGAAATGGACGTATCTAGTGTTGTTGATTTCTTTTGTAAATTGTGTGATTTTGTAGTACTAAATAGTTACATTCATTGTACAGGTTGTATTTTTGTATAGTGGCTTTTTCATATGTGCTAACACACTAAACTACTAAATAACTAATATATATGGCTGTTTTTAAGGAATGGAATGTGTTGTATAATGGTCTGTTCGGTTTCGGTTCCAAGATCACTGCCGCAAGTGGCGCCAGTGCTGTTTAAGTATATAAGCATGCGCAAGTTCGAATAACAGGGCTTTTGTTCCGATGGGCACTCAAGTTGTCTAGTCGTTCATTAACCGGCGGCACTGCCACTACAAGTAGATGGGCAGGGAAGGTGTTCAGATATTTGTATAAGATGAGCCTGAACACAAATGGGAGAAAAAAAACTAGGACAGTCACCAGTAAATATACGGCTGGCAGTGTGTGCGACACGACAAGAAAAAACATTTAGTGACAAGTCAGAGAGGTAGACTGAATTTATTCGACGACCGCGATGGAAAAGAAGCCGGCTCTGGATAACTACCGAAAGGGCAAGAACGAAATAAGGTGGGAGAGGTTTTATGATAGCTTAAGGGTTTACTGTTCGAAGCGAGGTCTGGTTGCCTTAGAACACATAGTCATAAAACGACATTCAGTAAAGAAGAACATAGTACATGCTGCGGCAGAATTAAGGAAACAACGAAACATGTTCTGATTGAATGCAGCGATATCAATCCAGGGATATGTGTCGATACAAACCTACATAAGGCTTTGGGTTTCAGACACTAACATGGAAAGCTGAACACACCCGCCATAGTAGCAAATAGACGGTTAGTTTACTGGTGGCTGAAAATAGAAAATAGGTGTGGAGATTAGGACAAGTCGCCGTCCCCATAGCGAAGCCTACCATTCACCTCTTCTTTATTCGAACACTAGTATCATATTTATTTCAATGAATTTTAATGATGATAGTCGCTTGTCATTTCAACACAATTTGCAACATTCCCCTAACCACCACAGTAAGTCCCCATGGTGAACAAAATCGCAGTTGCTGTAATTACTAAACACGCAATGTTCATCGCTAATAGTTCTGGGTCCAAGTCAATCCACGTGGCAAAATCCTGGTTTTCTCTTGCGCCTCGTCTTCCAGCGGTGTTTCTTAAGCTCTTTCCATGCTCGAGCGTCTTTGCGAACGCGTTCCCCATGATGGCTTTGAGATGTCAATGGTCAGTTTCCGTTCGCAAGAACAACGATGACGTCAAGTCTTCTCCGATGTTCTTCTGTAGCTAGTTTTGAACAGTTTTTTTTTATGTTCCTTGTCCTGGTTTTCTTCACCTCAGAATAACGAGTCATGTCTCACTGTGTTGGTTTGGTCTCTCTCATTCACGGCTGTGACGCAGTTTGGGCATTCTTCGCTGATGTGAGATGTGTTAACCGCGTTGCTCTCAGCCTTGACGTCATCATCTTTCTAGACGAGGCAAGCTTGTGAGCAGTACAAAGTAGTTGCTTTTGTGTTCTCGTGGTCTTCCTTGTGATTTTTGTATTCATTATGGAATAGTTAACCCGTTTAGTCTGAAGGGTTTCAACGTCGAGAAAAACACATTTTCATAAACACAGCAACCTTGTACATTTGATAAGCGATTCTATTCTCTAATAGAGCAAACAAAAAGCAAATTAGCATACAGGTTAGATGTTTACTCTCGCTTTATAAAGTGACCTTGATCTTTCTCCGTTGGGCACTCGCACGCAAGCCAGTGAGGACAATATAACATCTGAGTCTGTCAACGTTGGTTTGTACGCATCCTTGATATAACACGAATGACATTTTCAATTTACAAAGACTTTCTTGTTTTTGGTCATAGAAATGTCTACCCCCGCAAAACATCGGAGTTGTTGCAGAGATCTTGTCATTACCTTCATGAGTATTGCATGTTCACACAAATTCTGAAAATGTAGAAGGTGTCTTGGACTTTGAGGTTGCTTTTCAATGTTGATCTTTGATACCGCATTCCGTACAGTGAGATGTGATGGTTTGCAGGACAGGCTTCCGCACTTGACCCCACCCCGCCTTTCGTAGAGGGCCTCCGGGATCTGGTTCAGTGTGAGAAACGTGTGAATTCACTGATGATCTTGTCACTAAGTGATGTTTGAGTGAAACGGCAGCCGTCACAGAAGGTTCGCTGAACGAATATCCGTCTGTTGTCGGGCTATCATTCTTCTTGACCCTGCCAATATCTGCCGTCGTTGTGGAGGCCGAAGCAGGACGGAGCCGAAGTAGACGTGAGGGCTCCAGTCTCTCGAACCTCCAGACGACACCTGCACTCACGGGGCTGCAGTGTCAAGATGTACGATGTTGACCTTGATGGGCTGCCTTGACTTGTGAATATCGCGCCCTCATCGTGAAAAGCAAGTCAGGCCGGAGCTGTAGCAGACTTGAAAGTTCCCATCTCGCGAGCCTACAGACGATGCTTGCATGAATGTCAGTCCGTGGGTGCTCCTAGTGGTCTTAGTTATAGCCGGAGTCGTGCTCTCGGGTCTTGGTGGTTAAGCCTCGTTCAAAAGGTTGAGGTAACGGTGGCTTCACAAAAATCCTCCAGGCACACGACCTCCCGTTCTCGCAGCTGCGAAATAAGGGCGCGTGATATATCCCTTATATCGCCAAGCGAAGTACGCGTAGGAGATTAAAGCGGGTGCCGCAGCGCAATGTGGCGACGCAAGCTCTTTGCGCCATCTTGCTGGTAATGCTTAAAACACAATTCCCTACCGTATACTTGTGAACAGCGGTAAGCGGTAGATATAAGTAGCTTGCCGTTTGAACGTTGAAGGATGTGCTCCAGGGTTGCTCAGTGGTTAACGCCTCGCTTTCACGACGCATAGGTCCCACGTTAGATTCCACACGCCGGAGTGTTTTTCTTTTAATTGTTTTTGCATTTTCAATTATAGATACGTATACATATACGGTGCATGACATCGACGCCGACGCCGGCGGCAGAATCCAGCTGAAAGGGTCCATATAATTGCTACCGCAATAATAACTATTGTAGTGTCATTCGTGTCTAAGTGCATGCTCCTCACCTCCCCCGTGTCTGCTAGCCTTGGTAGTGAAAGCGCCATCTTGTCCTCGGATATTGCTTCCACAACAAAACCTGCTTACCCTCCCCTGTGTGCCGATAGAGCGTGTGTCTGTGTCTGTTGTTTCCTGCTCGACGCTCTAGGGGCGCTGCTGCTGCTGCTGCTGGGAGATGAGGCAAAGGCAAAGGGGTGTGGTTGGCACTACTTTAGTTTTTTTAGGGACTTGATGTACTTCTCCGTCTCCACTGCTTCACTGCATACTAAGGTGCATGCGGCAGTTAGAGGGGCGACCATCAGAGAGCCGCACCTACATAGCGCGACTAAAGTTACTGTATATGCTACCTTTAGGTCGCTGAGTTTAGGAAGCCGCCTGCAAACGTGCACTGGGAGAATCTGGTGCAGAGGCCACACCCGGAAAGCATGGCCGCACCATCGAGAGCAGTCGCCGTCCATCTCAAATCTACCAAGGTATGGTCGTGTGCTCTGCAAATTGTTAGCTACGAACTTGTTGTGCCTTATCAGCTTTAAAATAAATTTTGACAGCAATGTATTTGCCTGAAATAGACACTATTTTCTAAAGACATACTAAAGTAATCGATGCTGTAAACTTAGCGAGGCACTCCCTGTACCTCGGCGGACATGTTGTTTGTGTTCGTCAGTTGTTGCTTATACTCCATAGCTAGCGCCACTTGACATGGCGGCAGCAGCGGCACATGTTATTCAGTACGACACTGCTTCTTTGCGCTTTGCGATTCTCGACTAACTGAAAAAATTTTTTTCAACTTCGTTTGCACAAATAATGAAGGTGTTCCTTCATTATTCACCGGTCATTGACACGCCAGGCACACCGACTGGTGAGCGGCGACACGCTTCGTCGATCAGCGGCAGGCTTAAGTCACCTGCGAAAAGAGAGTGCAGCTTCGCCACGTAACTATGGTTGCTAGCCAGGCAAGACGGCAGGCCTCTGCGCAACTTTGCTCCCGTCAAGGGCATATGCTGGAATAATGAGCGTGAGCCCTTTTGCCATAGTTCCTTTCTCATAGCCAGGAGCTCAGTGAGGGCAGATTTCTATGCATCTAGTCATTTTTAACCCCTTGGAAGCGAAAAGAGTGGTGCGGAGAGCTCGCAGTGCGGCTGCAATGTGTACCCACCACCAAGCCCCAAAGCGTGAACTTGCGAGACCAAGGAACGACGTCAACACCGGCAGCAATCGCAAGCTAGCATCAGTATTGACCCGGAGGCAGCGGCGGCGGTGATGAGGGCTTGCGCAGACGAGACAAAGCGGGCTTTTTGACAGCGCATGCCGAAGTGAAAGCCCACAAAACATGGGCCGCACGCAAGAAGCGACAAAAGAACCTCGAATAGGAGCTGGCGCGTGAGGTAGCGGTCAAGCGCCGAAGGCGGCCGCCATCCCAGGTAGGTAGCACTGACGCGTGCTTCAACCATGACTTCCCCGGTAGCTCGCTTTGCCACAAATGTAAGATATGCGGCAGCTTGGAGTTTGAGAACAACTTCAACACCGTCGCCTTGATTCACAATGACCAGAACCGTGCCAACGCTGCCACCTTGCTCCAACAAGGGTTTCACGGTTTTAGCGATAAGCAGTCGAGCTTCGCCTCCCTGAACATCGTTCACTTCGTGGAGATGGCGTGACTTCTTTTCCTTCATAGGGCAGGTAGATTATTTAGCCTCTCAGATGGCACGATGCCATGGCGAGACACTAAGATTTAATATGCAAAAAAAATAAGAACACACAGGTTACTACATGCAATCACCTAATGTAATTCGCAAACGAAAACTATCTTCTTTTTCTGGGACCCGATGTATTTATCCCATTCATTAGTCGATCCTATACATTGCAAGCTTCTGCGCGTATTGATATTTTTGTTCTCAGTCGATGCAATGCTCATACGAAGCCCTACTTTGTGACCTATCCCCTACGATGCCCTACCTCGTCACCTAACTGCTGTGCGTTAAGTGTTGTATATTTATTCTCACAGATAGACGTGTGGGAATAGCTATATTATTCAAACGGGCAGATGCCGATATGGTGGCTTGCACGAACACCCTAACAACGTCTTCAACATGGGCCAGGCTCACAACGACATTTATTATAGCGTTTGTGGGTGTACACATGGAAGCAGATTTTATACAAAAACTAGGTGGTAAGCGCGTTACCGCATCGTGTATTGCGCTTTTAAACCAAAAGTTTGATTACCCTAACTGAGTAAGGTGCCATGTGGTGGTATGCTCGAAGTGATGAAGCAACGTTCGCAGCACCTGTAGATTCTTTCTTTCTTCTTCTTCTCATTCTTTTTGTCTCGCGCCCTCTCTCTTGCATTGTATGTTGGCCGATCTTGTGAAAATGTAACAAAATTTGAAGTCGGGATTCTTCGTCTATGTCGTCTTGTCCTTTCCTAATCGTTCTAAGCGCTCCTATAGCACTTTATGATATGCTTAGTGCCGGATATCGTCATTTATAATTCCGTCACGATGAAATCTCTAAATTTGCGTATCTGAGGCTTCATTCATTTATCCTTTTCTGACATTACTCATGTAAACGCCACCGACGGTCAATTTTTGTATTTAGGAGGCATTGAGGAATTTGTCCTCAAAAGGTGTCATTGTCAAATATCATTTTAGTTCTGTCAGCACAACTATACAACTACAACCACGCTGCGCAGGCTACTCACACTCCATCTACATTTAAATTAACTTTATTACAAGCAATCTCAATCAGTATCACGCGTGATATGCATTATCAGAGCGAAACAATTCTACAAGACTGAGTAGGATGAAAAGAAGCCGAATGCATGTAAAGGAGTTTTCAAGTTCGTGCTCGAGGTGAAAAGACGGTGAAACGAAGCTAAGCCAAACCCTTTGCACTGTGAATGACCTTCGCATTCCCGTGGCTGCCATTTCTTGCATCAGCAATGAAAACGAAATGAACAGGGTAAGCAACCTCGATATCGGACCACAAGAGTAAATTTATCGTCCAGTGAGAAAAAACAATACTCAAGAATAATGTTAAACTTATGATCTGATATTGTTTACGATTACAAGAGCTTGTATCTTCAACAAAAATTAACGGTTTTTAATTTTTAACTTGAACGTGCTTAATGGCGGGGTCAACCTAAGCTTCGGGGACGTATTTTCACCACAGAATTGACGACGTGAAATGAACACAATGAGAGGGCAAATAAAAAGAAATATGGCTGATTCCTATATGTAGAAATCGGTATAACACAAAAGTGAAACGTGTCTTTACAGCGGTATACCATGCGCGGTCATTTATGAAAAGAACATTTGTCGTAGCTATAGTAGTGAATATGGAGAGTGCAATCAGAAGAAGCCATGTTGCGGACAGGAGAACGTCTCTAATTCGAGGCATAAATTAGACTAGTGTCACGATGCAGTAGCATGTTGATGAGTTATAAAACACTAAAGTTCGACTAAAGGCGAATGAAACGCCGGTTTTGTCCGGTATCTGGGGCGATCGTAAACGGGGGACGCGGTGTTAGAGCCATGGAAGGCAGGTGCGTGTCACTGTAGCTTTTGAACGAAAGGAGACAGCAAAGCCTTAGGGTGCACAGAATTTTCGAGGTCAGCATACTTGCGCTTCAAAAATACGCTTCAACGTGTCAGGGCAGGACTTTCTTCAGAGCAATGGTCAGGGATTTATATGCAATGGCCCGCTTGATTAGTTTTTAATGCGGTGAGCGATTGGGCCAATGTGGTTTACTGTTTCTTGGCCGACACACCCAGCGTAATTGAAAAACCAATAAAAGTGGAAAGTCAAGGAATTTGTAGCCATTTTTATTATATGTGTATATGCCATGAGTGAAGCCGACGGCAAAGCTAAGGTCTTCTCCTCACGGTGTGTTGAAGCGTTCAAAAAATTGTCATTTTTTTTACAAACGCGCCGAATAAGACAGACGCGTCAAACATGACGTGTCTGTATCAGGAAGAATTGTGAGAGTGGTTCAAGATTGTCATGTGTACATTTGTGGGCTTCTTTCAGGTGTCTTTTTTTTCTCTATTTCAACAGCGCGCTTTCGGTGTCCAGCTGTGACAGTTGTTAGTGCACGCTCGTCCTGTGTTGATTAATTTCTTGCACGCTTTCTTCTTGAGGTGTGCACTAAAAGTTTCGAACTTTTTGCTATTCATAATTTGTTGCTGTTGCTGAAATAATGAACAATAAATGCTCAACTATGTCGATGGAATGAACTTATACAACCAAGTAAGTGTGCACGTGGATGCATTCAAGCTCGAGGTGTCCAGGTTTGACGGTGTGGTAGCTATCAAACAAGAATGGTCCTTGCGCATGCTATCTTACAGCAGTGTACAGTAAACAATTAAGAACTTGTGTAAGGGTGAACTTTTTTTGTGTTGCAGCGACCGCTATGGCAGAGAGATTAAGCAAGTTTTATGAAGGCTACATATGACCATTCGGAAACCGAATTTAAGTTTTATACTCTAAGTGCCTGGAAAAAAAACTATAGTATTATTTCATCCTCATGCCATTAAAGAAAAGTAGAAGGGTGGCATGGCGCTTAGCTGAAACAAGGGCATCATTTATCTACATAGAACGCGCCATTGTTCAGGACGGATGAGTGGCGCCGGTTCGTAGAGTGTAAAAATGCGTCAGCAATATCGGCACACGCTTGACTAATTTTTGCGGTATCTTTATGAACAGTGTACTGTACTTAGAGAGTATACACAAAAAGCCGTTTTAGAAAAAAAAAGCTTTTGTGGAATAGGAACGGAGTGAATTTCTATTGCTCGCAATCTCTGGAAGCTCTCGCAAGGAGCCCCGCCGCGGTGGTCTAGTGGCTAAGGTACTCGGCTGCTGACCCGCATGGCACGGGTTCGAATCCCGGCTGCGGCTGCTGCATTTCCGATGGAGGCGAAAATGTTGTAGGCCCGTGTACTCAGATTTGGGTGCACGTTAAAGAACCCCAGGTGGTCTAAATTTGCGGAGCCCTCCACTACGGCGTCTCTCATAATCATATAGTGGTTTTGGGACGTTAAACCCCACATATCAATCAATCTTTCACAAGGATGTAGTCGGCGCCGTTAGAATGATTTGTTCCTTTTCTGGAGCATTTCTTAGTAAATCTCTCGGAAGAGAGGTCGAACGGGATAGGCTTAGAGCATCGAAATCACTGGTATTATGCGTTGTTTATAGCCGCATGTTGCAACAAGATTGACTGTTTATGTATCGCTTACTTTTGCAGTTTGCATTTTTACAGCAACGTCATTTTGTAACACGGATTCGTAAATTTATACGCCGGTGATTTAGCTCTGTCTTGGCGTTTGCACAATAGCAAATCCTGCCTGTGCACATGGGACAACTGAGCTGAATTACAAAGTTCCCACGGAAATTGAGTGTAGTACAAGATCGGTGTTCATCGTCGCAGAAATTTTTGGCCGCTTTATTTTATTGACTACAAAGTCTAAGCGTGGTTGTCACAAAAGCACAATATGTGATGGCGTCCCACATTGCTCTTTTTTTATTTTTTGTTACCATTTTGTATGCCGACTTCTAGCAATTTCACCCGACATAACGGTTTCATTTCAGTGCATTCGAGTTACTGAGATAACGCAAACTGAAGTAAGTGCTGTGCCTTTTGATTGCCAACTTTAGAGATTAAAAAAAAAGATGACAGAAAGCTTGGACTTGCCTTCGAATCGCCATCGGCAAACGCATAATGGACAATGTCACTTCTATCACGCGCAGAGTGCATGAATCACATGGTACAGCAGGATCTGATAGCACACGCACTTCACCCGGATAATCACTGCGCCGGCGAATAATTCTTGTGATTACATCGGCACTGCATTGTTACCACAAATAAAATATTTCACAAAGACAATGCAAAATCTGCTCTTTTAGCAAGTCAAGTATAACTCGTTGGCTTGCAGATGATTGCCAGTAATCTTTGATAACAAAACCGAAAATAATAATCACTGAAAAGTATAAACGTTTCATAGGATATGCAACAATTCTGAGTGATTTGTGGTGTTTAATGTCCCAAAACCACCATATGATTATGAGTGACGCCGTATTGGAGGGCTCCGGAAATTTCGACCACCTGGGGTTCTTTAACGTGCACCCAAATCTGAGTACACGGGCCTACAACATTTCCGCCTCCATCGGAAATGCAGCCGCGACAGCCTGGATTTGATCCCGCAACCTGCGGGTCAGCAGCCGATATGCAACAATTCTATCTTTTACACACGGGAGAACAGAAAAATGGAGATGTAACACACAAAACAATAGTTCCAATACAGTTAGTTGTTCCAAACGAATTCGCAAAGTGCCAGATCGCTTGTGAAGTCCAAGAGTGAAATATTCGGGAGTGCTATCAGCACGTTGTTGAAATCTCAGTCCGTGACATTGCATAGCCACCACAGTAACAGGCGCTCCCCCCCCCCTCAATAAAAAGCGCTCTTGTCGAGGATCAAGATCTGTACGTCTCTAGAAAAAGGACGTTGAGTACGATTTTACGGCATCGATGAGTTGCTCTCTTTGCTCAATTTTATTTTCAGGAAAGATTTAAAGCACAATGTTTTTCCTCGCCCGACAACCGGCGAATGCGGACTAGCCCGGTGGACATTTCTGAGATGGCATTTTCTTATTCGTGATCGCTGCAAATAATTTCACCCTGGATTATTTTAAATGTCGCTCTTCTTGATATTCGAAACCTACAGATTTTCGCTGCAGCCATTCGCGCGATAATTTTGTCTCTTAGCATTAGCTTCTTTTCGTTTTGTTTTCACATAATGTGAATGTGCTCACATTTATGATTTGTAGTAACCTTGAAACAAAGCCTGCTAAAAAAAGAGCCATAAAGGAAAAGAAGTGTGCTCAGGAGTGTGTTGTGTGTCCGAATCCTATCTGCTCACATTCAGCATTACCGTGGCATTACTCTCAGCTTTACCTAGATTCCCGTTTTTAGTGATGTTTACTCGCACGTATTTTAGTGCAAGGTCATTCACACACCATTCAAATACTTATTAGGCAGAGGCGTGAATTACCTAGGCCATGCACTGCCTCCCCTCCTCGCCAACTCTTCCTGGGAAGGTCTTGATGAATAGATCTCATCTTGCCATGTCTTTCAAGAAAGATCCCTTTGCTAGTTTGTGAGCACTCATAACTTGTTTTAGAAGGTATTAGTAACGTAGAGTATTTGCGATGTTGGTTCGTCATTCTCTGTTTTTTAGCGCATGAAAAAAAAACACGGACAGTGAGAGACGGGACCCTTTTCTGCAGTGAACATTGTTGCAAGTTGGCACCTGTTTCATCTTGCTCTGTCCCCGTTTTTTCGTGCGCTAAAAAACCCAGCTATATACTAAAAGGCGCCAGAAACGGCACCGATTACGGGAGATATTAATATTGAAGAGAATCGACACTATGGTCGAAAAAGTTAATGATAGGGTGGTGGATTCAATACACTATACACCAAATTACACCCTTATTGGTGTTTTATAATGTCTATAACTCACACCCCTACACCACGTAATGGGTATAACAAGCAGGACTACACCTATACTATGGGTGTATGTCTTGATTCCCACCCCAGGGGACAAACATTTTTGGGGTGTAAAAGCAAAGGTACACCAAGGTGGCCTTAAGGGAATGAGGGTGTAAAAGCGATGTACACCCAAATAATCTTAAGGGCGTAAAGATGTAATCTTGTTAATACACCTTTGAACAACACAAGTAGTGTAGGGGTAAAATTCACCCAAACATCTAAAAGGGTGTGAGGGTGCTTACGCAGAATTATGCCTCAACACTCATGCGAAAAATACCATAATTTGAGTGCTACCCCCTTCCAGTAGGCCCCCGTGGAAGCACTACAAAGCTTACCCTTTTGCTAGACCTTTCAAGTGCAGGTGTCTAATTGTAGTGGCTCCTGCCATAGTGTGAAAATCCTGGCCCTAGCACTGCTTTTATGGTGCATATATGAAGCACGACCTATAAGGCTCTCACATATAACAGGTAATCGTAGCTGAATGTGAAGGCATCACCAATAATGAGCTGCCGCACATAACACAACGTTTACAAAGTCATCCCATAGTGCAAAATGAAATCAACCTTTATTTTATTAGACACAGAGCACACACATGCTTCAGAGACAAATTGTAGCTTAATCAAAAACCTTTTTCGAGTGTGCAGAGCAGAATGCCATTCGATACAAAAAATGACCAGAAATCAGACGTTAACGGTATGGCATGGAGCTCTAACGACCAAGGCATACATACCAAAGTACAACAGAAGAGCCTTTATTTGTGCTTAAAAATAAAGAACTAATTTTAACATGCTTCAATGCAACACAAAAGTACAGTGCAGTGAAACATACAAACAGCAGGAAGAGTGCAGTGCAGCATGCCTGATTTTTCCAATATACTGAAATAATATATCAAAGCAGACTGCCATTGCCGCAGTTTGCATGTGTTGTGGCATGTCTTATGCATAATATTGAAGGCTAGTGGTATTTTATTGAGTATACCAAAAAAACACTCTTAAAATGGCATTTTCATTTCACAAAAACCCTTGTGTGTTCAAACATTCAGAACATTGTAGAAACAATAATACAGGAGTGAAAACAATATGAAAAATTACAGTGACCTAACAGCCTCACTACATACTTACCATGCAGAATAGTTGATGTAAAGATGTCAAATATTAAACGCATCACATGATAACATGTTACCTTGAAACAATGCAACATCAAAGACCATAAAATGAACAAACAAATTGGGGTGAAAGAGTAACCACTTAGAGCTACCAGGAGTAGAACAGCCAAGAAAAGATCTGGAGCAATAATTTCGAGCATTATATCTTCCTTTTCCAGGAAGAAAATTTAACTTTGGAGCAGGTTTCAGGAAAAAGAAACGCAGCAGTTTTTAGCCTGAAATTCTAAGTTTACAGTACTGATTGATATGTGTGGTTTAACGTCCCAAAATAACCATAAGGTTGAAAGAACGTCATAAAGAAGGGCTCCGGAAATTTCGACCACCTGGGGTTCTTTAACGTGCACCCAAATCTTAGCACACGGGCCAACCACATTTCTGCCTCCACCGGAAATGCAGCCGCCCCAGCCGGCATTCGATCTCGCGACCTGCGGGTCAGCAGCCGAGTACCTTAGCCACTAGACCACCACGGCGGGGCTCCAAGTTTACAGTAGTACAACATATCAGACTGAATCACCCAATTGAATAAAATATATTTATGAAATTATTTAACAACCGCTTATTCATTCAAAATACATGAAAGCGCAGTTATTTTAATAAGCAGCCTCTTGAACTGCCCCACAGTGCAAACAATGCTAAAACTCACAATAGCATTTGCCGAGCCTAATAAGTTGTTTGACAGGTGAGCCGTAAATTGGAGAGATTCATAAAGAAGGAGTTCAAAGTGGTGGCGAAAAGAAAAAAAAGTGGCGTACGATTTTCTTTATTGTCTCCTAAGGCCGTAAAAACCTCATAAATCAATCTAAAAGACGGCCAGCACTCATACTAGTACTCGTTATTGTATGACATCTGCATGCGTGAGTAACAAAGGGCAAAAATATTTTTTGTCCTGTGATAGCGAGTATTAGTAGCCACTTCCAAATCATAAAGAACTTCTTCGCAGAGCAAAAATGTACTGTGGCAAAAGCGACTTAAAAAGTGTTATGCTTCTGTGAGAAAGGGGTGCGAAACTTTTTTTAAACCGCTTTACTTTTTTATTTTTTTTGCCGTGAGGTTAGTGTATAGTCAATTAAAAATATAATTATGGTTGGCGCATATTTGTTAGATTGGATGATGATGGCCCCGCAGCGGTGGTCCGGTGGCTAAGGTACTCGTCTGCATTTTCGACGAACGAAAATGCTGTAGGCCCGTTTACTCCGATTCGGCTGCACAAGAGCTCCAGGTTATCGAAGTTTCCGGAGCCCTCTACTAAGGCGTCTCATAATCAAATGGTGGTTTTAGGACGTTAAACTTCACACATCTATCAATTGAAAGGTGATGCACAAAGTTATGGTGATCACTGAATTTCATATTTATTAATAAAATTAACAATACTGAGAAAATATTTACGCCGGCGGGGCATTTTATAACGATTTTGTGCAAAAATAAGAAATTGTATCTAATGAACCCTATTGGTGCAGCTCTTGTGCTCTTGAACAGGCAAATATGAATACAAAAATAGCATGTAATATTATGCTCTGGAGAATAAACATGTGCTGTAATTAGATATGAATGCCTGAATTGAATAGTCAATTTCTCAATCAAACCAAACCACACAAACGAAGAAAACACATGGTCAGGAAGGGTGCTCACTAGCAACTGTTTCTAACATATATGCATAAGGTTACACACAACCTTAAAAAGGTGGCGAGTCGGCATGAAGTACTGCTGGAGTTCGCTGCCCCAAACAAACTAGCAAAGTTGCGCCTGTGCATCACTGGAAATCATGCTGAGCAGCTGAAGCGCTGTAAAAAGAAGCATGCGTGGCCGTTTACGAAGTGTGCCACTGAAGTGGTTTACAAAATACCCTTATTGTACAGAAAGAGACATGTTAGAAATGAGAGACAGTTGCAAATGACTGCCCATACCGTTTATGTGTTTTCTTCGCTTTTTGGTCGTCATTTTGGCACAAAATTGACTAATATTTATGTTAGACATAAATATTAGACATGTAGACATGTATTAAAGCGTGTCGGCTTTAATACAAGAATGATGTTTGTCAACATCAAAGTAAACTCGGCTACTCTTCATGTGCACACTATTTCCACGCCTTAGTGTAAAACAATACAAAACTTGCTTTGAAGTATTAATGGGCGGGGCTTTCACCTAACGCTGATTCCTTTTTTTTCCAAGCTTGAGTTCATGAATGTAAATGAACAGTCGTACATAATTGATTGACTGATTGAATGATTTGTGAGGTTTAACGTCCCAAAACCACCATATGATTATGAGAGACGCCCTAGTGGAGGGCTCCGAAAATTTCGACCACCTCGGGTTCTTTAACGTGCAGCTAAATCCAAGCACATGGGCCTACAACATTTCCGCATCCATCAAAAATGCAGCCGCCGCAGCCGGGATTTGATCCCGCGACCTGCGGGTCCGCAGCCGAGTACCTTAGCCACTAGGCCATCGTTGCGGAGCAACATCCGTACATGGCCATATACAAATAGCCAACTGAGTGACTAACACGATCACTGAGACGCTATTTATACCAACCACATATGTACTTCTTACCGCATTTTCGAGTGCCAGCTGGTTTTAAAAAGCCTCTCCCCTATCTAAAGCACTGCACTCGCTTTTCAGCGTGGCCCCTTTGTTTACGCTTATGCGTTCATATATTCTCAGTTCGAGATGAAAATGCCTTGAGATCACTATAAGTAACTTTCAAAATAGTGGCTTTGTCGATTTGTGTGCATTCTGTACAGCGCTTTTTCCTTTCCTGCTATTGCTTTTTTAATCTTAGCCACTTTCCCTCTATCTGCTGAGTGTTGCAAGTGAATTTATTTATTACTTAATTTTGCTGTTTTTTCATCGTTACTTTTACGACTTAGCTTACACCCTTGGCATCACTCGGATATTCATAAAATATTTACCTTTCTTCTCGGCGATCGGTTTCAAAAACAAAAAGAAATTATAGAAACCTCACAGAAATAATAGAAATGTCTAACTATACGTTTTAATTCTGGGATTTTCACTTTCAAGGCTGTTCCTAAGTCAGTTCTTAGTTGAATTATTTTATCATAGCGTGTTTGTAAGCTTGTCTTTTCGCAGCCTTCATCGGTCTCAGGCCTTGCTTTCACGAACAATGCAGAGGAGAGTGGAAGCTTATTTATATTGTTGCGTATGGTAAGGTAACTTAAGGGATTGGATTTTATTGCGCACCGAGTCAGCGATCACAGTATGGTGAAGATCACCATTCCAGCTCCATGGCTCGTACCCACTCAGGGGAATCGCAGTAGAACCAACGTCCTCTTCATTTTCTACCCGCGCTTCCCTTGTTTTTCCTGGTAGTGACACTTTGTATCATTCGTCCTGTCTCAGACGAAGCCTTCTGGGCGAGTCATTCTTGTATCCTCTGTGTAAACGGCTTCAGGTGGGCAACATGCGTCACCTCTGTCTTGCTTGAATGTCGGCCACTATAGTGGTGACACCTGCAATTTCATAGTTGACCACGCTGAGACGATGGAGTATCATGAACGGACCATCGTAGTGTGCCAGTAGATTTTGACTCAAGCCACGTCTGCGTATTGGAGTTCACACCCACACTAGATCACCGGGGACATAGGTTACATGCCGCTGTTGACTGTCGTAGCGAGTTTTGGAGGACTCTTGTGCTGCCAGTGTACGTAAGCAGGCAAGTCGACGTGTCTCTTCCGCACAACACAAAGTTTCCGCAATTGTTAAATTGTCATCGACGGCAAAAGGAAACATAGTGTCCAGCGTATGTCGAGGTGAGCGAGCGTAGAGCAGATAGAAAGGGCTGTAGCCTGTCGTTTCGTGTTTCGACGTGTTGAAGGCGTACGTGACAAATGGTAATACTTCATCACAGTTTTTGTGGTCGGAGGTGACGTACATTGACAACATGATGATGAACGTTCGGTTTGTGTGCTCGGGGAGGCTGTTAGTTTGTGGATGATACGCAGTTGAGGGTCGGAACTTGGAGGTACACAGACAAAGTAATGATTCCACATAATCAGGGGCAAATTGTCGTCCACGGTCACTTATTATCACGTGAGGTGGCCCATGTTGGAGGATGACAGAATGCAACAGGAACTCCGAAACCTGGACTGCCGCAGCGGAGGATAAGGCAGGCGTCTCGCAGTACCGCGTTAGGTAGTCGGCGCATACAATTATCCATTGGTTATTTTTTGAGGAGCGTGGAAATGGTCCCATCAGATAATGCCAATCATTTCAAAAGGCGAACAGGGAGGCTTTACGGGCTGTAGGTGACCAACTGGACCAGAAGTGGGCCGCTTGTGGCTCTGACACTGCGTACAGCTGGCCGCATAGTTTGGATTGTCTTGCTCATTTACGCCAATAGAACCACTTTTTCATGCGACTAAGTGTTCGTGCAGTTCCTAGAAGGCCAGAGGTGGGGTCATCATGCGTGAGACGCAGAAAAGACGTTTGGAGGGACTCGAGAACAACCAGCAGAAAGTGGGCGCCCATCGTGGACAAGTTTCTCTGGTAAAGAAGACCACGTCGGACGCAGAATCGACCTTCGCCTAATGACTTTCTTGCTCCAGGGAAGAGAACTTTAAAGTTTCGGTCATTACGCTGCTCAGCGGCAAAAGTCACGGTATCGGGAAAGCCATACGACAAAGAAGCGATAAGGTTGTCAAAATAATCGGCTTCCCAATCTGTCGTCGGTAGCGGCATCCCGGAAGGGCAATCCGCATCAGCATGTAAATGGCGAGATGGCCAGTCTTGTGTGAAATAGTGAAGACACATTCCTGCAAACGAATGGCCCATCGTGCGAGGCGGTCGGATGGGTCATGATGGTTGACCAGATAACGCAGGGAATGGTGATCTGTGACGATAGTGAACGGGCGATCATAGATGCATGAGCGAAACCATTCTACGGCAAATACTACTTCTAGGCATTCCTGTTTGGTCACTGTGTAGATGCGTTCAGGATTGCTTGAAAAACGACTTGCGCACGCCACAACGTGTTACTTATTGCCAGAACGCTGAACGAAAACTGCACCCATACCACTGCCACTTGCGTCGTGTGAATTTCTCTGGGCGACGAAGGATTGAAGATCCTAAGTATTGGTTGCGAAGTTAACAAACACTTAAGCTGGTTAAAAGTGGCATAACGCATGGAGGTCCACTGGAACGGGCTGTTCTTGCGTAGATTGGTCGTCAGGGGGTGAACGACATCCGCAAACCTGTGTATGAACTGGCGGAAATACCAGCACAGCCCGATGAAGCTACGCAGTTGTTTCACAGATTAAGGACACTCGAACGATTCAACGGCCGCTGTCATTTGTGAGTCAGGTCTAATGCCATCTTTGTCGACGAGATGTCCCAACACAAATGTCTGTCACTCGCCAAAGTGACACTTTTTTGTATTCACTACAAGGCCAGCTTTTTTAATGCAGTGGAGCACGAGGTCAAGACTGGTGTTCTCAAACGTACGTCCAAAAATTACGACATCGTCAAGGTAACACATGCATATATGCTATTTCAAACCACGCAATATAGAGTCCATAAATCTTTCGAATGTCGCAAGAGCATTACATAATCCGAATGACATAACGTTGAACTCATAAAGTCCATCGGTCGTAACGAATGCCGTCTTTGTCAGCTGCGTGCATCGAAATTTGTCAGTAACCTGATCTCAGGTCAACGGATGAAAAGTAGGACGTGGCATGCAGGCAGTTTAGAGCGTCATCGATGCGCCAACAACAATAACGTAACAATATTTTAAAACGTTTTGTATAAAACCTTATTATGGGAAAAAGTTGTCAGATACTTCAGACGCCTTCAATGCTTTACTGAGGCCATGGTTGCCAATCGGTTCTTATTTTTTGACGTCAACACGACGTCATCTTGAGGTTCCTCAAGGTTAGAACATGATGTTAACTACCAACAATACCAATATGATCTGGATTATAGTAATTCAATAATGTGTGGATAAGCTGAAATCACCTTGCGAATATGCCACGACTCAGCTCATGAGTTTCTCCATAAGTGCAGATGGTTGCGCGCAACGCGTGCGATGTTGATTAGCAACGTCCCATAGCTCATCATAGAACAACACGGATGGTAAAAGAAATGGTGCATTCATGAGCGTACCGATAAAAACAGGAAATTAATAATTACTGAAGTGGTACTTGCCTAAAGTACGATATAGTTAGGGCGTAGGCCACAGCGAAAAGCTTCTGAGTGCGCCTAACTAAATAGCGTTCCACCAATGTCTGAATGAGGTGGCCGTGGTGGGGATCAAACTCCTGACCTGTGCGACAGCAACTGAGAAGCATAAACACTGTACTTCAATACTAAAAAAAATGAATGTGTACTCTAACGAGACATAACTAACTTTGGACATGAGATGAGAAAATGGTCACGTAGAGAATGAATGGGGCATACACCAGGAGCGATCACCTTGAAAAGTGAGCTTCTTGGTTAGTTGACAAAGATGAATGTACGATGGCGTTCAAAATTTTGCGCACCACGGGACCACGTGTTAAACAGCGACGCTGCACCTTCTGACGGCTGCCTGCGAGGCTCAAAAGAGCACACTGCGCACGCGCGCTCTTTTTTACCTATTAGCCTGCTCACTCGCTGCCTTCAAAGAGCATGAGCACCACAACGCTAGAACGACTGCAAGGTGTCACTCCGGTTGTCAGCGCTATAAACCTATCACAAATGTCAATTTTCAAAAAAAAATGACGCAATGTGCACGTTGTCGACAGAGCAGAGTGTCTGGTACTTAGGCGCAGATTGCGGTGTGCACCGAGCGCTGCTAACAAAATAACTTTTTGGTTTCACATCACCGCTCGGTGTTTCCGTGGTGACAGCAGGGGTGACACCTTGGGCTTCGTCTTGCGTTCTAGGGTGCGTGCTCTTGAAGAGAGCGAACGAGCGGGCTGCCAGGTAAACAAGGGCACGCATTCGCAGTGCGCGCTCTCGAGCATCGCAGGCAGCTGTCAGAAGGCGCTTTGGTTCCTGTGGTCTGCGATATTTTGACCACCATTGTTCGTGAAAGCGAAGTGTCTTCATTCGGTAATATTCCAAGAACTGCTCTCCCCGCTACAACAACGATGAAGGCCGATTTTGACTGAAACTGAACAATGGTGAGTTAGCATTTTCTTTCTGGTAATATGGCATACTGAGGCTTATAGGGCACAAAAAAGACGGAAAATAGAAGAAGTGTCAAACGTAGGCGCTAACTTGCACCAATATTTTATTCAAAAACATGCAAGCCCATATATAAGCAACATGGATTTTTGACAGTCCACAGTACTTGTGTTACGTTTGCAATAGACGTGCCGTAAAGGACTAGAAAAGTTCCGGGTGAACGACGTTTACTGTCCCATGCTCGTGGGTTCATGGTTCAAGCGAGAAAGGCACTGGTGCAAAGCGGCACTCTGCTTTAACACCTATTGGCGCATGCGGACATCGCAGAGTGCTCTTAATAATGGATGGAATCCCAGCAGACAAAATATCCCCATCCGCCTTTCCCGTAATAACACACGCACTGTTCATCAGAGTCCAGCTTGGAATATGTCTGGTGGGCGACGATTTCGTATGGGGGCATGTGTGGCATGTGGGGTAATCGGAGTTGCTCTGGCAGGAACCAATACTTCGCCAGTCTCAGGAAAAAACAAGGAATTTGCTGGTCGTAGCTTCGCCAGCTGTCTCATGCATAGAGATAACTTCCCCTGCAGGTATATGCCACAGCCGATCCTGGTGCTGACGCCAGGTGGAGGTGTCGCTTTGTTTTTTTGCACGCACTTGGAAAGAGGCAGGACCTGTTTGGACAAGAATCACAGCGGGAGTCTATTTTGGTTTTCCAGAATAATTATGCGCAAACACGTTGTCGCCTACCACGAAATGACGTACGCGACACGGATGACTCAGTGCCTGAGTGCCGTGTCTGTGGCCCATTCTTGCCCCAATGGAGGGCTTTACGGAATCAAGCCGACAGCGTAAGCGTCGAGCTAGGAGCAATGCTGCCGGTGATTGCACTACGATAGCAAACAATTAGGCAGCTTTACCTGCTGTGTCTCTCCTCTGCCATTTTTGCTAAGAGCGTTCTTTAAAGTCTGAATAAAACGCTCTGCCAGCCCATTGAAACTGGGTTGCTAGGGAGCTGTAAGGACATGTCAGGCCCCCATTTTCTGCACGAAGTGTTTGAACTACTGCGAATCAAACTGAGGGGTTTATCGAAAACAATTGTTTCAGTGAAAATTAAATGAGCAAACAGCTCCGTAAAACAACGAGTCGTGCTTTCTGCAGTTGTCAAGCGCATTTCGAAAACCTCTGGCCAATTGGAATGTACGTCGACCACCTATAAAAGCATGAGATTCGGAAAAGGTTCTGCGAAGTCTACATGAACATGCTTCCTTGGTGAGTCGGCCATAACCACGGACGAAAAGGTGCGTTGATTGGCACGTTACGTTGCTCTTGACAGCTAGCAAAGATTTTGATGCGACGTTCTAGGTCCGCCTCAAGCGCTGGCCACCACGCATTGCTGTGCTCTTGCTCTTTGCTGCGCACGATGCTAGGATGACCGTCATAGAGTTTATCCAAGATGAACCCTTGCAGTTTCGCGGGGATGGCTACTCTTATTCCCAGCAAAACGCAGCCATAATACACCGTTAGCTCATTGCATCTGCAAAAAAAAGCCTTCAACTGCTCCTCCGTGATCATCGTGGGCCATCCATCATTTATGAATTCTTTCTCTAGACGAAGAATCTGGTCTTTATTCGTTGCAGCTGCGATGTCTCTGCTAGAAACAAGCAGCTAGTCCAATCGCAATGAACAAAACGCTTCTTCTGTTTCTTTGGTTTCCACTTCATCATCTGGCAGCGGCTGACGTAAGCATAAATCGGCTTCCGCGTTCTCGCTCGATTTTTCAAAGATTATTTTGTACGAGTACGCTCCCAACTTGACGGCCCTGCATTGTAACCGAGCTGGCGCGATGGTGGTAATTCCTGTACTCGGGTCCGATATGGTTTGAATGATTCACCTTGGTCGGTCACTAAGGTGAATGCGCACCCGTATAAATAAAAGTGGCGCTTCTTTTTACCAACAACATGCGCTAACGCTACGTTCTCAAGTTTACCGTAATTCTTTTCCGCTTCAGATAGCGTTCTTGAAGCTTAAGCAATGGGCCGGGCCCTACCGTCATCGTAGACATGAAATAGGACGGCTCCTACACCATAATGAGACGCGTCGCATGACAGAAAATTGTTTTTCAGGGTCCTAGTGTGCGAGTTTATGTGGTTTCGCTAGTAGAGGTTTCACTAGGTTGAACGCTTTTCAAGCTTGCTCGTCCCAGTTCCACGCCACCGTCATCTAGAGAAGTCTATAAAATGATTGAGATACCGTAGATAACTTCAGCACGAACTTGCTGTTACTGTTGACGACGCCCAACAAAGATTGTAGCTGCTTCTTTGACTTCAGTTTTGGTACCTGGAGAAGTCCGTGAACATTATCTGAAAATGAAGAAATGCCGTCAGTTCTGATTTAGGGGCCAAGGTAGTGAAGTTATTTTTGAAAAAAACGAGCAGTTGTCTTTGCTTACTTTGACAACTCGACTTTGAAGATGCTCTTTAGCAGCCCTTCAAGGTTGGCTAAGTGGTCCTCTGTTTTCCTCATTACCAAAATGTCGTCTTGGTAGCAGCAAACACTTTTAAGGCCCTTCAACATAGTATCCATTCTCTTTCGGAAAATACCTGGCGCGGAAGAGATTTCAAAAGGTAATCGGTTGGCAACGAACAATCCCCTGTGCGTATTGGGTGTTAGATATTGCTTTGAGGCCTCAGACATGACCACTTGCTGATAAGTGCTGTTTAGGTCAATCTTCGGAAAATGCGTGCCTGCGTCCATTACCGCGAACATGTCTTCAACCTTCGGCAACGGATAATGTATGTCTTCGAGGCATGGATTCACTGTCGCCTTATAATCGCCAAAGTGGCGTATGCCGCCGTCTTTCTGAATAACAGGTAGCACTGACGTGGCGGTTATGAAGTCCATTTTTTCCATCTTTTAAAGCTCCACCTCGACTGCCTTTTTCAGTGCAAACAGCATGCTTTTTGCTTTAAGAAACTTCAGTGCCTGATTAGGCTTGAATTACACCTCAGCTTTTTTCTTCTGTAATCATACCAAGCTCATCCTTAAAAAGATTAGTCGTACTTTGTGATCAAAGCGTGTAGCCTTTTTTTAATGGCCATGAGATGGGCAGCCGCGACTGTAGTAGAGGGTGGACGTTCCAGATTTTGCTCCACTTCAGCCTGATTGCCTATAGCCATTTCCAGCCTAGCAATGTCGGTTCCTCCTGGTCGACGACGTATTAAGGCAGGCTCGCCGTGTTGTCGCCGTGCTGCACCTTGATCTGTAAAACGCCTTTCGGGATAACTAGGAAGCCTGTGTAGTTGCGCAGCTTGACTTGGGTTGGCCAGAGTGTGTTGATGCAAAAAATTGGGGGTATTAGTTGGAAAGCACGACTGTGATGCAGGCACTTGGGTAGAGACTGTCACATCAATTACTTTCGTCGGTACCATGATAGGCTCAATACTGGAAGCAGACACACTCTTTATGGCTACTACTTTTAAGCGGGATACCACCGCGAAAGTTTTATAGTGCTTTATTTCAGCGTTTTTCACGCAACTGGCCGGAGGCACTACGGCAGAATTCTTGAAGGCGCCCTCTTTTGTTGTACTTATAGCATTTGTCGTATAAGTGAGGACACACTTTGCCGTAATCTTTCGGTGACCCGCAGCGAAAACATATGCTTGCGACTAGTCACTTGAAGGCGCGTGTACTCTATGCATGGCGTTGGCTGCAGGCAACGCCATGCATGACTTCATGTTAAGCAGTGCTTTTTGTTGCAGCATACACAGCCAGCGTGTGCTCTACGGCTCTCTGAAATGTGAGCTTGCTGTCCTCAGTGAACAACACTCACTGCAGATCCTCTCCTAACAAACCAAACACGAAGTGTTGCTAGAGGGATTAGTCTAACGAGCTTATAAAATCACAAGTTCAAGCTAGCTTACGTAGCTCGGCAACGTAATCAGAAATGGACTCGTCTCAGACTTGATGCCTTTTGTGGAACTTTGCTCACTCGCCGATTATCAACGGTTTCGGCGACCCGGGGTCTCATTCTGTACCTCGAAAGTCTTCGTTCAAGGCCGTGCCAGGGCGACCAGCGATTCCAGAAGACTATAGGTTCTGGGACCAACGATTCTCAAAAATGGATGTGCTCTGTCGTTTTCGGCCACCTGGTTGACGATTAGAAACGACGCTAGCCGCTCTTCCTACGACGCCCAATCACTCGTGGAAATGTCGAATGGTTGCATCTGTCCCGTGCAGTTGAGCAGCAAACTGTATCGAACGTGCACTGGCTTCTTTGTTCATTATGTCAGTCAGTGAGACAAAAAATTTCAGCACTCTTCAATCGTCAATACAGAACAGAGGATGAATGCCGAGAACACTTGCCTTTCTTGACGCTGTGCAACTCTGTGCAACTCCATCTTCGTCGCCAAGTGTTTCGCCCGCAACAGACGAGCCGTAAAAAGCCAGACAAGTTACGGGAGAACCACGTTTATTTTCCCGTGCTTGTTGGTTCCTGGCTCATGCAAGAAGGGCTCTGGCCGAAAGCGGAACTCTGCTGTTAACACCCATTGGCGCATGCGCACTACCCAGAATAATTTTATCAATGGAGAGCCTGCAGACACTACAACATGCATGCCAGAAACATGACGATATTTCTGTAGGTAGGATAACTCCTAACAGTGGAAGACAATCAACGGCTGTATATTGCTGACCTGCGATACTATCAATCGATTCAGCCTCGATTATATCCTGTGCTAGCGGACTCCTGCTGGTACTGGCAATTGAACGCTTCTGAAAAATATACATGCCCGTCATGTGAACATTTCGCTTGCACTGGCTCCTAAATTTCTGCGATACCTGCGAAATGCAGGAAGAAAAAGATGGGTTTTTGGATACCCATTGGCAGTATTGCAACGATTGAGAAGCCAGTGCAACTAAGGATGGTTATATCTCGTGCATGTCAACTTTACAGGAGTGTTCAATCGTTCATACTGACACATGTTAATTAACAAATGGAGTAATCAAAGCTGAAATTAATGGGAGGCGTTTAAATAACTGTATTAGCAAACCGCAACAATTTATCTGCCCTCATGAGAGCCTCTCTACGTAAAGATTGTTCAATTGGTAAAGTGCGTAATATTGCGATGGTTATAAATTCATGATACCTGTATATATGGTCACGGGGTCGTGACGCGGCCGAAGACAGGAGACTCTATGTTGGGATTTAACTGTTTATTTGGGCGAACCTATGCCGGCTAAACGGAAAGTCCGATACAGTACCAGTCTTGCACAGATAGCAACAAAGAGAAGTTTATTGACTTCCAACCAAGGATAAAGTACATGACAAAAACATCGAGCTTCACGACTACAAAGGGTGCATGTACAATCAGGAAAGCACCACTACAGAGGCAAAATGTATGTGGGGGAATGTACCCGTCTATTTACTGTACAGCGCGTGGTGCTCCAGCAGGCTTAATCATGCGCGGCGGTAGGTCTTCTCAACACGCGGTTGGAACAAGTAGCGACTTCGCGCTGTACAACTCTAGGTATTATTTCTTTTTTGTCGCCTGAAACAATGCTGCTTTTGTACACGGTAAGTGCATGCCCGGAAGTATAAAAGAGGCCTTGAGGCTGGGGGGCGCAGGGAGGCGGGTGCAAGGGAGCGGGGGGGGGGGGGGGGGCTCTTGTCTTCCCCCAAAAAAGGCATCAGCAACAATCTGCGCGTAAAAAACCGACTGAAGGCGCCAATCAATGAAGAAGGCGCTATACAAAAATTAACTCAAGTGTCGACCAGCACACTTTGCCCGAATCGATTACAAATAACAACGACAATGGGGTGATGAAATGAAAAAAGTAATACAGATATACAGATGTATTTATATATATATATATATATATATATATATATATATATATATATATATATATATATATATATATATATATATATATATATATATATATATATATATACAAGTCCCCTTCTGCATGTGCTTGACAGCGGGAGGGGGGTCACCAGGTACTGCTGGGGCAGCTAGCTTGCCATTCCACAGAAAAAAGAATTTGGTATGCCAGCGACGAAGGAAGTTTTCCTCGCCGCTGGCCTCGAGTTCGCCGGATAGGTGGGCCCTTAGCAACCGCCGGATACGCGAGACTACCGGAAACGCGCTCCGCACAGGCTTTCTACGCGCCTCCGCTAGCGATCTCCTTTGCCAAACAGCTAGCATCGTGAAGATCAGCACAAGTTGGCAGAAGGCACCTTTGTTGCCCTTGTGGTGGGGAGGTGGGCGGATACCAAAGGAGTGGGCTACTATCCGCCACACGGGTTTCACCACCACGCATAGGAACAACGCGTGATCCTGCGATTCAACTGCATAACAGTTCGGGAAACGTGCATCCGGGACTATTCCAAATTTATGCAGGCGTTGTCTGGTGGGGAGGACGGACCAGGCCTTTTTCAGGAGGAAATCCTGTGCATCACGGGGGGGTGCCGCAACGGAGCGAGAATAATTCGCGCCTCGCGCGCTCAGCTCGTTTTTTTTTCAGTGTCGCTCAGCTGCTTCCGCGTGATGGCTTCAACGATGCGCGCTGGCGGGTCCTCATCCACATCGCCTTCGGGCACTTCTTGCCTCAACATGCGCCAGGTAGCCGAAGCCGTTTTACAGAAGGGCGCGGTTGCCTCAGCAAAGGGCCCGGTGTGGCGGCCAGCATCCAGCCAGTCGTGCTTCACTCCACTCCAGTAGAGGAGTAGGTTGCGCCCTAGGTAATCACTCGCGCGCGCGAGCAGGCGGGCGGTTTTCGGGACAAGGACTCTGCTCGTGGTCAACACATGAGGTAGGCCGAGACCCCCTTCTGACACTGCCAGTTGTAGCAAGTTTTGCTTCAATGGTGGCGGTTTCCCATCCCAGAGGTATGCGTTAATGAGTTTGGTCAACTGGCTTGCCGTTCTTGTAGGCATCACCGCTACTCGGCTCGCGTGCGAGGCTAGGGCGCAAATGCTTGTTTTGACGGCTACGTCTTTCTCGTATAGCGTCAGGCTTTGTAGGCTAGCGCTCTCTTACACTTGTGCAGCCCTGTCCACGACTCGGGACCACGTTGACGCCGTAACTCCCTCGCGGGAAAAGTATATACCGAGGGCCTTAACAGCGGTGACTACCTCGAAGTTGCCGATCACGTGCGCCAGGAAATGGCCGAATAGGAGGGCTTTACACTTCCTCTCATTTAGCTGTGCACCTGATGCTAGGGCGTATGACGCGAATACCTGGTGAAAGCGCTTGAGACTGCTTGGATCTCGCACAAAAAGGGAGATATCGTCAGCGTATGCAAGGACTTTCAGGTCCGCAGTTCCTGTGAGAGGAAGGCCCCGGATGTGCGCGTCGCTTGCCAGGGATGTAAGTAGCGGCTCTATCGCGAGTACAAAGAGGGTTGGGCCAAGCGGGCACCCCTGCCTGATCCCTCTCGTGTACTGAAAGGTGTCCGTCGTGGAGCCATTTACTACTACGTGGCACCTGAGGTCTGAGTACAGGAGCCTTATCACTTGTACAAAGCTTGCCGGTAGGCCAAACTCTCGCAGAGTTTCGAACAGGTAGGTGTGCCTGACCCTATAGAAAGCCTTGGCCTGATCAAGAGAAAAAAAGGTTCCAGTGACTCTTTTCTCCGAAGCGTACTGGAACACGTCCCTTGTCGTGGTCAGGTTGGTGAACATTGATCTGCCCCGGACTGCGCAAGCCTGGTGTGGAGCAATAATATCCGGCAGAAAGGTCCTTAGTCAGCTGTTCAAGATTGACGCCACGATGTTGTAGTCTACATTTAACAACGTGATCGGGCGCCAAGAAGCAGGGTCGTCCGGCGGTGCACCTTCTTTAAGAATGAGGACTACGCGCCCCATGCCGAAGGAGGCAGGTTTCGCGTTCCTTTGAGGACCGTGTTGATTATGGCTAGGAGCGGTTCACATAGGCTCTCGAAAAATGTGGCGTAGAAGCCCGCTGTGAGGCCGTCCGCACCGGGAGCCGAGTTTGGTGGCATTGACTGGATAGCGGCCCTCAATTCCGGTAACGTCGCTGCGCTGCACATAGTCAGGCATTCATCCTCTTCCAGACGCTTAAGGAATTTACACAGCTCCGACAGGGACGCTGGCTCCGAGCGATCATTGTGGCGTCCGGCTAGTGAAAGGCTGTCTCGAAGTCGTGCAAGAAGGTCGCCTCGATTTCGACCGCGTCTGTCGCGAGAGATAAGATCTGGGCGCTTTACTTCTGCAATACGCACAGAGCCGGTTCCCCTTACTTCGCGCGAGACTACCTCTGGCCGCTCGTTCGAGGTGGCCCAAGTCGCGCGCTTTTCGCCAGTAGCTGCCCGAAGAAGCCGTTCGTACTGCACCTTGAGCGAGGCTAGGTAATCTCGTGTACCTAGCCTCGTGTACCTAGCCTCGTGAGGGTGTCAGCACTCTGAATGATACGCATTCTGCGCAGTAACTGGTTCATCTGCGATGTCAAGCGCTTTTTCCTTTTACGGCCTTCGTCTTGGAGGAGCACCTTCCAGGCCTCCTTGAGGTCGTCCCAGGTAGTCGGGGTTACGCGGGGGGATGCTCTAATTGAGGCCTCTATGAGCGTCTTGATCTGTGGTGCAGACACCGGATCCTTTAGTAGTGCAGAATCCAGGCGCCACGATGTGTCGGCTGGTTTGGGGCCCGGCTTTGCACGGAGGGTTGTTAGCAGTGGCGCGTGATCAGACAGAGTGGCCTGAGGGGGTGGCAACGGGATCACTTCGCACGCTGTTAGGGATGGAAGTAGGAGCTCCGGTAAGTACGCACGGTCTAGCCGGCTAGCGGGGACCCTCGACACGCGGGTGGGGCCGAAGTCGTTGTCGTGGAGGCAGACCCATGCGTCTGAAAGTCGGAGGCGTTCAAGAACTTTGATCAGTTCTTTTGCACGGTAGGCTGAGCCTCCGCAACTTGGTCCCCGGATATCTCTCGCAGTGTCGACCACACAGTTAAAGTCTCCAAGGACAACGTGCGGGAGGGGGGCCAGCAGGTACTCGCCAAGCTCCCTGAAAAAGGGGTTCGTCTCCGATCTAGTTACTGGCGCGTGCACGTTCACAAACCGGACTTTCTGCCCATCGATGAAGATATCAAGCATGAATGTGTGGCTGTCAACGCCAAACACGCAATGGGCTTTTTGCCTAAACCTCCCGGTGACGAACACAACCCCAACTCCGCATGACCTGGTCCTCGTCAATGAGAAGAACGCTTCGACATGACAGAGGCTGCGGAAGCGAGCGACGTTGAGGGGGGATCGGAAGTTCGTCTCCTGGACGAACAACAAGTCGATGCTGCGGGCTTTCGCAAAGGAAACGACAACGGTTTGTTTCGTCGTGTCGCGGAAACCGCGAACATTCCAAGTGGCGAAACGGATTCGGTCAGCCATCAGTCGCACTATGATGGAGTGGAAACGAGGGGGGTACGTGAGTGTGTGGAAGGGAGTGGTGGAGGCAAGGGGCAGCAGCGCATGGGGGAGTGAAACAGGATGGGGTAAACGGCGGCGCCGGCACGCACGGGCACTGCTGTCTGTAACGAAGGAAGGTGTTATCAGATCGTCGCGCTGGCTTTAGGGGGTGGTTCCCCTTCGCCTGCGGCGCTTTGGCCGAGCTTCTGCGTCTTCGTCTTCGGTGGGGCATCGCTGTCCCTCGCCGTCGCTTCTGACCCAATTCGGCGTTGTCGCGCCTCTCTGCTTGTGGCTCTCCCTCTCGTTTCTTTCTTGTTCTCCTCTCCCTGGCGTCGGCACAAGCGCGAACGAGCTCTCTGCTCGCGGCCTGGCACCCGCTGGGACGCGAGTGGGTCAAGTTGGCGGTCTGTGTAGGGTGATGCTTTACTGGAGGGGGGCTCAAAGGAGAAGGGCTGGTTTATTTGAGCACGGTCTTGGTCGTCAGGGAGCGCGTAATACCCGCGGCTCACGATGGGCAATTCGTCCTTGGCGGGGTCATTGGTAGCGTCGTCCAAGTCCTGGGCGCACACTCGGGCCAACACGTTAACGGGTGTTTTGGAGGCGGTTTGGGGGGCTCACTTCTCTTGAAAGTTTCGGCAAGCACCGGGAAGTTGTGGCCTTCATCTTAGACTGACAGGAGGACGAATGGCATAGACGGGGACGATTGGGCCGAGACGGTTTCGAGGTAGCTCGATTCCGTTTCCGATGACATGGGGGCGGCATCGTCAGCCTTCTCGGGCTTGTCTTCCTCGTTGGTGGATGAATCTGCCGCAGTGCTTCCTGTGACCAGGCTGGCATCCGTTTCGCGGCCTTGGAGGGAGGGAGGCCTTGGGGGGCGCGGGCCACGGTCCTGGGTACGAGCACTTGTAAGCGAGAGGCGGGTTCGCCTGGCTTCTGCGACGGGGAGCCACTCGGCTGGACCGCGTTCGACGCGAGGTCCGATACCGAGGGGAATCCACGAGCAGCTGACGCATAAGAGCGCCTCCTAAAACATTCTTTCGTTCCGTGGTGACCCCGGCAACGCTTACATTCGGCTGAACAGCCCTCAGTTTCATGACCGAAAGTTCCGCATCGTTTGCAGTATGGTGCGGAGCATGCGGTCGCCATGTGGCCCACCTCACTACATCGCGTGTACACCCACCTCATGCCTCTATATTCGAACATTACCCGGTGCCCCGCAATGGTCGCCAAGTTGGGCACCGGCTTACTCATTTCGATTTTCACGACTCTGACGCCGTTCAACTTATTTTGGCGGGTGGCCACAGTAGCAAACGAGATGCCCCGCACCTTACCGTACTGTGCTAGGGCGTTGCCAAGTATCTGGTCAGACAGGTAGGCGGGGTATCGGTAGCCGTTGACGTACGTGACCGGCGGCCCAACGGCCTCAACCGGTACGCTTACTCCATTAACCTTGAAACCTTCCACCACAATTAACTTTGTTGCCTGGCTGGCGTTACGTGTACAGACGAGAAACTTGGCCCCGCCCATATGCTGCATAACAAGAACACTATCATCACCAGCTTCAAATTCAATAGCGTCTATGAAATTCGCTGTGAAGAGGAAGCAGTTCTCCCGCACTGGTAGGTCGGTAGTGGCCGCCATTCTGGAGGGGCTGTCGCCAGCAGAAGGGGGCGTGTCTTGTAGAAAACTAGTAGCGTGCACTCTGGTAAATCTGCACTCTGGTAGAGTGCAGATTTACCAGAACTGCACTCTGGTAAATCTGCAGCTAAGCCTGGGGAGACGCTGCTCGGGATCAGGTGGAGTCGGGTGGGCTGCAGGAGGGTTCTGGGAAGGTTGCGTGGACCGGCAACCGTGCTCCTCCTGGCATAGGGGTGTGGGGCTCCGGGCTGGAAGGCCCGAGACACAGAGGTGGCAGTCGCTCGCACGAGGCGGCGAAGCCGGTAGGACCTGGTCTGACCGTGAAATCCAAAAGCCGAGAAGCGATTGCCCCAGCACGGATAGCAGTGACCGGAGCGTCGACCGTCGATCAACTACTGACAAGCGGCGAAGCGCGTCGGCATTTATACTCTTGCCGTCGAATGTTCTAGCGTTATCGCTGGCGGTGGCGTAGATTCCAGAACAATCTGTACCGTTCGCACAGTGGGCGTGATCTTATCGAAATGATCTACTACAGTCCGGAACCTTCTCGAAAACTGCAGGCGTGGTTTGCGCTGAGAATCGTGGGGTGTTTTGGGACGATAACAAAAACGTGGGAAATGGAACGTGGCATTGCTCCCTCTGAAAAAAGGCATCGTCCCGATGCTTTATCTAAAGATGAAGGTACAATAATAATGCAAGAAGGTACAATGCATATATTACGATACAACAATAATACAAAAAACGCTGTTTCAGTTTGTTAACGCGCATGAAACGGCTTGAGGCGCGCGACATGGACGACTTCAGGTCGCGATCGGCGTCGTTGAGAGTTCGTGATGCCGTCGGGGACAACCTCGTAATCAAGTTGGCCGAGACGTCCAACCACCCTGTACGGTCCGAAGTACCGTCACAGAAGCTTTTCACTTAGTCCACGTTGACGTATCGGCGTCCACACCTAAACACGTTCACCGGGCTGGTATTTTACGAAGCGTCGTCGAAGTTTGTAACGGTGGCTGTCGGTCGTCTGTTGATTCTTCATACGGAGACGCGCAAGTTGTCGGGCTTTTCGGCGCGTTGAAGGTACTCGCTCACATCGAGGTATTCTTCGTCGGTGACGTTGGGTAACATGACATTGAGCGTCGTTGCCGGGTTCCTTCCGTAGACCAATTTGTATGGAGATATCTGCGTCATCTCCTGCACCGCCGTGTTGTATGCGAAGGTCACATACGGAAGAATGGCGTCCCACGTTTTGTGTTCGACGTCGACGTACATTAACAGCATGTCGGCGATCGTCTTGTTAAGCCGCTCGGTGAGGCCGTTGGTCTGTGGGTGGTTACTGTCGTCCGGCGGTGGTTTGTTTGGCTGTATGCAAAGATCGCTTGAGTTAAGTCGGCAGTGAATGCCGTTCCTCTGGTGGTGATAAAGACCTCTGGGGCGCCGTGACGTAGCAACTCCAACTGGACAGGGCCAAGTTTCTGCTGTCACAAGCGCTGGACGAGGATGAGGCTGACAACTACCAGGAGGCCCTGGAGCTCTACACACTAACAGTTGAGCTCTGCCTGCAGGTGAGAGCTGCTACAGATGACAAGGCCCTTCACGAAAAGCTTACCAGCATTGCATATCAAGGACTTGAAAGGGCGGAGAGCATAAAGGCCAAGTTGGCCAGCAGATGTGGCTGTGGCAGTACGATCATTCAACCTGCGCCGTCAGCGCCTATGCTCGAAGGGGCCACACCCATTGGTGGCAGCAAGGCCTCCGACACCTCACTGACCACCAGGTTCAGCTCGGAGGCATCTACCACGTCCTCTTCTTTGAGCTTTTCCGGAGCTGATGGAGAACAAGTGCGAGATGCCATCAGCGACAGCGAAAGTTATACACTTGATGATATTGGGGTCCTAAGGAAGACATTAGTGATCAACGGGCGGGAGTACGTCCCTTTTCTGGAGACGGACAAGCGGGAGCGCTTTGCCTTCAAGCTGCCATTCTGTGATCCCGACGGCAGGCTGTCTCTGTCGCCCAAGCAGCGGGCCTCCTTCAGCCACTGGGCACGACTCGAGGAGTTGTCGTCCGATCCCAAGATCATCGAAGTGGTCGACTGCTTCAGCCTTCGCCAGACTGTTGTTTCAGACTGCTCATTTGTGGCATCCTTGGCTGTGGGTGGTCTCTATGAAAAGCGGTTCAAGAAAAAATAATTACAAGCATAATCTTTCCCCAGAACAGGCCGGGACAGCCTGTATACAATCCTTGTGGCAAATACACTGTCAAGCTTAACATAAATGACGTGCCAAGAAAGGTTGTCATCGATGATTACTTACCAATGGGCAAGAGCTCGGAGATGCTGTGCTCGTACTCGAACAACAAGAATGACTTTTGGGTGTCACTGCTGGAGAAGGCCTTCATGAAGGTCATGGGTGACTATGACTTCCCTGGCTCAATCTCTGATATCGACCTACATGCACTCACTGGCTGGATCCCCGAACGCGCCAGTCTTCAGGGAAGCGCAGACACACCCTTCGACGCAGAGGCATTATTCAACAAACTGCTCAACCGACACCAACGTGGTAATGTGCTGGTCACCCTTTCCACAGGGGAGCTGAGTGAGGTCGAGGCAGAACGGTCAGGCTTGGTACCTTCACATGCCTATGCAATGCTCGATGTACGCCAAGTGCAGGGTCGGCGTTTGTTCCTGCTCAAAAACCCCTGGAGTCATCTTCGCTGGAGTGGCCGCTTCTCTGAGCGTGACACCACCAGCTAGACACCAGCACTAGCCCAGGCTTTGCGATACGACCCGCACAACGCTGCCATGTTTGATAACGGAGTATTCTGGATCGATTATGACTCTGTGTGCCACTTCTTTGACGTCGCGTACCTCAACTGGAACCCGGGCTTGTTCCAGTACACCTACTGCACTCAAAGGTCATGGAATGCCGGAAGTGGCCCGGTCAAGGATTTGTACAACATTGGTGAGAATCGTGTGGTGTTGTGGGACGATAACAAAAACTTGGGAAATCGAACGTGGCATTATGAATACCCGTTTCGAAATACACATTGAAGTTAGCGCATGTGTGTGTCACACCTTTGTCTTCGTGTTTTTTTTTCAGTGAACTAAAACAATAATTCCGCAGGGAGCATCACAATCTATGTTTTGTATCCATAGCAAAATTTTATTCTGATGCGTTGCATACAATTGGGTCACATTTTAAAATCCTGCCGAAAATGAGACCAATGAAAGTATAGACGTTTGTTTCGGTAGTATTTCTGTATAATTTAGATATATATGTCTGGAAAATACAGCGAACGAAAGGCAACCTGATGCTGGAAGAAGCAAAATCTGTGACACAAGCAACTCAAGTTTCCAGGTTGCTACGGGGTCAAAATTGACATTTACTTCACTGTACTCTCTCCACATTTATGTCACAACTACTACGATAAACCTAAACTCATCAAGAAACTTTACATATTCTTTGCTGGCGTCACTGTCAGCTCATCTTCATGAAGAATATGTAAAACAATGGAAACCAGCCCTCAAAAACGTCTTTTCTTTAATTTATTTCGGTCTCATGACAGACTGAGAATTCGCTTGATAATATGGAGATGTCGCAATATTTGATTTTAAGTAAGAATATGTGCGCTAAAAAGCCGAAATTTCGAATGGTCTGTTACTCTCAGACATGGAATGAGGTGGTGTACAGTAAAGTCAGCTGTATGTTCGAGCCTGCGCTCATCTCCCTTGCTGTTGTGCCGTTTTTTTTGCGGTTTACATTCAATTTAGCCTTCTATTTCCCCGCTATTACCCATTACCACGGCTCAAAGAAGGCTATACATAGGACACTGCTACTGCAAGTGCATTCACTTTTTCAGCAATGGAGATGCAATATATTTATATGAGATGCACATTTTAACTAATAACATGAACAATAGGCAATGCATTAAATATTAGGTACAGATTGACAATTGTGCGTGGTGGTGGGTTTTTCAAATTTATTTCATTTTTCCCGGAGAGCTAATTCTCTCTGACAAGTTGCTGAGAGCGACCCTAATCGCAAACGTTTCCTCTCTAATTGCACATTGGGTTTCAACAAACAGTAAGAGGAAGGAGAATTTGCATCGGGCACTTGAAGCAAAAAGAGACTAAGATGCGGAAAGTATAAAATAATCGCTGTATTACCGCAACATATCGAAAGCATACTTTGGCTTCGGCTCTAAGGCATCCTCACCAAATGCATTCGTTTGAAATGGCACGTGGGTAACAGCCCCTTCAAGACGGTCTCTTCAGAACGTTCCCCAACGGTTTTGTAGGCTCATAACGGAAGATGCTTCTTGCCATCTATATTTTTTTGAGTACAATGAATGACATGCTCGAATGAAAAGAATAACACTGGCCACTTTACTGGTGTTGAGTAGCATTGGTATGCAAACTGCCATCCACGTAACTCAAGACGCTCTGCGCCCACACAGCTGCCGCTGTCGCCTGCTCTGTAAGCATTTTGAAAAATTGACTTCAAGAACGAGGCTGAACATGTACGAGATGTCTCCTTATAGTTTGTTTCCTTACAGCCACTCTTGGTCAAAGTACTGAGTCTGGGAGTCGTGCGGCGTTTCTCTTCTCTGATATCACAGTAAACAAAAGAACAGCAACTTGTAGGTGCGTGCTTGATTGTCCTCTCGAGTCGAGACTGGAGTTGGATCTTAGCAAACATTCCCTTACCGAATTCTTCCCTCCAGACATTGTCGCCAAAGAAGTCACACAAGTTTCGCACTCTTTCCTAACAACCACTTTCCTTGCAAATTAAGCTTTATGCGCCCTTTAATTTAGGCTATCTCGATCACCGAGTCTCGCGTCCTTAATTTGTTCGCCCGCTTTTCAATGTTCTTGACGCTAGAAAAGATGGTCGTGAAGATTTTCTAAAAATAACTGCCTGTTTATGTGAAGCCTGAGGTTAAATAATGATTTTGTACTTTAGGTTGTCCTTATAATGTAAACTTCATTAACCAGGCTAAGCCTTTCTTCTATAAACACGAGGAAATATACAAGGAATTCATACAACTAATTTCATTTGTCCTGTGCTCCACAAATTTTAAAGGGCGTTAGTACGCCCTTTCAAAAATATTTTGTGTGACGGAAGTTTGCATGCATACGATTCTACAAAGAGATGGTTTGAACCATATTTTGAGTTTAATAAACTTCCTTTACAGAATGGTGTGACCCACATAAAAGTCAACGCATGAATTTACAAAGAATCAGATATGTTTTTACTCAGGACTCACTTAAGAGATCAACACATACTCATTCAATTTCTTAGAATGTACCGCACTCTCTTTCACACTACGGTACCCTGGTTGGGCAACTAACACTCTTGCTATCGGGTACGACGCTTTTTCGGCGCTTCAGTGAACAATTTATGGGCATTCATTAGGCTCAAATGCTTCAAAGCTGTGAAGATGCACCGATGATGGCACGTTCATTACAACTTCAGGAACGATCTAATACCAAGTTTGTTAAACCGAGTATAAAAGTGTGATGCCACGTAATGTATAACTAAATAATGTGGAATGCAATGCACACGCAGAGAAAAAAAGACTTTACTGTGTACGAAATTTCGGCCTATATTTATTCGAAGCAGTAAACAGGTAATTGCATCAGGTGTGTCACAACTAGAGAGGGGAATATAGGCAAACGCCTAATTTTTACTTGCGTTCCAATTGCGTCATTTCAATACATGAGCATAAATAAAGTTTACAGGGCATTTTCTGTGTTTCTATGGTGCGTATTTCTACTTTTCAGGCATTAAAGCCTTTAAATACCTATAACTGCCTATTTCTTTATTCCCGGTATGTACGTACGCTATCTAATCTCAAGTTAAGCCTTTGGGTGCAGTTCAACACCATCATTCATGTTCGGAGTTTAAGGCATTTCACATAGTCCTCCAGTTCAACCGGCTTCCGCAAAACAATCGCTAGCACCAATGAAATGCGACGCGAGGAGAACAGTGCCCTACCGCACTCACAAGACGTTAGTATTAGCCACGCGCAAAACCATGACGAGACGTCAGGGCAAACATAGTAAAATATCAAACTAGATCAAAATATGTCGTGCACGTGGTTTCGCTTTATTTGGACCTTATTAAGTCGTAAACTTTTTCCAGTGGGCGTAGTAAGGCTGATAACCATAATAATGAAGACGCTCATCGACAAGATTGAGATTGACGCTATCTGATTCAACTAGGTTAAAACTATCAACTTCCCTCTTTTCCTTATTTAGCAAACCAGCTATACGTAATTTTAAAGACTCTGATGTTTCTTAGGCTGCGATGAAAATACGACGTAATGCACGAGAGAAGGTCGGCCATCGGCCAAAGACTGCCATTTTTTTTAAAGTAAAGACAAACTGTCGGATAATCCTGAAGCGCGATAAAGTTAGCAGCTCAAAGCTCACATCAAGCTAGGCGTATTATACCAATCCAACCGCAAGCGACGAATGACTGTATCACAGAATTGTCAAACTGCAGCTAGAGTACCTAATATAGTGTGCCTAAGAAATTCAAATAGAAGTATCCAGCCATTTCTTGCACAAGAATCTGCTTCTAAAGGGGCAGTAATTTGGCGTTTAATCAGTGCGCTAGTAATGTTTAAATTTACTTAGAAAATAAAGTGTGAAATACTCACTTTACACAAAATAAAAATTCAAGTAACACATACATCTTCATTTATCTCTTTCTTTGTATTCGTTCTCTATTTCTTTTTCACTATCTACCTCTTTAAACTCGTTCTACCCTGCTTCTTTTTTCCTCCTCACACTAACTACCATTTTCCGACCCCTTGTTATACAATATTGTAAAAAGCTGTATGTGAAACTCTGCTAGCGTGCACGCGGTGGGAAAGAAATGTTTAGCTTATAATTTACTCAAGGATCTACTTCAACAGAATGGTGACAGCTAAGCGATAAGCAAAAGCAAATGGAGAGTCCGTCAAATAAGAATTTTTATCGGTGGCGGGCCTGTGCATCCTTACCGCCATTGTTGTGTATGACTGAATAACGCCGTTACTTCAGTCTAGAGATAAACACTGATATTTCAGCAATTTTGCTTTGCCATTAGGCTGTGATGCTGAAAACAGGATACAGCATAGCCATGTGCCATACGAAGTTGGCCTCCGCCCTCTTTTGCATGATGTTTTGCATGCTTGTGCGCACTCGTTGGATGTTATGGAAGGTTTACAGAACGAACGTAGTGGTCCCTGCCATTTCTTCGCAAACGTAACGCGTTACCAGTACTGTACCACTGATCCTGAATAGAACAGTGGCATTCCTCTATTTCTACCATAAGAAGCTATTTCCTGTAACATCATTCTAAGCAACATGGTTCCGTAAACACCGAGGGCAAACAGGTGTTTTGCCAGACAGGCATGCGTCTGCTTGGAAATACAGTGAAAATACCTTTTTCTTCTTCAACTTTTATGCTTTACAAATACACGCGTCTTGTGCACGGGTTTCGTATTACAACACGTTATGTCCCAGTATTATTTCGTGGTGCAAGCGCACATTTCCATCGGGCGTCTGAAGAGGTGTTTATCATATCGACTTCAAGGCTTAAAGCCGCGGACAAGGCACACACATTACCGCGCATAATTCTTTAAGACCACTATGTTGTCTTAAGGGAATACTGTTGCATTACCGTGTTAACGTAGCATTGAGGCCTACACAGCTTTCGCGCCACACTCTCAGGAAAAATTCAGATGTGTCGTCATTGAGATCACGTCTTCGCAAGACTGCTTTAGGGTCGTTTGTTCATACATCACTCTGAATTCTACAAAGACTCTTGTTTGTGTGATGAGGCCAGTGTACGGTAGCAACGAGTGCCGTAGTGTTTCGTGTGCTGGACTGGCGCTCTGCCCTCAAGGGAACAGCCGGCGATGCACGCGCTGGAATACTTGAGCTATCATTCGGCAACTCAACCATGAGTGATATAAAAAGGTCATCATCATCCTCTGCGGGTGTTTTGTGTTGAGCGTCAAGTGTGGTGCAATTAGCCATTTTGTTCTGACTGCATCTGTAGTGTTCGTTGATTCACAGGCCGTTGTCTCTCGACTGACTGCGACAAGTGGCGATAACTGCTTTTCATTGATTACTCGAGTGTTAGAAAATGCGGGCTCGTACTTTTGCTGCCCAACTCCAGATACGAGCCATACCAGCCGCTGTTACCGCTGTTCGTATGCCGCTATGACGCAAGTGTAGTGCGTAGCAAATAGACCAAAGGGTGACAAGCCGAGCCGAAGTCAGACGAAGCCAGCCGCTGTTACCGCTGTTTGTATGCCGCTTTGACGCAAGAGTAGCACATAGCAGATAACCAAAACGCTGAAAAGCCACGCCGAAGTCTGATTTTTATTAGGAAGTTGAGCATCGCGACAAGTGCTTCGCAAAAACAAACTTTTGCAGGTAAAGCTTTCGTCGGACAGAGCTTTCCAGCTCGACAAAGTCGGCTGAAGTCATATTTCTAACAAAAAACCGGCAGGGCCTTAGCGTATAAGTCCATTGTTTCATGTCACTCTCATTAAACTTGGGCCGTTGTTCACATCGTCTTCACGCTTGTGATATCCTCCAAAACAGGCAGGTCATCGACAATCATCGTGAGGCAGGTAAGCTAATACACAGCGTTCTTGAAAGCAGTGTATCTTGAAGGCCTCAGCTATTTGGCGTGCACGCTCGGGTCCCTAACAGTTGAAAAGAGTTGGCACAGAACAGTTCCAGACACACCTATTTCCCCGTAAGGAAGCATTGTGCCATCAGTAGGCTGGAGAGGGGAGAGGGGAGGGGGGATAGAAGAGTTTGCTAAAACTATGGTGGCTAACCGATCTCCTCGTGGGAAAAGTGGCCGAGGAGTAAAAACTACTGCAGAACACCTGTCAATTGTTCATGGGGTGGTTATGCATAGCACAACGGCTTTAGTGGCTGGTCCACGCTCATTGTTGCTGCCGAACTGGTGGATAGTCTGTTTTAGAAACACTTAAAGGTTGACCGCTTTGTTACCATTGTTTATTGCGAGCTAGGGCACGTTGACCAGGATACTGCTGTTGAGTCAACACCCAGAATAGCAGAAAAGCTTCATCAAAAAAAAAGATGCCAATTCATTGTCTGTCTGTCTGTCTGTCTGTCTGTTTCTCTCTTAATTATACTATCTCACCTATAAATACTTTCAAGCGTTCTGTTTTAGTGGGTAAATAATTGAATAGGTATAGTTTTTTATGTTTTTTGCATGAGCTAAACAACAGTTCGAATGCATTCGTTAGAGAAGGCTGCTTGTAGGCGCAGTGTAGTCGGCCGCCACGCCATGCTAACATGGCGACATCATTGACACGAGGGGGGTGCCTCGTCGGCGAAAATTCGTTTTTTGTGACATTTCCTTCAGTTTAAAAAACTTTTGAAAAAAACCTGATAAACACGGGGTAGTATTTGCGAAGAGCACCAACGTTTTATTCTCCACGGATGTAGGTCAGATAAGTAATAGATGAGATCAAAACTCACTACGCGTGAAAAAGAAAAGACCCATAAACAACAACTTTGGCTCCAAGCAGATTGCGCACACAAAGTTTAGAGTGCACACAAAATCAATAAAGCAACTTGTGATTAAATTCGAGGCTTCCGTGACCTCGACTCCTCTGTTGCACAACATTGTACATTTTTTAACAAGCGATGCAAGTTTAAAACCTGACTATGTTTGGTGCAAGTGAACGATGGCCAGTCAGTAGATGGCGCTTGACGAGAACTGGAGATGATGAAAATCGGCTGCTCAGACAGGTCACTAAGCCATTCACGCCTGCAAGCCCTTTTGCCGCACACCACGTCAGCTTTTAATCACCATACCTTGCGCTTGTGAGTCACCCGCACGGCGGAAGCGTTCTCACACAGAGTTAGACTGAAAACAATTTGCCCCTGTTGCGACGCCCATAGAGTTTCCTAAACATAGACTAGAGGAAACTCGAGCGCTAGTGTCCATGGGAGCTGCGACGCACGGCGCTACAGCAAGCACGGGAAGGATGGGTAGTACAGGTATTCGTCTAATCTTCGTATTCTGGCTTAGTTTATATTCTCGTAGCTAAAAATTTTGTTGCCAAAAATAAAATATTAGCAAATGTTGAGCAGTTCAGCTTCACCACCCCAAAATTTTAAACTTAGCATTTGAAATCGTGTTACGATGTTCGAAAAGGTTTGTCGTTTCCTTCGGAACAAAGCCAAAACAGAGCAATAAATGAAGCCACATGTGCGACTCGCTGCTCGAAAGTACGAAGACTAGACGAATCCATGTACTCTCTAGTTCCCCCTGGTTTATATTAGGAAAATGTATTGCGACACCACGCTTGACAGAATGAATTGGTGGCCTGGTTGCATGGTAACTGTGGACAGGCGGCTGAGTACTTTCTTGAGACAGCCGACCATCTCTCTAGCCAAACACATCGGTTGAGTGACAGTACCTTTAAGCTGTACCTTCAGTAGATGTATGATGGCTTGAGAAGCTAATTTCCGGCACGGTAAAGTGCAGCAAAGTGCCAGAGCGCAGAGGTGGAGACGAATCTCTGAGAAAAAGAAAGTTGTTTGCTTCATCGATGTTTCTTCAAGAAGGGGCTGATCCCACAAGGCAGCCTTTAAGAAGGTGGGAATTATTTAAAGGGAGAAATGGAAAGATTGGGACATTGGTGCTCAATAAAGAGATCAGGAAGAGGAGACGGAGGTCGTGCTTGGCACCTACTGGGATCCAAGGACTGAATACTACATCGAGAAGTTGGCGTCGATGATGGCTCTATATTAAGCGCTCGGCATGTAACACCTGCGCTGGTACAACCCAGTTCTTACTGCGTCATTTGTTGAGTGGCCTCCCTGGCCTTTGTTCAACTCAGGGGTGGATTTGCGTTTGTTTTACTGTTAGCTTGTTCTCATGGGGGTGTCGCCCGAGCTCAGGAGGATTCTAAATATTGCGAAACTCGGCCGATCCTGCACAGCGCCCCTGGTGTGTCTGCTGTTTAAATGACGTCATTTATTTTTTCGAACAATTCACGTAGCAGTTGATGAGTCCTTATAGTTAATAAACGTATGTTGCAGTATTTTATAGGTCCATTATAACAGCTGGCTGGAACCAGAATGATTTATGTCGTGGAATCTATATTTTTTACGACAAATTCCTGAATATTCGGATAACAGGATGTAAGTGCTTGAATGCCAGTCGTTGAAAGAGAAACAAACGCTACACTCGTCCCTCATGCCAAAAAAAAAGCGTTCAGAAAAAGCATACGATTACAGAGCTCCAGAAAACCTAAACAAAACTTCCCCCTCGCAGGTTTGCGCCTCCCTCTGAAAAATACGAAGAGTTTTGCGATTGTACCAAATGAATGAGGAAAGAACAGCTTATGGTATGTGATATTTCTGCAGAACTACCGAAAGAGTACGTGATAAGTGGCCGGTCACACACGGCGCCTTAGGTATCGGTGGCAAGATGGAGGACCTACGCCACTGAGAAGAAAAGACCAACGAGGAGTCACCAAACCATTCGCACCGTGAGTTTTTATAGCGTAGCGATGGAATTGCGCAGCGACTGTCGGAGTGCTTTTCACGAGGGATACCCCGTCGCACCTCGGTTGCACTTCTCGTCGGGGTGTTAAGATAGGTAAGGCAGCCTGGAGAGATGCATTTGGACTTTTATATTCGCTATATCAATATATCTTTCACACCTTTGTGTATTTACGAATACTACGTGGGCTTTTGTTCTCATTTCTGATACGAACAAAATATCGAAAGGACAATAGAAGTGAGGTGCGGATGAAAATGGTGGTGCTCTAGAACGGCGAAGACACTTTATTACCTCTGGGCGTCTTTTTGACAGGAGACCACGCGTGGCCGCTTGCAGCAATTGCGTAAGTTCGAAACGCAACATATACATACAACTCTCTAGATTAACTGAGGTCGAGGCGACAGCCATATATTACTTTTAGTCCAAAAGAAGGCTATTGTTTCCAGCACCCATTGCGGGAGCTCTCTATAATTTTTCTCGCAAGCGTGAATAGTACCACTGCTATTCAGGTGGTCTGAATGGAATCGAATCTTTTACTATATACTGTGTGGATGTCATCTGGGGGGGCATTGGAATACTGCTCGTGCTCTGTTGGTCATTCAAAAACACAAATGTTACAAAATTACAAAAAGATATCTTGAAACTGTATTGTGAAGGGCGACGTGAGGTTTGCAATACTTGCCTATTTGTATTCTTGCACAGTTGCTTGAAGGTGGTCATATTTTTTTCAACTTCTTTCTGAGGATTTGTCTTTCAGAAAGATGAGATTCCGGCTTTATTTTCACAATGCATATACGCAAATGCGTTTGCTGAGGCTAACAAACTGCGTAAAATTGAGTTCACTTGTAGTGCATTGATTTGTTAAGTGTGAAAAGCGTGTAGTGCAAGTTCAGTACCCCTCCAATTCTGTATCTTTCCACAGATGCAGGGATGCAAAATTGAGCACGTGGTAAAGCGGACCGGAATATGGAGCTACAAGACCGCAATGTGACCGTTTTTTTGAAAGAGTTAAAATAAAAGGTGAAAAGAGGGGTACAGAAAGGATGCGCATGTCCTGTGCGCCCCTCTACTGCAACCTCACCGAGAAAATCATTCCTTATTCAGGGTAACGTTTCTTCGAGTGTTAATACAGCAGAAGACGTGCCACTTAACAAATACCGCATGCTCTTTGATCATCTCAAGCGTTCTTCTTAAGGCTGCGTCACGTGCGAATGCCAAATTTTCCGACTTTTAAAGTCGTGAAACACGCGAGGCACGAAAAAACGACAAAAAAATAAAATATGTTTTTTAGGGCAGATTTTCGGGTAATTGGTTTATTGAAACTTTTATTCGTCGTAGTCATTTAACCTTTTGCCATGCGCAAGGCCCAATTGCTCTCCTCGTAATAAATGTGATTGTGGTAAACAAAAATGGTTCCACGATCTCATTGAATTTGTAAACGTAGATGGACACGTTAAGGCTAGAATGCACTTCTTCAAATAGTTACTAGCGCAACGAGTTGCGGGAACGCCACAAAGTCTGAAGAAAAAATTCCTTCCTTTCACACTTTTTGGCATTCGCCTTGTCGTCAACGCTCACCTTGACGGCAAGATGTGATGTGCTCGTCATACGCAACAGCTGTTTTTATCCGCTCGCAGGTGCGCGGGCTTGTTGCTGTGAGTCTTCGCATGGAGAGGAAAAGCACTCGGCCAGGAGAGAAGAGCTAAAAAACAGTGCACGGCTTCGAAAAAAGCCAGGGGAGCGAGAGCGCCTTTATTATCGTCACACATTGATTCACACTGTTACGACGCCATTTAAAAAGTCTCAGGGGGATAGGTTCGCTGTGAAACAATGCAGGACTAAGGCAGTACAAATACATTTGGACTTCTGGGTGCTTTAGAGGCTCTTTACGGGGCCACTCAAGGTGCTCACGATGGCTTGAAAAGCAACGTAATGCCAATGTACTTGAAAACAGCCCTGTTTGAGAGACCGCAAATTACAGTAATGCCTTGCTTTCAATGTATCTCTTTCACTGATATCGAATGACTTATCGAGATTACCAGCTCCACTGCCTGTCGCTCTTCACCGATTATAATGTCTAGTTTTTTTAGGTAACGTTATTTCGTGGTGATATCTTCAATGTTTATCCTTTTATGTACGTTTCATGGCGTCTGCAGAAATTAGCGATAGTTTTTAACTATGAGAAGCAAGTGTTTTTTTGTATTTTACGCAGAATAGTTCGCAAAAAAAAAGTGCTTTTGAGGCGTGCGTCGCAGACGGCTACTTGGCTGGGCTGAAGATGTGGACGCGTGCTATTGACACAAAGAAAAGCGGTATCTCAGAACACGCGAATGAAGACACGATAAAATTTTCTAAAAGCATGACTGTTATTTTTTCGAAGTGTGGGATAAAATAACAGCATGACACCTTCTACAATTGGTGTTGCGCACAAATGAAAGTCACTCATATGCATGTAAAATGAAAACACAAACAATGTCACTCTGGTTCATGCGCTGACAGACAATCATACATACAGGACAGAGACACGGTGCCTTTCAGTACAATGAGCTGTAATAAAAATAACTCCACGAAGCTCAGATTCGGTTACTCGGCAGTACAAAATACTACAACCTTTTCTGTATACTTGAAGCTATAAACAAGACCTCGTATGGTTTGTTGACATCATTTCTCGAGCACTATAGAGACAAAAAAAACAGCAGTAAGGATAATTTCGCGTCGACAAGCAATGTGGAACATTAGCAGCTCTCACTGGCAATGATTGAAAAAAAAAGAATAAGCCACCAGCATCTTCCCACAGGGGGAACTTGATTAAATGCGTTGCACAGTGGTGGGGGTAGCTCGTGAATGTTGCGTAGTTGGGTATGGTTTGCGGCTCACCGGGTAGCGTTCATCTTGGGTGTGCGGGTCGAGGCGGGTAAGGATAACCGTAGGTCACGCTCACCGACGATACGTGCCCACGTACTAACGAGTCCTTACACGATGCACACATCAAGTACTATTTGAACAGCTCCAACAGTCTCTCGTCGTCATCGTTGTCGCTGTTAACGTTGTCGTTGATGCCACCGCTCTTCAAGTCGACGTTGACGTGCTACAAAGACCCCATAGTGCGTTGGTCAGCTTCGTTTTCTTCTTCATGCTCCCGACTAGCGTATGGTCGTTGTCGAAGCGCACTCGGTCACACACCTTACAGCTCTGTCCGAAGCTGTGGTCTTAGAAGTCGCTTTTGAAACGAGCAGCTGGCTGCGCAAACTGCTTGGCTCGCCCCGCCCTTTTCACAGAGTGCTCGCGTTCACGAGCAGTTGCCATCCATTAGTATCTGTTGCTTTCATCGTATCCACTAGAGTCAATCAAAGCGTGAAGTCAAGCGAAAGAGGGGGAAGAAGTTGGGATAAAAGGGGAGAGAGCGGGGAGGGGGAGACGAGACAAGCATGCACAGTGTGGGTGTGGACGCCGACGACGAGTGACATGGCACGACTAAGAAATGCTTCGCATTTAAATATTATGCACAAAGCAAACGGTATTCAAGCCGTCGCTGGGCTCTGGTGAATTATGGCGGCAGAAAATAACGGCTCTTTCAAGCTTACATGAAACTCAGGACGCTGTTACGGAACTATACTTGAAGGAAGGCAGCATATTCAGCTCCTGAAATGATTCAGATACGATAAACACTTACGGGGCCCACCATGGAGGCTATGGTGCTCGAGTGCAGAGCTGCAGGTAGCCGGGTCAAATTCCGGCTGAGGCGGCAGCATTTTAAATGGTGATGACCTTTCTTGAGGCACATGTACTTCGGCCTATTTTCACGTGGAGAACTCCAGCTGGATGAAATTTTCGCAGCTCTGTGCTATAGCATCTCCCATAGGTCGTAGTTTTGGGACGTCTAACCACAACAATTAGTTATATATTAAATTTAGGTTACACTATGAAGATGATCGCGGCCACTAGAGAAAAAAACAAGGCTGAGCTTTTGTTACTACGATGTGACTGCGAGGATATTTTAAAGCTCATTTGTGATTCATGACTTTGCACGAGCGGCATGTACGCACCAAGTTAAGACCACAAACTAATACAGATCACAATTATCAAGCAGGTGCGCGAGAAATTTCATAGTATCATTCAAACAGGCCTACAAAGAAATACTGGGATAGGCTAATCACGCCTGTTTTTCTCTTTCGTACCACAAGTATGAGTTTGAGCAATGGATGATTTCTCCAAACGGTCACATTTTATAACAGCCACACTTCACATAAGTAGTCATACCTCAGCGGTACTTGAAGGTGCTACTATAGGTAATGCGGCTGCTGTCACACACTGTCACACATTCATGAGCTGCTATTTAAACGTAGGTCTCGTAAACTTTTAGGTGTGAGCGTCACTGCTTAGGATTACTGCGCGATACCACGAAATGTTACGAATGGTTTTTAGCATGTGTGGTGTCATTATCTCCAACAAGAAATGACGAAACTCAAGCATCGCTACTCGGCGACTTCTTGCTGGTAGCCCGCTTCTATGCTGTCCGACTTCTAGTGAACTGGAGCTGTTGTATGTAGCCAAAGAATTATTTCATTGCTCGTTTGTAAAAAAAAGATAAAAATAACTGTAAGGCCGTATTTAACGCACAACCTTTCACAGGGCAATGACACGGAAGGGAGGAAGCAACAAAAAGGGAGAAGGCAGGGAGATTAACCAGAAAGACATCCGGTTGGCTACCCTACACTGGGGGATAAAGGAAGGGGACAAGAAAGACGAGAAAGAGCGAAGAGAGGGAAAAAAGGGAGTGGGGGAGAGACTGACAGTAATTTCACTGCAGCGTGTAGAACTCTACCGCATGTCAGAGGCGTTCACACAAGCCTGTCTTTCTCAGGAAACGCAGCAGGGCTTTCACTGCCTTGTGGGCTGTCGAGGCATGTGTACGTTGCTGTAATAGCACCAGCACAGAAAGAGGCCGATCATCCAGTCGCCGCATTGCGTTGGCAAGTACTTGTCTCTCTGAGGCAAATCGAGGACAATGACACAGCAGGTGTTCGATATTTTCGTCGGTGCCGCAAACATCGCACGCCGCACTGTCAGTAATTCTGATTAACGTGGTATAAGCTTTCGTGAAAGCAACTCCCAGCCAAAGGCGATAGAGAAGCGAAGCTTCACGTCGATGTAGGCCGGGTGGAGGCCGGAGTTGTAGTGAAGGGTCGAGCTCGTGCAGTCGTGTACGTCGTATGCTTGGTGTGTTCCACTCAGTCAGTGTGAGACTGCGGGCCAGTTGACGAATCTGCCTCGCCGCATCCGCTCTTGAAAGCGGTATCGGAACGCTGTTCGCTCCTTTATGTGACGTGCGAGCAACATGATCTGCAGAATCATTGCCGCCTATACCACTATGCCCAGGTAACCACTGAAAGACGATGTCATGGCCTTTTTGTATTAACAGGTGGTGAAGTTTCACGGTTTGGTAGGTCAACTGGTCGTGGCATCCGCGTCGGAGAACTAATATCAGGCACTGTAACGCTGGTTTTGAGTCAGAAAACACAGCCCATTTACCTGGTCTTTCTTCTGAATTGATGTGTTCCAGTGCATTGCGCAGAGCCTCGAGTTCTGCCTTCGTCGAACTTGTCACATGTGAAGTCTTAAAACACCGAGTTATCCCTTGTGATGGTATAACCACTGCTCCACCTGAACTAGACGGCGTAGTAGAGCCATCCGTGTAAATGTGCACGTGGTTACTGTAGTTTTCTTCCAGTAGGGATAGACTCAGTTGTTTCAGGGCATGTGTCGGTAAGTCCGATTTTCTCCTCATTTCTGGAATCATTAAGTGAACTCGCGGCCGGCTCAAGCTCCAAGGAGGAAGCAGTGGCTTTGATGCAGGTGCGTATGTCTCAGCAGACGATGAACGATGCTTGGAGACAATAGTGCCGTATGTCGTGCGGGGCCTTTCAGCAGCTAGGCTCGCCAGGTGGTGAGAAGGGGTCCTGGCATAATACCTGAGGTGCATGCGCATTGTCTCGGTAATAATATGCGTATTTATTGAGTGATCTTGAGCGATGGCAATGGTTTCAGCCGTTGAAGCACTGCGGGGTATTCCAAGGCATATCTTAAGTGCTTGGGCTTGAATGCTCTGAATTGCGCGCAGGTTGGTCTTGCCGGTGTTAGACATTGCAGGTAAGTTATACCGTAAGAATCCGATAAACAGCACTCTGTACAGTTGTAGCATGGATGATATGGGCACTCCCCAATTTTTTCCTGCATGGAATTTAAGCATGTGGCATGTTGCGATCAGCCGCTTCTTCACATAGTTCACGTGTGGAGTCCACGACAGGTTTCTATCTATTATGACTCCCAATAACTTGTGGCTTCTGCTGAACGATATGTATTCTTCATTAATCGATATACTGTAAGCAGACATTGGTTTCCGCGTGAACGCTACCACTGCACATTTTCCGCAGGACACCTCGAGGCCTTGTTTACGAAGATAGCATGACGCCGTTGTAGCAGCCTTCTGAAGGCGGGCGCGAAGCTGAGGCCTTGTCACACCTGATGTCCAAATGCAGATGTCATCAGCATAGACAGAAAGTTCTACAGTGCTAGGTAGCTGCTCGACTAGACCAATGAGAGTTAGGTTGAAAAGGGTAGGGCTTAGCACTCCTCCCTGAGGAACTCCTCGGCTGCTGTAATAATCAGGTGTTGGGCCATTCGCTGTCATCACGTAAAATGATCTCAGCTGTAAGTAGCTGTACACCCACATATATATCTTGCCACCAAGACCTACTGTTTCCAAAGCACTAAGGATGGCTTCATGGGTGACATTGTCGTAAGCCCCTTTAGCGTCTAGAAACAGGGCGGCACACAGTCTCTTACAGGCTTTCTGGTGTTGAACATATGTCACCAGATCAACAACGTTGTCGATTGACGAATGGCCGCGCCTGAATCCGGTCATGGATACTGGATAGATTTCGTAGTGCTCTAAATACCACTCCATTCGTGTTAGAATCATTCGTTCCATCGTTTTTCCCACACAACTGGCAAGTCCGATAGGACGGTATGAGGCAATATCCAAAGGAGATTTACCAGCCTTTAGAAGTGGAATGAGGCGACTTGACTTCCATGCCTGGGGAACAGTACCAGTCTGCCAGGAGTCGTTGTATAGGCGTAAGAGTGCCTTCCGAGCTTCGTCTCCAAGATTACAAAGGGCACGATAGGTAATGCCGTCAGGACCGGGTGCTGAAGAACGTCTGCACAGAGCCAGTGCCGCCTCTAGCTCATCCATAGAAAAAATGGCATTCCATACGGGGATCACGTTCGGGCGGTGGGTTGTCAAAAGTTCCCGTTCTTGATACTGTGAAATTGGAATCACCGGCAATTCTTCTACAGAAAGATTCTGCGACGTCATTCTCTCTGCATCGAAGGTGAAGTGCCAGAGATGTAAACGGGTGTCGCTGACCCAAGATTGTGCTAAGACCCCGGACAGTTCGCCATATCAGTGATAGGGGCTTTCGTGGATTCAACGACTCGCAAAAGGATGTCCAACGTCGCCTAGCCAGTTTATCCATGTGCCGCTGCATTTTCTTTTGAATGCGTCTAGCCAGCCTCAAATCATCCATGCACTTTGTCCGTCGGTACCTTCGTTCTGCACCACGGCGTATTGCGCGAAGTTTCTCAAGCTCAGTGTCGAAATCGGTGCGCTTGTGACTAGTCAAATGTGTATGCGTGGTATTCTGCAGGACATCCTTTATCGAGTCCTCTAGGTTATATGATGAGCCGTCGGTACAGCAGTCTTCCATTAACATTTTGAATTTCGGCCAATCGGTGTACTTGAAGCCTCATGAGGACTTGGAGCTGGTGAAACCTTCTATACACAGGTAAGTTGGTATATGGTCGCTGCCCCACGTTTCCAGATCCGGAAACCAGTGCACTTTCCTGATAAGTGAGCGAGAAACCAATGTAAGGTCCAGGCAGCTGCTATAGGCTGATCCGCGTAAATATGTAGGGCTTCCATTGTTACAAACGCAGAGTTCGTACTCCGAGGCTAAGGACACCAATTTTCTTTCTCTAGAGTTGTCCCTGGAGCTTCCCCATAGGAAATGGTGGGCATTGAAGTCGCCAGTGATCACCCATGGCCTTGGAGTCGATGTCAGAATACCGCGTAAGCGCTCGCAGTCAAGGCGGCTTCATGGAGATAAGTAAGCTCCGATAATCGTGAAAGCAACCTTATCCTTCTTCACAGTAATGCACACATACTGATTCCCTTCATCAGGCGAGACTCTGTGGTGAACGTAAGTGAGGTCATGGCGCATGAATACAATAACTTTGCTGCAGTCTCTGTGAGTGGAGGACATAAAGCACTCATATCCTGACAGCTTGAGTGAAGCACACAGGTTGGGTTCACAAATCACAATAATGGGGAAGCGGTTCACCAATACAAATTGTCTAAAGTCAGACATGCGCGACTTCAGTCCTCTGGCGTTCCACAGAAAGACAGATGCATTCTTGACTTCCGCTCGAAACGACGGTGCCTCGCTGGCCATGGTTTTACCTTAGAGCTGCAAGCACCGGCCTCAGGGTGTCCAGCACATGCAGTGCGGTCTGTGCAGCAGAAGTCTTCATATTACTCAGTAGGACACGCATGGTACTCATCAGTGATTGCAGCAAGCTTATCACTTGATCTTCATTCATCGCATCACTGGTTTGAGGGGTCGTCGAGGGCGGCGGGATTTGATGCAGCTCCGAAGTAGGTTGACGTCGTGGAAGAGAGGGCCACTGTTCGGAAGGCGCGACTGCTGTCCCTTTCTTCTGTTTGGCAGCATCCGTCTTCAGTGAGCTCGGTGTTTGTGGGTCGGCCTCTTTGATAGAGGATGACATCTCTCTATCGGTAGAGGCGTTTTTCCGTGATGGTCTTCGCCCACGATGCCATCGTCGGCGTAGTGTAGCGGCAGCTTCCCTGTGCGTTGAATTGTTCCACACCATACGCCTGAGTACCGCGTGCTCGTTTCGCACCCGCGGGCAATCTTTGGATGAGGCCTCATGAGCGCCGTGGCAGTTTGGACATCGTAGTATGGTGGCACTGCAGGCGTCTTTTGAGTGAGACTCAGCGCACCGCGGACACACAACTTTGTTCTCACAGACACCTTTTACGTGTCCCATCTTGAAGCACTTGTAGCATTGCAGTGGCTTCGGTAAGTAAGGACGCACTGAGTGGCGAACATGGCCAACTTTGACATACGAGGGAAGGCTGTCTCCCTCGAACACAAGCCTCAACCAGCGTGAGTTGCCGAGTGTGGTAATGTGCGTAACGCGGGTGCCTTCAGTCGCTGGCTTTATTTGTATTGACAGGTCATTAGCTGAGATGGAAAGATCCACATCATAAATGACGCCAACAGTGCCATTACAACCTGTAGCGACCATTGGCCGAACTTTCACGTTGCCGATTTCTGTTATGTGCCGAAGGCTTTGCAGTGCGCTACGGTGCATAACGTCTACAGCAAGGACATTCGTTCGTGCATTGATCCTCACGTCTTCGATCTCATTCGGCGCGGTTTCCTCGAGGAGCACAGAAAGAACTTGCCTGTTGAGGAGTCGCAAGTTAGATGCAGGGTCTTCAGGCATAAACAGCATGGTGTGCGGCCACCGCCGTGGTGCAGTCTTAACGGTGGAAACACTTGCCGACGATGCCGTTCGCAGCAGTCTTCGTTTTGTAGATCGATTCATGACGACCGTGAAGTCATCATCCGATGACTCAAAGCCGTCCGAATACAAATCGGTTGCCTCACTGTCGGTGTCGCTCGACGCATTGCTACGCTTCCTGGACGACGAAGTCCGGCGCGACGGTTGCACGCCTGGAACATTCTCAGGTGTGTCCTGAAGCATCACCGCAAAGGAGGGAGCGGCAGCTCCCAGGATTTCCAGGAAAGCAAATTGAAAACACTGAGACACGGGCACAAGCGTTCTGTGAGAGAATCACTTCGTCAGGGCAATGACACGATAGTAAATAAAAGTGGGGATGCATATACCTACAAAAGAAAAGATAACAAAATTTCAAAAACATCACATTTTTGTATTTCTACGGCTTCTTTTTTGGGTCCGCATATACATGCCTGCCTTCTTTTATCATAAATCTGCATCGACTTTGTTAACACCCCGTCATTCTAAGCACACCGTTGCCGCTTCTCTCCTCTTCCTCGTTGCCCGAAAATATACATGCAATTTACATTATTAGACATGTCAGTCAGCTGCTCAAAAGTTCGTTTTCCATCGGATATTGTAGAACGAAACATGGACAGGAATTGAAGACACCTTGAAGGCTACACAAGCACACTCTACGCAAAGAGATGCTGCATCGCTATAATAACGTCGAATATTTTTCTTCATTAGATTTCTTTTTATCCTTCTCTTACGGCATTACCACTTCAATTCATTCGTAAACTTCCGTAGGACGACACATATCATGATCCACTCACAGATAACACATCTGAGCAAGTGTGTCACACTTCGAGAGAGTTAAGTTGTAATTGGCTGAATCACTAACAACAATGAGAGTCTTAAATATAGGCACATCCTTGCATATAGTCTTATGCCACTGCTCGTAGTAGTGTGGTACCTTTACTACTTCGAACAACACAGGTCGTCGCAAGGAAGGGGAACACAAATGCTTCGACGCACATGTCACATTAAGCCAGAAAGATTGTATTTTCTTTTCGACGGATTGCCAATAATTGTGTTTCACTCACACATTTTTTGTTTTTGGAATAGTGCATGAGTCCCATACCAAAAGCGGATTGTATTTGAGATAGAATTTCGTTCACGTGTGCTTTAAAAGCCCATATTGTCTATCTAAAAAATTTTCTGTAATCGAGAAAGTGTGGGCACAACGTTCACGTAACAATATTTTTCTTGAACGATAAAAACAACAACGCACAATATAGGACACATTACTCAAGTACTGAGGCAGTAAAAAAAGCTGCCGCCGTTTCACGGCAACGTGACGGGACGCGATCATATGACACGTGACACGATGCTATGACACGATGACACGTGACACGATGCTAGCACCCTATATTCACCCCACGAAAATCCACAGGCTGACAACTAGGGTTTCAAAATCGAATGTAGCGCACAAGGTTTCGACAAAATTGATGTCAGTAGAGTTGCAAAGTGTGTAAAATAAGCACTCGGAACTTTATCAGTGTCCCCTTAATGAACAATAAATTCAGTTTTTGGTGGATTCAGGTTTTTGGTGGATTTTTGGTGGAATTCAGTTTTTTGGTGTATCCATGTAGTGTGAACATTGGAATTGTTGATGCAATGTGATGAGATAAATGAGCACCTGAATGTCGGCCTGGGCACTAACAACGTGTGAAATGTGGAAGCGGTACACTGTGGATTCAGTTTTGAAGGCGCCACTAAAAATCATTGTTTATACACGGAGAAGCGGCAGAGTAAATGCACTCAAACGAGGCTCCAGCACTAAACGCAGCACTAAACAAAGGCGTGAATGAATTCGTGATTCGCTGCCTATATTTGGCCATGTTGACTATGATGGGCTTGTTCGTTGGTTTCATTGAAAGGGCCACTTCATAGTCTCGAAGTGCACCCGAGTAGTCCCTCTGAAATGAAACGTGTAGCATGCCATGTTAGCTAAATGAATGCGCTCAATGGATGCATTCTTCAAGCAGAAGTGGGGTTCTAGTAATTGAAAAATAAAGAATAAGGAACAAACTACTGTGAGTGTCCTTGAAGACTATAATTGTTTTGCCAAAGTTCGCAAATTCAAAGCCCACCTCCAAGTGTCTGACCCAAGCAAAGTTCACATAACAATTATTTATTTATTTATTTGCATACACAAGGACACAGGGGAAAGAAGGAGAGAGCAAACTGTTCTAACTTGTTCTAACACACATAGTTTAGGAGTGTTCATAAACACATATAATTGTAGGCTGTAACGTCTCCTTAACGCCTACGTTTTTAGAGCGTTTCTAAATTTTCTGGAAGGGTGTTGCCCATGCGACAAAAATACACTTTCAAGGGTGTATTTTTGCAGTGATTGGTTTTATCAAGTTATTAACATAAAATTTGTTCAGCTGCCTTCCTAATCTCATTTCATAATTGGTATTGGAAAGCTTCAATATTACTTTGGCGGATCCTTCCCATTTGACCTATAGCTTGTTCTTTATGGAGGGCTTCAGCAGCATTACTGAACTTCATACTTCAAAGGGGTGTTTCTTCGCCTATTTGTCGTAGTGTTGCTTCGACAACACTTGTGCAGCCTTCATGTGCCATTCCACAAAATCTTGTGTACTTACAAGCCTTTGAAGGAGGTTGAGAGCATACGCAACCATAGTAGGGTCCTCATCAAACCCCTTCCAGGTCTCGCGTAGCATTCGCAATTGTGTTCTCTTATTCCTGCCATATACAAGCTCTACAGGGCTAAAGGCATTCCTTTCATAAGGATCTGATCTCAATGTTAACAGGAAGGAATACACGCTTGCCCGTCGCATTTGTGCTCGTAGCAAAGAGCTCTCGGTATCCGTTTCAGAACGGAATGCATTCGCTCTACTGGATTAGATTGCGGGTGATGCAACGAGTTGTGCACTACTTTTATTTCTTCGTTATTTACAAATGTAAAGGTAAGGCAGTTCTTCAAGACACTACCATTGGCCTATTGGATTGCAGAAGGATGGATGAAACAAAGGATGGTCGTCCATGGTTACCGCTGAGTCTCAAAGTGCTCGATACCTTTTCCCATTGACACTAATTATCTGAATATACGGCTCTAACAACTTAATGCTATTTTCCCATTCTTGAATTGCTGCGAAAGCAAATGTTTGTTTCAATTTACTGCCTTGTGCCCTTCCTTTTTGCAGTTGTAGCAGATTAGCAGCCTCAGTGACTCAAACACGCGAGTGGTATAGTGCACTGTTTAGGAACCTCACTCGACTTCTGCACTTCCGTTTGCTCTTCCCCTACAGTGTCCTTCGTGAGAGATAGGTTCTTTATGAAGTCGCGGTGCGGAGTGGGCTTCCTTTCATCAGGTTTCTTCTAAAAGGCCTCTCTTCTTTCACCATTTTTCAACGCGCACTGCCCTGCTATGCAAACTCAGGCGAGTATAGTACTCTTTAGCTAACTTTGATGCCTTGTTTAGCTGTACTTCGCCAGCTTGTCCTGCAGCTAAAGCTTGACGTCATCCTCGATGCAGCGATAGAATTGTCTCAACGTAATGAATTCCACCACCTCACGCGATTGTCATAAACATCTTCGCCCTTGAGTCATTCAATTAAATTAGCTTTACGACAAAACGCAAAGTCGACGCGTTGCTCATTTCCATTTTTCGCATACCAGAATCTTTTCCGGAAAGACTCGGGTGACAACTAATAATGCCTCAAGAGCACTTAACCTCGTTATAGCTCTCAAAGACTTCTCTCAACAAGCATGTTATCACGTCAGATGCTTCACGGGGAAGTAGAACTAATAGGTTCTGTGCCCAAAGCGACCGCTCCAAGGCATTTTTCTCACAGACGTGTTCAAACTTGACGTACTTCGCTATCTACTTGTCTACTATGAACGGAGGCAATTGGTCCCTAATCCTATGACCGCTGACCTGAACCGTCGCAGAAGCTACGCTAGATGCCAATGAACACTTTAGGATTACAATTCTATTTTTTATCCACGAGGCGCCCCTATCTCTCGGGCTTCCCCTGGCGCTCTTGCCTTTCTGGATCATCGCGAAGGTCCCGCTTTTCAGCCTCCTCTAAAAAAGTTGTTGCCTTTCGGCCCCATCAAGGTGTGCTTTCGTATCTATCCAGGCCTCATAGACTACATCAGTCATCACTCCTTCATCCTTCATGAGCTCAGCCCTGCCGCGGTGGTCTAGTGGCTAAAGTACGCGGCTGCTGACCCGCAGGTCGCGGGATCAAATTCCGGCTGCGGTGGCTGCACTTTCGATGGAAACGGAAATGTTGTAGGCCCGTGTGCTCAGATTTGGGTGCACGTTAAAGAACCCCTGGTGGGCGAAATTTCCGGAGTACTCCAGTACGGCGTCTTTCATGGTCATATAGTGGTTTCAGGACGTTAAACTCCACATATAATTCAAATCGTGATCTCGGAGATTGCTTGCTTACGTTTTGCACGGCGCAAAGTAAGGCCAAGTTCATCACAAATTTTCATGAGTTTCTTCACTTCAAGGTTACCATCGTTCACACTATCTTCTTCGTGTTTGTCCTTGTTAAGAATATAATTGCCATAGCCACTATAGGTCTACTAGAAAGACGCGCAAACATTTGTCAATACCACCGTGTTTACACCCTCCGTATTAACCTTATTTTCAAAGCACCCCGACTTGGCTTGGAACAGTCAAAGCTCCCTTCAATGCTTCACACACCCTTTTCTCTAAACTACTGTAACCTGTGCTAGAGCAGTCTGGTGAATTGAGGTGAAAACGTCAGGCACTCACTACATCGGTGTAGCTCACGCCGGCCGATCCTGCAGCTGCCATTCACTGTTAAAAAGCGCACCGCTACCGCCACTCTTGAGTTGTGTGCCGAAGTCATGGTCCGCCAAGGTCACCACCGTTAGGTTGGGCGTGTTTCTCAGCTCGCTGGTGCTTCTGCGCACAGTTGAATGACGGAGCGGAGAAGACGGCGGGGAGTTAAGGCAACATTCACGTACAGAATAAATAGAAACATTACTTATTCGGCAACCGCGCCGACAGCTTAGAAGCTCGAAGAGCCGAGATGTTCTCGAATGCTCTGATACAATCGTCTGCTCTCTGATGCACTGGTTTGCTGCCAGAGTCACAGTGCTTGGTTTTTTAATAGGCTCATCCTCACGCCAATAGCCTCCAATTCAGAACGCTTCTGATCTTGCGTCAGGAACCGCCGAGTACTCCTGGCATCAGCAGCTTACAATCGGAAACCATCGCTCTTCTCGGGCTGCATTGCGCCCGTGAGCGAGTGGTGTCGCACACGCATTAAGCAAGACTCCCCAGGCTGGATGGCATCAATTGCGTCATCGGGCTGGAATTTGAGCTGCGCGTGGAGGGAGCTTGCCGTGCGTTGCGTAAGGGCTGGTTTACGCTAGCGGCAAGCCTGTCGTAACGGCACAGTGCCGTACACCTCCAGCCACCGTCATTCACGACAAAGCTTTTCAAAGGGCATGGCAAGTTTCACCGGCGAGGCATTTCAGCATCCGACAGAAATGGCTGCCCTTCCTAATGCAGTGGTCGACCACCTCGAATCTCTAAAGGGGCCGCCGTGCGTTCTGTAGCTCATAAGCTCCGAACTGGTGCTTCCATTTGCTTTACAATCATGTTTTTTAGCTTCGACAACGCTGTACTCGAATCAATTTGGCACCGAATTTGAAGCAAGCCTTGCTGAACCTCGGAAAGCATATATTACACGTTTGTTAGCTGTTGATAATGCTCTATAGCAGGCGCCACTTGCCCAAACCCCTGCTTTCAGAGATGTTATTTTGCATGGTTGTGCGCTTTATTTTAGTTAAATTGCTAAAATGCTCTATTCCCTGCTGCAACGTAGTCTGCAAGCAACATGAACGTCATAGCGTCAAAACCGTGTAGTAAGAGGCATTCAATTAGAAGTGTCCCGGGCCAGACGTAGACGATGCGCAGATGCGAAAGCAGAGGACGCGGCGGAGCCATGTCGCTATTCCATCGCTGATTGGCTACGTAACTCAGCAGCGAAAGGCTAATAGTGCGAAAATGGGTTTCGAATGCATTGTTCAAGTGGCAAAGAACGGCAGACGTCCGCGAAGGAAACGACCATGCACGGCTTCCTGAGAATGTCAAGCGTCAAGCGGCGAGGAATGCTTGCCGCTAGCGTGAACCAGCCCTAAAACGCCAATGAGGAGATGCCGTCAGCCGGCCTCGCTCTTTCGCCTTACTATGGGTGCCTTTGCTGAAGCAATGACGTTTGGTTTAGTTTCCCAGGCAACCCAGGTGTCGAATTCGAACTTGTGGATTTACTTCGTACATTACTCCTCACGTGTATATTTTGCAATTTGGAAGATTCTTCGACAATTGCTGTGCTTGGGATGATCACATTCTCTACTTTCGGATCCTGCACTAGCATATTGTCACGGAAATCCTGCTGGGCCAAGCTACCAAAACTTTCGATGGCATGTGTAACCTCGGTGATTGATCGTCGCGAAATATCTTGTCCTGGTTGCGGGCGGAATAGATATTTGAAACCAGTAGAGAATGGCTGCATCCAAGTACTGAATTGACGCTGCAGTTGAGACTTGGCATCTGGCTTCAGAGGCTATGTAGCTCTTTCTTCGGGTGGCATGCCTTCTTTGGCTGACCTGACTTTACAGTCAGCTTGTAGTCACTCAATGCGGGGTTTTTCTGTCATTTTTTCACAATTTCATGAAACGTCCAGAGTGATGCCGTTCTTGAGTTACCCTCCGTGTTGTCCACATGCATCGTACTCGGGGCCTCTTGACGGGGGTTAGCCGTTGGCGTTACCGTGAGAACGTTGGCTCTTTACCTCAGACGCTGTTTGTGTCTTGCGCGAGCAGCGTGGTCGTGCAGCAACGAGCCGCTGGCGTCCAGCTCGCATCGCAGGCCCTTCCTCGTGCCAGAGTGGTGTGCGCGTGCAGCGTGGCACCTGAATTCTTTGGTGGCAATGCGTTCCAGCAAACACGCACAATATGTTTAGAGTTCAATATTTAGTAAAAAAACAGTCGGAAGGTTCCACGTACCTGAGATTCGAACTTATTGCGAAACCTGCGGAGGGATTGTGAGTGCCCTGCTGGAAGTTTTTGATCGAGCGACACGTCATAAATTCACGCTAAATATATGTACAAATGTTGCACGCAAAGACATATGTTGAAGAGTTGCAGATGTTTCTATAACTAGTTGTTAACTAGTTATGTAGTTGTTATAACCATCCATGTGAACAGATGGTTCCCGTGGGCGGTGGGCCAAGGCACTCTCAGGGGAGTGACTCTAATTCACGTGTAGAATGTTATCGCTGCGGAGCCTCGCTTGTTTATTACACTGATTATACACATATACAATGATGTAAATAAATAATTACACTGTGACTCAGCTGTAACAAAACTTTTTTCCTAGTTTTATATGCAGCTTATTTGCTGACAGTGTTTTTGTCATGAAAATACTCCGACAGCAGCAAGCGTTGGCCCGAAGAGCGATCGCATTTTGACGTGGAAGCAATCAAGAGCTTGTTTCGCTGAATTTCTGCTGTCAGCGTCGGCGGTGTCATCGCCAGCATCCTCGGTTGAGAAAAGAAAAAGCGGCATTATACGTGAAAAATTACTTCGTGTTTGCTATAAGGAGACCAGCCCAAGAGCAAAGGCACGTTATTTATTAGGGAATCCATAGTCTGCGTACGTTTGACCATTTATGTGAATGCATTTACGCTTGCATGTTTGTACGTGTGCGCGGAAATATCGCTGTCGCTTTCTGTTTCCTCAGCAAAGTGTACGAAAACCTTCGTCAGAAAACTTTCAGCTAATTAATCACAACACTTACACGCGCTCGATTAAGAACTTTAATTTACACGGTACCCTGGCCAGTTTTACTGTTAGCGTCATGCAGATGGCTTCATTTCGGCCTCTAACAGTATAAACTGCATGGTATGGTGGAAAGTATTTCATTAGGTGCTGAAGGTTCACCCTTGGGTTTACCCGTACCACATCCATGTCGGGATTGTCGGGCCAGTGCCATCAGCCATACTTTGTGCTATTTTATTAAGGCGCGTCGACTTCAACTTCATGATGTGCTTATCAGACAGTAAAAATGAGCGCACACCGAAAGCAGTATAATTTGTGTTGCTCGACCCTTATACGCCGCCGACGCGGGACGCCGACAATAATATTTCGCGTTTCATGAGGCATGTAAGAATATCTAAAGCCTTCACCTTAACATACGTGATTGTGTCGTAAGTACCGTGGTCGCAAGTATTCCTGCAAATTTTCAAGATGGTTACGAGTAATGGACGATGAACTACGGCCAGTTGCCCTTGTTTTATTTAAGTGCTTGTTTTTTTAAAGAAAATGTCCATGTCTGCTCAATGAGTGCACCCGACTCATACATCACTTCACGTGCAGCCCCGCATGGTTATACCAACGTGCAAATAAATTTGAAACGTTCCACTTGAAGCGTTTTCACGCGTGGCAGACCTTAACGTAATGTACAAGCCTGCAAGTCTGCCACACGTCAGTGTTAGATTGACGGGGCCTCACTCGAAGCGTGTTACATATTTTGGCGTGTGCGACAGGAATCGTAGACCACGTGATGATGTCTGGGAGACTAGCGTAGCTCTGAGATTACAGTGTGTAGCCGTCCTCGCTATTGTTGTATGTTTGGTAGCTGTTTGTAGACATGGGGAGCACGGACGTAGACAAGCTTATTGAATATGGCAAAGCCCATGCTTTTGTAAGCAAGCAATTGTTTCATTTTGTCAAAAAAGAATGAAATATACGGAAAAAAAGAGTGTCGTGCTGAGCAAAAGTGGCACACGAAGCATGTGCAACGCGAGATGAAGGGGGAAAGAGAATGGTCTTGATAAAGAAGAAAGGAAGAGAAAGATCGTCTAAAATTAGGACAGCTTACTACGCAGTAAAACCGCTGCTCAGGCTCAAGAATTCCTAGTAGACCGAACATCCCTAGCCCGAACCAGCTGGCTTAAAAATACCCTGAGTACGTTGACTAATTGGACCAGGGATTCACAAAACGGCGGGAAAATTTTGAGGCACTTGATTTTATGGATGAAAGATGCAATGAGCCCGTAGTTCACAAACCGTTGAGAGCCAGCCAAAATGATAAGACCGACACTGATGAGGCCACTGATGAGGCCAACAGCAGGTTCATAAGTGAACCTAATGTGTTCGATGCTGAAAGTCCCATTGTGGCCACAGAGGCCACTGAAGGCCCCAGTCATGGCGACGAGTTAAGTGCCAGCAGAGCCTTGTTGCTACAGAAAGTCCTACTCTAAATGGCTTGGGACAATCACAACGCTACAAGCCCAGCGAGGAAGAACTCGTCCAGGGAAAGTGTATTGGATTCGTGCGCTAAAGCACATTTCGAACCAGACAAGGCAATCGATTAATTCAGGTATGAGTGGCGCATGTCTGAAGAATTTGGCATCGTTCCAAAGTTGGACAAGCTCTCCGCCAGTCGCGGTGTCATCAATTGCACTACAAGTCATACCGAGTCTACAGGCACTGTAGCAATTGAGCTCATTGATCCGACATCAGCTCAGCAACTAATGCTAGCAGACATTGCCAAAGAAAGCACGCCAAAATGCACAAAAAGACTACAAAAACAAACTCTTCCTAAAGGGTGCACAGTTACCTAAGAAAACAGGAGGGGCCAAAACGGCCAGGTAAAACACGACGAATTTTTTTAGTTGTTGTTTTGGGCCGTTTGCTTGCGAAACACTTCGCCGTGTTCGAAGTGCGCCAACTGGTAGAGAGGGGAGGTTGTTTGAGCGCAGCTAAAAGGCAACTTGCCGCGTCATCATTGTTTGCCACCCTGTTCTGTTCGAGGCGTGCGTTGGATGGGGACGGAGCGTTTTACGGCAGACTGTCGTAACGTGGTCTGAAGACCCATTTTCATAAAACGCGGTATGCAACCACCGGGCAAACTGGCTGGAAAAAGCCCTAGCTGCAGCAATGGTCCAGTGTGTGGTCATTCCTGGTTTGTCAAAAACCGGTTGAAAAGAGCGGCTGTGTCGAACGTGGGTGAAGGTAAAAAGAATCTGTCGTAACATAAACATGACCTAAGGCAAATACGTTTTCCAGAAACTATTTTTTGCGTATTTAATTTTATTGATTATGAAGACTTCCATGACTATTGTTACATCTCAGTTAATTTTATTAAGGGAGTTGCGACAACTTTGTATGTATTTTAATATGTACGTGAATACCCACTCATTAAACACATGTTCGTGCATTTAGTTCAAGAAGCTTTGTTTCAGAAACGTCAATCGATTTACGTTTGGAAGTAGGTGAGCTTCCTGAGAGACTATAGAGTTCTTGCTATGTTCGAAGCCTAGGATGGCATGCGTGCGTGCTAAACGAGGCGACATATTATTCAAAGATTTTTTTTAATTTTTACGTAAAGCGCAATCTGTTTAGTGACGGTTTCTTATTTCTTATTTTTTTTTTATTTTAAATATACTCGCCGAAATTTCCGTCATATTTTTATTACTTCCCTCCCTTCTCTTTCTCCTCTCTTATCTTCGTGTCCTCTGTTTCTTCGCTTCTCCCGGAAGAGTGAGCAGGCGTTAGGCCTCTCCAGGTGACAGTTGCCAGCTTGCTTTCTCGCTTTTTCCTCTGTGTCCTTGTGTATCTGTGTATGCAAATCAAATAAACAAATAATAAAAACACTGAAAACTCTCCAACGCTGCGCGTTTGGGATTTTCGGGAATAATATGCAGTAATATTGTTCAGGTGCAGGCTTTGTCACAAACGTCGATCATTTTTGACCGGGCGCCGCTTCGTCGAAATGGCGTTCAGTCTTGCTAAATTGGTAAAAGATATCCGCAACTGACGACTCTGCAATGGCGCCATCACGTCTTCTTTGCACCTGCAGCGAAGGGGGCACGTATGTGTTCGGGGGAAATCGCCTCGAGAGGGATGCCAATACGGCCCGAAGGAAATTTGGCTGCTTCGGCAGTTGAAGTTCAACCGGCAAGAAGCGCGGTCGTAGGTGTCGCAAGTCTCGCGTAGTCGGCGAGCATGGAGTTCACGCGCAGCGTATTGAGACGGTTTAGACACCGGGCACTGCTTTCGTCAACTGAGCTGGCGAGACTTTCAGCGGCAGCCAGTCAATTCCCCTACGTGCACAACGACCTGGCCTGGTCTGTATAAAACTTTATAATGCGATTTTTTACCATGATGTTAATATAGCCAGCTTCATATATTTGTAATTTTGTGCGCTGCATCGCACATTCCAGTTGAGAAGCGTGACAACAGTTTTATATTTTATTTGTCTCTCTTTTTTTCCGCCATGTCGCTCTTTTAGTAACATTCCGCCTTTTGTGTACATTACCTGTTATATGCGTTCTTAGGAACATAGTTCTGAAGATGTTCTTTGCGTCGCGCGTGATTGTGTTTGTCCCTTTTGTTATTTTTTGCCAACTCGTGTCTAATGCTTTATCTTTAAAAACTAAGTGCTGGGGTGCCTTTAACAAAATTTCCGTGTCTGATAAGTCGGTCAGTTAGACTCAAACATCGCTGCACATGAAACCCCGCACGGGTCGACCGACCTACACAACTTTAATACGTGCCACTTGCAGGCCTTTCAGGCGTTGCAGGCCTAAACTGAAAGTGGAAGCCTGCGATTCTGCCACACGCCGCTGTTAAAAAACCGGGGCCTTATCTGTACTGTGCGGCACTCATTCTCTCTGCATTAATCAAGGTAGAGATAAGGGAGAGAATAAGTCACGTTATTGAGGACGCAGGAAAAATTCAGGGGGAGGAGCTTTGCCTCTCGAGCCTCACCGTGCTTATTGGATATCCCGCCTTCCCATAAGAAGCAGGGTGTTCACAGTTCTAACAGCGGCCAGAAATAGGAGCATTGACATACGGGTGGCAGAGATAGGCCAGCCTCTTAACATTGGGTCACTGCAATAGCCCCACTCCTAAACACTAGGCCACTGCAGTATACAAGGAGAAAAAATAGGCAGCAAACACCGATCAAGTCCCTGCTCAAAACTTCAAGGCGGTATGCCAACACGAGCAAGAGCTCACATGCCTCAAAGAACACACGTGCTTGGTTGAAATGAAAATCTTTCAAGGGGCACACTCCTAAACTAAAACGACCTTTCAGTACAGGTATAGTTGACGATTTAGAGCGTTTGAGCTAGACTCAAATTTCCGTTTTACATCTATATTTTCTTTTTTATTGTTTGAAGTTTATTTCACCACAGTGTTGCACTATACAATGTGTGGTGTGGAATGCGGGAAAAAAGCTGCGATAAAAAACGCAGATTGACTAGCCCCACATTCCATCAATACAAGGCAGAAAAAGTGAATGCATAAAGTCCTCGAAACAACTTAACGGACACAAATACATAGTTTAAAGTGGCACCAATAACAAATATTGCATACATAAAATTTTAAAAAATGTTGATAGTATCGCACTTTTTGAGGAAATACCAAAAAAAAAGAGAAATAAGCAGAACATAAAAAACAAATCTTTGAACTGCCTAAATCTCTTTTGCATGATGAAGGTAAAAAATATTCGACATATCCTGTCGCAAAAGAAAGCACAATTGCTCCAATAAAAGATGAATTTATTTGGTATGTGGGGGAGTGAATGTTTCAGCATTTGTAGACCATAGTTGGTTCGGCATCGAGGAACCTTTCAATAATCACTCTGTCTAGTTTGTCGAGACAAGGTGCTGTGCTCTAAGCATGCTATGGAGATAAGATTGTTACTTCCTTTGTTAATTTCAGTTTTTAAAGATGCTAATAAACAATATTAATACATTTTGTGAAATCTTACGACTCTGAAATTGCTGAATAAAGACAAGATATGTGCATTATATTCGGCATTTTGCAATAGAACGTAATGCACTTATTTGTAGTGGGAGTAATTTCTGCTTACAGTGCAAGGTGTCAGTACCACACACCAAAAGACCGCAGCGTAACTGGAAAGAAAAAAACGAGCTGTATATCATTAGCATCTGAGTAGTCGCTAAAAAGTACTGACATCTCCTAAGCATGCCTAGTACCTTACTTAACTTGTTTCTTACCATTTCGGTTTGTGAATCCCATAACATATGCTCATGAAAAACAATTCCTAATGCTTTAGACGAAGAAAAATCAATCACAGAATCTTGCAAGTGTAGTTTTGAAGTAGCTTCGTACGTTGTTCCTTTCGAACGAAATAGGACGGCTTTGGTTTTTGAACAGTTGATTTGTAGGGAGTTAGCAGTCGCCCATGCATACAAGTCATCTAGTGTCGTGTTTGCTGCTGAAATTAGCCTATTTACGTCCACACATGTGAAAAACAAAGAAGTGTCTTAAAAATATGACAAATTTGATTGTGTGATTTATGTTTATAATGTTGGTGACATAAGTGATAAAAAGTAACACCCCCAATACACTACCTCGGAGTGCACCTTGAGCAAGTTTTTGCAAAGATGATTGTTCTGTGTTTATGCTTACACACTGTAACCTATTGCTCAAATAACTGTTGATTAAGTTTAGCGCATTTCTTTTAATGCCATAATAGGGCAATTTTTGCAAGAGGGTATTGTGATTTAACCAGTTGAAGGCTTTGGAGAAGTCAACAAATATGCCTAGCGTAATTTTCCTGTCCTCTGTATTACCTACTATAAATTACTTTTGACGTAACAATGCTACCTCTGTCGACAGCCCTGACCTTAAACCGTACTGGGCTGGAGTAATTACCGAATGTTTTGCAAAGAAGTTCGACAGTCTTATAAATATTAACTTTTCTATGGCCTTTGAAAACTATGGTAGAACAGATATGGGCCTATAGTTCTTCAATTCATTTTTGTCTCCTCTCCTAAACAGCACTGTAACTTTTGCATGCTTCATACGTTCTGGGAAAATACCTGTGCCTAAAATTAGGTTATAATTGTATGTTATTGGCATGACTAATATATCTATGACAGAATAGACTTGGGTCATTTTTAACCCATCAATACCTTCAAATTTACTTTTCCTTTGTTTTTTTGAAAACGCCCATGCCCTCGTGTTCATTTGTTGGGGAAAGATAAACCGACGAAGCTACTGTCTGTGCGGACAAGTAATGTAGTGCGGTAGTGTCACTGACACTGTCTACTAAAGTAAGGTGATTATTGAATTTCTCAGCCAATTCTCTGCCCCTGTATGTTCGATCACCTTCAGTTATCTCTTCTACACTAAAATTACCTTTATGTAATGCAGTAATTGAATTTAACTTGCTCCACATCTCCTTTACCCCTGAGACGCCCTCGAACATGCAAGAATAATAACTGCGTTTCGCTTTTTGCATAACTTTAGTTAAATAATTTCTATATTTCCGAAAGGATTCCAATGCGTCTGGATCGCGATTCTTCAAGAATAGTTGATAAATGCTATTTTTCACATTTATCATTTTTATCGGGTTCTTTGTGACCCATCGTTAACGCGAACGTTTAACATTATTTATTTCTTTTTAGGGTAAACATCGCTTGTAAATACGGGAAATTATCTTCATAAAACTGTCGTATGCTGCATTTGCTGATGAGCAAAAGAGCACTGCTGCCCAATTTGTTCTGGAGATTTCATCTCTAAACTGTGAAGGAGTGTTTTCAGTTATATTCTGCCACCGAAATTCGTAGGTTGGGTTTGATACGACACGGCACATATCAATAACTGAATATATTGGCAAATGATCACTAAGTGTAATGTTGACTGTCCCAGAAAACAGAATTTCACGTGGTAAGCTGGTAATAAAAAGGTTCAGTAACTTAGCGCTAGTTGCTTAAATGCGAGTTGGTTGCAGTATCACATTTGATAACAATTACGAATCACGAAGCATACAAAAATTTGGCCTGTTTTGATGTATTTGAAAGCATGTCAATGTCTAGGTCGCCACCTACGACTAATTTATACTGATGTATATTAACATGAGAGAATATCGCGTCCAGCTGCTCGAAGAACGCACCTAAATTACCATCAGGTGGACGGTACACCACCGCAAAAAGAAACTTCCCACATTTCAAAAATATTACCTCAATATCTGACGTACATAAAAACAGGTCATCAAGCAGTTCATAATTAATACCGTGTTTATTAAACATACATACGCCTCCACCTCTTCTAATGGGTCTGTTAAAAAAAGTGCATTATAATCTTCTGGGTGCATGTCATCATCAGCCGAAAACCACGTTTCTATCAACATAATTACAGAGAACGAGAAGCTGAAATCCCTCATAAATACACAGAATTCATCCTGTTTGCCTCGTGCTGACTGCATATATAAATGAATAAAAGTAAGAGGTGATTCGCATTTTTCGACCGCATTATGCTTTAACTCTGACGGAGTAACAAAAGAAGTGTTGATTTCAGATGCTGATTGGTCAACAGGAAATCGTACATTGTAAAGTTTATATTCATTGCGACACATAAACCGTGCGTCAGAACGACAGGTCAACGACGAAATTGGCGACAACTATTGTTATCGAACAAATTTTATAGCCACAAACTGGATAGCCAGCATCAAGAAAAATAGTAATGAAAACAAGTTACTGCAAGAGCACTGGTGCATCCCAAGGCAATAAGAGGTAGTGAAATGTATTCTCTCAAATAACAACTCACACGCCGAAATTTTTTGTGATATCGTGAAGCATAAACAAACATTAACCCAAATTCATGAGCATGCGTGGTACTTGACCCACGTAGGAACATAAAATAAGCATGAAACAAACAACCGAAATTTTTGTTTATAGAGGCGCCGCAATATCTGTGCCCACAACACAAACCGCCTTTTCGCTGCACTGCTTTCTCGAAGAACTTTTAATTTTGTTTACGTCATCACTGCTTTCGATTTTGATTTTGGGTGCGTTTTCATTCTGCTGCGCTAAGATTTTTTCATCGCGCACCCAGAATTATCGTGTGCTAAAGAATTTAGCTGTTCATTCACCTTGATAAAGTGTGGGGGCTCAATTTTTTTTTTTCAAAATCTGGGTCAATATGTGTGTAACGAAGACGCACTGAGAAAAAACGAGTGTTTACTTGACCGCACTCGGCTGCATAGTTCTGAAGGCCACATGTAAGACAGGATCGTCAATTCCCTCTCAAAAGAAAACGAAGACTGGCCGATACTTTTCAGCTCTTAAAAGCAAAACTTTCAGTAATGTGGCACCAATTCTGTTTAGCATTTCAAGAGCACTATTTTAATGCAGGGAGCGGACATCAAAAATGATTAAAGATGGACTTGGATTCATATAGGTAACATTAATTCGTACATCGTCTAATGCCTCAAGGCGACGCCTCAAGGCAACATTGAGTGGCCTACCAGAGGCAACACAAAACATCTATTTGAATTTTCTTGAAATGCATAGAAAGTTCTGACATTCCTTCATCAGCATTCCTGGTCACACGAGATGTGACAGCACAAACTATGTCTAGACCACAGATTATGTGTCCTAAAGAAACAAAACAAAGTAGAAAAAAGCTTTCGTGAACTGATAAATTCATTCTTTGCTTTTATTAGGCCGTGAGCGGCAGGTAATAGAGAAACTATATTTAATGGACCCTAAAACAGGCGTCTTTTATTACTTTGCAAAATTAAGAAACGAATGACCTTCGTTCAGAAGATAAAACGGCGTGAGTAAGCCATGAGAGTGCGTGCTTTCACCATTGCTATTCAGTTAAAAATACTGCCCCTACTTTACATAAAATATACTAAAATATGTCAAATAAATAGTATATATTACGAGCCGAAGGATTCGAAGCATGTGCCCAGCACAGCAGCACGCTATGTTTAGTCCGACGTTCTAAAGGTGGAGACAAAGTCGAAGCAAGCGCAATGTCCGAACTGGGTTTTCATGCCCAAAAAGAACGCTTTCTGGTGCACTCAGTGCTTGTCTAGCTTTCTGTCAAAACTTCGTAGGAACTACACGACGGCAGTACCCGTTCAAAAGCCTAAGGGGAAACATACAGCGAGCCATTCCACTGGAGTCGAATGTCAGTGTTCATTTCGCAACGGTCACACTCGCCCGCATTCGAACCACTCAGCCTCATGGTTGGGGGTCTCTTTCACCTTCCTGTAAAGTTGAAAAACACGGAAGCTCGAACTTTTTACGTCTTAACTTAGACCCTGCAGAACTTGATATTACACTCGAAGAATTTTACAATGCATGCGTACCCTAGAGTAAAACTTTGTTTCTAATGCTGCGCGCTGACAGGAGAACTAACCGATTACCATGGAATTTCCTTCCACAATATTCGAACTTTCGAGAAAGCCTTAAAGATTGATTTTCATAAACTCAAATATGTTTTCTGTACGTGTAATCATTGCATTGGGGGGTCGTTTCATTGAGTCTACTTTTCTATAGGTCATAATACAGTAGCCGACGATGCAATTTGAACACCCACTTGTATAATTGTACCACGCTTGAGTACATAAGAGACCTAAATATTATGCCTATTTTTGCTTGTTGGACATGGGCTCTTTGAAACAAGAACGATAAAAAAGTGCTGCCATCTCACGAACTGAATGATCATGAGTGGGTGAAGCTCCGGAGGTAAACCTGGTAAACCATGAATCCTCCGTACATTTTGCCCACTCAATTTTATTACAACGCTCTCCCTAGCGTACGTCGCTGCGAACGGTTGCCTTCCACCAATGACACGCGCCATGTGTGACATCATTTCTATTTGATAACATCTCGTATCTTTCATCATCAACTACAAGTACTGCTGTCGAGTATATAACATTTTGCATCTTTTCATCCTCAGTTGGAAGTACCGCCATCTAGTGAACACTGCAAAAAAAAAACTCCCAAGCATTTCCCCGAGGGTGAACATGGTTAAGTGCGAATACACGGGAGATGCTATGAGGGGTATTTATTAATTCGCACTATTATATTTATCAATCACACTATGGTGCCTTTATGGTGTAATGGTTCCTGGGAATCGCAATTTGATCACACGGGGGAGTTTACGTTGACTCACTGGCGAATGCCAACGGATTTTAACTTTACTCCCCCTCACGACCTGCTCTCGACGGGAGACTGAGAGAGAAGGCGGGCGCGCGAGAGAGAGGGGTGCACGCGCAGCTGCAGCGAGCGAGGAGGGCAGAGGAGCGAGCGAAGGGGGAGGGGGTATAAGGCGCGTTACTGACACCGATATCAGCGTCGCGTCCGTGGCTTATTCGGTAGAGCATCGCGCTGCGGCCCGCCAAGTCCTCTTTCTTTTAAAGATAGAGAGAAGACTGCGGACGCCGCCGACGGCGGTGGATGGTTTGGGGTCGCTTATAAAGTGTATTCACACTTAAAACTAAATGAGAAATAGCTACATACAGGGGACGCACAGCCCTCACCTTAAAGAGCTTCGCCCCTAAAGATTTGGCAGATTCGAAGTACCTTGGGAATCGATGTCATCCTAAGCATGCATAGTAAATATGGTGATGTTGCATTTTTTTTATTGAGCGAAACGCAACGAATTGGCGCTAAAGATATGTGCAAATGCACGCACCAACATGTAATAAACAGCTGCGTATGTTTTATATAATCCGTTTATATATTCTTGTGAACACTGCAAGAACTAAGCAAGAGATAGAGAGAGAGAGAGAGAGAGAGAGAGAGAGAATAAAACATTTATTTGCGACCGAGGGTGGAGTGTCGGGGAGTGGGCTCCTTAGACAGGGATCCCATTGGCACGGGCCGCTGTCCTCGCTCGTCTCACGAGGGCCTCTTGCCTCTTCAGATCCGAGCTGGACAGGGCTGCCTCCCACCCCACAGCGTTGTGCTGTGCTCTGGGTTGTAGAGTTGGATTGTGTGGGCATTCTCATATGATGTGGTACAGAGCGGCTGTTTTAGTGACGCAGAACCTGTACTGTGGTGCGTGTGTGTCGGCATTTATCTTGGACAATATGTATGGATTGGGGTAAGACAAGGTCTGCAGGCGACCCCGCACTACCTGAGATTCTTTACTGAGCTTTGGCCCCGGGCGCGGAAGTTTCCGTCTTTCGAGTCTGATGTTCTAGAATATCTGTGTATGTTAGGAACGGGTCCTTACGCCTAGCCGAGGGTGGGTGCGATATGCCGGGGTTGGAAGTCCAGAAGAGTAATTCTCGGGCCGAGGCATGGGCGAGCTCATTGCCTCTAACTCCGCAGTGGCCGGGTATCCATATCAGCTGTATTCATTCGCTCTCTGAGCATGAGCACGAGAGTTGTGTAAGAAGTCGATGCGCAACGGGGTCAATGTAGCTTTCACAAAAATTTTGATAGGCTACTTTTCAATAATCTGTTGAATTTTCTGTTTCCACAATGATTTTCTGTCTGTTTTCCACAATGAATGACGCTTGCTGTATATTTGCCATTCACTGGTCCAGCTGTATCGACAAAGAAGGCGCCCGCAGTATCTGAGTAGTTGTCGTTAACTTTTGCCCATGCCCGCCGTCAATTTTCGTGGAAATGAGGATGCATGTGGCGTGGAAGTGGTTTGATGATGAAGTCCTGCCTTCATTCATGTGGGATACGTTGTTTTCTCCTTCTCTCGATGGGGGCTTCGATGCCAAGTTCTGATAATGTTTTTCGCCCCGTTTTAGGGATGGCGAGATGCATGACTTGATTCGTGTGGTGTGCATGCAATAGATATGATACGGTATTGTGGAGCACTATTTGAAGAAGACGTCACGTGAGGGTCCGCGGGGGAAGGTTCAGAGCCTTTTTGAGAGTTTTGCGTATGACTCTATTTTGTGCTCGTGTGCTTTCAAGACCCCCAATGTAAGGAAAGTTATAGGTTATGCGGCTGATAACAAACGCCTGAATCACTCGCATTATGTCGTGTTCTTTCATCCCTCGACGTCGGTTAGCCACCCGACTAATCATGCGAGAGATTTGTAGGCAGGACGTTTTTAGTTTATGTAAAGCAAATTAGTTATTGACCTGATTATTGAAGTGGGCCCCCAGGTTTTGGATGGCTTCAAACTCTTTAATTTGCGTTTCATGGAGTTCTACGTTGAGGGATGCATTTTCAGATGCTTTTTTTCTATATACTAGGATTTCTTATTTGGTGGTGGAGCACTCCAGGCCACTCTTGCGTCCTATCTTTTCTACGATGAAGGTGGCCTGTTGGAAGGCTTCTTCTATCTCACCCAGGTTACCAGACCGGCTCCATATTGTGACGTCATCAGTATATATGGCGCGGCGTACTTTCGAAATTTCATTAAGGGCCTCCGGGAGGCGCATGAGGGTGAAATTGAAAAAGAGCGGAGAAAGGACAGCCCCTTGGTGCGTACCAAAATCGCCCATGGTGATGGGTTGAGATTCAGGGTCCCCTATGCGGATAGTGACTTGTCTGTCTGCAAGGAAGTCCCACACATATTCATATAATTTTGGACGGCGCCTGAGGTCCCGTAGGTTTTCCAAGATATTGAAGTGTCGTGAAATCAATTGCAAGAGTGGCCTTTTGCGCTTGGGTGGTACTGCTGGGTAGGTGGACAATCGCGTGTTTCAGTTGGAGGAGGGTGTCCTGCGCTGACAAATGGGAACAAAAGCCGTACATGGAGTCAGGCAAGAGGTTCTTTTCTTCTAGATATTCGTTTAGCCTTGTTTTTATGGCCTTCATCACCTTACAAGCGCATGACGTGAGGTATATAACACGGAGGTTACTAAGATTGATCGCTTTGCCGGCTTTCGGGATGAAAATGAGCTCGGCCGATTTCCACTCTAGTAGTAACGTTCCGGTGTCCTAGTACTGGTTCATTTTATCTACTAGCAACTGAGTCATGTTATCGCTTAGGTCAGAGAGCAGCCCTATCGATACTTGATCGGGTCCCGGGGTGGTACCTCTCCTCATGCTATGTATTGCCACTTTAATTTCGATGACCATAAACGCTTTTGAAAATTCCGGATTATCGGGGCCGCCATAAAGGGACTTGGATGCGCGGTCCCGTGCAGTGTTGACATACTTTAACTCTAGGGCACAGAGTAAGTTCACATTGTTGCCAGGGAAGCCGTGTATAACCTTCTGAAGGCTTCTTCTGTACGCGCCTCTGGTAGAGTCTGGGTCAATGACGTGACGCAGAAGATTCCAGACAGATTTGGTATGGAGAGACCCTGTAAGAGAGTCGCATTTGGAAAAACAATTTTCTTTAGCGAGTGCTATTCCATATTTCTCTGCCTTAGCAGTGAGGGTGGCAATAGGTGTCTTGAGTCAGCGATTAAGCCTTTGTTGTTTCCAGTGTCTTGTTAGATGGCGCCTGGCATTCCATGAATGCAAAAAATGGCTATCGACCGCTGGAGCTTCAAGTGTAGATGCAACAGTTTTGGTAACCTCGTTCTTAAGTTCCAGTAAGGTGCCGTCCCATTCCGAGTAAGATGTGGGAGTTTGATGAAAAGGAAAGTTTTCTGTTTTGCGGAAAGCTGCCCGATCTATTAGCTTGACTGTCTTTTGATGTTTCTCATGTATGCCATATGATAAGGACGTGTGAAAAATAAAGTGGTCGCTCTCGAGGTTTTCCTGTGAGTTCCACTAGCGTGGCTGAGGCAGGTTGATACCCATCGTTACATCGGGGCATATATCCGTCGAAACACTGTTACCCGTGCGAGTCGTACAGGCTGGTTCGGTGAGGAGAGTGACACCGTCGAGAGCCATGAGGTCGCATAATTTTCTTCCTTAGGTGTCCTCTTGCGGATAACCCCAGGAGACGTGTCGGGCGTTAAAAACGCCTACTATAAGCAGCGGAGCAATTAGAGCTTCTTTCCTGGCTTTGCGGAAGACCTCGAGGAAGGTTTGCTTATTAGACTTGGGTCGACTGTATATGTTAGGCACGTACACAGGCCGCTGAGAGCGCTTGATAGGCAAAAGGCGTATGAAGACGTACTCAGGCTGCGTATACCGTGGGTCAAGATCTACCGTGACCGCAGTGCGCGTGTTGTGAACTAAAGTGCAGACTAATGTGTCGTGTTTGTTGGCATGTGTTGTGTACGACGAAAATCTGATATCGGGCACTACAGTACCCTCTTGCGCTATAATGTCGGGTTTTTGATCGAGCATGCCTATGTATTGTTGCAGCTATGCCGCCTTACGGCGAAAGCTTCTGCAATTCCACTGTATTATGTTTAGGCTTCGACGGAGCTGCGCCATTATGGGTTCAAAGATGTCTCCTCCGAATCCCCGTTTTTATGCTCTGTCGCGGAGATATCACGGCCCCCCGTGAGTAACTTAACAGGTGTTCTTCCGTGCCCCTGTTCTAGCTGTGAGACGCTGCGCTTGTATTTGTAGGTGAGGGCATCTAATTCAAATTGCTTGGGCTGCATGGCTTCCTTGATTGAGGCCAAGCTTTGTTCCTTCATTTGTTGTATGGAGGCCGAATGTTGGTCCCGTATTTGATGTAGCTTCTCGCCGATCTGTAGCTTTATGAGTGGTGTGAGCACTTTGACAACTGTAATTACGATTTGTTCGATCTGGTCCTGGTGGGATTTTCCGCCTGCGTCAAGCGAGGAAGCCTGAGTATCTGTTTCCATGGGTGCTGTCGTAGATTGAAGCTGGGTTGTGCTGGGTGACGGTTGATTAGATGTTTGTGACTTCACTAGTTGTTCTAACTGCTCTATCTTGTGTTGCTGTTTCGTGACCGTCTGTTGTTGTTTGGCTATGATCTTTTGGAGTTGCGGGATTAATTTTTAGTCGACATCGTTCTTAGATTGGGTGGGAGCAACAACGTCTGCCCAGCTTACCGGTGGTGGCAATGACTTGTTCATCTAGGGTGTACCCTATCTGCAGCGCCCAGGTTCCTGGGTGGTTCCTTGTTGTAGAGTCCGTTTAGGCCTCGAATTGGACCGAGATTTGGACCGTGATTTGAACCGTGATTTGTACCGAGAATAGGACCGAGACTTGGACCTAGATTTAGGACTGGATGAAGCACGATGAGCCCCTCTAGCTGAGCGGCCTCGGGAGAGGCTGTGTCGTTCTGAGCGTGAGCGGGCCCGTTGTTGCTTGTGGATATTCGCTCGCATGCATCTCCACGTGTCGATGATACTGGTCGGGAGCGTGTGTCTACTGGGCTTCAGTAGCGCTTGGGACATTCCCTTGTTCCGGAGATCGGAGAGTCGTCAGAGAGCAGACAGCAGGCTTGACACTCAAGGTTGAACAGGTCGACATCTGCCTTCCCGCTTGTTGGGCACCGGCTGGTTGTTGTCGTCGGATTAGGGTAGACATCGGTATGGTGACCGACCTTTTCATAATTATAGCAGGTTGCGATGGTCTTGCGGTAGCGTTTTACAGAATTACCTTCTTCCAAAACGAGCACATTTCTTGGAATGTCTGCGTCTTCGACCGTGAGCACGACTACGTTGGTGGTTCCAAGACGCCGGGCCTGAATGATGATGAGTGGGCGAAGCTACGGAGGTAAACCTGGTAAAGCGTAAATCCTGCGTACATTTTGTCCACTCAATTTTATTACAATGCTCCCCCTAGCGCACGTCGCCGCACTCAATTGAACGATTGCCTTCCACCAATGACACACGCCATGTGTGACATCATTCGTATTTGATAACATCTCATATTTTTCATCATCAACTACAAGTAGTGCTGTCATGTTTATAACATCTTGCATCTTTTCATCATCAGTTAGAAGTATCGCCATCTAGTGAACACTGCAAGAACTAAACGAGAAGTGGCTACATACAGGGGACGCACGGCACACACCTTAAGGAGCTTCGCCCCTAAACATCTGGCAGATTCGAGGTACCTTGAGAAGTGATGTCATCCGAAGCATGCATAGGAAAGATGGTGGTGTAGCATATCTTTATTGAGCGAAACACAATGAATAGGCGCTAAAGATTTGGGCAAATGCACGCACCAATATGTATTAAACAGCTACGTAAGTTTTATATAATCAGTTTTTTTACAGCTGCGTAGCAATGCCAAAAACAACGTGGATATTAGCAACACCAGATGCAGTAGGCTGATATGAAGCGTAGTCGTGGCAGAAAACCTAATAAGGGTAGACGGAATGTACGTTTGGCCGATGAGATTTAAAAGTTTGCAGGTATAGCGTGGCAAGGGAAAGTACAAGACCGGTTTTATTGGCGGATCATGGAAGATGCCTCTGCCCAGCTGTGGGCGTTGTAACGTTTGCAGTGCTCGCCCTCTTTCTACGTCGGGGCTTTCTGATAACATTGCCCGATTGCTGTTATCTTGCTGTTTTCTTTTCTTTCGTGCCAACCTGCGATTGGCTGCGTAGCGCTTAAAAACGCGCCGCAAGGTGAATAAACGGGGATTGTCTTCCTGGCACTGCTTGAGTCGTCTCTTTCCTGGGCCGGCTGTCGTCCAGCCGCCGAATACGTAACAGCGTAGTCAGGCTGTTGATGATGATGATGATGATGATGATATGACACGTGAGCTAATATGAAGCGTTGGTACTCGCAAGGATGTGAGCTTAAGTGTTTCACACTGCAGACTGCAACATAAATCAGCTTCAGCGGATGGCGCTTGAATACACTTGACTTCAGACGTGACGGCTGTATCATGTAGCGCTTGTGTCGGCTGTATCGTGTAGATTGTAGCGGTGTGTCGTGTGTTCCTTCTTTCTCGATCCGCTTTTTTGCGCTGTTTACCTCAGTACACATAGAATGTTATTAAAACTCAATAGCCAGCCCAGCTGCGACAATTGACGTTTCACGAACATTAGGGTCTATTTGAAAAGTAATTCCGAGAACTGGCGTAGCTCTGTGGTAGAATAATTTATTGTGACGTAGATTGCTTGGGTTCGACACCTGCTAAAGAGGTTCTTCGCTGCTGGTGTCAGCTTTTTCTTAACACGCACGCGTGAAAATACCTAATGTGTGTTCTTGTCGTTCCTGGGTGAACATAAAGAGTAAATCATCTGCGGTACATACCCACATACGAGCGGCACTTACCTATCCGTGGGTATCTGCCACTGCCTGGCGGAAAGTGTTTGATGGTGTACGTGACAGGATCGTGACATAATTCATATCTGACAAGTGAGTAGTATATATCAAACCACCTTACCTGCCCATACTAGTTTTGTTTACACTGAGCCATTGGGCGGGAGAGGAAGGGTGTTGATCATATCACTCAGATGTAGGCGGATAGATAGATAGATAGATAGATAGAAAGATAGATAGATAGATAGATAGATAGATAGATAGATAGATAGATAGATAGATAGATAGATAGATAGATAGATAGACGCCCATAGGGTCTGCAGTAGGCAAACAAATGTTTCGCGTTTAAAACTGCGAAACTACCATGTGCGTTGACGTCGTTATATTGCACATGTGCGGCTCCAGGCATTATTTTACAGTGTGTGATTATTGCTGACCCATGGAACACGGCACATAAGTGCAGTCGTACCTCATTACTAACAGCCTGACGTTCCGCGCCCACGATTTTCACTCTAAAATTGCTTCCCAGCATTCCTAGGCACTAGTGCATGGACGATGTAACGTGGCTTTATTTCACATTCCGTTGAACGTCTTTGAACGCCAAAAAAAGGGGGGGGGCAGATCCCACTTTCAGCAGGACTCATTAATATGCGAAGCACGAATGGGGAAGGTTGATATGTCCTCTTAAAACCAGCACAACGTTACGAGCTGGATGGACATAGTACACAGAAAACACTATCTGAAATTCCATGCGCACTCACGTATCTAGATAAGATGCAAGTATGTTCCTTATAGTCGCGTAACGACGGCACCAGTAACGTTTCAGATATCAGAACCAGCAGTGATAGGCGTGTAAATTATGTCGCACTTGACTTCTATGTCTGGACTATCATGTTTGCCTCTGGCGTTTGGGTACGTCATTCATTCACGTCGCGTATTACCAAATTTGGTGTATCTGAAGCAAGGAAACTGGCTGCAAGCACGCTATGAGCGTAGCAGCTAGTCAACTTATATATGACACGCATGTCTTGATTATTTGGTTTGCACGTGTCATTTAGCTTCGTCATTCATTCACATTGCGTAATATGAAATTTGCTATATGTGTAGCTAGAGAAACGGCCACGAGGGCTTCATGAGCGTGGTATGTAGTCTTGTTCCTATATGACACACATTTGATGATTATCATGTTTGCACCAGTCATACGCCTTCGCCATTCATTCAAGTCCCGTAATACCAAATTTGGTGTAAGTGAAGCAAGCGAAACGGCGGCCGACGCATCATGAGTGTAACGACATGTTTTACATGACACGCTTGCCATGACTCTGAAATATTCACCAGTCACATACCTTCATCGTCCATTCACGTCACGTATTACCAAATTTGTTATATGTGAACCTGACAAAACGACCGTTAGCGCACGGTGATCGTGGCGTGTAGTCATGACTTACATGGCATGCATGCCATGATTTCCACATTAGGGCCTGATGACTGGGCTATGAGTGCGCGTGCGTCAGCTACTTATTATGTCGTGTTTATCTCTCTTGTCTATCTCCACTCTATTTTTCATCCCCCCTTTTTCCTTTCTATGCACATGGTAGCAAACCGGCTTTTTTAATGTCTTTTGTAATGTCTTTTTGTAATGCCTTTTGTAATGCCTTTTGCAATGTAATGCCTTTTGGCCTAAGCAATGCCCCCGCCACAATTCACCGCATAATAAGTACGGTAATGTGAAGCTTAAAAACGAAGACCTGCCTTTGCTATCTAGGTGACATCATCATCTTTTTGTCCAGCTTCTCACAGCATTTGGAATGGCTAGACGAAAATCTAGTGTGTCTAGCTATGGCTGGTCTCCAGCTCAACACTAAGTAGGGTCGGTTTGCCCGTCACAGCATTAAGTGTTCAGGTCAGCTCGTCAGTAAACATGGCGTTGAGCCTAATCCCGACAAGGTTGCTGCGGCACTTCAGTTTCATACACCAATGACATTCAAAAACGTTCGCAGCTTTCTTGGCGTAGCGCCGTACTTTCGAAGCTTTGTGCGTTATTTTACTACTATTGCCGCTCCTCTGCACAAACGTCTGACAGAGAGCACACCATTTGTCTGCTCGGATGCCTGAGAAACCACTTTTCACACTCTCAAGCAATGCCTCACATCACGGCCAGTGCTCCGCCATTTCAACCATGCAGCACCTACTGGTTTACACACTGACGCCAGTGAACTTGTCATCGGTGCGGTCCTGCTTCAGCGGAACGACGCATTCGAAGAACAAGTCATGGCCTACGCTAGTCGTACTCTTTCTCCTGCTGAGCGAAATTATAGCATAACCGAACAAGAATGCTTCGCCATCGTGTGGTCTGTGCAAAAGTTTCACACTTACTTATACGGCTGGTATTTCACAGTCGTGACTGACCATCATGCTCGGTGTTGGTTATCAACTCTCAGGAATTTCTCAGGACGCCTCGGCCGTTGTGTTCTACGGTTACAGGAGTATGACTGCAGCGTCACATATAGGTAAGGTTGGCAACACCAAGAGGCTGACGCTTTGTCACACTGCCCACTCGTGAAATGCCTAACTTTCACCTTCCATCTGCTCGTCACTGACCAGTCAAGCGACCAAGCAGACGGCTGTTGGTCTGAAAGAGTTTGCTGCCTCGTCGAAATCTCTTTCATCCACATATTTCGCATCACTCCAGCATGCAGATTCATACTGCTACACAATCATCGGTCGGCTCACAGGCGTACCCGGTCTCCAAACAGCCGCTTAGGATGACAGCTAGCTTTCACGCTTCAAACTTCAGGATGGAAGATTATGCCGGCAAATTTACCATCCTCTCGATAACCAATGAGTTCCGATTGTCCTTCGCCCACTTCTTCTCCTGATGTTACAAGCTTTTCATGATGACGTAACAGCTGGCCACTTAGGCTTTCACGAGACTTACGACCGCATCAAGATTCGCTGCTTCTGGCCTGGCCTTTCCACTTGTGTGGCGAAGTACGTCGGTGCGTGTGCGTGATGGCCGCAGCGAAAACCGGCGATATCTCTTTCAGCGGAGTCGTTGCAACTTCTGCCATGTCCGTCGACACCTATCGAATTCGTGGTCATAGATTTATACGGACCAGTTCCTTTTACTTCCACCGGTCACCATTGCAATGCTACTGCCGTCAACCACCTTACTCCGGGAGACGGCAGCTTTTCCCTCTCGTGCTACCTCTGGAGCCACCGATTTTATCCTGCGTAGCATGTATTTTGCGCCAAGGCACCCTGTGGTTGCTCCTTCGTGATTGTGGAGAGACATTTCTTTCGCAAGTTCTTAATGAAGTCCTCCTGGCATTTAAGACCATCCATAAGACCACATCAGCCTACCATCCGCAAACGAATGGTCTGACAGAGCGTTTTCACCAATACTTGTCCGACGTGATCTCCGTGTATAATAATCAAGATCCCGAAAAACTGGAACACTATATTTCGCTTCGTCACATTCGCACACAATAATGCCATACAACGTACGACTAAATTCAGCCCATTTTTCCTCGTGTTCCGGACACCACCTTTTTGTCCAGGTGCTCTGCTCCATCTTCGTCTCTGCCAGAAAAGTTTGCTGCTCGCGTCACCCATTGCCTTGAAACTGCCCGCGCCAACACAGCTACATTTGAGGACAAGAGCAAAGTCAGTATGGATACGAAACAACGGGTTGTTACGTTTCGCCCCGGCGAAAAAGTGCTTCTGTGGACACCTGTTACTGTACCTGGGCTCTGTGAAAAATTCCTTCGCAGATATCTTGGTCCATACACAGTGCTAAAACAAATATCAGATGTAAACTATCGCGTCGCTCCCGTCAGCGCAGCTCCCCATCGTCATCACCGTAGGACCAAGATCGCTGATGTATCTCTGCTGAAACGATATATTCGGCGTCCCACCCTCTCTGACTTGATGCTCTCTTTTGCAAAAGGAGGGGAAATTGTGTGAGCGCTGACTATTCACTTAATAATCGTCAATTGTACGCCCAAAAAGATATTAGACCAAATTGTAATGTATATAAGAAGAAAGAAAAGTGGGTGAAAAGATAACTTGCCGTGGGCAGGATCCGAACCTGCGACCTTCGAATGACGCGTTCGATGCTATACCACTCAGCTGCCACGACAGCTATCCTCTTAGCCACTTTATTGAGTTTGTATGTGATTTCAACGTGGGAGTGTCAGCGCCACCAGTAGCCGTGTGCCTCGGATGAATCGTCCCGACGCTCTAATAAGTGAAAAGATGCATGCGCCTTCTCACTCCTTTTCTGACGATCTGTCATGATAGGGGTTCATGCGAACTACGTGCACCACTCTCGTGGGATTGCGGTGTCTTGAGCTCTCGTATCCAGCGGATCTGACTTCGGCAGTGACGTCGCTAATACTGTGGAGTACTTCATAAGGGCCGAAGTATCAGCAAAGAAGCTTTGCTGAGAGTCTGCGGTGGCGCACGGGGTTCCATATTCACACTTTGTCATCAGGCTGATAAAGTGCGTCACTGCGTCGCTTGTTGTACCGACTAGAATCGACGTGCTGTTGGCGGCATGTTCGGTATCTTGCCATTTGCCGTGCTTCTTCGGCTATTTGCAATAATTCATTCAAGTCAGGTAGATAGCAGCTTTCGTCACGTAGTGGAAACATGACATCCAGTGGGGCGGTTACTTTTCGTGCGAATACTAGTTCGAATGGAGCAACGCGGGTTGTTTCTTGAACGGCTGTATAATATGCGAATGTGATGTGGGGTAGTATTTCATTCCACTGTTTATGTTCGACATTGACATACACTGATAGCATGTCGGTCAGAGTTCTGTTGAGTCACTCGGTTAAGCAATTCAATTGAGGTTGACACGCCGTTGTTTTCCTGCGATCGTTATTTGTCATGCGCATCAGGCATCGCATCAGGCAATGCGGTGCTCCCAACCGTAATAATGAAGATGGGATCACCATGTTTGAGGACTATGTTGTTCACAAAGAATTGGCCGACTTCGGCAGCTGTCGCAATGCACGGAGAGTCGGTATAAGTGTAGTGGGTCAGATGGTCTGTGGCTACGGCTGTTAACTTTTTGACTGCACACGATGTCAGGAAAGATCCTAGGAATTCCATTCCTACTTGTTGGAATGGGGCATCCGGAGCTTCTATTGGCTGGAGAAGGCCGGCTGGTTTTACTGGCGTAGTGTTTCGCCGTTGATATTGACGACACGTTTTCACGTAGAACGGCACTGATGCGAGACAAAGGTCAATAGTACTTTAGGCAAATCCTGGCGAATGTTTGGTTCACAGCCATGTGCCCAGACATTGGCTCGTCGTGACATGCATGTAGAATTTCCTCTCGTATGGCTGCAGGTATGGCTAGTAAAACGTTTCGCTGTTAATTTGAAGTTCCCCTTGTAACTGACACTTTTTCGAAGGCAAAACGTGGAGAGCCCTCTGGAGTATTTGCGAGGTATTGGAACGTCTAGACCTTGCAGGTGTTGTATAAGCGCCAGAAAATCTGTGCCATGTCGTTTAGAGATTTTGAATGCGTCAACAACGCCTAGAAACGGGAAGTCTTCCTCTTGGATTGACAGGGATGCATGGCACGCAGTCGGCATAGCTGTGCTTTTTTTTTCTAGATTTGTATACGACAGTGAGGTCATACTTCTGCAGCCTATGGGATCTTGCCAGTCGACGTGACGGATTCTTGAAATTTGCCAGCCAGCAAATAGCACGGTGCTCACTGACAGCTCTTAACGGTCTACCATAAAGGTGAGGTGTAAGCTTCCGTATTTGCCGGATGACAGCTAGACACTCTTTTTTCATTGGCAAAGTTGTTTGTCTGAGCCTTTGATAGTTTGATAATCGCATAGGCCAACACTTTCTCTGAACCATTTTGCTACTGGACCACGATGGTGGCGAAGCCGACACTGCTGGCATCGGTATAGACTTCAGTGTTGGCTGTCGCATCAAAAAGGGCAAGTATTCTTAAACCCTGTAGCTGTTTTCTTAATGCGTCAAAAACTTCCTGTTGTTCACTTTCCCATGTGAAGGGCACGTTGTCTTTTGTTCGTTGTTTTGTTTTTGAACTCTACTTTGCCTTTTGTCACATACGCATACAACACGGCAAAGCAAGAAGTCACTGGTTACACTCCTTTCTTCTTGATCTACGCATACCATCCCCAAAGATTTATCGACACCTTACTTCCCAGGTCTCCGCAAGAAGACTTCTCGGTAGCTAGCATTTTATCTCGTGCCGAGGAAGCTCGTCGATTGGCTTGACTCAGAACCATTTCGTCTGAAGACCAATCCTAAACTCGCTATGACGCTAGACACAAGTCTGTCATGGTTGAACCTGGCAACTTCGGCTTGCTTCAGACGCCTGTGCGAAAAGAAGGATTATGCACTAAGTTTTTGTCTAGTAAGAGCAGACCATACGTCATAGTTAGACGTTTGATTGTTAAGGTGGTCGTCATCACCGAATGACCTGTGACAATCAGCGATGACGTCAAACCCAAAACAGGGCACGTTGCCCGGGCGAAGCATTATCATAGTCAGGCTACGTAGCTCGCTCGGCAGGCTTTGTCTCTACCCGGAGCAATTGTCACGCGACAGGGGTCGACCGAAGCGAATATAAGAAGGAAAAAGCGCACGTGACGATGACAGTCCTGAAGCGCCGTTGCGGGTATGAACATCCTGTCTCTTGCGCTGCGCTACGTATCTCTTAACTTTCACCTTGTAAATGAATTAATTTCATTGTTACAATATTGTAGCTATGCTGAGACAGATATGATAATAAAAGCAGCGTATTTATTAGGGCAAACTTGTGGCCACAAGTCTAATGACTATGGTCGTCGAAGTCCAAGTTAGTTGAATTCCACAGATCCAACTTTCTCCTTCTTCGTGGCCAAATTGCACGAGTGCGTATAGCGCATGTTGGGTCTGGCCTGGTGCTCGTGCCACGATGGTCGCGGCAGGCTACTTGAACGTGGCGAACCTGTCGCGGCATTATTAGTATACATAAAAGAAAGAAAGAAGGAAGTGATGGTGAGTAGAAGGTGAAAAAGGTGAAAAGAGAGTAAAGCAGAGAACAAATGAGGAAAATATTTGGAGACAAAGAAATTAGGTAATGATAAAGCAAGACAGATCAAATGGGCATTTAGGGGAAGAACAAATGATATAGAAAATATAGGTAGAAATAGGAAGGAGGAACTGAAGGGAGTGAAAAGGAAAGAGTATTATAATAAAAAATAATAGTATGGAGTTTGAAATAAGTTATTAGACTGAGACAAAAAGTGGGAGGGGAGAGGAAAAAAAACGAGGAGTAGAAGATAAAAAAAGAGAAAATAAAGTGCCACAAAGAAGGGCCACGCAGCCCTGCACTTTTGTTCAGGCTAGGCACGAACAGTGCGAAAATTCCTTATCATGCTTTATTTCTCGTAAAACACATAACTAGAGCACTATACAAACAGTCCTTAGGCTTGAAGGGGTCTCGGTATTATCGCTAACGACGTTGTGAGGAAACAAAGTTCCGGCAGCCTAGGATTTCGTTTTTTGTGACAGCTCATCTGATTGAGATTTAACAGCGATGACCACTCCCACCAGCCCGCTCTCGTATTCGCATACAAAAAAAAACTAATTGTTTTATTGTGTATTCTCATTTCGTAATTTCTATTTTGTGCTGATTCTTCTGAACTCAAGCTTTTCACGCCACATTTATGTGGCTGTTCTGAATCCTTTGAAGGCAAAAAATACTCGCGAAATCTGATTGCCACTCCACATAAATGACGACATCCTAATGACGCGTAACCAGTTTTGAAAAAAAAAATATTGTGCCAACTTTCTTCAACGTGAAAGCAAAACCAGTGTTCGAAAATAATCGTCTGTGAGCGTGAGCTTTCATTGAAACGCAAAAACCCATTATAAATAATCAAACAAATTGAAGCCAATTTTTCTTATGACCCAGAAATGCCATCGGCTCAACGTTTTAAAATTTTTTTGTGATTTACATTGAAGAATACATTTCCCGCGGCATGTCGACAAACTATGGTGATGCTCTCATGCGTCGATATTGTTGCGAGAGGCCTCTACAGAATAGCGTGAAGTAATTGTGCTTATATACGCCAATTAAGCCGTATTGACCGCACTTTGTTATGAGTTACTACTAAACTTTTTTTCAAATCAAGTCATTTGAGCGAAAAAGAAAGTAAACATAGAACATAAATTACTGTATACGTAAACAATTCACGTGAATTGGCTTGTTCGCTGGCTTACGTGGCTTAACCTCCCAAAGCGGCTCAGAAATTGAGAACGGCCATAGCAGAGGTCTGTGGATAATTTGGGCGACCTGAGGTTCCTAAACGGGCATCAACGTTGCATGGCACTCATGACCTCGATTATTTCACATAGAAGCATGACATAACACTTTCGCTATAAGAGGAATCCGTATATGTACATTTTATTGAATATGTGTTCTGTGTACATACTGTATATCCCAATATATTATCTGGGTGGGACTTCATAGTACCCTGCTTGCTGCTAAGGCAAGTCTGGGTGAACTGAACCCGAGATTCTGTACTGTGCAGATGCACCTTGGAGTCCAACGTCACATCAAACTGCAGTCTCACTATAAGAACTCACTCCTACTTGGAACGTTGTCATTGCAATTCCAGTGCACAGACTGTTGCCCTATAATAGTCACCCATCAGCGGGCTGGTTCTCAACATTCCGACGTGGTGGTTGCATTTGCTGCCCGTAGAGAACCTTGTTTCATACTTTTGCAACGATTTGTTGAGGAACGGGAAAATTTTTTAGCATTCTCCACTGGCCTGCGGCAATAGTTTCTGGCTCAGTGGTCATCAATATCTTCTGAGGTCGCACTTTATGAGTGAATAAAGCTTTTACATCTGCAGCATAACTCAAGAAAATATGAGTGGGGCTACATAGTCTTGATTTTTGCTAGTGAAAACATGCATTGATGGCAAGAGCTTTAGAGTGTGTTTTATTTGTGCCATGCGACGCAAATACAACCATAAATTTGGACTATGATAAGAAAAGAAGAACAGACGATCCGTCATTTGACTGAGTTTATTTTCAGTCTTCTTTAGCTAAGCATGATAAAAAAAACTTCAACACAGATGTAACACTTTACTGATGGGCACACGAGAGTAAGCCGGAAACGCAGTATAGTCATCAGTAGTCATGCACAAATTCAAACCATGAATACAGGTTAGAAAATTTTTGTATTATCAAAGCAATAACCTGTCAATAAATTACCCTGCAATATTAAGGCCCCTGTACTCGTTTGCGCCTCCATCCTGAGTTTCAAAAGTAGTTACCGTTTTTCTTTTTTTTTCACTTGTATAACCGCAACAAATCACCGCCGGAATTAGGTATTTATGCATATAGGTATTTATAGGTATTTTATGGTATTTTATGCATGTGGTAAATATAGGTATTTTATGCATGTGGCATGTAATCTTTAGAGAAAAGGCAGCGTGGCTAGATGCTCCCGTGGTAATTTACTTGAGCCTCTAGCCTCTAGCCACGGGTTAAATTACAAAGTGGCAATCTTCAGTTTGTCGGCATCAGATCTTGAGTAAACTCGGGTAGCGAAGAACGGTTGGCTCGCAGATATTTGTGCGCGAATATAATCAATAATGCATAAACTATCCGCCCAGTAGGTAGTATTGGTGACCGGACCTCGTTACAGTACCGCTATACACACTCTTAGGAGCAGTCCCGTGTTCACAACACTTTACATCAGCAATAGCGCTCTAGATTATTCAACGTTTTCGTTCTTTCGAAAAATTTGGTCGCACGGTGATTCTCTATAGCTGACGCACTGAAACGAGTACAATAACGGTGTGGTTAGACCAAATCCGTGCCTGGTTGTAGTTCAATGATTTGCTGGCCAACCTAATGTATAGAGACCACTTTGCCTCGTCGTGGTGTCGTGCATTGTTAAGTTTCTGAGGGTGTGAACATAACAGTTGCTCTAGTTATGAACCAGGATGGCCTCGCCTACAATTTAGTGTTAGGAACGAGTGTTTACTTCTTGGTTTAACAGACATAGAACTGCAGAAAACAGGATTTATACAAGGCAAGGCTAAAAATGCAGTGCACGGTGCCACGATCATTCAGGTTGCGAGTTATATCTATCAATCATTCTCTTTTAATTTAATGAGTTATCTAACTCCGCAAAGACATTATCAGGAAGGAAAACATTGCCAGGGGAGGTGCCCCAAATTTATTGTCTACATCACTGAAGTAAAAATTTATTCGTAATTGATGAAGTTATTGTTGCACTACGCAGTTCTTAGTTTCTTTCCTTTATAAAACAGCAGACAAAAAGTTCAAGCAGGGTGAGCACTATAATACACACGATACACACTAAGAAACAAAGAAAACAGGGTTGGAAAGTGTATTTTACAGAATGTTTTTGTTTTACGATATAGGGTTCTCACTTACAAAGAGCAGCAATTGAACAACTTGGCCATATTACAATTCTAAAGAGTCATAAAGTAACAATGTTATTTGTACAAATAGCTGTTGGCGTTGGGAAAATGCTACCATTAGTTTAATCCAATCAGCAATTGTTTATGGAAAAAAAAGGAGTAGCGAAAAATGTGTGCCCTCGCGAAGATTAGAGTTGAAGAATGAGGATAGTGGTGCCGAGTGGGTCTGCTTTACAAAGCTGAAACGTATGCTGTGGTGTCTAAGCATAGCAATGTTATTAAGAAACTCCAGTCGACCTCTTTTCTTCGGAACTTGCAATATTTCAATAGCATTTGCAGTTACTAATGCAGCCAGGGAATCAGTTCACTTAAATTTACTGTAAATAGGTTGTACATCTTTCTCTTGAGTTATTTCGATTTTCAATGCTACATTTCTGTGGCGGTCCCAATAAATGGAGGCGTATTCAAGATTTCGCCTGTATAAGGAAAAGTAGGAGAGGCGAGGCGAAGTAGCCATAGTTTGTGAAGGGCAGCATAGTAGATGTTACCAATGCGTAAATTCCTGGATAAGAAAGACGTTAACGTTAAACCGATGTGTTTATAGGAGGCTACTTAGAGCAAAGGTGCTTAAACTAAACTGTATGTGTAGTATAGGAAACTTTTCTTGCGCGTTATAGAAGATAAACACACGTATTTGTACTAAGGAGCATTCCCCATTCGTCATACCTTTTTGAAACATTTGGTGCCACTGCATGCTGAGGGTGCCACCCGCATAGGTGGCGGAACATCTATGTGTTTCTTTTTTGGTAATATTTGTTATGTCAAGTCTGAGTGCATCTTTCAACCTTAAAGTAACCCGGCTTTTTGAACATTTGCAAAATTTAGACATTGCTTATGTTAGTAATTGGCTCGCATTGGTCACTAATGTGACCTTAATAATAGTTTCTACAAACAGCAATAACTATATTGTCACATTTATGATCATTATGTTCCAAATTTTAGCCTTTTTGCCTAGATGTATTGTTTTGGTTGCTTGTAACAAGTTTCCTCCTAGTACCTGTCTGTACCAACTCTTTCGCGTTGTAGAATATGTTGTAAATGAGGCATAATGAAAGCGTAAAATGAAGTGCAACAAGAGCATGCCTAAATGGTCCTCCCGCGATCTCAGTATTCCTGGCGTAAGAAAGACGAATAAGTAACTAAAACTGAAACTGAACAGAATCAATAAAAATTCACTGCATCGCCCCAAGGGGAACTCACAGCATGCGAAGCAGCAGTGTTGGGCATTGGTGGCGTCACGCGTTCAACGGCGGCGACGTGGGGGCAGTGGTTAGGGGTGGAACATTCGCTTGAAGCGATAGTGGAATTAGGCCGTATCACTTCAGTGGATGTTTTGGCGAGCAAAGGAGCACTGTCATCGGGCGTCCTCTTCATCACATAAAAACGAGCTGAACGAGTGCTACCACTCGATTTGGAATCGAGCGTTGCGAGCAATGAAGAGGTTGAAGTGAGAGTAAGGTGACCCCCGTAGAGAAATGTTTCAACGCGTACGTCAAGTGCGCGTCAGGTTTATTGCACGTGAACTGACGAGTTGGTGGTGTAGCGAGCGGTGGTCGCGGTAGTGGTGCGAGTAGTGGTAGCGGCAGGTGTTACGCGCAAACAACCGATGTGGAAGCTGCGGGCGCTCCGGCGAGGGCGTGGCAGGCGAGAGAGGAAGTGACGTCACTGCGCACTGCAACAAGAGCGTGACGTAACGCGTGTCCGCGGCGTGACCTACTTGGTAGCACACCAACTCCTTCAGTGAGGGGAGCGTGTTGCTGCGCGTTCCTGTACAGACGCTCCCAGGGACAGTGCTTGACAGGCCAGTAATATGGCTGCTTCGCATTTATAAACGGCAAGATGCCTCGGCTTCGCTTTTCAATAGTGCACCGCGACAGCGTAATCGTATCTTGTCCGCATCACCTTCTGAGCTCCTAACCTGCTTCTTTTCGTGGTGCATGCCTCAACCACGACGCAAAAAATGAGGGACTGTACGGTTATTACTTGCCCTTACCGAATATCATTCAAAGCCTATTGCAAGCAAAGTTGTTCAGCGCCTACTACACTCCAGTGAAGGACGCTCTACGTTTCTGTTGGACTACATGCGAACCGACGGAGCTGTTCACTTTTTTGTTGGTATGCTGCTGGCTATGACCAAATATATTCGGGCGCTCTGTACTGAGTGAGCCTTTGAAAATCCCACTCTTTGATGCACACCTTTTGACGCGTGGATCAATTCTACGCTTCTGACGCGCAATATATGGTGCGTTAAGAACCCTCATTTTACTACATGGCATACGTATAGGGCGTTTTTTTTTTCTTCAAGGCAGCTAAAACAAATCTTATGACTTTGTGGTAGAACACCTGTTTTCTACGCAGACAGCCTAGGTTGTATCGTCACTTAGACCCGGAAGTCCTTGTTATTTAATTATTTGCATCTCTCTCAATACCATGGTGAGGGACAAGATAATGATTTTCACTTACAATCGATGCCGCACACGCCGACTCATGCGCCAACGTCGAAGTTCTTACGAAACGAGTTCTTTAATGCTATCGCGTTATTAAGGTTTTCTTCTTTTTTAAAAAAGCAACAGCACACCCCGTGGCTCGGTGATTCACCATCTGCTTGCAACGAAGGTGTGGCAAGCAGGTGTTTGTTATACAGTGTCCGACAAAGAAATTTTCATTATTTGTTTCATTTGCATCCCTCTCGAATTTTCGGTCACTGACAGAATCATGATTTTTTCACTGCAATCATTGACGCCGCCGCCGACGCCAGAACATCTGTGAAACGAGTTCTTTAGCTCTTTTGCTTCATTAAGAGATATACTTGAGATAGAGGTAAAAGCCATAATCTCATAATATAGGCTTCATTGCAAGTCCACTTGAATGAGCTATGCTAATCATGATGACGTATCATAAATAAATACTGCTGTTGTGCTTAATAATGAATGACGGCAGTCTGCGAAGGAGCAATTGCTTCTGGATAAAAATTAAAGAATGCCTGTGCTTTGCCGTCAATCGAAGGTCACCATAGCGTAATCAGGCATTGTGCTCATCGCCTTCTGTACTTCTGTAACGCGCTTGGAGCTCTTTATGCTATCACATTATTAAGGAATGTACTTGAGAGACGGAGTTCAGTTCAGGAGTCTCACATTCGAAGATTAGTTGTAAATATACTTAACCAAGCAAGTATAGTATTGATGAGGTTAGAATACGGTAGCACTTTATTTTCCTTAATTTAGGACGATAATCGGCAAAAGCACCAATGTACTTAGAATATTTACCCTCCCACGCATTTCACATTTGGAAGGCTACCACTATACAGCATGTACAGCTCTAAATGAACGAATGATGGCTTATAAAGGAGTCATAGATTGTACCTTGCAAATTTAGAGCTAAGTAACGAGGACACTTTCGTTTCTAGCGTCTACAGATCACGCTATAAGGGCATCATTTCCAATCGAACACTAACATACAAACCAATGTTTTCTTTAGAAGTCATAACTTTAACGTAATGACGCCGTTAAGCTAAGCACTTTCCTACAAAACTCTTTCTACAAAAAATGTCTGGTTTTATTCTGGAGCACTTCACGTTACTACAGTCGAACGGTTCATCATAGTTAACCTTGTCGTTTGATGCCATTAGCGTGAATTAGTCACACAAAAAATTAAAAAAAAACGATAGAACAAAAGCAAGATGACAAATTGGGCTAGTAGGACTACGTCATTGTCAGCCTCTGTCATTGTCAGTCTCTTGCGTGCGTCGGTATTTATGATTATATAATGAAAATTATGATGGAACGAAAAACTTTGTAAGTTTACTCTTGAAGACTCAACGAAAAATTCGGCAGATGCCACGTACCTCCGATGTTATGCGAACCATGCGGATGGAAGGTGAGTGTGTTGTAATTTGTTTTTGAGCAATACGTTAGGAAGTGGCTCTAAAGGTGTGTACTTCAATAACGCGTTCGATGCTCTACCACTGAGCTACCACGACAGGTATACCCCCAGCCAGTTATTCCACTTTTTTCCACTTATTCGAAGGACGCAGGTTCGGATTCTGCCCACGGCAAGTTATCTTTTCACCCACTTTTCTTTTTTCTCATTTACATTACAATGTGGCATAATAACTTCCCCTATACCTTCTTTGGCATTATTGTCTGTTAGATCTCATTATACTGTGTAAAAACACTAAAAGCGAGCACTTAAGTATTACACTTGTTTCCCTTATTCATTAACGAGGGTCTCGTACTGGCAGACTTCGTGCCTTTAGGTTGTATACGGGGGACTATTGGTCAGCTGCCAGTTAATAATAAGTTCACGTGCTACGAGACGCCAAACAGGCTCATAAAGAGTGTGCCCCAGTCGCCGCCATGGCTACTAGTGGCGCTGACTGACACTCCCACGTTTAAATTGACATAGATACCCAGTAAAGTGGCTGTGGGGATAGCTGTCGTGATAGCTCAGTGGTAGAGCATCGAACCAGTTATTGGAAGGTCGCAGGTTCGGATCCTGCCCACGGCAAGTTATCTTTTCACCCACTTTTCTTTCTTCTCATTTACACTAAAATTTGGCCTAATAACTTTCCCTATATGTATATATATATATATATATATATATATATATATATATATATATATATGTGTGTGTGTGTGTGTGTGTGTGTGTGTGTGTATCTATATAGTTTATAAAATTGGAGAGCAAGCACTGCAACAAGTCTAACAAGTCTTGAAGTTTCACGAAAGTAAAACTTGACACTTCAAATTCGCATGCGTTTGGTGACCGCTGCTAATGTCAGCGTTTCTATAACGCTGTCATGTTAAAATTACTCATATTGTCGGCAATCATCGGTGGATATAAACTGTCAATCAAATCTGCCAAATATCCACATAACAATGGCACTTACGTGCCCACGCCTATATGCCACTCTCTTGTGGAAACCGCTTGATGATGTGCGCGACAGCATTTTCATTTTGATTCAAGCCATGACCAGCGAGTCCTATTCGTCGAACCATCGTACCCTCCCATTGAAACTTTGGAACATCTCAAGTTAATGGGGGTGATGACGAGATCATCCAAACGTAGGTGCTTAGATAGATAGATAGATAGATAGATAGATAGATAGATAGATAGATAGATAGATAGTAGATAGATAGATAGATAGATAGATAGATAGATAGATAGATAGATAGATAGATAGATAGATAGATAGATAGATAGATAGATAGATAGATAGATAGATAGATAGATAGATGGATAGATACTGAAAGTTTCTGCATTAGGCAAAGAAGTGCTTCTTATTGCAAACCCACAAACAAAGCTCGTGCATGGCCGACCTCAGAGGTAAGGGGTTCTCCTTCCTACTACGTGAGGTGATTGACGTGAAATCGGCAGTGCCGTTTAGAAGAAGACACCGACAGAAAAGCGATTTCCTGGAAGAACGCGTTTTCAGGAAGAACGCGAAAAGCAAAAAAAGACAGACAAATGGGTAAGCAATTACGCAAGGAGAAAGATGGGCGAACGACGTGGAGCTGCTTCACGCTCTCGCGTCACTTGGGTGATTCTCACACCACCACTCTTTCTGCAATGACCGAAAAGACATAGTATGTGTGACGCTGCAAAAAGAAAACGAATCGCCGCATGGTGTCTTTATAAAGCTTTCACGACTACCTTCCTTCGATGGGCTCATCAGGGGAGCCGTCGAGTGCGAAACTAATGCGCTGACGCGTGGCGTCCTCACTTCTCCCTGGGGAAAAGGAGGAGAGGGACAGGCGCTAGAAGTCTGTCTCTGCACTTTGTCGTCCAAAGGGCGCGAAAAAAGCGAGAGCAAGAAAAGCCAATTTGCAATCAGTTCATGGTAGAAATTTTCAGTGCATTGATTGGAACGCATCTTTTAAAACCATATAAGTATTTCATTGGCATTAAAACATTTCAGGAATGCTTGGTTTCCCTAGGGTTCACTAATAAGAATCAATAAATTGGTTTACACTGATAGACTTCATTCTGAAATTTCAAACGATTTACGTTTTGCTTTCATAAGTTCCTTATCAGCAGCGCAAATAAAGGTAAAAATTTCGCGCGTGCGTCAGAAACTTCAAATGTATTTTTCGTATCTTCGCGAAGTCGGCTCAATAAAACTTTTCAATACTTTCTTTTCTAGCTTTATGGCACTACAGTGTAAAAGGTATTTTGTTTTTATAGACAAGAAGCTAAGTAGATGCCTCCAAAGTCTATAACGTCAAGTTGTTTGCTGCTAGAATCTTATCACAGTGTCTGCACCCGTATTTTCTTTCTACGCGGTTTTGCGCTTAGCAAGTGTTTGTCGCGGTAAAAGAGCCGTTTTCTAAATTGTCATGTGGTACATTACTAATACAGAAAAAACTGTTTTCCTCTTTTGTGTATTTGAAATGTTAGAGAATCATGAGCAGTTTTTTTTGCAATAGCTTTATAGGGAGTTTAGAAATTAGAGAAAACAGAAATATAGATTATTAGGGAGACTCAAGTTTATCGTTGGTGACACGTAGTTTTAACCTAAATCACATAGTGGCACGCGAAAAAGGGCAAGACAGTTCGTTTGTACCTGCGCTGTGTGGTGACATTGTCTGCACTGCGCATTTAGGAGAGCTCGCTGAACATTTTGCAACTGGTGCCGATCTAGGAACAGGAAAAAAAAGGAGGAAAGAGACAGACAGGTGCCAAATTTACATGCTCCTTGTATAGCGCGAGTTACAATATGTTTATCAAACTAAGGCACCAACTCCCCCAAAAGCAAGATATTCTAGGCGAGCCTACTCAGTAACTGTCAAGACAGCGTACGGCCTCCTTGGAAGTGTGGTTGAAGGCTAAAACTGCTTCTCGCACAAACACCCGAATAAATGCAGAAAAAGGCATAAGCCGACCAAAAATGTGTTCACCCAGAATTACTCAAGAACGTATATGTTGTGCATATAGGACTGACTTGGGCTCACAACCACCCTATTTTTTTTCAATAGGACTCAATCAAACTAAGAGTCACTGCGTTCTTGACCGAGCTCATCCGAAGTCAAAATCACCGAACTCGCTCAGACACACTCAAACTTCACGTGTGCCTTGATCGGAGTCAGAATGACTGTACGGGAGTCGAGTCATGAGAGAGTTAGCCATTGAACGGCTGCAAGTCAATATTATAATAAGAGTGTAGTAAACTAAGTGTCTGATTTCCAGCGTGTTGTAGTACCCTTGACATTCATTTGGTTAAAATTTAGCCTACACATTCAAGAAATGCAGCGGAAAACATGTTATGATAGTTGGGTACTACTAAAAGCTAGATGTTAGTTTAATTTGACTAATTTGATCGCTTCATTATACGCATTCTTTCACAGTCATCCAGTTTATTACCCTGGTTATTTGATACCAAAGATATCATTGTCATCTTTCTTCTCTCCAACATGTACAAAATCAAGCTCTTCACATTATCAGTTTGAGCTGCCGATGCTTTCATGTTAGTAATTTGTACCGAGAACTAAAAATAGTACATATGGACAACCCAAACAAACCTAATGTCTACACACTCGCTTATCGAGTAGTTCAAAACGAAATCTTTCTAAAGTTTGCTCTCAAAGAAGACCTTTATAATTCGAACAATAGGCGTTTTTTTTTCAAACAACAATGTTTTACTTCCCCAGGTGCGATCTAACTAAGGTGCTTAAAGTCTAGTTTTTGTTTTAATCGACCTCTTGAGTTTTTTTCACATATTAATCAGTGTGCATTTTCTGTTTCATCATTTAAACTTCAACTGCGAAAGTTCATGTTTTATGAATAGCATTCTTTATTGAATGTTATTCAAACGTAACTATAGATATGTCGTTGAAATTATAGTCTGGTTTTCATTAGACAGCAAGTGCTTCTCGCAATATTTTTATGTTTTACAATGTAGAATGTCTAGAATCACTATTGCCTAATTTTTTTACTAAGTACTAAGAATATTACGCCGCCTGCATTTTGATGGTAAGTAGTGTTTCCTTTATTTACGAGTACAATAATGTCCCCTAAGTGTGTTTACACCTTGGGACATTTTTCTGCGTTGAATGTCATTTTTGTGTATATTGAAACGCAACCGCCGGCACAGCCTGTCTGGAAGAAAGAGAAAGACGACGTTGGTGGCTGGTTGTTGATGAACTGTCGCCATCTTGTTCGCCGAGCACAGTGCATCGTATTTAATTTATTAAATACGTTACCCGTAACATTATTGGTGGAGGTGGACGACTCCCGTACCTCGATGGAGACGCGCAGCGGTCGCAACACCGGGGACTCTTCGGCTACTTCCACTGCCAGTGCCTCATCCCCACCGGTCTCTCGATCCGAGTCAACAACCTACGTCACCCTGCCACCCCTGCGGGATCCTGGAACTTTCTCCGCTGACGGCACCATCGACGTTGACTCCTGGCTGCACCGGTACGAGCGAGTCAGTGCTACCCACCGCTGGGATCCGACGCTCATGCTGGCCAATGTTGTGTTCTACCTCGACGGCACGCCGCGGACATGGTTCGAAACCAACGAAGCCGAAATCACAAGTTGGGATCTATTCAAATCGAAGATCCGTGATCTTTTCGGCGATTCATCTGGTCGTCAGCTCGCTGCCAAGAAGACTCTCGCCACTCGCGCCCAGACGTCTACTGAATCGTACGTGTCCTACATTCTTGACGTCTTGGCGCTTTGTAGCAAGGTCGATCAGCACATGTCAGAAGAAGAAAAAGTTAACCATGTCCTCAAAGGGATTGCTGACGATGCCTTCAACCTGCTGGTTTTTAATAATGTCACGACCATCGACACGATCCTGACAGAATGCCGCCGTCTAGAACAGGCTAAAGCCCGCCGCGTCACCCACGGCATCACGCGCCTGCCGAACACAGCTGCTACTTCCTCGTGTGATGACTCCGTCCGCCCAGTTCCCCGATGTGACAACCTCACCCGCATCATTCGTCGTGAGGTCGAGGCAGCCCAACCAGTAGCTACTCCGTTTCCAACGCCTGATCCTTCACCCACCACTATCTCACTGATATAAGCCGTCGTTCGTCAAGAATTATCGAACGTCGGCCTACACCCCATTCAACCAGTCTACTCTGCCGAGCCTTTTTATCGTCGTCCATCCGCTCCTCGATATGGTTCCAACTACTCTCGACAGCGCAATTTGTCCGAATGGCGTACACTGGACGACAAGCCCATATGCTTTAACTGCCGACGTGTCGGTCATATTGCTCGCCACTGCCGCAATCACTGGGCTCCGCCGGCACGCTATGGGCCTCCTACCCAAGCCACTTCTGACCACCAGTCGTCCTCAACATTTGATTTTGGTTCCCCTATGCTGACCACATCCTCTGATCCTGCCGCACCTCTGACAAGACCTCGATACGCCCGCTCGCCATCCCCTGCTCGCCGTCAATCTCGTTCGCCCCCACAACGCCGTCCTGCCTCTCCGACCTATTCGCAGCGCCCCCGACCGGAAAACTAGGCAGTGCAGCTTCTGGAGGTGAAGCTGCATTGACGACGACCTCTGCAAGAAATCCTCGTGTGACATTACCGACCACCCGGAATCTGTTGAACGTTACTTTAGACAATGTACCTGTGCGCGCGTTGATCGATACTGGCGCGCATGTGTCCATAATGAGTGCTGCTCTTCGTCGCCGCCTAAAGAAAGTTGTCACACCCGCCTTGAACCGAGCCGTTCGAGTCGCCGACGGGGGAACTGCCGCAATTATCGGCATGTGCTCTGCCCGTGTGACTATCGCCGATAGAAGCACTGTTGTTCTTTTCACCGTTATAGAAAACTGTCCTCATGAAGTAATTCTAGGCATGGATTTTCTCACCGCTCACTCGGCCCTTATAGATTGTTCAGCCGGCTGTCTTGACCTTGAAATGCCTCTACTTTCTGATCTGACCAACCCACCCCAAAGTCGCCTTTGCTGCATTGATTTCGCACGCCTTCCGCCTAACTGTGTCACACATATCGACCTCTTCTCTACACCACCTGTACCTGACGGTGAATACATGGTGGCACCAATTCATGCCGTGATGCTTACGCATGGCGTCGCTGTTCCGCACACCATTTTGACAATCGTTCAAAACCGCACATGCCTTCCTATTGTCAATTTCGCCCTCACAGCCCAAATTCTTCCACAAGGTATCTCCCTGGCCGAAATTACTGCTCTACAAGACCATACGGTTGAACCCTTCAGAGTGGATGATCTCTGCACCTCAGACAATGAACCAACTCTATCATGTTCATCGGGCGTCGACGTTGACCACATGGTACCATCAGATCTCGCTCCTGATCAAGCGGAAGCCCTTCGTCACGTCCTGGAGTCCTATAGTGACATTTTCGACTTCGCCAGCACGGCTTTAAGCCGAACGAGTGTTGTTACTCATCGCATCAATACTGGTGACGCGAGTCCCATTCACCGACGTCCATACCGTGTTTCCGCGTCCGAGCGCACCGTCATACAACGGGAAGTCGAAAAGATGCTTGCAAAAGACATAATCGAACCCTCTTGTAGCCCCTGGGCTTCTCCTGTCGTCCTGATCAGAAAGAAGGATGGAACATGGCGCTTTTGTGTAGATTATAGGCATCTCAACAAAATTACGAAGAAAGATGTTTATCCGTTGCCTAGAATCGACGATGCCTTAGACTGCCTTTACGGTGCTACGTATTTTTCCACTATCGACCTTCGATCTGGCTATTGGCAGATCGCTGTGGATGAGATGGACCGTGAGAAGACCGCATTCGTCACTCCTGACGGACTTTATCACTTCAAAGTTATGCCCTTTGGTCTCTGTAATGCGCCGGCCACATTTGAAAGAATGATGGACTCGTTGCTCCAAGGGTTTAAATGGTCAACCTGCTTATGTTATTTAGACGACGTTATCGTTTTCTCGCCCACATTCGACTCCCATCTCAAGCGTTTATCGGCGATTCTTGAAGTTTTTCGTCGAGCCGGACTTCAACTGAACTCGTCGAAATGCCACTTTGCTGGTCGTCAAATAACCGTGCTTGGCCACATCGTCGATGCCGCAGGAGTCCGCCCGGATCCCGAGAAAATTCGCGCCGTCATGGACTTTCCTGTTCCGAAGTCAACAAAGGACGTTCGCAGTTTTGTGGGCTTGTGCTCCTACTTTCGACGGTTTGTTAAGGACTTCGCCATCATTGCACGCCCACTCACAAACCTCCTGAAGAAGGACACCCCGTTTTTCTGGGGCGCTGATCAAGCCTCATCTTTTTCCCAGCTCACGACGCTCCTTACAACACCGCCGATTTTAGCCCATTTCGATCCATCAGCTCCAACCGAGGTTCGCACTGACGCTAGTGGGCATGGCATCGGAGCAATGCTAATGCAACATCAACGCGGACATGACCGTGTTATAGCATATGCAAGCCGCCTGCTATCTACAGCCGAGCGCAACTATTCAATCACGGAACGTGAGTGTCTCGCTCTCGTGTGGGCAGTCGCCAAGTTTCGCCCATACTTATACGGGCGTCCATTCCGGGTAGTTACCGACCATCACGCGCTCTGCTGGCTGGCCTCACTCAAGGATCCCACAGGACGCCTCGCTCGTTGGTCCCTACGACTACAAGAATACACGTTCACCGTAACGTACAAAACAGGGCGGTCACACCAAGATGCTGATTGCTTATCACGCTACCCTGTGGAAGAGGCTGCCCATACTGACACCTTTCCAGACCTTCTGTCTGTGATGCAGCTACTCAACCTTGGCCACGAACAACGCCTGGATGCTTCCCTGCGAACCATCATTGGCAAGCTTGAGTCAAGGCCTCGCGACGCATCTCTGCAAATGTTCCTGGTAAAAGACGGCATCCTGTATCGCCGTAACCTCGATCCATATGGCCATGACTTGCTCCCCGTCATACCAGCACATCTTCGTGCGACTGTTCTAAACCAACTTCATGACGCTCCTTTGGCGGGCCACTTGGGCGTCTCTCGTACATACGACCGTGTACGTCGTCGTTTCTTTTGGCCTGGTCTTGCCCGCTCTGTTCGACGCTACGTCGCCGCTTGTGAACCCTGCCAGCGCCGCAAAAAGCCATCTTCGCTACCAGCTGGATTCCTTCAGCCGATCGATATTCCCTTTGAACCTTTTTTTCGAGTTGGCCTCGACCTGCTTGGCCCATTCCCAATCTCCAGCTCAGGCAACAAATGGATCGCTGTCGCCACTGACTATGCGACACGGTACGCTATCACACGAGCACTTCCGACGAGTTGCGCAACCGATGTGGCGGACTTTCTGGTATATGATATTATTTTAGTACACGGAGCTCCACGCCAACTTCTCACTGACCGGGGCCGCACCTTCCTATCAGCTGTCGTTGAAGAAATCCTGCGCTCTTGCTCTGCCAAGCACAAGTTTGCCACTTCGTACCATCCGCAAACGAACGGTCTTACGGAGCGCCTCAACCGCACCATAACCGACATGCTTTCTAAATACGTAGCGGCCGACCACCAGGACTGGGACGTTCATTTGCCATTTGTGACGTTCGCATATAATTCGTCACGTCACGACACTGCCGGCTATTCACCATTCTATCTTCTATACGGCCGAGAACCCGCCCTACCATTTGACACCTTGCTGCCCTCGGTCACGGAGTATGCCGGCGAAGCCATCGCGCGAGCCGACCACGCACGCCAACTCGCCCGCAGCCGCCTGCAGGCTTCACAGGAGCACCAAAGACGGCTCTACGATTCCCATCATCGAAACGTGCACATTTCGCCGGGTTCCCTTGTCCTCCTCTGGTCCCCCACTCGGCGTGTAGGGCTTTCTGAAAAACTGCTGTCACGCTACACTGGACCATACCGCGTCGTTCGCCAGGTGACTGACGTTACATACGAGATCGTTCCAGCCGATTCAACGTCATCATCGTCACCTTCAAGTGACATCGTGCACATAGCCCGACTCAAGCCCTATCACCCTCCTTCTACCGCATCCGAGTTGCTCAAGCACCGAGACGGTGCTTCCACCACCGGGGGGTTATGAAACGCAACCGCCGGCACAGCCTGTCTGGAAGAAAGAGAAAGACGACGTTGGTGGCTGGTTGTTGATGAACTGTCGCCATCTTGTTCGCCGAGCACAGTGCATCGTATTTAATTTATTAAATACGTTACCCGTAACATTATGTTTTGAATAGTGAATCAACTTGAAACTTCGAACTTCAAACCAACACGAAGTGTTGACAACAGTGATTCAAAGTGGCAAGTAAACTTAAAGATGAGTAAGTGCGCCATTATAAGTTACACGAAACGTTTTTTTTTTCATTTTTATGTTTAATAAAGTGCAAGGAATGTTTGCGTTGCAAAAAAAAACAATATGTATATATATATATATATACTTTTTGGCATAACACGTATACATGGTTCGCTCACAGGGTAAGACAAAAGGAGGATCCAAACCTCCTGACCAGGCCTTACCGAACTAGGGTAGCAGAGGCAGCGGATTTAAAAACAAGTAAACTTGAAAAATTGTGAATCAACAAGGACATAATCATTATTATTTTTTTATTGATGTATGAATTAATTAAGGAGCGTCAAAGCATGAAAGTGTCAAGTACAACAGACAAAATAGAACTGGCAGAGCTTTCGAAGTTGATTAATAGGCGCAAAGTATGCGACGTAAGAAGGTATAACATGGAGAAAATTGAACACGCTCTGAATAACAGAGGAAGCGGCGTCAAAGCAGTGAAGAGGAAACTTGTGATAGGCAAAAGTTGGATGTATGCACTAAGGGACAAAAAAGGCAAAATAACTACCCATATGGATAGAATAGTTAAAATAGCGGAGGAGTTTTACAGAGATCTGTACAGTAGCCGAGACAACCACGACCTTAATACTATAAGAACTAGCAGTAACCCAGATGACATCTCACCAGTAATGACAGAAGAAGTGAGAAAAGCTTTGGAGAGCATGCAAAGAGGCAAAGCTGCTGGTGAGGATCAGGTAACATCAGATCTGCTGAAAGATGGAGGACAGATTGTGTTAGAAAAACTAGCCACCCTGTTTACGAGGTGTCTCCTGACGGGAAGGGTACCAGAGTCTTGGAAAAACGCTAACATCATCTTAATACAAAAAAAAGGAGATGACAAGGACTTGAAGAATTACAGGCCGATCAGCTTGCTCTCTGTAGTATACAAGCTATTTACAAAGGTAATTGCTAACAGAGTAAAGAAAACATTAGAATTCAGTCAACCAAAAGAACAAGCAGGATTTCGAACAGGCTACTCAACAATTGACCACATTCATACTATGAACCAGGTAATAGAGAAATGCTCAGAGTATAACCAACTGCTATACAAAGTCTTCATAGATTACGAGAAGGCGTTTGATTCAGTAGAAATATCAGCCGTCATGCAGACACTGCGGTATCAGGGCGCAGATGAAGTATATATAAACATTCTGGAAGAAATCTACAGGGGATCAACTGCTACCATAGTGCTTCATAAAGAAAGCAACAGAATACCAATCAAGAAGAGTGTAAGGCAGGGGAACACAATCTCCCCAATGCTATTTACCGCGTGCTTACAGGAGGTTTTCAGAAGCCTAGAATGGAAACAGTTAGGGATAAGGGTTAATGGAGAATACCTTAGCAACCTGCGCTTCGCCGATGACATTGCATTGCTGAGTAACTCAGGGGACGAATTGCAACTCATGATTACGGAGTTAGACAAGGAGAGCAGAAAGGTGGGTCTTAAAATTAGTCTGCAGAAAACGAAAGTAATGTACAACAACCTCGGAAAGGAGCAGCGCTTCGAGATAGGTAATAGTGCACTTGAAGTTGTAAAACACTATGTCTACTTAGGGCAGGTAATAACCGCAGAGCTAACCACGAGATTGAAGTAACTACAAGAATAAGAATGGGGTGGAGTACATTCGGCAAGCACTCTCAAATTATGACAGGTAGATTGCCACTATCTCTCAAGAGGAAGGTATATAACAGCTGTATCTTCTTGCCGGTACTTAGCTACGGAGCAGAAACCTGGAGACTTACAAAGAGGGTTCAGCTTAAATTGAGGACGACGCAGCGAGCAATGGAAAGAAAAATGGTAGATGTAACCATAAGAGACAAGAGGAGAGCAGAGTGGATTAGGGGACAAACGGGGGTTAAGGATATCATTGTTGAAATGAAGAAGAGGAAATGGACATGGGCCGGGCATGTAGCGCGTAGACAGGATATCCGCTGGTCATTAAGGGTAACTAACTGGATTCCCAGAGAAGGGAAGCGGGTTAGGGGGAGACAGAAGGTTAGGTGGGCAGACGAGATTAAGAAGTTTGCGGGTATAAATTGGCAGCAGCAAGCACAGGACCGGGTTAACTGGCGGAACATGGGAGAGGCGTTTGTCCTGCAGTGGACGTAGTCAGGCTGATGATGATGATGATGATGATGATGATGATGTTGATGATGAAACTACACCTGCCACAGTTCTTCATCCATTGTCTCTCTTACATTTTTCTTTTCAAATACCAGAAACCCCACAGTATGCATTTGTCGCCGCGCTCTAAAGCACCACTGTGTAAAAATGGTTACACCATAGTCTCACAATGCTTTTTTTTCTCTTTTTCTCCTTTTTTTCTTCCGTTGCCTACGTTTTTTTTATGCAAGCCTGTTTACTTTATATTTATGTGCCGCTAATCGCTCTTGTGTTGCTTTTTTATAAGTATTTGGTGTTTCCATCGTATCACAATTGTGTTATGTTGTATTCAACTATTGTATATGCCCTCCTGCTATGATCCCTTTGGTAGTGGCAGTATTTACAAATAATTGTAAGCTTATAATCAACAAATATAGTAATCACCGAGTGACAGTAATGAGCATAAACTAGTAATGTAATCACAACTGGTGTAAATTATCATTTAGGTTACAACACCTGCTATAAAATGTGCTCGTACAAGTGTTTGAGATTGTTGTCATAACACAATCTTACCTCGAATGCACATATAAACTATGTGGTTTCAAAATCGCCAATTTTTTTAGATGTATACAAATAAATAAAAGGTACACGGCTTCACATATAAGAAGCACGATCGAACTCACCGAATTGTCAACAATTGTGATCGCTTAAGAGTTTTCGCAGCTTTCGCACAGCACAACAGCAAAGTTAATGCAGCAAGCAGCAGCAAAGAAGGTAAAACAAGGTGCAAGAACTGCAGTAAACATTTTTATAGCGTCACAAGGTTTTGTAGTTGTTGTTTTGTGCGAATTTTGGCAGATGAAATCGAGTATACAATGCAAAGAAAAAAGGTGTGGCATCCTTCCGACAGCCATATATACGACTCCGTTGCAAGCAAATGAGCATGGAAGGGGTGAACAATGATGCGTTAGTGAATGGACCAAATTTATAGTTAACATGATGGTTTTAAACGTATGGGCGTGCTGGCGAGAAAAAGGCAGCTATAGCCAAACAGCTGGAATTGGCGACCGTCCCAACGAGCTCTTTCTGCTCTCCAATAACGTGCTAGCCCCAACGCGAAGCAGAAATCTTCCTTACAGAATATCTACCCACCAGCCCATAAATCACTGTCTCAGATTGAGCAAATCGTTTGGCGCCGACCTAAAACGGGCACCCTGATTTCCCCCTTTATATATTCTAAAATTCACCCGCATGATACCTTACCTGACACTATCGTCGCGGCTCGAGTACCCCGAGCCGACTTTCATCGAACATATAGAACTTGTTGAAGCAAGCCGAATCCCCCGTTTGCGGGGGCTGAGCGATAGGAGGCTGCTGTGCGCACGCAGCACGTAACTGGACGACCAACTCCGGATCGTACGCTGAGCTATAGGTCACCGAAACGCACGGACTTTCAGCCTCCTAGAGCGGCCTGAGGGCTCGTCATCTTCTTTTTCTTGACCCCATCCCCCACCTGTTTGTTTTCTCTTCTTGTTTCCTTATTTCCTCCTCCTCCATCTTTAAAGAAGTTCTGGCTCCTCGCTCGTGTTGTAGTCGATGGCAGCGTGCCATTTGTGTGGTTCAAAATTCAAGGTTCACGCAACACCTGACCCTGTAGGCTGGTATAAAGGTTCGCACTGGTCTCCGTTTCGTACGACCTTCACTGCGTGACCGAGCCTTCCTCGCGTCTACAACGAAATGCACCTTCAACGACAGTGACAAAACGTGAAACGTGAAAGTGAAACGTGAAACGTGAAAGCAGGGTGCTGTGCACCCTGCTTTCACGTTTTGCCAACAGTACAGCCAAAGCAGAAAAATCTCCCCTTTTATTCAAAATTACACCACAACGGATATTCTGAACTTTCGATTTTGTTTGCAGCGCGCGTCAATGCTCCCGAAGCAGACGACGCTGTCACTTATCGTGCAACGCAGGTCACGCCTACGGTGACGCCACATTTTCCTATGTTTCTTTGGTGAGCCACACACCCAATATTTATCTTCTATCTCTAAACTATATATATATATATATATATATATATATATATATATATATATATATATATATATATATATATATATATATATATATTGTAGCGAAGCCTCCGAACTATGAAATGGGTCGAACTCTTGAGTACCGTCTAGTGGGGCTACCCATCAAGGACGCCGCTCGCACTGAGAGCCCGTGCTTGGCCGTTACTGTCGCCATTGTGCTTGCTCGCTGTGGACCGGCTATTAAACGCCTTAACATTTTGGTGGAGAGTGCTGTGCCCTTCAAACATCTTCGGTTCACATTCGATGCCCTTGGAGCTTAGATCCCGTACCGTGCCTTCAACCATGCAACAAGACGCCGCCCAGCAAACGCTTCCTCCTGCGCCGACGCCATGTTCCGGTGTCCCCCGCATCCGCGACCCACCTGTCTTCACCGGCGCGGATGGCACCGACGTCGAGGACTGGCTCGTCATGTACGAACGCGTCAGCGTCCCCAAACATTGGGACGAGGCAGGTAAACTCGGCAACCTGGTTTTCTACCTCGCGGGTGTGGCCGGCATGTGGTATAACAACCACGCGTCTGATTTCGCAACCTGGCCCGATTTTAAGACCGCTATCACCAACGTTTTTGGCCGCCCTGCCGTTCGTAAGCTGCAAGCCGAGCAGCGCTTACGTGAACGCGCTCAGCAGGCCGGTGAATCATTCACCAGCTACATTGAAGACGTCTTGGACCTATGCAAGAAATGCAACGACAGCATGTCCGAATCAGACAAGATCCGGAACGTCATGAAGGGCATTGCCGATGATGCCTTCACGATGCTGCTGGCCAAAAACCCAGGCACAGTAGCTGAGGTCATCACGCTGTGCCAGAGCTACGAGGAGCTCCGCCGGCAGCGTTCGATGACCCGTCGCTCCACACCACGAGATGCAGGGCTTGCAGGCTTGGAGGCGAGCTGTGACCAGGTGGCACTGCTGGCAGACCTCAAGTCCTTTATACGTGAGGAAATCGCACGGCAGTTCTCTCTCCTGCCCTTCGCCCACCCACCGGCTGCTCAACAATCGGCCACTACCATTTTCCCCCCCATCCGCCGAGCGATTGAGCAGGATATAGCGGAGGTTATGCCTGCGTACCACCCACAACAGCTTCCGGCTCCTGTACCCCCAAGTTACGCCTAAGTGGTCGCCAGGCCGCCTCCAGTCGTTCAAGCGCCCGCCCCACTGACTTACGCCGAAGCTGCCGCACGACCTCCATCCTTTGCAGCGGGTATGCCGGCTACGTATGTTGACGTGACCTCTCAGACTCAGCTCCAGCACCCCCTGCAGCCTTTCCAGCCACCGTTCCGTCCATCGGCTCTTGCGTCATGGACAAGACCTACCCCGGCGAACCGATGGCGCACATCCGACAACCGGCCCACTTGCTTTGCCTGCGGTTACGCCGGCCACGTAGCACGTTATTGCACTCGCGTACAGACGCCCCATATCTCGTCGCCTGTTGCTGGCCAGATTAGGCGTACCTATCACGAGGAAACGCCGTCTATGCCACCGCCAACTCGCCTAGCTTCATCTTCTCGTAGGTCACCGTCTCCACGACGTCGTTCCCCGTCCCCCATGCGGCCAAGTTCAGCTGCTCACGAGCGGGAAAACTAGTCGTCGCAGTCCCCGAGGCAAGGACGGCGATGCTATCGCATTGTGAAAGCCCTCAGAGCCGCCCATCTAATGTCATTGACGTGCTTGTGGACGGTGTTAACGCATCTGCTCTTATTGACACAGGAGCTGCAGTATCCGTTATGGACGAAAAATTTTGCCGCTTGCTTCGTAAAGTGACGACGCCAATTTCTGGATTGTCCCTTCGTACTACCGGTTTGCATCGTATCCATCCTACAGCAGGGTGCACAGCTCGCGTTGTCGTTCAGGACGTTCTGTATGTCGCCCAATTCATCATCATTCCCGCATGCTCTCATGACGTCATCCTGGGGTGGGATTTTCTCTCCCGCAACGACGCCGTCATCCATTGTGCCGCCGCCGAAATTGAACTGTCCCCCTTCTCGCATTTGACGCCGGAAGACAGTTCTTCGAAAGTGAGCAAGATTCTCGTGAAAGACGATACCATAGTGCCTCCAAGCTCCACGATGGGTGTATCTGTCTACTGCGCTGGACTCTCCGACACAATTGCACTCGTTTCGCCATCCGACCGTGCTTGCCGAAAGAAAGGGTTGCTAGTACCTTTCGCGACCGTGCAAATCACCCAGGGCAACGCCTCTATTTTCGTGACCAACCCATCCCCGTACACTGTTACCTTGGTTCGAGGGGAATGTCTCGGCAGAGTGGAACCAGTGGATAACGCACAAGTCCTGGACGTACCTGATGACTCGCGTTGTCCCAATTTGCGTACCATCAGTGCTGTTTCCAATTCTGATTCGTCATCTCCTGATGTATTTGGCCCTTGCATTGATGACAACCTCACGTCGGTACAGCGTTCCCAGCTTCTGAACCTGTTGCGAGAATATCGTTCTTCTTTCGATGTCGGGCGAAGTTCTCTCGGTCGTGCGTCCGCTGTTACGCATCGTATCGACACTGGTGCCCATCCACCATTACGGCAACGTCCCTACCGCGTGTCGCCTGCTGAAAGTCGAAAAATTAACGAGCAGGTTGATGATATGCTCAGACGCGACGTTATTCGGCCCTCGGACAGTCCATGGGCGTCTCCTGTTGTTCTTGTTGCGAAGAAAGATGGTTCTGCGCGGTTCTGTGTAGACTACAGACGGCTCAATAAGATCACTCGCAAGGATGTTTACCCACTGCCGCGCATCGATGACGCAATTGACAGCCTTCCCAGAGCCGAAGTTTTTTCTTCTCTCGATCTGCGCTCGGGGTACTGGCAAGTACCCATGGCTGATGACGCTCGACCGAAGACTGCGTTCATCACACCCGACGGCTTGTACGAATTCAACGTCATGCCGTTTGGTCTATGTAATGCACCTGCGACCTTTGAGCGCATGATGGACACCGTTCTGCGCAACTTGAAATGGCACACGTGCTTGTGTTACCTCGATGACGTTGTTGTGTTCGCTCCAGATTTCTCTACGCACCTCCAACGTCTGAAAGAAGTTTTTGCACGTGTCAGCAATGCCGGCTTGCAACTAAATCTGAAGAAGTGCCGCTTTGCAGCACGGCAACTCACCATCCTTGGGTACGTCGTGTCCAAGGATGGCATTCTTCCTGACCCAGCCAAGCTTCGGGCCGTGGCCGAATTCCCCAAACCTGCGTCCGTCAAAGAACTGCGTAGTTTCGTGGGCCTGTGCTCGTACTTCCGACGCTTCATACGAAACTTTGCCACGATCATATCACCGCTGACGAAGCTCCTTGGAAGTAACGGGTCCCTCAATTCGTGGTCGTCTGAGTGCGACGACGCGTTCGCGAAGCTCCGCCATGTGTTGACATCTCCTCCCATTCTACGCCACAACGACCCTACGGCCCCGACGGAGGTGCACACAGACGCCAGCGGTGTAGGCCTCGGCGCTGTCCTGGCGCAGCGCAAACCCGGATTCCCTGAATATGTCGTAGCATATGCAAGCCGTACGCTCACGAGAGCTGAGACAAACTACACCGTCACGGAGAAAGAGTGCCTGGCGATCGTCTGGGCTCTTACAAAGTTTCGACCGTATTTGTATGGTCGCCCATTCGATGTCGTCACCGACCATCATGCACTATGCTGGCTTTCATCATTGAAGGATCCCTCAGGCCGTCTCGCCCGTTGGGCTCTTCGTTTACAAGACTACGACATCCGCGTGCTGTACCGCAATGGACGCCAGCATGCTGATGCCGACGCCCTCTCGCGCTCCCCCCTGCCTGAAGGTGATGTGCTCTGCTCAGTATCCTCGGCTGCTGTTTCTGCCATTGACGTTGACATAATCGCTACCGAACAGCGAAAGGATAATTGGATCGGCCCGCTGATCGACTTGCTCTCTGATCCATCCGCAACGCCATCCACGCGTGCATTGCGTCGTCAAGCTCGCCATTTCGCCATTCGTGACGGCCTTCTACACCGACGCAATTACGATGCCGACGGCCGGCAGTGGTTACTCGTGATACCCCGCAGTCTGCGGTCAGAGATATGTGAATCCTTCCATTCTGATCCGCAATGCGCGCACTCTGGGGTATTCAAAACCTACCATCGCATTCGACAACGCTACTTCTGGCGCGGGATGTACCGCTATGTGCAGCAGTTCGTTCGCTCTTGCCTCACTTGCCAACGCCGTAAACCGTCAGCTCACATGTCGCACGCCACTCTACAACCGTTACCTTGCCCTGACCGTCCCTTTGGGCGCGTAGGTATCGATTTGTATGGACCACTTCCTCTGACGTCGGCTGGTAACCGCTGGGCCATCGTTGCCGTTGACCATTTAACGCGGTACGCCGAAAACGCCGCTCTCCCTGCGGCTGCTGCGCGCGATGTTGCGTCCTTCCTGCTGCATCGATTTATACTGCGCCATGGACCACCCCAAGAGCTTCTCAGCGATCGAGGCCGTGTCTTCTTGTCGGAAGTCGTCGAAGCCATTCTGACGGAGTGCCATTCTGTCCACCGCAAAACTACTGCTTACCACCCACAGACGAATGGCCTCACCAAACGCTTTAACCGCACCCTCGGCGACATGCTTTCTATGTACGTCGCTGCCAACCACACTAATTGGGATAATATACTGCCCTTCGTCACCTACGCCTACAACACCGCCCCTCAGAGCACGACTGGTTTTTCACCTTTCTACTTGCTGTACGGAAGGCACCCGTCGCACACCATGGACACGATACTCCCGTACACGCCGGATCCATCTGAGTGTACACCTATTTCCGAGACAGCCAGGCTTGCTAAAGAGTGTCGCGAGCTTGCCAAGACTTTTACGACGCAAGAGCAAGAGCGGCAGAAGAGTATCCGTGATGCCAGCACCACTTCTGAGCCCACGTTCCTTCCTGGTGCGCTTGTATGGCTCTCGATCCTGACCTCTGCCGCTGGCCTCTCTTCCAAACTACGTCCCAAATACGAAGGCCCCTACCGTGTCATCGAGCGCACCTCACCCGTCAACTATCTGATCGAACCCGTTGAACAATCTTCGGACATGCGCCGCCGTGGGCGAGACATCGTCAACGTGGAGCGCCTGAAGGCTTATTATGACCCGCTCATAATAACAAGCTGTTAGGTCGCCAGGCGGCTCCCTCTTCGACCCCGGGGTAATTGTAGCGAAGCCTCCGAACTATGAAATGGGTCGAACTCTTGAGTACCTTCTAGTGGGGCTACCCATCAAGGACGCCGCTCGCACTGAGAGCCCGTGCTTGGCCGTTACTGTCGCCATTGTGCTTGCTCGCTGTGGACCGGCTATTAAACGCCTTAACAATATATATATATATATATATATATATATATATATATATATATATATATATATATATATTTATATATATATATATATATAAAATTCAATGGGCCAGTTAGTCTTCGTGAAGGTATGGGATATGGCACAACGGGAGCGTTGTCAACAGGGATAAATATATTTATTTCCCAACAGTTTCGGGAGGGGTCCTCTCTTCATGAGGTGATGAGTTATGATGACCACCCCTGATGCAGGGAGGACCCCTCCCGAAACTGTTGGGAAATAAATATATTTATCCTTGTTGACAACGCTTCCGTTGTGCCATATCCCATATATATATATATATATATAGCCTCGACAGCGTTACTCGAAGGACGTAGGTTCGATTCCTGCTCACGGCTGGTTATGTTTTCACCCACTTCTCTTTTTTCGTATTCACATTCCATTGATCCTAATAACTTCCCCTACACATTCCTTGGCATTACTGTCTGTTAGATCTTATTAATATTGTGTCAAAACATGGAAAAACGAGCCCTTAGGTATACACTTCTTTCCCTTATATATATATATATATATATATATATATATATATATATATATATATATATATATATATATATATATATATATATATATATAATGAGATATAACAGACAGTAATGCCAAGGAATGTACAGGGGAAGTTATTAACATTAATGGAATGTAAATAAGAAGAAAGAAAAGTGGATGAAAAAATTACCAACTGTAAGCAGGAATCGAACCTACGACCTTCGAATTACGCGTTCGATGTTACGCGTTCGAGCATCGAACGCGTAATTCGAAGGTCGTAGGTTCGATTCCTGCTTACAGTTGGTAATTTTTTCATCCACTTTTCTTTCTTCTTATTTACATTCCATTAATGTTAACAACTTCCCCTGTACATTCCTTGGCATTACTGTCTGTTATATCTCATTATTATTGTGTTAAAAACACGGAAAAACGAGCCCTTAGGTATACACTTCTTTCCCTTATATATATATATATATATATATATATATATATATATATATATATATATATATATATATATATATATATATATATATATATATATACGAAAATTAGTATAGGAGGGTGAGAAGGTTTAACGAATATGACGCACCGGTCAAGGCATGACTAAGCACTGAAATGCAGCAGCGATATTTTTCGTTTGGCATCTGAACTCAAAATTCTCAATGGCTGATGAATTTGAGAGTAAGCTATATCCGTCCAAACACATTGACTGTCATTGCCAAGCACTAAATAAATGAAAACAACGTCGATTGCGTCGAGTTTGCCTGCACGCGATTGCACTGACTTGGAGTCTCGTTTACTTTCTTCTGCTGACTTTATGACCAAGAACAGAATATGGCCAACAACGCCCGGTATGCGTATGCTTTTCTTCACGGGTCGTTGTACAAAACAAATAAGCAGGCTGAATCGATTTCAAACGTAAAATTCACAGTTCGAGTCACTAACATCGAATATCCTTCAGAAAATGCGATTAGTTTATTGAAAATGCGAAGACGGATCGCAGGTAGTAATAGTTCTAAATGGACAAGCAAGGAATGCTTTTCCCAATGGTTACTTACGAAAATGTGCTAAGTCATTTCGGTGATACTATAATGAATGTTACTGCTCACACACTATGCAACAAAAGTGTTGAATTTATCTGATAAAGCTGACCTACCTAGATTTGTCTTCACGTGAAACCAAGAAAATTAAGTGACCTATTCTTTTCCATATCGATGAAAATCACGAGGCGGCAAGTATTGATGTCATGTTGCTTTCCGTAAACGTGGCTTTTTGTGTATTAAATAAAACCTCAAAACAGCGTTTACACACCAGTTTCATTAAAAGAAAAGCGCATTGAATTCGTTTATAAAAGATCTCACAATGAAAAATCTCAATGCACACAATATACCGAAATGATAGATTGCATGAATTATATAAGTACATTCATTTTCGCAACGCACTTATAAAAACGCTTTATTAATGGGTAACATTTGTATGATATACATCAACGTATTCTACATTTTTGAAATGGAATACGAAGTATGTTGGGTGCCAGGGATCAAAACTGAAGCGGAATGGCTGGTTGATTCGAATGTGTCTTTTCCCTGTACCTCAGTAGCACAGACTGATGCCAGTATGCACATTTTTATTGGTCAGTCATCCCGCGTGGTCTACAGGACAGCTTGCATTTTCACTCAACAGAATCTATTTTTAGTAACCAAATCAATATTTAAAACGAATATATCCTGTTTATTGCCTTCACAAACTAATATTTGCTTTATGAACAACGCTGTTCTTGTTCATGTAGCGTTTACGTGTCGTAGTTCTGTTGAGCAAACTAATTATAAGAGTCCCCTTTTAAAGAGAGAGCGGCACAAATGTGCCACCTGCACCTGTACAGTTTGCGTTTATCAGTTCCGGGAGAGCATCACGGGACATTACTTCCTTGCTTCTCTGTAACCATGCTCTTTTTTATCACCGTTAATGGCGAGGCCAATGCATGCGCTGAGATTTCTCAAAAGTTCTATCGTTCTTCACGCCAGGAAAATTCCTCCTTCAATTCATAAGCACGCTGAAGTAACGGACGTTTTGCGTCACTCACGTGTATTGCACGGTTGGAAGAAATCAGAGATTTACTGAATGCCAGCTGCTGTCAATACCAAGACATCGCCAAAGCTGCAGTCCCAGATGTTGATCCCGTATGATAAATAAGTCGTTACGTGGATTACGTCTATCCACGTGGCTGCGACAGCATAAACCCCCCATGTGTTTATGCCCTTGGCGGTGAATAATAACTGAGGAAGTCCAGAAAGTAGTAAAGCTAGTTTTTATCACCCAGCCATCCTAACAGATTTAAGGTGGTTGTAAATAGCGAATTGTAAGTCTTCCAAAGCAGGTGCCGTTTACGCGCTGTGGTTAACACAAAGTGTATCAAACACAAGTGAACGTTGACGGGAATACCCTAAAAACTGCCAAGCAGCGCTCCCGCTGCTATCGATGGATTACTCTTATTGTGAAAGATATTCTTTAACTCCATGATGCGTAAGTAGTTCTAAGATTTCCTTTTACCGCCACTTGTAGTAATACCTGATTCAAGTAATAGATTTCCAGTGTGTTGTTGTTGTTGCCCCTTCGCACTGGCACATACCCACTATGGGGGATTGGCCATGAAATCTAGAAGTATCCTATATGAGATATATTAAAAGGTTTATCCTTAATGAAAAAACTAATGATGTAATAGAAAATAATAATTAACTAAAAAGGAATATTAAACTAAACAAATAATTGAAGATTGAATCAAGAAGAGAAAAGGTGAGGTAATACTACAGTGGAAGACAGAAATTTTGAGTAGACCAGACAATCGAGCTTATCTCACCCGGTCACAATCAAATGAATATGCAAATTTCATTCAAAATTAGACAAGTGTCTTCAGAAATATATTTAAGCAGGCATTATTATGACATGCGCTTTGATTCTCGAATGAAATTGCATACAGCATCGAATACGCTCCTGTGGCAATGTCCCAAGCTAAAGGCACCGAAACTTAGAACATTATCTGCAGTTAAATTTAAACCTACTGCTTGAAACGGAACAATTAAAAGTCTTTTCCTAATTAATGAATAGTTTTTACATGTTATAAAGTAATGCTCTATTGTTTCCGTTTCTTCACAGAATGGACACAGGGGGGATATCGCCAGACCAGCTCTGTGCAAGTAAAAGTTTAATGGAGGGACACGACATCGAAATTTGGTTAAAATAACTTCTAACTTTTTAGATTGACTCCACTGAGGTTTCCAGGGGTATGTTAGGTGCTGATAGTCCGTATATTTAGTAATATTTTCCATAATATCCGTATAAATAGCCCATTTTCTATATCTGATCGACACTATGTGTTCCGATTCTGGTAGTACCGAGATCACAGGGCCATCAAGTGTGGCTCGAGATAGTGAATCGGCTATTTCATTCAACCGTATGCCACAGTGTCCCGGGACCCAGACTAACCTCAGGAACTTCACATGAGGTGGAACTAATGTTTGTAATGTCGCTAGAGCTCTTGATTGTTCTGAAGCTGTGAGAGTAGTACACAGCGAAAGAGAATCAGTAATTATCATTGCACTCTCTTCGTTTGAAGGAAGTTTTCGTAGCGCTAAAATAATAGCCAGGAGCTCAGCTTCGAAAACCGGAGTGAAGTCTGGTAGTCTTACCGAGAATGACCAACCGAGGTAATCTGAGACGATTCCTACTGCTGCCTTTTCTTTATTCACAGAAGCGTCTGTGGCTATTATGTTCTTTATTTCCGCATGAGCTATGTAGTCTTCTAACCTGTCATTTAAGTAACTCGAAGATTGAAACTTAGATAGTGGGGGAAAAATTTCATCACATTCTATCGTAATATTGTGATTTAATGCTTTGGTTCCAATTACCGATCTGATATCCACCTTTATGCTTTCAAGTTTCTTTTGTACAAAAATAATCTGGGGAGTACAGTGTGTCTTATCAGTCTTCTTCGTTTTTTGAAAAAGCGACTGCAGGCGTGGAAGCACACACAGAGGAGAGAAGTTATGGTAACAGCTATTCCATCTATTAACTTGAACGAAGAAAAATGAAATGCCCGGCTGGGAGTATGTGAGAAGATCTAATCTGAGCACCACTGCCGCAAGCCATTTTTATTCGGAAGCAACGGGTGACTGAAACTTCAAGTGGCTGTCCAGTTGAATTATCTAGAAAGAGCCACATGGTCGGCTTGAATAGGAAATATTACAATTGCTAAGTATAGATGCAATTGCAAATACATACCTAATAAATATAGCAATTAGAACTATACATTTTGGTATATAATTATGTCCATTCTGGTGAGAGTAAAAAAACAACAAACGTCGCCTTCGTGGGATCCTTTGTACCTATAGAAGCAACACGCTGTGAACTTTAACAGCTTATCATTTTGTTTGTGTCAGTCCCTTTGCCATGCCGGATTATGAACATAAAATTGGGTTGCTGTTTTCATTTGGAAACATCAACGCTGTGGTAAAGTTAATTCTTTAATTATTTATATATGGCAAATTACGGTAGGGTAGGCTACGCTAGAGGCGGCTATCTCAGTATTATGACAGTAATCTACGAAATAAACATACAAACAAGAAAAACTAAAAATAAAAGAAAAAAATCAGAGATTCGGTGTACATACTATATACACTGTAGTGCATATAATTCATGAATGAGCGCAGTATGTATGGTCCAGTTCATATATTGGGGTCACATTGCAATACAGTCCGTATGAATAGTTGCATGGTTTATTACGAACTAATTCGATATTTGGACATCGCTGCTCAGCCAAACATATATTATGAACAATAGCAACGAACTTGAATTCTTATTATGTGTAATGCTTATATTTGTGGACAAGCAGTACCTGCAGAAAGCAGTACCACCAGCGCAACTAGCTTTTTCAGGAGAAGGGCACACGCGCCAGCAAACGATTCCACGGCGAGTGGTTTGGAGACGCGCCCGAAGAATGTCAATTCCCCTGATTCCTGACGCTAAAGCAAACGCTATACATTCACAAAAACAAAAAAAAAAACAATACAAAAACGACATGGAACAGTCAATCGAATGGCCAGACGCTCTCGCTGAGCACATTGTGGAATATACAGTGCCCTTCCCGTGTTTGCTACAGTGGTTATACGTTCACAAACAGGCTGACAACTTGACCTCTATTGAGTAATAATTTGGCAAGTATTCAGTATAGCATAGCCATGTACAGTATTTATTTATTTATTCACAATACATTACAGGCTCACAATTGGAGCATTATGTAAAAGGGGCGATACATGGTCAAACATGACTTGTGATAGACATAAAAAAAATCAGATTGAAATTGTACTATCTGGAAAGTGCACTGTGATGTAAATGACTGCCAGAAAAGCAAGAGTAACACCCCCGCAGAAAAACTAAGCAAAGGAAGAGCATGCACGAAACACGAACTTAATTAACATGAACTGTAAGTGACTATAAAATAAAGAATATTTTAGCATCGTTTACAATACTACAATGCAACTTGATACGACGTTAAACAATTTCAAACATGAGATAACACATCTAAAGAGAATGAACAAGAAATGATGATTGATTTGTGGGGTTTAACGTTCCAAAACCACCATATGATTATGAGAGACGCCGTAGTGGAGCGCTCCGGAAATTTCGACCACCTGGGGTTCTTAACGTGCACCCAAATCTGAGTACACGGGCCTACAACATTTCTGCCTCCCTCAGAAATGCAGCCGCTACAGCCGGGATTTGATCTCGCAACCTGCGGGTCAGCAGCCGAGTACCTTAGCCACTAGACCACCGTGGTGGGGCGATGAACATGAAATAACTACGTAAGCATAAAATGTTCGAGTAGGCGGTAGTGAAAGGCTTATCGATTTGTGATAGAAGTGATATCACCAGTGAGATCATTCCAAAGCCAGATGGCGTGTGGCAGCGCAGAACAATTAAACGCCTTTGTGTTGCCGAAGATGCGCTCGAAACTGCCACGATTATGGAGCCGCCTAGACATGCGCAGTGGAGTTTTCAAAGGGAGAGAATGAGGCCTGGTGTTTTAAAGATATCCATGAAGCAGGTATGAAAGTGAAACAGACCGGTGAACCTGAAGAGGGTGCAGCGAAAGTTCGAGTTTTATTTTGGTGATACTGGATTTTCGTTCGTAATTTCCGGTTATAAAACGAGTGGCACGGTTTTGAACAAGCTCTAAGTTAGTAATTAGGTAGTCTTGAGGAGGGGACCGAATAGATGACGCGAATTCCAAGGGGGGGGGGAATGAAGGTAAAGTACGCTAACTTGTGAATGTTAGGTGGCGATTTACGGAGGTTACGACGAGTGTATCTAAGCGTTTGAGATGCTTTAACACAGAGAGCGGTAATGTGAGGGCGCTATGAAAGATTGTGAGTCAAGTTTATCCCTAGATACTTGAATAACTGAACACGAGATATGACAGAGTTGTTAATGACGCAGGAAAAATCAGAGTTCGATTGCGTATGAAAGAAATTAGTTAACATTTTCCGGAGTTCCATACCATGAGCCAATTTTGACACCACATATTCATAAGGTTAATGTCACTTTGCAGGATGTGGGGATCCTCGGGAGATGCTATTTTAGGGGCGAAGCTCCTTATGGCGTGGCTTGTGCGTCCCTCGTAGTACGTAACCACCAGTGGGACATACCCGAAATAGGTATAACATTTGACCTCCAAGGGGGTGCTGGTGAGAGATTTCTTCTGTGCGTTGTTTAACAATGAAAAATAGTGCTCAATGTACATGCCAACGGCTGCTAATGGGGAATGAGAGACAAGATAAATCGGCATTTAGTCAATGCGCACGCTGCGATCCCCATTAGCAGCCACTGGCATGTACATTGAGCACTATTGGACAAGAAAGGGTTGCTACATTATACTCACTGGGTGTAACCTCCTTAGTTTCAGAAAGGTTTAGCGAGCGTTGAGCCGCAGGGCCATGAATACAATGAACTAGTATATACCATGAATGAATTAGAGGTGGTTAAAGGGGGGAAGCGGATACGAAGCGCAAGCCGTAGGAAATTAAAGGCTGAATCCTCCTGTCTCTTATTTCACATTAGCAGCCACTGGCATGTACATTGAGCACTATGTGACAGGAAAAGGTTGCTACGTTATACTTGCTGGGCGTAACCTCCTTGGTTTAAGAAAGGTTTAGTGAGCATTGGGCCGCAGTGCCATGAATACATTGAAGTAGTATATACCATGAACTCAAGGTGGTTGAAGGTTGGAAGTAGATCCGAAGCGCAAGCCGTAAGAAAGTGTGCGTGTGCCACCTCTCGTTTAGTCTTTGGAATGTCCACTGAATGGCGGTGCTTCTATATGGGGAATATATGATAAAAACATGCGAGGTGGTGAAACTTGCAGTGTTGAATAGATGGACGAACGGAAACACAGACAGATGCATGGATGGACGCATGAACGAACGCAGGGGCGGATGCATGAACGAACGCAGGGACGGGCGCACGAACAGATGCATGGATGGTCACACAGACGGACGCATAGACGGACGAATGCTTCGCCCACTCTCCATCATTCACTCCATGGATACGCTGCCATTTTTTTTCTATAAATGATACAGTCATCGGCGAACAACCTACTACTTGAGGAAATATTCAGCTTATCAAGTGGGTTTAAAAGAAGAGGGACAGAAGAGGAATGTTATGAAGGTGAGAACAAAGAGAAAAGTATGAAAGGAAAGAGAACAGTAACTGCTGTTTCCCAACTATTCTCGCTACTATGTGGCATAGAAGGTTTAAACTCCTTCCTTGCTGGTCTTTCAACTTTTCCTTGCAAGAGCCGACCTATGGATGATCTGACTTGTTTTCTCAAATTCGCCAGTACAATGCTTTTTAATAGAAAATAGCCTGATTGCAGGGCTCGAAATAACACGTGTAGGCACTCAGTGATGAATATTCCACAGGGTGTGCTTGGTCACACTTGGTCACTTTGTGGCGTATTCGGTATACACCAGGTTCTAGCTTGCGATAGTATGTTCTCGTGATTTTCATTCGTCAGTAGCCCCAGTTATTTCCAAGAAAGTGTTTTTTTGCGTATTTTCACGCAGCGCCTACATTCAAACAGGTTTATTGAGTTTGATCGACAGAGGATCTCAGCCCGCCCTTCCCGTACAAGCAGCTTATCGCAAATAAGAAATCTAATGAAGAACTGGTATCTGACTTTGTTCAATAAAACAAATGCGGTGAGGTCCACTTCGCCACTGTAGGAACTTACGTTCCGACCATTTTGTAGGGCTGACCTAACCCATCTTCGCGTGTCGCTCATTATTTCAAGCTTTACACTGACCGTCATCACCTCCATACCAAGTCCCACTTTTGCCAAGCCGCAAGGCCACATGGCTGGCCTTACGGCATCATCCGATGAGGAAGGGTAGACAAAGACTGGCTTGGCTTTTACATATGTGCTACAAATGCATACGCCAAGGCTGCAAAAGTTTGCAATGTGACAATAGGTTCGCGAACATGGTGTTTACGATGAAGTATTCCAATATTTTTATCTCAGACAAATTTGTTCTGGGAAAAGGTAATGACAATGCACCGATTTCACATAGGCTCAATCCTTTTGATGAGGCGCAAATTTACGGTAAATACGATCATTATCGGCAGGTGCATTAGTAGAACCTCTCCTGGGGCTTCATTGTTCAATGTCTGATGAATAGCATCAGGAAGTGAGTGGCGCGCAAAGTAGAGCAAACGAATAAGTGTAATATTTGCTGGCTTCTGCCAGTAACGAGGAAAGAAGAAATACCATTATCGATTATTGGTCATTCAGGCGAGATCTAGTCTAACAACCTCCTGTGATTTGCAACCCTCGAAATGCCTCGATCCTCTGTTTCGGGAGGCGCGTCCTGATGACGTATGCTTGTTTGATTTTGATTGCTTTGCTTCTTATTTACGTTTAACGTTTTGGGTGGTAAATGTAACTCGAAAGACATTGTAACCACCAAATGCAGAAACCACGGGGTTTGAAGGGCTGACGCGACATATCTCCATGGAGGTAATAAGCGCGTGATAAGGCCAGATACAGCGAAATTTCACTTGAAGTAACTTTGCTTTACCGAGTGTTTTAGAATTACGAAAGTATTTGTCCCAAACGGTTCTTAAAAGTGTTGAAAATACTTGCTCAACCTTCTTTCGTCGATGTGAGAATTCACAGTAGCTGGCCTTATCACGCGTTCATTATCTCTACGAAAAAAATACTCCCCGTGGCCTTCCGTTTTATTCTGTAGAAAAATGGTGGAGTAAAGGAAATTTCTGAACGGTGATTATTTCTGTTCTACGAGTTTCGTTTATGTTCTCGGGCTCAATTAGAGCGATCAATTCAACGAGGTCTTCTGCTCTGGAGCAAGGACGCAGCTGATGTGAGTGGCCCCCAAATCACGCTTTTATCGGCGGGGTTGTAACATCGCTTGTGCTTGCAGCGCCGCCAAGTCAAAGAGGATGTACGGTATATGAGAACAAGGCACGTGTGCTTCCTTACTTGCGCGGAGCTATCACCTTTGGGATGGGGCAGCGAGGGCGTAGTGATTAGAGCATCCGACTCGCGTGCAAAAGGTCCGTGGTTTGAATCCCGCACCGCGCAGTTCCCAACAGAATGAGAAAATCCGCGTGGTGATGGAGCTGCATTAAGAGGCCTGTGGTGTGGCCTCACCGGTAGCCACCGCCGGGAACACACTCCCTCACCAGAGAAGGATCGGCCGCCCTGGTGGAGCATCTGGCCACTACCTCCCACATGCATACGTCAAATAACACATGGCCCTCAGTCCCCAGCAGCTGCGAAGCAACTGACAACGGCGGCCATCAGATCTGCAACGCAGCAGAGGGTGCTAAGAATGCCCGGATCCGGACAGGCCGCCAATGGAACCTGAACTTGGCAATCTTTAATGCTAGAACTTTATCTAGTGAGGAAAGTATAGCTGTACTATTCAAGGAGCTAAAGGGTGTTAAATGGGATATAATAGGGCTCAGTGAGGCTAGGAGAACAGATGAGGTCTATACGGTGCTACAGAATGGGCACGTCCTTTGCTATAGGGGCTTGGCTGACTGGAGAGAACTAGGAGTGGGGTTCTAATTCACAGAAACATGGCTGACAACATAGAGGAATACTATAGCATTAATGAAACGGTGGTAGGTATCGTCATTAAACTGAATAAAAGATACAAGATGATGGTGGTACAGGATCACGCGCCTACGTCCAGCCATGACGACGCTTCAGTTGAAAGCTTCTATGAAGACGTGGAATCTGCAATGAGTAAGGTAAAAACACGGTATACTGTACTAATGAGAGTCTTTAATGCAAAGGTAAGGAAGAAGCAGGCTGGAGACCAGGCAGTAGAAGATTACGGCATCGGTACTAGAAACGCCATAGGAGAGCAACTAGTAGAATTCGCAGAACGCAATAATTTACGGATTTTGAATACCTACTGCCGAAAACGAGGAAACCGCAAATGGACAGGGAGGAGCCCTAATGGCGAAAATAAGAACGAAATAGAATTTATGATGACTGCACACCCAGGAATCGTGCAGGATGTGGAAGTGGTTGGCAAGGTACGATGCAGTGACCATGGAATGGTACGGTCTCGAATTCGCCTAGGCTTGAAGAAGGAACGATATAAGCTGATACGCAAGAAGCCAATCAATGAGCTAGCACTGAGAGGGAAAGTACAGGAATTCAGAGTGTCGCTGCAGAACAGGTACTCGGCTCTTAGTGAGGAAACCAACCTTAGCGTAGATAAAGTGAATGATAATCTGACGAGTATCATTATGGAGTGTGCAGTGGAAGTTGGAGGCAGGGTAGTTAGAGATGACACTGGCAAGCTTTCCAAGGAAACGATGAATCTCATTTAGACGCGCCAAATTATGAAAGTCTCAAGTACAACAGACAAAATAGAACTGGTAGAGCTTTTGAAGTTAATTAATAGGCGTAAGCTATCCGTAGTAAGAAGGTATAACATGGAGAGAATTGAACACGCTCTGAAAAACGGAGGAGGCGTCAAAGCAGTGAAGAGGAAACTTGGGATAGGCGAAAATCGGATGTATACACTAAGAAACAAAGAAGGCAAAATAACTACCAGTGATGTATGCACTAAGAAACAAAGAAGGCAAAATAACTACCAGTATGGATAGGATAGTTAAAATAGCGAAGGAGTTTTACATAGATATGTACAGTAGCCGGGACAACCAGGACTTTATTTTTTATTTATTTATATATTTATTTAATACATACTGCTTACCTGTTTACCAGGCCTTAAGCAGGAATGGGCATACAGGAATATTTACTACAAAATTATAATTGACATCACACAACATACTGACAGTGGTTACAATTCAACAATTTTGTATTAATTTACTAAAACTAAAGAAGAACAATACAACAATGGCATAGCTTTGCTGACTGAAACGTACTAAAGGATTGGAAGCATTGCGTAACTCTGGGCCGCATGACTCTACAAAAAAAACTGTTAGTGGTTATTGAGAGCATGTAGAAATAAATCAACTGTTGGACACTGTACAGCATCGGGTGATAGGCGATTCCACTCACGGGTAGTTCTTGGAAAAAATGAATACCTGAATGTGTCTGTGCGGTTTACGTAATCTAACACTTTCTTGGAATGATGTGAGCGCACAGCATATTCACTTATTTGTCTAATGTGCACTGTTTTATTGATACCAATTTTGTTGTAGAAATAGGGGTAAAAAAAGCTTCAGCCTTTCCACTCTTGTTCTCTCCTGTAGTTTTTTGAGATCCGCTTTAATTGGTAGAAGTGAAGGGGAAGAACGCCAGCTATAACAAATAAAAACAAAACAGACAGATTTTCTTTGGTCCATTTCTAATTTTTTTAATATTGGACTCAGTGAAGGGATCCCACACTGCAGCTGCATATTATAATACAGGTCTAATGAAAGTTTTGTATGCGAGAAGTTAGATGTGTGGTGTGGCATTCACAAGCCTCCTTCGGAAATAGCCAAGCTGTTCATTTCATTTCATTCCAAATGTTCTTTCCATTTTAAGTCTGAAGTCAGTATGAGTCCTAAATATTTGTGTTTAGTGACTTCAGATAACGCATGGCCATTGACGTGACAGATAAACAGAAGCCGCTGTTTCTTACGCTTAATTCGCATTGTTACTGTTTTTTATAATTAATTGTCATCTGCCAATTTTCACGCCACGTTTGTAGCATTGCTAGTGCAGTATTTAAAGATACTTGATCACTGTAACTATAAATTTCCTGATATATTTTACAATTTTCCGCGAAAAGCTTTACTTTTACGGGCAAGTTTAGAACAATATCATTAATTATTAACAGAAAAAACAACGGCCCCAAAATTGACCCTTGAGACACACCCGATTTCACGGGGGCGGAACTCGAGGTGACATCATCAATGGCAACACTTTGGCTCCTCGTTGAAATATAAGCAGTTATCCATGCAAGTATTTTCTTGTTTTTCAGAGTCGGTTTCAGCTTAATTAGTAATTTCTCGTGACTCACACGATCGAAAGCTTTCTCGAAATCCAATAATATAACATCTACTTGAGCATTCTTATCGATCGCCGCTGCTAGGTCATGAAACGTCTCAATAAGCTGAGTTACCGTAGAATACCCTTTGCGAAAGCCATGCTGAAGGGGCGTGATTAGGTTATTTCTTTCGACAAACATAGACAAATGTTTGAATATTATATACTCTAGAATTTTGACTCTAGTGTATAGCAAGGAGATAGGCCTAAATGAGGATACAAGCGAATGGTCATCAGTTTTCGGCACTGGAGTGATCTTAGCGCACTTCCAATCACTCGGAAGTTCAGCGCGCAGGAGAGATGATTTAATGATCAAGCATAGGTATTTGGCATTCCATTCAGCATACCTTATCACAAAGGCGTTAGGTACAGAATCGATGCCCAGTGACCTTTTTGGATTGAGATTAAGCAGAAGCGATAAGACACCCGCTTCAGTGATACAGACGTCATCGATAGGTGGCATGGTGTTATAGGTGATGAAATCAGACGTAAAGTCATTATAACGCGTGTACACCGAACAGAAGTAATCATTAATAGCCCTTGATATTTCCCTCTTGACGGTTATCACATCACCGTAAATAGACAAGCTTGATACTGGACTTTTTTTGGGTGAAAGATATTGCCGAAACTTATTTGATGACGTCAAGAGAAAGTTTGTCAAAGCCTCGCTTTGATATTTTTTCTTTGCATTTTTTGATTTGGCTTTCAGTGTGTGAAGCATCTCTGATATATTATCTAGTCCAGACAATGATGGTCGTTCAATTTGTTGCTTTCTTGCCTTCTTTAGCTTGCGCCCTAGGCGTACGATTTCTTTTGTAATCCAGGGGCTAGACCGGTTTATTACCTTGCGTTTGTGAGGAACAAAGTTTTGAATACATTTAATTACTAGGTCTTTGAAAAAGTACTACAATCGCTCAACAGAACATTCACTTTCTTTAAAAAGCATTAGGAAATCGGAATAAGAATGATAAAGAGCATCTATTATGTCCACATCACTAGCACGCGAGAATACGGGTACAAAAACGGTCTTTTTATTAGGCATTTTAACATAGTACAGTTGAAAGCTTAACGACACAATTTTATGGTCCGAAATGCCGTCGTAAATTTCTATTACCGGACTGCGGTAAATATATCTCTACTAACAAGAAACAGGTCTAAATATGTGCTAGATTCGTTTTGAATGCGAGTGGGCGCTTTCACAAGCTGCGTCAAGTCATGGAACAGCGAAACATCAAAAAAAAGATACAGATGCAGCAGAGATGGCATGTGCAACTTCATCCGACCAATTTATCATGGGAAAATTAAAGTCGCCACCGATTAAGACGCTGCAACTACTCGTTTTATACTGACACAAAACTGATTTAATTGTTCCACAAAAACATCACCACAATTAGGTGGACGGTAAAATCCCCCAACGACAATATGTAGCTCATCAAATAACACTTTAACGACAACACATTCAATTCCCTTAATATTGGGTAATCGTGTCACATATAGCGATGATGATGATGATGATGATGATGATGATGATGATGAAACATGGTGACAACACCGCCACCACGGGAATCTCTGTCATTACGGTACATTTTGTAGCCTGGTGGCGTTATTTCATCATCACCTATGTCTCGGTGTAGCCACAATTTTGTAATTATTAACATATGTGTTTTGTGGGCTATTATTGCACTTTCTAATTCAACGACCTTGTTAATCAAGCTATGGGCATTTATGTTAACACAACGAAACTTCTTATTTTCTTTGCTTTTCTGTAACTTCTTATTTCGCAGCCTGCTACTGCGTCGACTAATAGGAACTTTTTCATGTGAATACTGTGCCATTCAAACGTTTCATTATCAATTGAATTTTTATCATATGACAGTTTCACCTTTATTCCCGCTTTCCTGCTATCAGAGTCACTATTCCATAGGTTCTTTTGGATTTGCCTCGTGGCTGCCGAGAAGTCCTGAGACACAGAAGTGCCCATTCCTTTCACTTTAGAACAGTTCTTCAGCACGTTTCTTTTTTCCCTGTCGTCTATGAACTTTAAGATCACAGGTCTAGGTTTGTCGGGTTGCTTACGCCCTATTCTGCATGTGTGGTCTTTCGACAGATTTTACCTCTACACTAAGCTTAGTTTTGAACAAGTCTTCAACTATTGCCGATTCCAGCGATTATGGTGTTTCTTCCGGTTTTTCAGGAATGCCAAAAACCAGAAGATTGTTTTTTCTGCTTCTGTCTTCTGAATTCATCCACCTTTTTTCTAGTTCTTGCACTGTTTTTTTTCGAGGTTGGCGACTTTGATACTCAGTTCCGTGAGGGTTTACACTGATGATTCTACCTTTTTAAGTTTCGACTCTATAGTATCAAGTCATTTATGCATAGTATTTTGGCCTTCAAGAAGTTCTTTCAATATTTATTCGGTTGTCGGACCTGGGTTCGATTCGATATCACGACAAAGTTTCAATAGAGACAGAACTATGTTCCGCACGTGAAGGTAACACATGCATAAGCTGGTGGGGCACGTCAGCTCGATAAAGCGAGGATCACTAGTTTTGACACAAGAATACTTGCTAATAACATGCATAAAGAAAACCAAAGGGTTGGTCATGGCTGTTACAGGCAGCCAGCCGACGTGCCCACTGAAGGAGAGCCGTGATGTTGGGCTGCTTATGTAGGCGTCAGTCGATGACGGTGATGGCGTCCAAGAGTTGAGAACAAGCGGTGCCTCTTATGCGCAGTCACCGAGATAGATCGGCGCCGCGGCGACGGAATCCACTATCTTGTTTGATGCATCGGTCGTGAATGTCGCCCATGCCAGAAGCAACTGCATAAAGAAAACAAAAGGGTTGGTCATGGCTGTTACAGGTGGCCAGCCGACGTGCGCACTCCATAATACTATAAGAACTAGCAGTAACCCAGATGAAACCCCACCAGTAATGATGAGAATAAGTCAGAAAAGCGTTGGAGAGCATGCAAAGAGGCAAAGCTGCTGGTGAGGATCAGGTAACATCAGATCTGCTGAAAGATGGAGGAGAGAGTGTGTTAGAAAAATTAGCCACCCTGTTTACGAGGCGTCTCCTCACGGGAAGAGTACCAGAATCTTGGAAGAACGCTAACGTCATCTTAATACATAAGAAAGGAGATGACAAGGACTTGAAGAATTACAGGCCGATCAGCTTGCTCTCTCTAGTATACAAGCTATTTACAAAGGTAATTGCTAACAGAGTAAAGAAAACATTAGAATTCAATCACCCACAGGAACAAGCAGGATTTCAAACAGGCTACTAAACAATCGACCACATTCATACTATCAATCAGGCAATATAGAAATGCTCAGAATATAACCAACCGCTATACAAAGCCTACATTGATTACGAGAAGGCGTTTGATTCAGTAGAAATATTAGCCGTCACGCAGACACTGCGGAATCAGGGCGTCGATGAAGTATATATAAACATCCTGGAAGAAACCTACAGGGGATCAACTGCTACCATAGTGCTTCATAAAGAAACCAAATAAATACCAATCAAGAAGGGTGTAAGGCAGGGGGACACTATCTCCCCAATGCTATTTACTGCGTGCTTACAGGAGGTTCTCCGAAGCCTAGAATCGGAACAGTTAGGCATAAGAGTTAAAGGAGAGTACCTTAGTAACCTGCGCTTCGCCGATGACATTGCATTGCTGAGTAACTCAATGGATGAATTGCAACTCATGATTACGGCGTTAGACCAGGAGAGCAGAAAGGTGCGTCTTAAAATTAATCTGCAGAAAACGAAAGTATAGTACAACAACCTCGGTAAAGAGCAGCGCTTCAAGATAGGTAGTAGTACACTTCAAGTTGTAAATGACTATATCTACTTAGGGCAGGTAATAATCGTGGAGCCGAACCACGATATTGGTTAACTAGAAGTATAAGAATGGGGTGGAGAACATTTGGCAAGCACTCTCAAATTATGACAGGTATATTGCCACTATCCCTCAAGAGGAATGTATATAACGGCTGTATCTTGCCGGTACTTAGCTACGGAGCAGAAAGCTGGAGACTTACAAAGAGGGTTCAGCTTAAATTGAGGACGACGCAGCGAGCAATGGAAAGAAAAATGGTAGGTGTAACCTTAAGAGACAAGAACAGAGCAGAGTGGATTAGGGAACAAACGGGGGTTAAGGATATCCTAGCTAAAATTAAGAAGAAGAAATGGGCGTGGGCCGGGCATGTAGCGCGTAGACAGGATAACCGCTCGTCATTAAGGATAACTAACTGGATTCCCAGAGAAGGCAAGCGGCTTAGGGGGAGACAGAAGGCTAGGTGGGCAGATGAGATTCAGATTGCGGGTATAAATTGGCAGCAGCAAGCACAGGACCGGGTTAACAGGGCGAACAAGTGAGAGGCCTTTGTCCTGCGGTGGCATGTCATTACCGAAAAGCCTTAAATGCACGAACGTTGAGGTGAGGTTTACGTTTTTGTTTCTAAACCTGTGCTCCTAAACGTTGTTGGTATGATGGAGGCCCTGTTTTAAACCAAAAGTATAAAAGCACCATCCAAAACCTTGTTCTTCATTGTCTCAAACATCGTAAGGACAACCAATCTGCCGAACGATCAGTTATCTTATCTCTTACAACGGACAAGATGACGATCTCTGTGTCTGAAGTTTTTTCTCCAAGTGAAATACGTCTCTCGGCCATTCACTGTTGCTATTGTGAGAAGGCATTCCGCTGCCAACAAAACTGTGCAACTTAAAGGCCTGGATAAAGGGAGAAATAGTAATTGAACGTTTTAATAATGTAAGTATCGGTATACGTGCATGTACAAACCCACGCAAAAACATACACAAAAGTGCTTGAGCCCACATTACTTCACACCGAACGACATTTCTCGCCACGCCGCTGAAGCGATCTTTCAAGGGTGGAGTTAATCTTCATCCGCTGCTTGGCAGTGTGCCTACTCATGACACTTACGAGCAGTAATGTGAGTCCACACTGAAAACCCACAACAGAAAACTAGCAGAAATCATTAACTTTGTCGTTGTCATATGACCTCTCGACTGAAGTTTGGATAAAGGTGCTTTTGTAGATATTATGTGATAACTAATAACTTTTTCTTGAGTAATACCTTCCCGTCTTGACTAACATGAAAAGCTGCTTTCACGTGTAGCTGAGAAAGGTTTTTGAAGTTTAGGTATAGCTTACGAACTTCTATTTTTCCGTTTGCAATTTTGCATTTGCATTTGCAATTCATCAATACATGTTATCCGCTAGATCAGTCCCATTTAAAGTAAAAAAACAGATGTTCTTTAAGGTAAGATCCACAGCTCCTTCTCTCAGAGAAAGCATTTTAGTTTCTACTCTGGTTACGCCTCTCTGCAATTTTCTCCTCCTCACTCTTTAATGCAAAGAGTTCCCTTTGCAGTGCCGCAAAGTCGCCTGCTCAAGCAAATCTGTACTCGCAGCCATGGCACTCCAGGATATGATGCCTGAATTCCAACGCCATTCTTCGCGAGGCTTCCACAGTATTTCCTGAGTGGTCCTTTGTCTGCCGCAGCCTCTTCGCACTTTCGAGGGTGACTTCTTGACACAAAAAGTAGCGATTTTCAGGCTGCGAACCGCTCGCAGCGAAAAAAAGGGCGGCTCGCTTCCACCGCAGTGGTCCGCGGCAAGCTTCCAACATAATGGAAATTTTCGTTCTGATCGCAGCGGCAGGAGAGATTTTTGGTCGGGACCCGTCGAAACAAGGCTGGTCCGGCCAAGCCGTCGAAATAGAGTCGACGTGTTTGTTTTGGTAATGGCCAATGCTGTGCATTTTAAAATGATACAGACTAGAAAGTGTTCCTAAAGGACGAAACAAGCGGGCCCTTCATTACCGTTCCCGGTAACTTCATGTTATCATAATGCACATATTATTACATTGCATTCTTGTCTGTCACAATGAGTGGTGGCAAGAACATCGCCACTCCAGTCGTAGATCGAAAATCTCTGGCCGTTTGCGGTCCATGTGAAACGAAACCACTATTAGCAGCAGTTGCGAACAGAGTGAATGTAGCAAACAGAACGATTTTTTTTTTCGCTGCAATCGCGGCATATGGAACAGCTATTATGCGGATTGGATTCGCAGGCGCTGATCATTCACAGTTCCTTCGTTCATTTTCACTGCTGCACCACAGTATGCTTTATATACTTGCTGAGCGTTTATTTGCTGCGGGATAGCCTGGGCCATGAGCAAAGAGCTGTGAGACGCCCGACCGAACTTGCTTTTCAGGCATACTTGTACAGTTTCTCTGAAGGAATTGCGCTTCTTTAATCCTATGGTTATGAATTGCTACAATCTCCATGAGCGATAGCATATTGTCTCACTGAATAAAGAGCTGCTTCATTTTCTTTTCATAAATCTCTCTGGGTTGCTTCTTCAGAAAGCGTGTAACTGCGTGTAAGACAAATCTCGTTTATTCGAGCTCTTTTTCTTTAATTGTACAAAAATGGAAAATACATCATGGTTATGGTGTGAATCCAACCGTTACTGAAGTCAGCCTTTCCCACAGTCATTTATGCTCATCGTTTGTTCTTCTCAAATCAGCTCATCAACTCGTTTGCAAAAACTTTGGGGGTGATATTCCCTTTGGTGCCTGTTAAAACTCGTGTTTCAGGTTGTTCTTCAAAACCATCTGCTCTGAAGCTTCAAAGTGGCTAATTAAATACGTACCCAGCAGCAATACAGCGACCACTTGTTTAGAGAAACATCTACAGTTGTTGAAACCTTCGAACGCCACAGGTTTGATTTAGAAAGCATGCGTCACGGGTGCAGCTATGGGCCAGCCAGTGTATGAGAGAATAAAAGAACTGCAGCACGGATAAATGGCACACGCAGGAGCAGCAGCGAAAGAAGAGAAAGAAGAGTGTTGTTTCTGCTCCCGCTCGCTCCTCTTGACAGCCGGTCGGCTTCACCTCTGCGTTTTCCCCAAAGAACGGGTCTTCGGCTCACCGCTAAAGGTGCAATGACAGGTGGTGGACGTGCTAGGTGGAGATGCTTGAGGGCTTAACAGAACGTTTATTCTGACAATTGGGTGTCACGTTTTCACACGAGAGATGCCTGTGTGCTGCGTCCATGCTTCGCAAATAGGGTACCATACCATTAGTGTGCAGGTAGGGTTGGCTCACATCCTTATGACTCGCAGGTATGTTTATTTAAAGAAGCACAATCTGTGAACTAATTATAATCTACGGCTGCCTTAGTCCCACTGACGTTTTCAGCCCAGAGATTCTGAGTGATCAACCAAGCGGGACATCAATGCAACTTGCGCTGAAGATTTTGCAAAAGGTTTGACAGAAGCCCGAACAGGGTGCTTGCTCTAGCTATGAGTGGAGCCACATATATCGAAGTTGTAAAGCTTTGGTGAAGAGCAAAACAGCAGATGAATTTGTGTAGGCACAAAAGGACATGACACAGGGCTACTAACAACAACATATTCATTTTTTTAAACCTTCCCCCTTATACACCACTATCACCAGACACATGGCAGTACACTAGCGTTCACTTCGTTACTTGTGGGGTCATTGAAAATAAAAAAGATGTTGCTAGTAGCGCTGTGCACTATCCATATGTACTACATTTCATATGTTTGAATTCGCTCTACATCAAAGCTTTTAAAACGATTTCACAACAAGGCAGCCTAGCAACCGTCGTTCTTCCAGTGCACTTAGCAGCGAGGTAAAGGAATGGACAAAACACAAGACAGGAAGCGAGTCATGTTTTGACGGACGCTCAGCACAAATATCATTCAAGTGATCTATTAGTTATAAAACTACTCACAACGCTACTAGGCCTATCGACACTTCTAGCTTCTTTTAAGAAATTTTCAAGATGGTTTTTTTTTTACTTCTTACACGGATATGCTGCTGCGTCAGTAACGCAGTTCAGCCACTTTGTGAGACACGAGCCGTTTCCCGAACATGACGGTTTCAACATCGGCGCTGTCCTGGGACTGGCCCTAAACTGGCCGAGGAACAGCTGGATAGTTTGAACTTTGAACTTTAAGCTTTATTTTACTACAGAGATTGTTGGGAGTGCTCCCAGGCAAAAAGCTGTCTAAAACAGCTTGAAGGGTCTTGAGCGACCTTACAGGCAGCAGCGAATAAATAGACATAAAAAAGCGACAAGAAAAAAGTGATAACAATAATAGTAATTGACTGCCCCAACAACCTATGCCCATCAACACAATGCCAGGGGTCCGCAAAACGCATTGATTTCGTGCTACCAAGTGAATGCGGTAGCCCCTCATCATACTTGGCAGCAGGATCGAAATGCGCGGTTCATTAGTCGAATTCAGGGAAATCTGCACACGTTCGGTCTGATATTCTAAAAGAAAGATCACAGCTTCACACAGGCAATGCTAGCGTTACATGAATGAAAATTATGATCTTATTAGATAAGCAATGTGTAGGAGACACCGTATAAAACTTGAATACCAGAGGTTCCTTCGCGCCTGTTTAAATCTGAGTACTCGGCCTCTTTTCCATTTGATGCATATAGAAATGCTCGTTGCATAGGTGGGAATAGAACTTTTTTCGTGCTTATAATTGCTACACAATCTGCTACAGGACCCCACGCCACACAATAAATGGACTAAGGTCTAGTGCACTGCTGGTAGACATATTTAGGACCAGCAATAAGCTCGAAGCATATCGAATGTGTGCGTGCGCAACCTGAATTCGTTTATAGAAATTGAATAATCTTATATACATACTGATTTCTAACTGCACATTTTGCAGTCCTATATCTGTAGGTGTTTCGGGAGGGTGGAGGAAGCGGGGAGATGTACTCAGCTTGTATAGTTGCTAGGAAATGCAACAACCAATTTTATGTATCCCTGCCATTACTTGCAGCTCCTTCTGACAAGTATAAAGTAAATGTTTTGCACCTGATTGTTCGGCTGTATTTGATGAGTGTGATCACTTATGACGACGGCGTGGACGTGTGCAAGCAACATATAAATGTCTCTTCGTAGAAAGTGGCGGACCCCTATACATTGGCCACGGCTGTACTGCATAGGGGTATGTATAACTTCTATTCCGTACCGTATGAAGGAACGCAGTGTCAATTTCGGGCTCATTTTCTTCGTGAGACACAAAAATAATGAGAACTAACACGCAATAATGCCAAGAGATGATTATGGGGTGTTATTAGAAGCGAGTATGAAGAAAATGTGAAGAAAAGTGAATGAAAGAATAACTTGCCACTGGCAGGATTCAAATCTTTATCGGGTATATGCGTTGTTAAGCGTGACAGCGTCAGTCAGTGCCACCGGTTTTCATTGCAGCGAGTATGCAAAGTTCTTTCAGATTCTTGGCGTAATGTAGCACGTGGTCTCATTAAAAACCGCCCGCTGACGAATAAAACCTCGCATACTATCTGAAGGCACCAAATCTGCCAGAAGGAGACCCTCGCAATGAATAACCGACAGAAGCGTAAAATGAAGAACTCATCCATCATTATAGAGAACATCGGAAATGAACAATACGTCAATGTTCCGGCACAGTTCAACAGCCTCGTAGCGCTTCCATGTTCCTCTCGTTTTATTTGGCATGAAATACGTACGGCAAAATTTATTTATAGTTGTCAGTTATTTTCTTGTCTCTTTCTTCTGCTAGGTAAGTGCACTGTTTTTGCCTCTTAGTGGGAAATACCATTATGTATTATCTGGCGTCGTCTGCACTTGTGATTTCATTTGTTTGCTTTCATAACTTAAGGCTACGCTAGACAAACCCTATGCTGTTTATGCATATCCCGTAGTAGAATTTTTCTGCCCTATATTAACCTGCAGCAACCTAATTATACAGCACTCTGATATGAACTGATATTCTCTTTTTTATTTGGCAGAAATACCAGGCAGAAAGCGACACCCGCTTGGAGCGGCCATTTACATGGCAGCTGCGCAACCTTGTTGCTGAGTGAAAGAGAAGGCTGCACATCAGGTGGTGATGGTTTGGCGATTGCAAAAAAAGGTGGTGTTTTTCTTTACGTTACCACGGTTCTTCTCACATGCTACACTTATTAATTGCGAAGCATTTCAAGGTGAACTTCGGCGACATTGAGCATACCTATCTATCTATCTATCTATCTATCTATCTATCTATCTATCTATCTATCTATCTATCTATCTATCTATCTATCTATCTATCTATCTATCTATCTATATATCTATCTATCTATCTATCTAGCCACATACAATATTTAGCTCTCCTGGCCGTTTCGATAACGGTATCGATACCAAACTTGATACGGCATAACATGACTGTATGACAAACATATTTGACTAGTCATAACAAGAAAATCATGACGTGTATGTCATGAATGTCATGATTTAAATTTCATGATCTTGCTGCTCTTGCGGTGGTTTCTTTCACATGACTTGTTACGAAACTGGTATGGTATGACATGACTGCATAGCGAACAATCGTGACAGACCCTAATATGAATATTATCACACGCGTGTCATGTAACAACATGACTACATGCCATACTCACGATGTGCTCGCGGCCATTTCGCAAGCTTTGCATATACCGAATTTGGTATTACGAGACGTGAATGAATGACGAAGGTATGTGACTGAGGCAAACGTGATAATCATTAGATGCGTGTCATGTAACAACATTACTACATACCACGCTCATCATGCGCTCATGGCCATTTCGCTAGCTTCACATGTATCGAATTTGGTATTACGTGACGCCAATGGGCGACATAGGTAAATGACACGTCCAAACATGATGATCATGAAATGCGTGTTATGTAACAAAATGACTACGTCCCACACTCATGACGCGCTCGAAGCCGTTTTGCAACCTCCCCATATGCCAAAATTTGGTATTATGTGACGTTAATGGACGACAAAGGTATGTGACTGGTGTAAACATGATAAAGCTGAGATGCGTGTCATGTAAGAACAATAATACACGCCGCACTCAAGGCGTCAATACCTTTGACGTGACCCATTGCTCGTGCTCGCCGGCGTTCATTTCATCGCATCACGCCGGCAATGCTACGCCAGACGCCAATATCACCCTAGTAAAGATCAGTGAATCTGCCCACTGACCTCCATTGTGGATCTCCCTGCGATGTACCAAAGAGGTTCTATACTATGTCTTCTGGAGTGGAGGTGCACCCCGATAAGTGACGCTGGTCGTCGCCATATTGGAAAAGGAAAGACTCGGAAGCAGACGACAAAGTGCGCTTCGTAGCTCCACCCTCGCAGTGGCCTTTGGAGACTGTGATATGCTTTTATAAAGCAGTTAAAGATTTACAAGTCCATGGTGACTTCTTGCGTCGCTTATGGCTGCACAACTCGCATCAAGAAGACGCCTGGGATGACTTTTCGCGCATATTTTCGCTTCGTTCGCTGAGGCTTGCCTGTTTTTTTGCGTATGCTGTTAAATGAGAAAAAATATGAAAAATGTGCATGCGTGTAATACGTGCGTATAGCTGTATGTAAGGTAACTTGAAGCTTTCAGTGCTCACTGACATGACGTTGTCCATGAGTTTAAAGTTGCAGTTGCGTGCAGTCAAGACCGCAGACAAAAGCACTTGTGGTCTTTGACTGCACGTATCAAACATTGAAACGAGTAGGACGTCTGGATGCCCTTCAAATTCCAAGTTTTTTGGTGTTGTCTTACAAGGCAAGACTGACGGCATGCATGAATAATTTTTTGGCGAGTGAATATTGAATTTGGTGCAGTTTATTGAGGAATTCGCAAACGCAGAAAATATTTCATGTTGTGATTACCCGTGTTACAGGTCTCCAAAAGACAGTGCGCTGCGTTTTGCCTGGGAATGTGCTTTTCGAACAAATAGTTGGAGGGCTGCGGACGCTAACCATCTCTGTTCCATTCACTTCGAAGAATGCTGCTTCGACAGAACGGGTCAGACAACCAGACCGCGGCCTGGCAGTGCACCTTCAATTTTTCCTGCTTTCCGAGCGCATCTGCAAAAACCTGTTAGTTTCTACCTCCTTGACGTATCCTCAATAGAATCTAGTCACGAAAATAAGCAATCGCGTCTAAAACAAGATGAGACGCCTTTGAATTTCGTTGTATCTTGTCGACAAAACCAAAACCAAAACGCCGATAGACGAAGTTGCCAAATTTAGTGAGTTGTATTATATCAAACATCGAGCTACCTCGTTTCTAGGCTCCCAAGGCTGCGCTTGCCAAGACAACACACGTCACCAACCGAAGTTGATAAATATTATGCAGAACTTACTTTACTGCAGTAGTTATTATGAATGGTTTATTTAGGGTACGTCTCCTGGAGTAGGTCTCCTGGAGTTTGTTAGTTGCACGCGACATCGTTGCTTCGGTTTTGGTTCTGCCTGTAAATTGCTTAGAATTCTATAACTCTAGACAAATTACTGGTGACTCTCAGTGTACGTCATTTCCTCTCTTTTCTAAGTTTGGCTTTAAATCTTTCAACTTCCTTATATATTATCTGGTAATCTGCCGACACACACACGAACTCATATATGAAAGAGGCGAGCAAATGTCGCGTTCTCTTGATCTTCAGTATCTGAGGGCACATTTCTTAAAACACCCAATATATACTACAACCACTTTGTACCGCAATAGTGTTCCAGCAAGCTCGATATGCGAAGCATCCCTCGACAACAGATTGATCTGAAAGCGTGCAGCTCACAATGGGTGCATGGAATAATTTGTTACATTAACAAGAAGAGGTATTTATTCGTTGGTGTAACCTAAAAGTGGTTTCCACCTCACTTTTTTTTATCGTGGAACTGCAAACCGACCCGCGCAACGTGCGTATTTTATTGCGGTCTATTCCGGTTCCACCCCGTTTTTCCTCTAGCAATATCGCCGCCGGCGGCTTCACTTGCTCCCGTTTGCGGCGGCCGGGACCGCCACTCCAGAGGTTCTACAGAACCTTCTTGCGATGTACTCGCAGGCCCACGCTGCGTTGCTTTGACGCATGCACGTTTGAGCGCACACCGTGTCCCTCCGTCACAAATAGAGGCAGACGTGGTGCTGTCTAAGTAACGTCGTCGGCTCGGAATGCAGCATGTCGCATTTCACGCCCGTTGCCACTGCGCCCCGCCAACGGACTGCGATCCCACTGGTCGCACCTTGCGTCAGACTATTATAGAGTTCTCGCGCTTCCCACGCGTGGCATCGCTGCGCCCAGCCTGCGCGTTCGTCAACGTTGCGTCGGTGTATATTGGGCCATTCATGACGCACTCGCCACCATTTCGCTAGCTTCACATGTACCGAATTTGGTATTACCGGAAGTGAATGGACGACGAAGGTATATGAGATGTCCAAACCTGATAATCATATGCGTTTTATGTGAAATATGACTACAATGTACGCTCATAGCGTTTGCGCAGCCGTTTCGCTAGTTCCACATGTACCAAATCTGTTATTACGTGACGTGAATGGACGACGAATGTAAATGGCATGTCCAAACATGATAATCATTATATAGATGTCATGTAAAACATGATTACATCCTACGCTCATAACACGCTCGTGGCCACTCCACTAGCTTTATATATACCAAAATGATATCAGGTGACATTATTAGGTGGTGAAGGTAAATGGAACGTCCAAACATGATAATGATGACATGCGAGTCATGTACGGCATAACGTACCCCCGTCTCGTAAAGTTGTGCTGAATCTAAAGTGACTTATCAAGCTTCCTCATTCGTGCTTCGCAGATGCTTGATTCCCACTGTACGTGGGATATGCCAATTTTTTTTTCGGGGGGGGGGGGGGTTAAAAGTATGTAGCTGTTTTGCGCCAGTTTGGTGGTAATTGAAAAGTACAAAAGCCTTGCCTTTCGCTTTTCCTTTCTTCTCAAAGCAGAACGCATCAGTGCTTTCAGCAAATTGCTAAAACTTCCAATGCACGGTACCCCCTCATCCATTCACACGTATAGGTAATATATGGGAGAGTCACACAACAGAAATAATGAGGGAGAGTGAACCGAATGGTTCGGTGCGCATCCATGAGTCTTAACTTATCGGGTAACGAATGCGGGATCCTCTTAAAAAAACCTGTCCAGCTTCAAGCTGTTGAAGATTATTTGTCAGAGGTTCCTAACTCACGTCAACGCGGGCAAGGCATGTTTGACAGGACATCCACACGAACGAGCAGAAGCGGCAGGGTGGCAGAAAGGAGCAAGAAAAGTCGGTTATCTGAAAAAACAGTTGTCTTTTTTGTCTCGAAAGCGCCCCAATGGAAGCAGGTATACTCGTTCATATTCCTATCTCCCCAGGTCTCTTCGCATACTCGCCTGCACAGCCAACATTTCAGCTCTTATCAGCATCGTTTGTTTGCGGATGGCATTGGCCTCTGTAGTATACAACAAAAAGCAGGTGTATACAAAAAGATCCAGTGGCGTCCATGGCCCATCTCAGAGGATGTCATTTATTGTATTTTGAAGTTTAGGCTTATCAGCTTTACTTTTGGAACTGATGTTCTACTGCGCTTTCACCTTTATCTGTGTGCGAAGCATTCACCGAGGTTGAACATCCACTGGTCCCGCTATTTTGTTGCAATTTGAAAGCTTTCCCCAATACGCAGCATTTAGAAGGTCTGGTGTTCTGTTTAAATTTTTAGAGGTGCCTGAAGTTATGGTGTTTCTCAGGCGTTCCTCAGGTGCTTTCTCTCGTCACACCATTTTAAGAAGCTGTGCCTGAAATTCTTCATGTAGCCCTTGCCTGATAAATACAGATTGGCGGGGGGAGGGGGGAGACAAGTTTTGTTAGGAGGACCAATATTTGTCAAGTGTGCCTTGCCATCTTTGCTGAGTTTCTGTTGACGTCACGTCCAGAGGCTGTGAGTGTAGCTCTTGGTTCTCGGTAATCGATTACTAACATTCTTGTAAAACCAGTTTATTCATTAAATTATGTTACCTAAAGTAACGCCATAATCTCCCTGGAACAATTCCGGAACTAACTGCTATGCCACCGTTTCTCAAGTGTTTTTTCTCGTTGCACCATTTTAAGAAGCTGTGCGTGAAATTCCGCATGTAGCGCTTGTCTGATAAATACATGAGACTTAATGTGCAACACAAAAACGCCGTTGATGTTTATGAGACTACTTGCTTTACAGAACTTCACGAATGACTTTTTGTGTATTCCACGAGTGTTGAAGATTGGGCGAGTTGGTTCGTCGTACTTGAACTAATATAGCGCATTACGGGGAAGAAGAAACGGCCGAGCAGACCGACTTTGGTTTTATCTCAACATGAAGTGGCCTTCTTTAATCAGCATAACCGCCTATGAATCTGTGATATGTGACAGTGCGATGTTGTGTGTAATCTTGTCGTTGCGTTGGGTGGTTTTGTATGCTTGCTCCGGTCAACATATTTGATGCAGTTTGACAATAAAGCGCAGTTGGAAGTTAGCGCTCTGTCCTCTTGTGTCAGTCTGCTCGGCCATTTCTTCTTCCCCGTAATGCGCTATACCAGTTCAAGTCTTTTGTGTATACCGCAAGTCAAGATAAAAGCCGAAAGATTGAAGCATCCAGAGAGATATGTAGATCAAAGAAAAGAAAGTGCCTGATACAGGGTGTTCAGAATTGTGTCAATAAAATCTGTTGTCATTTAAATGTTCCTGATACATTGAATTACCTAGCTTGTTGTAGACTAGTCTAAGTATCTGTCACTGAGAAGCGTTTGCTGTCGTTTGCTGCTGTTTCGCTGTAACGCCCCAGACAGTTGTCATTTGCTTTTAAATATGTCAAAAGTGTTTAGTGTTACTTAACAGACTTGCTTCCAATTCTTGCCGAGTACGTGAAAACTAATCCCAGAACCTATTCTAATAATGTACTTGCAAAATTGCCGGAAACAGTTATAGAAGATCAAATCAGGCCAAGATGTCATTAGAAACGATTGGTGGGAGTTGAATCAATGGCAGCCGTCTGTAGACAACGAACTAAACTAATGGTCTGCTTGAATTCATGCATTCGAAGTCAATATGTTGGACTTGAAAAACAACCATGCTTCATTACCAGCTGATTCTGCTGGTGCGAATTCTAGTGGTTTTTCTGTTCAGCTTGGAACAATTGCATCACGTTGTAGCGATACGGAGAACTGGTGTAAATGCTGTAGTTTAGTGTTCTTAGGCATTCAAGATAATGTTTCTGAGACATGGTCATTGCTGTAACAAAGATCATTGATATTTGCAAGGGTAGGTTATAATAAAATAGGTTATTATAAAAAGCCGTCTAAGCTCTTTTATGCGCAAGGCAATGCAAACATACATTATAATCATCATGATTCACCATGTCTTCCCTTCTTCCTGTTCATCGTCTTCTTCAATGTCTGCTTTATCTTCTGCTTCGATTCCAGAACACGCACACCGATCTCTTCAGCGTCGAATGTAATAAATCTAATCGACGGGATGATCACAAAACAAAAGGAGATACTATTCAAGTAACATGTTTCCGAGAAAGCAACATCTTATATACGGAGCAGGGGCACGGGGTGAGAAGGGCAGCTTTTTTATCAACCATCTGAACACAGTTGTGCAATTGGCTACAGCTTTGCAGCACTTGTGCACTCTGTGCCTCTTTTTAGTAATAACTTACAAAGATTTCATGTGATATAATCAAGAAACACTACAGGCTCGGTGCCCTTCCAGAGGTAGTGCACAGAAACGTGAACTCTTTGGAGAGCTCTGTCTTTTCTCGAGCTTTAGGAGAGCCTGCCTAAATGAAAAACAGTTCTAAATATTTTGAAAATAAATTTCATATTACACGTTGACTTCATTTGTGCTGTGCTCAATTCTGCTCCGTATAGGAGGGAACATTCAGTTTATTGGCCTCTCAGTCAAGTGAACTGCATTCTTAGAGTCCTTAAAGTTATGTCAGGTGCGTTCCCTGTAGTTATCAATCTGTATGGAAACTGTGCACAAGGTGAAAGCCAAAATCACTTTGCCATGAAATGCATGTCTTAGCCTATTTGTGGAACATCTACTTATAGCACCCTCTCATCGCTGACTCTACGACACTGAAGTTGCAGTGGTTCAAATCCCATGTGTTTTATGATATTCTCCAGAGCGTGTCAGTCTGACTTCAAGCTCCATTAGCATGGTGCGTGTAGGTCTATTACGTGCACTCAAAGAACGATCTCTCGTAAAGCAACTCACGACGCCTCAGTCGACCCGAAAGCAAAAGCCACCCTTTCCTTCTTTAACTTTTAGGTTGATGTGTTCAACCTCCCACGCCCCCGTGTGAAAGCTCTGAGCAGCTAACGCTATTTTTGAATGCCTTCGGGATCGGTGGCGCTGTGAGGTCTCTGCAGTGCTTTAGAGATCGGTCTACCTTCAAGCAAACCGTTGTCATCTGTTGGCGTCATACTTTGATGTCAAGGTATTTACTTCACTTTCTGAGTGCAAACGCCCTTTGAGAAAGGCAATCGCAATGCGAGCTCTTGCGGCGAATATATACCTGGATCCAGAAAGTTGAGGTTATTATCCACGACACTCCTCGCACGTGCAGAAATAATCAAGTTTGGAGAGTGAAACGGCCACGGACACCACAGTGAAAAAGCTTGCATCAGGAGCGCCTCGTGCTGATTAGACCCCAAATTTGATTAGGCTGCACTGGTGAGCCTTTTTGCACTAGTTCACAATTTTTGCACGCTTACTTCTCTGGTTGTTCTCAGGTCTTGTGGAACTATGCCTGTTTAGCCCTGTTCAGTGGACACTCGCATGAGATCGATGGGGTAGAGCGGAGATGTTTACCCTAGCATCTCCGCGTATATTTCTTTTAGCAATGCGACAGCTGCTGTGTGATTGGACGCGAAAGTTGTTCCCACGCGTTTGCCTAAGTGCACGTAACATGGCTTCGTATTTGAGCTAGACTACCTATTCCAACTTTTAAATGCGAAGTGTTTCTTAGTGAACTTCGGCGACTTTGAGCATATCTATATATCTATATATCTATCGATCTAGCCGCTTACGTTTAGTTGATCCCGTGGTCACCCACTAAACTTGGCGTCAGCTAAATTTAGCATGGGAGGATAAGATAATTTGACGAATATGACTCACTTGTGAAGACATGTATATTGTCAAAATCCGGTCGCGTAAGTTGTCAAACACTTTCCGCCACACAGTGGCACGTACACATGGGCGGTTATGTGCCACAGGTGATTCACACTTAGTATCTACCCAAGAACGCTGAAGACACACGTGGGCAATTTTAACGCACGCGTGAGCGTTAAGCGTTACTCGATATCGGTAGCGTCAACCTGACGTATGCAAAGAATAAATGTCAGAAGCCTGGCTGGAATCAAACCCAAGCATTCTGCATGGCAATGTAGCAAGGCTGTTCCTGTGGCTGTTCCTTACATGGGCAGTGGTTGCACGGGTCTCATCACTCCGCAACGTCTTTGATTGGCTCCAGCACGTATTCTTTATTGTGGTTGCGTTTTACGCCTTCGTCCGTTCAAGCTGTCTTGTTATTCCTGCTTCAAACCAGGCCACATGAAATCTTTCTGCCCTTACTCCTCTGAGGATGACACCATGGAATGTGAAGCATTAGCATCATTTTTATGTGGCGTATGCCCTACAAATAATCCTGACATCACTTCTTCCTCACGTCCTACCAAGCGAAAAGCAACCAGAAAGCTCGGCAACGCTGGCCTCGGAGACCGGTACGAACTGAGGAGTCTTCAACTATGAACACGGTTCTCACACACAACCGCTACAATATTGTAGCCTCGCAAGATAGCGACAATAATGAAGTAGCTCCCGGAGCTCCCGGAACCACGACACAAGATTCGGCCACATCTAGTTATAGTGGAGTGGTTGTGTCATCAAATTCCCAACCGCGACATGCTCCTCCATTGTTGGAAGACAACATTCTTCATGTAGCAATTGATGAGTTTGAGATATATTCTCGCCTTGCAAGCCTTAAAAGGGAAATCTAGCGTCTCAAGCAACGCCGTGCGTTGCTACAGCGTACGCAAAACGGTACGCACTCGCTGCGCACACCGTCGGTGTCTACTCCTGCCCCTTCAGCACAAACTCCTGTATCACCACCCGAGCATAAATCGCTTTCACCCCAAGAACAGTTGCGCTTTGTTGCACTTCAACTTAAGCATATCACTTTGGTGCTAGTGGCTAATCTCAATCAATGATGACTTCCGCATCACATTCAACGGAAGGAATTCTACAATGAAACTGTCGTGATCTTGCCGGATAAGTGGGAGAGCCACATCAGCATCTCAAATATGGGAAGCTGTGTGCATGGGCACTGCTTCTTCAGGAATCTAATTGCCTGCCACCCATATCAGGTTATGTAGCGTACTGTTCGCCTGCAATGTTGGGTCGCCGTGCTCTACACTGGATGTTCCCCTTGGAAAGGTTGCAGTTTATGGGCGATCCACTCTTCAACAAACTCATGTGGACCTTTCGTGATGGTGTACTTCATGGCAGGAAGTAGTGGCTGTTTTAGTTTGTCTACGATGCACCGACGTCATCCTAGTTTCGTTTTACGTCCGTCCATACAGTGGTCGTGCAGCTCGGATGTCTTTCGGCTGCTGGACACACCTGAAGAGACAGCATGATGGATGCCCCATCATGATAGCAGGTGACTTTAATGCGCCTCACACTAGGTGGGATTATTTTTATTGCGGTGCACATGGCGTGGGTGTGCATGATACAATTACGGACACAAACTTTACGATTCCTAAAGATGTATCAGTGCCCACTCGTCGGTGTGATTACCCTCACGCGATGCCTCATTCATCGGACTTATCTTCGTGGCTAGGTGGCATTGCGATCTCTTAGGAACTTTAACCTGATTATTGGGGTAGCAACCACCAACCAATTCACCTCGACTTACATTCAGAGAGAATCCGCTGCTTCTCCGGCCTTGTGTAGTGGTCGATTCGGATCAGTACAGAGTGTTTCAAACACCACTGTCTCTCGCTCTGTTTCAGACCCTTCAGATTGCATAGGTGTGGCATTATTTCAGGCTACAAGTGTGTGGTGGGTGCATGAATCCCGACGTCCTCCTGAGTTGCAGCTTCTGCGTCTATGGGCATATCATTGTCAAGCAGAAGTAGCGTCAAAACGTGAACCTACAGCAAGTGCCATTAGGTTGGGTTCCATCCGCATCTGGGCTTTGAGGATGGCCTCGCTTATCTCGCATCCATGGTTCTCGTTGGAGGTCAATCTCGACAGATTTCCACCACTTTGTCGATAGACATCTGTAAAGCACATGATAGTGTGTGTCTTAATGGTATTGTGAAAATTCTCCACTGGCTAAAATTTCCCGGTAGAGTGTGTGCACTCGTTAAAGCCTGTCTTCACAATCGCTGCTTCACCATTCGCCTAGCTGGTCAGCCAGTTAGAAAGTTTGTTTCTAATAGAGGTGACCCACAAGGATGTGTGCTGATACCAGTTCTTCTCAACGTCGCTCTCTTCCCACTGGATGGAAGCGGGCGGTAATACTCCATCCAAAATATATAATGTATGCAGACGACATCCCTCTTTGGACAATGAAACCAGAAATCAGCTGTCAAGAACAAGCTTCGCAAGAGGCACTTGACATAGACCACAAATAGTGCACCCAGATTTGTCTTCAAGTTTTCACAGATAAAAAAATTGACAGATCCCACGTACCTGGAAATCGACGTTATGTGAGAGATGTGGAGGGAAGGTGACCATGTTTCAATATTTTATTGAGCTACACATCGTAAATTGACGCTAAATATATCTACAAATGTTGCGCGCATAGACATATATTGAAGAAAGTCAGATGTTTATATAATCAGTTGTTCGCACTTGCGCAACGATGCCAACTGTAACATGAGTATTATATTGATTGATTTGTGAGGTTTAACGTCCCAAAACCACTATATGATTATGAGAGACGCCGTAGTGGAGGGCTCCGGAAATTTTGACCACCTGGGGTTCTTCAACGTGTACCCAAATCTGAGTACACGGGCCTACAACATTTCCGCCTGCATCGGAGATGCAGCCGGCACAGCCGGGATTTGATCCCGTGACCTGCGGGTCAGCAGCCGAGTACCTTAACCACCAGACCACCGTGGCGGGCAACATGAGTATTAGCAACATCAGACGCCGATATCAACCGCTGATGCTCGCGAGGATGCTGGCCCTGGACACTGCTACATAAATCAATTTCAGCGCAGGGCAACTAACCACGATTGACGTTAACGCGACGTGACGGCTGTATCAAAGGAGCACATTTGAAATGTTTAAAAAATTGTGTAGCCAGCACTTCAACCACTATTGACGTTTCACGAAGATTAGCGTCAATTTGGAAAGTAATTTCGAGAGCTGGCGTAGCTCTGAGGTAAATTCCTTCATTGCCACGCATAATACTTAGATTCAATTCCAGCTGCAACCATGACATTTGAACTGAACTTCGGCGACATTGAGCGTATATATCTATCTATCTATCTATCTATCTATCTATCTATCTATCTATCTATCTATCTATCTAGCCAACTTGGACTTTTAGGTCGCCTGGCCGTTTCAATAACAGCATTGATTGATATGTGGGGTTTGACGTCCCAAAACCACAATATGATTATGATAGATGCCGTAGTGGAGGGCTCCGCAAATTTCTACCACGTGGGGTTCTTTAACGTGCAACCAAATCTGAGCACACGGGTCTACAACATTCCCGCCTTGATCGGAAATGCAGCCGCCGCAACCGAGATTCGATCCCGCGATTTCAATAATGGTATCGATACCAAACTACGTATGGCATAACTTGACTGTATGAAGAACAAATTTGACCACTCATAACATGAAAATCATGATATGTTAATAATAAATCTCGTGATATACATTTCATGTTCCTACAGCTCTTGCGGTGGTTTCGTTTACATGGCATGGTGCGAAATTCGTATGGTTTGATATGCATGCATGGCAAGCATAAGGAAAAGACCCCCACATAAAAATAATGATATGCGTGTCAAGTAGCGTCAAACGGCACGTGCCCAAACGGCACGTGCCCTCCCCAGCCCGAACCGAGCCGTTGTTGCCCGGAGCCACTTCAACCTCCCGTTCCGGTAACCCCTTACACTGCCACCAAGCCAACCGCATCGACATCGTCAAGCCACCCAGAAAACTACAAATACAGCCAGCCTTGCACCGCGCGCCTCAGTGGGCAGTGGAACGGAGCGGCCGCCACCATGGTCTCATCCAACCACTTTTTGCTTTTTGTACAGGTTGGTCCCTTCTAAGATTATAGCGCTAAGCGATCTAGCAACTATTGTCTGCTGCTCCTTCCATGCCCACATGTGTTGCTTGATATAGTCGCAGAGTGTTTTGTCGTTATAAAGGAACTTCTTCTTTGCGGGGATATTGAACAGAATCTTGGTCCGAATAGCGAAGTATTAGCCGCCATCAGCAAACTAACCGCACACTTGGATGAGCGTCATGACAACTTGCAGAAGACTATTAACGAAGTTAAAGAAAACCAGTTGCTACTTGATGCCAAAGTAACAGATTTAACCACCCGACTAACTGTACTTGAACAGAAGGTTCTTACCCTCGAGAGCGTTCCCGACAATGCACAGATACAAGGTCTTGTAACGGCTGCCGTGCGACACGAAAGTGTCGCTCTCAGTTCACGGCTTGATGACTTCGAGGATCGCTCTCGTAGGGAGAACCTAATTTTTTATGGGATATTGGATTCTGCCTCAGAAACCTGGGCCGAGTCGGAGCTAAAAATTCGTGAAATCCTGTCTGCGTCTCTTAAACTGGAACTTCCTAATGAAGCCATCTCCCGTGCACACAGGCTTGGAACATATGTACAGAACAAATGTCGACCTGTTATTGTTCGCTTCAGTTCGTTTAAAACAAGAGAAAGTGTCTTTACTAAGAATTCGATGCTTCGCAGCACCCCCGTGTCAGTTAGCGAAGATTTCTGCAAGGCCACGCGCCACGTGCAGAAAAAGCTTTTAAATTTCGCGAAAAGCACTGGGCAGCCATATTACTTGAAGTATAACAAGATACTAATCAACAAGAAAGCCTACGTTTATTGTCCAGTCACCGATCGTGTAACCGAGGCAGGACCTATTTATGATAACCCCGTCCACGTTGCTCCCGAAGTAAGCAATGCAGAATGCGCAGGGGCCAGCGCTCCTCCTTCACATCGATAGCTAGATAAGCATTTTTGAGCTCATGAATTTTCTTTTTTGCTATGTAATTCTCGAAGTGTTACTAACAAGCGTGATGCCCTATCTGCGCTAATAGATACATGTCTAGCTGATGTCGTCGTAGTAACTGAAACTTGGCTGTCCGCGTAAATTAAAAATAACAAAATATTTAACTGTTCAAAAAAGTTTAAATTCTACCGCTGTGACCGGGGTACGAGGCGCGGGGGCGGCGTATTGATTGCCATTAGCGACGAGAATAGCTCGTTCAGCGTGCCTGTTGTTTCACCGCTTGAAATTGTTGTCGCGTGTGTTCGCATTAACCACAAAGATATCGTTGTTTGTGGCTGCTACCGGCCTCCTAGCCTTACTACCGGTTTCGCAAATGAATTACACGATGTACTAAATAAGTTGCAAGTAAGGTTTCCGGCTGCGCCTATGTTTCTCCTAGGTGACTTTAACTTCCCCGATGTTTCGTGGTCTCCCCCTTTCCCAATAATTTCATCAACTTCTGCTGACAGTGCTGCCTTTCTTGATGTGTGTTCAGACTTTAACCTTACCCAGCTGGTTAACGCTCCAACCCGCATTACCTCGTCCACCTCCTCAGTTCTAGACTTGGTGCTGACCACGCATCCCGACCTAATTAAATCCCTATCAGTTATTCCGGGCATAAGCGACCATCTAGCTATTCATTTTAACATGACTAAAACAACTAAAAGTAATGATAGCTCAAAAGTTTTTAGGGACTACAAAAGAGCCGACTATGTTTCAATTAATAATGAGCTTCAGCTTTTCCTAAACGATTACCTTTCGCAATTTCTGGAAAGGTCCGTGCAACAAAACTGGAATTTGTTTAAGCAGAAGGTAGCAGAACTTACCAATCGTTTTATTCCGCTCCGCAGAATTAGGCAAAGCGCAAAGTCCCCTTGGTTCACGCTTACACTAAAACGACTACTGAATAAAAAGAAACGAATTTTTCGAAGGGCAAAGCTAACTAACAACGCGGAAGGGTGGTCCGCTTATCATCACGCAGCTGACGAGTACACTCGCGCATTATCCGTCGCAAAAGAAAATTATTATCAACAAACGCTTCCCTCTCTGCTTGCAACTAACCCTCAGAAATTTTGGCAGATGATTAGGGGAAATGAAAAAAAGGCGATAGAATTAATCCATGATGATAACAGCCGTGTACCAAAAGAAGAGTGTTGTGTCATTTTAAGCTCTGTGTTTTCATCGTGCTTTGTTAAACCTACAGCGCTTTCCTTTCCCGATACCCCCACCCACAACTTTGTTGCCATGGAACCCCTTTTATTTGACTGTGTCGGCATACAAAAATTGATAGAAAACTTGAAATTAGCCAGTGCTCCAGGTGAAGACGGTATCTGTGCAAAGTTTTTGCATAATACCTCTGTTTACTCATCTGTCATTTTATGTAAGCTTTTCACGCAGTCTTTGGAATGTCATTGCCTCCCGGGCGACTGGAAAGCGGGAAAGGTGGTTCCTCTTCACAAATCAGGTGACGTTCATAACCCCCACAATTACAGGCCCACATCGTTAACAAGTATACCGTGTAAGCTCATAGAACACGTCATCTACTCCCACATAATCACTTTCTTAGAAAACAACTCGTTCCTTAGTGATAACCAGCATGGATTCCGGAAACAGTACTCATGCGAGACCCAACTTCTCTGCCTTACTAATGACCTTTTTCTTGCCATTGACACTTCTTCCCTTGTTGACTGTATTTTTCTCGACTTTGCTAAAGCTTTTGACACTGTATGCCATAAAATGCTACTGCTAAAAATAAGCAAACTTAATCTTGATGCTAACATATTAAAATGGATTGAATGCTTTTTAATAGACCGCTCCCAATTTGTAACTGCGAATGAATGCAACTCTCCCCTCTCACCCGTAACCTCTGGCGTCCCCCAAGGATCCGTTCTTGGCCCACTACTCTTCCTGATTTACATTAACGATTTGCCACATAACATCTCTTCTTCTATTAAACTTTTCGCCGATGACTGTGTTATTTACCGAGAAATTAAAACCCCTTCTGACCACCTTGCCCTTCAGTGTGACTTAGACAATGTTTCATCTTGGTGCGATACTTGGCTAATGAAGCTTAATGTTACTAAATGCAAAGTAATGAGAGTATCACGTCGAACATGTAATATTTCTACTAACTATGTACTTAATAATTCTCTCCTTACTAAAGTTAGCTCATACAAGTACCTTGGCATTACAATTTCTGACAACCTTTCCTGGCAGTCTCACATTGACATTATTAAAAACACTGCTAACCGCACACTTGGTTATTTACGCCGTAACTTCTCCCTTGCCCCGATGCAACTGAAACTTCTGCTCTATAAAACATTAGTCCGACCAAAGCTAGAATATTCATCATCTGTATGGGATCCCCACGTAAACATCCATATCAGTAGCATCGAAGCAATTCAAAATCGCGCCGCTCGTTTCATTTTGTCGAACTATTCCCGTACAGCAAGCGTAACCCATATGAAGTCAACCTTAAATCTACCCAGCCTATCATTTCGCCGCAAAATCTCGCGCTTGTGCCTCTTCCACAAGTTGTACCATACCATGCACTCACTGAGTAACTCACTTTTTTTGCCGCCATCCTACATTTCATCCCGCAGCGATCACCACTTCAAAGTTGGAATTCCAAGCAGCCGTACAAACCTCCATTTTAATTCATTCGTGCCCAAAACAAGCACGGACTGGAATCACCTTCCGGCTTCCATCGCATACATCACTGACCCGACCAACTTCAAGAATACCATAAACGCATACCCTTTTTAAACATGCTCCATTTGTTTGTACAGTTTGTTTCTTTTTTTTTTCACCACTCCTCTCTGTAACGCCTTGTGCATTGAGAGAAAATAAATGAAATGAAATGAAATGAAAGTAACAAGATGACTCATTCCATGCTCATGATGTGCTCGCGGCTGTTTCGCTAGCATCACATATGCCAAATTTGGTATATGAATGATGAAGGTATGTGACTGGTGCAAACATGATAATCATGAGATGCATATCATGTGAGAACATAACTACAAGCCACAGTCAAGGCGCCAATACATTTCGACATGACATGGTGCGCGTGCTCGCCGGCGTTCAATTCGTCGCGTCACGCCATCGTTGCCACGCTAGACTCCGGTACTTTCATATACTGGCAAGCGCGCGCCGCGCTGCGTTGCATTAGCGCATGCGCAATTCAGCGTGTCCAGCGCCCCTCCTTCACGAAAAGAGGGGGACGCAGTGTTATCTGGGTAACGCATCTGTGCGAAATGCAGCATGCCGCATTTTGAGCCGGTTGCGATCGGGCCACGCCGATGGACGCTGGTCACGCCAGTCGCGCCTGGCGTCAGATTAGAGAGTGCTCGCGTTTTTTAATGTAGCAACAATGTGCCCAGCGTGCGCGTGCGTCAGCGCTACATTTGAGAATATCGGTTCCTCGATGATGCACTCGCGGCCGTTTTGCTAGCTCGACATATACCAAATTTGGTGTTACATGACACCAATGAATGATGAAAGTATTTGATCGGTGCAAACATAATCTTGGCACGTGTTTCATCTAAGAACATGAAAACACAGCACGCTCGTAGCGTGCGCATGGCCGTTTTGTTAGCTCCACATATACTACATTTGGTGTCACGTGATGTGAATAGACGACTAAGGTAAACGACACGTTCAAACATCATAATCATGACATGGAAGCTGTGTAGGGCAGCATTTACGTCCATCTCGTAACATTGTGCTCATTTTAAAAATGACATATCAACCTTTCTCATTCGTGCTTCGCATGTCGTCGATTCCACTGCCCATGAAATCTGCCAAGTTTTTTTGCCACCAAGGCTCACAAGCCAGACAACCCTTTCGTTCGATATTTTCGGAGCAAGGTACATAGCAAAAAGCCACCATGACCTTAAGAAACACCTTGAATCTTTGAAGATCCCTGACCCGTTTTCTATACGTAACTAAGCTGCAGTAACGGATTATTTTCGAATTCTGATTGCACCAATTGCTACAGAATAAGGCTCGATATAGAAGACTTGTTTTACTCTCACCCACGTGATCTTTTGATGGCGCAGGTCGGAGACTGCATCGTAAAAGATAACAATAATATTGGTTTTTGGGGCAATTGGTGGTATCACAGAGGAAATCATCTATAGCTGCTCAGTTTTTACTTGAACAAAATTTTCGCTTACTTCAAGAATAAGATGTATATTCAAAAGTTTGAAGTTTGCATTGGATCAAAAGTTGCACCCATACTGAGGGACATTTTTTCTTTAACAGAATGGACCGTGATTTATTGCTAGATCTACAGGGGATCGCCAATACGGTATTTCGCTTCGTAGATGATTACTTATTACTGGGCAGCAATGTGCCATTGCATACGTTTGCACAATGTGTTCTGGTAGCCTTTGAGGCAAAAGGAGAAGGGCTTAAATTCACTTACGAGGTACCTTTCCAAAACGCCTTGCAGTTTTAGACCTTAGGCTTTGTTTTTCAGCTGACTATACATGCTTTAGGTATTCTCCCCGATCACAAAAACTCTTCTGAGCTACCACTCCTTTCATTCCAAAGTAATAAAAAACAGTGTGGCTACATCTTGCCTAAAGTTCACTGTTACCAAGTCGTGTCATCATGTGGCACAGGAGAGCTTAAGGGAGCAGGTTATTAGATTAAAACACCCTGGCTTTCCCAGGTCTGTTTTGCAAATAATTCGCAACCACTCTGTTAAGCATAGAATAGGCAACCGAGATCACCAGCAGGAGCATGAACGGGGCAGAGTAGTGATGATACAGTACGTGCATGCGCTGTCACACCGAAATAAAAAGACCGTCCACAGGTATGGGGTAAATGTTGTTTTCACGGCCAAAAATAAACTAACCAAGCTCTGCCGCATGATAAGAAAGAAGCTAGATGCTTCCGAGCGAGGAGGCGCACAAACTTGCAAGAATAAGCACAAGGTCTGTTTTGATCTATGTGCGTTTAACATTGTTTACTGCATTCTTCTCACATGCGGACGAGTGTATGTGGGGCAAACTGGTCGCTTGCTAAATATTCGCCTAAGGGAACACCAGTCATCTTTAAAGGGCAGGCTGCTTACGTATTTGACCCTACACTGTGCAAAGTGTGGATGCAAGGCACACTGTTCAAATACAATAATTTGTTTAGGCACCTAGATCACACCGCACGAGAGATAGTGGAGGCGTTTCACATCAACTATAGGCAATCACCCTGTATCAGCCACCCGTCAGTGACAATTTTCGGAAAAGAAGTGTCGCTGATACAGCGGATAATGAACACATGAGATATTGGTACGATAGACATGGGCTTGAAATTACGATGGTGCGCATGGGTAGGGGGTGACTACATTGAAATATAAATGTTCCTTTTCTGAATAAAACCTTCAGTTCATAGTAGCGCTGGTGTTGTACCCTTCTTTTCTTTGTCCGTGTGTCAGTGTGTGCTAAAAATAGGTTACGATGCATAATTCCCCGTCGTGGTGAGCCACTACATGGAAAATTGTCACAAAAGTCCCCGCTATAGTTGAGCGGACACCACGCTTTTCAGACGAACGACGAAACATATGGCATAGCGAATGCCAGCCCACCACCCTAAAATTTTTATTACTAAGGTCATAGTGGGCATCAAGCAAGTGGGCTTGAAGCAGTCCACCAATGAGTGTTTAGAAAAGGCTCTGAAAGGCCACTGTGTTAGCTTTTGCGGTGACAGTGCCTTTCACGCAGGCCTGGTGTTTTCGATTGTGCAACTTTTACAAACGCCTTGAACGTGCGTTTCTTCTGCTTTTTATACATGTGATTCTTTTTGAGCAGCAGCTGCGAATTCAAACAATAAATGTGCGTAAGCTGTCGAATGCAATGGTTCATTGTCGAGATAGGTACCTGTCGAAAATGAGTACGCATGGTTTTTCGGATAGATACATCCTGCATCCGCTACACTTCATTTGGCCAAGCTGTGCGTTTGCTTCAACTCTCCCCTGTTAATTAGCCATAAAAAATTACTGTCGGCAACATTTCCTGCCTGGACATTTTCGCCTCTATCTATAAAGAAGTTGCTCCTGGCATCAATGGCGCAAAGAGATGAATGTCACAGGCTGCGTTGATGCAGGCTACTCTCCTCTTCTTAGCCGAGAAGTATGCTCAACACTCGCATATTTACACCAACGCCTCAACCACTCTGGTGACTTCCGCTTATATACATTAGCTTCCGTCTACAAGTCAAATGCTATTGTGTCATCTGCAACGGAAGACATCCTTGTCAGCAGCAGAACTTTATGGCATCAAAGAAGCTGTCCTTTACATGTTGCGCCAAACGCCGGACCAATGAGTAATTTTCACCGACTCCAAGGGAGCACCACAGATATTGTTCAACCTCCTAAGCAAACGAATTCGCACCCTGTTTCATTCGACGTAGCATATCTACATCGCCTGGCTGTGACCACACGGAACTCTATCAGAATGCAGTAAATATCGGCTCATTGTGGCATTTTCGCCAACGAAAAAGCATATGAAGCAGCACGCAAATGTCTCCGACACCACAATAACAGACGAACTTATTTCACTATATATATGCAGCTCAGATGGCCAAAAGAATTGCGATTGAATAAAATAAGAGACGCTAGAACCTTCCAACACATCATTAGGCCTTCTTTGACTTAATCGACCCTATCTCAGAACAAGACTCATTCAAACTTCCTCACCTTCTGGAAACGCTCTACCATCGTCTACCTCTAAACAATGCCTATTTTAACAGCCTGTGGTACCGCTTCGGTGAGTCAGCGAGTACGTATTGCAACAACTGTGGCTCCATCAAAACTGTGGAATATATATTGTTTGACTGTAGAGCGTATGCTGAGGAGCATGCGCTTTATGAACATTGCATGCATTTTATAGCCGAGAGAACTTTTTCTCTTGACTGTGTATTGGGACCTTTAGCCTGCCTCACTTTACAGAGGCGTGCTATGAAACTTTTATTTGCGTACATAGACAGCATCAGTCAGCTAGACAAGCTGCAGCTGTAGCTTGAAACCACGGATATACGGTTAACGCACGTCCTCACTCAATGATTAAAGAGGTGGCTTTTGCCTTTCTTTTCTTGTTTCTCTCATCTATATTTACACTTTCTCTTTTTTCTCTCTCTCTCTTTCTATCCATACTTTCAATCCTCAATCCCCTTCCCCACACAGAGTCGCAAGTCGGCGAATTTTATATTCCGGCCTAATTCTCTGCATTTCAATAAAGAGATCTCTTTCTCTCTCTCCTTGTCGAGATAAGTATAAGTCAACGAACGCCATTGGAGCGCGCAATAACGTAGCCACGAGCGAAACGTGGCTGAAACAGAATGCAAAGTTAGTGCAGTCGACCCGCACGCCAGGCAGACTGGAAACAGAAATTGACTAGTGAAACCAACGCGCGCTACATCTATCCTTAACTGCCGCAAGCATATAATTTTCAATGCTTGGCGGCTCTGACTTCAGTCCAAGCGAACCGAGGCCACGCGTCGAAGTGTTCAAGTTAAAAGTGCTGACGGCTGTACGGACGGATGCATTGACAGGCAGGCGGTTGCACGAACTGACGCATGAATGAATACACGGACTAAGACACGGACGGACGCACGGATGGACGTATGGACGCTTCTCCCAACTCATCATCACTTACTTCATGGACATGCTGTCATTTTTTCTTGTTCAACAATGCCCAGGAGAAATCTTCCGTCAGCACTACCTTGCAGGTAGAGATGAAGTGCCTATATATATAGGGTGGCCAGTGAACGGTTGTGAAGCGCGAGCAGTCGGTTAATAATTGTGGAGCTTCTTAGACCATGCGTCGTTCCCTCTTCTGTAGTAATATATTTTGATTGATTTGTGGGGTTTAACGTCCCAAATTCACTATTTGATTATGAGAGACGCCGTAGTGGAGGGCTCCGGAAATTTTTACCACCTGGGGTTCTTTACCGTGCACCCAAATCTGAGTACACGGACCTATCTGTAGTATTTATTTATTTATTTATTTATTCATTTTACCTGCAGCGCCAACAAGGCATTACAGCAGGGGGGTGTATGCAAATACATGAATACGATTCATCATATGGGGGAAAAGATGAAAGAAAGAAAAAGAAAAAAAAGGAAAAAGAGAACTGACACGATAATAAGTGGTACAAATCTGCACAATAGCGCGTCAAATGTACAAGCAGTGCCATAATGAAAAATTTACATGTGCGACAAAAACGTGTGAAACAGAGCATCAGATGTACAATTAACAATATTACTTGGTAGTTTATTCCAGGCCTCAATGGAACGGGGAAACATAGAACCTTTGTACACATCAGTACGGCAATCAGTTTCACGAATTTTTCATTCATGGTCGCGTCGCTTAGATACAAAGTGCTGGGTTAGTAAGAAAATGTTAGGATCAAGACCAGTCTTATTGAAATAAATACGATATTTTTTTGGCCATATTGGTGTTATGGTTGCTGGATTTTTCTTTTGTTTTCTCTCTTTGTTTTTTTTTTCTTTTTGCTCGCGTCCATGTAATCTTCTGTGCTATGCTGGTATCAGGATGTTTCGTAGGAATGTATATATATGTTTTTATTACACCGTATTTTGGTATTTTTATGTTAGCTTATGGTCTTTATTGTTACACACATCTTTTGTAATTGTCCCACCTGCCTTGTATAGGGTTCACTGGCCTCGTCAAGCTGTCCATAAACAGCTTTTAGCCAGTGAACCTCTCCAGAACCTGTTTCTTTCTGGGAAAATAAAATGATTTGATTTGATATAGTAGTTCAAGTTTGTGATGCAACCGACGTTCACTTAGTGTTTCCCAGCCCAACTCTGATTTAAGTGATGTAATGGTAGTGCGAAAAATATAATTTTTACTTACAAATCGGGCGGCGCGGTTCTGGACGCGTTCTAGCAGTGTACATAAATTTTCAAATTGTGGGTCCCACACGGCGCAGGCGTACTCCGTAATGGATCTTACGTTGGTGAAATATAAAAGTTCTTTAACTTTTGAAGGAGCATCACTGAAGTTGCGTTTTAGAAAGTTGAGCATGCGGGAAGCAGAAAAAGACACGTGTTCAATCTGACGTTTCCAGGTTAGGTTAGATGAAAAATAGACGCCGAGGTATTTATAATCTGGCACTGTATCAAGATGCGTACTTCCCAAAGTGTATTTTGATAAAACAGGGCTGCGACTGCGTGTGAAGGAAACGTGCTTACATTTCGCAATATTCAAAGTCATTTTCGCAGCTCTTCCCGCACGATCCGAGCGATCGTGCGGGAAGAGCTGCGCAAGCTGTTGCCTTTGGCGCAGCCTCAAGTGGATTCAATTGCCAACATCGTGCGAGAAAAAGTTCGGCAATCGCTTCAAATTCCCCAAACACGGCCGCCCGAGCCAGAAACTACGAGCTACGCCGCTGCTGTGCGCCACAACGCTCCTCCCCGTCCACGCCAAAACGCCGCCCCGTCGCACTTCTGTCGCCAGACGCCACCGCCGCCACCACCCCCACCGACTTCCTACCGTTCACCAGTGGGCCAGTGCAGTGCGCCGAGAAAAACGGACGTTTGGCGTGCACCTGAAAACCGCCCGCTCTGCTACCATTGCGGCGAGGCGGCGCACACATACCGCCGTTGCCAGTACCGACTGATGGGACTGCGTGGCTTCGCCGTCAATGCACCGCGTCCACGGCCAGGAGAACGGCCACGTGAAATCGCCGACTACCTGACAGGAACTCAATGGACACCACGAATTCCTTGCCGTTCACCGTCGCCCAGCCGCAGCATGTCGCCGCACCCCCGGCAGTACTCTGGCCCAACGCGGGGCCGGTCTCCTAGCCCGTATCCGGAACACTAAGGGCAGCAACCGATGGAGGTGCGGTTGCTGTGCGACAAACTACCGAAGATCCTCCTCCGAAGACGACGCCGCAACGGAGCTTTCCGAACACAACGCCAACCAGGCAAAGCCCTAACGGCAAAAGCTCACTTACCGAAGGTGGCCTGACGACGCAACATGGAAGCAGCGGAACAAGCCGACGCAGCCGTGACCCGACGTCACGCCCTAACTGTAATGCCAGACGGCGAACTAGTGACCTCGACATTCTTCTCGACGGCCCCAGTGTGACTGCTCTCGTCGATACCGGAGCCGACTATTCCGTCATCAGTGGGTCGTTCACCGCGAAGTTAAAGAAAGTTAGGACAACTTGGGAAGGCCCTGAAATCCACACAGCCGGAGGTCATCTCGTAACTCCGCAGGAGTCTGCACAGCGAGAGTCACCATTAACGGCCGCATTTATCCTACAAACTTCGTAGTCCTACAGCATTGCTCGAGAGATGTCATCCTTGGTATGGACCTCTTATGCCTCCATGGTGCTGTCATTAACCTAAGAACAAAGTCGATAACGTTATCCACAGAAGAAGCACTACCGCTGCGCACGCCGTCAGGAAACCATGCCTTGAATGTGCTGGAAGAACAAGTCACCATTCCGCCTCGCTCCAGCGTCATTATTTCAGGCGGCGCTCCTAAATCACCTGACTTGGAAGGCGTCGTTGAAGGCAGTCAGCATCTGTTAGTCACCCGAAATATTTGCGTCGCAAGAGAAATTGTAGAGCTGCGGGGAGGCAAAGCAACGGTTATGCTCACGAATTTCAACAATGAGTACAAACATGTGAACAAAGGAACAACGGTCGCATACATCGAAGAAATTGTGGACGCCACCAGTGCTTTCGCCCTCGCCGATTCTGCGGAACCTGCTTAGAGGAACCAAGCCCCTCCCACAGCTTTCGACGTCAATTCCAGACTTCCGAACCATAAGCAAGAACAGCTCAAGGCCCTGCTCCTGCAATACAAAGATTGCTTTTCATCGTCATCGAAAATTCGGCAGACCCTAATCACGAAACATCGCATCATAACCGAAGAAAATGCCAGACCACTCCGTCAGAGTCCGCACAGGGTTTCGACGCGAGAACGTGAGGCCATGAAGAGACAAGTTGATGAAATGCTGCGGGATGACATTATCCAGCTGTTCAAGAGCCCATGCGCGTCCCCTGTGGTGTTAGTGAAGAAAAAGGATGGGACCCTACGTTTCTGCATCGATTATCGCCGCCTGAACAAAATCACAAGAAAGGATGTGTATACTCTCCCACGAATAGACGACGCACTTGATCGGCTCCATAACGCCAAGTACTTTTCATCAATGAACCTCAAGACTGGCTATTGGCAAATCGATGTCGACAAAAGAGACCGAGAGAAGACGGCGTTTATAACACCGGACGGCCTCTTCGAGTTTAAGGTGATGCCTTTCGGCCTTCGCTCAGCGCCTGCAACTTCTCAACGCGTTATGGATACAGTACTGGCAGGACTGAAGTGGCAGACTTGCCTTGTGTACTTGGACGACGTCGTCGTGTTTTCCTTGAGTTTCTACGAGCATCTTCGGCGCCTTGAAGCTGTACTTCAAGACGTCCGGACTCACACTGAAGCGAGAAAAGTGTAGATTTGCGTACGAGGAGCTCTTGTTTCTGGGGCACGTGATTACCAATTCCGGAGTTCGTCCCAATCCACCAAAAACAGCCACCATCGCCGACTTCCCGTCGCCCACTGACAAGAAGGCGGTGCGCTGATTTCTGGGCCTGTGCGCCTATTATAGGCGGTTCATGAAAAACTTCGCCTGCATCGCCGATCCACTCACTAACCTTACGAAGGCCGACGTGGTGTTCAAGTGGGAAACGCCGCAGGAACACGCTTTCCAGGAGCTTAAACATCGCCTCTAGACGCCTCCGTTACTTGCTCATTTCGACGAATTCGCCGAGACAGAAATACTCACTGACGCAAGCAGCGTAGGTCTTGGCGCCGTTCTTGTGAAGAGGGCTGAAGGACTTGAAAGGGTTATTAGCTACGCCAGCTGATTGCTATCCAAAGCGGAAGCCAATTATTCCACAACAGAAAAGGAGTGCCTCGCCATCATTTGGGCTACGTCGAAATTTTGCCCCTACCTCTACCGCAGGTTCTTCAAAGTTGTGAGTGACCACCATGCCTTGCGTTGGCTAGCCACCTTGAAGGGCCCTTCAGGTCGCCTCGCACGATGGAGCCTGAGACTTCAAGAATATGACATTACCGTCGTTTACAAGTTCGGCAAAAAACACTTCGACGCCGACTTTCTGTCTTGTGCGCCTGTCGACCAACCACCACCCCACGACCCGGATGACGACTACTTCTTGGGAACAATAACTACCGACGACTTCGCTGAACGACAGCGGGCCGACCCGGAACTTAAGGCCCTCATAGAATACCTCTAAGGCACAACCACCGAAGTCCCGAAGGTATTCAAGCGCGCACTTGCGTCGTTCTTCCTGCGAAACGGCCTTCTCGAAAAGAAGAACTTTTCACCGCTTCGAGCCAAGTACCTCCTTGTGGTGCCTTCAGCTCTGCGACCAGAACTCCTGCAGGCCCTGCACGACAATCCGACAGCAGGGCACCTCGGTGTTTCTCGCACGCTCGCGAGGATACAAAAAAGGTACTATTGACCACGTCTTACCACAGACGTCACTCGTTATGTGAGGACATTTGACGCAAGACACCACCGAGGACATGCAAGGACATTCAACGACGCAAGACACCATCGACAAGGCCGGCTGGACTTCTGCAGCCAATTGAACCACCTCGCCGACATTTCCAGCAGATTGGTATGGACCTACTGGGGCCGTTCCCGGCATCGGCTTTCGGAAACAAATGGATCGTGGTAGCTACAGACTACATCGCCCGCTACGCCGAGACAAAAGCCCTGCCAAAACGCAGTGCATCCGAGGTAACGAAGTTCTTCGTAGAAAATATCGTCCTACGTCACGGCACCACGGAGGTCCTTATCACCGACAGAAGAACGGCATTTACTGCTGACCTAACTCAAGCGATCTTGGCATACAGCCAGACAAACCACCGCCGGACGACAGCGTACCACCCACAGACCAACGGCCTCACGGAGCGGCTAAACAAGACAATCGCCGACATGCCGGCAATGTACGTCGATGTCGAACACAAGACGTGGGATGCCATTCTTCCGTACGAGACCTTCCCATATACCACGGCGGTACAGGAGACGACGCAGATATCTCCATACAAATTGGCCTACGAAGGAGGCCGGCAACGACGCTCGATGTCATGTTACCCAATGTCACCGACGAAGAAAACCTCTATGTGAGTGAGTACCTTCAACGCGCTGAAGGAGACCGACAAATCGCGCGTCTCCGTATCAAGAATCAACAGACGACCGACAGCCGCCGTTACAATCTTCGACGACGCTTCGTGGAATTCCAGCCCGGTGAATGTGTATAGTGTGGACGCCGATACGCCGACGTGGACTAAGTAAAAAGCTTCTACCACGGTACTTTGGACCATACAGGGTGGTTCGACGTCTCGGCCCACTTAGTTACGAGGTTGTGCCCGACGGCATCACGAACTCTCAACGACGCCGATCACGACCTGAAGTCGTCCATGTCGCGCGCCTCAGGCCGTTTCATGCGCGTTAACAAACTGAAACAGTGTTTTTGTATTGTTATTGTAACGTATTTATTCATTGTACTTTCTTGCATAATTGTTGTACCTTCAGCCTTAGTTAAAGCTTTGGCACGATGACTTTTTCAGAGGGGGGCAATGCCACGTTCCATTTCTCAAGTTTTGTTATCGCCCCAAAACACTACACAATTCTCAGCGCAAACCACGCCTGCAGTATCTGAGAAGCTTCCGGACTTTACTAGATCATTTCTATAAGATCACGCCCACTCTGTGAACTGTACAGATTGTTCTGGAACCTACGCCACCGCCAGGGATAACGCTAGAACATTCGATGGCAAGAGTATAAATGCCGACGCACTTCGGCGCTTGTCAGTTGTTTATCAATGGCCGACTTTCTGTTCGCCGCTATCAGTCCAAGACTGCTACTGTAGTCCGACTTTCCGTTTACTGGGCACAGGTTCACCCAAAGAAACAATTTATTATTCGACTCGCAGTGTGCTCCATTCGTCCCCGTCACGACCCCGTGAAAATATAATTGGGTTTCGTACCGACCTTTCAACGCAGGATGCAATGCTGCTCATTAAGCACCAAGTCCTTGACGGACACTCTAGCGATACAAAGGCTCTTTTTGGCTTAGACCTAGAAAAGGCCTTTGACAACATCAAGCACGATTTCATCTTGGAGACTGTGGCGAAGCTCGAGCTTGGGCCCAGGCTGTACAACTACATGAAGTCCTTCTTGTCTGGAAGAAAAGCGAGCCTGCGCATCGGGAACTTCTTCTCTGACGACGTACCACTCAGACATCGAGGCACGCCCCAGGGGTCTGTGATTTCTCCGGTGCTGTTCAATCTCTGCATGATCGGACTGTCGAAAAGACTGGCTAGCGTGGACGGCATCAAGCATACTATCTACGCCGACGACATCACAATCTGGTGCGTTGGCGGCAGTGAAGGCCGGGTGCAAGATGCCCTTCAAGAAGCAGTCACCGAGGTCGAATCGTACTTGCGCCAAATGGGACTCAGATGCTCACCCGCCAAGTCGGAGCTCCTGCTCTATAAAAAAGAACGAAGTGGCCGACCTAAGGGATGGAAACCCGTCGATGAAATCGATATACACATATACACGAGTGACGGCGAGGAAATTCCGAGGGTAGACACCATGCGGATCTTCGGCATGTTTATTGAAGCGAAGGGTGGCAACGGTACTGCTCTGCGGAAGATTGTCGCCAAGAATGACAATGCTTTTCGACTCCTCAAAAGAGTCTCCGGGAGACATAGAGGCCTTAAGGAAGACAATTTGTTAAGGCTCATCAATGCGTTTGTGCTCTGCCACTTTACCTACACCGTTGCCATGCACAACTGGCTTAGGTCGGAGTGGGACAAGCTCGACGTGATTATCAGAAAGACCGTCAAGAAAGCACTGGGGCTTCCCGTACGCACACACACCGAGAACTTGCTCGCGCTCGGTGTGCACCACTCTGCTGCCGAGATAGCGGAAGCACAGCAATGCTCGAAGCTGGCTCGCTTGTCCACTACGATGGCTGGTCGGCGCATACTTGGTGAGCTAGGTTTTATCCCAATGATGCTGGAAACAAATAGCGTGCGTATATCAAAACATATACAGGAAAACGTCATTGTTGTCCCAATACCCCGCAACACTCACCTTGTACACAATGAGGGACGTCGTCGGGCAAGGGCGACGGCTCTACTGAAGCAACTGGGAAAAGGTGGCGTAAATGCAAGTTCCGTTGACGCTCCAGCATATTGAGACAGCAAAAAGTTCGCAGCGGTGGTCGTGGACCAGACGGGCTCGACTACGAACTGCGCCACGGTACGCACATTGAATCCCCAGGTGGCCGAACAAGTGGCCATCGCACTCGCTCTGCTAAATGGTCGGTGCGAAGAGGCGTACAGCGACTCCAAATCTGCAGTCAGAGCCTTTCAGAAGCACCGCATATCTACACAAGCAGCCAGGATCATGAACAGCTCCACCAGCGATACTATTGTTCTTCACACCATACATTGGTTTCCCGCGCATGTCGGCTCCATAAACGGCGTTGCACTGAACCCAAACGAGTCGGCCCACACAGCAGCGCGCACACTCACTGACCGTGCTGCTCTCGACCTGGGCGACGGCTCCAGCGCCGATGACGTGGGACATGAAGACACACCTACTACACACAACGAGATTACCAAGTAATACTACATGGCGAGGCGGGCATTCCCAATGCCACATTTAAAACTCAATAGAGCACAGGCTGTCTCATTTCGCTTACTACAAACCCATTCGTACCCGTCGTTAGCATACCTCAATGTAATTTATCCTCACGAATTCCCCGATGCAGCCTGCGCTGCTTGCGGGCAGACCGCTACGTTAGCACACATGCTCTGGCAGTGCGGGTCACTTGGGCCGACTTATAGCAAAACCGACTTATAGCAAACCAGAACTTCAGGACCAAATCCTGGCCATCCAGTGTGGCCGTGACAGGGCCGTCAGGCTAGACCTGCCAGTCCCCACGTGGGAGTAGCCGGGTGACGCGTGGCAACCTCAGCGTCTGCAGTGGACCATAATAAATTTGTTCTCTCTCACTCACTCATCACGTGACGTGAATAGATGACGAAGGTAAACGACACATTGAAACATGATAATCCTCACACGGAAGTCATGTACGGTATCATTTACCTCCACCTCGGTACCTTCTACTGGCTTTAAAGTGACAAATAAACCTTTCTCATGCTTTGCTTCGCATATAATCGAGTACCATTGTACGTGGGATCTGCCAATTTTTATATGATTAAAAGACGTGAGATGGAGGTACTGTGAGTGTTCACTAGATGGACGGATGGATGAACGAACAGATAGACAGACGCACTGATGGACCCGTGGACTAATGGTTGGAGGCATGGATGCACGGACGGACGAATGGACGGACGCATTGACGGTCGCAAGGACCGTCGTATGGATGGTCACATGAATGGTGTACGGACAGACGCACAAACGGACGGAAGCCAGAACGAAAGGATAGACGGAAAAGCAGATGGGCGGATGGACGTTTCGTCTACTCATCGTCATTTATTCCATGGAAATGCAGTCATTTTTAAATGCAGAACAATTATTAGTCACACGATGTCACGCGTCGTGCGTCAGCATTGCTCCCACTCCTACTGCACCTGCTCCCGCCAGGCGTGGCTTGTCGCATGCTTGTTTCTCGTGCGAACTGTTTGCTCCCGCCCCCAACCCTCTATCGCCTCGCGAAGGTGACGCAGGCTGCGTGTGCTCCACTCGGCAACAACTTATCATGGCACTGATGCGAAAGCTACGGAGGCGGAGCTTCTGCACATGTAGGACTACGCAAAGTAGTACGTTTTGGCCTGCGCTTTGTAAGGCTATGGAAAGCAACGGGAGCGCACGATCAGCGTTTCATGCAGACGCAGGCGCCGCTTAGCGTTTGAGGTCCTCGTAAAAAAGCGGACCGTCTAAATGCGAAGCGTTTTTTAGCGAACTTCAGCAACTTTCAGCGTATCTATCTATCTAGCAACCTACGACATTTAACTCTCCTGGCCGTTTAGATAATGGTATCAATACCAAACTTTGTATCGCACAACATGACTGTATGAACAAGATATTTGACTTGTCATAACATGAAAATTATGATATGTGTCGTGAATGTCATAAATTGCCTTTATTGGTCCTGCAGCTCATGCGGCGGTTTCGTCCACATGGCACGTTGCAAAAGTGGTATAGTATGGCATGATTGCATGGCGAACGCGAGCGACAGACACTAACAAGAAAATGATCACATGCATGTCGTGTAACAACATGACTACATGCCACGCTTATGATGCACTGGCGGCCGTTTTGCTAGTGTCCCATATACCCAATTTGGTATTGCAGTTCGTGAATGGATGACGAAAGTATGTCACTGGTGCAAACATAATAATCATTAGATGCGTGTCATGTAACAACAGTACTGCACGCCCCGCTAATTATGCGCTGGCGGCCATGTCTCTAGCTTCACTTGTACCAAATTTGGTATTACGGGACGGGAATGGATGACGAAGATATAATACTAATGCAAACATGAAAAACATGAGATGCGTGTCATGTTACAACATGACTGCATGCTACACTCATGATGTACTCGCGGCTGTTTTGCTAGCTTCACATATGGAAATTGGGTATTACGTGACGCCAATGGATGACGAAGGTATGTGACTGGTGCAAATACGATAATCATGAAATGCGTGTAATGTTAGAAAATTATTGCATGCCACAGTAAAGGCGGCAATACATTTTGACGTAACCCAGTGTGCATGCACACCAGCGTTCGTTTCGTCGCGTCACGCTGGCGTCTACGCCAGGTGCCGGCCCTGCTATACACTCGCAGGCGCGATCTACGCTGCGTTGCTTTGACGCATGCGCGTTTCAGTGCGTCCGGCTTCCCTCCGTCACGAAAATAAGGAGACGCACTGATGTCTCGGTAACCCACGGAGGAAGAAAAGGTAGGAGAGGGCATGCCCAGGCAGCGCAGGGCGTAAAAAAAGTGACGGAATTACGTCACAGCGGCCATATTCACTGGGTACAATGGCTGCGTTTTGTCATTGTTGATATAGTGCGTTGCGGCACCGTTCGGCCAGTCCAGCGGTGGTGTGCGTGTTTTCTTGGGCCTCGCACGTATCCTTGGCGTACTGCAGGTGTTCGACAGCATCCATTCTTTGTGCCGCATTGTTAGCTACGCGATTTTCCTCCGGCGGTGTTGTAACCAGGTGTCTGAACTAGAAACCACGGAACGAGCATGCGTATACGTACTCCGAATTTGCAGCGTCCGTCAAAACTGTGTCTAGCCCACAGCCTGACCGAAAATTGCATAAAGCCTAAAAAAAGTGCAAAAGGGGGAAAAAGTGATCTGAAAGAAGGTGTACAAATTTCGGCGCCTGGTTCGCCGCGTGGCAATGCCCGAAATATCATCTTTATTTTCACAAAAAACACATCAAGTAAAAATGCTCAACGTGCAACTTTCCGTGCTTATCATAAAGGCCGGCAGTGATTTCGTGCTTATCATAAACCTATACGCAGAGATTTCGTCAACCGTATCGCGGCAGGACAGCGTGTTGAAATCCGTTCCGTTGGTTTCGGATAGCACCAGCGCACGCGGCGCGCAGGCCACATGCTTTTTGAGACAGAAAGGGAGTCGCATCTTCTCCTTCGCATTCATATGTAACAAGAGAGGATGATTTGTCCAGTCAATATGGCCGACTTCCGGCTTCATTGCGGCTTCACAACGAGTGACGTCAGGGCCTCTCCTACCTTTCTTTCCTCCGTGGGGTAAACCATCGCCATTTGGCGCCAGTTGCCGTCGGGCCGCGCCGACGGACGCTGGTCGCGCCTGGCGTAAGACTATAGAGTGCTCGCGTTTCGCTAACGTAGCGTCACTGCGCCGATCGTGCGTGCGAGCCAACGCTATATTCGAGTGTAATGGGCCCTTCATGATGCGCTCACGGTGATTCGTCTAGCTCCACATATACCAAGTTTGGTGGTACGTGACGTCAATGGATGAAGAAGGTAAATGACTGGTGCAAACACGATAATTTTGACAAGCGTCTGATGTCAGAACATGACAACGTACACGCTCATAGCGTTCTCGCGGCCGTTTGGCTAGCTCCACATATACTAATTTTGGTATGACGTGACGTGAATAGATGACGATGGTAAACGGCACATCCACACATGATAATCATGACACGGAAGCCATGTACGGCATCATTTACCTCCACGTCGTAACGCTGTGTTGATTTTAAAGTGACATATCAATATTTCTCATTCGTGCTTCGCATATCATCGGTTCCCATTATACGTGGGATCTACTCATTTTTTTTTCATGCGTTCAAAATGGCGAAGTCACAACAAATAAATTTAAAGAAGTACGTGTAGCTCAGAGCTGTGAGTGGCGTCCTGTCTCAACTAGCTTCACGTAGAAAAAAAATTCGAAACGGCCAGAAGAGCTAAAAGTCATAGGCGGACAGATAGATAGATAGATAGCTAGATAGATAGATAGATAGATAGATAAATAGATAGATAGATAGATAGATAGATAGATAGATAGATAGATAGATATATAGATAGATAGATAGATAGATACGCTCCAATTCGAACTGCTCAATTATTTACCTTCGAACAGCTCCAAGATGGCCTCAAATTCTTGGAGTTTTGTTCGGATATATCAAAGGTGGCGTAGACTTCCTCGGCTTGCTCATCCATGATGTAAAGTAGGGCGTCTGCTTGATGTTGCTCGGGCTTCACGCAGAAGTCTGAAGAGGTTCGGAAACGTTTAAAACGCTGTTTGCACTTCGGCCACTCGTTCTGCAACGAAAAATCAAGGGTGTCTGCCGGTCTAACAACTAATGACGCCATGATCGGTGCTTTTTTTACTTGCAGCGTACTTCGCGAAAATGATAACTAGAAGCCGATGTCCACTGGTATATAGCATCTGTTCTTCTGACACCATGTTGAAGTTGTCAGGGACGAGTGAGAAGGTAGGAGAGCGGGTTACTTCTGAAACCACGTTGTTGTTGTTGCTGTTGTTCTCCTATTGATCGTGGCTGAACCGCGTTCTAACCTCGGAGCTCTGCCACGCGCCACGCGCACCTAGAGCACACGTGGTCCCGGTTTCGCAGGCTTATCCTGGATGGCAGCATCTACAAAAGCGCGAACCAAACTGGGGAGGATTTATGCGCCAACGACGTGCTGTTACTGCATTGAAAAAATAATATACCTATCTCAGAAAACGAATTAATTCACGGCTGTTTTCTGTCTTGGCTGCCAGGAGTCAACGAGGGCTTAGAAGTGTTTATGAAGGCGCCCAAGTCGGGAGATCTGAAAATTGGCAGATTGCACGTACAGTAGGAATCGATGATATGCGAAGCACAAATGAGAAAGGGGAATAGGTCACATTAAAATCCGCAGAACATTAACATGCGAAAGTAAATTATGCCGTAAATGACTTTAATGTCATGATTATCATGTTTGGACGTTTCAATTACTTTCATCATCTCTTAACGTCACCTGATACCAGCTTTGCTGTAAATGAAGCTAGTGAAACGGCCGCGAGTGTGCTATGAGTGTAGCATGTAGTCATGTTTTACATGAAATTCATATCATGATTATCATATTTGGGCGTGTCATTTACATTCATTGTTCAGTCACGTCACGTAATACCAAATCTGGTATATGCGGAACAAGTGAAACGGCCGCGAGACCGCTATGAGCATAGCATGTAGCCATGTTTTACATAAAACGCATTTTATGATTATCAGGTTTGGACGTGTCATTTACCTTCGTCGTCTGTTCACTTCCTGTGATACCAAAATTGGTACATGTGGAGCTAGCGCAACGGCGAGAGCGCGTCAAGAAGTGCCGAATATACTCCAACGCAACGTTTACGCATGCGCAAGGTGGGCGCAGCGATGCCACGCTAGCAAGCTGGGAGCACGATATAGTGTGACACCAGGTGCGACCGGCGCGACCAGCGTCAGTCGGCACGGCCCGACGGCAACCGGCGCGAATTTCGCGCCGATGCGTTTCGCAGACAATAGGAAGTTTTAGTACTGCGTACGCTGCGTACGTGGCGGCGTTGCGTACATAAGGACGCCACGTTCCGCGTAGTGCGCATGCGCAGACTGCAGCGCGCACGTATCGCGTTACGTACGCAGCCGCTACGTACGCACGCATGAGATGCATGCGTGCGTACGTATGAGGTGATCGCGCCGCTCTCGAACAAGTTCGCGAAAGCGCGAGACTTCGTTTTGCAAAATGGCGGCATCGAAGGCAAGCACCACGGAGGAAGGAAAAGGTAAGGAGAGGCCTTGACGTCACTCGCTGCGAAGCCGCAATGAAGCCGGAAGTCGGCCATATTGAGTAGGCTAATTCTCCTCTCTTGTTTACATATGAATGCGAAGCAGAAGGCGCGACTCCCTCTCCGGCTCGGAAAGCACGTGGGCTGCGCAGCGCGTGTGTCGTGACGATCCGAAACTAATGGAACTGGGCTCATCACTCAGAGCCAGCGGGACACCTTCAGCGAAAACGCTTCGTCCGAGTAATAACAAAGAGTAACAGTTCGCTGGCAACGAAGCAACTACGAAAGAACACGCGCTAGATGCACTGACAACGGCGAGTGTTTCACGTCATTAATTCAGCAACTGTACAGACAACACGATCGGTCGTGCGCCTTCTACGGTTGCATTCCGCCACGCGACTGACGCAGCGTCCTGCCACTGTGTCCGTGTTCCGCGTGAAACTCACCTGCGTCAGCATTCTGCGGCCGTGGTGACTTTGAGCATGGTGCTAGTGACAGTTGAACGTGGTTGCTGTTACGTTGAGATTACATGCAATGCTGGTGGAGAGTGTACCAAGCGGAACAGAAAAGGTGTTTTAATACGCACATGCAAGTTGTTACTGTACACACACAACACGAAACTAAGTATGTGCACATGGTCCTCACGGCGTCTTGCTGGGCTCAACAGCGTCGTCCGTTGTCACAAGCAGGAGCACTGCTCAACCGTCACTGACCTGCGAGGCATTCGTCGTCATTCAGCTTCGTCATGGTGCGCAACGCCATTTCGCTGAACACTAACTGCTTCATCCGCGTCAGCCGCCGCACGACACATGGATATGCACTTGTTCTACGCACTGTTGAAACCCTGTGATGGACAAAGAGATTTGTAAACGTTGCTAAGAGTAATGTAACAGCCAGACGAACACTGCGTAATCAATAACACGGCGCAGAGCACAGATATTGTCCGCCACGGCTCAGCACGAGACCTGGGGAGGCACACATTCTGCCGCCAGCCGCGGCCGGTCACTGCTAGACCAGCTTCACTGCGCAACATGTAACCATAACAACGCCGCCATTGTGCCTACTGAATATGGCCGCCATGATGTCATTTCCGCCACATTTTTTACGCCCTGCGCCGGCTGGGCATGCCCTCTCCTTACCTTTTTCCTTCCTCCGTGGCAAGCACCGACTGGCTCTGCGGCTTAAAATATGGCCATAATCTGGCTATAACACTTGGATTGGCTCACATTGGCTGTCAACAACACGTGCTTCTATTTTGATCTACCAGATGGCGCAGCACGCTTCACGCTCGTTACGTACGCGGGTACTACGGCGTACTAAAAGCCGATTAGTGGCAAACGACGGTACGTAACGCAAGGCGCTTGCGTGATGCGTACGTAGCACCATTCCGCAGTACTAAAACTCTCTAATGCTGCGTCTCCCTCTTTTCGTGACGGAGGGACGCCGGACGCGCTGAAACACGCGTGCGTCATAGCAACGCAGCGCGGCGCGTGCCTGCGAGTATATAGAAAGACCGTTGCCATGCGTGGCAACGCCGGCGAGCACGTGCACCGCGTCCCGTCGTAATGTATTGGCGCCTTGACTGTGGCATGTAGTCATGTTCTCACATGACACGCAGCTCATGATTATCGTGTTTGCACCAGTCACATACCATCGTCATCCATTCACGTTCCGTAATACCGAATTCGGTTCATGAGAAGCTAGCGAAATGGCCACCAGTGCTTCATGAGTGTAGCATGTAGTCATGTTATTACATGGCATGCATCTCATGAGAACCATGTTTGCACCAGTCACATACCTTCGTCTTCCATTCACGTCCCGTAATACCTAATTCGTTATATGCAAAGCTAGTGAAACGGCCGCGAGCACATCATCAGTGTGGCATGTAGTCATGTTGTTACATGACACGCATATCATGATTCTGACGTTAGGGTCTGTCGCTTGTGTTTGCCATACAGTCATGTCATACCATACCAGTTTTACAATATATCCTGTGAATGAAACCACCGCAAGATCAGCATGCCCATGACATGTTAGTCATGACATTTATGACGTACATATGATTTTCATGTTATGACTAGTTAGTTATGTTTCTCATACAGTCAAGTTATATCATACCAAGTTTGGTTTTGATACAATTATCCAAACGGCCAGGAGAGCTAAAAGTCGTAGGCGGCTAGATAGATAGATAGATAGATAGATAGATAGATAGATAGATAGATAGATAGATAGATAGATAGATAGATAGATAGATAGATAGATAGATACGCTTAAAGTCGTCGAAGTTCGCTAGAAATGCTTTGCATTTAAAAAATGCCAGGCCTACGCGGTAGGCGCAGCGCGGTCACAGCGAAAGCTAGAGGAGTGGCTTTCAGTCTTTTCTGAACACTCAATGGGTAATGCTGCAAGCACACTGGTTTGATACCCGCTATGGCATAAAGAATAAAGTTTTTAGGCAGTAGGCCGGCGTTCGCAATGCAATTTTTGTCATTATTTCGACAGGCCTGGTATCCGTTAAACACTTGCAAGGAATCTTGTGCCAATTGTTCATTCAACCAAATGTTCACGCGTCAACGCTATATAGAGAATATTGGACCCTTCAGGATGGTCTCGCGTTCTTTTTGCTAGCTCCACATATACCAAATTTGATGTTACGTGACGTCAATGGGTGCTGAAATATATGACTGGTGCAAACCTGATAATCTTGGCACGCGTGTCATGTAAGAACATGAAAACATACCACGCTCATAGCATGCTCGCAGCCATTTAGATAGCTCCACATATACTAAACTTGGTATAACGTGAAGAGAATAGATAACGAAGGTAAATGACACATCCAAACATGATAATCATGTCACGGAAGTCATGTACGGTATGATTTACCTCCACCTTGAAACGTTGTGCTGATTTTGAAGTGACATATCAACATTTCTCGTTCGTGCTTCGCATATCATCGATTCTAACTATGCGTGGGATCTGCCAATTTTTTTTTCGTGGCCACAAGTTCGGCCCGAATAAACAGTTGCTTCTTGGACGTGGGGTCTGCTCTTTTCGTTCACGTCCCGACTGCGTGACAATATGAAGAACATGCACCAGTTTAACTCACAGAATTATAGGTTGGACAAAAAATATGACTTTGAAGTAATTTGATACCAAATATTAAGATATACATAGCACCGCAGTAAAAACAAAGATACGGATTATGATTGAAACATTTATTCTAAAATGACTCTTTCAGGCAGCACAATCGTTTACCATGCCCTTTTCCATAGCTGCGACTAACCGCTTCACTTGTGGCGATGTTGATACACACCTAAGCGCGCAGAATTATTGCAGCACAGCAAACGTGTTTTTGTTGTGCGGTGCATATTGCACATTAAAAGCGCAATATATCTGTAAAAGGGCTGTCACACCAGCAATGACATCGAAGACCTCCACTGAGAAGTCTTCAAACTCTGCAGCAATCTGTACATGCATTTCGGGGCTCTTTGCTTTCTGTTGTAACGAAGGGTAGGTATTCTGTAATGATAAGCCAATAAGCAAATGATGAACATCGGAAAGAATAAAGATTAACGGAGTAACTATTTACAGTTAAACATCCAGCCTTTTTATTGTTAAAAACTAAATAAGTTCGGTGGTTTTATGATTAAAAAGCGCACTGTTGTAGACTCTCGAGAGTATTTTCCCCGATGTTCATTAACATGCAGCTATATCTGGGTATGCAGGTGCTCTTGTGTTTAGCGCACATCAATATGTTGCTGCTGTGTCAATGAGTGCACCTGGTAGTCCTTTTTGTGCCTCCTCTGTTAGCAAGCTGCCTATTTTCCATTTACTTCAAAGTCTAAAGTTTTTGCGAAATACTTTATTTCTTGATCTGCCTTCCCTTGACAATAAAAAAATGAGTTAAAATTTGCCTGGCCTTTGCTGCACTGTTTGACTCACTTTAAGAGATAAACAAATTGGCTTTCTGTTAAGAAGCAGGATACAGGAAGAAATAAGTGCGACACACTGATCGACAACAAATTGAAAATGTGATCCAAGAATGCCAAGCATACCGTGTAGGAAATTTGGCGTGGAAATATGGTTATGTTGGTTTCCTTGGTATTCCACAAATACTATTTTCCAAAAAGAAATACTACGTTTTCATCACCGTATTGCATAAAAGAGATGATGCGAAATTTGCCCAACATGAGTTGGTACAGGACATATGTAAACAGTTTTGTAGCTCACAATATTACTATGCACAAAAATTACTGAAAACAAATTATTGGGATAATCAGGGTGAACATTAGAAGTGCTTCAGACTGGCTGGCCGACGATTTGATAGTAGGACCTATTTTTTTCAAAGGCGCCGTGTCGCCCTTGACGTGTTAGTTTCAAAAAGGTTAGTGGTGACGTCATCTCCTAGTGGTGGCACGTAAAATGGCAGCATATCCACGGGGTGAATGATGGAGAGCGGTGCGAAGCATCCGTCCGTCCATGCGTCCGCCTGTGTGACCGTCCATGCGTCCATCCGCCCATCCGCCCGTGCGTGCGTCGGTTCGTGCGCCCGTCCCTGCTTTCGCCCATGCATCAACCCCTGCTTCCGTCCATGCGTCCATCCGTCCGTGCAGCCATCCATATATCCGTCACTGCATCTGTCTGTGTGTCTGTTTGTCCATCTAGTCAACACTCCAAGTATTGCCATCGCGCATATTTTCATCATATATTCTGCATATAGAAGCACCGCCATCCAGCAAACATTCCAAAGACTAAACTAGAAGTGGCACACGCACACTTTCTTACGGCTTGCGCTTAGTGTCTACTTGCCACTTTTAGCCTCCTCGAGTTATTGTATATACTAGTTCACTGTATTTATGGCACTGCGGCCCAACGGTCGCTAAACCTTTCTAACACCAAGGAGGTCATGCCCAACGAGTATAACGTAGCAACCCTTTCTTGTCAGATAGTGCCTAATGTACATTCCAATGGCTGCTAATGGGGAATGAGAGACAGGAGATTTCAGCTTTTAGTTAACGCGCGCGCTTCAAATTCTTATATTGTTCAACAACGCACAGAAGAAATCTCCCACCGGCTCCACCTAGCAGGTCAAAGCATAAGAGGTGTTACGTACTACGACGAGGGATGAACGGGTGCTGCTTTAAGAAGCTTCGCCCCTAATATGTCGCCCTATTGAAACGTTTATCAACCAGTCTGAGGCACTTCAACTGTTCACCTTGATTATCCCACTACGTTGTTTCCATCTGTCAGCTCCCACCTAAATTTTGGGAAAGAATGGAATGTTAGGTACAGTACAAGTCAACTCGGGGACATTCGATAAGAATTAGTTATGAAACTTGAAACATATATATATTAGTCATTACGTATAACGATATTGTTGCTGCTTAAAATGAAACGTACAGCCCATTAGGCTGCCTTAGACACGTTCACTTCAGTAGCGCACAATATGAACACCCGCACGCTCTCTAGGAATGATCAACGCCGAGAGCTAACAAACACCGCAGAATTATTGAACAAAAACAGTGGTCACTCGTGCGCAGCGCTCCGCTCCAACACCACCGCCGACAGAGGAGGGCACCGCCAATAATAATATGCGCCGGGTCAATATAAAGTAAGAATATTTATTAGGGAGCCTTTGAGTAGGGGACCCGCCCCAAAGAATTAGCGCGAAGGCCACTGTGCATGCGAAAGGCCCAAACCACGTTTGGATTTTGGGTGTGAGGCACGTTTTTTCGAATCTAGCGGAAGCACCAAAGCCTGGTTTGCGTCAGACAAAGGTGATGACACCCACTGAAGTGACATGACCAAGAATTGGGTGAGTATCCAAAGTGCCGCAGACAGTTTGAAACTCTTCGCTCCTGCTTGACCAAAAGCGTGCATATGCAAGTGGCTTTGGGGCCCGAAACTTCTCGCGAAAGCCTTTAGGGCCCCAAACTTTTGGGGTCTATACTAAAAAACTTTCTAGTGTTTGCTGGCTCTACGTCGCCATCGGTGTGCCTCTTCTTTTAGTACAGATCCAAAGAGGCTCATCACGTGCGATATTCTTGAAATGATGCGTTCGTACGCTCACGCGCTGTGGGAAAAGAGGTGAGCCAACGTTTCTGCGAGCAGACAACACTCCGCTGGCACTCCGGCTATCTATCATGCTTTGTAGCCACCGCAGGTGGCGAGCGCCAATTTCTGGAAAGGTCTATGCATGCGTCGGGAGAAACCACATTGACTTCACCCTTTACTTTCTCGTTGCACAGTCATTGTGATGCAAATAGCAGCTACAATAAGAGGGCATTTGGATAACTTTAGTAAAGGCGCTAAGAAAAATACGGGTGATCGCACATTGTAGGTGGCGCTAGACTCGGCTTTTGGCGTTTCTTTTAGTCATACGCTGCGTAACACGGTTCAATTTAATTCTGTGGCATTACTGGAGTTTGCGAGCCAGAAGTGAGAGTTCAGAACTCTTTCGCGCAAATGGTCTGTCTTTAAAAACGTGTTGTTTTCCTGCAATGTATGAGTACCATGCCACGATGTCACAATAGTGTTAGTAACAATTTTGTTCTCATAGTCGCCAGATTGTACGTAACCTAGTGTTGCACGTGACGTGATGTCATGTAATAATAGGTTAACAAAATCACAGCTTATCGACGATGTGATTGATGATAACTTGCGTGAAGCGTCCGTACATCCTACCGTGCTTTCGTCCATTTGTCCGTGCTGCCATTCGTCCGTCCGTGCGTCCGTCTGTCTGTCCGTCCGTACGTGCGTGCGTCCATCTGCCCATCTGTCCGTGTGTCTGTCCATCCGTGCATGCGTGTAACGTCCGATTGCGTTCGAGAATGCAGACAGCGTGCGGGTAACATCGACGAGACGCCAGCCAAGGAAGGCGAGCGCAAGCGTCTTCAACGTGCCCGCCGCTCTGCTTCGTCTATTCCCCACTAACGATCCGCCACGTTCGGCGACTATTTAGGAGGCTAATGGAGGCACTCCTTTCTCGCACACTTAGGCACAACCCGCGCAGCAGCCAATCGGAGGGTAGCGCTACAGCGCCGTCTAGATAATCCTCGCTCAACTGCATTTCGTGTGTACTTCTATAGTTACTCTACATGCTACCTTTAGGTAGCAGAGTTGCGCTAGCGTACGCCATGTTGGGTTCAAATGTCTTGTGGGAAAGCCACTCACCACCCGCGTAGGAGCAGCGCTCACGCTTCAGAGTACCAAGGTTGATTTATTTATTTTTTTTCGCTTCTTTTAAATTTTTATGAACGTACAAGAAAAAACTCACTTGCTCTGGTCACGCCTGGAAGCCTTGATTTTATGGTCACGTTTTTGGTATGCAATAATGCAAAAAGTGCGTCAGCTCGTTGAACAAGTGATCCATGTGCGTATTTATAGTAGGCCACACATTAGCTCCGGCTGTGGCTTCGGCTTCTTTTGCGCTCTTTTGCTCATTTGCATATGTAAAACTATTTTTCACTCTTGCTCGCTATATCCAGTGAGGGATAGAATATTTTCATCGCATTGTGTTCATTCGTGAACTGTATGAGTTAAACAGTTAAAGTATGAGGTCATTAACTCAATCGAGATGGATAACAATCGAGAATGGCCGTGTGATGCCCGCATTACGCGCGGCTCTCGTATTATGCTCGTATTACAATCGCGGCTGACGACAATTGATGTCAATCGTGGTTCAACAACCCTGTCTTGTCCAACATTCTTTTCGCTTGAAGTTTCAAAGCTGCATTCAATTCACGCGCTAGCAGCAACATCTTGCTGATTCAAATAGTTCTAGTTTAAACTCTCTCTTTATTTTTAGCATTTTGGCCAGCAGACCAATTTCGACGTATGCAGCTAACCCACACCGAACAACTCTGCACGTATAGCGTATCCACTACTGCATCTGTGGTAATACAAATCGAGCGAGTTTTGCAGTGCCGTGGATATATTTTAAAAAAAGCGAAGCGCATGGGAATCTGCACAGAAGTGGAAAAAGGGCACTTGCCCCTTTCAAGCCACAGCAGCACTTGCTTTCACCCAAGCTAGACCAACGCTCTCGTTCTCCCTAAGCCGCCATGCCACAATGATTTGCACCCCCAAGAGAAACTCCTGCCGACGACCATGGCCAAGTGTTTATTCTCGCGACTGAACACTAATCTTTCTATAGCAACACCCACTGCACTTGCGTGTGATCACATAGGCTCTACGTAGTACAATCAGCACAGAATGCATTTGCTGCCATATTTCTCTTGACCAACAGGCAGCATGGCTACATTAGCGAAGAAGCGCGACGAGAATAACAACAGCCGTTGCCAACCCCACCTGATCTGCCCGGAATCCGTGTAGCATTGGCTTCTCCGCAGTGCAAAGGAACCACCAAGACCACGTGATGGCACGCGGTGAATAAGGGCGCTGAACTCCTGTAGGTGGAGCTAGCAGCACTCGGAAAACATTGGCGAACTCTGCTACCTAAAGGTAGAATTCAGTACCTCTATGTACTTTATTTATTTACTTATTTATTTATTTATTTATTTACAAAATACTGTGAATCTCCCATGGGGATTATTACAGGAGTGAGCATCACTGACACAACTTCTGATGTTTCAAACAATAAAAGCACAATAATAAAGAACGCATAATCACTGAACACAGCAGTACGGCATAGAACAATCATACATAGTTATTTGAACCATAACCAAGCACAAAGTACACCAATGGTACACCGACAAAAAACAGGAGTCGATAAAAAACGAAGCATAAAAAGAAGAAAACACAGATCGGGCATTATTATCAAAAAATCGTAATAAACGATAAGTATATGTAGACAAGTTCTTTGGTATGACAATTGGAAGTAGGAAGGGCTGCGTGAAGAAAAACAGGTGATCACTGTATATGCTAACTAGGGTAGAATATATCAGTACCTTCAATTAGTTTGATAAACTTCTTTATATTGAATGCTGTGTAATGACTGAATTCAGTGTGTTCCATTCTCGAATTGCGTGAGAGAAGAACGAATAAGAAAAAGTATTATTACTAAGTGAGTATTCTTCGAGTTCCCGTGCATGCCTTCACCTCAACTGTCTGACGTCTCAAAAGTTCAAGTAAAGATCTGGGTTTGTGTGGAATGATCTGTGTAAAAGTATATAAAGAAATTAAGCTGGAAAACCTTTGCACGACTGTCAAGGGTGGCTAGACCAGCACGGTGTAATAGAGCAGTAGGTGAGTCGTTGCGCCCGTATCTGTTGAAGATAAAGTGCACTGCTTTCCGCTAAACCCTTTCCAGTATAGCGATATTATTCACAGTGTGAAAAAACCACACAATATTAGCATATTCTAAGGCTGGGTGGACAAATGTGACGTAAGCAAGAAGCTTCGTTACATGTGTGGCGAATGACAAGGCCCGTTTAATAAGAAATAATTTGCTCATCGCTTTTTTGGACACTTGACGCACGTGCTTTGTCCAACTAAGATCAGACGAAATTGTGATACCAAGGTATTTGTACTGGTAAGCTCTTCGTAGTGGTACATTATTAAATGGTATTGAAAATCAAACATAGGCACCTTTTTGGCAATGAACATAAATACGGTTTTGTCAATGTTTATAGTCATTTGCCGATCAGTGCACCACTGAGCTATTTTGTTTCTAGGAGACTTCTAGGAGACATTTCATACTGTTCGAATGATACTATCTTCCTTTCTTTCTCGTATCTACTTTTCTCATTATCAGTTACGCCACACACATGACGAGAGGAGATTCGTCCCTGAAAAAGTTATGGAAGAAACCGAACCAGTCGTGGCAGTTCCAATCACCTATGTGGGCCTGGGAACACGCTCCTTTCTGGTCTTATGTGTGTTGAGAGCGTACGAATAAATTATCTCGTTATTACCATCGCTCCATTCACACAGGCGAGAGGCTGTGATTCCAACGACTTCCAAATAAATTTTCGCGCCACTTAATTTGAATGTTTGTCTTCATGCCACGTTTCTTCGTGTTCTATTCAAGGGTAGTTTCTGCTGAGACAAAAACCTGTTGTATCCTGTCACAATACTTTCGCGCTCAGATCCGTTGTAATATTTTTCTATGAGTATGTTGTGTGTATGTGTCTCTGTGTACGTGTACGTATGTGTATGTGTGTGCGTGAGTGTGTGTCTTGTCTTCGAGTGTGTGTGTTTCACTATGAGCCAGCAGAACCAGCGAAGCATACTTAGACATTTAACATGCTGTTTTTTTTTCGCGCTTTCATCAATGCTGCATTATTTCCCGTTTGCTTTTCTTTTTTCTCTGATAAGATGACGACGTCAACTTCTCCATCAAATGTGACTGCTGCGCAGCAAACATTCATCCCAGCCTTCGTGCCACTCCACAAGGTAATATGTGATAGCGGCAGACATTTTTTGTTGTTCTTTAATAGGAGGAAGCTCAGTATTTGTGGTAATTTTTGCTCCGTACTTCAATTTCGCCCACGCTATTTCAGCACTTCAAGAGATAAATATCGCAGAAAGAATGGAGTGCGAAATTTTTGTTATGTGTGGTTGTATTCAAGCATAATCAGTTGGCTGGCAATACAAGGATCTGGAACCCAGTTACCTGGTCTTCGGCCGTGCGATCGAACGAGATTCGCTGACAGCATTCTGCTCTCGCCAAAAAATAACAAAATATTTCATGCAGGAGAAACAATAATCGGCAAAATTTTATTACATGACACATAAAATGGAAGGTCTTCTCTGGCGCTATGTCTTTGGGGTCTCGGCGTGGCTGTTGCTTGGCCTGCACATGCAAACCTCAAAAAGAAACTATATGTGCGTAACTATTCATGAAGTTCACTAATCCTGATTTTTTCTTGATGTTCAAACGCAATAAGTTTTACGCTTGACATTTACGATGGCTGGCTGGGACTTGTAATGCTATCAAGTGTTTGTTGCTTTCTCGCAAACTAGCAAAAGTAAACTGCCCTTGTATACGGTCTAGTTCTTACTCCAGCAAACGCATAAGATGTCACTGCAAGTAATGCTGGTCATTTTACAATATAACAAGTCTAAACACACATGGAATCATTTGTTTCTTACTGGACATTATCATAACACGACCGATTCTGCCGTGTATGTTATATCAAAAATGCTGCTAATAAGTCAGGCGTAGAAAATATTACAGTACTCAATTGGTAGCTGCTCGTAAAGTAATTTAAACAGTCAGTCAATAAGTTTACGTTTTTCTCTTGTTTACTGATTTCTTCAGTAGCGACATGATGCTTGAATTTGCAACATGTATCGACGCGTCTGTACAGATGTTTATTTTATTTATTGAGAAAGTGCAATCCGAATCGCAAAAAAATTAGCATCACCATGATCGGAGTTCACTTTGAATGCGTTTTATTAGCCGTTCTTTTTTGTATGACTTTCTCAGCAAACTGTCAGAAAGCAACATTCTGTGTCTGGAAGTTGTCAGACTTCGTGCGCGTCGCCTTCTCAATTGCTAGCTCAGCTTTGGATCTCGGCACATGCCTTTACAGCCCTGTAAGAAAACGGGAGACTGTGCGTGTAACACTGACTATTTCAAACTATGCCAACTCCAAGTACATTTCTAAAGTGTCCACTGTGTCATAATTCTACCTTTTGGGAATGAGCAAAGGGCCCACAATGCACCTTTAAAACAACTCGTGAACCTATATGCTACTTCTCGCTTCGTTTATGCCTTTGCTGTTGAAGATCAAATATGACGACACAATTTCTAAAGAGAAGCCCTTTAGAAAACTCACTTGTGTGTTTTTAAAGAGCTGCTATACAAATCGCTTGGATGCCTCTTTGAAATCCTACTCATGTGTTTATAAAAGGCCACCCGTCACAAAGACGGTACAACTATTACAAAGCAGCCAATAAATAAAAAGACATTGCAAACAGACCGTGAACGTGATTCCTATTAGCTTCACGGGGATTCCCATCAGCTTCGCGGTCTAAAAAGCATTGGGCTACGTAAGCTACGGCAACACTCTTCAGGTTCAACTGTGACCGGCAATGTAGCGTGGTGCTGCGGAAGCAAAAAAAAACAGCGAAAAATACACCCCATTCTTTTTTCTTCAGTACAGTCTTTGTGTTTCTCTTCAAAGGCACCGCTGAAGTAGTAAGTGGTTCTTGAAGGAAAGGATAAGGGAGCTAATTTCTGGGCCCAATCTGGCGACACGGCTAAGCTCCTTGAAGCATGTGGGGTAAGAGAATAAAAGCAAGAATAAACATTGGCCACACACCAGTGTAGGAAGAAAATAGAAGAGATAGGAAAGATGGGGAACACCATCGAAGGAGCCCGAGGACAAGGCACCGATCGACGAAAGCAAAATGGCTTCACGAGATCGCGCAACACCTGGCTGATTGCTGAGGGCTACATGGCGTTGGAGATCGCGAATGTCACAATTGTCGAGCACGAAATCATGCCTGCGAGTTTCTGAAATACTCTAGGAATGTTATGCTTTCGTAGAACTTTCCAAGACCATTTCTTTCTTTCGACTCAGTCATAATACGGGTAGACAAACGCTTCGGTTGCAAGGCCTTAGCAAGGGCTTTCTTCTTCTTGTGTTTTTCTTTTCTAGGGCGAGGGCTCCTACCTCCTTTTTTGTATGTTCGTGCGCGTGTTTGCATGTGTTCGTGTGTATAGGTGAATACCAAATTCATTAAGTTGAACAATTTTGGGGAAGGGGGGGTGATGTTACTCGAGTAGTTTAATTCTGCATTACTTTAATATAATCAGTGAGCTTGGAAATGGCTTGTGTCAGAGAAGCTTTCGCTTATGGCTGCGTTCTGTGTAACGTCTAGCATGCTCTAAACCACTGGCAAATATGCGCACGAAAGGTTTTCGAAGTAGCCGTGCTCACGCTACGTGGTCTCAAGGGAACACCCGCAGTAATGTGTATGCTTTTTATAATAGGAGGCCAACATTATATCATGAAGTCGTTTTGATAATCACATGTTCTGAAAACTGATGGCAATGCAGACTATCATTCAGTATCATTGCGGTATTACATTTTGCATTGTGAAGCCTGTATACAGGACCCGTGTTTGTTAAGCATGAAAGTTCTTTCCAAGCAGAGGAAGCTATTTCAACTGTATTTCCGAGCAGGCGCGTGTCTGTGTGTTAAAACACCAGCTTGCTACGCAAGCGGCCTGGGTTCGATTGTTACTCGTATTCGGATAGTTTTACTTTTTATTTCTTTAGCTTTTTTCTAGATATCTCGGTCTCACACAAACTGGTGTTTTTTCGCTCGCAACTAATGATGCCGACGCTGAAACAGGTGCCAATGCTAAAATTTCTGCCAACGCTTGTTTGGCAGAATTTTGTTTTTGTGCTAGTGCACAAATAGTGCGTAAATACAGCCAGAGTGTTCGCTTGATAATTCACAGGAAATGTAACAAGCCGGCACGTGAGATATGAAGTAGTGTTAACAGAACTTGTCTGATTCTTCAACTGAAGCGTTTTCTTTTTGTTTTGGCCATTACGAGGGCATGAAAAGACACGCTTGTATCGTTTGCAAGTCAGGCCGTTCTCGTATACTTGATTACAATACTATATTCTGCTCAGTTAGAAACGTAGTCTTAGCAATTGCCATGATTCAGCCATCTGGTCTACTTCTGATACGAACGACTCGGTGCCGATAATGGTGAGCTGTATGTGATGACTACATAAATTTATACTGCCAGGACCTTGACGCGCCTCTCCATTCTGGCGAATCGCGTATGTGAGAAATGCAATCATTCTGATTTAACCCAAATGGAGCTTTCACTTCACGAAATACACTTCCACACTAACAACATCGTTGTGAAACAAGAAAGAATTAGGAATAGTTTTTCACTTCACTTTCGGATGTTTTACATCAAAAAGGCAGAGCCAGCGTCCCGGTACACCCATCTCTCTTTGTGCCATGGCCAGCTATGAACCAAGCGTCACAACTGACACGGGAGCTATAATAAACTTGTGCAGCGTGCTTTGCAGCAGCATAAATTTTGCGGGTCATTTATCAAGGCGTCACCTGGTCTCCTGCTGCACATATTTCACGTTTCGCTGTCAAGCGGAACATGCTCGGCCCTTGTCATTATTGTTGATGCCTGCTGGCGCCCTGCTTTCACTCGACGTCACTTTGCCATGCTTCATCGTCGGGTGAGTCCCATGTAAGCTTTACGTTTTCTGGCAGCTGATATAACATGCTTCTTGTTTCTGCAGTCCGCTAGAGCAGCTACGCTTTTCCGATCTCCTGGCATGATCGTGTATTGTCTTACTCTTCCTGTAATGATATCGAATGTAGCACAAGAATATCTTTCACATATTGTAGATTTCAACGTAAAGCGCTGATCTCGATTTTCGCTTGTATCAAAACAAGGGATTTACCGCAATAAAGAAAGCAAGGTAGTACATCTCTTCACAAAAACAACGGATTTAGAACACGAGTTGAAAATTGCCGGGAAAGAAAAAAAACATACAGACAATCTTTTTTTCTGGTAGCCATTTTTTTACCTCTAATGTCTGTAGTGATTCAGAGCCGTTCAATACACTCGTGTTTCACGCACTACCTCTGCATAGTCACTAGTGTCTCTATTATTGAGCATTAACGCTTTGTGAAAAAGAAGAACATTATTTACGCATTCATGATGGGTATTGGTGCATAGGCAGAAATAATAGCGGCAGATTGTTATTTTGAGATATAAACACACAAAAAATAGGAAGAGCAGGCATTGAAGAGAAAGGCATGAAAAATGTTTCGTTCGTCTCGCCAATGTAGAAAAAATAAAAACCTTGCCAATAACTTTGTTCACGGCAATAGCTATCATAAAAACTGCATCTTTAGATGCTCTTTTTTATGTGTTTTCTACTCTAAGTTTTATTTTGCTTCAGTAAACGTTAACTATGAATATATTAGCAATAGATAATCTATAGATGGTAGAGAAATGAATGCAATAGACGAAACGAAAGTGGTCATGTTTAGGCATTATTTTATTGTTCACTTTGTATATTTCACGCACTGGGTAGTCATTTGTAATGTCGTCTAAGGAATGCTTTGTGTGTGTGCGCGTTCTCGAAAATCAGCTTCATTAGAATAGGAGACCACATCTACACTGCAGTAGGAGCAACTCAATTCTTTTTTCTAATTACACCATTCTGATGAACCTGACGTCATGAGTCGAGTCCCGACTGCAGATGTAGCATGCGTTCGTTGCTCGGGACTGCGAAAACTTCTCGTCTACCTAATACATTTGATCCACGAAAACCCCACATGGACAAGATGATTTTTGATGTTTCTCAATCTACGTCTTGCCTCCTAGTTAGTTTCTGCATAAAAGGCACGCGAAATCTGTGAGTGGCGTTACCGGTCAATGACAGTCTAGAAATTTTCATTGTTCGTGTTCAATTCGTCCAAAAGATTGATTGATTGATTGATTGATTGATTGATTTATATGTGGGGTTTAACGTCCCAAAACCACCATACGATTATGAGAGATGCTGTAGTGGAGGGCTCCGAAATTTCGACCACCTGGGGTTCTTTAACGTGCACCCAAATCTGAGCACACGGGCCTGCATTATTTCCGCCTCCACCGGAAATGCAGCCACCGCAGCCTAAACTTGATCCCGCGACCTGCGCGTTAGCAGTCGAGTACCTTTGCCACTAGACCACCGCGGCGGGGCATTACGTCCAAAAGAGGAAACGTGCTCAAAAATGACATCTATTTCTTGTCTCTGCGCAATTCATGCACGCCCAGATATAAAATGCGCTCCTAATTGCTAGCGCAATAGAAAATGGCACTAAGATAACCATGCGACAAGCCGAAGGTGCTCCAGCACCTAGCACCTGGACTGCTGGTGCTTATCATGCAAAAGAAAAAAAAAAGAACGGTGCAGACGTCAAGATTCGTTCAAAATGGGGACTAATCAATCTGAGAGCAGCCTTTGAAGACGCCATATGTGGTAGCAATTCTAAATTAATAAGCACTGGACTAGACATTAAAACTAAAATGGGTATTGGTGCTTAAACAGCTTAACGAACCCGGGATATAGAGTTAATAAAATTGACGGATGTGTAGTGGTGGACCAAAACGACGATAAGGGGATTTGGCGGACACCAGGTAGTGGAGCTCTGGCTGATCGAAGGTAATGAAGGTGATCTTGCTGTTCGGCTGCTGAGAGTCACTGTGTCAACGTTCATCTTTCTTTGGTTCGCGCTGTACCGCGACACTGGTGGAGGAGCCGGAGTTATTCGGTCTGCTACTCCTTCGCCATCAAACTGGACGGCGACTGCCACAGAAACGAGCGTGCATGACCGAGGAGGGACAACCACATCGTCATCAGTTAGACGCTGTTGGTTTGCTCCTGCCTGTGTACAATCAGGTGCGCCCGAACTGTTGCAGAATGCAATCAAACTGTCTGGGATATTGATGACGGCACCGTACTCTCGTAAGAAGTTCCTACCAATAATTAGATCCTTGCAGCATGCGGCGAGAAAGACGAACGACGCAACGAAAGAAGAACCTCCTATGTCAATTCTCGCTGTGCATCTTCCAGAGGGCATCAATAACTGACCACCTGCCGTCCATATTTGAGGGCCTGTCCACGGCGTCTTCACTTTCTTGAGGTGGATGGCAAGGTCCTGACTGACAATAGAAAAGTAGGCTCCGGTGTCTACTAAGGCTGTTATTTTCTGGCCGTCAAGAAAAACACTCAGGTCGGTGGTCACAATGTCGTCGCTCTGACGTCTTGTCGGATTTACAGCGTCGTGTAATGGGGGCATTTCGTCGTCATCTTCATGGCCTGCAACCTTACCCCCGGAGGTCACTGCCCTCACTTTCCCCGGTGTGGGCTGGGTGACCTTATTGCGTAAGGTCCGCAGAGGTACGTCGGTGTGACGAAGGTGAATGAGCGGGAGAAGGAGAGCGGGATATACGTCCCAAACCTGGCTGGCGGGTAGGTATTGCCTCTTTGTCAGAAGTATGGTATTCGTAAAAGTGAGAACGGGCTCCATGGAAAGAGGCATCCTCCCGGCGTGTTATGCATTCTTCGGTCGCACGTCGATCGCCAGACCATGTTCAAAGAGGGCGGAAAGAATCACTGCGGTGCCAGCAATGACGGGCAATATGACCTGCACCTCCGTAGTTAAAGCTTAGTGGACGTCGATCGATTGTGCGCCGTGCGTCTGTTCTTCGGAGCGGTGGACGTCTGAGCCTCCCTCTTGCGACGATGTCCATGGTGCTGCTGTGGACGCCTGGTGGTACGTCGGTTCGCTTGGTGGTCAGCTCAGGGTCTGCTCTTGCGGTGGTGACCAAGGCGCCGTCGGCACTGGGTGATATGGCAGCAATGTACCAGATGGTGAACGTCGCAGAGCATCGGCATAGCTCATGGGACGGTGCTCGTCACCAGGACCAGTGGTAGAAAATGCGTGGCGGATTTCGTCGCGTATCAGTTCAGCGACGGACGCAACGGGGGTTTGAGCAACTGCATGATTCCGGAACTTTTGCAGTTATTCGCGAACTATCTTGCTAATGAGGTCTCGCAAGGAGCTTTGATCCTCAAATATGGCGGCAGAAATGATTGGGGCGCTGCTAGACATTCGATGATACTGCCTGCATTGTTGATGGAGGGCCTTCTCGATAGCAGTAGCCTCCTTGATAAAGTCAACTAGGGTACTTGTAGGGTGGCGCAGTAGCCCGGCGAAAAGTTGCTCCTTAACGCCACGCATAAGGTAGCTCAACTTCCTATCTTCACTCATCTTCGGGTCAGCTCAACGAAAAAGACGAGTCATATCTTCAGCAAACATAGTAACGCTTTCATTAGGTTTTTGAACCCGTGGCTTCAACAGCTGCTGCGCACGGTCGCGTCGATCGACATTGGTGAACGTATCGACAAGCTGTTGTCGGAAGTCGCCCCAAGTTAACAGACTGGCTTCTCTGTTCTCATACCAAATTTTCGCACCGCCGTAAAGGTATAAATAGGCGCGTGAGAGCTTTTCTTGTTCAGGCCACAGATTAATCTTGGCGACACGCTCATAGTGCTCAAGCCAGTCGTCCACGTCTTTATGGGCGCCGCCACTAAAGTGATCGGGAACCAGCGGTTGAAAGATGGTTACCTGTGAAGGGTGTGTTGGCGGGGGGCCTTGGGGGCCGGTTGCGTACTGGCGTTGGCCATTTGGAAAGGTAATCGGCACTTGCGAAGTTCCGTGGAAGGAGTGAACTCTGTAGCGAGGCCCATCAGCCGCCGACTGAACCGGTGCACGGGAGTTGCATTGGGTGACAATGCATCCGAGCTAGATGAACGGCTCCCAGGGGGAGTATGGAGCATTAGGTACGGTTGCGCCCCAGCACTTCCACCAGTGTCACGCGCGTTATTTGTCAAATATTGCTAAATACTTAAAGAAAATTTGATAAGGATCTTTAGATAGGTGATAATTAATCAATGCTACAGATAAGAAGCACGAATGTTTCGTGTGTTTTTTTTTTCAAATTTTGTAGACTCGGTAATAAAACAGATTGCTTCCGACAAGCAAAGATGTGGAGGATTGTTATTTTTTGTGAAGCACACTGGTCTTCATAGACTCATGATGACTACGCATGCCGCGGGGTTTAAACCCTGCATCACCCATTGCTTTGTTGAACAATCGCGGCCAGTTAAGCAACAGTATTTAAAGAGAAGTTTAAAAATAGCTTGGCCGTAGGTCACATGACGAAAGAAAGTGCTGATGTACTATTCCAAAACTGGAGCCTCACATTCATCGTTTTGGTTAATCGTTTCACGGCTGTTGTTCTACAGGCTGCCGCCGTTTTCAATGTTCTCGTTAAAAGGCAGAATATTCATCCAAACCAAGAACACCGTTCATGCGTTTTTGCCAATTTTAATGATCATATTGGAAAGGAAGCAGTGCTATGGTCAGTAGTTTGAATTTAATGCCATATTCTTGTTGTAGCGGTCAGTCTACGCATTCTGATTTCACCAGGATGCAAGTAAAGAGTTTACAGCGAGAGGAAGTTATTCGACAAACAAACATGCAAAGAATGCTTCACCGTATTTGTTAAGGCCCTAGTCATGCACTGTGATAGAAAGGCTTCGAACGCAAACAAAACGAAACTGCAAACAGGTACAAAATATAGATAGCAGACGCAACTTGTGCAGAAGAACGATTTTTCAGCTGTTGCCCCAAAATTGTCCTAAAAGAAGAATTTTTTCTTTTTATGGTGTTAAATTGCCTCCTGTAATTCTCTTTGTTTTGTGAGCGTCTGCAAAAACACTGGATATCAAAGTTCGGAAAAGTTTTGGGTGATTACAAAATAAACCATGAACGTCGTGCAGAAACAATCATCAGGGTAAAAGAAAACCCTGGGCTGGCACACGAGGTAGGTTTACGCGGCGGAGTATATCAGCAGAACAAAGAACAAAAGTAAACGGAAAGCCTCATTACTAGTGAAGTTTAAAGAAAAAATCGAAACGGTAGTTTGGATAAGCATTCGCCTATGAAGCAACAAAAAGTGGTATTTGCCACGGGCGTTGGTAATGGCGTTGATCGCTAAATGATGAGATCTAAAGTCACTACCCGGAACAAACCGGAAAATCTTGAGGTATAAACGCTTTCAGGCCACGAAGTTTGGTAAGTATATAAAAAGTATGGCGAAGTTGCAGTAACAATTGTAACTCCCACAACTTTTTCGCTGGCCGTCAGGAATTCAGTCTTCGATTGCAGAACATTTGAAAGGCGTCATTTATTGTGTCTATGTCGTTCTGATTTATTTCCGCTACAATGAAGTCACTCTGCTTTTTCGTTTTAATGCGTTATTGCCCTAAACATAAAGATACAGTACTCTAAGCGCCGAAAAGTAAGTTACAACAGTGCGTCACCAACTGTTGTTTGAATGCCTGCTGTGCCTGCTGTTTTAACATTATTTTTAGTTATTTACCGGGGTAGTTAAATGACCCTTATTTTAAAGAAACATATCCTCCAACACCTTCTGTATCCAATATACTTCTCAATTAACATGTATAATGTTGAAGATCTATTTTTGAACGCACATTGCTTGCATAGCCGAGCAAATTGAAAGAGTGGTCACACGGACGCGCTTAGAAGAGCTACGAAGCCATTGCTCGTCATTCGTACTTATAAAAACGTACACATGCGAAGAGGTATAAGGCACCAAACGTTACAGAAACAGTGACAAACAAGCACCCTTACACGCGGCACCTCGCACTGACTGGAAGCGATAGATTGAGCAAAACGAAATACGATGTTTTCTCGTAAAAGCGAATGAGTTGAAAAAAAAACAACTTCCCATATCTGTTTTCTCAACAGAACTGCCACAAAGAGCCCGTGATAAGTTGCAGTTCACGCGCATTGTTGGTTAGATAGAGGACCCACGCGGCCGAGGTGAAAATGCCGGTATGCATTCCCGAAACCTATCGTACAAGTAGTTTCTATAGCAACGCCACTGCATCTGGCGGTGAATGTCTGGGTGTTTTTCTCTAGCGAGACACCGCCGCACTTCGCTCACGTACTTTTATTTTGGCTGTCGCTAAAGGCGAGACAGCCATAAGAAATTGATTAGCTTTTTTTTTGCATTTGCACTTTCTCTAGAAGCCAGTCATACCTTTGCATGGTTTCCGATTCTACGAGTTTTTTTTTCTTCTCATGACAGATACTCACAAAAGATTGCGAAAACCATCGCGTCATGGTCTGTATGATAGAAAATTGATTGGGGTTGGCTGTACTTTTCAACAATCAAGTCACTTCATTATCGTTGGGCATCTTTCAGTCAGGAGGCCGCCTGCAGCAGTTGCTTAGATGCGAGGTATTTTAAGCATGCACAAAGCTTTAGTTTAACGTCAGTTGAGGCGAGGTCAATTTTTAAGTCATAGCACATAACAAGGCTCTTTTTCTCTTGTTCGTTATGGCAGCCTTGTTTCGCTCTCGAGAAAGTGGGAATAGTACCGTAGCTCCTAAAAGTCAATTTAGTTGCGCAATTCGGTCACTTATTTAGTACAGACGACATAGAATCTCGGCAATACACGCATTCTGCTCGTATACTCTGTTAGCCTTTTGCACGAAGAAAGTGTAAAAAAGAGTCGTTTTGTGGCCTCTGCAACACTTCCACATTTCTGTTGTCGCACAGCTGCTCGATAGTAATGACATTATTTTATTGTCTCTTTCTCTTCCTGAAGATTTAGATTTCGCAAAGACGGGACTCTTGCTTCAATGGCACCATGCATGTTGAGTACGCCTGCAACCATAGCGCACAATTAAAGTTGTCAAATTGAGCATTTGAGGATGTGGACTGACGTTTGGAGCTGCAAAATACTATTTGGACTGATTGTAGGAGAGAGTGCGCTCAAAGACATGGGACAAGAAGGGTAGTGCAGCCTACATGTGCTTGTACTGCACACCCTTTTCATTCGTTTGCTCTTAACGCGCTGCTTCAGTTCAGTGAACTTCAACCAGCTAAAAACTGCTAAATTTGTAGTGCTGAAATGGACGTGACGTAGCGTAAGATAGAAGTGTGGCGCTTTGGGCTAGCTGTTATGACATGACGGTAGTAATAGAGTGAGAACAGAACGACGACAAAGGTCTCCTTTTTGTTTGTTTGTCGCCGTTCTGTTCTCGCACTCTGACTACCGTAGCATAAGACACACGATTCACACGGCGACTTGCCCAGCTTTAAAGTTTGTTTCAGCCAACTCGCCCTGCTTACCCACTCCGACCAATAGGAGTGTGTTTAGAGAGGTTTTAATGCCCGATAGATCTCCGCAATCACATATTGCTCGACTTGCCACTTTTTATTTTTGCAACGACAATGGTCACTGGAGTTTTTGACCTTCCTCGAACTTCCCGCATTGCAAAAAAATCAATTGCAAGAATTTTTAAAATACACATGCATTGTTCTGGTTTTATTCCCCGAAACCACCACGTTGTTGTGTTTAACGCCACAAATAGTCGAGACATTGGGATCACCTGGTGTTTTTAACGTGCACCTAAATATTAGTACGCCATCGTCAGTCACTGCGTCTCCATCACTGTGCGACATTCGCGGCCGGGATTCGATCTCACACCCTCCCGCTGACCAATCGAGCACCGTAGCCTTTTGAGAATTACGCAGGCATATATTTACTGACATGCACTATCTGCACAAGTATTTATAGTAGAGTATGAAAAAGACAGGAATTTAGAGATGGCCAAGATGAGGAAGAATGTGTTGGAGATCATCGAGGTCGCGCACCGAGAATAAAAGTTGAGGTGAACGTAAAGTTAGAATAGGGAAGAAAAACGATGCAGTAAAAGGGTTTTCTCGCTAAAGAATGGAGGAGCCCGCGGTGCGAACTCACTGGGAACCGATGTCAGGTGGCTGAAAGCATGCGGCAGTAACATCGCTGCTTGCTTGGCTGCGTTCCTGAGTGGAGGTTTTGTACGTGTACGTGTCCCCTATGTACCCATTGCGTGCACTGTTTGTGGCAGTATACATGAATCAAGGAATGGCTGTTTCTGCATAGGACTGCCATGCAAAGGGCGTTGAAACGGGAATCTGAAAACTAAAGATGAGCAGGGTCACAATATCAAAATGTCCAGAGGAAACTCCTTTGAAAGCTGCACCCATTGACGCTGAGGAAAGTGTGTACGAGCTCCACCGTGGATTTTTTCGCCGAGAGATTTAGTGAAGCCCTTATCTAGGATAACATTTTTTCGACCGTAATAATGAAGTAGTGCTTACATTTCTCTGTCACCGACTGTTCATGTAAAAGAACCCTGCAACACTTCTTCAAGTAGCAATAGAATGAACTATATTGAGCATATTGCGTCACGAAATCACCGTTGAAGAAATTTTTAGAATTCGTTCATTACGAGCGGAGTTACAAAAATTTGTCGCACGCTGAAATTACATTCTCTCTTCTCTGGTCTCAACGAAAGCACTGTAAGCTAAGCAGAGAAGAAGGACACTGTGCAAGAAAATACGTCTCGTGCACCTCTTGACCTTAAGCACCTTACGTTTTCTTTTCATCGAATGCGTGGTTTCACAGTCTGATCGTGCGCCCACGCGTGTACAAGTCATGGTCTCCCACGGCGGCCTCAGTAAGAACCGAATTGGTCATGTCCAAATCATATAATGGCTGATAGAATGGCTGTGACGAGTGACTTTTGAGCTTGTAGCGTCGTCTGTCGAGAGAAGAGAGCAATTTTAGCTGGTTTTAAGAATTTACTGTGTGTGTATTTTTGCGTGCTGTGCTATACTATTTAACTCACGTGTTCTCCGGAGCGTCCGCTACCGATCGGCCACGCTTGGTGACAATGCTAAAAGGTGTTGCAGGGCACCATCAGGAATTCTATGTAAAAATATTCAAAAACAAAGAGCTCATTTTTCTGTGGTACGCACAATAACAATGAACAGAGAACACTAAAAGACAAAGATTTCAAGGAAACAACTCTTAGTAGTAGTTGTAACGTAAATGTGACGGAAGAAAAGTGAACAAAACACAACACTGACTTCGTTGTCTGTTAGTTTTCATTATTATTGCGTGTTAACATTGTGTCAATTGTTCATGCCAGTGTTTCAGGCTTTTCCTTTTTTTGTTTCATTCATAGCACAGGAGCAAATCACATTTGAATCGGGGCAACCTGTCAATTTTGCCATCACTGTCACTTTACGGATGAAGTTGTCCCGCACGCTAGGGCCTAAAAGAAAATAGAAAGTAAAGACGAGTCCCTGAAGCTCTGACTTTTGTAGTCCTTGTTTTTTTTTTCTCTTTTTGTGGCGAGAGCATTAGATTTTACCACCGGTGTCACCCTCACTCACCATATATGTGTACGTATATATATATATATATATATATATATATATATATATATATATATATATATATATATATATATATATATATATATATATATATATATATATATATATATATATATATATATAAATATATATATATATATATATATATATATATATATTGTGGGCATTTGTTACATCGTCCTCATCTCTGCATGATCACAATCCCTATCATCCACTTGTCTATTTGTCGTCATTGCCACTCTGGGTGATCATCATCGTCATCGTCTGTGTACTGGCTCTGCCCGTTCGTTTTGCGAGGTCGTTCCTCAAATAAACACTGACGCAGCCAATACTACCAAGACTTCATACGTGGTGGAGATGTATTCTCGGTCCTCTGATTTCCCGCAGCCCGCTCTACCCCCTGAAGCTTCGTTCAGGCGGCCGCTTGCGCCCACAGTCAGGCAGCATGTCCCAGACCGAGCCTGCTGGCGCTGATGTCATCAACCGCGCACCGCCGCAAGCTGCCTCTCCTACATACACGGACATCAGTGGGAACCCCCGCTCTTCGCTGGTCTTCGGGGAGAAGACGTAGAAGGCTGGCTCGATGACTACGACCGCGTAAGTGCCGCTAATAGGTGGGACGAGGCCGCTAAACGGCGTTACGTGCCTTTTTATCTGACTGGAGTCACAAAGACATGGTATTTTAACCACGTGGTTGACTTACCCAACTGGGCTACCTTCCAGCAGCATCTGCGACACGTCTTTGGGACAGTGGACATTCGATCCACCGTCGCGAAGAGGACACTCGATACTCGCCGACAACATCCCGGGGAATCGTACACTTTATACATCGAGGATGTCCTCGCACTGTGCCGGCTTGTCAATCAATCCATGCCGGAATCGGACAAAGTGCGCCATATATTGAAAGGCATTGGGCCTGTTGCCTTAAATACCCTCGCTCTGCAAAACCCAGCTACCATCGCTGATGTCGTGACGACATGCCAGCGCCTTGATGCGCTGGACTTCGTTCGCCTCCAACCGGACATTGGCGACCCCCGCTCCACGTCACATGGCCATATGCGTGACCTCATCCGTGACATTATACGCGAAGAATTGCGGTCCATCGGCTTCACACCTCCTACACCGCGTCCAACTCAGCCTACGGGAGTGCCCTTACGTGACATCATCAGGGAGGAACTTACATCCTGGCCCGCTCTGCGCCCGTACAGCCACCTTCTTCTCGCCCTATATCCACGTACACTCATGTTGCTGCCATGCCTCCCAGCAACGCCCACGCGACATTGCCGCGTCCATCCTACGCGTCAGGTGCTGCCACTCTCCCGGTGAACTACCATTCCATGCCCCCTGACACATCGGCCCACCTGACCGCACTATCTCAGGTGCCCCGAATGTCTTCTATTCCCTACCGTGGCGCTCGTTTCGCTCTGTCTGCTACTACTGCGGCTATCGCGGCCACATATCTCGTTTCTGCCGAAAGTGCCAGCAAGATGAGCGTCAGAACGACGTGCGCGAACGGGATTTGTACACTGGGGCGTCTTATCAAGGTCGGCGTTATTCGTCTCCCCCGCACCAGTCTCCATCTCCTCCGGCATCGACTGCACCGCGAAACAGCCGAAACACGAGACGCCGCTCGCTTTCGCCTTTTCGCCGTTCCACTTCTCCACTTCGGCCTGTCTCATTCTCATCTGATATTCATTCGGAAAACTAAGTGATGCAGTTTGTGGAGGAAAAACTGCATTCGGAATTAGAACTGAAATTCCTCTATCAGGTCCGTGTAACATGGTTTCTGTGGAAGTGGAACGAGTGCGAGTCGATGCTTTGGTGGATACAGGTGCGACATTGTCTTTGATTGCTGATGATTTGTGGGAACATTTAAGGAAAGTAATGACGCCTTACGATGGCCCCCCGTTAGTTGCTGCCCAGGGGAACGTCATTCGCCCTTCCGCGTTTTGTACTCTGCGTGTTTTCATCGACGGCATCCGCCATCATGTCCAGTTTGCTGTCCTGTCCCGCTGCTCTCCTCAACTAATATTCGGGTGTGATTTTCTACATCAGCTTCCGCGGCGATTTGTTGTGGACAATGCGTCGTTCACCTCGCTGACACCGACTACATACTTGACGACGACAATCAGAAGCCACTTCGTCTAGTCGCTGCGAAAGACACCGAACTGCCGCCACTACAACAGCAAATTGTCAGCATTACGTCCAACAACATCTGTCACGGTGATCTATTGGTCTCACCGTCACCACTTTGCGTTCGTAAAAGTATATTTCTTCCGTCTGGCGTCGTTCGTACTTGCAATGGCTCTGCACTTGTCACCGCTGTCAACTCTACACCGTAGAAGATCCCACTGCCACAGGGCACTACTGTGGCCCGTGTTACCGACTTCGAGGCTGTAATAGTCGCGCCACTTCAGGCAATCGCATCCAAAGACCCTTCCTTTGGTGAAAATGTTTCTTCCTCCGCCTTTACCACCATTATCAGCAGCGAATTGGCATATTCACAGAGGCAGCAGCTGCTCGCATTGTAACAGAAACATGCAACTTATTTTGATATTTGCTCGTCTAAGCTGGGCCGCACTAATACTACAGCACATCGAATTTGAACTGTTGGGACATCTATCGTACACCGCCGACCATACCGCGTGTCTCTAGCTGAACGAAAAATTATAGAAAAAAAGTTTCTGGCATGCTTAAACGGGAAGTCATCCGTCTCTTATCAAGCCCTTTGTCGTCTTTTATTGTTTTGGTACGTAAAAAGGATGGCTCTGTACGTTTTTGCGTGGACTACCGGGCGCTCAATGTCCACCAATCATGTACCAACAATTGATTTCGAGAGTGCTTGCTTGCAAGAGAGTGCTCAAGTTCTATCAATATATCTATGAAAAAAAGGGATTGTGCTCAGAGCTGAGGAAATAGTGTACTGTAAGAGCACCACCAAAGATGTACCAACAACAAAATTGTACAATGCATGACTAAAGCTTATTTTCATAGAATCGGGCCTTTTCGATCTGTAAGCACACACCAAATAAGTGTTTCTTTAGCATATATGTTCGCTGCATACTCAGCAGAGCGGCCATCACCTGCGACGAGAAATTCTAGCTGTAGTAACTGTGCAACTTAACTCTAACAATAAATGTAGCAAGCCTGAAATATTTTAGGCCCATCACGTAAATAAATATTACCTATAATATGGGGTCATGGCTGAGGATTAAAAGTAGTGCCTATCCTGTCGACAGGACACGAAAGTACTCAATGCATTGCAGAGCGAAAAAAAATCAGAAGTGCACGCATACGCAATCGCTCATTTAACAAATTTAGCAAAACTACATTGCTCTCACTGCGGGAGCTATCTTACTTCAATGTGGAAGTATACTTCCTGATTCCATATCATGCATTCACTTCACTTCGAGGTCAGCACTTCAGGGCAAGTGCCGCATCTGACGGCAGAATCGGACCCTTGTCCTGAAGCCACGCTATTGAAATCGAGCGCCGCAACCCAATGAGAGCGACGTTCATTCAGCGATCTTGATGTTCAGTTATATGCATATACTTGTTAGCTTTCAAGAGTCTTTACGCATGGGTTGAAAGCTGTCGATATGTACAAGAGACTTGTATTGTTCGGACCTGACCGTATACATTGATTGTACCGGCTTGCACAATTGAAATAAACGATGCAAACCTTACTTGATTGACGTTGTTTTTTTTCCAGTCGAGGCCAGCTAGGTCACCTGGGGATAACTACAGACGCGAAGCGTGATTTAGCAACGAAAAAAAAAGAAAACCAGAGGAAGCCAGCAGCGCGAACCAGTGGCGGGCCCCCCACCTGCAGCAAAAATTGCTTCTGTTTATTGATGGTGATAGTACTACCAGCGCCATCCCGCCCTGCGGTATTGCAGTTTAGTACGCCGACGCTACATATTTGCATGTTATTTTGATACAACAGCCCAAAGGTACACTTTCCGTTCTCTAAACTGGTAGGTGTTTTGTGGTATGGCCTTGGTTTCGGCGTAGCGGGTGATGTAGTCAGTAGCTACCCCGATCCATTTGTTTCCCAAATAGAACTTCGGAAACAAACCCAGTAGGTCCATCTCGATTTGTTTAAACGGTTGGCGAGTAGGTTCGATGTCTTAAACAACTGAAGTGCAAGAAGGTGTTAACAAACTAAAGAAACAACGGACTAAGGTGGGTCGATTGTCTGAAAAAAGCCTGCTGGCCTTGTCAGCGTTGCCTTGCATCGCTGATAGTCTCAGCAGGCTTTGACTAAGTGGCTTACGTCAGCAGTGAGGCGGAGCCAGTAGTGCTTTTCTTGTATTGTCGCCAGCGTGCGGGAAAACCCAAGGTGCTCAGTTGCCGGGTCATTATGCAGAGCATGAAAAATTTCTGTACGTAACGGCAAATTACAATTATAGGGTAGTTTGCCCGATGGGGCGAGAAGTTTTCTATACGAGGATGCCGTCCTCCCCCAAAAAGAACAATGACAGTCCTGGCTTGAATACATGGCACTACGGCAGCTTTGCCCCTGAGGTATTCCACAACGCCCTTGGTTTCAGGGTCGGCTCTTTGTGGTTCAGCAAAGTCATCAACGCTAAGGTTTCCAAGAAGTAGTCAGTGTCTTCGTCATTCTGTGGTGGTGGTTCAACGGGGTCGGTCGGTCGGTCGGTCGGTCGGTCGGTCGGTTTTTCCAAAGACCCGAAGTGAAGTGTGCCTCGCAATCATAATGTGGTTCCAGCTCATAGAACCCCCGCAAAAATTTTAATTACAAAAAATTACCAAAACGATTCCTTCTGAATGAGTGGGCTAGACTCTTTAGCTGCTTCAGAATTCCTTGCTCAGTTTCTGGAAACACCGCGGCAGCTGATGACATAAGATGTCACAACTAGACTTCTGGACGACTGCCCCATTTCAGCTGACAGCAGTGGTTACGAGAGCACCTGAGGGGGAAACGCAGAAACATCGGTTTACTTTATATTAGGTAGATGTTAAATAACCATGAATGTTCAAGCTCTTGCAATGCAGCACCAATATTCTAACACTGCGGTTGCTGCTGCAGGCGGTGCAGTCGTCCGCAAACTCTTTTTAAATACTGCCGGTGTTTGCTTGCCTTATTGTGGCGAACAAGCTGATAACACAGTTGCGGACAGTTTGCCCACGCAAGTTCACTCAGTGTCCTGACTTTATCTCTCTAAATCGAGGTTGGAGGTCGTCATTGAAAGAGCCGTCATGCTCGCTGTTCTCGTCAACACTTTCATTGCTGAGATTGTCAAAGCCTACGTCACATTAAAAACAAAGGTTGTGCACCACTGCGCATGCAGCAACAATACTGGATGAACGTTCCGGTGAGTAGTGGGGGTACGGTGCCGCTGAATGCAGCGAGAACGGCTCTTCAGTAGCCCAATACAATGCTCCACTACGGAACGCAACGACGCATTTGCAGAGTTGTGTTGACCTCTGCGCTATCTGTGTGAGGACGACCATTCATCAAGTCCATAAGCCAAGGCTCGAGCGGGTAGCTGTCGTCGCCTCCAAAAAATGAATTGTGCTCTAAATACTGCTAAATTGACCATGATCTCTTGAGGCTAGTTGGCCCTAGGATACAAATAACTGAATCCGTGGTACCTGTCTAGCCTGACATGCAAAACATAGCTGCTACGATGAGGTTGTCTTGACATACCGCATCACTTAAAGCGCCACTCACCAGGTTTGACAATTTTGGGCTGACAAGCGCAATGCGTAGACGAGGTGTTCATTATCACGTCTGCCAAACTTTGCAACGCTACACGGCTTGGAAATGGGTCAAATTTCAAGATGAAAGCTGCTCCCTCTTCCCTCTGCCGGCGCACGCGTAGAGAATGAGGGCATGACGTAGGCGTAGGAATAGCCTTACGTAGACGGCAACGCAGTGACGTTGGTCCTCTACGTAGACGAGTCTGCTCTAACGTTGTCAACAGTATACCACGTGACATGGCAAAAATTATTTAACACAACATGCGTAGTTTATGTATTTGTTGCTTTAAGAGATGAATAAAACTGGAAATAAGTAATGAGGTGCAATAAAATATTGTGCTTGTTTTTCTTTCATTTTTTCCCGTGAAATGCTGCGAGATGCGGGGCTAATGTGCCAGCGTTGCGCAAGCGTTCGTGTCCCCGCGGTCAGCGCATCGAGCAGACGACAGCCGTGGAAGCGAATGGAACGCTCCTACGCGTTCGCGCACTCATTAGCCCGCGAGGCGGCTGAGGAGCTTGGCATCTCAATCCCCACGTGGGAGCTGCCCTAAACACAGTGATCTGTGTTTAGGAGGACCAAATAAAAGTTTATCCAATCCAATCCAATCGCGCACTCATTGTGCTCATCTACTCTACCGCGTCTAAGCCAGCGTTTCCACACAATTCTGCAGAAACAGGCTAGACCAGAAAATAACACTGGTCAACAAAGCAACGCCGCTCGCGTGCACGGGGGCTGGGCTTGTTCGGGCACGTCATGCGCACGTCACCTCATGGTCGGATGCCAGAGAGAGTGGGGAAGAGATTTGGCTTGCGAAGGCTACGCGGAGGAGCGGCAAGTGTTTCGAGCTCGCCTCCTCTCACCCTTGTTTCGCGCCGCTTGAAAAAACCTGTTTTCTCGGCTCGTAATGAACCGATACGAAAAACTTTTGTGGCACAACGTTCCTCATCGGACACCCAACAACTTCCACTGTCTAACTAATATTCGATATGGGGCCTGGTGAGTGGCCCTTTAACAATACTGCAGCATTAAGCCACAGCTGAGAGATTGTGCATCGGTGGCATGCGACATAATGCCACTTGTCAGTGCGCTAAAGCTTTATCAATACCGTGAGAAAGTATTTTGATGTACAAGAAACTTGCATCAAACGTAAAAAGAAGAGGATATATCTACTTCTCACTGAAAAAGGTACTCGCCAAACAGATTCACGAACCCACGCAGATGTGACTTTCGTCGTCCAACACTGGTCGCAGTTCGTCCACGGTGAGGATCGGCATGATCGGCATACAGTAGTTAAGGAGTCTGTTTCAGAGCTTGGAGTTGGAAATAAAAAAGGAAAAAAAGAAGGTTCACGGTGCCTTCAAAGATTTGCTTTAAAGGTTGTCCATCTCGCGAAGAAGAATATTTTCAGCGCATCGTCTCATAGTCTTTTTAGTTAGTGCGTTTTTGTGCGCCACAAGTTTCGAGGACGTTTTACCACCAAGAATTTTCACATCCCTTCAAGAAAACTTTCTGGACTGTCAGAACGGCGCATGCTCGATCTCAGCCATGATGGTGCTAGTTAAACAGCTAACCTTTCATATGCGTCCGTAAACTGTCCATGGTCACCCGAGCACTTTCGAAAACGGGTATGTGCTCCCGACACTTTTTTTTTCAAGTCAAGTCAAGTTTATTTCTAACAACTTCAAGTCGGTGGTCCTTAGGCGAAAAGATGTCCGAGACATCTTGAGAGAGCCCAAGAACCCTTCAAGAGCAGCAGGCATTTTACAAAAATATCGCGTAATTCACTGTACATGCATAGGAAAAATAAAAGATTAGTTCTTTTTCCTTTTAGTGAACAAACTAAACACACAATTTCACATATGCCACAAATTTTGTACGCACATGCGCAAAAACAACAATTTTTATACAAAGAAGAACACGTGAAAAAACATGATAACATAAGAGCGCTAGTGCTATTTGAGCAGTTTCCATATCTGTAGCAACATACTTCACACAGGTTTCTTGAATTTACGTTCAGGCAGTTCGAAGTCAATACCAGTTAAAAATTTGTTCAATACTGTTGGTATCTGATGGTGTAGAAGGCATTCTCCGTAACGTGTGCGAGAAAAGGGAACTGGTCTCAGTTGATTTCGGAGAGCGCATCGGCATGAGCTGTCAACTGAATGCCGATGAAGTTTGTTTTTCTGAGTACAAAGTATTAGTTTATATGCGTAAAGGTCACGTGCTGTAATGAGATCATGATTTATAAAGAGCTGATGAGTACGCAGTTCACCTGGAAGCCCATGAAAATTTTCGAATATTCTAAGAACTTTTTTCTGTAACATCTCTAGTTTGTTGAGGTTCTGAGCAGACGTTTTTGCCCATACTAGGGAGCAGTAAGATAACCGAGAATAGAAATGGGCGTAGTATATAGCCTTTTTAAGCCATAATGGTACAAGGCCTGATAGCTTATATATGCAACCTACAGTTTTGCCTAATTCAGAGACCAGTTTTGACACATGCGTATTGCACGACATGTTTTCCTCAAACCATACTTCTAGAAATTTTTGCGTTTTAACACATTCCACCGTGGTGCCCTGAAAGGAGAACTTCAGAATAATGCATGGCTTATTAGGAGGCCTAAATATAACATATTTGTTTTACTTGCGTTTAAGTCAAGCTTGTTTTCATGGAGCCAATGTTCCAGGTGTCTTAAATAATTAGATCGGCCATTGTATCAGCACTGAAAAAGGCATTCGTGTCATCTGCGTACACGACTAGTTTTTCTGTGTGAAGAATATTACCTATATCATCTATATAAAGTATAAATCACAAGGGTCCTAAGATAGAACCTTTTGAACGCCTTGCTTAAGTTCTGTTGCTGCTGACGCTAAGCTACCAAGTTTAACATATTGTTTTCTATCAGATAAATAATTCATAATTAGTTTAGAAGCAACGCCCCGCAGTCCGTAGTTAACTAATTTTCCTTCTAGAATGTCGTGTTTTATGCTATCGAAAGCCTTTCTCAGGTCAAGGAACAGTCCAACTGTATATAGTCTTTTTTCAAAATTGTTTAGTATCACCTCTTTTACGTTCAATAGGGCTAATTCAGCGGACTTCACTTTCTGGAAACCATACTGAGCAGTGTTTATTATTCGATACTTTGAAAGAAAGTTCCTTTGTATACAATTTATGGCACTCTCAAATACCTTCGATAGCACTGGTAAAACAGAAATGGGCCTATTATTTGAAATGTCCTTCAAAGCACCGCCTTTGTGCACAGGACATACGCGCGCAAGCTTGCATTTAGAGGGTAAAATACCAGAAACTAAGATGCAATTAATAATATGAACCCAGGGCTCCGATATAAGGTCCGCAACGTGCTTCAAGGGCGCTGCGCTTAATTCATCAGCGCCTGTTGCTACATTGTTTCATAGTCTAATTATCAAGCTGTGAACTTCAGAAGGTGTTACTGGACTTAGACTGATTGTGTTAGGCTCTCTCGTTCTGCGGGTAATCCTTTCTTGCGTACAATGTCCTGAAGGAGGCACATAATCACCAGAATGGGCAAAATATTCGTTCATAGCCGTAATAGCTGCATAGTCGTTCATATCTTGGGAGAGGGCTTTAACATTAATACGCATTTTACTTTCGGTAAATTGGCCCAGATTATTCAAGTCATTCCACAGTTTTCGAGGATCATTATAAATTTTCGCGAAAAAGCATTCATAATAAATCTTCTTAGCTTTGCGTATGTCGGCATTTAGCTTATTTCGATACGTTTTGAATTTTTTCAGCACCTCTAGGTCAAATGTTTGAACAAACTTATGATACATTTTGTTTTTCGTTTTCATTCTTTTGTGAAGATTAGTGTTGATCCATGGTTTACAAATTTTCTTTTTCTTTACTGTGTGCGTCACCATGGGAAAACTGTTATCATAACAACCTTTGAGATCGCGCGAGAAAGCGCTATATGCGCGATCTGAATCTTGCTCTGCGTTCACAAAAGACCAGTCCGTAAGTGCTATTTCTGAGTAAAATTTTTCAAGGGTGAGCTGGTTTATGACGCGGTACGTTGTTTTTTCATTGTACCTAGGCTAATTCGTTGCAGTGGAAAAAAGAGCAAAAACGGGTAAGTGGTCACTAAGATCAAGTGAAAGTAAGCCTGTAAAAACCTTATTCGTCGGCACGTTTGTGATACAGACGTCCAGAAGAGTGGCGCTATGGTCCGTGATTCGGCTTGGTAGACCGATAGTGTTCACACAACAATAGGTGGACAGAATAGTTTCAAATTGCATCCTGGCAACGTCATCGGTTAGCATGTTGATATTTACGTCACCCATCAGAAAAAATGGCAAGTGGAACAAGTGAAGCTTAGATGTAATGGTTTCAAAAGTAGCAAGAAAATCAGACTTGCTGCTTGCGGGTGGCCGATACACTACAGTAACTAGAACATTTGGTAACCGGATTGTAATACATTCAATGGTAGTGGTCACAAAGGTTAGCTCATCAATAATATCATGAGCAATACAGTCCTTCACGTACAAAGCAACACCTCCGCCACGACTATTAGTCCTGGTAACACAATTGTATTTGTAAGACTGTAGTTGTGGAGGACTGCCTTTAGGAGCGAGCCATGTTTCGGAAAGCAAAAGTACATCGAATTTTATAGCTAAGGAATCAAGGAACATGCTGAGATCAGAAACCTTATTTTGAATACTGCGCACTTTCAAATGTAAAGCACTGAAGTGTCTTCCAATATGCGTGACCGATCTGATCAGGCAGGTGTACAATATAATCGCGGTTTACATAACTTGCACTTCAAAGTAATTTTCTTGAGACTTTAGTATATTTGAAGACTTAAAAAAATGGTGCGGCAGTTTGTTCCAGTCTGTTATTGTGCGAGGGAAAGAAGAGTACTTGAAGTGTTCAGTGCGCGCAAAGGCAGGTGTGAATTTGTAAGAATGGCATCCTTTAGTAGGACGTGAAAATAACGGAGTGAGGACGTGAGAAAGGTCTATGATAGTGTTTTTCTTAGATAGGTGAAAAAGAACATTAGGCCCAGCTAGTTTCCTTCGGGATTTGAACATTCAAATATTGTTAATAATTATTAGTTCTGTTGGGGAGTAAGACTGGCGGAAGCGATTGTAAATAAACCGAACAGCTAATCTTTGGACTTTCTCAAGATTTTTATATCTTTTTAGTGTGTGGATCCCAGACTTCAGACGCGTACTATAAACAAGGCCGGACTATTGTGTTTAAGCTAGAAATTTAGTTTTAAGAGGAGAGCTCTTGGGGGTGTGCCTTAGTAACCCTAATTTTCTACGGGCAGATGAGCAAATCTATTCAATGTTGCAGGACCAAGTTAAGTTCTTGGTGATTGTGACGCCAAGATATTTATAACTTTGTGTAAGTAAAACTGGAGTTTCTTTAATACTGTGCAAGTAAATTAGGGGTTGTTTTTTGTTAGTAATGCGCATACATACAGTTTTCTCTGGGTTTATGTGCATGTCGCAGCAGCACTCACACCAGGTATTACTGCATCAACACATTGGTTCAATAACACTTGGTCATTTGTGTATTTCACTGAACTAAACAGAAGACAATCATCGGCAAACAGCCGCATTTCAACACCATATTTAGCACAGAATGTAATATCACTGATATAGATTTAAAATAGTGACGTCTCAACGCTACCCTGGGGAACTCCGGAGTTAACGGGAAGAGGATTGGAGTAGGTACCGTTGATATCAACAAACTGTGTGCGAGAAGACAGATGCGATGTTACCAATTTACCAATGGTCAAGGCAGAACCAAGGAAGTTAAGTTTGTGAATTAACTTGGAGTGGGGTATTTTATCAAATGCTTTCGTGAAGTCAAGGAAGATGACGTTAGTTTGACCAGATTTATCTTGGACTGAGGAGAAAGAATGTATACAGGAAACTACTTGGGTTGTCGTGGATAGACCTTTACGGAAACCGTGTTGGAATGGTGATAGTATGTTGTGCTCATTCAGGAAATAATCATATAGTTGCAAATTTCACGGTCTAGAAGTTTACGACAAGTGCTAGTGAGTGATATTGGTCTGTGTTTAGAAAAAAAGTGTTGTTTCTTTTTTTAAGTACCGGAATTATTCGAGGGATCCGGCAGTCTAAGGGAACAGTGCCTTGCGATAATGATAAACGAAAGATTACTGCTAGAAAGCGGAAAAGTGATTCAGCGTAATGACGTGAAAAAGTATTTGGCAGGTTCTCCGGACCACGAGAATATATTGTTTTAAGGTTCAAAAGCATAAAAGACACCTTCAAACGTTATGAAGTGAGGAACAATTTCTACTGAATTACTGCAACTGGCACTATTAAATGAGCATGGATTGAAAAAAAAAACAGAGTGAAAGTAACGGTTAAATTCTGTGGCCACTTGTTTCTCATCTTGGATAATTTAATCATCAAGCACAATGCAATCTGTAGTTTTGTGTTGATTAACCTTGATGTGGCGCCTAAATTTGGCCGGATCACTCTTAAGGAATTGTGATAATTTAACAGAATAAAATACATATTTGCTGGACCGTATTCTTTCGGAAAGCGTTCTTTTTAAATTCTGAAATGGCAATCCTTTTGAGTTACGCTTTCTTATACAATTTATTTTTCGTGCAATTTGAATTATTTCTCTAGTTATTCATGGATTGTTGGATTGTTGCTTTCTAGTTTTGTTTAAAATAAGATTGCCGAGACAATAGGTACGAAGTGATCGGAAGGTATTCCGCAGATAGTTTACATCATCACCAGAAAAGCGATCAAAGTCTACATCGAGGTAATCTAGAACTGTCTCGTCAAGGGCTCTAAAAAATTCTTGAACCCTTTCTGTTTCCCGTGCATTTTGTCACATTTGTGCATAATGTCAATTTGTGATGAGACAGACCATCATTAACAGACACATGTACGTCAGAAAGGAATTAGCTGTGAAACACAAGATCTAATATTGATGATGTATCATCCTGCACCCTAGTCGGCACATTCACAGCTTGTTCCATATCGCATGCCAGCATTAAATCAAAAACAACCTGGCCGTTGAGGATGAAGAACATAGTTTAGACCAACTATTATTGGGTAAACTAAAATTCCCTGTTAGTATAAGGTGGCTTCCAAATTATTCAACACAGAAATCATAAATTTTAGACAAGAATTCATCATCTGAGGTCGGAGAGCGGTAAGCCGCTACAAAAATAATAGAATTTTCGAACACGTTTAGTTTCAAATATAAGCTTTCATGGCCATCTATTTGTTTCAAAGGTGTAAGTATCACATGAGAGCTCAAAATACCGGCGACACCTCCGCCATGCGATGGTCTGTCCCTTACATACAATTTAAAGTTGTGAGGAACAATTTCAGCATCACTGACACCTTCGTGCAGCCAAGTTTCAGTCAAGACCATGATGTGGGGAGAGTATGCTAACAATGTGCTCTCTAGTTCAGCGACTTTGTTGATAATGCTTCGTGCGTTGACATTAAGAAGACGCAAGGTTTGATTACGCGAAGGTGCGGTTTGTCAGGCATTTTCCGGGGCTTTAATTGCCGGTGATAGACTTGGACGGGTAGTAGTTAAAACTTTTACTCAGCAATTGCTGCTGTCATCCCACATGAACGTGTCGTCATCGATACAGACCTTATCGTGCAAGAGATAGGGTTGCTTGCCGTTCGCCTTATCAATTTCAGCGCTGTTCCACAGCAGTTTACGCCTGCGGAGCGTGGGCGGGAGTAATCATTTTGGATAAAAATGGCCGTGCCTTTAAGCTTCTTGGCGTTCATTATTATTTCACTTCTTTCGTTGTAATCCTGTAGCTACAGATTTATGGGACGATTTCCAGTTTTCCTTCCAAGTCTGTGTATATGTCCAATCGTTTTGCACTGAACGCCAAGCTTTAGCCAAATAGTTTCTTAACGACTTCATTCTTTAGGTGAACGTCCGTTTCATCCACTTTTTCTACAAGACCGTATATGACTAAGTTTGAACGGCGGATGCGGTCTTCTATATCAATAATCTTTTCTAATCTTCCTACTACAGAAGCCTCTATTTTTTTTGAGCTTCACTCAACCAGAATGATCTTGCTTGTTCAGTCTTTTGTTTCGGTGACCATTTTTTCTACCAAAGAAATTTTTTCAGCCATAACCGCAAGAGAAGATTTTTGAACAGGCTGTTCGCTTTTCAAATCGATTAGGCTTTTCAAAATTTCACCTTGTTGCGCCAGAACTTCAGTGAGCATCTGTTCTATTTGAGAACCGGGATTCAGCTCTACATCTCCTCAAAGCATAGGTTTTCAAGCATGAAAACAATCATACACAATACAGATGCACGTTTGTGGGCGTGGCACAACAATCATAAACCCATTACAAGAACGTACGCAGCTGTGTTTGCTTTTAGCCTTGATAGCAAAGGGAACAGACATGGTCAGCATTCCTATTTTAATCACTTCGTCATGCCCACTGGAGTGAAAGCGTTGCCGGCCAGGCTTTATAGTCCGCGCTGAGGCTGACCTCACAGGCAGGAGCCCCTTAGAACAGTCGACGTGCGGGAGACTATACAACATGTGCCTTGGTTCAGGTATGCGCAGTGGTGCGGTAGGCGATGACGAGCAGGCGAGGGCAGGAATATGGACTTCTGATGACAGACGGACTCGAAGAAAGCGCTGCCAAGCAGGATTGACTGGATAGCACAGGGAACAGACATGGTCAGCATTGCTATTTCGCTCACTTCGCCATGTCCACTGAAGAGAAAGCATTGCAGGCCAGGATTTATAATCCACGCATGCATCGTGCGCTGTAACGCTCGCCCACGCACGATCGTTCCTTAAATGAAAAAAAGTGTCGCTTACTTGTAAATACAAGGCAAAAGTGGAGGCTTCTCTGGTTTATACTTTGTTGTTTGTTACTTGTAAGAACAAAAGCGAATAAATATATCGTGATAGCAGTATGTTAGGCTTTGTTTATTCAACTTATGACAAGAATGTCACGATTTATCTTTGTTCTTTGCAGCTTGCCATATCCTTCAGCGACGAAAATACTCAACAGTAACCACAATTACGTTCTTCTCGCAGACATATATTCTACATAATTCAGAACGCGGCTCGCAGAGACGAGCAGCTGTTTTTTTTTACACACAGCGGCAATTATTTGACTTGAATTGGATGCGAAAACGACTAACATGTTGCTTCAACTCTTAAAACAGAAAAGCTTATCAATTACTTTTAGCAATACAACTCATTCATGTCAGTGCTAGAAGGCTCTAAAGCAAATTTCGTATAATTTACTTTGGATGCTTCTTTTGTTACATGCTCGCAAATAAAATAAATACAATATATGACCCATTTACGGCTCTCAGCCAGAAAGTCACTAGGGTCCCTATTTTTCCTCTTAAAAATACCCAGAAAATACTAGATTTTCCACTCCCGTGAAAAACAAATTGAATATACTGCCCTTTTACAACTTTTGCCAGAAAGTTGCTGAAGTCCTGAAACTTTTCTCCTCAGTATACCCAGAAAATATTAGGAAATAGATGGAAAAACACTTATTACATAGAAAAAATAAATAATGGTTAGAAACAGGTGGGCGGGGCCCCTAGTCCAGTGCTCCACTGGCCTCAGGCGCCCGCCGCGCCTGGTCCAGAAGCACTACTTGGGCCTCCTTTTCTTCATTGGCGAGCAAGGTCTCCCAGAGCTCCATCGTAAATTTCTTCGCCGAAATCTGAGGCGTAATAATTTTAGCTGGCCTTAATTTACACTACCATGCAATGTGAGCAAATGTTGGCTGTCCTCCACGCCACGGGCAAGAACCCGCTTATGCAGCTGGGTGCAGCGAATGTTTTAAACGCAGGTGCGAATATGTATTTGTCTGCAGGCAGCCCCACTCATGCTACTCTTTTACAGTCAGCCGAAAATGAGGTGGTGAGTATCGCAGTCATTGTCGACGCTGGTGTTCTAAGATATCTCGTGGGGTGTGGGAAGCCTGGAGTAGCAAACGGGTACTTGAACGAGGGACGGCTGTTCGGTGAATAATAGCTCGAGCTGTACTGTCTGCTCTATCGTTACCCGTTTCCACTACATGTCCGGTGCACCATATGATCCAGTGTTCTTGGTCTAGTGTTGCACCTAGGTGGCGGGCGACGCACGCAGGTACACGGCCGTTAGTGAAATATCGACATGCTACTTGAGGGTCCGTGAGGATATAAGATTGCTGTTCCATAACGTGTTTGGTTTTGTTGGCTTGTGCTACTGCGAGGGCTTCTGCCGTGTCCGCTGAGTTTGTATTAGCTGAAGCACATGTGAATAAACCCAGGATGCGCACCAAACCAACAGCGGCCAATGAAAAGCCATGGATACCTCAGCGGGCTGCGTCTGTATACAAGATACTAGGGATTTTCCGTAAACTAGGCCAACTGCCGTGCTTGTCTTGTTTACACACTATGGGCGGTAACGAGCGCTTTTTATTGGCCAAATTCGAAAAATGCAGTAGCTTCTGGCGTGGGCAGCACCTCAAGTGTGACGTAACAAGGAAAACGAAATACAGAATAGAAGTACGTTATAAACCCACTGGTAGCTCCTCCGGGGTGGTCTAAAGGCTAAGGTACTCGGCTGCTGACCCGCAGGTAGCGGGTTCAAATCCCGGCTGCGGCGGCTGCATTTCCGATGCAGGCGGAAATGTTGTAGGCCCGTGTGCTCAGATTTGGGTGCACGTTGAAGAACCCCAGGTTGTCTAAATTTCCGGAGCCCTCCATTACGGCGTCTCTCATAATCATGTGGTGGTTTTGGGACGTTAAATCCCACAAATCAAACCCACTGGTATGAACAATAAGGAGTTTCGCATCATTTCAAAATGATACATGCTTCGAAATGTGGTAAGGCTACAGGGACTGCGTTGCACACGGCTGGCGTCACTGGTTGGACGGTGCTTACACGAATGCTGCTGTGAGGGCTCCAAGATACGTTTGAAGCGATGGCCGTTGGCTATTGTGGCTGAAGCTACGTTGGAGGAACTCTCGTCGGAAGCGGGCGTGGTTCCCGGTGTTGCTGGCGGCTTTGCGGATGGCTCTGCACAATGTTGTCAATCCCAATCGCGATCGGCTGTGCTTACCTTCACACGGCGCTAGCGACGGCCGGGTTAGGCAAAATTGCTTCAGTGCACGTTTCAACGGGCGAAGGAGCTTCGCAAGCCGGCGTCCTCGCTATGTCAAATAAACGATCTGTACCAGTGTTCATTTGATGTGCGCTTGAACGTTGCGAGTGGTGAGCCGAGTAAAGTCGAGTCGAAAAAGCTTTATTGCAACGAAATTTAGGACTTCCCTGGCCCCCTGGGTCCCCGCGTGACCACACCACACTTAAACGTTCATGTTTAATAGGTTCATGACGCTGGCAGCCTGGTTGGTGGCGATCTTCTGCCTTGCTGGGTCCCAGGAGCGTTGCGAGGTCTCCCAGTCCTCTAAGGCTCGAAGTGGCACCAGCACGACGGGAGAAGACTGACAGGCAAGGAGAACGTGAGTTATGTTTGCCCTCGGTGTCACTGCACAGAGGGCAAGAAGATGGGATGGGTTGGTAGTGGGAGCGGAGGGAGGGGGTTGAGAAGGTCTGCATTTGAAGACGTCACCATAAGTGCTGTTTCCTGATGAAAAGGGAAGGGGGAGGGGGGTATATCTGCCTTTCAGCACGAGCGTTCGCAGTGAGCTCAGCAAAGGTGCACGCACGCTCCTTCTAGAAAACCCCCTAAAGGTCTGCATGTGCCAGGTTTCTCAACCCTCGGGCTAAAAAATTGGCGGCCTCATTGCGAGGGTTTCTCGAATGCGCGGGTACCCATATGAGCGGGCACCCAGGTCAAACGTCGAGCAGTAGATTAGTGATACCAAAGAGGACGTCATAAGTACCACCAAGAAGATTAGTACTGGCCTTTCGGTTGAAAAATTGGACAGCCACCTTGCCCACCTGCTCGAGGCCAAGCAGCCGCTTCTCGTCCACTGGAAAGGCCAGCGCCTCAATCGCAGGTTGCACAGGAAGATCTACGTCCTTAACAAGACCATCGAGGGGCACTGTCGCATCCTCTCTAAGCAGCAGAGAAACGAAGTGTGCCACTTGGTAGACGTCCAGATGCGTAATGGCAAAACTTGGAACCTGTTATTGCACCAACTCAACGACACTAACACCAAATTTAACCAGCGGAGCGTACTACCAAACGCCGCGCACGAAGTCATGCAGTCCTATTCAGAAGAGGAGATTTTGACGCAGCTGGTGCAAAAGTACCTCCCTGTCGACTCGAACCTCGCAACAACGTACCTCGAATACTCGGAACCGGCCAACACTGAACCGGCCAACACTGGCTGCTATCACGATATATTTACTTCGCTTTTGTTCTTACAAGTAACAAACAACAAAGTATAAACCGGAGAAGCCTCCACTTTTGCCTTGTGTACAAGTAAGCGACACTTTTTTTCATTTAAGGAACGATCGTGCGTGGGCGACCGTCGTTACAGCGCACGATGCATGCGTGGAATATAAAGCCTGGCCTGCAATGCTTTCACTTCAGTGGGCATGGCGAAGTGAGCGAAATAGCAATGCTGACCGTGTCTGTTCCCTTTGCTATCCAGACAATCCTGCTTGGCAGCGCTTTCTTCAAGTCCGTCTGTCATCAGAAGCCCATATTCCTGCCCTCGCCTGCTCGTCATCGCCTACCGCACCACTGCGCATGCCTGAACCAAGGCACATGTTGTATAGTCTCCCGCACGTCGACTGTTCTATGGCGCTCCTGCCTGTGACGTCAGCCACAGCGCGGACTATAAAACCTGGCCTGCAACACTTTCACTCCAGTGGGCGTGGCGAAGTGACCGAAACAGCAATGCTGACCATGTCTGTTCTCTTTGCTATTCAGGTTAGTAGCAAACACAGCTGCGTACGTTCTTGCAATAGGTTTTTGATTGTTGTGCCATGCCCACAAACGTGCATCTGTATTGTGTATGATTGTTTTCATGCATGCAACTTATGGTTTGTGGAGATGTAGAGCTGAATGCCGGTTCTCAAATAGAAAAGATGCTCACTGAAGTCCTGGCGCAACAAGGTGAAATTCTGAAAAACTTAATCGATTTGAAAAGCGAACAGGCCGTCCAAAAATCTTCTCTTGCGTTTATTGCTGAAAAAATTTCTTTGGTAGAAAAATGGTCACCGAAACAAAAGACTGAACAAGCAAGATCAATCTTTTTGAGTGAAGGCTAAAAGAAATGGAAGCTTTCGTAGTAGGAACATCAGAAAAGATTGTTGATATAGAAGACCGCAGCCGCCGTTCAAACTTGGTCATATACGGTCTTGTAAAAAAAGTGGATGAAACGGAAGTTCACCTAAAAAATGAAGTCGTTAAGGAACTATTTGGCTAAAGATTCCCGTTCAGTGCAAAACGATTGGACATATACACAGACTTGGAAGGAAAACTGGAAATCGTCCCATAAATCTGTAGCTAGTGGATTACAACGAAAGAAGAAAAATATTATTGAACGCCAAGAAGCTTAAAGGCACGGAAATTTTTATCCAAAATAATTACTCCCGCTGCACGTGCCGCAGGCGTAAACTGCTGTGGGACAGTGCTAAAATTGATAAGTCAAACGGCAAGAAACCTGATCTCTTGCACGATGAGCTATGTATCGATGACGACACATTCGTGTGGAATGACAGCAGCAATTGCCGAGTAAAAGTTCCAACTACTACCCGTCCAAGTCTATCACCGGCACTTATAGCTTCAGAAAATGCCTGACAAACCCACCTTCGCGTAATCAAACCTTGCGTCTTCTTAATATCAACGCACGAAGCATTATCAACAAAGTCGCTGAACTACAGAGCACATTGTCAGCATACTCTCCTCACATCACGGTCTTGACTGAAACTTGGGTGCACGAAAGTGTCAGTGATGCTGAAATTGTTCTTCACAACTTTAAAGTGTATAGAAGGGACCGGCCATCGCATGGCGGAGGTGTCACCGTTATTTTGAGCTCTGATGTGATAGTTACACCTTTGAAACAAATAGATGGCCATGAAAGCTTATATTTGAAATTAAACGTGTTCGGAAATTCTATTATTTTAGTAGCCGCCTACCGCTGTCCGACCTCAGATGAAGAATTCTTGACTAAAATTTATGATTTATGTGTTGAATAATTTAGAAGCCACCTAATACTAACAGGGAATTTTACTTTACCCAATAATAGTGTGTCTAAACTATGCTCTTCATCCTCAACGACCAGGTTGTTTTTGATTTAAGGCTGGCATGCGATCTGGAACAAGCTGTGAATGTGCCCACAAGGGTGCAGGATGATACATTATCAATATTAGATCTTGTGTTTCATAGCAAATTCCTTTCTGACGTACATGTGTCTGTTAATGATGGTCTGTCTGATCACAAATTGACAATATTCACAAATCTGACAATATGCACGGGAAACAGAAAGTGTTCAAAAAATTTTTCAGAGCCCTTGACGAGCCAGTTCTAAATTACCTCAATGTAGCCTTTCATCGCTTTTCTGGTGATGATGTAAACTATCTGTGCAATACCTTCCGATCACTTTGTAGCTATTGCCTCAGCAATTTTATTCTAAACAAAACTAAAAAGCAACATCCCAACAATCCATGGATAACTAGAGAAATAATTCAAATCGCACGAAAAGTAAAGCGTTGGTTTTGAATATATCTAATCCCCAGCCTCAATTTGCTCGTCTACAATAACGTCACGGCCGTAGATATGACTATCAAGGAATGCCTTCGCTTCGAAATGGCCAAAAGCCACCGTGTTCTGCCTCAGTTTACGCGGCTATCAAACACGGCTGTTACATACACATGCACCGATCTCGGTGCCGCACCACCCATGCAGGACAGCGTGACACAAATAGTTCGATGGGAGCTTGAGGCGTCAAGTCCGGCACCATTTCCTCTACATCCGCTCGACCATGGCGCCACACAAACGCCTCCGCCGGTCTCCGTTATTCAAGCCATCGTAAGGCAGGAAATTGCAAATCTTGGCTTTCCTGTGGCCTGCTCTGTCTCTCGGCCCGTCTCCAGACCAATGACAACAAATGCACCACGTCATGACTTACACTCTATTCCGCGATCCCGCAATCTAACGTAATGGAGAACTGCAGACGACAAACCGATCTGCTTCCGCTGCCACCGAGTTGGCCACATCTCCCGCTACTGCCGCAGCACTTGGACGCCTTCAAACTGGAGCCAATTTTCCTCTAATCGACCATACGAGGACTCCCGTCGGTATTCGCCCAGTCGTGTGTACCCTTCTTCCGACATCCCCAACAGCCGCTCCACTGCTCGTTCGCCGCCACCTCAGCGCCGCCGTTCCCCATCGCCCCAACCACGCCGCTATCCGTCGCCGGTCAACTGTGGGTCCTCTCGGATGGAAAACTAGATCATGCAGCTCCGGGAGGTAGTGCTGCATCGCTTGCGAATGATACAAATCCTCCATTGACGCTCCCCACTGATACGAACTTGATTGAGGTGTATGTGGATGGTATTACTTTGACGGCGTTTGTCGATACCGGAGCTCAAGTGTCCATAATGAGTGCTCATCTGTGTCGCCTGCTCAAAAAAGTCCTCACGCTTGCAGCAACTAAAGCCCTCCGTGTCGCTGATGTTGGAACTGTGGCCATCACTGGAAGGTGTACCGTTCGTGTTAGTATTGCCGGCCGCCATGTTCCCGTTTTATTTACGGTGCTTGAAAATTGCCCCCGCGACCTAATCTTCGGCATGGACTTCCTATCGACGCATTCTGCCCTCATCGTTTGTGCCGCCGGTACTCTCTGCCTAGAACTTCCTCTTCTTCCGGATTCTCACCCTGAACTCCCGAACAGCTTGTGCACCACTGACTTCTTCCGGATACCACCTAAAACTCACATTCATCGAATTGGCAACACCCTCTTCCGTGCTCGACGGTGATTATATCGTGATGCCGATTACTGATGTTCTCCTGGCGCGTGACATTACTGTCCCACACTCTGTCATAAGCATGGCCTCTAACCGAACATATTTACCTGTTATCAATTTCGGTTTCATAAAACAAGTGCTACCCCAAGGAATTTCGGTCGCCACTCTAAGGCCCTTTGTTACAAGCTGCCACTCTCGCGTCGCCAGCGCGAAGTCGGTGAGGGGAATGACAGCGGGTTGGTTCGTTCCGTACGCAAGCAGAGACAGTGAAGAGATCAGAGACGTGAGGAAACAAAACAAACTTTACTCTAGTGATATTGCAGCACACGGGATCTAGTAAAACACTTCAATACAACTAACAAAATACATCAACACTTGATACAACTAAAACATATAAAAACAATAACTCAGCTTACGCGAGAGAACTATAACAAACTACACAAACTAACAACAATGGACTACGGAGGAGAAAGTTCGAAGATATAAACAGGTGAAGGCATACGTGTGATGACCGGCAGCGTTGCGTCTCCGACGATCGGATGCGAGAAGTCGAAGAGAGTTCAGGCACGACTGCGATGTCGGCGGTGTTGCAACGCTGGTGGCTCCAGGAGGCTAGTGCTTGCAGGTGACTTCGGGCAGGTTGAGCTAACTCGAGGCGAAGTCCCGATGTCTACGTTGCAGACGTTAATACCGCGTCACAACTAGACGAACGGCTAAGTTTAGGTGGCCAGCCGATACTGAGACACAACTAAAAACTTCTAGAAGAGATGCTTGCTGATCTGTTTCTACACCACGTTGGCCAGCGACTAGTCTGCCTGCGCAAAACCCTGCGCTTAAATCCCCATCGTGTCCCCTCGCTCTCTTCCTTGGGGACAAAAGACCTCTACATGGGTCAGATCATGCGCGTTTAATTGATGAAAACTCCGCCCCAAAACTGTTTGGACCCCACCCCTTTTTAATTGGGAGTGGGCCCTCAACTCGCTAGAGTGACAACCTGTTGGGTTGTTATCATACGGCTTGGACACCAGAGGGTTTCCCACGCTTTTCGCCTTGGGAAACGGTCAGACTGTTTGGCTCTCAGCCGGTGCGTCCCGTAGCATAATCCTTGTTCGGGGTACATCGCGGCCTTCCACGACCTTGCAGACGCCGCCACAGTTACAAAAAGATCAATCGTCGACGGCGACCTTCCAAGAAGAGCACCCCGTTCTGCACTTCTCGGCTCCCGTTCATGCGTCCGCCGTTCCCACGGTCAGTGGGGATGTACGGCACCCGTTAATTGCCGTGAAGCGGGGCCGCCAAATATGGCCGTCCGTGATGTTAACCCCCACTTTCAGAATGTTATTGATAACATTGGCTCACAAGGAGGGGTATTTTTCGGCAACAAGGAACAAAACACCACCAACAAGGGAGACATGGGGACTGTCCCTCTCATACACAACATAAATAGGCAGAGTGCATCAAAGTAACAACAAAAAGAAAAAAAAACAATTGTTAGAGTACCAGCTTCAGTTACACGCAACAATATCAATGCGCCATGCAAACAAGAAAAAGAAATAGCCGTGTACGGCAGCCATCAATACAGAATACAATGCACGAATGTATACTAAAAACAAAACGGAACAGGTGCGCTCCTCTACTGTAGTGAAATCCTTCAATGTGCATTACAACATGTAAAAACAACCAATGCACCAAGCAAAAAGAAAATAGGTCAAAATACACTTCTTGTTCAATGAAATATGCACATAAAAACAGAAAACAAACTACGAAAGGAAAAAAATAACATGCTCATAGACCTCAAGAACTATATCCGGCCCAAATAATCGGCTCCCACATTTTCGCTACCCTTAATATGCGTAATGGTGAACTGGTACTCTTGGAGTAGTAAACTCCATCGAAGTACTCGAGCGTTCAGCTGTTTGCCTGTTGAATATAACTAGAGTCTGGTGGTCTGCCTGGACACAAAAATGTACTCCATATCAGTACATGGAGAATTTCTGAATTCCCTATACCAACGCGAGACATTTGTGTTCGATGGTACTATAGGAAGCCTCCCGTGGAAGCAGCTTTCGGCTGGCATAAGCTGTGGGGTGGAGCTTGCCTTCGTGGGCCTGCATGAGCACGGCTCCGAGGCTGGTGTCCGATGCGTCCGTTCGAAGTACGAATGGTTGGTGCGAATTTGGTAGCCGTAGTATCGGCTCCGTGGAGACATGTTGTTTGAGACTTCTAAAAGCCTCTTCGTGGGCTGCTGTTCATTTCACCGAGTTAGCTTCGCCCTTCCGGGTTAAATCTGCAAGGGGAGCGCTGACTTCTACGTAATTCGGGATAAATTCCCGATAGTGTCCGGTCAAACCGAGGAAAGCGCGCACTTGTCGCTTGGTTGAAGAACGTGGTGCAGCTTCGATCTTGTCGAGTGTTTTCCCCAGCGGTCGCAATCTGCCCCTGCCAACTCGGTGTCCCAAGAAGTCGATTTCTTCCACACCAAGTTCGCATTTACTGGGGCGCACTGTAAGCCCGGCCCTCTGTATGCGCTCAAAAAGCAGTCCCAGAGACCTCAGGTGCTCTTCCCATGTCTCGGTGGCTACCAGTACATAATCGTAGTAGTGGTGCACACCGGGTATACCTTCTGCAACCTTCCGCATCAACTTAGCAAATACAGCAGGCGCTGTTTTGATGCCGAATGGCATGAAGCGGAACTGATATAGTCCCGATGTCGTCGAAAAGGCCGTCTTCGCTTTGAACCCTTCGGTCAGCGGGATCTGCCAATAGCCCTTCACGAAGTCGAGCTTCGAGAAATACTTCTTCTTTCCCACTGTAGCAAACACCGCGTCAGTTGTTGTCATAGATTCGGAGTCAGCCACCAGAACGTTGTTCAGGCGTCGAAAATCAATTCACAGTCGATTTGTACCGTCGGGTTTCTTTACCGAAATGACTGACGAATTATAAGGTGACTCTGATTTCTCAATGATGCCGAGCTTCTCCATCTCCCGCACCTCTTTCTCTGCACCTCCGCGCGTTGCAAAGGGAAGAGGGTATTGTTTCACGTGGACGGAGTTACTTGTGGTGAGTTCGAGGTTGCAGTGGACCCAGTCAGTTTTGCCCGGGACATCCGAGAAAGTACGAGCGTGTTCGCTGACAATTCTTTGAAGCTGTCCGATCTGCTGAGCGTCCAGTTTGTCGGAGAGCTTCACGTCTTCTTCCCCTTCTACTTTCACTCAGTCAGGGGTTGAAATATTCTCGTCCTTGCTCGATTCCACAACACCAAATGTCACGTTGCACACCTTGGTGGAGGGGCTGTCCCTCTCCTCGTATCTTTTCAGTAAGTTGGCTTGGAAGATTTTTCTGCCGCCAGCCGTGTCTACGACGTAGTCAGCTTCACCTTTCTTTTCCCGGACTTCAAAAGGGCCCTTACATTGCAGCAGCAGCTTGTTCGTGTCAGTGGGAACTAAAATCACTACCTTGTCTCCGGGGTTGAAACTCTGCTCCTTGGCCTTTCGATTGTACAGCTTCGTGTTCCGTGCTCCGGCTTTTTCCAACTCCTCGTGTGCCAGGCGGCCCGTTTCCTCCAAACGGTTTCGAAGGTCGAAGACATGCTGGTACGTCGTCTTGGCTTCTTCAGTCAAGTCGGCGTTCATCCAAACCTCCTTCAGTATCGCCAAGGGTCCCCTCACATGGCGGCCGTAGAGAATCTAGAAGGGTGAAAACCCCATACTGGCCTGCGGAACCTCCCTATAGGCAAAGAAGAGAGGTGCCAGGTAGCGGTCCCAATCTCTCGGTTTTTCGGCGCACATGCGCTTCAACATTAATTCTAAGGTGCCGTTAAATTTTCCCACCAAGCCATTCGCCATGGGGTGATATGGGGTGGTGTGGAGCTGGCGCACGGAAAGGAGCCGCGCTACTTCCTTCATCAGGTCCGATGTGAAGTTCGTGCTACGGTCGCTCAGTACCTCGCGGGGGACGCCAAATAGGGCGAACGTCTCGACCAAGGCTTCGGCCACTCGCTCAGTTTCGATACTCGGGAGCGCCACTGCGTCTGGATACCGGGTGGCATAATCCATCAAAGTCAAAATGTATCGGTTCCAATGCTTTGTGGGCGGGTGAATCGGTCCCACTATATCGATCGCCACTCGCTTGAACGGGGTGTCGATGATGGGTGCCCTCCCCAGTGGAACATGTGGTACACGGCCCTTTGATACGGTGCGCTGACAAATGTCACATGAGGCGACGAACCTTTTTACGTCAGCTGTGATGCCTGGCCAAAAGAACTCCTCCGAGATCCGGTCCTTGGTTTTCTGCGTGCCCAAGTGTCCTGCCGTTATGCTATCGTGTGCTGTTTTTAGCACAGCTTCTCGGTGGCAGTGCGGAACGACTAAATGGCGTACAAGCCGTTCTTTGGCCTCTGTGTACTGTCGGTACAGCAGTCCCTGTTCTTGTTTGTACTCGACGCTTCCCTTCTCATTTTGGCATGTTTTGCTTCCTGCCGATTTTCTCAAACCCCTGTTTGAGTGTCGCATCTCCCCTCTGCTCGCAGCCATAGTTGTCTCCCGGCAATCCCGCCGTGGTCCCAGGCGTACGAAGCTTGGCAAATTTTTCCGGCTGTGTATGTGCTTAGGAATGGGTGATAGCTGCTGCTACAGGCTCTTCCCTTAACTCCTGTGTCAAGACAGGTTTTTCAGTCTTCTTTTTGGGGTCATTAGGAGGTCTTATGCCATCGATATTGCCCAGAATGAGGTCATACAGTGGATCTTGCAGGCATAGTGCTGTCAGATTGCCAGTAAAATAGGGTGTGTCAACCTCAATTCGTGCTTTCGGCAGCATCCTCGCTGTTCCGTCAATCAAGTAGACGAGTCTGCTTGTACCTGTCAGCTCGTCTTCCTTCACCAACTTCCTCCGCACGATTACTGTGTTGCACCCCGTATCCCGCAACACTGATATGTCTGTGCCTCGGAGGGTCCCTGTGGCCACTGGTAGGTTCTCGGCCAGATTTTTCGGCGGTGTCACCCTTACGGCGTTGACGACGGGGACTTTTTCGCCATTCCTAAGCTCGACATACCCGTCGCATATGGGATCCTCACGCGTTTCCCTTGGTTCGTAGAGGCAGGACGCCTGGAGTGAGTTATTTGCTCCCGACCGGCAGTCGTTGGTAATATGTCCTTTTCTCCCACACTTGAAGCATACGATGGCTACATTAGCGGCAGGTCTGTAGCGACACAAGTGCGGTGGGTGATTCCCACGATTCCAAATATAGCACCGTGGTAGTGGTGCGAGGCTGTTGCCTCTTTTCTCGTATTTCCTTTTCTCGTCCGTTATGGGACTATCTTTTTTGTTCTCGCTAGGCTTGCTCCAACCTGAGCTTCCAAAAACTTGTCTGCCAGCTCAAGCACGTCTCTCTAGGATTCCGCCCTCCTTTCTTTCAAATATAATGCCAGGTTCGAACCACATTCATGCAAAAACCTCTCTCTAATCAGCATTGCGCGGAGGGACTCGAAATCTGTCTCAGTTTTGGACAGCTCAACCCAGCTATCGAAGTAATGTTTTAAGCGAGCCACGTACTGTGTTGCTGTTTCACCCTCTACTGGCCTCTCCTTAATAAACTTGTCTCGGAACCCATCCGCCGTGAAGCGAAAGCGCTTCAGGAGGGCGGTTTTAACCTTGGTGTAGTCCGCTGCATCTGTAGCTGGTAGCCTGCCATAAACACTTAGCGCCTCTCCTGTAAGACATGTCGAAAGCGCCGTCGCCCATTGGCTTTCAGGCCACTTTTGCCCTCTGGCGATGCTCTCAAACCGGCGTATAAACGCATCTAAGTCGTCCCTTCCTTCATCAAAGGTGACGAGCAGTCTACCTGCGTGTATTCTCAAACTCGGCTCCTCCCCGGCATCGCCGTGTTCACTGCTGAATTGGCTTACCCTGCTACTCACACTGAGGCGAATCTTTAATTGCAGTAACTGCACTTACCGTTCTCCGGCTTCCTAGCCGCTTCCTTTTCTTTTTTCTTTTCCTCCCGGGCCAGCCAGTAAACAAAATTTACTCTAGTGATATTGCAGCACACGGGATCTAGTACAACACTTCAATACAACTAACAAAATACATCAACACTTGATACAACTAAAAACGTATAAAAACAATAACTCAGCTTACGCGAGAAAACTATTACAAACTACACAAACTAACAACAATAGACTACAGAGGAGAAAGTTCGAAGATATAAACAGGTGAAGGCATACGTGTGATGGCCGGCAGCGTTGCGTCCCCGACAATCGGATGCGAGAAGTCGAAGAGAGTTCTGGCACGACTGCGATGTCGGCGGTGTTGTAACACTGGTGGCTCCGGGAGGCTACTGCTTGCAGGTGACTTCGGGTAGGTTGAGCTAACTCGAGGCGAAGTCCCGATGTCTACGTTGCAGACGTTAATACCGCGTCACAACTAGACGAAGGGCTAAGTTTAGGTGGCCAGCTGATACAGAGCCACACTAAAAACTTCTAGAAGAGATGCTTGTTGATCTGTTTCTACACCATGTTGGCCAGTGACTAGTCTGCCTAGCAGGGCAAAATCCTGCGCTTAAATCCCCCTCATGTCTCCTCGCTCTCTTCCTTGGGGACAAGAGACCCCTACATGGGTCCAATCATGCGCGTTTAATTGATGGAAACTCCGCCCCTAAATATTTTGACCCCACCCCTTTTTAATTTGGAGAGGGCCCTCAACTATCGAGAGTGACAACCTGTTGGGTTGTTGTCATATGGCTTGGCCACCAGAGGGTTTCCCACGCTTTTCTCCTTGGGAAATGGTCAGACTGTTTGGCTCTCAGCCGGTGCGTCTCGTAGCCTAACCCTTGTTCGGGGTACCTCGCGGCCTTCCACGACCTTGCAGACGCCGCCGCAGTTACAAAAGGATCAATCATCGACGGCGACGTTCCAAGAAGAGCACTCCATTCTGCACTTCTCGGCTCCCTTTCATGCGCCCGCCATTCCCACGGTCAGTGGGGAAGTACGGCGCCCGTTAATTGCCGTGACGCGGGCCGCCAAAAATGGCCGTTCGTGACACCCTTAACTGACGACCACGTCACCTGTTTTACGGCAGACGTATGTCTCGAGCACCCACATCACTCGCAGGATGCCACGTGCCTCGATGCAACCTTACGCTCCATGATCGCCCCGGACCTCAAACCTGAGAAGTCAACCGCGCTATGCCGCCTTCTGGCTTCATACCGCGATATATTCGACATCGACCACCGTCCACTCTGCCAGACTTCACTCGTCAAGCACCGCATTACACAGGTGATTCCCATCCGATTCATCGGCGACCATACCGGGTGTCTGCCACCGAGCGTAAAATAATTCAACAAGAAGTCACCAAGATGTTAGCCAAAGGAATTATTGAACCCTCTTCGAGTCCTTGAGCGTCCCCCGTTGTGCTCGTTAAAAAGAAAGATGGCACGTGGCGCTTCTGCGTGGATTACCGTCATCTGAATAGAATCACGAAAAAGGACGTTTACCCTTCACCCTGCATCGATGACGCTCTCGATTGTCTCCACGGCGCCCTATCCTTTTCCACAATATACCTACGTTCCGGCTACTGGCAGATTGCTGTCGACGAAAAAGACCAAGAGAAGACTGCATTTGTAACTCCAGACGGCCTATATCAGTTCAAGGTTATGCCATTTGGGCTATGCAACGCCCCAGCCACGTTCGAGCGCATGATGGACTCTCTGCTACAAGGGATCAAATGGTCAACATGTCTTTGTTATCTTGATGATGTCGTTGTATATTCCTCAACATTTGAGACCCACCTTCAGCGTTTGTCAGCTATTCTTGACATATTCCGCACCGCAGGCCTCCAATTGAACTCGTCGAAGTGCCGCTTCGGACGCCGGTGAATTACAGTGTTGGGCCACCTTGTCGACGCCTCTGTGTGCAGCCGGACCCCGAGAAAATTCGCGCAGTCACCAGTTTTCCTGTACCCCAGTCAGCCAAAGACGTCCGGAGTTTTGTAGGACTTTGCTCCTATTTTAGAAGGTTTGTGAAAGATTTCGCAACCATCTCTCGACCCCTCACAGAGCTTCTAAAGAAAGACGTCACATTTACGTGGGATACCGACCAAGGTGCTGCTTTTTCTCACCTAATCACGCTACTGACGACTCCACCCATATTGGCTCACTTTGACTCATTCGCTCCGACGGAAGTTCGAACCGATGCTAGTGATCACGCAATCGGAGTCGTGTTAGCCCAGCGCCAATGGGGACACGACCGAGTTGTCGCCTACGCTAGCCGCCTTCTCACAGGTGCTGAGCGCAACTATTCCATTACGGAGCGTGAATGTCTTGCTCTTGTTTGGGCAATCTCAAAGTTCCGCCCATATTTATATGGCACTAATTTCTCTGTGATAACTGACCATCATGCGCTATGTTGGCTTACGTCACTAGAGGATCCTACTGGCCGGCTCGGGCGCTGGGCTCTGCGACTCCAAGAGTATACCTTTACGGTGACGTACAAGTCCGGACGCCTACATCAGGACGCAGACTGCCTGTCGCGCTACCCGGTCGCTGAGTCGAGCACTCTGCATGACACCGACACCGAGCCTTGCGTCTTTTCGCTTTCGCAAATGACATGCATCGGTGACGTGCAGCGCTATGATGCGTCTTTGCGTGCTATCATTGAGCGCCTCAAATCACCATCTTCCAGTCAGTCCGATCGCTCATTCGTGCTCCACGATGGTGTATTATACCGCCAAAGTTTTGAGCCGGATGGACCGACTCTGCTGCTTGTATTTCCGAAACACCTTCGCTCGGAAGTTCTACATGAACTTCATGACCTTCCGACTGCTGGTCACCTTGGTGTGTCACGTACTTACGACCGAATACGCCGACGCTTCTACTGGCCAGGGCTTGCACGCTCAGTCAGAAGATACGTTGCGGCTTGTGAGAAATGTCAGCGCCGCAAAACGCCATCGACACTTCCCGCCGGACGCTTTAAACCACTTGATATTCCGTCAGAACCGTTCTTCCGCGTTGGCTTCGACCTACTTGGCCCTTTTCCCTTGTCTTCCTCGGGTAACAATTGGATAGCCGTGGCCACCGACTACGCCACGCATTATGCCATCACACGAGCTCTCCCAACAAGCTGCGCCACAGATGTCGCCGACTTCCTCCTCAAGGACGTGATTTTGCAACATGGAGCCCCACGGTAACTGCTTACAGACCGTGGCCGCACCTTTTTGTCGAAGGTCATAGCCGCCATCTTGCAGTCCTGTAAAACGAGACACAAGCTGACTACGTCATACCACCCGCAAACCAATGGACTCACGGAGCGCCTAAATCGAACTCTTACAGACATGCTCACTAAGTATGTTTCTACCAACCACACCGACTGGGATATCGCGTTGCCGTACGTCACATTTGCCTACAATTTTTCGCGCCATGACACTTCCGGTTACTCTCTATTTTTTCTGCTGTTTGGCCGAGAACCAACATTGCCTCTAGACACCGTCATACCGTCCCCTGGAGTACCGACCAGTGAATATGCCATGGACGCTATCACTCGGGCCGCTCACGCACGCGAAATCACCCGTACTCGCCTTCTGACCTCACAAGAGAAGCAACGGCGCTTGTATGACCAACGACACCACAACGTACACTTTCTGCCCGGTTCTTTGGTACTGCTCTGGTCTGCCACCCGTCAAGTTGGCTTGTCAGAAAAACTGCTTACTCGCTACACAGGCCCATACCGAGTCCTTCGTGTGGTTACGCCAGTAACATATGAAATTGGTCCTGCCGCCTCGTTGCCTTCATTTGCCCAACAGGCTACCGATATTGTACATGTTGCGCGCTTGAAGCCCTACAGCCCTCCAAGTGACGTTGACATCTAAATGCGCCGAGACGGCATTTGCGCCCCTGGGGGTTATGCTACATGCATGTACATTGATATTCTAGGGGGCCACACGCGTGTGGGCCTGACGAGGAAGACGACGAGTTGTCTCTGCTCGATCGCTGGTGAACCGGGCACGCCATTACCGCTGGTTTTGAATATATCTAATCCCCAGCCTCGCCTTTACGGCGTCTCTTCTTTTCCGTAACAATATCAATGGTACCTACTCCAATCCTCTTCCCGTTAACTCCAGAGTTCCCCAGGGTAGCGTCCTGAGACGTCACTATTTTAAATCTATATCCATGATATTACAATCTGTGCTAAATATGGTGTTGAAATGCGGCTGTTTGCCGATAATTGTCTTCTGTTTAGTTCAGTGAAATACACAATGGACCAAGTGTTATTGAACCAATGTGTTGATGCAGTTAATACCTGGTGTGAGTGCTGCTGCGACATGCACATAAACCCAGAGAAAACTGTATGTATGTGCATTACTAACAAAAAACAACCCCTAATTTACTTGCACAGTATTAAAGAAACTCCAATTTTACTTACACAAAGTTATAAATATCTTGGCGTCACAATCACCAAGAACTTGACTTGGTCCTGCAACATTGAATAGATTTGCTCATCTGCCCGTAGAAAATTAGGGTTACTAAGGCACACCCCCAAGAGCTCTCCTCTTAAAACTAAACTTCTAGCTTAAACACAATAGTCCGGCCTTGTTTATAATACGCGTCTGAAGTCTGGGATCCACACACTAAAAAGATATAAAAATCTTGAGAAAGTCCAAAGATTAGCTGTTCGGTTTATTCACAATCGCTTCCGCCAGTCTGACTCCCCAACAGAACTAATAATTCTTAACAATATTTGAATATTCAAATCCTGAAGGAAACTAGCTAGACCTAAATTTCTTTTTCATCTATCTAAGAAAAACACTATCATAGACCTTTCTCACGTCCTGACTCCGTTATCTTCACGTCGTCCTTAAGGATACCATTCTTACAAATTCACACCTGCCTTTGCGCTCACTAAACACTTCAAGCACTCTTTTTTCCCCTCGTACAATAACAGACTGGAACAAACTGCCGCACCATATTTTTAAGTCTTCAAATATACTAAAATCTCTAGAAAATTACTTTGAAGTGGAAGTTATGTAAGCCGCGAATATATTGTACACCTGCCTGATTAATTTTTTTCTGTCGTTGTTGTTGTTTGCTTAGTTTTTTCTTTTTTCTCTACACCTGTACACCTAATAGTTGGTCATATCATTATCATTGTACCACCTTCCACTCCTGCTTGGGCCATTTTTACGGCCTCCAGTACTTTATAAATAATTAATAAATAAATAACACGGAAGTGCGCATTCATGTAATTACCCACTACATCTTACGTAGACTTTTGCTTAATTGAACTCTCGCAGAAGAAATTTGTTGCGTAAAACATTTGTGTTTATCTTCAGGCCAGGTGTTCCATTTGCGAGTATTTACGATCATATTTAATGACCATCATTGTTTTAACTGGCTAACGATTTGTATGATATATGCTTCCTATTGGTATTTTATGGCGTTGCGGCGAGAACTGGGAAGAAAAAAGTGGAAAACATTTGCGAAGCCGGTAGGGTTTCCCAGCAGCAGCCAGCCTTTTCTTTTTTGCTGAATGAGCAGAAAGGCTACAAATCTGTTGGCAAGTTACGAGTGCTGTTGACAGAGCAGCTCTGCGTACACGTGCCATCATGTTCGGTGAACTGTTTTTGAAGTGGATATTACTTAGCTAAATGGTCTATTTTGGGTGCACTTTGGCTGTCCAGGAGATTGATCCAAGAGACAAGTATGATGTGCCTACTTAGCGTACCATAGAAATCACTTCATTATTTATTTGGCTTGCATTATTGTCATCGAAAGATCATTCTTAGGCAGACAGCAAACTAATGCACGGTAAAGACAGATATGAAAGAATGACCACCGTTACCATACAGAGTAGAACATTGTCAAAGCCCCAGCTTCTTACATATAATCGAAGTGTAACGAAAGGGAAAATATTTCTGGCATAAAAATGATCTTGATCACTGAACCAAAAAAACAGATTTGTAGTGGTGATCGCAATGCATGCCGCACATTGCAGCCTGCATGTCGTACACTGTTACTATTGAGTTGGGTTTCTGAATTAGCCAGGAACAAAACTTTTTCATGGTTACTGGATAACCATTAGGAATTTATGGCTTTTCTTGATGACTTTTTTGTAATTTCTCTCTCTCTTTGCAAGATTTCTTTTTAACATCTTTCATTCCCCTCAACCCTTTCCCCAGCACAGGGTAGCCAGCCGGTCTAAGAACTGGCTAACCTCCCTGTCTTTCCGCATAAACTTTCTTCCTCCTCCTTCTTGATGACTGCTGAGTGAAAAAATACAGTAAGTGAAATAATGCCCATCATTGACAGGTGAAGCATATTTTTCAATAGGACAAACAAAAAACATCATTGTTGTGCTGAAATTGGTGCAACATCCGAACGACACAGGTTACGTACTCCCTACAACATTGCTGCGTTTACTGCTGCTGCTGATAAATTGATTAATACATACTTATGGATTCATGCTGTACATCTAAGAAGCTCTGCAATCCTTTTACTTTGTATATTAGGCTAAAGTGCAAAGTCATGCTTAACAATGCTACATTGAAGAGCTTGTGTCAAGGTTTGGAAGAAGCCAAGTGAAGCCAACCTGTTTGACTTCTTGTGGTTGGGCTGTGTTATAAAAGGGGAAAAAAGATTGGCTTGCTCTATCTTGATAATTGACGTTGTTTTCCAAATCAATCACAAATGCCACGTTTTGCTGCCCGTCCGACTCGAACAGGTAGAGCATCACTTATGTTTGCTGTATATGTTTGCAATATTTTTGCATTACAGGGTTCGTAATACATCACGAGATTTGTCTACATCATCTGGAGCTTGTCGATGAAGTAAGGGGCTTGCGTTCGGCTACCCTCGCTGTTGTTGTGCCTGGAACTCCTCAGACTTTGCTGTCACCACCACAGTAGCGACCATGGGCATCATCATGTTTTCACTTTTAACTTTTCTTTCTTAAGTGTTTTTACTTGAAAGTAAGCTTCTCAATACAAGTGTGGTGCATAACATGTTCCATCATTCACCTTTAACAGTCATTTAAGGGAATATTCACACATTACTGTTACGTGTGCTCGTCAGCCTTCTGAAATGATGCACGCAACAGATATAATGTCGCTTGATTTCATAAGACAAACCTCACATCAAGCATATATATATATATATATATATATATATATATATATATATATATATATATATATATATATATATATATATATATATATATATATATATATATATATATATATATATATATATATATATATATATATATATATATATATGCGGAAGAATAACTTCGGTTGCCGCAAGGTTATAAATATGAAAGTAGATGCGCTTTCACATAACAACTGTTTATTGTGCCGACGTTTCGGCAGGAACCCTGTCTTTTTCAAGGCATAATACTATTTACACATGTTCCGTGCCTTTTTATATCCTGTCGAGACAGGAGGGGAGGGGTTAATTGAGAGAGAGAGAGAGAGAGGAAAAAAAAGAAACAGCGAAACCGGAGGACAAACATTAAATAAAATATAGAAAATCTAGGAGAAGAAGCAAGACCGACACGGCATAATTAGAAAGGGGCAGCATTTCAACAGAGTAGGGCAGAAGTAGATGAGGAATGTCATCATTGTCAACAATACCTCCCCCGCCTACTTGGGGAAGTGTGGGTGCGTGGCAGGTATTGTTGACAATGATGACATTCCTCATCTACCTCTGCCCTACTCTGTTGAAATGCTGCCCCTTTCTAATTACGCCGTGTCGGTCTTGCTTCTTCTCCTAGATTTTCTATATTTTATTTAATGTTTGTCCTCCGGTTTCGCTGTTTCTTTTTTTTTCTCTCTCTCTCTCAATTGAACCCTCCCCTCCTGTCTCGACAGGATATAAAAAGGCACGGAACATGTGTAAATAGTATTATGCCTTGAAAAAGACAGGGTTCCTGTCGAAACGTCGGCACAATAAACAGTTATTATGTGAAAGCGCATCTACTTTCATAAATATATATATATATATATATATATATATATATATATATATATATATATATATATATATATATATTGCCACAGCTCGACCATCGCAGAAGACGCGTACCACAATTCGCGTTCGTAAAAGCCGTCAAGCAAGTAGCAAGAAAGCCGCGCCATGGAACGCCGTCCTGCACGCGCCACGATGCTACGCCATGGGACTGGCACGAGACTCGAGGGGCAGAAGAGGAGACCGACGAAGTTAGAGTCAGGGGCGCAGATATTTTGGCTGACCATTTTTAGCTTCAAGTTTAGGGGCACAAGTTCGCCCTGAATAAAGAGTTTATATAGTACCAGGTGCTATATTTATTCGTAACAATCTGGTAGACGTGCTGGGTATGATTCCAAGCCCACCACAGGCAAGGAGAAGCCCAGATCCCAGAAGATTGGAGCCAGCAGAATTGACACCTGTGCACCAACGCACGAGTCGCCGACTACGTGGGGAGCAGCCCGAGTTTGGCCCCCTAATTGACTCATCAAGACCTGTCGAGACCTCAAGCACAAGCGTCACTACGATGGCCACCCAGTCGATGCCATCTCCATCTCACCTCATCGTGGATTCGCCACGTACACCAGAGGTCTTCCACGGTGAGACCTTTGAAGACGCCGAGGACTGGCTTGAAGGCTTCGAGCGCGTTGCACGTTTGAATGGTTGGGACGAAGCCCGAAAGCTTCGTTACGTTTACGTCGCCCTGCAAGATTCGGCACGTACGTGGTTTGAGAACCACGAAGAGTGCATGCTGTCATGGGACGACTTCCGTCGAGAGCTAATCGCAACCTATCCGAACACGGACCGCAAAGAGAAGGCAGAGGCTGCTCTTCAGGCGAGGAACCAGCGGAATAACGAGAGCGTGGCCATGCACATAGAATACATGTCACGGCTCTTCCGCCGAGCCGACCAAAACATGGCCGAGGAGAAGAAGTTGCGGCACCTAATGCGCGGAGTAAAGGAAGAAATTTTTGCAGGCCTGGTGCGTAATCCACCGCGAACTGTGGCGGAGTTCCGGTCCGAGGCAACGACCATGGAAAGGACGCTACAACAACGTGCGCGACTGTACAACAGAGACTTCAGCGTCTCTTCAGTCAGGGTGGAGTCAACAACCTTCCCCACCAACGTTGACGTCCTCCGGGAAATGGTGAGGGCTATTGTTAAGGAGGAGCTCCAGAAACTGCAACTTCCTCAAAGTCCTTCAGCGATGCCCTCAATCGCGGACGTTGTGCGTGAAGAAGTGCGGCAAGCAATTATTCAACCGCAGCCTCAGGTGCCACACTACACGCAACCGGAACCTCAGCCACAGCTGTCATACGCGCAAGTCGTACGGCAAGACATGAGACGCCCGAGCTTTGCACAAGCTCCCGTTATGCCACCGACCTTTCCTCGCAGTACTCCAGCGCCGATGCCAGAAGCAAGACCCCGCAAAAGTGATGTATGGCGCACGGCAGACCGGCGGCCCCTCTGCTACCACTGTATGGAGGCAGGTCATCTTTATCGGACATGCCACTACCGTCGGGTCGGGCTACGTGGCTTCCCAGTGAATGCGCCCTGCCCTCGTAACGGTGAGCGCCCTTACGAAATCGAAGAATATTTGTCTTCGCGCTATGCCTATCCAAACACTCAGCGACATGAATCGCGGTCGATTGCACCAATGCGCAATAGGTCGCCGAGTCCACACCCATCATCTACTTTCCCGAGGCGTCGTTCACCAAGCCCGCGACGGGAAAACTAGAACCGGCGACCTGTGGAGGCAGGGCCGCTGATTTTCGAAAAACTGAAAACCCTCGATCGCTAACCGGATCAGACGACGACACTGACACAACGACGGACAAGCGCAGTAATGGTGACGTGACATCCGAGCTACAAGTCAGAATAGACGACGTAGAAACCATAGCGTTCATAGACACAGGTGCAGATTACTCAGTAATAAGTAGCATGCTCGCAAAGAAGCTGAAGAAAGTGCTCACTCATTGGACCGGACCGCAGATACGCACCGCCGGCGGGCACTTAGTCAGCCCTGTAGGATTGTGCACAGCGAGAGTGGGAATAAGAGGCCATGTGTACGCCTGCAGTTTTATTGTTCTTCCTGAATGTTCCCGTGAGGCAATTCTGGGCATGGACTTTCTGCAAGCAAACAGTGCCATCATCGACTTGCAGAAATCCCAAGTTTCTTTCTCTACAGAGAACACTGTTGCCGTGTGTCATGCGGAGCAACCAATTGTTTCGTCTCTTCGTATTGTGGATGAAGGTGTGACAGTGCCGCCACGTAGCAGCGTGACAGTTTCTGTGAAAAGCGACATTTTTCGTGAATATGCCGGACTAGCTGATGGAAATGTCGAACTGCTGCTCACAAAGGGAATACGCGTGGCGAGAGGTCTAGTGAACCTGCGGAACGGATATACTGATGTGCTATTGACTAACTTTACCAACGAGGTACAGCATGTGGCGAAGGGAGCAGCCATAGCATCACTTCATGACTACGTACAAGTCTCAGATGTTTGCACCATAGAAAAAGTACCTACAACGCCCTCAACAGTGGAAAGTGTCCTCGAGAAAATAGATATTGACCGAGAGCTTTCATCTCTGCAGAAAGACCAGATTGTGGAGTTGATCAAGGAATTCGCAGAGTGTTTTTCTTCTTCTTCGAAAGTCGGACGTACGCCTGTAGCAAAGCACCGCATTGTAATCGAAGGGCATGTTAGACCAGTATGTCAGCATCCATACCGAGTAGCTCCAAAAGAAAGGGAGGCGATAAAGAAGCAAGTACAGGAGATGCTCGACGACGATGTCATACAGCCCTCCAAAAGCCCATGGGCATCGCCGGTAGTATTGGTGAAGAAGAAGGACAACACCATGCGGTTCTGTGTTGATTACAGAAAACTCAACCTCGTCACGAAGCGAGACGTGTACCCACTCCCACGAGTCGACGATACGTTGGATAAACTGCGCAATGCTCACTTTTTTTCATCGTTGGATCTAAAGAGCGGGTACTGGCAAATAGAAGTCGACGAACGAGATCGGGAAAAGACGGCGTTTGTGACACCCGACGGACTCTACGAGTTCAAAGTACTCCCATTTGGTTTGTGTTCTGCTCCCGCTACCTTCTAGAGGATGATGGACACTGTGCTCTCCGGCCTCAAATGGCAGTCATGTCTTGTCTATCTGGATGACGTAGTAATTTTTTCCACTACGTTCGAGCAGCATGTACAGAGATTGAGAACGGTACTGGACGCTATTCGTATGGCTGCACTTACGATCAAAGCCGAAAAGTGCCACTTCGGGTTCCGGGAGCTCCGGTTCCTCGGGCACATTGTCAGTTCTCACGGTGTCCGCCCAGATCCGGATAAGATCACTGCGGTTGAAAATTTCCCAAGGCCAAGAGACAAGAAAGCTATGCGACGTTTCCTGGGGCTTTGTGCCTACTATAGGCGCTTTGTTGAAAATTTCTCCAAGATTGCGGAACCACTGACACGGCTTACGAAGGAAGGTGTGCCATTCATCTGGCACTAAGAGCAAGAAGACGCCTTCTCTGAGTTACGACGGCGTTTGCAGTCACCTCCCATACTTGCTCATTTTGACGAAGATGCCAAAACAGACATTCATACGGACGCCAGCAACGTTGGCCTCGGTGCTATTCTTGTTCAATGGCAGAACGGGGAAGAAAAAGTTATTGCTTATGCAAGCCGCACTCTGTCGAAAGCTGAGTATAATTATTCAGCTACGGAAAAGGAATGTCTCGCAGTGATATGGGCTATCAGTAAGTTCCGTCCATATTTATACGGTAGACCATTCCGAGCCATCAGTGACCATCATTCATTGTGCTGGCTTGCGAACCTCAAGGATCCTTCCGGAAGACTTGCTAGATGGAGCCTACGTCTACAAGAATATGACATCACCGTAGTCTACAAGTCTGGCCACAAGCACAATGACGCGGACTGCTTGTCACGAGCACCAATCCAGAACTCGTCTCCTGAGCATGAACAAGACTCCGCATTTCTTGGAGCTGTGAATGTGTCGGAGATGGCTCATGATCAACGAATGGACCCAGAATTACTTCTGCTCATTCAATACTTAGAGGGGCAGCAAGTCGAAGTACCGCGAGTTTTCATCCGTGAACTACGTTCCTACGTCCTCCGCAACAACGTTCTCTACAAGAGAAACTTTCAACACATCGGTGAAACGTTCCTACTGTTGATACCATCATCACTGCGAGCGGAAATTTTAGAAGCGTGTCATGATGACCCATCGGCAGGTCACTTGGGCATTAGTAGGACTTTGGCAAAAATCCGCCGCAGATATTACTGGCCAAAATTGATGGATTCAGTACAGCATTACGTAAGATCATGTCGAGAATGCCAAAGACGCAAAGTACCACCCCTAAAACAAGCAGGTCTTTTGAAACCGATAGAGCCACCGAAAGTCCCGTTTGAGCAGGTCGGAATGGATTTGCTAGGACCATTTCCTATGTCATCGTTTGGGAAGCGCTGGATAGTTGTAGCAACCGACTACATGACCCGGTATGCCGAGACGTCATCTCTCACAAAAGGAACGGCAAATGAAGTGGCTCAGTTTTTTGTGACCCAGATAGTGCTGCGACATGGCGCACCTAGAGTTCTTATAACTGACAAAGGAACTGCGTTCACTGCCAGGCTAGTACAGTCTGTCATGAAACTAACGCACACCGACCACAGAAGAACTACCGCATACCATCCGCAAACTAACGGGTTAACTGAAAGGCTGAACAGGACGCTTGCTGACATGATCGCGATGTATGTGGACGTCGAGCATCAGACTTGGGACTTGGGACACCATATTACCGTATGCTACATTTGCATACAATACCGCAGTACAAGAGACAACCCACTTCACGCCATTTCAACTTGTTTATGGTCGGACAGTAATAACGACATTAGACGCGATGCTGCCTGTCAACAGCACGAATGAAGAGGACCCTGACATAAGCGAATATGTAGAAAGGGCGGAAGAGGCGCGACAACTAGCACGGAACCGCATCATTCAACAGCAGAACGTCGACGCGCACCGTTACAATCTAAGACGAAGGGATGTTCAGTACTCCCCTGGAGACCAAGTGTGGGTCTGGACGCCTGTACGTGCACGTGGCCTATCAGAAAAGCTTATGCGGCGCTATTTTGGCCCTTACAGGGTTCTTCGTCAACTAGGCCCATTAAACTACGAAGTGATCCCTGAAGGTCAAGTATGCACAACACGACGCAGGAATCTCCCGGAAGTTGTACATGTAGTACGTATGAAACCGTACTACGACAGGAACTGAACAACGTCGTCTAACACAAGGAGAAGTCCTATTGTTTAGAAACTGTCAGCCGGCTCTCCGCATCGGGGCGATGCGTGCTAGGAGGGGGACTAATGCCACAGCTCGACCATCGCAGAAGACGCGTACCACAATTCGCGTTCGTAAAAGCCGTCAAGCAAGTAGCAAGAAAGCCGCGCCATGGAACGCCGTCCAGCACGCACCACGATGCTACGCCATGGGACTGGCACGAGACTCGAGGGGCAGAAGAGGAGACCGACGAAGTTAGAGTCAGGGGCGCAGACATTTTGGCTGACCATTTTTAGCTTCAAGTTTACGGGCACAAGTTCGCCCTGAATAAAGAGTTTATATAGTACCAGGTGCTATATTTATTCGTAACAATATATATCTATATATATATATATATATATATATATATATATATATATATATATATATGTATATATATATATATATATATATATATATATATATACATTCTTAGCAATACTTATCTAATTGACGCAGCGTTTCATTCAGCTGGATGTTTCTTGTAATGTGTGCGACGTTATAAATCTCTGCTTTGCAAACATGACACCGTGGTTTCAAAGCGTGCATTTACTATGATTACAAAAACTGTATGCCATCATAGCATTGACATGAGCATGAATAAAATAATTTTTTTACAAAGTTCCAACTTGAATAAAAGACGCGTAATTGTTCAGCACATTACTTTAGCATTTACAAATGAGCAAATTGTACTTGAGAAGCTAAACTATCTGTTTCAGCATGGGTTGTTCAATTCCAAAGGAACAGTGTGGCGGATGTGCCACAGAAGGTCCCTGAGTGCAGTTGGTGTGCGTTGCTTAGGCAGGAAGCGAGAAGACAGTGCGCAGGCATGATGCAGATGACGGCAACTCTTGTCGGCAACTGCAGGATGGCAGCAGCGACAAAAAGTATACTGGCGCACTGTGGCTACAGTGCTTGACTGTGGACCTGGATCACACGGACATGATCAAAGTTTCTGAGGTGTACTTCGATAAAGGTGGAACTCAAGAGGCCTGAGTAGCATTTACTTGCACATTAAAAACCCGCAAGTGTCGGTTTTTTGGTCGGTTTTTCCAAAAACCTTCGGTCAGTTTTTCCAAAGACCTGAAGTGAAGTGTGCCTCGCAATCTTACTGTGGTTCCAGCTCATAAAACTCACGCAATACGTTTAATGACAAAAAATATTACTGAAACGATTCCTTCTCAATGAGTGGGCTAGACTCTTTTGCTGCTTCACAATTCCTTGCTAAGTTTCTGGAAACACCGTGGCAGCTGATCACATAAGATGTCACAATTAGACTTCTGGACGTCTGCCCCATTACAGCTGACAGCAGTGCTTACGAGAGCACCTGAGGGGGAAATGCAGAAACATTGGTTTACTTCATATTAGGTGGATGTTAAAGAACCATGAATGGTCAAGCTCTTGCAATGCAGCACCAATATTCTAACACTGCGGTTGCTGCTGCAGGCGGTGCAGTCGTCCGCAAACTCTTTTTAAATACTGCCGGTGTTTGCTTGCCTTATTGTGGCGAACAAGCTGATAACACAGTTGCGGACAGTTTGCCCACGCAAGTTCACTCAGTGTCCTGACTTTATCTCTCTAAATCGAGGTTGGAGGTCGTCATTGAAAGAGCCGTCATGCTCGCTGTTCTCGTCAACACTGTCATTGCTGAGATTGTCAAAGCTTACGTCACCTTAAAAACAAAGGTTGTGCACCACTGCGCATGCAGCAACAATACTGGATGAACGTTCCGGTGAGTAGTGGGAGTACGGTGCCGCTGAATGCAGCGAGAACGGCTCTTCAGTAGCCCAATGCAATGCTCCACTACGGAACGCATCGACGCATTTGCAGAGTTGTGTTGACCTCTGCGCTATCCGTGTGAGGACGACCATTCATCAGGGCCATAAGCCAAGGCTCGAGCGGGTAGCTATCGTCGTCTCCAAAAATATGAATTGTGCTGTAAATACTGCTAAATTGACCGTGATCTCATGAGGCTCGTTGGCCCTAAGATACAAACAACTGAATCCGTGGTACCTGTCTAGCCTGACATTGACCCCGCAATATGCAAAAGATAGCTGCTACGATGAGGTTGTCATGACATAGCGCATCACCTAAAGGGCCACTCACCAGGTTTGACAATTTTGGGCTGACTAGCGCAATGCGTAGACGAGGCGTCCACTATCACGTCTGCCAAACTTTGCAACGCTACGTGCCGCGGAAATGGGTCAAATTTGAAAATAAAAGCTGCTCCCTCTTCTCTCTGCCGGCGCACGCGTAGAGAATGAGGGCATGACGTAGGCGTAGGATAGCCCTACGTAGAAGGCAACGCAGTGACGTTGGTCCTCTACGTAGACGAGTCTGCTCTCACGTTGCCAACAGTATACCACGTGACATGGAAAAAATTATTTAACACAACATGCGTAGTTTATGTATTTGTTACTTTTGGAGATGAATAAACCTTGAAATAAATAATGAGGTGCAGTAAAAAATTGTGCTTGCTTTTCTTTCATTTTTTCCCGTGAAATGCTGCGAGATGCGAGGCTAATGTGCCAGCGTTGCGCAAGCGTACGTGTCCCCGCGGTGAGCGCATCGAGCAGACGACAGCCGTGGAAGCGAATGGAACGCTCCTACGCGTTCGCGCCCTCATTTTGCTCATCTACTCCACCGCGTCTAAGCCAGCGTTTCCATACAATTTTGCAGAAACAGGCAGAAGACCAGAAAACTAGCGCTGGTCAACAAAGCAACGCCGTTCGCATGCACGGGGGCTGGGCTTGTTCGGGCACGTCATGCGCATGTCACCTCATGGTCGGATGCCAGAGAGGGTGGGGAAGATATTTGGCTTGCGAAGGCTACCAACGCCGACTGAATTTAGTCGGCATTGAGGCTACGCGCAGGAGCGGCAAGGGTTTCGAGCTCGCCTCCTCTCACCCTTGTTTCGCGCCGCTTCAAGAAACCTGTTTTCTCCGCTCGTAATGAAACGATTCGAAAAACTTTTGTGGCACAACGTTCCTCATCGGACAACCAACAACTTCCACTGTCTAACTAAAATTCATCATCATCATCATCATCATCAATTTGACCCTTAAGGGCCCCTTAGGGGCATTACATAAAGGTGCGGGGCATTTTCTAAATACAAAAACAAAAAATATAGAAAGTTGTACAAACACATGATCAATACTTTTGCAGGATCCGAGAACAGACGCACAGAAAATGTATTTATACAAGTATAAAAACATGCGCGCACAAAGTTTACACATACAAGAGCGCAAAATACAGTGACAGTGGTAGAGTTTTAATGGGCTTCCAAGTTTAAGTGAGCTGTTAGTAGTTGTTTGAATGCGCTCGCGTCACGCTCTGAGACGATGGCTTTCGGTAAGTTATTCCATTTCTCGATGGCGACAGGAAGAAATGACTTATTGAATGCAATGGTCGTACCGAAAAGACGTTGGAGGCTTCTGGAATTAAATAGCCGGCGAGAATAGCGGGCGGGAGAAAGCAAGAGAGAACCATGCAAGTGAGGAAAATAATAGTATAATTTGTGAAATAAACAAAGTCGAGAAAGTATACGTCTGTCAGCTAGATTCTGCAAGTCTAAAGACTCCTTTATAAAAGTGATGCTTGATGAGTGATCGTAATTGGACATAATGAACCGGGCAGCCCTATTCTGAACGGATTCCAACAGATTAATCAGAAAGGTTTGGTTAGGGCTCCAAATGGACGACGCGTATTCGAGCTTTGTACGAACGAAGGTTACGTACGCAATTTTACGGACTGTAGGAGGTGATAGGCATAACGTTCTTCGGATGTAACCAAGCTTCTTTGATGCGTCAGCAACTAAGTGTGGTGGGATCCGACCACGTGAGAGTATAAGAAATAAGCACGCCAAGGTATTGGTAACTATCAACATACGCCAAGGTCGTTGAGTTTAAATTGTAGACGTGTTCCGAGTTAGATTGTTTGCGAGATACGCGCATGACTTTGCATTTGGAAACATTGGTCTGCATCATCCAGAGTGAACACCAGTTTTCATATAAGGATAGGTCATTATGTAGAATTTCGTGGTCGTCAGGGGTGGTTATTCGGCGATAAAGGACGCAATCGTCCGCAAATAATCGAATAGATGATGAAATTCCTGATGGTAGATCGTTCACATATATGAGGAAGAGCAAGGGGCCGAGTACTGACCCCTGAGGGACACCGGATTCAACGGGAGCAGCAGTGGAGTGAAGACCGGCAATGTCAGTGAACTGAGATCGGTGTGATAGGAAGCATCGGATCCATGACAGGGCTAAAGGGTCCAAGTTCAGACAGCAGAGTTTGTTTATTAGTCGTTGATGAGCGACACGATCGAAGGCTTTAGAGGAGTCTATGTATATGACATCAGTTTGAAATATAGAATCTAAATTTAGGTAAAGGTCGGCAGTGAATTCAAAGAGCTTAGTTTCGCAGGACAAACCAGGTCGGAAGCCGTGCTGATTTTCGAAGAAAGACCTGTTATTATCGAGGATGTGGGCAACGTGCGAATAAATAATGTGCTCGAGGCATTTGCAAATTCGATATGGAGCCTGGCGAGTGGTCCTTTAACAATACTGCAGCAGTTAAGCCCATCTGAGAGATTGTGCACCAGTAGCATGCGACATAATGCCACTTGTCAGTGCGCTAAAGTTTTATCAATACCGTGAGAAAATCTTTTGATGTACAAGAAACTGGCATCAAACGTAAAAAGAAGAGGATATATCCACTTCTCAATGAGAAGGTACTCGCCAAACAGATTCACGAACCCACGCAGATGTGACTTTTGTCGTCCAATACTGGTCGCAGTTCGTCCACGGTGAGGATCGGCATGTCCGCGACGCAAATCTGGGAATACCAAGAGCAATATGAGCCACGTTTCACGGCAATAAACAAAAAATTGTGCACGTGAAAATGGGAACACTACTTACGGACATGACGTTGAGGGCAAAACAACCTTCGCGGCGCCAGAACGGCGCCTTCTGCTCACTCCTCGATGCTACGAAACTGCCGTCAATGCATCCGAACCACGGCGGGTAGGGTCCAAACCGAATTAATTCCTCCTTAATGGCTGCCTTCTCCTCCGCCGTTCTCGGGAAGTGGACCCACTTGTTGCAGGTCCCTGTGTTGACGATTGCTCGAGCGACACGTCGCACACAGATGCTGACCGTGAGCAGCATCACCGCTATGGTCTCCTCGCCTCTCACCGACGACTCCAACGGTCCGGTGGCGAAGTAACGCGGGGCGCACACCTTTGCCGCTCCACCGAGAGCGCAGCCCGCGAGTCCATCGGTGACTTCGTCGCGCAATCACAACACCGTTGTTTTACTCGGGCCAAAGTGACGCCCAAACTGTTCACCTAGCATGTCAAACGCAACCTCAACATCCATCCAGCAATTTTTGTAGGCCGCGTTCATCTAGCCAACTGTTACAGCGAAGGTCGCTAGCTCAGCCGGCGCCGCCACTTTTCCTATTTCGTTTGCGACGGGCCCACTCGCTGGCTGCTCCACCGTAGCGCGGAACCGATTCCGTTTATTTTTCCGTAATGAGCGCATACTTGTCGTTTTGACATAAGCACAATTTGGGCTTCCAAAATCTCACTTGATTGAGAGGTTGAAAGACCAATCAGGGAGCGTTTATTTTTGCATAATGAACGCGCGTTTGCTATTTTGACTTCACCACATTTTGGGCTTCTGGCTCCTCACCTGACTGACAGGTTTAACGACCAATCAGGGAGCGCCAATGAGGGCCAAAACAGAAGAAGAAACACGGAATAGCAGTTCGTTATACGGCCACAGATAATGATTCGGAATCCTAGATTTATTAGGGTGGTTGCGAAGCCTGAAGAGCACATTGGTCTACCTCTATGTAATATTTGTTTATCAATTTCTCTACGTACCTTCTTCTTTTTAATTTGTCTTTTTCTAATTCAGTTCTTTCTCGCTTTTGATATGCATATTTTCTCAATTCCTTTTCTTTGCCTCTCTTCATTCATAATTATCTTTCACATTCTGTCTTGTTCTCTGCTGTTTTCTATTTCTCTTTTGCGTCTGGTTCTTTCTGTCTCGTACTAATTGTTTCTTTTTATACCTCAATATGTGTATATTCCTAATAATTTCGTCTTCTATTTCGATATACTGCTTTCGCTGTCACTTTCTTTCTAGTTATCCGCGTTTCTATCTGTTTATTTCCTTTATTCCACTCTGCTTTCTTTTTCTTTCAACTACTTTCTTTTGCTTTCTCTGTCTATGTTTTTGTTGTTGAAACTTGTCACTTCACAGTCAATTCTTTTACTAATGGTTGCCTTCTTTACTATTTGTGAACGAGTGGTAAGGGGTGGAACTTGTCAAGTGTCGGGAGCATATACCCCTTTTTGAAAGTGTCCGGGTGACCATGGACAGTTTACGGACGCATAAGAAAGGTTAGCTGTTTAACTAGCACCATCATGGCTGAGATCGAGGTTGCGCCGTTCTGACAGTCCAGAAAGTTTTCTTGAAAGGATGTGAAAATTCTTGGTGGTAAAACGTCCTCAAAACTTGTGGCGCACAAAAACGCACTAACTAAAAAAAGACTATGAGACGATGCGCCGAAAATTTTCTGCTTCGCGAGATGGACAACCTTTAAAGCAAATCTTTGAAGGCACCACAAAGTTTCTTTTTTTTCCTTTTTTATTTCCAACTCCAAGCTCCAAAACAGACTTCTTTACTACTGTATATGATCTCTTGGTGGTAAGCCAGGGCGAGAAAATGAGAAAGTTTGTGAAGAAAAGTCAACAAAAAAAACATTTCGTAGCGTCGGGTGCTGCTTCCTGCTTCTTTGGGAACTTCATGAAGTGCACTTCCTGAACGCCACTCTTTGTCGGTCCAGCCAAGAAAGAGACTCTGACGTGGCTTTGGACCAGGAAGAGTATGAATGCGCTTACGAATACACTTTATTCATAAACTGTCAACACGGAGATGCATTCCTGTTCTGAAAAGCCTGACAGGACAAATGATAGCCTAATATAATGTGTATTTCTGACGCGTTTTCTTGGCAAAAGATGTTTTTATTGCTACCATCGCGATACTGTACAATATTAGGAAAGGAAACGAAATTTGCTTGCTTATGATTACATCCTGTTCTCTTCAATTTTGTTACCTTTAAAAACGTTTTCGCAATCTAACGCCTGTGTTTATTAGTCTCTCAATTGACAGAGCACTTGCTCAAATATATAAAACAATGGGGACCATTTTTATGCTCATTTCAACATGAGAAGAGTCCTTATACTTGTATAAACGTCAGTTTCTCTTCTTTACACGAGCTAGATGTCAGTTTTGCGGAATTGTATTTGCTCAGTACTTACTGTGAATGGTGAGAGACCTTAGACAATAGTTTTTCGCTAATAATCTCACACCTTACAACAAGGTTATTTAATAAATGAAAATAACTATTAATAATAATAATATTAACATTATTATTATTATGAAGCGATACGGTGAGGTACTAATACCCACCCACGCACACCTTTACGATTAAAGAATTCACCTAGATCTTTACTATTTCTTCTACGATTCCGCATATACATCAAACAAAAACATAGTTTGTCCCTTATCTTGATAACGATGTACACACCTCTACATCATTGCATGCAACAATAAGCTACATTTTGGTGTAATGGTACTCGACTAAATATTAACTGCAAGAGAAGCCACCAATCGTCGATATCGGGAAAAGCAGAGCAGCAGAAAAAGAGACAGAGAGGACAAATGTGGCACTAAAATCTGAGGTGTATTACGCAAGAAGTTTCCTCCGAATTCCGTACATAACATGCGCAGATAACGAAGTTTTCTTTTTTGAAATAAACGTCGATTGTTAGTCCTGTGTCTGAGTTATCTGTCCCTGTTTTTTCCGCTGTATTGTAGAGAGAAAGCTGTTATGAGATTACAACTTAGGTCTCACGCAGTGCTGTTGTTGGCCGCCACCACTACCGGTTTCCATAACCACATCGCACGAAATTAGCTAAAAAACCTAGTACCAATGACACCGTGGTGTCATTGGTACGAGGTTGCTACATGAACATTAATAAAAAATTCCCGTGTACCTTACGCACGTTTCATTTATGTGAAAAACAAAAGAGAGAGTTCACTTACGCTTGAAAAAAAAAAGTTGAAAACGTGCTTTCAGTTTTCACGTTAGAACGTGGTAAATGAGAGGACCGAAAGGCTTCATTTTTCAGGGGGGGGGGGGGGGGGTTTCGACGTCTGTGACTTTGAAACCGTCTATAGTTAAGCGGATACCACGCTTCTAAGAAGAATGACGAAAGTTAGCATAGCAAATGCCGGCCTACTGCCCTAAAATTTTTACTATTGAAGACGTAGTGGGCGTCAAGTAAGTGGGGTTGCAGCAGTTATTCAATGAGTGTTTAGAAAAGGCTCTGAGAGGCCGTTCTTCTAGCTTTCGCTGTGACTGTGCCGCGTCTTCCGCGCAGGTCTGGCGTTTATTTATTTTTTTCAATTTCAGCGTTTTGTGCTTCCTTTTAAAGTTAACTAAGTACACATCAGCTTGCCCAACAAGCAACTCTGCTGATCAACTAAAGAATTAAGGTGTCGTGATTTAATAAAGCCACTGAAGAAGAAATGTCAGCCAGCTCCACACCGTGAAAAGCAATGATGCGCCCCGCCGATGAACTGATTACTGGACGGCCAACGTCTGTTCGCCTGAAGCGTCCAGTAGCTCCATTACAAGGGACTCGCTGATGCTGAATCGTGTGTATAAAGGTAAGCAAGCTTTGAGTTTTACATTTATCAATATGCCTACAACTCTAGCGTGAATCTCTACTGGCGCTGTATTTTGCGTTCATTCATAGCCATATTACTTACGGTGTAGTCTCATGGGGCAACACTTATGCTTGTCATTTATCATCAATACCGCACATTCAAAATCAGTCAATCCGCATTGTAACTTCTACTTCTTCGCAATCGAATGCCTACACATTACTACGCTCTTACAATATCTTGCAGTAAATCTTTTGTCCCGGTTGAATCTTGTGATCTTATTCCACAAATTGCTGTATAATCAACTGGCATTCCCATTTACTGCATCTGATCTTTTGCAGAATAATAAGTTGACCAGGTTTGCGGCTGATAAAAATTTCCTGTTACCCCCCTGCTCATACAAACTATGGGCAAAAACTTCAGCTTTCAGTGCGATATCCTTTTGGAATGCGTTACCTTCTAGCATTAAGCGTTGCACTTCATTTTCTTTGTTCAAAAAGTCCGTCGAAGATCATTTCCTCGAATAACCATACTTGTTATCCTTTACCTGTTTGACTCGTTTGTTCTTCGGTTCTTTTTATACCATGTTGCGTGTTTTGGCTTGATTTGTGATGTTAAAGTGTATTTTGATGCCCGTATATCGTAAGAAATTCCTGTTGCTCTCTATAAAATTTACCGTCGTGTTTTATCGACAAACCGAGGGTCCCATTAAAGTTTCTGGCTCTGGGACCCTCGTCTGTATATTTTAGATTCTGTAACTTGTTTTAGAAATAATAAAACTTGAAACTTGAAACTGTTGCTTCCATCAGTGTAAAGAGGGACTCGTTTTCTTTTCTTCAACAGAGTTCGGCTAACAGTAAAGTGGTCAGTGGATGAAGACTTTGCTTATTTTAGAACTGAGAAGGAAAATCTTGCTAGATTTTGGAAGTTCACAGAAATCTTTCATACAAAATTGAAATGAGGACCCCGTAGCTGCAAGGTGAGATTTGGTTTCTTGGACCAGATGTGGTTCCTTTGTTGCATTACAACAAACTTTCATTGAATATAGTTCACAGAAATGTTTTTCTGTATGTCTATCTTACAAGATTAGCCTCCCCCCCCCCTTCACTTTAAGCACTTGCTCAAGGCCCAGCCACCCTTAACCGGTAATTGCGTTCATACTTGCGGACAATGTCGATCAAGAGGTATCTAGAACGCATATTTTAGGCGCAACATTGGTACGTCAAGATTTCCTGGTGTGTTCCCTCTCTAGAAAATATTTATACGTAGTTTGAAAGACACTAGTGTTTCTTACGCTGCAATAAAAGTTCGACGCCATTTGCCATACAGTGCTCTGCCAACGCATTGATGATGCCACCCCGCAGTCGCCCTGAGTTCTGCTCGGGCTCGCGTTTCGTGATGACACTGTCACATCACGTCCACATATAATGCACCGCCTTCTCTATTTTATCTGTGTTAACAAGTTGCGGCCAATTTACTGTCGTGGAGGCACTGTCTAAGTCATGCTAGACAAAACATCAATGAACGCTGACCGGCAAAAGCTTGTCGCCTCTCGACGACATTTGCAGCCAATCACTGAGATACACAGCAATTTTTTCCCATTTTCATTGGTTACTGTTGCGGCTAAAAATGTGTCTACAAAGGCGTAAACCTTATACGGTGGTCCTTCGGAAAGATCGGACATGAGCTTTGGACTATTATGGCAGAAATACTGCCTACACCGCAGCAACAGTCTTTGTTGCTACCCTCTCGTATGTACTATTCTGTGCTTTCCGGATGAACTTTGTCGTCTTCAGCAGGATGAATATTAAGATTACATCACTAAGTCACTGGCTCACTCTCTATTAAAGTTGGTCAGGAAGTCGCAAAATGAGCAAGAGCAGCAATAATCTCGGAATGAAAATCAGAAGTTTCGTAGAACCACGGCGATACCGCACTTTCACGACGTCTCCCACCGTCTAAATAAGATTTTCGTCCATGTCGGAGTCAAAGTGATGTTTACGGAACCACGTAAGTGGTCGTCTCTATGCAAGGTAGGAAAGAAATATGTGTAAGTGCGTGCACATCTAACCACAGAAACAAATTTGTGGATTGCGTTCAAAAACTAGTGTATGTGATTCCAATCAAATGTGAAAGAAATACAAAATTACCAGACGGGCAGGTGCCTAAATCGAAGTCTGCAATAGCACTAGAATAATGTGCATAAATTGTTGCAAGGCCACCTAGGCTACGATGTCGATATTGGGGCTGACAGCCGGACTTCCGTATAAGTAAGATGGTCGCTAGGCACAAAAATCTGATGATTTCGGCTTCTTTGGCACTGACGCATAAAGACAAGTGTAACTTAACCCGTATTGCAAGAGGTGAGATAGGTGCATGTTACCTTGCCATGACTAATCTTTTGGATTATACTGCTCAAAAAGTTTTGAAATTCCATTCTGTGAACTTTTTTGTAGCCATGAAAAGCGGTTGCATAAAAGCATCATGTGTCCGTGCAATAAACTCAGTTGAAACGTACCACTTGTGTACGTCTTGATCTTTTTCTCAAGTGTTCATCTTTCAAGCAGTGTGAAAAATTGTTAGAATGAGTAGCTCCCAACTCGTCCAAGCAAGTACCTTTATAAACTCCTGCTTTAGTCTTTAGAGAAAAAACAAATGCTTCCCCACTGCACAATCATGCGTAAGAACCGGAATTCTTTGCTCTCCGAGGATCATAACTCACAACATACGTGAGATGGCTTCTAGGAACGCCTTGCTCACTAATAACTGAGCAGACAAGTGTGCCGCGAACTTTATCTTGGCAGATTTGTTGTTGCAGTCGTTTGATCAACTCTTCCCGACGCAAGTGCGAGTCCAATGAGGCCATTTGTCAGGACTTTCCTAATAACGGCAGCCTGATACGTAGATGGTTTTTGAAGCCTTGTTCTCGAACTGGGTTTTATTACTAAGCAGATAGAGTATGTTGCTGAAAAGTGTGCCAATAATGTTTGCACTGTCAAGCGCAAAAATGGTTGCCCTAAATAGTGTGTGCTAAAAGAACCTATAGCTGGATTGGGACCACCTTCTAAAGGGGCGAACGAGGTTCTATGTGGTTTTTCGCCATGCGTGTACAGGTGTACAAATGAAGGTATGTGAAACAAAGGTGATTCATATGAATCATGATTATTATAGATTCATTAGGCGACATTATCCAGATTGTCAGTCGAGAATTTGCGGGCTTGCCCGGCTCACTGCTTCAGAGCTCTCTATTGTAATCAATAACCACTGTGAAGAAGGACAATGGCTGCAATTGCAAACCCAGTTATCACGAACTAAGGGTAAGCGTCCTGGCACGCGTACCTTTCGCGTTAATATATGACTCAGAAGGGCGGACAGGCGATCCGACGAGCGTAGCGAAGGAAAGAGCCAAACTAACGAGGACCGTGTTCGTTCATCGAACCCGTGTAACTTCCAAAGCGTTCGCTCTAGACTCGCGTACAAGTGCAACGCTACAACTTGAGCCGGACAACTGGATGCTTCAGGGGCCCTTTAATCTTTCGTCTCATCCCAAGGCACCACGGCAAGATTACGCTTTTTTGAGGCAGATCACGTGCGGTTGTTTCACCTGCCTCACTTGCGTTCTGGCAGCTCAAGGTCCGGTGGCATAAAGGGCCAGTCAACAGGCTCCAAAACACGCAGGAAAAGCTCGTACGTTTTTCCTGCGCGTGACCAACCTTCTTCCACGCGCAGTGGCGACAACTCGACGATCGTGGATGCGACGCAGCACGCAGCTCGTCTACTGGTCCTAACCAGGTTTTAACGAAGAGTAATCAAGCCAACAAAAGTATATCGACATCTCATACACTACGGGGTTAATATTGCACAATCAAACAGTATCGCTTAACTACATGAGTAAATGACAATGTTCACTACTTTCTGCGCAAGTTTTAGCGAGTAAACCTAAGCTGTTGTTCTTCGGCGTCCTTATTTAAAGCTATTATCAATACAGACATTCTGGTATATTGCTGCACTATAAAAAAACCCCAGATGGTCAAAATTTCCGAAGCCCTCCACTACAGCGTCTCTCATAATCGTATGGTGGTTTTGGACGTTAAGCCCCACGTATACATAATGAAGTTCTCTTATATTGCTGTATTATCAGTATGAAAGCGTTTTGGTGAACACAGAACAAAGAATAACTACTAAAATCGAGAACGCAGGTGCACTGGCTCTAACGGAAAGATTTATTTGGCGCTCTGGAACAAACGTGCACTTCTATTTCTGCTCCAATTACAAAGGTGCTCTACTATGGCTGTAACAAAAAAGCAGACAAACACAAAAAAAATAATTTACGTATGCACCATGGATCATGCACATGTGTCCACTGACAAGGATAAAAACAGAGATAGTCCCACTAGCACTGACGCCAAGTCTTACAAACGCGAAAAGAAGGTGAGCCAGAGCGAACGGAATGCTACCCATGCAGCGTAATCTAATTTTTGCCACAATTAGTGCGAGCTACTCTGGACGAGGGCATTTCATTATGATCTTGGCAGCTTTCTAGGTTCTCTAACTGCATTAATTCTCCACGTGTGGGTTCTTCTGCGCATAATAAGTTAAGCTGTCTCTCTCCAGGTACGTAACCGCAGTGACAGCTGGCACTGTGCTTGTGGGTTCCCAAAGAACCGTGGTTGAGGATTGTTGTGAATATCTGCCCACGAAAGCACGGCATATTACATACCGCAGAGATGCAAAAAAGACTATCGCGTTTGTATAGGCAGTTTTTATGCCAGAACTGTCCTATGCGCATGTCCGATCTCTCTGAAGAACCACCATATCAATTACACACCTTTGTATACGCCTTTAGTAGTAGTATGTGTAGTTTAACGTTACAAAACCGCCTTATGATTATGGCAGATGTCGTAGTGGAGGACACCGGGAACTTCCACCACCTGGGTTTCTGTAACGGTCACCCACATCTGAGCACAGGAGCCTACAGCAATTTCTCCTCTGTTGAAAGTGCAGCCGCGGCAGCCGAGATTCAATCCCGTGACCTGCGGCTCAGCAGCCGAGTACCTTAGCCACTAGACCACCGCGGTGGGGAAAGTAGAAACCTCATTGAATTTGGTCTTTGCCCCTATTGCCCCTTCGAAATACGCATTGTCCTGATGCGCCATTGCGGGAGATAATCATGGGGAAACTCTACCTAAAGATCGGTCGTTACAGGGCTCCATGAGGGCTACATGCATAATTTGGTTCTTGAGTGCTCTTGTCCGTCCGGGATTAGTTCATAAGCTATGTCACTTAGTTGGCGGAGAGCTTTATACGGGCTATAATAGTGTCGAGAGTTTTAAACGCGAAGCATTTCTTAGCGAACTTCGGCGACATTGGGCGTATCTATCTATCTATCTATCTATCTATCTATCTATCTATCTATCTATCTATCTATCTATCTATCTATCTTTCTATCTATCTATCTTTCTATCTATCTATCTATCTATCTATCTATCTATCCGCCAACGACTTTAAGCTCTCCTGGCCGTTTCGATAATCGCATCGATAACGCAATCTGTATTGCATGGCTGTATTACGAGCATTAGTAACTAGTCACTAGTCATAACATAAAAACTATAATATGTATGACATGAATGTCATGATTTACATTTCATGGTCTTGCAGCTTTCGTGGTGGTTTCGTTCACATCACATGTTGCAAAGCTGGTATTGTATAACATGATTACATGGCGAACACAAGCGACAGACTCTAACATGAAAATTATGACATGCGTGTCATGTAACAACATGAATACATGTACGCTCATAGTGCGCTTCCAGCCGTTTCGCTACCTTCACTTACACCAAATTTGGTATTACAAGACGTCTATGGATGACGAAGGCATGAAACTCGTGCGAACATGATAAACATGAGATACGTGTCATGTAACAACAAGAATACATGCTACAATCATGATGCGCTTGCGGCCGTTTCGCTAGCTTCACCAACAACAAACTTGGCATTACGGACGTGAATGGACGAGAAAGGCGTGTGACTGGTGCAAACATGATAATCATCAGGTGAGTGTCATGTAACATGACTACAGGGCACTCTCATGGTTTGATCGCGGCCGTTTCGCTTGCTTCACGCGTACGAAATTCGGTATTACGTGACGCGGGCGAACGACATAGGTAAATGACACATCCAAAATGATAATCATAGGAGGCGTGGCATGTAACAACATGAATACATGCCTTACTCATGATGCGCTTGTGGCCGTTTCCCAAGCTTCACATATGCCAAATTTGGTATTACGTCACATGAATGGATGACGAAGGTAAGGGGTGATGCATAAATGATAATGATGAGGTGCGTGTCGTGTACGAACATGACTACGTGCCATATTCAAGGCAGCAATACGCATCGACGTGAGCCGGCGTTCGTTTCTTTGCTTCACGCCGGCAATGCCGCGCCGATTTGTCTGCGTTATGCTCGCAAGCGCGCGCCGCTTGCATCGCTTTAACGCATGCACATTTGAGCGCTTCCGACGTTCCTCCGTGCGCCCCTCCATTACGAAGAGAGGCAGACGCGTGCTGTGTGGGTAACGTCGTCGGCGCGAAATGCTCCACACCACATGTCACGCCGGATGCGGCCGCGCCACACTGACGGACGCTGGTGGCTTTGGTTGCGCCTGACGTAAAACTATAGAATGCTCGCATTTTGCTAGCGTAGCGTCGCTGCACCCGATATCCGCACGCGTCAACGTTACGTCGGAGTTTATTAGGTCCTTCATAATGCGCTAGCCGCTGCTTCGCTAGCTTCACATAAACCAAATTTGGTATTACGGAACGTAAATGGACAACGATGGTATATGACTAGTGCAAACAAGATAATCATGAGAGGCGTGTCATGTAATAACATGACTAGATGCATGGGTAATGATGCGCTCGCGGCCGTTTCGCTAGCTCCACATATACCCAATTTGGTATTGCATAATGCGAGTGAACGAGGAAGGTAAAATGACACCCCTAAAGATGATAACCTTGACATGCGTGTATAGTAAAGTATGGCGTCGAGCACGAGCTGCCGCGGTACTCCGCGCCCACCGCTACGATTCGTACATGCCCACCAATGAACTAACATGTACGTCGACGATCGGGAAGACTTAGAGGCGCACTCGTTTCACGCTCCCCCAGACACAGCCCACGCAGCAGCCAATCGGAAAGTAGCGGCCCTTGATCACCTTGATGGTACTTGACTACTAAGTGGCGCAGGTTGCCATAGCTCGCATCCCTACAATGTTGTTGAAGTATTTGTTGTTAGTTAGATCAAGGTTGGTCATTGGGACGAAGCAACCGCCCGTCCGTCCATGTATTCATCCGTCTGTCCGACCATGCGTGCATCCGTACGTGCGTGCGTCCGTCCATATGTACGTGCGTTCACCTTTCTATCTCTTCGTGTGCCCATCTGTCTGTCTGTATGTCAGTCTGTCTGTTTGTCAGTATGTCTCTTTGTCTGTCTTTTGTCCATCTTCCTGTCAGTCTGAGTCTGTCTGATTGACTGATATGTGGGTTTTAACGTCCCAAAACCCCCCATATAAATATGAGAGAGGTCGTAGTGAATGGCTCTGAAAATTTCGACCACCTGGGGTTCTTTAACGTGTTTGTCTGCTTTCCTGTTTGTCTCTTTGCTTGTGTGTCTGTTTTTCTGTTTTTCTGTCTGGCCTCGAGCACAAGCCGCAGCGGTTCGCCGCGCCCACCGCTACACTTCGTACATGCTCCACCAACGAACTGACAGTAACGTCGATGATCCAGAAGACTTCAAGAGGCACTTGTTTTGGGCGCACCCAGGCACAGCCCGAGAAGCAGCCAATAGGCAAGTAGTAGTCCAGCGCCATCCACAATATTCTCTCTCAACTGCAGCTGGGCTGTAGTACTAAGAGACACCGCAATCCATTATACTGTTCGAGAGATACAGACGTTGAACCTTTACCCGGGATAAAGTTCGACTAAAGAGTGCTTCGCTCCTAATAAGAAGGTAAGTAGGGCGGTTAAGCAAACGCGCATCTGGGGCCAGCTTCACAAATCTCACCAACTAAAGGTTGTTTGCGCCAGAGAAACTTTTTTGCGTAAATCGATTCTCGAAACGAAAAAAAGAAACATAAGAGGCTATCGTTGTCACTTCGGCTGCTGCCATAAAGCATGCTGTGACTGCCCGGTAACATGTAAGCGATAGTGATGCAGTTGATATATTCGCTCCCGTCACCAAAACATGCTCGTAAGTGGATCCAGAAAGCAATATTTTGCCTAAAAAGCGTGGCAAAGAGAAATCCTTAGAGTGATCCAGACCACTATTAGGAACAACGTGGCTGCTTACAACCTGTTGCAGCCGTGGTGTACTTTGGTGCCCTGGCTGGTTTTGAGTTAATTCGCACTCAGGTTTGGCTGCCTGATGACTGCTGGTGCGTCTTTATTTATTTCGGCGCTTTGAGTTTCGTGGGAGAGCGCTAGGGGACGCCGATTCATGCGGTCGACTAAACATCGGCTCCGGTTTGTTCACCTTTTTTTTTTGTCAGAATTTAGCTATGTACTTGATTACTTTTGCTCCAGTCGACACCTGGTGTCTTGAGGACCTCGTTGAAACAATGTTGTCACGGTGGGTGAGTATTTTACCGACTTTTGAAAGACTTTCCTGCTCGACCACGTCGTGGATTGCTAGGCCTAAGGTTAGGCTTCACTAAGCCTAACGCTAAGCTTAGCGCGTTTGAGCCACCAAGATGGCTATGCAAGTCACTGTGCAAGGGTAGGACATTTCTCCTGAAGAATTCCATTGTTCTGGATGGAAAACGGCGCTTTCTAAGCGTAAGTGAATCAAAGCACCCATGGCGGGCGCTGAAGTTCGAGGCACACCATACGGCAAGAACGCTGGCACCCGATCTCCGGCCAACGAGAAGAAATGCCTCGCCGATGCGCCAAGGCTGCCTCATCTACCAAGGGAGCATTTTAGAATCACTGTTAGGCCTCGAGGAGACCTGAACGTTAAGAATAATAGTAACGTCTGGATTTCTCAAGCGCTCACGACAGCAGCACGTCTCTCCGCTGCAGATATCACAGACGGCATCATTTGTTCTACTGCTAGGCAGAACATTGTTGTGATTAGTTCGCCATCGCAAGCCAATGCCAAGGACTACGCAAGTCTAGAAGCCATCACCGTTATTAACGCAGGGTTTACGAGGCTAGCTCATACATTGCTGCACCCGACAACACATGCAAGGGCATCATGAAAAACATCGATATAAAAATTGACGACGAAGAGCTCAGAAGACTTTTTAATCAGCCGAGGAACCCCACTGTTCTCGAAGTTGGACGATTCAAGGATTCAACTACAGTCGTTATCCTCGTCAAAAGACTTCGAGTCCCAAATACGTTATGTGCCGTCCCAGAATAGTCAAGTGCACCCTCTACCGACGGCAGACGGATGTCTGCTATACCAGTGGTAGACTCAGTCACAGATCAGACGTGTGGTGAACTCCAGGGAATGTTATCTGTCGAGGTTGCGGATTGACCTCTACTGACGACCAGCACGTTTGCTCACCGAAGTGCGCCTTTTGTGGAGGGCCTCATCTAACGGCCGACAGAACCTGTACACAAAGATTCGGGATATCTTACATCATCAGACAACGCAGAAGAGGCAGACGCGACTTTAACAAGGGCTTTCCACGGATGCATGAGCTGTCCGAACAGGTTAACAAGTTCAAATCCCAGTCCAGGAGCTCTAGGGGGTGCTCCCAATACAGGAGCGGTCCCCGATTCACAAGTCTTTTCCGGTTCCGAAGCTGTTCCCGATCATTGGGCCCGGCCGTCAGCACTTAGGTGCCTGCTGCCACAGCAACCGAGTGGGCTGACTGCGTCAAAGGATTTGAAAACAGGTAACGGGGGGCATGCTGCCAGAGCAGAACAATGATAGACTTATTCAGCTGGGAAGAGAAAACGCTGCACCAAAGAAGACAATTGCGCAACTTAGAGTCAAGTTAGCCACTTTTAAGAAGGCTAATAACGTTAAGAGTGAGGCTCTACAACCCCCTCAGTACACTAGACTTGAAACGCCCGTTGAAACGCCAATGGAAACGGCCGCGGCAACACCTATGAAAACGGCCATGGAAACGCCCGTGAAAAAACCCGGGGATATGCCCGTCGAAACACCCAGGAAAGTGCAGTGCACTGTTCGTCCATACCCAAAGAGGGCTTTGACGAGGTCCGGACTTGTTGAGGAACTGCAGAGTTTTAACACGGAGATCAAAGACATGTTCATGTCGCTTAGCCAAACAGTCGCATTGATTCATGTTAAGGTCAATATCTTGGCGGACAAGCTCAGCGCACTGGATGCTAAGGTGAATACGTTTGACGCTAACTTCTGTGCGTTTGCCGCTAAGGTCAACGCGCTCGAACGCAGGCACATATCTTTCGAGCCTAACCATGGCGCGTCCGCCTAAAGAGTTCATGGTTTGGCAGTGGAACTGCTGGGGGTTTTCCCGCAAGAAGTCAGTTCTTCAGCAGTTCATTCGTTCTCTCTCGAAAAAGCCGCACGTTATTTTGCTTCAGGAGACGATTTCGGATTCTGTCATTTTGCCGAGTTACACATCTTACGCTCTTTATGGAGACGGACGAAGGGGCATTTGCACGCTCGTATCTAAGAGATACACCTATATCTCGCATGGTCGTTCTATGAACAGTAGTGAGGTGGAACACTCATTCGTCGAAATTATTCCGGGGAGTCATTTCAAGAGTAGTGTTTTCATCCTGCCTATTTATAGGTTTCCAAATGACTCAAGACAAAAGTTTGCGGCGTTCTTGAGTGGGGCTGCCACTAGGTCTGTATCTTTCCGCTTGTGGTTGCGGGTGATTTCAAAGCTCCTTATCAGGCTAGGGGTTATCTGCGGTCCTCCCGTAAAGGCGAGGATTTCTGGCAAACAGCAGTGAACCTGAACCTCACCCAGGCCATGGACCCAGCATTTCCGACCGGGATGGGTAACTCCTGCTAGAGGGACACCACGCCAGATCTTACCTTTGTTAGAAATGTTGAATGTGCTACTTGGCACCACTTGCATGTGGATCTGAGTAGTGACCATAATGTCCTAGCTACCGATATTAGTGAAAAGGGCAAGCCCGTAAGAAAGTTTAGTTTTACAAATTGAGATTACTTCCGGCATATCAGAAAAGAACGCGCACAAGCTGAGGACTCAACCCCCAGCCTGGACCAATGGGCCAAAGAGATGAAGGGAGACGTTAGTGAGGCGACAAAAAAGATACACACGGATTTGGAAATGAATAGGATTGACAGCTGCCTTGCGCACCTCCTAGAGGCCAAGAAACCATTACTCAATAGGTGGAAGGGGTGGAAGCTCAATCGTCGGCTTCGCAAGAAAATTGCAGAACTTAACCGAACCATCGAGGATCACTGCCAGACCCTTTCTAGGCAGCAGAGGGATGAGATGTACAATTCTGTTGATGGTCAAATAGGAATAGGAGGGAAATGGAATTTGCTATAGCATTTTCTGAACGAGTCGAATTCCAAGAGTAATCAAAGGCAACCCATTGCTAAACACACATATACCGCCAGACAGTCTGATTCTGAAGGCGCTATACTGAATGCTTTGGCTCACAGATCTACCCTTTGGCTGCTCGAGCTGTTCAGACTATCCGTCTTACCCTAGACCCTCTTGAACTGTGCTCGGTAAGCCCATTACAACCAGCAACGTTTAGGAAGTTCTTCAACACCTTAATGAACGATCGGCTCCAGGTCCGGATGGCATCTCAAACAAGGCCCTCAGGAACCTGGAAGACGAATCCATCAATTTTCTTACTGATGAGATCAATCGCATATGGAAAAAAGGTTCTGTCCAAGAGTCTTGGAAAATGGAGACGTCTTCATTTTCAAGCCGGGGTGACCTCCAGGTTTAGGCAATCTAAGGCCTATATCGCTGACTTCCTGTGTCGGCAAGGGTGCGGAGCAAGTCATTTACAACCGTGTCTCTAAGTAAATCGAGATGAAAGGTCTTTTTTACAACATTTATTCATTTATTTTATTTATTTATTTATTTATTTACACATACTGCAGCGCTAAGTGCGCTATGGCAGAAGTGGGTGTACAAAATACCCGGAATTTAGACAGACAGGAATGAAACTTATGTAAACAGGTAGCATAACACAGATGTGTGGTTCTACAAGGCCAAAAGTGCACAAACATGGGATTAACAGGAATGAAAATAGAATAAAGAAGCAATGCAACTCAAGAGCTAACACCAATGGCAAATAGATGAGGGGATGTTACAGACGCATGTCATGGATGTCGGCTTGAAAATTGGATGATGGGCGTGAACGAATAGTACCAGGTAACGAATTCCAGTCTTCAATAGAACGGGGGGAAAAACTGAACTTGAACATGTTAGTTCAAGCATAGTAAGGCGTTAAGTTTAAGTTGTGATAGCTTCTTGTCGTTGACTGAGGTGCAAAGTTTATGTATTCCTTGTCATTTGAAAGATTAACCGAAGACGTCACAATGCTACGCAAGAATTTTAATGACTCTATTCGGCGACGCGAAGAGAGCGAAGTTAAGTTCAGGGAAGAAAGAATAGAAGAGGGTGAAAAGTCGCGGTCATAGCGATGACATATGAATCTTACAGCTTTTTTCTTAATTGCTTCTAACCTATTAATCTCCCACTGCTTGTACGGGTTCCAAACGACAGATGCGTAGTCTACTATTGCGCGAATGAGTGATTTAAATAAGAGAAGCTTAGTTTCCTTTGGAGATTTAGATAGAGTGCGACGTAGATAGCCTAGTTTTTTTAATGCTTTGTTACATACGTAGTCAATGTGCTTAGACCATGTCATATTATGAGTAAAAATGACCCCTAAATACTTGGGTTTCGTCCCAATGGTTGGGTTTAGTCCGTCTTTGTCCGCACAGGACACAATGAAGCTGCTCAAACATTGAATCATAGACGTGAACACAAGGTAAGTAAGAGGCATCCTGGATCTTGACTTGGAAAAAGCTTTTGACAACATCTCTCACGCGCACATATTGAACTTCATTTCGGAGCTTGGACTAGGCGAAGCCTTCCACGTATACGTGAGCTTCTTACTCTAATCCAGGAAGGCAACGCTCAATATCGGAGAACTCAAGCTCTTTCCCATAGCACTGGGTCCAAAGCCACGCCGCAAGGAGCGGTGCTATCCCCGCTTTTTTTTACCATCGGCATATGCAAGTTGTCCACACTGCTATCTAACTTGAAGGACACCAGCCATGCGCTTTACGCTGATGATATTACCATTTCGTGTCCCGGAGGTAGCGATTGGGAGGTAGAGACTGCACTCCAGGAAGCCATCAATCAGGTGGAGCTCTTTTTTGCTGGCACATGGTTGAAGTGCTCCTCTAGTTAGTCGGAGCTGATTTCATACAGGCCCAGTAGAAAAGGAGCCAGGCCATAAAACTAGAAGTCTTTATCAGAGGTATACATTGTACTTCACAGCGGAAGTGGCTCCCCCATTCCGAGAGTGGACGCTATTACAGTGCTGGGGATGATTATAAAGTCGCACGGGTACAACGAACAAACCATCGCTAAGATTTCAACCAAGACCGAGAATATGGTCAGGTTATTTATAGGGTTTCGAACAGAAGTGGGAACTCAGAGAGAACAATCTACTGAGGCTCTTTCATGCATTCCTCATGAGTAATAATACCTACGTTGCTACCATGCACTCTTGGTATGGATTTGAAAAGAAGCTGGAAACTCTGATCGGAAAAAGCGTAAAGAGGGTGTTGGGCATCCCCGTGCGAAGAAGCACTGAACGGCTTATGCAGCTAGGAGTTCATAACAATCTATATGAGATCATTGAAGCCCAAGAGACTGCACAGCTAATTCACCTGTCGTCTACGCTGGCTGGTAGGAAGATTTTGTCTGTCCTAGGCCTCAGTCCGGCGCTCGTGGAGGATCCCCGTCTTCAACTGCCAGTAGAGCAACGTGCTGCCATCCAGGTTTCTCCATTTCCACGAAACTTCTATCCTCAGCACAACGTAGAAAGGTGCCGGGCTAGGGCCATCACACTTCTGAAGAGCATCAGGAACGATCCTTATTCAGTGTGTTTTGTTAATGCCGCTCAGTAGGGTCGCTCTGCTAGTTTTCTGTTATTTCCGTCAATCATATGGGTTATATTATCAATGCTGCTTCAGTTAGGGACTCTACTCCATCTAGAGCCGAGCAGTTGGCTGTAGCCCTTGCGCTCTTGGATGTCAGTAGATCGCAAATCTTCACCGACTCAAGGTCAGCGGTCAAGGCTTTCGCCTCTGGTTTCATCTGTACTGAAGTATTTAAACTACTTGAAATAGGATGCTTTCTCCACATACCATTACCTGGTTTTAGTTTTTTGCACATCTCGAACCCCTACTGAACACTCCAATAAACCGGAGTGACACTGCTCACTCCCGGGCGCGCGCACTAGCCCTCCGCGCTGGGGAGGACGTAGGTCCGCAGGTTGGAAGTGAGATGTTCGGGGACGCTTTACTTACATTCGATGAAGTGGCTAAACTCTACCAGTTTAGTCGGCGGTCATTTGCTCCTCCACATAACAAGTTTTCTAGACCTCAGGCCATCACGTATAAAATGCTCCAGACCAGGCCCTATTCAAACCTATTTTTCCTCAGCATAGTCTACTCGGAGCCTTTTCACTCTCCTTGTCCAGTTGTGGTGAGGTTAGTGACTTGGCACCTATGCTCTGGTAGTGCCTTTCGTTACGGGACCTAAGTGGGCTCACAGAAAAAGATTGCGACTCTGGCTTACAAAGTTCAGAGTTGCTACCACTACTATGGGCTGTCCAGAGAGCCCAAAATGCGGCGCTGAGGCTGGACCTCCCCTTTCTTTCGTGGAAGCGGCCCGCGACGTTGCTCTAAAGGAGTATCGCTTCACAGGACCCAATAAAGTTCTCTGTCTGTCTGTCTGTCTGTCTGTCTGTCTGTCTGTCTGTCTGTCTTTCTGTTTGAGTTTCGTGCGTTATTTTCCTTGTACGCAGCGGTGGTATTGACAACCACCGTCGTCCAATAAGTTCAGAGCCACAGTAATCGAAAAATCCTATTAAGCGTCAATAGCGTAAAATTATGCATGTAAAGATTTGTGGTTAGATCAAAACCAATGTGCGACATGAATGGTCGGTGAATTCGAACGAGGCATGGCCAATGACCAACCTTCTTTGTTGGTTCTTGTGTTGCGCCCCACCTCATCCATTTGAAAGTACAACTCGAGATCCTTGCCTCCTTGGTAGAAATCGCCACTAAAGATGTTAATACGAGAACATTCCTTGCACGCCATTACAAATAAAAATGAGCGGAACTTTTCAGTTAGCGGCTCATGAAGCCAATTCTGTGGTTGTGCTTTAGTGTTCAATGAGCTCTAACTGTCCAATGGGCACGATCTTTGAAATACAGCTGTCGATACACTTTGGAATGATCTGGAACGGGTGCATACTTTGCAAACCGAAGCGTATTAGGGATATGTGCGTGATTACGCAAGGAACTACTAAGAAATCAAGCGTTTCCACGTTCGCTGTTCAAACACCGATATGGGCTGTGATAATATGTCAAGTAGTCGGTATAAATTTACCCTAGTAATATTAAATGACACCGGAAATATGCAAACCCTCATGCTTCTGGAGCAAACCTTGGCTGAATTCGTCCGTGCGACCATTACCAGCCGTTTAACATGGCGCACGAATATGAATCAAAGGTAGAGCGAGCCACTGAAATGTTTTATGTGCGACGCAGCGACCACCTGACCTGGGAATAATTGCGTTGCGAAGGTGACACGCCCGTCGCACGCTCTGATCGAAGCAGACAACAAACGCAAGCACACGATGGCTTGGCCCACAGGCGCAGATTGTGATTGGTTGTGAAGGAATAATCTCAACATCAGCTCACTCCGTGACGTTGCTAAAATACTTCGTTCATCTGGCACGCCTGTCGTGTTCGTCATATCACCACCCTCGCACATAAGAGCAAATTTTGTCACACCTTGAAAATTGCTCAAGTACATTCTAAGAGCTCTCTTACGTGTTGCGCAGTTGTCGAAAACAACATGGCGTCGTAAACACAGTATCGGTCACGGCGAATTCTCAAAAATGCATCTCCCTTGAGTTTTTTCAGCGTTCGGTTGGATGTGTTGCGAATAGCGCTGATTTTCGGTGCTATTAAGCAGTGTGAAAACTAGCGGCATTGTATCGGTGTACGGTGATGCGTAGTGAAAACTGAGCTTCGGTGTGTTAACAAGCGACATCGGCGCCTGTGCATCAACTACAACTAGCACTCGAGAAGGTTGCAATGTGTGTTTGTGCGCGGGTAACAGTTTATTTGCTTCACTTTCCAGTCTCTCACTTGGGTGCTGTGCGACACTTCAGATTGACAGCGTTTTGGCACGTTATATGAGAGACCCTAAGTACGCACGGAAACGTTCGAAATACGCGCTGTGTTCGGTTCTTGCTTCGCCACTGGTTAGCCCGTACGCTTCTATTTCCTTCTGAGCAGTCTAGTGTTCGAGAGTGAAACGATGTTCATTGTGAACAGTCGTGCGGTGTTGACGTTTCCAAGACTTGTTAAGAGGCTATCCTCGTGTGACAGAAAATTGAGAAACAGCGTTGATAACTGTTTTGCCCTGCGAAATTGCGGTCGTGGGGCTGAAGAAACGAAAAAAAAATGTGGGAATGAATAGGCGTGGAGGTCAACCACTTCAGGAAGCCCTATTTGCTACCCTACGCTAAGGGACGGGAAAGGCGAGATTAAATTATGGAGAGGAAAGAATGTGAAGAGATAATACCACAAAACACAGCACACACAAACATGCCGTCAGTTGGGAGATGATTTAGACTCCAACCAAAAGTCGTCAAGAAACCCGACATTTCAAAACCGACTTGGTTACTTCCTCAGGGGTGACTGCGGAGGCTACGTAGCAGCGGCGTCTTTAAAGCACTCGCGGGGTGAATAGTGACTCCTCTCTCTCTCTCTCTCGGTTTGCCGTGGATCGCAGCCCGTGTGTATACACTGGGGAGAGGGTATTTAGAGAGCGGTTGATGTTATGAGCTGTCCTCTGTATGTGCCACGACTCGAGTAACAACCTTCTCCTCCAGTTCGGCTTGCTTTCAAGGGTGGCCATCGCTTCGAACTTTATCTGGTAATCTAATGTCTCAGCATGTTCGGTGACTGCGCTGCGCTCTTTGTAGAACTTCCGCACGTTATTGGGGTGTTGCTTCTGTCGCTGCGGTAGGTTTTTGTCTCGCCGATATACGACGAGGGGCACTCAGTGCAGGGAATTTCGTAAAGGACACTGGGGGCCCTGTTAATTGTTGGCTGGTCTTTTAGTTGGAGTCAAAAACATGTCCCAGTTTCATACCCAAACAGACAGACTTCTGTCAATTGTTTACATTCATGCCGTTGGTTACATGTCCATTACGTTCGCGTAATGGACAAACGGCTGTGATTGCTGTTACAAGCGCCTGTCCAATTTAGTTTTTCCTTGAAACTGCAGAAGTTCCTCGGTCGCCTTCAGCTGTGATGTCCACTATGGAGGAAAGACTTCCTTCCGCAGACATTCGTCTATTGTCACTATGCGCTAGAACGAAGGCCACTGACTGTCACTGAACATCACATGCGAAGGACCAAAGCTGCCCAGAGAGTTAATGCATGGTATCTGGCACTGCTAGCTGCCGCCTGAGAAGTTTCGAGTATATAGTAATGCCTCGGCGAAAAATGTGAAATTTGAGCCAACTAGCCACTGCGACAGTTTTGTCGCACTCTCCATATTTCGGTTTTTTAAGAATACTGTAAACAATCTTCAAATCTGATAGCTGTGCGTACGTGGTTTTCATACTCCACGCAGCCGCATTGCCTCGTCCGAGTTGTGCACTCCTTATGCACCCTTTATGTATGCACCCCTTATGTATGGGTATTTCAGGGGCGGCACGCAATGGCTGCGCCAGTGCTGCTGGGTGCGAAACTTCATGAAATTGAGCTCTGAAGTGAGCCCGGGTCAAGTTCCTTCATATAAAATATTCACCCTTGAGATTTTTTTCAATTGGAAAGACTGCCATTCGGCATAAGGGGCAGACATAAGAACATCAGAAACTCATCCGACATAAGCAAACAACTTTATCAACGATCGGTGGAACGGTTCCTTTATTGTGTCTCCGGAAGGTGACTGGCACGGTAACTGGTTGCTTGGCGATGACGAAGACACGCTTGGTCAAGGCCCGGGCACGACTAGAGGAAGTGTGTCACATTCACTGCATTTATAGGAGCGTCAAAAAAGGGGCACGTGCATCTATATCTGCGAGGTAGTGGTGCGGCCAGTGGGTGGTCACAACCGGCCTAAAAACAACCCTAACTCGTAGTCTCGTAAGGGCCACCTCTTCTAAGCGGGTAGACCTCTTTAACTAAAATTTTTTACATAGAACGCATAGCAAAAAAACCAGAGATTTTTAAATGTTTCCTATTTTGAAATATTCGTAATATTAACGTCCGTACAAGTAACAGCTTACTGTAATCGCAAACGCCTTTTTTATAAGTAATATTTGGTCACTAGCTGGCTTCCTTGAGCTTATAGTAATATTGAAAATGGCTGAAAATTGTTTCCGCAAACAACCCTACCCCACCTATGTGATCAAAACCCCAGTCTCTACTTGCAGCAGATAAATAAAGAAAGCCCGCAGGTATTCTTACGCTATCAAGAAGCCGGTCCGTAATACGTAGGTTATCCGATTCAGTGTATCTTGTTTCTTAACACAAAGATAGGCCTAGGGAACAGTGCTTTTTAGAGAGTTGTTGATTAAATTTGGCCTCTAGGCAGCCAATTTCCACTGCAGTAGCGCCACGGCGACAGCTTCCATCCACATCGAGAGGTTTCCGCCATGGCGTGCTGTGCAGTAAGGCAGTGTAATTAGCCCAGGGTACCTCAGCGAACTGCACAAACGAGGTTAGCGCAGAGGAAAACGGCGTGGCCTGTAGCGAGGGGACCATGTCAACACCGAACCCCTGCTAATTTGCCCTCCAATTGAAGTATTTGCTGGAGGCGAATCCAACAGTTTGTTGGTCATGGCTTCGTAGCATCGGTTTGACGTGGGTAACGTAACCATGTTTGTAAGAATATGGGGGAAAGATGCAAAATGTGAAGAATATATATGGCAATCTAGATTGCCAGTATATGGATAGTGGCAATCTACCTGTCATGATTTGAGAGTGCTTGCCAAATATGCTCCACCCCATTCTTATTCTTCTAGTTACTTCAATTTCGTGGTTTGGCTCTGCGGTTACTGCCTGCCCTAAGTAGACATAGTCTTTTAAAACTTGAAGTGCACTATTACCTATCTCGAAGCGCTGCTCTTTTCCAAGGTTTTTATACATTACTTTCGTTTTCTGCAGAATAATTTTAAGACCCACCTTTCTGCTTATTGGATGACGGTGGTTGTCAATACCGTCCATTGCGTACGAAGGAAACCACACACGAAATTCAAAGTGCCGAAAGAAATAAAAACGTACCACCAGTCATCAAGCAGCCCTTAATGGGCTCGAATTAACTTACAACCAGCCACGACACTAGAGTATATCGCCGCGGCGGCAGGTTCTAAGTAACCACATTGTTCCTAAGATTGGTCTGGACCACTCTTAGGATTTTCTCTAGCCACGCTGTTTTTACGCAAAATTTTGTTTCGTGAATCCACTTACGAGCACATTTCGGTGACGTAAGCAATTAAAGCAACTGCATCACCATTGCTGACATGTTCCCGGGCAGTCGCCGCGCGCTTTATTGCAGCGGCCGATGTGACAATGATGGCCTCTTACGAAGTTTTTTTTTTTCGTTTTGTGAATTGCCTTGCGCAACAAAACTTCTCTTGTGCAAAAACATTTTCCTAAGTGAATTTTGTGAATCCAGCCCCTGAATAATTGTAAATCGTGTAGAAGCAGTAACCGCTTCCTTATTGCTGTGTTGTGACCCAGTGACTTTAAACGGCGTAGTATATTGAACTCATGTGTTGACGCGATTGCTTTTGGTCTGTGCTCTCAATTAATACTGCTGCTCTCTGGCGACGTGGAATTCAATCCTGGCCCAACAAGGAGCAGTGAAATAGCCGCAGTCTTAGATTCTATCAAACGCATCGAGGACTTTTTAGAAACTATTCGATCAGAGATATACGGCCTTAAAACTGCCCAAACTGCCCAGGAACAAAACATTTCTTCAATTGCCAACCGAATTGAAAACCTAGACAAACCAGAGCCCCAAACTAGTAACCCTAGCGATAACGATTCATCCCAGATAAGCCGTGAAATTTCTCTGCTCAAAGCCGCAACTATTGACGCCAGCAACCGCTTACGACGCAACAATCTCCTCTTTCTTGTTATGAAAGACAACATTAAGAAAACATCGGCAGAGTCGGAACAAAAATTATCCACGTTTTGCGCCGACAAGCTTAAAACTACTCTTGAACCAGTTACGAAGGAGCGCGCACACAGAATCGGGAACCTTTTCGAAAAATAAAACTCGACCTATCATTGTTAAACTAGCCCACTACAAAACGATGGAACGCCTTTTGAGCTGCGGTCGCATGCTTAAAGACAAGGACTTCGCCATTAGGCAGGACTTCGCAGCTGCCACCCGCATTGCGAGGTCAAAACTGTTGCACTTCATCCACCCCCACAAGTGCGCAATTAAGCAGAGTCTCAACAGACTTCACGTGGACAAAAAGTGCTACATGTAAAAACAGAATAATGACAAAATTGTAGAAATATACAAAAACAGTTTGTGCTTTCCATAGCTGATGAATCTCAAGGTGTGAGCAATAAAACCACTCAATGACACTCCTCTGTCCTCTGTACCTCTAACTCTCGACCAAGCCGATCATCAGTGCTAAATATAAGTGTTGCCTTCACTATTATATGAAGCGTGCTGCCTAAACTCGACAAACTACACAGCTTTGTTGAAGATGCAGAAGCCGACATTGTCCTTCTAACAGAAACGTTGTAACACGAAGGTGTTCTCGACCACGAAATCTTCCCGTCTAACATGGGCTTCGCTTTATATCGACATGATCACACTAATCGTAGGGGCGGAGGCGTGCTCATGGCTTTTAGAAAGAATCTATCATCTTCTCTTGTAACTCATAACGACACATTAGAATTAACTTGGGTGCGAGTCTCAAACGTTGCCGCAAAGGAAATTTTTGGCATCTGTTACCTACCGCCTAACACTGAACCAGGTTTTTCCATCCTCCTTTCAATGTCACTCACCCGGATTAAAGGTATGTTTTCGGAAGCCCCCTTTTTTTTACGGTGATTTAAATTTCCCTCAAGTGAACTGGCATTTACTTTCAACCCCTGGAGCAACTCTGTCAAACGAATCCAAGCAATTCCTCAATCTGACGCTTGATTTCAACCTACACCAAGCTATAACATGCCCCCCAAGAGGCGATAACACTTTAGATCTTCGTATAACGTCAAGCCCGAATGACATAAAACGCACAGCAGTACCCCCTGGATTCACTGACCATAACCTTATCCACAAGCGCATATCACTGGCTCTGATTACAAGGTCGCCAACTGAAGAATTCATAACTTATTACAAACGAAAAAAATTTTGACACTAACAATGACAAACTTGGCTTATTTCTTGACAGTTTTCGCGGATCATATCAAACCCGTTCAGTAAACGCAAACTGGAAGATATTCAAAAACGCAATACTATACTTAGAAAAAGAGAACATTCCAACCACCAGCGTAAAATTGGATTCCAATATTCATTGGTTCAACAAACAACTGGAAAGCCTGTTAAATCGAAAAAAAACGTCTCTACATGACCGCCAGTCAATCCAATAACCCTTTAGCGTGGGAAAATACCACCAATGCGCCAAAAATATGTTTAGGAACTACAGCAAGCCAAAGACAAATATTTCTCTTGTAGTCTACTATCTATCCTCCGCTCAAATCCTACTAAATTCTGGCGCATGCTCTCACAAAAATCTAAATGCTAACACAAATCTTCTAGACCCAGACGGCGAACAATTAGACACAAAAAACCTTGCCACCACCTTAAATGACTACTTTTCGTCTGTATTTTCTACCCCTAACACTGCCCAGCCCACACGATTACCTACCCATTTCCCCGGTGCTGTGTTCTCAGAAATAGCATTTAACCCTAAAGAATCGCTAAAGTAATCACTGGTCTTAAGATATCTTCAGCCCCAGGATATGACCAAATAACCCCCAAACATTTAGCTAACCCCGTCACAGTGGTTAGTCAGTTAACACCTTCACAGTGGTTAGCTTCATCTTCATGCAGTCTACTGAAACAAGCGAAATTCCAGACGATTGGAAGTTAGGCCGAATAGTCACAATCGTCAAATCTGGAGAATGATCTAATCCAGCAAACTACCGCCCAATTTCCCTGAATAGCATTTCCTCTAAATTACTAGACCAAGTTATAACTTCTCACATAGCGACTCACCCTGAATCAATAAATTTCTTCTATAACCACCAGCACGGTTTCCGAAAGCACTTCTCATGCGAGACCAAATTGGCCGAGTTTAACCACGACCTACTAAAAAGCATGGATGGTAACCTTCAGATAGATGCCATATTCCTTGATTTTTCGAAAGCTTTTGATCGCGTGCCACATAATCTATTACTTAGCAAAGTTCATTCGCTTGGCATTGCCCCGAACATTGTCTCCCGGGTTGAACACTTCCTCTCTAACCGTAAACAATTCACCTCTGCTAATAATCATAACTCCTCTTTAACTATCGTATCATCAGGCGTACCTCTGGGCAAGGGCTTATCACCCCTTTTATTTTTATTATTCATAAACGACCTAACCACAAACATTCAATGAAATCTACGACAGTTTGTGGACGACTGTGTCATGTACTTCCTCATTCACAACATTGAAACCAACACTAAACTGCAACAAGACCTCAACACAGTTGCGCTATGGTGCCAAGACTCAGCAATGCCATTAAACCTAACCAAATGCAAATCGATGCCATTTTCCCGTAAGCGCGCCACTGTTCTCTCGGTGTGCACATGTACCCAACTCTTTCATTTGCGCCACACGTGCGGTCTATTTGCTCAGACTCTCTGCGGACGCTTGGATTTCTGCGCTGTAATCTAAAATCAGCCTCTCCACACGTTAAAAAGCTAGCATACTTAACATACGTACGCCCAAAGCTCAAAATGCATTGTCCATCTGGAATCCATCCCAGGCATATTTCGCTAACTAACTAGAATCAGTCCGAAACCACGTTGCCCGCTTTATAACCTCGAAGTTCTCCGCAGAAATTAGCGTCACCACCCTAAAACAATCAATCCAACCAACATCTCTCGCGTAACGCCGCCTGATCTCACGCCTATGCCTCCCGCACAGTTTCTTTTTCCGCCCAAAATCAAGACACAAACTTTTACAGCCTCCTAACATAACTTCTTCTCGCATTAACCATTCTGACCCCATTGCACCAACCAACGGCCGTACATCTGCAACGAACGACTCCTTTTTCTTCCATGCAATTACCCTTTGGAATCGCCTCCCCGACTCCATAGTTACCACACCTGACCACACATCATTCCACGCAAAATTAGAATCCCACTTTGATTCCGCCCAAGAACCCATGGCTGTAGATATATCCCACCAGCTTAATGTATGCAAAAATTTTTTGCCGTACTGTTTGCACTCATTTTCCCAGTAAAAAGTTTCTTCTGTTTATTGTTTGATTAGTTGTCATTCTAGACCAAACTACCATATGCGTATTTAGGACTGCATTGTTCATGATAAGCTGTTCACATTGAATCGTACACCCTCACAGCGTATTTGTTGCCCAGCCCCCTTATGTAATGCCCTCGGGCCCTTAAGGATGCAATAAATGAAATTAGTCCTTATGCAGTGAGAAATGTCCGGATTTAGCAAAACTGAAATTCTAATTTCAGTTCATTGGTGAAATATTTATGTCACTACTATGTTTCTGAGTCGATGAAGCACTGTGCATTGGATTTATAAGGTAGTCACGAAATATCATGCGCATTTACTTAGGATTATGTATGTTTATTCCCCTCTTTCCTCAATGAATTAGGCCCACAAAAACAATAAATAAAAAGTGGGCCTGGTGGTTTTGCAACAGCTCTAATTTATTTTTTAATAAGGTTCAGTAGTCCGTGATAAACTACTTAGTCACTGCAATGTGCGGTGATTATCAAACGAGCTGTGCCTAAAGAAATTATCCTTCGCTTGCCAAATGTGCCATACCGTCTGTTTTGTCTAAGAGACATCATTGTATCGGGAAACAGGCAAGCTGTTATCACCTCACAGCAATCTCCGTTCATTTTACAGACTTTTTGTGTGTATTTACATGATGACTTTTATGAACTACTGCAATAACAACCTTGCCAAGGCGTAAACATTAATATAAGCAACAACCTGACCTTTGAAGACTGAATTCATATTTTAAACTTGTATCTGACTTTGCATATTCAGCTTAGCTAGTTTTTTTTTCTAATAAGTACTTTTGCGGAAGGTCACCAATAGATTTCGACCTAGATCAGTACCAATTTTTTGTCAGTGTAATGAATGGACTTTCATTCATTGAGTTCAGTGAAGTATCCTGATATCTGCACCGGCGACGCGACGAGACAGAAAGATGACTGAAAGAATTAACATTGCCACCCGAACGCTGACCTACGAGTGCCATTAAAACGCCTCCTACAGTTCCATGCCAGTGCAAATGCGCGCTCATCAGCAGGAGCCGTCGGTCCGCCTCAATTCAGGGAGTGGTCGTGATGCGGCGCTATGTGAGAGGTTGCACTGATCGTGACGCATGTGCTTGCGAGTGCTTTTCCCTGAAAATGCGACGGACTTGTTTTTTACACCAATATCATACGTCTGTCATATTCTATGCTTTCTACAGCTTCCTTCTGGCTCGAAACAACACCGCCGCCGCGTCACAGAGCAGCGTATGCAGAAACGTTGCAGTGACGCTTTCCCATTGGTTGCCCGCATAGCGCCACCAACGGCGATGCGCTATCTCAAAACACCGTATATTTCACAGAGGCAGCGTGACTGCCAGTCTTGCGAACACGCGGAAAGCAAGACGCCGCCCCACAGGTCTGTACACAAGTGAACAAAAAATTACTTCATAAGATTTACGCCATGAGACACTGCATGAGGTGTTGCTCTCCGCCATGGTGCCCGCAAAGCACACCTAAAGGCTAGGCAATTGGAGAGAGCGGGAAAGGGCTAGAGGAGGAGGTGGTGAGTACCTGGATTGGGCGCATCTGGCTGGCATTGATAAAATAGAGGATACGTTGGCCATTACCCGCCAAGAATAATGGTCACCTCTGAATAGTTTTATGGACATATTTTACTTTATTTTATCTCACATATTCACTACAATGCAAGCAAAGACTACAAATACCACTCTCAATGCATATGTAAGTAATTGGAACTTCTCAGAGCTCCATTAAAGGCTTGAAGAGCGCGATACATTTCTGCTAAAATATTACTTTTAGAACTTCTTTGTATAAAAGCGCAAAGATAGAGCTGTGGGTGTTTATTGAAACTCTACGTATCTCACCTCTGTGAAGCCATAATTATACAGGTAATTAGTTTTGCCATCAACTCTTCAAGAAAATTGCGTCATTCATACCATCACAATTCATACCATCATAATTGTGTCATTCATGCTATCATATGGGCTACTGATATCTCAATTGCTCACTCAATAGCGTAATGTTTTACTAGTAATTCTTCAGCTCTCATTACTGATGATTTAATTATTTATTAAAAATAATTTATTTATTGTACCCTCAGGGCCCAAATGCAGTACAGAGGAAAGTGGGAATACGTAGGAATACTGAAAAAGAAACATAAAAGCACCAAGAAAAAAAACTGCCGAGTGGATGGTAAAAACTCGCATCAAAGCAAAAAAAGCAGCTGCGGCGGGGGTACAAAGAAACCACTTTGGTAAAGAAAAAGATTATAGAAACAGTAACACACATAAATATATTGACAAAAAGCATTCGTTTTATGGAGCCAATAATATCAGTTACGTCAGCGACGTTGAGGGAAGGCCATTCCAGCTGACACAAGTTCTGGGCATGAATGAATCTTGAAAACATTTAGGATGACTTGATGGAATTCCAACTTTATTGCGGTAATCAATGCGAGCTGATATATATGAGGGTTTTGGGAGTAACTTGTTTTTCAAGTAGTCATTGTAGTAAATAGTATGAAAAAGACATATTGAGGCAACAGAGCTGCGTTGAGAGAGAGAATGGAGGAATAAACTTTATTTCATAGCGGTAACACTACTTGTTCAGTGATTGTTAAGAGCATAAAACCACAGGCACAGTTTCGCACAGCTTTCAGATCAAAAATGAGTGAATCAAGCCAGGGCTTCCGACAGGTGCAGGATATTCTCATTTCGAGCGAACCAGTGTTTTATAAAGCAGTATCTTTACTGAACTGCATGAATTGAAAAATCTTCTGCTACGATACTCAAGCTTGCGGTTGACGTTATTTATGACATGATTGATATGAGTTTTCTTAGACAGGTTAGAAAAAAATTTTAACGCTAAGGTACTTATAAAAGAACAAAGTTTCAGGAGCAACACTGTTAGTGTGATAAAAAGGAGGTTCGTTACAATTCCGAGAAATGCAGATCTCCTTGCACTAATTTGCGTATAGTGTCATACTCCAAATGTTACACCATTAATGTTCGATTGAAGGCAAGAGGCGTCGTTATTATCGTTTATCTCACGGTAAATAACACAATCATCAACAAAGAGATTTATTTAGGAATATATATTAGTTGACAAGTCATTTTCATAGCAGAGAAAAAAGAGGAGCCGAGAGCGGACCCGTGAGGCATGCCAGAAAGGGCGGGTAAGGATGCGAATCCAAATTCTTAGCTGTTACGAATTGGGAACGGTTTAAAAAAAGTGAATAAACCATGCATGCACATTAGGTCAATGTAAAATGACGTAATTTAAGAAATAGAAGGCCATGTGAAACTTTGTCAAACGCTTCCGAAAGATGTAAATATGTGCAGTGTGTCTGAGATCCACGATCGAGGATGCAGTGAAGGTCATGTGTGAAACATATGAGCTAGGTTTCTCATGGAGATGACTTACGGGGTTAATGCTGGGTGTGCTGAAAAATGAATTGGATTCTAAAACAGAGACGAGATGAGAGTATATAATGTGCTCCATGATTTTACATGGTATACTGGTGAGGGAAATGGGACAAAAATTGTCAGGGCAATGTTTATTGCCATACATGTGCAGAAGAATCACTCTTCCAACTTTCCAATCAATTCAAATACATCCTACTTCAGGAGATTATTCAAACAATTTAGTAAGAAACATGGAACAATACGACTTGGTATTAATATAATTTTGGAGTTAATGATACTAAGGTGTACCACGAAGAGAACAAAAAACGTAACGACGTTAAATTTCTCTTATCCTTAGGCACCCTGTTATGGCGCGCCACCATCATTTGTACTCGCAACAGCCTTCAAGCTGAATTAGTGCCCTCCTATCGCCTGTCAGCAATTGAAGCCAATATACTTATCAGCGCCTCGCACAAATTCGACGCCCAGCTTTTCTTTATGTTGCTCTGTTTCGCTCAGTTCTCCTCTCTTGAGCACGTTTTGGGAATCGCTCGTTAAAGTTGCCTAGTATGAGGGCTACGAATAAATAAACCGCAACACAAAGCAGAGGGACCTGCGCTGATTGGGAGTGCCGTGGAGCGGTACGACACCACGGTGCCGCAAGACAATTGCTTCATTTGGCTTACTAAGGCCCATGGCAGTTTTGTCAAGTATTCAGTTTCTATCGAGACTGTACCTAGCGGCAGTTGCAACTTCTTGGCCTAATTCTTCGCAAGCAACCGTAGGACTCCTTTCCGGCCATTTGAAAGCATGCGTCGCCTCCGGTGAGTTATCCGCCAGAATATGTTATCTCGACAACGTATAATAGTGCTCGTGTGTAACATGGCATCCTATGATGTTTGCTTTCTTTGACATTTTTTTCGTTGCTTTTTTTACGAGTAAAACATGCAACATTTCACTCGTCAGTGTTTCCCTTGTGCATTACAAATTTTGCTTTTTGCATACCCAGTGTTGTAAACGTTGTATAATCATTTTTTAATACTTTGGTAGCCGTTTAGCAACGTGTGCATTGTTTCATGATTGACCGCACGCTGTTTTCGTTTGTTTTTTGTTGTTTTTCTCTCTTTGTGGCTTGCTTATTTTATGTAAACCTTAAACTGATGTAGTTTTGATGCATTTTCTTTTTATTTCCTAACTTCTTGAAGTTTTGAAAATCGACGTCAAATTGTATTGTCATGTTTTGTGCTCTGCGGATTTTTGTAATGCCAAGTGAAAAGGGGTAGGAGCCTCGTCAAGCTGCTAACATAGCAGCTTTTTGCTCTTATCCTTGCGTTTTCTTTTTCGCAACTCCGTGAAGAAAATGCTCAGTAAAACTGAAACTGAAACTGAAACTAAACTAAAAGCTGTGTCCGGTCTACTAAGCACGTGAATATCGGTTTCAATGACAGTTATGGTGGTCTCATTTTAGCAGTAAAAGAGTGTTAAAACCTTGTATTAAAAATTCTGAATAGAAGTACCAATCGAACAGTGTTATACCTAAAAGGCGAACCATTTTACGAATAAAATAGCGCTTAATGACACAAGAATAAAAAACTAAATAAAAATTTTAAAAAATGAAAATTTTTGAGCGAATTTATCACCTAAGTTCCAACGTGGCCTCTTTCCGTTACTTTTATTTATATGAGAAAAAAAAAGACTGGAGACACCAGCATATATTGCAAGTGCAGAATGCCCAGTAGGGTGAAGGTGCTGTCTTTTATTTAGCTACCTCTTGAAACACATATTTACTGCACAGTTTTGGGACTGTAGGACACCTAGCTAGCACCATGATTCAGCGTTGTTGCGTACGTAAATGCGGATATCAATAGGCTGGTAATAGACGTCTTGAACTCTCTCTCATTTTGGTATGCCGTGGCTTGTTAACGAATACTTCCACTTTTACTTGAGTCGTGCCGTGGCATACAGAGATGACTGGTTTGCCCGTTTTCATAACTACGCTATAAAGTTTTCTCAAAATGATACTGATAAAGTAAAAAAAAAAATCAGCAAGCTATTCGATCCCTTATGCAACATAGCATTTTTTCACAGGTATTAGGGTGCTGTAAGCGATAACAGTGCGTTTTGAAAGCAAAACACAGTACTTGCTTTGGAAAATGTTTTCTTACCTTCACGAGATGAGCGTGTTCTGTTAAAAGGACAGATGAGGCTTGGTGAAAGAAAAGCTTGCACCTGATAGTTGTTGCCTATCACAGCACAATAAAGAAGTAGCAAGCGGGAAACAGGAGTGGTGGAGAACCATAGATATCAGAAAAAAAAAGCAAGACAACACAGTAGGGCAGCCCGAATCGGATTCCGATAACTAATAAGTTACGTGGTTGTATATCTCGGTATCGACGAAGGAAGAACGATCGCTTTCAATCCACAGCGGAAAAGAGCATGTTCGATGGTGGTTCAACGGCGATCAGAGATATATGGCTTGCATGCTATGCAGAGAGATTGGTTCGCTTGCTGCAACGAGCGAAACACGACTACCGCTTTCAGTGCTAAGTAAGGGCCGGCTATCATAAGGGCTCCTATTTCGCAATGTCTTAGAGCACAGTGCGGGTACCACAGAGCTAGCATGCTTCTTGCAAAGCAACACTGGCGAGGAACCCTTGCTTCTCTGCTACTTGCAGAGAGTTCTATATTAAAAACTTACTTCACAGTAATCGGAGTAGAAGCGAACTTAAAATGGCTAATGGCAGAGCAGACTTTTAAATATGATGCTATAACCACAATCTCAACCATACCATACCCTGCCCTTCTATTGGTGTAGTATGGCGCGTAGGTCAGCAGTATGGCGCGCAACTGCTGACCTAATATGATTGTGGAAACGAATCGAGGCCACGCAACTGAATTTCGTATACAGGTGAAAACAATAGAGGTACGTGCGTTTAGACTTAGGTGCACGTTAAACAAGCACAGGAGGTCGATATGTCCAACTTCTTTCACTATGGTGTCACGCCCACTCAAATTGTAGTTTTATGGTGTGATACCCCGCACGAAATGTTATACCGTAGACTGGTCAATATTAACGTCATTGTTTCCGGTTGCTCTAAGAAATTATCATTTGGCTTTGCGTATGTGGTGACTATGCTACGCAGTCTTTCGCAAGGGCAGGATTAAGGATGACCCACATAATGGACTTTGTGGTGCCGCATGCAGCGTCACGTCTTCTCTCGAAAAAGCGGCCGCACCCGCGTGATAATCACATTATCGCTGGCTGCCAAGAAGTGTCGCTTTGTTGTGGTCCTAGTGCATGGATCCCTGTCAGCGCACGAATGTTGCCGTTGGAGTGCTGGCATAATGGCGCTGATTTACGGCACAATGTCACTCATAACTTGAAATTAGTGGAGTGGATATTGCTTACTTTTGTAGCGTGAGCTGTTGTGTGCTCGCGAACTCATCGTATTTTGGTGGCGTAGTTGCCGCCCTCCCCCAAATGTCGCGGCCGCCCATGTGCATCGCAGCTATTGCGCTGATTTAGCAGAAATACGAGGGTTCGAGGTGCACTGAGCCCAAGCTTTATGCGTGGCGAGCAGATGCTTCACTATAGAACCATGGCAGCGCCTTCTTTAATAATGAAATATATATACATACATACATATATATATATATATATATATATATATATATATATATATATATATATATATATATATATATATATATACATATATATATATAAATATATATATATATATATATACATATATATATATAAATATATATATATATATATTATATGCAAGCTTCTTACATGAAGAATCTTGCACAGCAGAATCAAAGAACCCTAGTAGGCGTGACATCGTGTGAAATGCGTGATGTGTAAGGTTTAATGCTTCGGCAGTATTGTGGCCTTTCAGGTGACAGTTGTCAATCGGTTCTTTTCTAACTTTTAAGCCTTTTTTTCGTGCATAGGCAATAAATATAAATATACTATTCATACTACTACAACTAATAATAATAACATTACTAATAATAATTATAATAAAATAAAAATAATCATAATACTAATATTATGAATGCGAAATTCACCACCATTATTCGCTTCCCTCAATAGCATCCATTAAAGAAACAATAATATGTTTAGCTACAAATCCGCCTGTCTTGTCTAAAGTTGCTCATTTGGTGCTCAGGTGTTCCTACAACTGGGACGATGCTGTCCAGTGATCATGACGGCGAAGAAGCTAACAATAACACATGTTTCAACGTCCGAAAAGTAGGGTATGATTACGAGTGACGACTTAGTGTATGGCTCTAAAAACGTTTGCCATCTGGAGAACTTTGCCCGGACATAAATCTGAGTACACTTTCCTCGAGTCTTTTCGCCTCCATCGAAAGCGCAGCCATTGTAGACGTTGTTCAAACGGGCGCCCAGCGTGTAAGAAGTCAAGCATCATAAATCCTACATTACCAGCGGCGCATCAACAAAGGAATCAGTCGGCATCACACACGAATCTCTTTAGCGGACATAGTTGTGCCTGAGTACTGAAAACTAAAATTATATCATAAATATATGTCAATCTTGTGAATATAAAGACAATGCGCTCATAGAACATTATATCTTCGGGCGAAGACACAGATGGTACTTTGATAACGGTTACTGCGAGCATGCAGCCACTCGCTCTCCGAAGCCTGTCAGATTCCTTCATTATCAGCCGTGAGATGGGCTTTCAGATGCGAAGCAGCTCATGGCGATATGCAAGGTGGTTTGTGCTCACCCTTAATGCGCGTGCGCAACAGCTGGCTCAACCACTGCCAGAACGCACTCACGCGCTAGCGCTTTCGAGCATGCACAAATAGTTGCGATGAACCGACGCGTTGTGTCCTAGGGAAAATGTGCTGGGTCCTGCTTAGGTGACCATGGTTTGCCGCTGTTTTTAAACGTGGTATGCCCCCACCCCCCTTGTGTTGCTTCGCATCGCCTCACGGTCCCATTTATTGGGAGGTGGTGTAATTTTATTACTTGGTGTGACCAGCTCTGCGCAAGTTTTTCTCACGAAACAAGCGCAGGCAACAGCCAGTGCTCAAGTACTCACGACCACCTCACCAAGAGTGAACCTGCGCCTGCTGAAGCTCCATTCCAATAGGAGGCTATGAAAGTGTGCTCTCATCGCCATCTTTTTTAAAGGCAGTGACACACACTATGAGAGTATATCAAGAGAGCGATCATCTGAAACATTGTGAGGCCTTGAATGACATAAAAGCATCGCTATGGCTCACCGGCCCACAAGGCACTGTTTTGCTTCTTCGGAATGTTGATATGGCACAAGGATGGCGGTGCCATCAAGTCGGGCGTGGTGGACCCGGCACTGCCATGACGCTAAGCAGGACACTGTTTTTGCATACTGCGGGGTTTGCTGGGAATCGCCACCGGTTTACCAACGACTAGTCAGGTGTGCCACGAGGCGCCCCAAGCCAGCGATGCATACCAGCTTTTCATTTCGGTCTCGTCATCAAATCATCTTGCACCATCGCATGATAGCGCGGAATTTCTGGCGACACCTATCGACCAACAAAGCGTGACGTCATCAACAGCCGAGGATATAAAACAGATGCCTCATGACTACCGCTTCATTGGGCACGGCGGACTCGGCAATGCGATGACGCTAAGCAGTAAACTGTTTTTCGCACTGCAGGTTAGTTTTCATTACTGTATCTTTCGGAGTGACTGTCATGGCCTGGTGGTCCTGCCGTGCCCCAAACGGTGGTATAGCGTTGTTTATAAATGTTTATGCTGAAGTTGCTGTTGTGCGGTGACGTGGAAGTGAACCCTGGACCTACACAAAAAGAAATTTTTGAAGAGCTGCTGCAGGACCAGAAGGCCTTGCAATGTGGCCAAATGAATTAAAGACAGAAATAGCGGACATGAAAAAGACGATTGAAAGACTTACCGATAAAGTGTTCGAACGTAGCACTGAACTCTTCCTTCCTTCAGGACAAACTGATAAAGTACAGGAAGTGCTACAGTCAGTGGAGCATATCATGAACTTTCAAGCCAAAAAAATTTACAGATCTGGAGGACAAAAGCAGACGATCTAATTTGATAGTTCATGGAATACTCGAATCATCCGATGAAACAGAAACGTCGCCTAATGATAAGGTTTTGACAGACGTGTTCGAACTTGAACTTGGCGTGAAATGTACATCCATTCGTCGCATTCATCGACTTGGACATCACAAAGGAAAGCGCGCACTGATCATATTGTTACGGGGTCGTGACGTGGCCGAAGACAGGAGTCTTCGTGTTGGGATTTACCTGTTTATTTGGGCAAACCTGTGCCCGGTGAACGGAACGTCCAATTACAGCAGCAGTCTCGCACAGATAACAGTCTCGGACTGATAGCGGCGAACGAAGCGTCCGCCTTCGATCAACAACTGACAAGCTGCGAAGCGCGTCGGCATTTATACTCTTGCCGTCGAATGTTCTAGCGTTATCGCTGGCGGTGGCGTAGGTTCCAGAACAATCTGTACCGTTTGCACAGTGGGCGTTATCTTATCGAAATGATCTACTACAGTCCGGAACCTTCTCGAAAACTGCAGGCGCGGTTTGCGCTGAGAATCGTGTGGTGTTTTGGGACGATAACAAAAACTTGGGAAATGGAACGTGGCATTGCCCCCCTCTAAAAAAAGGCATCGTCCCGATACTTTAACTAAAGATGAAAGTACAATAATCATGCAAGAAAGTACAAGGAATAAATTATGATACAATAATACAAAAAAACACAGTTTCAGTTTGTTAACGCGCATAAAACACCTTGAGGCGCGCGACATGGACGACTTCAGGTCGCGATCGGCGTCGTTGAGAGTTCGTGATGCCGTCGGGGACAACCTCGTAATCAAGTGGGCCGAGGCGTCGAACCACCCTGTACGGTCCGAAGTACCGTTGCTGAAGCTTTTAACTTAGTCCACGTCGACGTATCAGCGTCCACACCCAAACACGTTTACCGGGCTGGTATTCCACGAAGCGTCGTCGAAGGTTGTAACGGTGGCTGTCGGTCGTCTGTTGATTCTTGATACGGAGACGCGCAAGTTGTCGGTCTTTTTTGGCGCGTTGAAGGTACTCGCTCACATCGAGGTTTTCTTCGTCGTTGACGATGGGTAACATGGGATCGAGCGTCGTTGCCGGGCTCCTTCCGTAGACCAATTTGTATGGGGATATCTGCGTCGTCTCCTGCACCGCCGTGTTGTATGCGAAGGTCACATACGGAAGAATGACGTCCCACGTCTTGTGTTCGACATCGACGTACATTGACAGCATGTCGGCGATCGTCTTGTTAAGCCGCTCGGTGAGGCCGTTGGTCTGTGGGTGGTACGCTGTTGTCCGGCGGTGGTTTGTTTGGCTGCACGCCAAGATTGCTTGAGTTAAGTCGGCAGTGAATGCCGTTCCTCTGTCGGTGATACAGACCTCCGGGGCGCGGTGACGTAGGACGATATTTTCGACGAAGAACTTACCTACCTCGGATGCACTGCCTTTTGGCAGGGCTTTTGTCTCGGCGTAGCGGGTGAGGTAGTCGGTAGCTACCACGATCCACTTGTTTCCGAAAGCCGACGTCGGGAACGGTCCCAGTAGGTCCATACCAATCTGCTGGAAATGTCGGCAAGGTGGATCAATTGACTGCAGAAGTTCCGCTGGCCTTGTCGGCGGTGTCTTTCGTCGCTGACAGTCCCGGCATGTCCTCACATAACGAGTGACGTCGGTGGTAAGACGTGGCCAGAAGTACTTTTCTTGTATCCTCGCGACCGCGCGAGAAACACCGAGGTGCCCTGCCGTCGGATCGTCGTGCAGGAGTTCTGGTCGCAGAGCTGAAGGCATCACAAGGAGGTACTTAGCTCGAAGCGGTGATAAGTTTTTCTTTTGTAGAAGACCGTTTCGTAGAAAGAACGACGCAAGGGCGCGCTTGAATACCTTCGGGACTTCGGCGGTCCTGCCTTCGAGGTATTCTATTAGGGCCTTAAGTTCCGGGTCGGCCCGCTGTCGTTCAGCGAAGTAGTCGGTAGTTTTCGTTCCCAAGAAGTAGTCGTCATCCGGGTCGTCGGGTAGCGGTTGGTCGACAGGCGCACGAGAGAGACAGTCGGCGTCGGAGTGTTTTTGCCGGACTTGTAAATGACAGTAATGTCATATTCTTGAAGTCTCAGGCTCCATCATGCGAGGCGACCTGAAGGGTCCTTCAAGGTGGCTAGCCAACACAAGGCGTGGCGGTGGCTCTCAACTTTGAAGGGCCTGCCGTAGAGGTGGGGGCGAAATTTCGACGTAGCCCAGATGATGGCGAGGCACTCCTGCTCTGTTGTGGAATAATTTGCTTCTGCTTTAGATAGCGATCGACTGGCGTAACTAATAACCCTTTCAAGTCCGTCAGCTTCTCTGCACAAGAACGGCGCAAAGACCTACGCTGCTTGCGTCAGTATGTATTTCTGTCTTGGCGAATTCGTCGAAATGGGCAAGTAACGGAGGCGTCTGGAGGCGATGTTTGAGCTCTTGGAAAGCGTGTTCCTGTGGCGTTTCCCACTTGAACTGCACGTCGGCCTTGTTAAGGTTAGTGAGAGGATCGGCGATGCGGGCGAAGTTTTTCACGAACCACCTATAATAGGCGCACAGACCCAGAAATCGGCGCACGGATTTCTTGTCAGTGGGCGTCGGAAAGTCGGCGATGGCGGCTGTTTTCCGTGGATCGGGACGAACGCCAGACTTGCTGACAACGTGTCCCAGAAACAAGAACTCCTCATACGCAAATCTGCACTTTTCTGGCTTTAGTGTGAGTCCGAAAGTCTTGATGGCTTGAAGTACAGCTTCATCGCGCCGTTGATGCTTGTCGAAACTCGTGGAAAACACAACGACGTCATCCAAGTACACAAGGCAAGTCTGCCACTTCAATCCTGCCAGTACTGTATCTATAACGCGTTGAAAAGTTGCAGGCGCTGAGCAAAGGTCGAAGGGCACCACCTTAAACTCAAAGAGGCCATCCGGTGTTATAAATGCCGTTTTCCCTCGGTCTCTTTCGTCGACTTCGACTGGCCAATAGCCAGTCTTGTGGTCCATTGACGAAAAGTACTTGGCGTTATGGAGCCGATCAAGTGCGTCGTCTATTCGTGGGAGAGGATACACGTCCTTTCTTGTGATCTTGTTCAGGCGGCGATAATCCACGCAGAAACGTAAGGTCCCATTCTTTTTCTTCACTAACGCCACGGGGGATGCCCATGGACTCTTGGATGGCTGGATAATGTGATCCCGCAGTATTTCATCAACTTGTCTCTTTATGGCCTCACGTTCTCGCGTCGAAACCCTGTACGGACTCTGACGGAGTGGTCTGGCGTTTTATTCGGTTATGATGCCATGTTTCGTGATTGGGGTATGCCGAATTTTTGATGACGACGAAAAGCAATCTTCGTATTGCAGGAGCAGGGCCTTGAGCTGTTCTTGCTTATCGTTCGGAAGTCTGAGATTGACGTCAAAACCAATGGGAGGGGCTCGGTTCCTCTGAGCAGGTTCTACAGAATCGGCGATGGCGAAAACACTGGTGGCTCCGAAAATTTCTTCGATGTATGCGACCGTTGTTCCTTTGTTCACATGTTTGTACTCATTGCTGAAATTCATAAGCATAACCGTTGCTTTGCCTCCCCGCAGCTCTGCAATTCCTCTTGAGACGCAAATATTTCGGGTGACCAACAGATGCTGACTGCCTTCAACGACGCCTTCCAAGTCAGGTGATTTAGGAGCGCCGACTGAAATAATGACGCTTGAGCGAGGCGGAATGGTGACTTGTTCTTCCAGCACATTCAAGGCATGGTGTCCTGACAGTGTGCGCGGCGGTAGTGCTTCTTCTGTGGATAACGATATCGACTTTGTTTTTAGGTTGATGACAGCACCATGGAGGCATAAGAAGTCCATGCCAAGGATGACATCTCTCGAGCAACGCTGTAGGACTACGAAGTCTGTAGGATAAATACGGCCGTTAATGGTGACTCTCGCTGTCCAGATTCCTGCAGGCGTTACGAGATGACCTCCGGCTGTGCGTATTTCAGGGCCTTTCCAAGCTGTCCTGACTTTCTTTACCTTCGCGGCGAACGACCCACTGATGACGGAATAGTCGGCTCCAGTATCGACGAGAGCGGTCACACTTTGGCCGTCGAGAAGAACGTCAAGGTCGCTAGTTCGACATCTCGCATTACAGTTAGGGCGTGGCGTCGGGTCACGGCTGCGTCGGCTTGTTCCACTGCTTCCATGTTGTGTCGTCAAGCCACCTTCGGTAAGTGAGCTTTCCCCGCCAGGGGTTTGCTTGGTTGCCGTTGTGTTCGGAAAGCTCCGTCGCGGCGTCGGCGTCATCTGAGGATCTTCGGTAGTTCGTCGCACAGCAACCGCACCTCCATCGGTTGCTGCCCTTAGTTTCCCGGATACGGGCTAGGAGACCGGCTTCGCGTTGGGCCAGAGTACTGCCGGTGGTGCGGTGACGTTCGGCGGCTGTGCGACGGCGAGCGCGAAGGGCTTCATGGTGTCCACCGATTTTTTGTCAGGTAGTCGGTGATGTCACGTGGTCGTTCTCCTGGCTGTGGACGCAGTGCATTGACGGCGAAGCCACGCAGTCGCATCTGTCGGTACTGGCAACGGCGGTATGTGTGTCCGGCCTCGCCGCAGTGGTAACAGAGCGGGTAATGGTCAGGGGTGCGTCAGACGTCAGTCTTCCTCGATGCACTACGCCGGGCCGCTGACGAACGGTATGACGTCGGTGGCGGTGGTGGTGGCGGTGGCGTCTGTCGACGGAAGTGCGATAGGGCGGCATTTTGGCGTGGACGGGAGGAGCGTTGTGGCGCAGTGCAGCGGCGTAGCTCATAGCTTCCGGCTCGGGCAGCGGTGCGTGGGGAATTTGAAGCGATTGCCGAACTTATTCTCGCACAATGTCGGCGACTGAATCCACTTGAGGCTGCGCCAAAGGCAACAGCTTGCGCAGCTCTTCCCACACGATCGCTCGGATCGTTTAACGCAGGTCTCCGGAGTTACTGGCTCGAGCAACAGAGCAGTCTGCAGTCAGGCGACGATTATATTGTCTGGCGCTCATGTCCAGGGTCTTTTCGATATTTATTTTTATTTATCACATACTGCGGACCAAGTATGGTCCATGCAGGAGAGGGCAATACAGTTCAAAATTCTTCTACATACATATACTTCCGGTCGCTTCGGCTGCAAATTCTTGGACGGTTTTCGGTGGGTTGCTCATCAGTCTCACGAAGAGCTCCTGTTTGACCCCTCGCATGAGGAAACGAACTTTTTCCCCCTCAGGAATATCTGGTTCAGCGTGACGGAATAGTCGGGTCATTTCTTCTGTGAAAATGGCCACATTTTCATTTGGTAGCTGAACCCGGGTCTCTACTAAAGCAGCGGTCCTCTCTTTGCGAGCGACGCTCGCGAACGTTTGCAGGAATGCGCCGCAGAAAACATCCCACGTTCAGAGCGTGAACTTCCGATTTTCGAGCCAGGTCCTTGCGGTGTCTTCCAAAGAGAAGAACACACGACGCAGCTTTTCGTCATGGTCCCAGTGGTTGAGGGTGGCCACGCGGTCATATGTTTCTAGCCAGGACTTCGGGTCTTCGAATGATGACCCATGGAAAATTGGTGGTTCCCTGGGTTGATGCATGACCATCGTGGGCAGGGACGCTGCGGTTGTCATTGTCGCTGCAGTCGTGGTCATGGCCTTTGTCTTCCGCGCCTTGTCTTGTAGAAGCCCGTACTCCGGTGGTACCCTTGCTGTCGGCGGCTTGTTCGCTGCTCCTGGTTGGCGTCGGTGTCTTCTCCGCGACGTGGGCTTTGATCACGGCTTGACGAATGCGTCTGGTACATGAACGAAGCAGCACCTCCACCAGATGTCACGGGGTCGTGACGTGGCCGAAGACAGGAGACTTCGTGTTGAGATTTAGTTGTTTATTTGGGCGAACCTATGCCCGGTAAACGGAAAGTCCAATTACAGCAACAGTCTCGCAAAGATAGCAGTCTCGGACTGATAGTGGCGAACGGCGCGTCAGCTTTCCATCAACAACTGACAAGCAGCGAAGCGCGTCGGCATTTATACTCTTGCCGTTGAATGTTCTAGCGTTATCGCTGGCGGTGGCGTAGGTTCCAGAACAATCTGTACCGTTCGCACAGTGGGCGTGATGTTATCGAAATGATCTACTACAGTCCGGAACCTTCTCGAAAACTGCAGGCGCGGTTTGCGCTGAGAATCGTGTGGTGTTTTTGGACGATAACAAATACTTGGGCAATGGAACGTGGCAATATACCTCGAAGATTTCAACGAAAGAAAGGAAATCTTTGCTAATGTAAAAAAAGCTAAAAAACAGCTCAATATTCGTCTAGAATGACTACTCCGCATTTTGCATTTGTCGTATGCTAACCGAATTCATGTTTACACGGACGGTTCAGTCTCGGGAAGTTCGACAGGTGCCTTTGTCATACCATCTCCATCAATCACCGTAAAATTAAGGACATCACACGTCTCGACAACTACGGGATCCGAGCTCGCTGGTCTTCGAGCCGCTGTGGAGTTTGTTATGCAAGAATCCCCTAGTAGATGGGCCATATTCTGCAACTCCAAGGCAGCCCTTCAATGCGTGCGAATTCTACAACGTGGAAACTAGCACCAGATGGTGTATCGTATTAATGAAATTTGTAATCGCGCCGCTGATCAAAGACACGATATTATTTTACAATGGCTGCCGAGCCACTGTGGCATCAGTGGTAACCACCTCGCTGACGATGCTGCCCGATGTGCCCACGATGGAGTGCCCACACTGTTAATACCCTTGTCAAGAGTAGACACAGCTAGAGATCTTCGTCACATCGTGCATAATGCCATGCTTGCGCACTGGTATTCTCCACTTAACTCTAATAATCGCCCTAAGAACCCTAAGTCATTACTCGAGAAACAACTGCCATCCAAGATTTCTCGACGTGACGCTACAATGCTGTGCCGGCTGTGGACTGGGGTAGCGTTTACTAAGTCATTCAGCCATCTCATTGGCATGGCAGATTCATCCATGTGTGAAAGCTGCAACTGTATAGAGACTATTGAACATCTCTTCTGCCTCTGTGCCCAATTTGACGAAGATCGCCGGACTCTCCAGTGTGGCTTGAATAGACTGGATGACAGGCCATTTAATGAAGCAAAGATCTTAGGAGACTGGTCACGCAGCACATCAGCACAGAAAGCCACACGAGCCCTCCTGAGACACTTAACAGCAACTTCATTGAGGGACCGCCTGTGAAACTCGGCATTGTGTGTGTGATGTGACATGTGTCTTTCCTTCTCTCTCTCTCTCTTTTACTGCTCCCTCCCCATGTGTAGGCTAGCAAACTGGACGCATAGTTTAGTAAACCTCCCTACCTTTTCTACATTTCTTCTCTCTCTTTACTCCGCATTAACATTAGGAAAACGAAAACCATCTGGAAAAGTGCAAAAAGTGAAAAACAACTCGTACAGAAGGTCTCACTTATTTACGACAAACTAAGAATAGATAAAGAATAATTTTATTGCGATGAAACGCTCAACAACTGTATTAAATAAAAAAAAACCACACAGACCACGCACGTAAAAGGTTAACGCGATAATACATCGACATTATCTTGCGACCTACATGATGCCTTCAAAAGCCCTAAACAAGTCCGAATATTGAATGTAAACGCCCGCAGGGTGAAAAACAAAACTGAATTCTTAGAAATTTTGTTGCTACAGTGTGATCCTCATGTAGCTGTCTTAACAGTAACCTGGCTGAATGAGGAGATATGTGACAATGACACATTACCCCTTTTTACACAGTATTTCGTAAAGATCGGCAGGCTAGGGGCGGTGGCTTGGCTATCTTAGGTAAATATAGTGTACACGCGGTTTTATTAGACGACGTAGTTGGTATCGATAGCCTGCGTGTAAAGTCTCTAGCTGGGGCCAGAGTTTTATGGTGTATGCACTTTATAGACCTCCAGATGCCACAACAGATGTGTTACAGACACTGAATAATGAAATGTCAATGCACCAAAGTAAGAAAATTGTTCGTCTCGGTGATTTTAACCTGCCGGGAGTAGATTGGCAAGACATTGCTGCCAGTAGCTCACATAAAAACACGTCAGCATTCTGTTCAATATTATGTTAAGGTATAATTTATTGGAAGTAGTCCATGAATCAACTCATGTACAGAATTCATCTAGCTCTGTGTTAGACTTGGCGTTGATCAGTCGTGATTTTTCTGATTACACTGTAGAAGTGGAGCCAGGGCTCTCTGATCACCATCTCGTAAGCATATCATCACCGCTTCAACTAGTTAAAAAGTATAAGCACGTCTCTGCACGTTCCTCAAAAAACTTTGCCCATGCCAATGACCCAAGCATTATCAATAACATGCAAAACTGTTTGATTGATTTCGAGGACAACAACGCTCAATTACTTTGGCACAAGTTAAAAGATATGTTCCACTATCGCCTGGATGATTTCGTCCCTAATAAGCTAAATAAAGTGAACAAGGAAACACCTTGGATGAATCCTAAAATCATTCAACTAAAACGCAGGATAAAGAGATATAAAAAGAAACATGTGCAGAATGACAACATAAGGCAAATGCAAGATGTCCTCGCTTGTGCACTTCGCGCAGCAAAAGATTATTATTTCAAAATATCTCTTCCTAACTTCATAAACATGAGCCTGATAAGTGTTGGAACAACATAAATGATAGCAGGAAACCAGTTACTCAACTATCAGTTGACGCGAAGCCGAAGACAGATAAGTGTGAGACTGCTGAACACTTCAACAAGTATTTTCACAGTGTATTCTCTAGCGCAACTGTATGCGCGTGTGACGGCACATTCTCCAAACTATTAGGTACGAGTTTCTTATCGTATGCTTGGGTATTTATTATGCTTCTTAACTTGAAAACTATGAGTTCTTGTGGTCCCAATGAAATCCCTAACATATTTCTCAAGCGATACGCCGAGCTTCTTGCAAACTTTCTTGTAATTTTGTTTCGTATCTCCTTCATTACTGCACAACTGCCTATTGACTGGAAGGCAACCAGCGTTGTTCCTGTGTTCAAGGAAGGTGACAGGATACTTACACAAAACTGTCGTCCTATTTCACTGACATCCCTATGCTGCAGACTTTTGGAACATATTATAGCCAACTGTGTTCATAAATTTCTAGAAAATAATGTTGCACAAAGAGATCATCAGCATGGCTTTCGAAAAGGGTATTAAACGATAACCCAACTAATAACAGTAGCTCACTCGTTCGCTTTATCTCTTGATTCTAATGGCCAAGTAAACGTAATATTTCTTGAATTAAGCAACGCTTTCGACAAAGTTCCGCGCTTCATCTGAACACTTCATCAGATAAATTTCTGCTTACCTGATGTAAGGAAAGGACTTAAAGACGCCGAGGAGCATCAAACCAGAACTGAAGAAGACGAGCGGAGAGCAGGTGGCACGAAGGCGACAACAAGAAATGAAGAAGAGAAGGCACGTTCGATTACGAGGCAACTGTGCGCCAATCAGCTGATGACCAGTGGTGGCTCATAGAGGTGGCGTGCTACGATCGGGCCACGTGCGACCATCACGTGGCAGTGGGCTTTGTGGCTGGGGACGAGCCGAAGCAGCGGCAGACGGGAGACAGCGGGCCGAAGCGTCGGACGCAGGCGATCCAGGTTCCGGCCAGGGAACGCGGCCGTCCACGCTGCTGCCGTCCAACCACCAGCTGGGGCGGCGTTGCCGGCACGAGTACTGCATCTCGGGGCGCGGCCTGGCCTGCTGTTCTCTTCCTTGCCGAGGGCATTGCGGATCTCGGCGAGGCGTCTCCACGGTCAGCCGTTCGACACAGCGATGAACGTGGCCTGGCTAATGGTCACGGTTGCGTCGAGCATCGCGTCTCGGCGCACGCTCTTCGCTGGACGGGCTGGCCATTCCCCGCATGGAGCATCGCGTCTCCGATGCGGGTTGACTGCTCCGTGGCCGCACCCATGCCATCAAGCGCCGGTGTCACCAGAGCGTCGCACTTCGGCAAGGGACGAGCGAGATGTTCTGCCGGGCGAGACGAGGGCGTGTGCACGGAGGACCACGGAGCCGGGCTAGGTTCAGGGTGGCCGAGGATCGAGGGGCCAGGGGAGTTGCTGGCTGAATCGAGGATCGCCAGCGGTGCCGAGCCGTACCGAGAAACGTGCGAAAGCGAGCTCGAGCGTGGAGGCCACGAAGGCAGACGAAGCAGTGCGCCGCTCGAGAGGCCGAGTTCCTGGGAGCGTTCCTGAGCCGGACGTGGGACCCGTACGTGTCGGCCAGGTCGAGCTCCGGCGTGTTCGCTCGGGGTCGAGTCCGCCGGCCGGTACAAGGTGCAAGGACGGGGCCTGCTGAACGGCTTCTGCCTGGGTGCAGTGGCCGGGAGCAGGTTCGTGGGCGAGGCCTACCGGGCGTGGTCCTCGTGAGCCGGGGCCTGACCCTGAAACTCAGGAGTTGCGAACCTGACTGCTGGGTGGGCCGCGACGTCTGACTAAACGGCGCTGCACACGGTAGCGCATCCGTGTGCCGTCAGCCATTCCAGCCACTCCAGCCGTGCCACCTTTGCCCTCGCGCACGTCGATGAACGCATCATGTCGGGACGACGAGGACCCAAACTGTGAGGCAGCGTTTTTCCTCTTGCGAACTGAGAACTCTACGCGCTGGACTCGGAGTAAGCGTAGCCGCGAGCTCTCCGTATAATAGAGGTCTGACTCTCGTACATGTTGCGTGACGCTTGGCGTGTAGGGTTGGACATATAGTTTTATTTTCACCTGCCACTTCGTTCTCTAGTGTACAATATAACGCTTCTTTTGTTCGCATCCATTGTTGATGTTAATCCTTTTTCGTCCGCTATCAACAAACATAGTGACGAACGTCCGTTAACCATCACAATAAATGGCGAGCCTGCCAGGATCAAGCTCTCGCGTTACCTCTGAGAGCCTCACGTTGTTTGTGTATGGCGGACGAGAACGGACGACAAGAGAAAGCTAGTTGAGCTAGGGAAGGAGATGGAACTGAGTGGAGAGGCTTTGCTGGCATGAGTGAGCACTGAGAAAAAAGAAATGAGGAACCAGATAGCGAAAAATCGAGAGGAGGCACGTCTAGCAGCACAGGCGGAGCATGAGCGTGAAATATCTCGCATGGAGGCTGAAAGGCTCCTCCTCGAAGAGCGACGCCTGTTCATTGTTGTGTGAGAAAAGTTTTCCCCCTAAACAACTTTCTTGAGCATGGGGATATTGTAAGGAAAGGACTTAAAGACGCCGAAGAGCATCAAACCAGAACTGAAGAAGACGAGCGGAGAGCAGGTGGCACGATGGCGACAACAAGAAATGAAGAAGAGAAGGCACGTGCGATTACGAGGCAACTGTGCGCCAATCAGCTGATGACCAGTGGTGGCCCATAGAGGTGGCGTGCTACGATCGGGCCACGTGCGACCATCACGTGGCAGTGGGCTTTGTGGCTGGGGACGAGCCGAAGCAGCGGCAGACGGGAGACAGCGGGCCGAAGCGTCGGACGCAGGCGATCCAGGTTCCGGCCAGGGAACGCGGCCGTCCACGCTGCTGCCGTCCAACCACCAGCTGGGGCGGCGTTGCCGGCACGAGTACTGCATCTCGGGGCGCGGCCTGGCCTGCTGTTCTCTTCCTTGCCGAGGGCATTGCGGATCTCGGCGAGGCGTCTCCACGGTCAGCCGTTCGACACAGCGATGAACGTGGCCTGGCTAATGGTCACGGTTGCGTCGAGCATCGCGTCTCGGCGCACGCTCTTCGCTGGACGGGCTGGCCATTCCCCGCATGGAGCATCGCGTCTCCGATGCGGGTTGACTGCTCCGTGGCCGCACCCATGCCATCAAGCGCCGGTGTCACCAGAGCGTCGCACTTCGGCAAGGGACGAGCGAGATGTTCTGCCGGGCGAGACGAGGGCGTGTGCACGGAGGACCACGGAGCCGGGCGAGGTTCAGGGTGGCCGAGGATCGAGGGGCCAGGGGAGTTGCTGGCTGAATCGAGGATCGCCAGCGGTGCCGAGCCGTACCGAGAAACGTGCGAAAGCGAGCTCGAGCGTGGAGGCCACGAAGGCCGACGAAGCAGTGCGCCGCTCGAGAGGCCGAGTTCCTGGGAGCGTTCCTGAGCCGGACGTGGGACCCGTACGTGTCGGCCAGGTCGAGCTCCGGCGTGTTCGCTCGGGGTCGAGTCCGCCGGCCGGTACAAGGTGCAAGGACGGGGCCTGCTGAACGGCTTCTGCCTGGGTGCAGTGGCTGGGAGCAGGTTCGTGGGCGAGGCCTACCGGGCGTGGTCCTCGTGAGCCGGGGCCTGACCCTGAACCTCAAGAGTTGCGACCCTGACTGCTGGGTGGGCCGCGACGTCTGACTAAACGGCGCTGCACACGGTAGCGCATCCGTGTGCCGTCAGCCGTTCCAGCCACTCCAGCCGTGCCACCTTTGCCCTCGCGCACGTCGACGAACGCATCATGTCGGGACGACGAGGACCCAAACTGTGAGGCAGCGTTTTTTCTCTTGCGAACTGAGAACTCTACGCGCTGGACTCGGAGTAAGCGTAGCCGCGAGCTCTCCGTATAATAGAGGTCTGACTCATGTACATGTTGCGTGACGCTTGGCGTGTAGGGTTGGACATATAGTTTTATTTTCACCTGCCACTTCGTTCTCTAGTGTACAATATAACGCTTCTTTTGTTCTCATCTATTGTTGATGTTAATCCTTTTTCGTCCGCTATCAACAAACATAGTGACGAACGTCCGTTAACCATCACACCTGACTAACAGGAAGCAATATACTGACATCGGAGGTCAACGTTCTGAAAGTTTGGCAGTCACTTCAGGGGTGCCACAAGGCAGTGTCCGAGGCCCGCTGCTTTTCTTGGTTTATAATAATGATATTGTTAGCGTAGTGAGCCCTGGTGTTCAAATTCGATTATTTGCAGACGACTGCGTATTATTCAAAGAAATGTTTCTTATTAATGATCAGGTTGAGTTAAATAGCAATTTAAATAACGTATTGCAGTGATGCGAAAAATGGGGAATGGTTTTGAACGCCGATAAAACGCCGAGCACCCCTGTCTTTTACTTACCAGCTTGGTTCTTCGCCACTTAGGCAAGTCAATAGCTATCAATACTTAGGTGTTACAATAAGAACTACCTCATCGTAGAATAAACATTTTGTAATGAGCGATACAGACACAACACCCGTTCGTCGGGCAAGCTGTTTGTTTGTTTGTTTGTTTGTTTGTTTGCTGTTCTATTTTACCTCTTCTTCCTCGCTATCCAGCCCATGGCCCACAGCTGCTGCACCGCTTTTCGTTACATTCGGCCACACTGCGGAGCTGACAACGAAAAAAAAAGAAATGACAGTTCATTGCACCTGCAGCGGTACGACTGCTTTTTTCAAACGTGACACACGCACGGCAAAGTTGTTTCTTTTGCGTTTATCGAGAGTGTAGTTCGCATCTGAGGTGTTCACACGACAAATATTTTCTCCTACACGCTGAGTAATTATAAATGGCCTGTCAAACTTGGGGAGTAGCTTCTTGCCGGGCACGCTGGTGCCCCTTTGCAACCAGACCTCGTCACCGATGGTGTAAGTAGGAGCGGGCCTACGGCGTCTGTCATAGTGGCGCTTTTGATTTTCTTCTGCATGGGTAACTTTCTTGATCACCTTAGTTCGGATCTTCTGACAGGCCGCTTTGCGATCGTTGGCACGTGGAACTATAATGGGAGCATACATACTGAGGACCGCTTTCAGCTGTGGTAGTTTTCCATAAACAATTTCGTAGGGCGTTTCCGCGATAGACGTCTGCAGTGCCGTGTTAATCGCAAAAGCGGCTGACTGAAGGTGGACGTCCCAGCCAGCCTCTCCTCTTTTCCCTGACTTTGTATACGGAGCAACGTCAGTACCGTCACCAAAAGACAGGCGTAATTCCTCACCTGTAGCCGCCAGCGAACTCTGCACGGTTCTGCAGGCCATCGCTACTTCGAGCCAGTGTCTTTCAGACGCCACCGTCTCCTTGTCAGCAGCCTGTGCATGCACCACGTTGCCTCCACATTGCATGCACCACGTTGCATGCACCACGTGCATGCACCACGTTGCAGAAAGCTTTGCTTTCTGAAACATAAGCTTCGTAATGTCCCAAGCAATGTTAAACTACTGGCGTATTATTCTTTAATATGACCTAAATTAGAACACGCAAGTACAGTATGGGACCCATACACTCAAACTAACATCAAGTGCCTGGAAAGAATAGAAAGGAAAGCCGTCCGGTTCGTTTTTGACAAGTTCTCACGAGTCGACTTTCCTTCTGAAATAATGAAGACTAATGACATTTCCCTTCTTAGGACACGTCGAAAACAGATAAGAATTGACCGTCTTTCTCTTCTCATGAACCACAACTTTGCAATTGACCCGTCGCCGTACCTGAGATTGTTATCAACCAGACCCACAAGGCATCGTCACGCCTAATTTCTAACAGCCTATTTGTGCAGGACAGACGCTTAAAAGTACTCATATTTTCCACGCACGGTCTCAGGTTGGAACAGAACAACTCGGGCATCCTCATAGAACCTATCTCTTGTTCGCTCTAAAAAGCATCGTCTTGAAAATTCAGGTTTCCGATCTTTTATTACAGCGTTTTTCTTTTCTTTTCGTTTTCTTTTTCCCCTTGTATGTGGTGTACTTATTGTATACTTCCGTAATTATTACTTTCTTGACTTGAACGGTGAAAGTTATTGTGTTTCTCATTTTGCATTTAATATGTATTTATTTTTAGTTTAATAATACAACATATGAATATGAATTTGAGGTGTTTCTTTTCTTTTTATTACGGTACATGCGTTATTATGAAATAATTTGCTATGTCGCTCCTTGTGTTCACTATGTGTGTATGAAACACTCACCTCAAACAATCTTTATGCCACTTATTGTTTCAACTATGTCCCCTTGTAACTGCTTAGGCCCACCTGCTTTGACCTAAGGGTCTGCAGTATGTAATAAAAAATAAACAAACCTGCAAACACTCCTTTCCACCCACACCAAATTTGGCAAATGGTCATTGTATCTTCCCCAATAGTAGTTTATATAAACATCACACAATTTTGGTTTGTTTGTATTACGTGAACGGACTTCTTTTTTATTTATACTGTGAAAGTCTTGACTGTTTTAAACTGATCTATTTCGCGCTTCTTTCAATTATTGTAATGTTAACCATTACAATGTTCCAAGATGTCAGAGCTTAGGTGGTTATAGCTTTTGAGGGCCAGCTTATCCTCTAGAGTTTGTATAATAACACTATTCTCTGCATTTGCTCTAAAAGCATCAGAAAGTTAAAGTACTTTTTCATCACAGAATTAGCCTTGCTTACCCAACAGCAAAAATATGGCAAGATATCGAAAATAAGCTCCTCACCATGAGCATAATTATTGATTTGCAAATGAATTCGACGTTAATAATCACGAGCAACTGCTATCAAAACTAGACGACTATGGTGTTCAAGGCACTCCCAACAAGTTAATGAAAAGATATCTCGTAAATATGCAGCAGTTTGTGTGCATCGATGGACAAAATTCTCATGAAAAATTAGCCCCGTATCTGCATGTTACACTGCAAGTGTCGTCAAAAGAAGATAGTCTTGCGTCTGAAGATAGTGAACAAAACGTTTATTTGATATTCTGCGCAAGAAAACTGGTGAATGGTATTCTGGTGGCGCTACGTTAGAATGCCTACAGCGTGAAGCGGAGGCGGAGAGAGAGAGAGAGAAATTGACTTCATTTAAACATAACCTGAGGATGCTGAGAAAGGGCCATTCCGTCCTTAATGATAGCGACGCTATCAGGATCGTACTGATCATTGTCCTCCCTGCCAGTACATTTGTCGTTTAAAAAGGTGGAAGTCAGTACCAACTTTGTATGTTGCGCGCTTACCTTTTTCTTTCTTTTTCGTGTTTTTTTTTCAGTGTGTGCACATGTGACTGAGACATGTGCCTCGTTAATATGTAGGTCCATAATTGTTATCATTTTATACCATGATGATTTTTATATCCTTACATTTGTATAAGTATGTGAATATAAAATGTTTGTTGACACTTTCCAACCCACTCCTGTGAAAATCCCTGATGGGATAGACAGAATTGTTAAATAAAAAAAATAACAAATTCAACCTGGAGGCTTCGCCCAGGATAGCGCTGGCAGCCTAAGGCTTGTAGAAATGTTCCGAGCCCTCTGAACCATCTGTAGTTGCTGCTTGTATTCGTCGCTTTCGAGGACTTCCTGCCAAGGATCTTGGGTATTTAGTTGTGTGGCGCTGTGGATAGGGCAATACGGATGGTTGCAAAAGAAGCATGTGGGTGGTGTGTCAGGGTCGACTCTGTGTAAGGTGGATGTGTACGTGTTTGCAATCTTCTTAAAGGTAGAGCTTCTTAAAAGTAGGGTGCGGGGCTGGGAAGACACGTCTTTGTCCCCGGTATGATGAAGTGATCTCGTGGTATGTGAGTGTGTTGTCCTGGCTGCAGAGATTCTCGTACCACTCACTCGTCGAGGTATCGTTGCTCGTGGCGCGGCGTGTGAGCTCACGCCCTAGGCGGTTGACCTCTGCATTGGGATTGCAGTGGTCGAGTCTCAGTAAATTTCCCATGTGTGCGGGGAACCAGGATACGTCGTTTGAACTTTGTCTTCTTTATCGAAGATTTCGTTGCTCTCGTACTCTCCCATTGCGTTGACGGTGAGTTTTCTAGTACTTCTAGCTACTAGGCCAGCCGCGAACGTTTGTGCCGCCGTCTTAGCGTCTGTGTATATTGTGGAGTAGGCTTGGCAGCTCTGCAAGGCTTGTGCGATCGCCATTTCTTCTGCTTCGTGGACTTGGCTGGTTTAGATGGTTGCCGGGTTTATGACGTTTCCGTCTATATCAACGACCGCTATGGCAAACGCCTCTCTGCCGTAGTAGCGGCCGGAATCTACGGATAGCACGTGCGTGTTGTGTTTCTTTGCCTTGTTTATGAGCGCCCTCGCTCTGTCTTTCCTTCGGCTTTTGTTGAAAGTTGCGTGAACGTTGCGGGAGATATGCTCAACCCTAATATGTTTTCTCACGTCATTACCAAGTTGGGTCCTTTTCTCTGGTTGAAAAATTGGGCAAATGCCGGTGCCTCGTAGGATGAGATGGCCTGCCTGCGTCAATTACAGGCGTGCGATCTGCGCCACTCTTTGAGCGTCAAAAGCTTCATCGGCTGTGTTGTGCTGACCGAGTTGCTCGAGTTTCTCGTTGCTCGTGCTATTGGGCAAGCCGAGTGCCGTTTTCAGTTCCTTGAGGATCATGGAGTCGACCTTTTTGATCTCAGCCTTTGTAAGTTTCAGAAACGGGGATGCGTATGCTACGTGACTTACGAGAAAGGCGTGATACGCCTTCATGATGTTGTTTTCTAGGAGGCCTGCTCTCTTGCTGGAGATTCTAGCAATGCCTCTTGCAAAATTGTTCGTGCTTTTTTCAAGGAACTTGAGTGCTTCCTTGCTGTGGCCCTCCTTGGCGCTTAACGTTAGCCCTAGTATCTTGACCGTAGATACTTGCGGTATTGTTTGGTTGTTCTCATCTTTGAGCAATACTTGCTGCCCCTCTTCGTCCGAATTTCATGGAGGGTGAAAGAGCGGTAAAGTAGATTTAGTGGGGGAGAGTGTGAGTTCAGTTGGCTCAAGAGATTCTTTTGTTGTAGTTAATGCTTGTTGAAGGATTCCTTCCAAGGCACCATTTGAGTGGCCACATGGCACCCATAAGGTACTATCATCCGCGTATATGGCATGGTGTGCGGATGGGATTTGAACGAGCTTCTCCGACAACCTGTGCATCGCCACATTAAAGATCAATGGCAAGAACACTGACCCTTGTGGGGTGCCAATATTTCCGAGTCGTTCGGGTTCGCCGCATTGCTCTCCCACGTGTAAAGTGGCGGTTCTGTTAGCCAAAAAGGCTTTAACGCATTTGTAGAATTTCTCGCCAAAGTTCATATGCGATATTTCACCCAGTATGTGTTCATGTTTTACGGTGTCAAAGGCCTTGGCCAGGTACAGGGCTAATATGGCTTTGGGCGTGTGGAGGAGCCCGTAACATACGTGTTTTCTTAACATCAACATGGCGTTCTGTGTGGACGGTACCCTGTGGAAGCCAATAATGTTGTGTCAAAAGAGCCCTTTGCTCCCAAAGTGGTCCGTGATACGGTTGAGTATTACATGCTCAGCTACTTTTCCAACGCAAGATGTGAGTGATATGGGCCTTAAGTTATCGTTCTTCAGTGGTTTCCCATGTTTCGGGATGAGCGAAACCTTGGCACTATGTCATTCTTGTGGCATGGTACCCGTTTCCCATGCCTCATTTATCTTCTTATATAGTAATGATTACAATTGCTTTATCGTCTAAATTCTGTAGCAGTTTATTGCCGATGCCACCTGGCCCTGGCGCCGATCTGCCATTGAGTTGCTGTAGAGCGTACCGTATTTCAGCTTCGCTGAATAGTTCGTCTAGCTTTTCTTGCGATCGACATTCATATAAGAAATTTCGTTTTCCAAGGGAACTGCTTCGCTTTCCGGTGAGAGATATTTTTGGTCTAGCAATTTGAAGACAGCTTGGAATCCACCACTATCCTGGGCGTGCTTGTGCACCAATCGTTCAATTTTCAGCTGGGTGCCGCCGCTGGGGGGTTTGTCGCTTTCCACCATAAGTTGTTTGAGCAGCCACTATTTGCTTCCCCTCCGCATTCTGCCATCTGCTTCATGACATGTGTTGTTCCACTGCTGGGCGCAGAGCGTTTTGGCGTGAGATTCGATTTCGCGGCCAAGGTCAGCGATTTTGTGAATAAGTGTCTGTTGAACTTGTTTTCATGCCACGCTTCTTTTAGGTCATGCTTTTTCTGCAGCGAACTGGCCAGATGAAACTCCATGGCCTGGATGGATTCATCAGTCTTGACTTCTTTTGTGGCCTCATTCACTGCCATTTTTAATTTACTTAAGACGGCTTCATAAGATTGTTCTGTACTGCCCTTCTGCTCCCTTATTTTACGAAGTTTGTCCCAGTCATTCATTTTTAATTTTCTTACCACTTTCACCTCGTTCTCAACGGTAATTTCCAGGATGCAGTAGTCGCTACCTAGGTTCTCGGCGAGGTTATTCCAGGTAGCTCTGACGTTCTTCGTGAAGATAAGTCAGGCATTGTGTCCCGCTTTACCGAAGTATTTCTTCTTTAAGGTAGGGCAAGGTTGTTTATAAGCTGCAGCTGCAGCGCATTCGCGCTTTCTGCTAACTAGATACATTTGCCTTCGTTTTTCAAGTGTCCCCCCTCGGTGCTTCTGGCGTTAAAATCGCCCGCTACTTTGAGTGTATTGTCACCCGCCATTTTTACCGCCGAGGTATGCGGTCCGTTGAAATCTCTTCTCTTATCTGACGGAGGAGGGTTAACATTGAGCACAAAGATGCTTCTTTTAACATACCTGTGTGGGAAGATTTTCACAAGGATCATTTTCAGGCCTTTTTTGTATATGGGGGCATCCCTTTCTCCGAACAATATGTTCTTTCGGATGAAGGTAGCCGCTCCTCGCGTCTTTTTCTGCTCGGGGTGCAGGGTCGGCCTGGATACCCTGTACCCCTGTATGCCAATGCTTTTAGCAGTTTTGCTTTCTCCACGTTTCTGTAGCAATATTATATATGGCTTCTTTTTTACAAGCTCGCAATAGTTCTGTTAGTGGTATTTTGCATTTCTGAAGTGAGTTACAGTTCCACTGCCAGATCTTAATCTCGTTATGGTCAGCGGCCATTTTGGCTTGGTGGTAGGTGGTAAAAAACATTTATTTCAGAAAAAGTCTACTAGAGAGTGCCGACGTGGCCTATAGGCGTGCTAGAGTGGCCAGACCCTATTCCGGACGCCAGTAGAGCTGGAAGCTGCCCGTGCCCGCTCCACCAAGGAGCGTAGCGCAGCCAAGGTAGAGCAGCCGAGCAGGTGCTCCTCCCAAGCCTCTCTAGTTGGGATAGGAAAAGGGGATGAGAAAGGGACGGAATTAACTGGGCACGATGCTACGACGTGATATGTGTCGGCGAGGACATGACAGGTCGAGCAGGTGCCATTGATTTCCGGCGAAAAGTGCCTGGCGACCCCCGGACTGATAAAGGTGTTAGTCTGCCGGCGGCGTAGCAGTCGTTCGTCCGCTTTCTCCAAACCGCGTGCGGGGTCCGGGTAGAGGCGGCGCGAAGCCCGGTAATAAGCCAAAATTTCGCGAAAGCGCGTCAGGTTGGTATTGCCAGATTCCGTCTCGGGACATGGAGGGGCAACGGCCCGGACAGGAGAAGCGCGGGCAGTGGCATTTGCCGCCTCGTTGCCGGGCAGGCCCCAGTGGCCTGGGGTCCAGACTATACAAATGGGATGAGGGTTAAAGCGCCAAGAGGCTGCCTGTAGTAGGCTAGCCGCCAGCAGGGCAATGGAACCCTGAAGGTACTGAGAACAGGCCGAGCGCGAGTCCGTCAGGATGGTGCGTGAGGCAGGGTGAGAGGCGGTCAAAGCTATGGCAACCTCTTCAGCGTGCGTTACTGTGTCTGCTCGAAAGGAGAGGCCATCGAGATGTTAGCCCTCTGTAATCACGGCAGCCGTGAAGTGACCCGAGGGGGAGGGACCCGAGACGTCCACGTAGAAAACACCAGGACGATCGGAGTGTCGCGTATGAACGGCCGCGGCGCGTGCTAGTCTACGGCCAGGATGGAGGTCGGGGTTCATATTACGGGGTAGAGGTTCCACCCATAGCTTTTGACGCCAGAGCTCTGGTACTGGCTGCAGAGGGTCTTGGTCAGATATCGGGTTAAGGCCAAGTCTGTGTAGAAGACGGCGCCCTGAAGGCGTCTGCGACAGTCGATTGATTTGGTTAACGCGATGAGCTTCACGCATCTCTGCAAAGGTGTTGTGTACCCCCAGAGCCGCGAATCGGCTGTTGGAAGTTGCAATAGGTAGGTCCAGAGCGCGTTTGTATACTGAACGAAGAAGGACGTCAAGCTGGTGCTCGTGTCGACGACGCAGGCGAAGGTAAGGCAAGGCGTAGAGGACGCGACTGGTCACAAACGCGTGGGCCAATCGGAGGGACTGAGACCCGCGGAGGCCACCGCGCTTGGTAGACACTCGCCGTATCATGCGGCTCACCTGCTCGCTGGTGCGTCTGAGGCCTGCTATTGTGCCCTTTGGATCCAAGGATGATGTGAGGTGAAGGCCAAGAACCCAAATATTTTGCACTGACGGGACGGGCCCGGACGGAAGAAAAATTTTAGGCGGCGGTAGCAGAGAGACTGAAAGAAGAGCCGATTTAGCTGGAGAGCACTCCAGGCCGCATGAACCAGCGTAGGTATCCACCAGAAGGGCAGCCTTTTGCAGGTGTTCTTCGATTTGCGCTAAGGAGCTGGTGTTGGTCCAGATTGTGATATCGTCCGCATATAGTGCGTGTTGTATTTCCTCGACCTCGCTTAGAAGAGAGGGGAGGTTCATCATCGCCAGGTTAAAAAGCAGAGGAGACAGGACTGCCCCTTGAGGTGTACCCCGCGTGCCTAATAAGTACGGGCCGTGTTCGGTAGAATTAAGGCGAATGAAGGCGGTGCGATGTGATAGAAAGGAGCGAATGTAGTTGAAAGTCTTCTGCCCGCAGTTTGTGGTAGACAGATTAGTGAGTATAGTGCTGTGTTTGACGTTGTCGAATGCCCCGCGGAGATCGAGAGCGAGCACGGCTTTATCGTTATGGCGCATAGTAGTCGGCTCTATGATATCATGTTGAAGCTGCAGCAGGACGTCCTGCGCCGACAGATGCGGGCGAAAGCCAAACATCGTGTCGGCAAAGGTCCTCCTGGCCTCCAAGTAGGCGGAAAGGCGTTCGCGAACCATGGTTTCCATGAGTTTGCCTGCGCAGGACGTAAGTGAGATGGGTCTCAGTGCCTCGATACTAACGGACTTTGCCGATTTGGGTATGAATGTCACGACCGATGTGGTCCATTCCGTTGGCAGCGAAGAGCTGTCCCATATCGAATTTATGAGGTGGAGTAGCGAGAGGTGTGCTTGGTCGGGAAGATTTGCCAGGAGCGATACTGAGATTCCGTCACGTCCAGGGGCCGTGCCCCGTCGCATTTTCGTGAGTGCAAATCGTAAATCGGAAAGCGTGTATGGGGCCTCGAGGTCGTTGTTAGGGGCACTGGAATACGTATATGCTGGGCCCGCGGGATCAATTGTGCGGCAGATGTAGCGGTCACAATGTTCTCGCGCGAGTTGATCCGTAGTGCCCTGAAAGGCATGCAGAGCACGGTGGAGCTGGCGTTGCGTTTCTCCCCTGGTGGTGGAGGGATCGAGAAGGCTTCTAAAGAGTCGCCGCGCACTCTAAGAGCTCATCTAGTTTGCAGCCCTCGAACAGGTGTCTGCCCAGTTAGCATCGGAAAGTTGTGCAGAGTATGTGGCCGCCTCTGCAGTGAGCGCCTCAATGCGAGCGCGAAGTTTCCGATTAAGTTTGTTGCGTTTCCAGCGCCTTACGAGCGCGCGGCGAGCGTGCCAAAGATGTAGGAGGTGTGGATCGATTGCAGGAGTCAAATTAGAGGTTGCAAGGGTGCGAGTGTTCGCTTGTTTCAAATGGAGGGCGTATGATGCCCACGCTGCATATTCAGTCGAGGAGAGGACGGCGGGAAATGGTTGCATTCTGAACTGAGTCCAATTGATGAGACGGGCTTGGCCCCAGTGTTGGCGCATTTTCTGCCGCAGTGTGAACGAAATGCGGAGTAAAAAGTGATCGCTGCCTAGGGTTTCGCCTAAATTTTCCCATGTAGCATCGCGGATTTGACGGGTGAGGGAGAGGTCGGGGCATGTGTCTCGCGTGACCGTGTTGCCGGAACGTGTGGGTTGTGCCGGATCGGTAAGAAGCGTGAGGCTCAGCGAGGAAATGAGCTCCTTTAGCTCTCTGCCCCGGGCCTTCTCGTAGTGGTAACCCCAGTGAGGGCTGGGGGCATTAAAGTCCCCGAATATCACCAGTGGTTGTCAGGCCGCTATACGCAGTGCCCGATGGAAGAGATGCGCAAACCAAACAATACACGTTTAAGATATGTATTGATGGTTGGCCCCTCCGCTGAGACAGCATTGATATCATGCAGTAGTCGTAAGGAAGATCCAGATCGAGGTCAATCTGTATCGCCTTGTAAGCTTTATGCACGAGGAGACATGTGGTGGTGCCGCCTACATAGGAGCAGTATCCAGAAAGGGATGGAGCAGGGCCAGATTCTTGGAGCGCCAAGACGGCCGGCTGAGAGCCAAGTGAGCTGAGGAAAAGGGAAAGACATGAACGCTTTCGCCTGTTCCCGAAGCCTCCAGGGTTCCACTGTATGATCTCGAATTTAGACGCAATATTTGAACGGGACGTAGGATTGGTAGCCATCGTGATTGTCTTAGGTTTTATATTTGGCCCTCCATGTCCCCCTCGGAATCCTCAGAGGCAGGGGGGGGCACAGAGGCCGGATTGTCCGACGGCGGAGTGGTGGTAGCCACCTTACGACGACGCCATGGAGCTGAACTTTCACTGCTCACCGAGCAGGAGCGGGAACGCGATGCCTCGGGTTGAAACTGGGTGATTGCCAAGGCTTGAATAGCCTGGGTAACCTCTACTACTATGCGTTGGACAGAGAAGCTGGTGAGGAGGTGATTAATCGAAGCTTCGACGCGCGTAAGGCGTTCCTCTATGCGCGGGGCGCGCTCCTCGCTAGGAAGAGTTCGGTTAGCGGGTAAGAGAACCTGAGGTGCCCCAGGAGCCTCAAGAGCTTCTGGAGTAGATGCGGCACCGGTTCCGAGTGCTGGAGTACACATGGCTGCTTGAAGAGGCGGTTTAATGGAAGTGGACTTAGCGCAAGGACTAAGCTTGGACGTAGCTGGCATAGCCGCCTGGACAGCGGAGGCAATACCGGATGGCCTTGCAGTACACTGTTGTTGGGGTTGAAGTCGCTTATTCATGAGTTCGAGTTGTTTAGTTAAAAGAGAATTTTGCTTTTGAAGTGCCGCAACTTGCTGGCGAAGGGCCGCAAGTTCGGGAGAAGGAGGATCGACAGAAGGGGGTGAGAGAGGCTTAGAAGCAGCATTCCTTGCCCAACTGCTCACCTGAGGTACCGCCGCTGGTGCTTCGAGCGGTGGGAATGCCTGAGTGTCGGCGTGGAGTGGTGGAGCCGACTGATGCAGGTTGGTGCCGCTGTCTGGCTGTGACGAATATGAGGTGGTTCCTCGAGGAGATGTTGAGGGCTTCTTGCGTTTCCTATATTTTGCCGTGCAGCCACTGGTCCCAGTCTCATGGGCGCCGTGGCAGAGGAGGCACTTGGGGTGGCAGTCATGGGTATTGCGACCTGCAGGTGCGGGGGTTCCACATTTGGCACACTGCGTTGGAGCGGGGTAAGGACACTGAGGTGGTCGATGGCCGATGGTACCGCACTTGGTGCTAACACGGACCGTTTTTTTGTAGGCGCGGATATACGTCGCCACGCAGTGGTATAAGAGGAAGCGGGGTAACTTCGTGCCCTCGAAAGTCACCACCGCCGCCGCGGAATCTTCGAGTTAGCGGACCACAAGGATAGTACCTCGAGGCCAATAGAGTTCAGACTTTATCTTCTCCGGGCTTTCAGCAGGGTTTACGTTGATGACGCCCTTGCATGTATCCCCTGGTGCCTTGGCGTGGCCTCGAACGGGCAGCTGCTGATCCCCCACTTGCAGCTGGAAGTCCCCGAGGAGTCGCTGTGCCATAGGCAAAACGGTGGTGCTACAGACCAAGATGTTCTGTTCCCATATTGGCCACACTTGAATTTGCGTGGTAGTCCGGTCGCCGAGGTAGCTGCGGATGGCGTCGCCCGCGCGATCGGCCGGGACAAATGTGCGTAGCTCGCAGGGAACGCGAGGTTTCACTACTACGATGTAGTCGTCGCGAGAGAGGCGAGGAGTCTGACGCGGACGCCACTTGCGTTGCTTCGCTGGCTGCGAAGACGGAGCAGAGGTAGGCACACCACCGAAGGGATGGCGCGCCGGCGTTCCTTGCAAGGCTGGGGAATGGCGGCCAGCTGTGGCGTCTCGTTGTTGTTGAGACGCAGACTTTGATTTGGCTTGCTTGCGTTGCCACAGTCTCACCATGTCGTCGAGGTATTCGTCTTCTGATGGCATAGTGTTTACGGAGGATAAAATCTCCATGGACAGTACTTGGCTTGAGGTAGGATCATAGCCCGTAACCACGTTGGCGGCCGCCATCACGGGGCTGAGAGCCCTTAGCGAGGTGGCGTTGTAGCCGGGAGTGAAGGATGTCCCTCAAGTTGTCAAAACTGGACCCACCTGGACGAAAGTGTTGTCTAGGTGAAGCGGAGAACTTGGCGGTGACGATAAACCTAAGTTTCAGGGGTACCAGGGTGGATGTCCGAGGAAATAGCAGAAAATCTACGGAGGCGATGTGGAGTGCGTCCGTCACCATCGAGCGCTCGCAGCGGCCCCCCTTTTGGCTTGGTAGCTTGTGTACGTCGCGGCTCGTTATCTCCGCGAGATTGCGTGCTTTGACTGGTCAGACTTTAAGTCCAGAAGTCATGCTCGGCACGCTTGCCGTAACCGTTGGTTTGCCCGTGCTGAGGATATGAGGGGCAGCCGCCACAGGTGGGTGGGCTACCATCTTCTCTAAGCGCACGAACCTCTGGTCACCTTTTTCAGTGTAAGTCCTAAAGGTTTCCGTAAACTTGGCAAGCGTGTTCGCCAACGTATCAATTTTGTCGTTCAGTTTAGTTATTCCGGACTCGGCGTTTGCCAGTGGGGCGTCTTTATCGCTCGAGACCATCTCGATCTCCTCCGTCGTGTCACTGTCGCTGTCTTCAGCTTTACGTTCACGTATATTGGGGATCGTTTGTTGTAAGTGTGCTGTCGGTGGTGCCGGTGAGCTCGACAGGGTAATTCTGCAGTCGCTCTCTTTTCTAGCTTTGTGGCCCGGAGCTCTTCAAGCACCTTCTTGATGGCCCTGTGTTCTTCTTCAAGCGCTAGAATGCGAAAATCAGGAGCATGCTCTGGCTGTGCCTTACCCTTGGGCTGGCTACTTGCGCTTCGTAGAGGCACTTTCAACACTGCTGGCCCGGAGCCATCGTTCGGCAGCTGCTGCTGATGCGTGGCTGCTGGTCTACATCTCGGTCGAGATCTGGAGCATTCCCGAGATGACAGGTGGTTGTCGGATCCCGAAAGGGTCGAGGGGCATCCTCCGGAACGGGAACACCCTCTGCATCAAAGATGCCCTCTGGATCGGGATCTCCTTAGAATGCAGAACGGTGATGGACGCATGAGGCGTTCTCCCGTCCCGGCACCTGGTTGTTGCCAGGCTTCCTTGAACATGACACATGTTGCTGCGTCTTGACGTTGTTGTGCTTGCCGCTCTTGCATTCTGCGTCTTCTTCTCGTTTTCACTATGTATGGAATGCGGAAGCGTCTTTTGCATTCGCGATCTCCGGTGGGGTGATTGCCATTGCGAAGCTTGAATTTTGGCTCGCAGTGATGCACGCCGTCTTCTTGTAGCGTTTCACTGCATTTGTGACATTTCTTACTCGTTGCGTTTGTGTGCCGGCAAACATCGGTGCGATGGCCGACTCCTCTGCACGTCCTGAAAACATCGACTTGTCGCTTGCAGGGCGAGCAGGGAACCATGGAGGTTCCGCACATCACTGTGCTTGGAACGGGCTACCCGTCAAAGAGGATTGAGACGACTTTGGTCTTGTAAGGGTGAAGCTTTTTATAGCGACCCCGTTCGTCCCTCGTAGCCGCAGTAGTAGTGTGTAACAAGTATAACATTTTGCCCTCCAAGCTGGTGCCGGTGATAGATTTCTTCTGTGCGTTGTTGAACAATAAAAGATAGTGCTCAATGTACATGCCAATGGCTGCTAAGAAGGAATGAGAGACAGAAGAAGTTTGCTTTGAGTTAACACGCACGCTGCGAATTTTTTTATTGTTTAACAACGCACAGAAGACAAGAAAGGTTGCTACGTTATACTCGCTGGGCGTAACCTCCAAGGATTTAGAAAGGTTTAGCGAGCGTTAAACCGCAGTGACATGAATACAGTGGACTAGTATATACCATGAACTTGAGGTGGTTAAAGGTGGTAAGTAGACACGAAGCGCGAGCCGTAAGAAAGCGTGTGTGTGCCTCCTCTCGTTCAGTCCTGGGTATGCCCGCTGGATGGTGGTGCTTCTATTTGAGGAATATATGATGAAAAGATGCGAGATCATGGTACTTGGAGTGTTGAATTGGTGGACGAACGGACACACAGACAGATGCATGAACGGACGCACGGATGGCTGCACGAACGCATGGACGCATGGACGGACTCAGGAGCGGATGCATGGATGGACGCAGGGATGGACGCTCAGATAAACGTGTGGACGCACGAGCAGACGCATGCACGGACGGGCGGATGGACCCACTATTGGCCACACAGACACACGCCGCATGGATGGAAGCAAGAACGAATGGACGTACGGATGCTTCGCCCCACTATCCATCATTCACTCCGTGGATATGCTGCAATTTTTAATTCGTCTTGTTTCGATGGCAGTAGGATTTCGGTCGTGCACAATCAAGCGTTTGAGCGTTGTGTCATCAAGGGTGAGGTCAACGTTCTTGATGATGCCCTTGCATGTATTATTGGGCATGGCCACGTATGCGGCAACTTCGAACGAGCCTTAGTTTGTGTGCAGTTTATGCACGTTCGCGTATTAAGTAGCATTGCTTTGGTGTGACGTAGAAATAACAATGATGTTTTGCATGTTGTTAAGGGCAGATTGTGTCCTCCCGTGGTTGTTCGTCGGTGATCTGGGCAGCCATGATGACTGCTCTCGCCAGGAGAACAAGGTCGACTCTGACTACGTCCAGTCCTCGTTTTGGTCTCATGATTAACCTGATCTGGTCCTTGGATAGGCGCGGGAGCCTGGAAGCGGATACCGCATGGTGTAGTGCCGATTGGCTCTTTTTGAAGTCCCTGGGGTGCTTCGGTTGGTGTTTGTGCTCGACCTTCCCAGCTCCTCGTTCGGTGGAGTCGTCTGTCTTCGGCGTTAAATGGTGGTGGCCCATCCTGGTCCATCGAAGATCGGCGCGTTTACTTACATTCCCTCCACGGTTATGGTCGAAGGCATTTTCAGTGCCTTGTTGTCGGCTGCGACGTACGGGGGATGATCCAACAGCGCTTGCATCTGGCCGAGTCCTTGGCTACGCCTAACAGCTGTACTACTCGCCAACCCTAGGCGTTGTTAGGGTTTGCGGGGATGCTCGCCGCGTCGCAACATTAACGTTCAAAAAGATGTCTAAAAGTTCACGCACCACCAAAAATCGTGGCTCCACTGAAACCACAGACCTTGCTTGTTCGAATAAGCACAAAGCCAAGGGATCTCGGAGCAAAAAAAAATGGCAGCATATTCACGGAGTGCATGATGGAGAGTGGGGTGAAGCATCCGTCCATCCATTACTTCTTGCTTCCGTCCGACCATGCGTCCGTCTGTGTGACTGGCCATGCGTCCATCCGTCGTCCGTGCGTGCGTCTATTTATGCCTCTGCACGTCCATCTGTGCGTCCGTCCATACGTTCGTCCATGCATCCGCCCCTGCGTCCGTCTTTGCATCGTTCCATACACGTAGCCATGCGTGCGTCCATCCGTGTATCTGTCTGTGTGTCCGTTCGTCCATCTCTTCAACACTCCAAGTATCATCATCTCGCATCTTTTCTTTATATATTCCTCAAATAGAAGCACCGCCATCTAGCGGACATACCCAGGACTGAACAAGAAGAGACACACGCACGCTTTTTTACGGCTTGCGCTTCGTGTCTACTTCCCACCTTTAACCACCTCAAGCTCGTGGTATATACTAGTCCACTGTATTCAAGGCACTGCGGCCCAACGCTCGCTAAACCTTTCTAGAACCTAGGATGTTACGCCCAGCGAGTATGACGTAGCAACCCTTTCTAATCAGATAGTGCTCAATATACATGCCAATGGCTGCTAATTGGGAATGAGAGACCAGATAATTCGGCTTCTGGTCAACGCGCACGCTGCGAATTTTTTATTGCTGAACAACGCACAGGAGAATTCTGCCACCGTCACCATCTTGCAGGTCAATACGTGAGACTGGTTACACACTATGACTACGACTACGACTGCTATGAGGGATGAACGGCTGCCGCTTTAAGGAGCTTCACCCCTAAAATAACAACACAGTGGACTGAGCAGCAGGCAGTGTTTATCGGCGGTTGCTGCCACGTTTAATATTCGTTTCTCGCTTCTTCCAAAGGTTGTTACCTCTTCAGGATTTATTGCGCTTCTATGCTCATTTGATAGATACGCCCACACAATTGATTGTGATGTTTCTCGCGCAACGTTCAACGCAGTCGTGCCAGTGCACCGCTGTTGCTCCGTCGTTAGAAACAACTACATAATGGCTTAGCCAGAACGAATTCAGTGCGCCAGAAACGTTTTGCTATCATACTGGTTCAGTAAGCGTACGAATTATCAAGTCTGAGTTCTCGCCTAAGAGCCAGTCAAATGCCGGTGAGTGTGACCGGCGGCTGTCGGTGAGGGGAGGCGTACACTTGGTGAATGTGCTGCAAGCGAGTTCTATCGATGTTTGTCGCTTCTTGCTCGGACACCGTACACAATGAAAAAGGGTTCATTTAGGTTAAATAATGCCACAGTTGTGCTGTATTGTCATTTTTGGGGTGAAACAGGGATGTTTACTGCAAACTGTTTACCACATTTCAGGTGAGTACAACTGTCTGGTGTAACAAAATCACTTCAGTGGCGTTTACAAACAAGTGAACATAGACAGGATGTAACAGACAACACTTCCAATATTCTCACAGATTACGAATCACTCAAGAAAGCAAAGAGAAATGAAACGCAAAAAAGCTGTAAATTGGAACAGATTCACATATCACGTTCGACGAGAAGCAATTTTTTCCCCGAGTTAAAACGGCAGTAAAGTAAGTTCATTATTGCCGTTCCGAACTCCAAAGAATTGTGTATGCCACCTTCTGATAAATGCTTCTTCACCCTGAGTTTCAATCTGTTCGGTAAGGTACCGAACCATGATCATTCTAATCTTCTGTAACGCTGGGTATGCAGCTTGTTGGGGTAGTGGCTGTGCTTTGGCCATACAGCGGCGACGCCACAAGACGAACATTATGACGTACAGTACGAGTTATTCAAATGAGCCTCTTCTGCGCTGTTGGCTCGAAGGAATTGACACTCTGAATTGATGACGCACAATGTGCCACACGCCTTTGACCGCTACGCATTCAAACATCGTGTGGTGGATCGTTTGCCTTTTCCCGCAGTTGGGGCAGTTGTCATTTGGAACGACGCCTTACTTTGACAGTCTCTGACGAGTGGGGAACGCGTCCCATTGCCACAGCCAATGAAATTCTCTAACTATTTCCGGTACGTGGTTGTTCCACCATTTATTCCACTTGCTAGGCCTCCATCTCTGTTTTACCTCGTCAGTAATCGAGCGACTGATTTACATTTCGCTAATTCGTGTGGGTGTGAGCTTTGCAAAGTATTCTTCAGCGGCATCGCCGTAAACCGAACGCTTAAGGCCCTATGCTGCTTTATAAAAGACATGTGGGTGTTCTGCTTGAGGTCTCCGGTACCTTTCCGACGTGAATGCGGCTGCAAGAGTTCCGGTCCCATATAGTATTAAGCTACTGCCAGGATAGTCATTGTCCTGAAACAATTTGTGAACTGTTTTAGCTGCAAGTGCCTTTGTGAATGTCGCAACATCTGGTAGACTGAGTCCTTCACAACCTTTTCGGAGCTTCAGGAACTTTTGTTGAACTTTCGATGTCTTCTCGTCCCATTGGAAGGCTCCAAACAATGACGCAAGGCGGCTCGCAAAACGTTTGGGTATGAGTGCAATGTGGCCGATATAAAAAGAATATGCGCATGCTTTGGTTTTCACCCCCGTCACTTTGGCATCAAGTGACAAATTGAAGTCAGTGGCATACGCGAAGATCTGCGTGGCTCTATGTACGGCGTCCTCCCAATTCCTTTTGACCACCACCCCACCCCGTCTTGAAAATATAAACCGAGGACTTTTACGGCTTCTACGTATTGAACACCACCCGGCAAAGAGCCGTGGGAGCCACCGAAACGAAAGGCTTTGCTTTTCTTCGCATTCAGAAAAGCACCCGATAAACTGGCATACTCTTCGAACAGCTCCAAGAAAGCGCGATAACTGGCTTGGTTTCGCACGAACACAGAGATGTCATCCACATAAGCGCTGATGCTAATTGGCTCCAGACCTGTCATTGGAAAGCCCTGAAAAATAGGGCACTTTGCCACTTTCCTAAGGAGAGGATATAAGGAAAGAACAAAGAGCACCGGTGCGATTGGGCATCCATGGCAAACACCTCTTGTTACTGGAAAGCTTGCGGTCTTCACGCCGTTGATGAGAAGTTGGCTGGTCATGTTGGTGTATAGAAGCTTTATACTGCTAACGTGCTGCCCAGGCAAACCAAACATTCTAAGTACGCAGTAAAGTAGTCATGTTCGACCCTGTCGAAGGCCTTAGCTTGATCCAACAATACGAAAGCACCGGCAACGTTTTTGGCGTTGGCATAGTGGAATAAATCTCTTATCAGAATAATTGTTTGAAACATTGACCTAACCGGCACGGCACACGTTTGCGTGGGTGACACTATATCGGGCAGAAAAGGTTTTAGCCTCAAGCCAACGATCGTAGCTACAAGTTTGTAGTCCGTGTTAAGGAGGGTAATTGGCCTCTATGACCCTGGGTCGTCAGGATCCATGCCCTCCTCTGGCAGCAAGACTACACGGCCCTCAGTGAAAGACCTCGGCTTTTTCCATCAACAATGAACCCGTTAACCATGTCAGTAATCGCGTCGCCTAGGACGTCGAAGAAAGTTATATAAAACTTCGTCAGTATTCCGTCTCGACCTGGAGCCATGGTAGCGTTCACTTTCCCCAAGGCTTGCCAAACTTCATCTTTCGTCACCTCAGCGCAGAGCATATCAGACGCCTCAGGACACAGCGTGGGCAAGTCCTCACAGAAGTATGCCATTCTTTGATTGTGGTTGCTGTCTTTGGAGCGATGATCTGCAGAGCACAACCTTTCAAAGTGCGCCCTAAAGAGCTGCTCGTTTGATTTGATATCTGTGACGATGCTCCCACACTCTGTCCGTGCTGCACCAATAATACTGGGCTGGTGTTTTCTTATCCCTAATCACTGTGCGTATGCCAAGTTACCTAGTCCATCCGTTGGCAAGTGCAGTTCCTCTGTGCGTTTAAAAGCCCCGGATCTTGCCCTTAACAAGAGGTCATATTGTCACGGGGTCGTGACAATATGACCTCTTGAACGTGGCAATATTTAGCTTTTTTGGCCCCAATGTAGTCTTGAATTGCACCGGTTACATTACCTGCGCGCTCAACGATTTCAATACGCCCCAATCTTTCTTTAATTTTTGATGTTAGACGTGCATGGCGCATTTTTTCGGCCTCCTGCGCGATCACACGCCATCTGGTCTTCAAGAGATCTCATGCTATTGGCGTAATTTGCGGCGTGTCTTTCAAAGACGCATAGATATTTTTGCGCATTTCAGATACCGAAACTTCATCATTTAAAGTTGATGAATTCATTCGGCTCAACTTGGAGCAACGCCTTCCCAGCTGGGCCTTTAAGGTGAACAGCACTGGCATGTGCTCGCTGAGCTTGCGTTGCCCAGGCGTTAAAGAAATGACATCGCATGTCTCTAAACTTGCAACGAGCTCGTTAGGGATATAGACTGTCAATCCTGCTCTGAGACGTACCCTGAACGCACGTGGCTCCAAATGTGTTCCCGTGAAGCGTTGTCCATGCGTTGACCAGCTTCAACTCTCCACATATCTTCTGCAAATTTTTCGAATGGAATGTGCTTTGTCCTTGACTAGGGCCTCAGACATCTTGAATTGAATCAAAAACACAGTTGAAATCGCCTAAAACCACGCACGGTGCTGAATTCACAGGAATTACTTGGCACCTGTAAAAAGTCATTGGCAAGAGACCTAATCATAGGAGCGTAAAAATGGTGAATCAGATTTTCTGGTCGTTTATCCAGATGTCCACCGCAATAACATGGTCTTCTGCATCGAAAAGGCAATGCATCCCCTGCCCAAACCTAGGATTGAGAAACATGACGCCAGTGCCACGCGACGTCGTCTGCGTTAAGGGGAAGAAGGCTTCAACCAAAAATCTTGTACGGAAGGTCACGACGTCGTGCCGCGTTCGAAAGTTGGTCTCTTGCAGAAAAAGCACGTCGACCCCGAGCGAGCGCGCAAGGCTCATTATCTCGTGTTGTTTTACAAGATCTTTGAAGCCACGAACATGAAAGTCATGAAAGATAGCCTCTCCATTACACAAACTAGGGGGAACTGAAACAATCGTTTTTTTTAAACAGCGATGAGTCAGGGGACGCCACGGCCTTTCCTGTGTCAAGCGGCAGTAGATGAAGTCAACGTGATGATACTCAAAGTAATGGCGCATTATTCACGCGCACAGATAGAACGGACCCAGTAAGCAACACCCATAATAACAGAAATAGTACATGCAGCATACAACGTAACTCACATGATGCAATTACTATAAGAGGGCATAGCCGCCACAGCATAGAACTCACAAATAAGTACATGAAGGTTCCATCATGAATGACAGTAACGTATGGAATACTAAACAGTTTGCATGCATCAGAGACAACAAATGCATAGTGGTTGTACGGCTGGGAAGCAAGCATTGCAACGGTACAGGCAACAGGAAGCGAAAAGAATGGATGTGGGCAGCACAAAAAAAACATTTAGTCTTCACCCACATAAGGTGATGGATCTCGGTTTGGCGTATCCACTCGGGGCTTTTTGGATGTTCCAGAGGTGGTGACATCACTTCCACTGCTTTAGCTACCAGGCTTGGTGCGACGCTGAAAGTTTGTGGATCTAGACAACTTGTCGGGAAAACATGTATTTTCAGGAAACAAAGATACCGATCGTGAGGCTTGCGAAAATTTCTCAGTCCTTAATTTTCGTAATGGTGAACGGCTCCTACGATATCTGGATGTCTTGTCGGACGCTTCTTCTTGGGCCTGTACAGCGTGTGTGCGAGGCGTTTTAGGTTTTCTTGAAGACGTGGTCTTTACTTCTTTCATGGACGTCGTCTTCACGGTACCTTCCAGGCCCACACGTGGCCGTTCATGGAGCTCGTCACCTCACTTGTTGGATCGGAAGGTCGGAGCAATTTTCCCGGATGGCCAGTGCCCCGAGATGCTTGGGACGCTTCCTCCAGCGGTGATGCGTTCGAAGATTGTTCATTATCTGTGGCCTTGAGTTCCTCCGATGAAGACGTAGCAGACGCCCTCGGCGTCTCCACAGCGTTGCTGGGCTCCTCTGACGACGTTGTGGGAGATGACAACGCCGCGGTGTCCCCAGTAAGCGCAGAAACGTCGTTGTCACTCGTTGTGCACGGCGACGAAGCGTCAACGCCGCTGGCGTATTCTCTCTTGGCGTCATAAAATTTTGTGTCGGTTGCGCTGTCTTTATCTGAATAATCTGGAATATTGTGTGGCCGTGGCTTGGTTTTGCGTTGCAAATATTCCATGTGCCTGGAGGTTCATATTTGGGTTGTTCTCTTCGAAGGCTCTTCAAGTTCTGGGAATTTTTTCAGTAACTGTGAGGTGCTCTGTGCGGCGTCTGCGTATGACTTGGGACAGAAGCAAGCTTTGTCTCGTGGTCCCCTTTACAACGCTTACACTTGGACAGACAATCCTCGGATGTATGGCCGAAGGTGCCACATCACTCACAAAAGGGTATTGTACAAGTAGCCACAACATGACCATCTCTGCTGCAGCGTGCGCATACTCTCCGCACACCACGATACTCGACCATCACGTGGTGACCTTGAATTGATAGGAAGTTAGGGGCGGGCTTGGCCATTTCGATTCGGACGATGCGGGCACCAGTGTATGTTGATTGATGCCTTTGCAAGGTAACAAACGTGATACCCTTCACTTTTACGTATGGCTGAAGAGCTGAAATAACTGCGTCGTCTGACAAGTACGGTGGGGGGCGGAAAACACTGACTTGTACGCTTGGCGCCCCGACTGCTTCAACTTGTACCTTGTGACCTTGTAACTTGAATCCTTGGATTACCATCAACTTGGTTGCTTGTGCAGCCGACCGAGCCGCAACTAGGAACTTCGAAGCTCTGAGGTGTTGCAGGAAAAGTACCCCTTCACTCCCCATGACATCTTCGAGGCCATCGATGATCCCGTCGACGGACGCGGTCCCCTCTGGGACGGTGAAGTTGAAGCAGTGCTCCTTGAAGGGGAGCGCCACAGGCCTTGACGCCATCCTCACTGGTCCCGGCAGGGGCCGACGACGATAGGATCAGGCCTCAAAATAAACTGGCTGGCAAAGTCGCGAGTGGACACCCGGCCGCAACACTGCTGGAACGGTGACCGCTTTGAATACTGGAACGCCGAGCTTTTTATTGCGGCACCCGCTCGTCCCTCGTGGCCATAGTAGTAGTGTGTAACACGTATTACATTTTGACCTCCAAGGTGGTGCCGGTGAGAGATTTCTTCTGTGCGTTGTTGAACAATAAATGTTAGTGCTTAATGTGCATGCTGAAGGCTGCGAAGAGGGAACGAGAAACAGGAGAATTCGGCTTTTAGTTAACGCGCACGCAGAGAATTTTTTATTATTCAACAACCCACAGAATAAAAGAAAAGGTTGCTGCGTTATACTCGCTGGGCATAACCTCCTAGGTTTTAGAAAGGTTTAGCGAGCGTTAGGTCGCCGTGTCAAGAATACAGTGAACTAGTATATACCATAAACTCGAGGTGGTTGAAGGTGGAAATTAGACACGAAGCGCAAGCCATAAAAAAGTGTGCGTGTGCCTCCTCTCGTTCAGTCCTTGGAATGTCCGCTGGATGGCGGTGCTTCTTTATGAGGAATATATGATGAAAAGATGCGAGATGGTGGTACTTGGAGTGTTGAATAGGTGGACGAACGGACACACAGACAGATGCATGGATGGACGCACGGATGGCTGCACGGACAGATGGACGCATGAACGTCTTCGAAACATAATAACAAAGAAACAAATCGCGGATGTCAAACTGGTGTGAGTACGTGCGCGAAATGTAAACATAATCACGGCCACATAATCTACGCTCCACAAACATTGAAGCGTTTTTGACATCACAGGAATATAAAAAATAAACGTGCTAGAAAACGTAATGAGCAGTGTTGGTTTCTTTTGACTGTAAACATAAATCTCTGCGCATACAAAATTGAAACACTACAAATAAGTGATTTCACATAATGTCCTGTGCTTTTTCAGCATACCACCATCATCTACCAAGCTTCCCCCTATTGCAAAAACAGCGTAATGCCAGGACTGTTTTTGGCACCGGTACATGCTGGAGACACTCGTACACGCTTTTAACACTTACGCTTCGCTGGGTGCTCTGGGAAAAGCTGTGTCGCACTGGTAAGGGCACTGGCTCAACCGCTGTGATGCTGGTGCGCACTGCGAAGCGCTGGAAGCACTAGAATTTTCACTGACAAGTGCTGGTTAATGCTCGAGCACGCACTGTTTTTACCAGTGCAGTGCGCACGTTATTGTAGGATGTGTCGTGGTTAGTTTCGGTATCGTTGAATATAAAACGCTTGATTTGACGGCACGCAGATATGCTACGCTAACAGATACCGAGCATACGTAACTTTTGTGGCACACGTACGTATTGCAGCATTTATAGTGCACAATTTTCGCATATGCCCCTACGTATAGTGGCCATATTCGCATCATCCGTGTATTGCGCTAACGATTCCAAGTTGCAGCGTTTGTAAGCCTAGAGCTGCACGCCACTCCTAACAGAAACAGGAAATTGCTTTCGCCGCAATGCTGACGAAACGTAAATGAGCTCTCTCAATCGCTTCGCAAGGTTTGCCAATGAAGGCGCGAAAAAAAAGCTGTCATTTGATCCCGCCACACCGCACAAATGTATGTCTGGTCATGCTTATCCTTTAGCTTCAGGTAAGAGTTAGAAATTCCGAAGCTCAGATTCAGAATCTTGAACCATCCCAACTCAACGCGTCGAGAGTGGTCTTACCCAGTGCCCGGCCCAGCGAGCACTAAACTTGCCGGACCGGCCGTGTAGCTATATTTGTTACTGGTGCTTCTTGCTTCGTGTACACACAACTTTAAAGTGTGAGAATAAATTTAATGTATACTTTAGACATCCATGAACCTAAATAAATCATTTTGTCTTGTGTGGATGTTCGCGCAAGGAGCACTGACGATCGAACATCGCGCTTTCAGCTACACAGGCTGTCACCGAAAGCTGCCGGGCGTACTTAGCCGCTACTTCTCTGACTAATGTATAACAACACTCAATTTACAGTTGGTAATTTGGTACGCCTAATTTCAACTGACTCCCTGGCATATTTTTTCAGCGGATTTCATTGGTAATGATATCGCTGTTTTTTTAATTGTTGGTATTGATATAACTGCATAAATCTGTACATTGGCACGGCTGCTGTATACTGCCAGCGGAGGCCAGAAAAATGACTGTCGCTCGGCATCGCCACTCCCTAAATGCATTACTGGCATTGATTGACCTTCCACTTACTTCAGATACAGTATAGGTAAGAGTTAGAAATGTTGCAAAGCTCAAATGCTGAAACATCAAGCATCCCAACTCAGCTGCTTCGAGAGCATCCTTACCCAGTGCCCCGTCCCAGCAAGGCCTATCATGCCGGCCGCGTCAGTATACATTCTGCCGGCACATTTTAATTTTTGTAAACACAATTCTAAAGTGTAATAATGACTGTAAAGTACAATTTAGATATCTCTGAGCCTAAATCGACTATTTATCTGCCTGTGCGGTGTCCGCACAAGGAGCGGCAACGATCGATGTGTCGTGCTTTCAGCAACGTAGGCTGTCACCTAAAGCTTCCTTCTGAGCGCAGGAGCTGGTACTTCTCTTACTTGTACGTAAGAACACGCAATTTTGAGTTAGTAATTTGATACGCGTTAGTGAACTAACATACTGGCATAGTTTATCAGCGAATTGCATTAGCCATTTTTTCAGCGGTTTCTTAGTTTCAGGAATCGATATAACTGCAAATGTGTAATCTGGCACGCCGGATGTGTACTGCTACATCGTCGCTTGCCCGAAAAAAAAACTCAATATTCACTCGTTTGCGCGGATATCCACCGAACAAGACATTTAAATCATCTGTACATGTTGACCAGTAGCAAGCGTTAGAACCGACTATCAAAGGAAAAAAACAATCGGCAGCAACAGCTGACAATCTTTGGCTGCTCCTCTTGTCAATTCGAGATTTTTCAGAGTTAAGATGTGGATGCTAAAAAAAACTTTGCGCTCTTCGTAATATCCACACGTCATTCGGTGCCCGGAAGCCGTTCCTAACTGTCAAATGTTATTTGGAAAGGAATATCATGTCAGTCTTGACTGTGCGACTTGTTTTATGAAGTTGAACGGCACGTTCTTCGGATAAATAGTCCTTTTACAGCCCCACATGCGTGTTTTGGCGTGGCGTAGTGGGTAGCGTACCCGATTCAAAGTCGAAAAGTGGTGAGTCGAAATCCCGTCAGAAAAGATTTTTTTTAATTGAGATGTTTTTTTAATGTGAATGAGTGCTTTTCTATTTATCCATTTATTTATTTATGGCGACTGGGCATCCCAGTTTTGACCCTGGGAAGCCATTTTGCAAAGAGTACTGGGACGCTGCCGCTCCAGCGTCCTAGTAACTGCATTGGGAGGTGCTGGTACCAGCGCCATAGGCACCCGAGAGTGGACAAGAGGGCGCGACGAAGCTCGTTGGGCCGCCTGAGCATTGTTGGTACCGAACACCAGGGATCTAAGAAAATGGAACGCTCGGTAAACACAGTGATGTGCTGAAGTGTCAGTGCCCTTTTTAGCACGTCTTCACAGAACGCTTCCTCGGCGCTTACATAATCAGCCGTGACTCCCTTGCTCACCTATAAAAAATAAATTGATATGCACGTGCAGGTTCGGTATTGCTGCGTCTACACGCTAGGCTACGTATTGGAAGACTCGTTTTTGCTGCGCTGTTACGAAGCGCGCCTCCGACGACGTTACGAAGGGCACCTCGAAATCTCACCGCTGCAACCACTGTTTCGAAAGATGGCGACGCCAACACGGTCCCGAAGGTGCCACTGCTTCGAACTCCGCCGGGAAGGTCACCAGCCGTTTGGTAGCGTAGGTTTCTCAGCTCGCGACTGCTTCTGCACAGAGCTGATAGACGAGCGGACGAGACGACGGTGAGTTAAACAAGGTTTATGTACAGCATATATACAAAGGCGTTACAAATTCGGCACTGGGGCCGACAGAGACGCGAAGAGCCGACCTCTTCTCTCTAACACATAGCTCTACTCTCAAATGGGTCTGCTAACACATAGCTCAACTCTCTATCACATAGCTCTCTTTTCTGACACACAGCTCAACTCTCTATTACATAGCTCTCTTCTCTGACACTCGGCTCAACTCTCTATCACATATGTTTCTTCTCTGACACACAGCTGCTCTCCAACAGGTCTGCTGCTCGCGACGCGCCGCAGGGCTTCTTTTATATGCACCGGGTGGATTCTTTGAATAACAAAATGTCCAACCACAAGCGCCGGTGGTCATGAGGTCAGACTCCTCCAATGGGGTCGCCGTTGGGCCGCGTCGTTCTTTCTCATCGAATCTGGAGAGGCTGCGCTGCAGGTGGCTGCACCCAAGGACGAGTGACGTCACCAGGCATTGCGTCAGACCCGCCAGACAGGAAGGCGCCGGTTGTTTACTCGACGGGCTCGCGGGCTGAGGTGACTCACTGCACGTGCGCGCCAGAAAGGCGCCTTCGCGTGATGACGCCGTTGAGTTGTTGATCGCGTCAGGCGGGCTCGCGTGCTGGCCTTGCCACAAATTTTCTTTTTCCGAGGCATGGACGTTCGCTGCGAACTCGCAGCCATAACAGCACCCCCGCCGCCAGACAATGCGCCGGAAAGACTACCTGCTTCCACGTGGCTCAGATGTCAGGCGCGCTCGTTCGCCAGGTCCCTCCAGGTTCGCCTTCAGGACCACGGGGAGAATGCAGCTCCAGGCTCCGTTCCAGGAACACATCCCATTCTTGAGGACGGATCCCAGCTCCACTGGCTTGTCGCCCCAACTTGTCGACCAGCTGCGCTCGTCTCTTCTGACGATCCTTGATTTCAGCACTTGTCGATGGTTCTGCAACTTGTCAAGAACGGTTCGACAACAGACAAAACATGACACAAGCAAGTGCCCTCGGTCACCCGACAGAACACCAGACATTGTATAGTACGACATATACCTAGCTACGTGTCGATCGGCATTTCATTCCCTCTACATCAAGAGGAACATGTGGGACACAAGACTCTTAAACTGAGAACTCTATTTTTTTACACGTACAACAACGTAACGAATTAGCATACAACATAACGTTGGCTCCTTGAGCTCACTCTGGACGAGAGCGCTCAGCTAAGGTCGTGATGAGGTCAAAATTTTGCCCCGAATCGCCAGCGAAAAACCGAAAGGTGTAGAAGGTACTAACTAAACGCACGGCTCAGTGCGTCTGCATTAGCGTTTAGCTTTCCTTTTTTTAGCGAACGTCAAAGTTGCGCTGTTGGAGCATCATGCTCCATCTCAGTAACCGGCCAATTTAGGCGACGATACCTATGCGGTACTAAGGGCTGCTCATACTTGTGACGTTGCAGAGGGAAACAACGGTACGGCTTGCTAGGGATTGGCTCCTAAAAAGTTAGCTCGATATCGTGTTCGATCACCGTCGTGTTTCCGGGATGGTCCGTAAACACGTGTCCAAACTCAGCAACAATCCTTTTCAGGTCCTCCTTCTGGACTTCACTTAACTTAGGCTCTAGGTTCAACTGCTCCAAAATTACCTCCGATTTGCTTTCGATTACCTCACTAGAACTAAAAATTTCTTCTCCCTCTTCCTTTGAAGCATTCAACAGCAGATTTACGACCGCTTGACGTTGAACGTATGGTTTCATCAAGTTACTGTGGTAAATTTTGTTCGGCCGCCTTCCTAATTTCATTTCATAATTGGTATTAGAAAGCTTCGATATCACTTTGGCGGGCCCTTCGCAATGAATCTCAAGCTTCTTCCTTTTGGACGGCTGCAGCAGCATTACCTGACTTCCTACTTCAAAAGCGCGCTTCTTTACCGATTTGTCGCTGTACTCCTTCGACAACACTTGTGCAGCTTTCATGTGGCTTTCCACTAGCGCTTCAATCGAGAGGTCCTCACGCTGCTCTCGAATGAGCGTCTCTCGATCAACTCTCGACAGCTCGCTCCAACTTTCTGCTACAGGCGAGAGCGTTGCACTCCCCTCACTCTGACTCAATGGCGCCAGGTCGTCTCCCCCTGCTACGGAAGCCGCGCCGGTCGATTCGGCGACGGGCCGCTCGCGTGACTGCTCACATGACTCACGCGGAAAATTTCCTTTCTGAGGTTCCGTCGACCCACCGACAAGGTCACTTGAGAGTTCGACGCATTGAACAAAATCAAGCTCCTGCAAAAGCTTCCGCGCTCGCGATCGCGTGAGGGCCATGTACGCTAAGTTGGGGAAGAACGATTTACCCTGCTCTTTGAGAAGCTGCTCTGAGTTGTTAGAGAAAAGATAAGGAAAACTATCGGGAAGCGCGGCAGACACAGCCGCTTCGGTGCGAAGCTTACCGAACGGGCCTTCAATGAGAACCGTAGCAATCGGTAAGCAAGCACTCTGCTCCTCGGCGACTTGCCTGATCCACGCGCATTCTCCTGTAAAGTCATCCGGAGACACCAATGAAGGATGGACAACGTCCGTGGTTGCCGCTGAGTCGCGAAGTGCTTGACACGTTTCCTCATTCACACTAATGTTTTGGATATACGGCTCTAACAACCGCATGAGCTTTTCCGATTCTCGCATTGTTGCGAAAGTAAACTTTTGCTTAGAGTTTATCGCGATGTGCCCTTCCTTTTTGCAGTTGTAGCAGATTAGCGGCTTCCATTTGTTTTCCGATTCTAGGATAGTTGCAAACTTTTGCTGACAGTTTATCGCGATGTGCCCTTCCTTTTTACTTTCATTCTTTTCTACACGCGCTGCCCTGCTATGGAACTTTCGGCGAGTATAATACTCCTCAGCTAACTCTGCTGCCTTGTTTAGCTGTACTTCACCAAGTTTGTCCTGCAGCCAAAGTTTGACATCCCCCTCGATGCAGCGGTATAATTGCACCAATGCAACGCATTCCACCACTTTATCGCGGTCGTGTTAAACACCTTTGCCCTTGAGCCATTCAATTAAATCGGCTTTGAGACGAAACACGAAGTCAACGTGTGACTAATTCCCCTTTTTAGCATACCAGAACCTTTGCCTGAAAGCCTCCGGTGACAACTTATAACGTCTCAAGAGCACTTCCTTTACCTCGTCATAGCTCTCAAAAGCTTCCCTCGACAAGCAAGTTATCCCGTCGGACACTTCGCCGGGAAGAAGAGCTAACAGGTTCTGCACCCAAAGAGACCGCTCCAAAGCATTTCGCTCACAGACGTGTTCAAACTTGACGAGATACTTCACCATGTCCTCGCCTACTACGAACGGTGGCAATTGGTCCCGAATTCTATATCCGCTGACCTGAATCGTCGGAGAAGCCACGCTAGGCGCCTGCGAACACTGTAGGATTGCCAATTCTATTCGTTTCAACTCGAGGCGTACCTGTCTCTCGGCCTCCTCACGCTCGCGACGTTCGCGCCTTTCAGCTTCTTCACGTTCGCGAACTTCTCGCCTTTCAGCCTCCTCGCGGCGTGCTTCGATATCCACCCAGGCCTCATCGACTTCCTCAGCCGACACTCCCTCATCCGTCATGATCTCAAGGATCGCTTGCTTTTGTTTCGCACCGCCCAAAGTAATGCCAAGTTCCTCACAAATTTCGTTGAGTTCCTTCACTTTAAGGTTCTTCATCGTTCACACTAACCTCTTGCTGTTTGCCCCTGTTAACAATTTACTTGCCGTACCCACTATAAGTCAAAAAGCAAGACGCGCAAGCAATTTTTCACACTCCCGTTTTACCCCCTCCGCATTACCTTGGATTTCAAAGCACTTCGTCTTTGCTTGAAACGATCAAAGCTCACTTCAATGCTTCACACAGCCCTTCTCTAGACTACTACAACCGGAGCTAGAGTAGTCTGGTGAACTGAGGGGAAAGCATCAGGCACTCACGGCATCGATGTCGCTGACGCCGGCTGATCCCGCAGCTGCCAACCACTGTTACGAAGCGCGCCTCCGACGACGTTACGAAGGGCGCCTCGAAATCTCACCGCTGCAACCACCGTTTCGAAAGACGGCGACGCCAACACGGTCCCGAAGGCGCCACTGCTTCGAACTCCGCCGGGAAGGTCACCAGCTGTTTGGTAGCGTAGGTTTCTCAGCTCGCGACTGCTTCTGCGCAGAGCTGATAGACGAGCGGACGAGACGACGGTGAGTTAAACCAGGTTTATGAACAGCATATATACAGAGGCGTTACAAATTCGGCACTGGGGCCGACAGAGACGCGAAGAGCCGAGCTCTTCTCTCTAACACATAGCTCTACTCTCAAATGGGTCTGCTAACACATAGCTCAACTCTCTATCACATAGCTCTCTTCTCTGACACACAGCTACTCTCCAACAGCTCTTCTGCTCGCGACGCGTCGTAGGGCTTCTTTTATATGCACCGGGTGGATTCTTTGAATAACAAAATGTGCAACCAGAAGCGCCGCTGGTCATGAGGTCAGACTCCTCCAATGGGGTCGTCGCTGGGCCGCGTCGTTCTTTCTCATCAAATCTAGAGAGGCTGCGCTGCAGGTGGCTGCACCCAAGGGCAAGTGACGTCGCCAGGCATTGCCTCAGACCCGCCAGACAGGAAGGCGCCGGTTGTTTACTCGACGGGCTCGCGGGCTGAGGTGACTCACTGCACGTGCGTGCCAGAAAGGCGCCGTCGCATGATGACGGCGTTGAGTTGTTGATCGCGTCAGGTGGCTTTGTTGATCGCGTGCTGGCCTTCACACAGATTTCCTTTTTCCGAGGCATGGACGTTTGCTGCGGACTCGCAGGCATAACAGCGCCTACTCGCTAGGCTGTGTGTTCTGGCGCTACCATCAGATCTCGTGAACTGCATTGCCGGATGCATATACTGGGCCCATAATCAGGCATGGCGCTGGACCCTGGTACCCAGTGGCGCTAGTTTTTGCAATAGTTCCATCCCACCACCGTCATCCACCTTACTCACCAAGCCTTCCATTTAACACGTTTTGCCTCGCCACCGTCAGCCGACATTTTTCACTGTCACCATCTGCCACCATTTTTTCCACTCTAGCCTCATCAGCTGGCTTTTCCACATCATCACTGTTGACTTGCTACCACCACCACCATCTGCCATCATTTTTTTCACTCTCGCTGTCATCAGGCATTATGCCCACTACAGTTTCTACCAAAGCCACTAATATTTCCACCACATCCATTATTCTTTCTACCAAGAATTCAAGCATCCACCAACCCGAGATGTTCAATCGGGATATCATCAATGCCCACTGTATGTGCGATCTGCCAATTTGTTATTTTAATCTCTCTGTTGTGACTTTGCGTTTTTGAACGCGTGAAAAAGTACCGCCTTTTTACGTGCACCTCAAACGCTAAGTGGCGCCTGTGTCTACATGAAACGCTGATGGTGCGCCCTCGTCACTTTCCACAGCGTTAAGAGACACGTGCCAAAACAAACTACTTCACGTAGTGAGTGCTACATGTACAGAAGTTCCGCCTCCATAGCTTTCGCTTCTGTGCCAAGAAAAGTGGCCGAGTATAGGACGTGCGTGCCCCAGGCTGTTGCTATGGGAGAAGGCAGTGGACGGATCCGACAGACGCCTGACATAGCCCAAATGAAATATGCAATTGTATAGAAAAAAAGTTTCAAAATACATTCACGCTCATGACAATTTTCACGATAAAGACATATTCTTTATGGTAGAAGGCGAAAACAACGTGCACAATGTGGAAGTTTATGGCGCTCTGTGTCTCTCAATTTACAACAATAGGATAACGCTCGGGCAACATATGATTACTCACCCCTACTTGACATTTTTAGTGGGACGACTCAGTGCTCTCCCAAAGTTGAGTACGTTGTACTCGAATTTGTTAAACTTTTTTTCTAACCCCCCCCCCCTCATCAATACCCAGGGCTTCACAAAATTGTCACGATTCATGCGTAGATTTTTTTCTGCCGTTTTCATATGCGCACTATACCGCAGTGCCTTCGTTCACGTCTCTTTGAAGCGATGATTTTGTTTTATGTGTAAACCAAGTATTTCGTGCATCGAACGTTACTTTTGAACTGTTTTATTTATTGCTCTTCAACAGAAAAGTGGTGCACTTTATTCATTGATTTATTGGAAGCGCACAAGCCTAACCCGGCATTGAGCCATAACAAGTCTTCATGTCTTTTCTGAAGGGGTTGTAAACCATAGCACTATCTTTACAACTCGTTAGAATTATTGTTGTGCATTTCCGATTGTGGCGGAAATGTCGTACTCCCTTGTGCTCAGAATTGAGTGCACGTTAAAGAACCACAGGGGGTCGAAAGTTTCAGCGATCTCCACTATGGCATCTGTTATAATCATATGGTGGCTTTGGGACGTTAAACTACACATATCAATCAATCAATCAATCAATAGATCAATCAATAAGTTTATTGAATTCGAAGCATTTCTTAGTGAACTTCGGCGACATTGTGCATATCTATCTATCTATCTATCTATCTATCTATCTATCTATCTATCTGTCCATCTGTCTATCTATCTATTTAGCCGCCTACGACTTTAAACTCTCTTGGCCGTCTGCTAATGTTAACGATAGCAAACTTGATATGGTATAACATGATTGTATGAAGAACATATTTGACTAGTCATAACATGAAACTCATGCCATGTATGTCATAAGTGTCATGATTTACGTTTCATGGTCCTGCAGCTCTTGTGGTGCTTTAGTTCACATGGCATGTTGCAAAACTGATAGAGTGTGGCATGACTGCATGGCGACACAAGCGACAGACCCTAACATAAAAATCATGACAAACAACAGGACTACATGCGACGCTCATTATGCACTGGTGGCCGTTTAGCTAGCTTCACTTATATCAAATTTGGTATAACAGGACGTGAATGGAATAAGAAGGTATGATACTAGTGCAAACATGCTGAACATGAGATGCTTGTCATATATTAACAAGACTACATGTTACGTTTTTAATGCGCTCGCGTTCGTTTCGCTAGCTTCACATGTATCAAACTCGGTATTACGCAACGTGAACGGGCGACGTAGGTAAATGACACATCCAAAGATTATAATCACAACATGCGTGTCATGTAGCAACATGATTACATGCCACACATTAGATGCGCTTGCGGCCGTTTCTCTAGCTTCACATATGCAAAATTTGGTATTCCGTGACGCCAATACAAAAGGAAGGTATGTGTCTGGTGCAAACATGATAATCATGAGGTGCGTGTCATGTCCGAATGTGACTACATTCCACAGTGAAGGCGCCAATACGTTTCGACGTGAAGCGTTGCGCGTGCTCACCGGCGTTCATTTCATCGCGTGACGCCGGCCTTGCCACGCCAGGCGCCGGTCCTGCCATATACTCGCACGCGCGCAGCGATGGGTTGCTTTGACGCATGCGCGTTTCAGCGCGTCAGGCGTGCCTCCGCGAGGAAAAGAGAGAGACGTGGTGTCGTCTGGGTACTGCATCGGCGCGAAATGCAGCATGTCGCATTTCGCGCCGATGGCCGTCGGGCCACGCCGACGGACTCTGGTTGCACCTGGCGTCAGACTATAGAGTGCTCAAGTTTTGCAAACCATCGTCGCTGTTTCCACCGTGCGCGCGCGTCAACGCTACAGTGGAGTATCTAGGTTTCTTCATGATGCGCTCAGGGCCGTTTTGCTAGCTCCACATATACCAAACTTGGTGTTACGTGAAGTAAGTGGATGACGAAATATATGACTGGTGCAAACATGGTGATCCTGAGACGCGTGTCATGTAAGAACATGACGACATACCACGCTCATAGCGTGCTCGCGGCGGTTTCGCTAGCTCCACATATACTAAACTTGGTATCGCGTGACGTGAATAGATGACGAAGGTAAACGACACATTCAAACATGATAATCATTACACGAAAGTCTTGTACGACATCATTTACCTCCACCTTGTAACATTGTACTGATTTTAAAATGACATATCAACGTTTGTTATTCGTGCTTCGGATATCATCTGCCAATTCTTGCTATCAAATTTTTTTTAAAGTCATGTGATACGAAAATAAAGAGAACGTTAAAGCGTTTCTTTACAACGCTATTATGACTATGAGTATTTCGTTCAGAAAATATCAAATGTGTTTAGATATATCATTTCCTTGTGTATTGCGCATGAAATGCAGATTGATAACTGAGACGTATAAATATTCATTTTGTTAACCTTAAAAGCGACCACCTCATCGAAACTGGGAAGGCCAAGCTTGCCCTGTTGGACCTGGAAGACCAGCGACAACTTGTTGCAGGGCCAAGATAGCGGTCGAGACAACAGGCTTCCTAGCCAGAGGGAACAGGGAACCCTTCCATCTTAGGGTGATACCGGGCATCGCTCGGAACATTGTTTTTGAAATAAACATTCATTTCTCTCTCTTTCTCTGCCTAGACTTTTATATCCATGCGTGGGTTAACCTCCGTGTCTTCTCTCCTGTTCTTCTTGTCTTATATTCAAGTGTGCTAATGCTTCACACTATTTGTGCTATTCACCAAAGGCTCAGATATCTGCCGTCACTTAAAGCATGCTAGGAGATTATCTGTTGAAAAGCTTAACAAGCTGACCTTTCAGGTGCCCTAAGTCACCATGCTGCGCCCACTGATGTCTTCGAATCACTGCAAACTTTATGGCTTCTTTTCTCTCACTGTGAATTCTATTCCAAACAATCTTGCTCTTTGAGTGGTGGACAGAATCATTAAAGTGAGCTCGGGCACCAGTAGTTGAATGGAAAAAGCTTACGAGAGCAGCCAATGCCAGCAGCATTGTAAAGGAGCAAAGTGGCGCAGAAGTGGCTGCTCTCTTGTACAGGGGCGGCTTGGATATTACTAGTATAGGGTTGGGTGAAGGAGGCACAGGCCAAAACGGGGCTTTTTTAATTTGTTCACCACTGTAGCGAATACAAGAAAAAAAAAAACGGCAGGCCTGCGCTGAAGGCGCAGCACAGTCACAGCTAAAGCTTGAAGAGCACATTTTCGAAGGCACCGAGAAAGAAGAAGAAAATACTCAGGCCCGCATCGAGAACTTTCCTGAGCGGAGTCGGTGTTGCTTTGTCACCTACAGGTGAAGTGCGTGTTAACCCCGGCGATGGCACGCCGCATATGTCCCGAGATGTTCGAAAGCCCAGTGTGCAATATATGCGAAGAAGAACTGGGGACACTAGGACACATAGTGAGGTGTCACAGTGCAGCGATACCGGGTGGCGGTTCGTGCGACGGTGCCGGTGGTGATGTTTGTGGCAGAGCTGGGGAATCTCATGGCGGAGTAACTGGTGCCGACGACAGCACCGCCGGCCAAGGACTGCCAGCGCAGATGAAGCGGTAGATCCACTTGGTAGACTGCCAATCTCAGATATGGGCGATCCTGCGGCTCAAGGGGGCCCTAGCCAGGCAGAGGAAAACGGGAACTCCTGACCCGCAAGCGTGGGTCACGGGAACCCAAGAATCCTCTGTCGGGTCAGGTTCAACGCTCGAGTTCTTGACCCAGTGTTTCTAAGACTGCATAGACTAGAACATTAGAAGGGTAGACCGCGCCCTGCGAGGCCGGCACCTACCCCACGCAGAATCCTGTGAATAAAGTCTTTTTTCTCTCTCCCTCTCTTTGGAGCATTTTCTATTCACTCATTGCGTTACACTTGCCTGATACTCACCATGATATTCGTAATAAAAATTTTTGGTTAGTAGACAAGTATTCGCTGTGCTATTTTCACCATTCTTCTGAGAAGCGTGGTATCTGCTAAACACTAGCAAATAATTTTGTGCCAATTGTTCGTGCAGTGGCTGACGACGATGGGAAATAATGCCTGTAATGCCTGTAATGCCTTGCGTCCCAGTTAATGGGTGAACAAGAACAAACGTTTGTAATGAGCTGGAGCATTGTATGACCCACTCACTGCGCTATTCGCATTGTGTGGCAACTAGTTGTTCTTTCGCTGTTTTAAAATGCTCTATAATTCGTGACAATGTCATTGCTTTCGGGACATCAAGCCTGCCTAAGGCAATTTTGCCAACAAGTACCAAGCACCAGCCTATTTGACATGGGACAATAAGCGCAACAGAAGGTAGTCACCATGGCGCAGTTCAAGCGACCTATCTTGCAACATTAAATGTACGTGGCCTCTGGTCATCGCAGAAAGAGGCTCAGCTCCGTAGACTTTTTACTCGAAAGCGTCTCGACTTTGTCGTCATCCAGGACACAGAGATCCAGAGCGACGAAGAGACGGAGAGGGTTCTGTAGCCCTTTCTGTCTGAGTATAATGTATGCGTTTCACATGCAAAAGGATTTTCTGCGGGCTGTTGCCTATTTCTGAGAAAAAGCCTGTCATGCTCGGCAATCAGCACTTGTGTTTTTAACGAGGGTCGATACATACGTGTTGATTTTGTGTTACAAGGAACACCGTGGCAAGCGGGTTAAGGGAAGGCAGTAGGTTAGGTGGGTCGATGGGATGAAGAAGCTTGCTAGTTTAAATTGGCAGCAGCAAGCACAAGACCGAGTTGACTGGCGGAACATGGTAGAAGTTTTTTACCTGCTGTGGACGTAGGCAGGCTGATGATGATGATGATGATGATGATGATGATGATGATGAATAAGATCATGATGATGCCTTTAATGAGATTTTGAAACGTCGTCAGTTATTTAAAAATATATCCGGTGTGACTTAGACCACGTCACTGTGCTAATGGGTGACTTCAATAGTGCATGTGAAGCAACGATTGTAGCCATCATAAAGGTCAGCGAAAAAAGAGTGGCGAGCCTAGATGTGGAAGCCTAGAAGGCGGTTGTGCAGAACCAGAAAAATTGGACAGATCCCAAGTACTGGGTAATCAACTTAATGCGAAGCATGCGGCAGAAGGCGACCGTGTTGCATTTGTATTATTGAGCGAGACGTCATGAAACGACACTAAATATATGTACTGGTGTTGTACGCACAGACATATCTTGAACAGTTGCAGAAGTTTACATAACCAGTTGTTTGTACTTGCGCAACGATTCCAAGTGGAACATGCGTATTAGCAACACCAGAAGCTGATAAGAAGCACTAATGCTTGCGAAGATGCGGGCCTTGGAGACTGCTACATAAATCAACTTCAGCGCATGGCACCTAACCAAGATTGTCGTTAACCCGACGTGACGGCTGTATCAAAAGAGTACAAATGACATGTTTATAAAATTGGGTAGGCAGCACTGCAACAACTCTTGACGTTTTGCGAATATTAGCTTCTACTTGAAAACTAGTTCCAAGACCAGGCGTAGCTCTGTGATAAAATTCTTCATTGCCGCGCAGAACACCTGTGTTCGATTTCCGCTGGAACCCTGACATTTATTCTTTATATTCATCGCGGCGACGCTACCAAGGACAGGTATATTTCTTAACGCTCGTGGGTTAAATTTTTCCATCTGTGTTCTCGTCGTTCCTGGGTAGATACTAAATGTCAATCAGCGGCACATACCCACCCGTGGGCATGTGCCACTGTCTGGCAGGAAGTGTTTGACGACGTAGGCGACGGGATTGTGGCATAATTCATGTCATGACGGAAGCGACTGGCGCGTCGTATTCCTCAAACCATCCCTCCTTCCCATGCTTATTTTAGGTCATGCCAAGTTAAGGGGGTGACCACGAGAGCACCCAAACATTAGCGGCTAGATAGATAGATAGATAGATAGATAGATAGATAGATAGATAGATAGATAGATGGATAGATAGATAGATAGATAGATAGATAGATAGATAGATAGATAGATAGATAGATAGATAGATAGATAGATAGATAGATAGATAGATAGATAGATAGATAGATAGATAGATAGATAGATAGATAGATAGATAGATAGATAGATAGATAGATAGATAGATAGATAGATAGATAGATAGATAGATAGATAGATAGATAGATAGATAGATAGACTCTCAATGTCACCGAAGTTCGCTAAAAAATGCTGCGCCTTTAAAATACTATTAAAATTCTAAAACATCCCCATGGCCTTAAACCGACAGTGACTCCCCATATCAAAATCTATGAACGTTATGGGCGCATCTTCACAAAATTACACTAGAGAACATGTTTCATTTGAAGGCACCGTTGGGTAAATCAGAAATTCTGCTTTGTATTTTTCGGGTTGTTTTCCTTTTTAATGTCGCGTAAACGTGGTGGAAGCAGTAGTAGTCCATTGCTTCGCTACACATTCCGGAAAATATTATTGCGGTAAAGTCTTTCTCCAGTGGTCTCCAGAATGCATGAACGCAATTGAATTGAAAATTAAAAAAACATAAGACAACAGAACCAGAAGTGCTTGAATGAACCCCTTTTCAAGGCGAAAAATTGAGACAGAGGAGAACAAGAGATAACGGTAATCTGTTTGGTTGCTTTCTTAAATAGATCACGGAAACGCAGAGCAGTGCGTGTAAACGACCGGTTGTTTTGTGGCCAGACGATGGTATAAACGCACAATATCCGCGATCTCTGCTCAGGTCGAAAGCATTCCTAGCCAACTCTCGAGGTCATGCAGCTTATAAGATATCACCCGTGAAAAGGGGCAGAAGAGTGCTGCAGCTTCTCTAAACTGAATTGCTAATGCCTTCGTTGCCGTTTCGTGCATATATCTTGTGAGCATAGAGCCACCTGGTCGATACTCAGCAGCGTCTCGCACTTTGTGCGGAGTCACGTACAATTCGTGGAATGTCTGATGTCCTAAGGCAAATGCAGTAGAGGGGCTGGCATGTATGGGTGGCACATCTTTTGTTACTTCCTTTTAGTGGTGTTTATGTCATAGCGGCTTAAATTGACTCAATTTCACGTGAACTCGGTTTCATGGAACACTTATTCAAGTGAACTGCCTTCTTGATTTTTTATTTTTCGTAAGCGCCATCTTTTTTTGGAGAGGCTTGCACGCATCACTGCTTTGTGAAATCTTACTTGAAGGTGACTCGCCAGTGTTCTCTCATGAGCACATTAGGAATTGATAAGGCATGACATTGGTTTTGGCACGCAGAGCCTCATTTGGCGACCACGAAAATTTATCAAACTGTGCTAAAAACCTTCGCTATACAGAGTATGCTTCAGCAAAACTAGGAGAATTTTTCGGACGCTGCATAAGTGTCTTGAAGCCAAGAAAAAAAGAGATGGTTTCAGCTTGGCGATCGTGAAATTGTTGTGTTTTGCTGCTACCCAAACAGCATCATTTTGACTATACATAGGATAGTTTGGTCCAAACTCGAGGACATGAACTTTTTGATCACATCGTATGGAGTTGTTTGCGCACGGCATGATGATCACTTCATGGTTGAGGAGCTCATTGTTCTTGTGTAGCAGCAAATAATGCACATTTCCGTGCTTGAAAGCGGTAAAGAGAGGTCTGGACAAAAAGAAACACAAATGTAAACTTTATAGTTTAGGAGAATAAACCCTTGACCTAGACATCAGTGTGCAACAATATATAAATGTGGTTAGGTACTACTTCAAATTTTCTCACTCGGTGTGCCTGGTACCATTAAATACCTAAGACAAAAGCGTTTGAAGGAAAAACAAAATATAATGCTGTGCCTGTATACTGCATTGCGTACTGAGATCATATTACGCTTACAAAATTAAAGTTTCGATAATGTAAGGAAGCGTTAATAGATTTATTGATTGATGTGTGGGGTTTAGCGTCCCAAAACCACTATTTGATTATGAGAGACGCCGTAGTGAAGGGCTCCGGAAATTTTCACCACCTGGGGTTCTTTAACGTGCACCCAAATCTGAGTACACGGGCCTACAACATTTCCGCCTCGATCGGAAATGCAGCCGCCACAGCCGGGATTTCATCCCGCGACCTGCGGGTCAGCAGCCGAGTACCTTAGCCACTAGACCACCGTGAAGGGGCGAAGCGTTAATACCAGCACTGCATCATGTGATGACCTCATTGCGGCTTCATTCGTTTCTTAGTTGTATTAGTTGTATTGCAAAATACCACATGGAGAAGGCCTGTGCCCAGCAACATAGATGGTATATCAACGAGGTGAATAATACAAAAACAAACTGCACAAAGCATGTAGGTTGAACTGCAAGAAAACCTTTATCGTAGCCTGTTGCAGCAATCAAAACTGAAAAAAATACACTGAGGTTAAGCGGTGAGTGGGACGAGATAAGGAATATATATAAACCTGAAAGGTATAGCAAGACTGCCAAGCCACGACTTTTGATATCCTTCCATAATTCCTTCATTCGTACGTGAGCCAGGTAAATGGAGTGGCACTGGCAGCCTACGCAAATCGGAATTATCTTCTTTCCAATCCCACAGCCTCCCAATTTGTTATAGCTTCAGCGCACTTGTGTGACTTTCCCTGAACGGCTGCCGAAAGTACCAGCTCGCTCTCTCTGCCTTTACTACTTTGCGCTCTCTCGGAGCTCTGGAGCAGCCACCAGTTTTTCTGCCTCGTAAGTCTTTCTTTACTACCACTGTCGGGCCGTGCTTTCTGTTGTGTATCTTGTAGGTGCGCCAAGGTGTAAAACTTAACAATGAGGAGAGCCATCGTTAGGCGCCACTCATCGCATGGTTCAACCTGATCGATACTATCTCATGAGCACTACTGGTCGATTGTTGCTTACCTCGAGCGCATTGTACCATTTTTTACGTCGTAGCGATGTCTTTTTTTCGCATTTTTAATTGTTGCCAAAGAAGATATAACCTTATATAGGTTGGCACTACCATAAAATAAAATATTGCAGTAAATGATGGAGACGTAAACAGAATGAAAAAAGATAAGGGCAAAGGAAAGATAGGGAGGCTACTGAGAGGGCATCGCCAGTTGGCTTCTCTGTTCTCAGCCAGAAAAATGAAGCTGTGAAAGTGTAAAAAATGCGCCAATTTTAGTCATACAACCCTCCAACTCACTCAATCCTTTTCCATGAAGAAAAATCACCGACCTTCGCTGTTTCACTACGTCAACCGAATTATTACTGCGTGAACATTTCTGCAAAGACGGCGCATTACAAATTTACTATGCGCAAAAAAATTTGCATTGAAGTTTGGTGCAGGTGTACTGTGAAAATTATTGCATGAACACTGTACCTCATTTTGAGCTCGTAATACTCAATGAGCGATGGCTGAAGTTCTGACTTTCTGCACCTTTTATAACTAATGTTCTTGGTGTAAGGGCAAACCGATAATATGTGCTTTAGACAGGTTTTGAGCCTGAACTTGTTCGTATGGCTTTGTTGCAAGAAAGAGCGCAAACGAATGGAACAGGAAATTCAGACCAATCTTGCGTTACCATTGCACTGCATATTTTTGTTCTGTCTGTTCGAACTTCGGAAGCCTCGACTTTGCTTTCAAAAAAAGCTCGCAGTTTGCTCGTTTGTTTGCTTCATCGAAGCCTCTTTTCGTTCAGCTTTTATTTCTGGTACTCAGGCTTTGTGGGCTCTTTTGTCTGCCAACAATACATACTGGGTGCCTCAAAAATTGTCTGAAAAGTCCTTAAAGCATACGAAAATTTGAAAGTCATTTGACACCTTCACAGTTGCCGTTTTTAGCGCCAGGATCTTAAGATGGCTAAGAACAAATTTGGGCAATCACTAAGAAAGTACAAGGAGCTTACGCTTTAACTGTAGGAGTAAATTTTTTGTCCGAAACAAGAGACTTGAAGACCTTCATTGCGAAGAACCCATTGCAGTGTCAATATTTCAAGAAAGCAGCTTCTGTTGAAATCGAGGATCAATGACATTCACCCTAATGCAGTAGCTAAAATAAGGAATGCTGAAGAGCAATGCCTTCATATTCTAAATTATTCAGAATCAATCAGTGGCCTTATATCGACTACCAACCAAATTGGTCATGTGTGCTTGTCAGATGTGCTTGCGCTTGCACTACTCATAGCACAGGTACTTAAGGAACACGAAAGAAAGTCACTTCTGTAATCTTTGCTTTAAAAAGTGGCATCATTTCGGCCGTCTGCTTGTTGTTGCCATCGATTCTTAGGTTTCAGTTCAGTCATTTGGTTTGGTTAAATTTTATTACGCTACGGAAAATATCGGAGGCCGCTTTTTCACTATCTAAAAACTGCATAGGGTTCTTCGCATGAAGAAGCTCAGTTCTTCTCAACACTTGAAGCGTGGGTCAGTCGGTTTATAATAAATGAAGGAAGCCAGCAATCATACTGTAACTATCAAACCTGACTTCACTGAAAAGAAGCATTGCGACAGGAAACCTAAGAACTTACAGCACATTTTTACCAAGTCATTATCATTAACCGCGTCAACAGTTGAAAGATTGACTACACAATCATTTCTTTGCCATTGAGGCAACACTAATTTTCTTGTCAAAGAAAAAAACTGCTGGTGTGGTAATATTTATCCTCGCTTTTACTATCGTAGTATATGCATCCTAAATTTTACGTTATTCTTTGCCCTTTTTTTCTCACCAGATAAATGACACTACATAAAAGCGGGTGGCCACGGCATTCAAGACAGGGACACGAGCTATCAGTTTCTATTCTTCACCACGCTTCACTTGCTACTTTCAAAATAGTACGCATCCAAGAATATGGCTCTACATAGATTAACTTGAATAAAAAAGACCCAAGCATTGCAGACCAAGCAATGTATTGTCTGAAATATATCGCAGTTCAGGCATTCAGAGCCCCGTATTTTTATGCGACTAAAACTTTTACAGCAAGATCACCTATTACTACGCTAGGGAGGATTGCGTCAGCGACTAAAAGGCGCGTAGAACAATACTTTCCTGAGAACTGATCATGCTCAAATATTCCAGGTGACTGAATAGAAGAAATTGAAAAATAAAAGTAAACATAAGGTGTGTGATTTGTGTCAGAATAAGTCGAACAATTTTGCCTCAAGGCGGTACACTTGCATCAGCAACGAGCCAAATGTGTACTTTATAAATGTACTAGAGCAATTCATTATGATACCACCGTTGTCTACCGATGACAAAATGATATGTTGAAAAGGTTTTCGACTTTGATGATTACACTTTTTAACCAACTGGAACAGCATTCGTTGAGTGTAGTCTCTACGATTGTCTTACTCTGCGGTCTTCGTTGGTTACCACTGTGTAAAACCTGAATACTGTTGTGCGTTGTACTTTTGGCTGATTTGACTTTTATTTTAAGCTGACAGGTGCATTGTTCTCCTTGATTTCACTGTGTATTACTTTCCGTGAACGATGTGTAGTGTATTTTAGTACTCCATCCTGCATCAACATTTACTAACAGTACAAATAAATATACAGATACAAATATTTTATAAACAAATCAATGAATAACAAATAAATCGGTGTGATCTACACAAGAAACAGGGAATATTTGGATGCGTCTCTTTTTATTCGCTCAATGTACTCAATATTCAAAATAGGTAAACTCAATATAACAATATTCCTTATACCACGACCACCTTAATCTGATATTTACTACCTTTCCACTGTAGGCTTAGGAGGGCTCGTAATGCTTCCATTCATATATCTGGAGTGTTTTCAAACTTTTTTAGATGAACCGATAACCCCATTGGTTACACGTATAAATCAAGACATCCTAAACAACATCAGGGTTTTACGGTTAGGAACAAACGGACGTGGCGTTACATCAGCGCGCATTCAGTAGCAGGACTACTGAATGCGCAGAACTGAAGTCGTAGAGAACTACGGGAACACATCAGCGTGTGTACGTTTCTACGGCCAGTGGCACAACCAATCTGTAAATAAAAGAAAAAGCTGCTATTGTGGTCTTCCAGAGCTAATTTACCATTGGCTTGCAGTTTACTGCCGCGTAAAAAACGTCGCGGTGCTCCTTTTCAAAGACCATTGTGGTGTTGTCGCAAGGGGTGATCGCACCGTTTATTATCGGATGGCACTGAGTAATCGATTCGTGTGGCTCTCTCGCTGAGCTGGAAATAACAGGGGGGTAATTGCTTGCTCACACGGAAACAGGAGGAAGTCCACGTACGAAGAGAAGTTTATCGAACGGGTGCATTGTTCTTTACCTCTCGTGCAACGTATTGTTTCACGCTCACTGCTGATTCTAGTGGAAGCGATATCCTTGTAAGGGTTACATTGACCTGAACAGATACAATGCTTGGTTTAAGTCGAGTGTATTCTTGAGCGTCTGTTTTGCTTTTTGTGTCACCTTTATTTTCGTGCAGCCACTGTAAACCAGTTTGGACCCATAAGGATACTCTGCCGTGTATGTACCACCCTACGATATGGGTGTTTCAACAAATAAACACTGCTATCATAGAGTGTAGTTAGAAACCCGGCAAACGAACCTCAAGAGTTCATACTGGTATACAAAATAAATTATATGATTGTGACAAATGTTACAACTGAGCTGTGTTGATGAAATAGTCTTTTGCCATTCTAAACAAGACCATGAAACAAATGTTCTGTTTGGCACCTGGCTAAGTATTTATGGCAAACAACTAAGGAGTTTTCACTTTGAAAGTTTTTCGATCGTGTAAAAGCGATAGAAATCATCTTAAGGTCGCTCTGCAGGTCCTTGTATGGTTAAGAGGGAATGAAACTAGCGGACAGAATTCTGCCATAAGGATAGCACCAACATTGAAAACGTGTTAACCGGCGTTATCTAAATTCACTTTCTGTGAGTGGGTAGCATTCAGAGGATATCAAAAGTTTGGAGACAGCACCGTATCAAAAAACTTTGCTTTACCCGAGAAATTTTGTTCAAATAGGTCAAACATCAGAGTACATATCAGGGCTGGAAATCAAAATTCAGGACGGCCTCTCGACGCATCAGTAATGTTCAGGTTAATTTTGGGGCAAAGCTCCTGGTGGCGTAGCTTCTGCCTCCCCCATTGTTGTGCTTAACCACCAGTGGGGCATACCCAAAAGAGCAGTTCATAGAATGTAAGCTGGATGGCGGCGCTTGTATATGATGAACACATGATGAAAAGATGTGAGATGGCTGCACTTGGAGTGTTCGCTAGATAAATTAACAGACGGTCGAACAAATGTACATAAAAATGAACGGACGGACTGAAGAACGCACAGGCGGACAGACAGACAGAAGGGCAGACGGATGGATGGACAGACAGTGAAACGGCCGCACCAACAGACGCATGAACGGAAGGACAGCCAGGCAGACGAACGAATGGACAGACGGAAGAACGGACGTACGGATGGAAGATCACACGGATGAACAGACACATGGACGGACTTATGGATGGATGGAAGCAAGAATGAATGGATGAACGGAAGCTCGAACGGACTGAACAACGCTTTGGCCCACCAATCATCTTCACTCCGCGAATTCGCTGTGATTTTTTTGCACGTCCCGTGGTTCCTCAACCTCCGATGCTGACTGTTGTTGCACAAAAGGATACTATTCGGCGCAGGTGTATGTGAATTTCTTGTGAATTCCTTCGTGGAATTTTCGCAGCCTACCACCAACTGCTGAAAAGAAGCCCGTCAACAACAATAAAACGGCTGTTCAAAATTTCATGTGAGTGGGCGCGTGATTCTATAAATTGACAGATGACCTAGAATTCACAAATGAAATAAATAGAAATACGAGAATAGCAGCGTACATTTCTGCACTGCTCTTTCAGTAGTAGTAATGTAGAAGTGTCACCAACTGTAACTTAACTGTTGATGGTATGATAAACGCACCTGCTCCAATCTCTTACGATGTATTTCACGCAAGTTGGTTTTCAAAGGCTAAGCATTTTTCGCATATTGCAGGCACTTTGAGCATCTATCTATCTATCTATCTATCTATCTATCTATCTATCTATCTATCTATCTATCTATCTATCTATCTATCTATCTATCTATCTATCTATCTATAAGGCTGTATACGTTTTAGTGTTTTCGTTATCAACTCTTTCCTTGGTGTATAGTAAAATTTGCACGTGAGGGCAACACGGTTTAAGAATAGGGCTGGTAAGACATGTCATGGATAATGTGATTATCTTGTCTGTATAGTGTAAAACCCTTTCCTAATACATCTGGGCCACATGTTCGTATACCTCAAGCCACGGTAGGCGGGCATGCACTAGAGTAGATTGGAAGTTTACATATACACATGAACTGCAAAGAAAGCCAATAGTAATACTATTTCGAGAGTGCTATGAAAACCGATAAGCCTAGCAGTCACCTTGCCAGGAAAAACACAAACATCAGGGTCCCAGGAGCGATGGAGTCCAAGCATGATGCGCCACAGTACTGCACTACCGCAGAGCCAGACTATAAGTTGGTTTCTTTAGAATGCGGCCCTTTAAATAAAGGAACAATATCTGTTCAAGTTAAATCAGAGTTGGAGTGCAATCCATCTAGTTTGATAAGACAAAAAATAAACACTACATAAGAACTTCAGCGATACAGCCTTCATAATACGTTAACTTCAATTGCGAATACAGTGTTTCCTTTGCTTTTAGAGCAGTCTAACAAAGATTACACTTGAATTCCTACGATTCAGTGATTTATAGCCAAGTATTGCTTGATTCCGAAGGAATATTCTGAAGAGGTTTCCCTGATATATTCGCATCATCGCACCATCAAATGCACTGTTTTCAGAATGATGACGTCTGTGTTTCACACGCAGAAGAGCGTTGAAAGCTGTTCGGCTTGTTCACATTTGAGAACCAGCAACGTCGGAACAACGTCCTCGATCCGGCCATCCAAACATATTTAATCACCTAAGCGAACTTGCTTGAATATCGGTGCCAGCCACGTGCCATGGACTGTCGCCCCCACTGGTTTTGAGGTTGTCAAGTCATTACCATGTGCTCAAGCAAACATGTCCCCTAGATAATATGGCGGAAGCCTTTAAAGAAAGTTTGGACAAGCGCTTCTGACAGAGCGAAATCATTCATAGTGAACGTTTCAATTGTTACTGGGATCCACCTTTGCTATAATAGAAGTCGCCACGACGGCGTTCTTTTTCCGGGGGAGATAACTGTACTAGAAAGCAACGCCTGTCATTCATGTGGTACAGGCTGGCGTACTTTCATTCAATTTTCTCAGTTGTGGATGCAAAATAAATGCATGTGCTAGAAAGCAATGGGCAGTGTGGTCGTGATTAGAAAAGAAGAAGGCAGCGAGTTCGTCGTAAACATTAGTTCTCATACTGTCCTGTCTGTCACTTCTCGCTGGTTGGCTCCACCATCGCTCAGCCTAGGTAGACTTGATTATGTAGCAAGCCTTTCAACAAAATCAGTTTTAATTCTTATTTTTTTTCTTTTCGCACTGATCTACTCGGGGCTAATACTTTGCATGATCATTTGTCGCTGCAATTTTGTTGCTTTATGTCAAGCTTTTTTTCCTATTTTGTTATTTACCATTCATGACACTTTTTTTGGTGATCCGCTTGACATGTTTGTTAACCGCCTACTATACACCAGAAGAAACTAAAGCAGAAAGAAAGTATTATGTCGAGGAACTTCCCTACGCAAGTGCAGTATTGTCTCCATTTCCAGTGTGTCTTTGAGAACGTGGAGAGGCAGAAGTCAATTAAGTGTATCGCTCTCTGGCATTCTCTTCGTTTTTCTCACAAATGAATCTCGGAAATACCAGGCTATAAGCGATTGTTTTTTTTCTTCGAGATTGTAACTTAAAGAATTTAGACAGCATTGTTTCCGCAAATGCTAAGCCGTAAACTGGCGAGAGGTAAGCATCTGTATAAAGAGCAAGCCTAGAGCCTCGCTGAGAGCCCCAGAGTATTTTTTATTTGCTTCCTATTATGTAACACAAATACCCCTTAAATACGCTCAGCCTAATGCTGTCATGCCAATTTTTTTCATGTGTGATGTGAAGTTTGTAGCGCCAACTATAATGCTGCGCACAAAGGTTGTTTTTCTAAGCTTGTTTTGCCCATTTCAAGGCATTATTTTTTGCTTATTAGACAGTTTGGATCACAGTAAAAGCTAAAGGCTCTGATTGGTGTATATTACAGATTACTATAAGTAGGTATGCTTCTCGGAGCTTTTATCAGGAATTTCAATGCCACCACGTTTTTTTTTTGCTAATTTAATCATTGACAAGCCACGTGGAGATACATGTATAATAAAACAATAGTGGGATAAGTGTGTCTATTCAAATTGAATAAATTATCTCTCATACTAAGCTTCTGCACTTGAATCTAGATAACAATGTATCACTTAAACACGATCGCACAATGTTTTTTTCCTTTTACCGTCTACGTTAAAACCGGTCGTGACGAACTTCTGGAAAAAGGTATGTGGGTAGGCTTTGCAGTTGAACTTTGCACAATAATGTTCAAAAGGTGGGACGCCACCTTCATTTGTAGTACTGCGAAAGTCTCCAGCGGGGCGCCATGATCATCATTGGTCACGCGTTCTTTCTACGTGCACCCAAACGCTATTCTGAACGGTTACCCAGGAGTACATTGTTTTTTCCTGTTCGACGCCTTTCGCAAAGAATGGCTCTGTGCAGTATGATGAAGGCTGGTCCAACAAATGCGCCGTTAATAAGTCAACCTTACAGAAACGTTGTCTTTTCGTTTCCGCTATTATCCGGCATCTGCAAGTAACCTAGTGCAATGTCATGTCAATTGCGTTTAGTATCTACGTGTTACATGGGAAAGAAAGTGAATTGTCTGAGGTCCTGATTTTCTTGTATTGCACACAACTAATGCAACCTACATGTGTTTAGGCGAATGAAAGTTTGGATGACATCCTTTGTGGTTTTCTGAACTGTGTGGAAATAGTGCTCACCTAAATAGATGAATATTAAAGTGAAGAACCCTTCTGCCGGTGAGATCCGAATGCGCATTCAGGCAGGACATGGTGCTTCACACGGTTTGTTCTGCAAAGCTCAAAAAATTCAAGAAATATATTGGTTTGCACGCGGAATCTTTTAATATATTTTCACTTTATTTGAGCAACAAGAGGTGCAGTGGTGGGACATTCATAGCGCACCCAATTGTCAAAGTCACCCAGAATGTGTCCTCTAGTAGCGTTTGTACAAAATCCAACATTCTCACTTTTTTTTTGTTTTAAACCATGCCGAACGCTGAGGTACGGTAGAAATTCGTTGCAGGTTAAAAGCGATAAATTACGTCCTCGTACCTACAGCGTTGTCTTTTATCTGCAAAAACTTGTGTGCTATAACTATTAGAGCACAAAAGCCCACCTTGGAAGACGCTCGCAATTGAAGAAGTCATGCGTGAAACATATATGTGTGAGGTTCCTAACAAAAGTAATGACGTAGCAGCAAACGCATTGAGAACATACTATGAGGTCATGCACTTGAAGGCCCCCGCAAAGAACGAGGCTTATCGGTAAAAGGAAACCCTCACGAGACAGCAGAAACATTGCCGCTGTACTACTGGTAGTAAGGGCAATAGATCTACACATGATGACGATGATCAGCCCATTGCAGCGCGCTATGAATGACGCCGTTCCCGTGGATCCAACCGCTGATGTGCGAGGCTTGAAGTTTCTTGGCACAAACATCTGGAGATGCTCGTTCGTGAACAGAAGAATAAAGAAACTATTTTGTGCCATTGTTCACACACAAGAACAATTAAAATAAAATGATCTAGCACTGGCACCAGTTATATTTCGCTCTTTTGATGTCTCAAGTTCCCCTCACCTTTCTTGAACACTTGAGACTTTTAAGGATTGTTCAAGTAGCAGAGTTAAATTGCGCTCCGAAAAAAAATGAAGGTTTCTGGTTGGAACACAGTAGTTCATTAAACACTTTTTCTAGAATTACCAGATTGTAGTGGTTGTAGCTAATTAAATGCCACATCAATGACCAAAAAATTAACGTCTACGAATAAAGTCCGTCATGAATTCCTCTTTTCAACACAAATGATTCTAACACTCACTCATACAGTGAGTAGTGTAAAGCCGAATGTCCTAAGCGTGACAAAATGTTCTCTTTCTTAATGGCATTATTGTTCAGCTTCCTGAATTTCTAAACCTGAATTGATTTCCCGAAAACTATTTTAATAATTTATTTCATGCGGGAATCGTAAGGCTGATATTGCGACGAAAACCAAGAAAGTATTCGAGTAGGTGTTCATGGTCTTGTTGATTGTAAAGATTAGCCGCGATGGTCAAGACCACTGATTAGTCACTCACATGCAGTTGTGAGGAACTACACTAAATTATGCATCTCACTGGAAACGCTATAAATTTTACCAAAGTTCTGCGCCTAGATGATATACATCTGGAAAGATAACTGTAACTTGCTTTTTGTAGGAGAGAACAACCAAGTGCCATTGTTTTCTGCTGGTTTCATTCACATCATTTTGAGTGCTCAGTAGAATGAAACGTACCGATTCCTAAAAAAAATGTGCTCGCGAAAAATTTTGTCTCTTCTTCTTTTATTCTTTATTGCTTTGTTTATCAGGCCAAACATTCTGAATATATTTCTATTGTTGTAATAAGTACTATGCCGAACCGAACGACCCTACGTATGAAACGGCAAAATGAACTCCTTTCCGGGCCATTTCTGGTTAATGTGCACAACAATTAGGGTGCCACCTTATATGCATAATTATGAAATAGACGAAACCATTGTGCTTCAATATATTGACCATTTCAAGCATCCGGACGTCCTCGAGCTCTTGAATAGTCATTGTTATGTGGACCGTTTCCACTGCTCGCTCTCAGGGCCTCTCTCTGCATCGAAAGAACCAGCCATTATCATCACCTGCTCATTAGCGAATCCCGGCTGCGGCGGCTGCATTTCCGATGAAAGCGGAAATGCTGTAGGCCCGTGTGCTCAGATTTGGGTGCAAGTTAAAGAACCTTTGGTGGTCAAAATTTTCGGAGTCCTCCACTACGGCGTCTCTCATAGTCATGTGGTGGTTTGGGACGTTAAACCCCAACAATTATTATTATAGATGCTTGTGCGTTCTGATTAGAAATATGGGCCAGTTATAGCGCACTTCGTCAATAAACGCATGGTCATGCAGTGTAAAGACATAGCAGCCACTGCTACAGCATAATTTGGTTGCCTCCTCTAGCTTTCCAATGAAAGTTCGCGTATTGTCGGATAAGTACTGTTATATGCGTTGACCTTAACAAATGTTTGGGTTCTGTATAACCATTATCATGAATTGGAAGGCGGTAAATTGGAGGGGGGCGAATGGTGGGGTGGTGGATTACACGGCATTGTAGCCCATTCTGGTACGCTACCCTAGGAATATAAGTGGTGGGGCAGTTATGAACATCTGAGCCGTTACGGAAAGCTTGCTATGGGAGGTCGTGTGGCCCCATAGGCAAGGATGTTGGAACCGCTGTTTCCTCACGGGAATCCATGTACTGATGCTCCTTGACCACGGATACCCCGGCACCAGGTAAGTATTTTACTGATGCTCTTGAAAGCAATGTATGATTAAGTAAATGAACGGCTATACGTTTTGAAAACGACAGGAAGCATACGAGTACTAGGTTAAATGGGCTATTTAAGACTCGCTCCTAATATTCACGATTACGTCACGTACCGCCTAGGTTCCATTGCGTTTTTGAGGAAAGTAGTTCTGCTCGGTGCGCAGGCTATATGCTGTCTTCGATGGAGCTGTAGCACCACTCTTTTTCATGTTTTTTTCTACTTTTATATTTTTCCTGAATGTGTCCTTGAGGATCTTCCAGCGCTTTCGAGGTTCGTCTGCTGTCACTGAGTGAGAAACGTTCCCCATTGGAACACGTGTAATCCTTCAGAATAATATATGCGTGGGACGAGCGACAAGGCCGAAGGCTGGGTTACGTGGACATAGGTTTATTCCAAAACCACGGTCTAGCCTTGGAGCCCTGCAACGCGCCATGCGCACATCAAGCACACAGTGTCACCAGCTTTGCCTGGCTTGTCTTATATGGCAGCATCTTGTCGGGTACAACGTCTGCTAATTTCCACAACTGGGTAACTGCTGTAAAAATAATTTAATTTTTGCAATAATAAAGCACAGTAGTCAGCACACCATTCTCAGTATAACATTAGAAATATATTTTGTATACCATCTGGGTTAGACTGTTTGAAAACCTCAAGATTTAGTATAAAGCAATGTACTCCAAAAGAGCCTAATTCGATATTAAAAGGAGCAGGTAGTTTGCTACACGTGGAAAACGATGGAGTGATGCCGTTATCAGTACGAAAACAGATTTGAAATAATTATTAAGGGCATTTCAAACTTTCAGGAAGATTCGCTATCAAGAACAAACAACGGGGGCAAAGACGATGCAGGACTAATAGAACTCTAGACGCTGCATAGATTTTTTCGTAAATGTCGCGAAGGCGTTGTTAAAGAGCTAGGTTTCGCCTCTATAATTTTAGCGTGCAATTTGCTTTTCAATGCATTAACTGAAGAAGTATTATCACTGACAATTCTAAGATAAGTATTTTATGCGACTAGAAAGACTGGTGATATCTTTTGGTACCATGAGTTTCTTGGGTTTCATTTATTATATTTTTGAGACACGCACTTCGATAGGTATTCACGCACAATGTTACAAAAATTTGGAAGAAGCGCATGTACATTAAGAAACTCACCTCAATATTCAAAATTCTCCATAGGGGAGGCTAACTCGCCCAGGACGGAAGTGTCATTAACTTCAAGAAAGTTCAAAATACATCTGATCTCAGATTTCTGAGGAAAAATCACAAGAAGTTTGAGGCCACTTCAATAGTTTTATGGGAAGAAATCGCTTCGACGGCATTACATTTTACACCGTGCGATAAGAGCATGGAGCACCGTAACAAACTGAAGGCTGCATTTAACTCTATTTTACTTGATTTCGCGAAACTGCAAAACGCTGGTACATGGAAAAACGGCCACTCCCCGGAGAAGAACAGTGTATGTGCAGTGAAATCATAGCACGTAGAAGAGCACCTGAGCCTTTCGCTGAAGCCTGCTGAAACAGCACACGTGAGCACTCGCCAACGCGCCTTTATAATCAAAGCTAGCAGTTGCGAATCATGTCACACAGCCTCTAGTTTGAGTACCTGTCTCTGCATGCTCCTTCGTCCAGCAAAATAGAGACAGCACTTCATCTACAGTTGAGGAGTGGTTGACGGCTGGCATCATATGTGGAGCAATTTTATCGAAGTGCCCTTCGTGTGACAAAGATGGGTAGCTTGTTTCATCGATGCTTCAACGCAGTCTTTCTCGCTAGCACTCGCGAGATTTTATCCGCGGGAACAGCATACAGTGTTCGTACAGAAGTTATTGATTTGAACTTTATACAAAGCATGACCATGACGATGAAAGCCTGTATAGAGTGTCTACATAGGTTTTTCTCGCCATCGAAAAATTGGCGGATCCCACGTACAGTGAGAATCAATGACATGCGAAGCACGAATAAAAATTGTTGACAGGTCACTTTAAAATCAGCACAACGTAACGAGGTAGAGGTAAATGATGCCGTAAATGACTTTCGTGTCATGATTATCATGTTTGTATGTGTAGTTTACCTTCGTCACCGATTCACGTCACGGGATACCAAATTTAGTATACGTAGAGCTAGGGAAACGGCCAAGAGCACGCTAGGAGCCTGATATGTTGTCATGTTCTTACATCACACGCGTGTCAGCATTATCATGTCTGCACCAGTCATATATTTCGTCATGCATTGACTTCACGTAACACCGAATTTGGTACATGTGGAGCTAGCAAAATGGCTGCAAGCGCATCATGAAGGGCCCAATGTACTCCAATGTACCATTGATGTGGCGCACGCTGAGCACAGTGACGCTATGTTAGCAAAACGTGAGCACTCTATAGTCTGACGCCAAGAACGACCAGCGTTCGTCGGCGCAGCCCGACAGCAACCACATGCTGCATTTCGCGCCCTTGCGTTACTCAGAACATTGCGTGTCCCTCGTTTCGTGACGGAGAGACGCCGGACGTGCTGAAACGCGCATGCGTCAAAGCAACGCAGCACAGCGTGCGCCTGTCAGTATATGGTAAGACTGGCGCCTGGCGTGGCAACGCCGGTGTGACGAAACGAAATGAACGCCGTTGAGCACGCGCACCGCGTACTGTAGAAATGTATTGGTGCCTTGATTGTGGCATGTAGTCCTGTTTTCACATGACGCACACATCATAAGTATCATGTTTGCACCAGTCACATTTTTTTTCTAGCCTTCTCTTGAGTGGTGACGTCGAACTTGATTGATTAATGTGTGGGGTTTAACGTCCCAAAACCACCATATGATTATGAGAGACGCCGTAGTGGAGGGCTCCGGAAATTTAGACCACCTGGGGTTCTTTAACGTGCACCCAAATCTGAGCACACGGGCCTACAACATTTCTGCCTCCATCGGAAATGCAGCCGCCGCAGCCGGGATTGGAGCCCGCGACCTGCGGGTCAGTAGCCGAGTACCTTAGCCACTAGACCACCGCGGTGGGGCGTGACGTCGAACTTAACCCCGGTCCTAGAGGTGTCTCTTCAGCAAATACGGCTAAGACAACCGATGTTAACAGCCCCGTTGCGAGTGGCCCTGGCAGTTCAACTAGTTCCCCAACCGACATGGCTAATATTCTTGCGCTACTACTGGCTGGCCAGAAAAAAATTGCAAGCGATATTACGAATATCAAAGAAGCATTTAACTCGCGGTTTGAAGCCCTTGAGACTCGTGTATCTGCATTTAAATCTTACACAGCTATTGCTAATTGTGATGTGACAAACGATATGCTTAACTCTGAAATCACGTCACTTAAAGAATCTGTCACCAAAACTGTTTAAAGTGAGATGATTTAGAAAACCGCTCACGCCGAAACAATATTCTTTTACATGGCTTAGCGGAAACACGTGATGAAAATACCGACTTTTTGCTGAATTCTGTAACACAGGTGCTATCTGAGCGTCTTCAGATACGATGCCCAGATATTGAGCGCTGTCATCGCATAGGCGGATCGGTTGAAGGGAGAACACGACCAGTCATAATGAAAATTTTTGATTACAGGAAAAAAATGCGCGTCCTGAAATGTGTTTCGAAACTAAAAGGGTCTGGTCTGTACATAACTGAAGATCTATCCCCGAATGTGCGCACCTTACGAAAGAAACTGTGGGACTCAACTGCCAGTTATCCAGATAGCGAATCCAGAGTAAAACTACGGTATGATCATGCCTATATTGATGACGTGCGCTATACCTGGGACAATAGTACAGATTCCTTAAAGCGTCATTTTACTGGCGCCATTAAAGAATCGTTTGCTTCAAAAACTAAAGCACCTTCTCGTTGACTACCAGGAATTTCTCAAAATCTAAGTATTTTGTATTTAAATGCCAGAAGCATTGTTAAAACGCTCATGCCTTTACTTGCCCTTGCTACGTCGTACTCTCTGCATTTAGTGGCCATAACGGAAACCTTGCTGCATGATGGAGCGTTTGATTGTGAATTTACCCCACCCTGTTATGTAGCAGTTTGCAATGACCGATCACATGACAAAGGTGGTGGTGTAGCGCTACTGATTCGTTGAGACATTAAATTTTTTGTGCTCCCCGACACACCTGATGTTGAACTAGTTTGGTGTAAACTATGTTTAAATAAACTGTCAATAATTGTTGGTGTATGCTATCGTGCACCAGGTTCTTCCTTAGAATATTTACAAAGGCTTGCAACATTTGTGCACGAACATGACTTCGGTGCCTCAGAATTTGTCTTTATGGGGACTTTAATGCACCGGGTATTGACTGGCAAACAAAAAGTTGCACTGGGCAAGAAATCTCTATTTGTAGGGAACTCGTATCTATGTCCTTAACCCTGGGCCTCACTCATATTGTACAATCTCCAACTCGCCACAACGCTCTCCTAGACCTTGTTTTCCTCAGTTCTCATTTAGTTCAAACAGCATTTCAGTGCAACGTCATTGATGGCATTTCTGACCACAAAGCTGTGCACATATCGCTTCCATCTCGTCTAATTAAACAGCAGCTTAGCGTTACGCAGTTTCATGATTTCGTTCATGCTGATGACGCCTCTATCACAGATGTGCTAGCTTCGAACTTTGATTCTTTTCAGGCACTTTGTAGTAACGGTCATGTTGACACTTTAGTTAGCGCATTTGAGCATGTCGTGAAGTAATGCATTGATCAATTCGTTCCTCACAACACCAAAAAAAAAGAAATCTGCAGATTCCTTGGATAAATCGCAGCTTGCTGCAAACTTCACGTCGCGTTCGTCGTCTGCGCCGTTTGAAAAAGACAGGTAATCCAGACGTTGTCAGTCGCTTTAACGCTGCTGGGATAAATCAGCGTAAACAAATAGAATGCGCTAGGAACTTTTATTGCCAAATTTCACTTCCAGCATTATTAAAATCTAACCCGCGCAAATTCTGGTCTTCTATTAACCCCGCTAGAACTGATACAGTTTCCTTCATATTAGACAGCAAGGCAGTTTCAGACCCTATTAAGACGGCCAATGCGTTTAATACCTATTTTCAGTCAGTATTCACGAACGACAATAATGTTCTCCCTTCGCTTAGAGCTTCAAATCCAGAGTTGTCTGTCGACGATCTGGTAATTAGCACAGATGGTATCCTAAACTTGATTCTTAATTTAGATACGAAGAAGTGCACTGGCCCCGATAATATTCCGAATAGCTTTCTGGGGCGATATGTTCTGTGGTGTTCACGTTATTTGACCATCATTTTTAACAAATCTTTGTCTTCAAGTACAGTTCCCGAGTCCTGGAAGTTAGCCAAGGTCCTGCCTCTGCATAATTCAGGAAACAGACAACTCCTCTCCAACTGTAGACCCATATCACTTACCTCCAATTCTGGAAAGCTGCTCGAACACATCATTCATACACACATAACTGAGTTTCTTGAAACGAATAATCTTCTGTCCTGCACACAACAAAGATTTCGTCGCGGCTTCAGCACAATAACGCAACTGGTGGAATTTTCGCATGATATTATTAGTAATTTAAACATTGGTAATCAAATTGATGCATTATTTATAGATTTCTCGAAGGCTTTCAACACCCTCATACACAGCAAGCTTCTAGGTAAACTACAGGTAATTTTAAATAATCCTCAATTGATTGACTGGTTAGCAAGCTTTTTAAACTCGCGCTCTCATTTCGTCTCATTCAATTCCATGTCATCCTCGGCCGTAAACGTCACATCTGGTGTCCCCCAGAGCTCCGTTCTCGGTCCACTTTTATTTCTAATTTTGATAAATGACCTTCCCAGCAATATTAGGTCCCAAGTTCACCTGTACGCCGACGACTGTGTACTTCACCAGGTAATTAGTTCTCCTAATGATCATGCCATACTTCAGGATTTTTTCTCGCAGTTTTGTTCTTGGTGCTCAGACTGGCAGATGCGCATAAATTTCCAAAAAACAGTAGTTTTGTCCTTTACTAACAGCCATTCTCCATTGTGATATGCATACTCCTTCAACAACATCGCAATTCCCGGAGCACAGACGTACAAATACCTTGGCGTTATGCTCACACACAACATGCAATGGTCGCATCATAAATAAAATCGCCAAAATCGACCAAATTACTAATGTACAAAACACTCATCCGCCCTTTATTTGAGTACGCTTCGTGTGTGTGGAATCCATACAAAGTGGGTCACGTGAATAAACTCGAATCTGTCGAAAGGAAGTCTGTTCGCTTCATTTTTCATCGCTATGACCATGATTTTTCGCCCTATCCTGCAATGAAATTTTTGAAATTATCTCCATTGTGCGCTAGGCGTGATATTGATTCTTTGAAACTTTTGCACTCTTATGTTCACTCATCATGCCGGCTTTCTAATGATAATTGCATCGTGTATGCTAATGCTCTGCCAACTAGACGTGGTCACAATCTTAACATAAGGCCACTCTTCGCGCGTACTAATATGTTCAAATACAGTTTCTTTTCGAAAATTATTGTCTATTGGAACGAACTACCAGGTTCGGTTCGTGAAATGAATATGTCAGATTTTTTGGAGGCACTGGAATGACATTGTTGTCCTTTTTTGTGCATAGAATGTGGCGATAATTGTTGTAATTTTTTCTGATGAAGAGCGTGTTTGGTGTTACTCATATTCTTTCCTACTGTATGTACCCCACTCCTGCAATAGCCGTGCATTGGGCTGCAGTATTTGAAAATAAATAAACAAATACCTTCATCATCCATTGGCGTCACGTAATACCAAATATGGGATATGTGGAGCAAGCGAAACGGCTGCGAGTGCATCATGAGCGTGGCATGTAGTCATGTTGTTGCATGACACGTATCTCATGATTATCATGTTTGCACTAGTGACATGCCTTCGTCATACATTCACGTACTGTAATACCAAACTTCGTACATGTGACGCTAGCAAAACGGCCGCGACCGCATCATGAGCGTGGTATGTAGTCATGATGTTACATAACATGCATGTCATGACTTTCATGATAGGGTCTGTCGCTTGCGTTCGCCATGCAATCATGCCATATCATACCAGTTTTACAACATGCAATGTGAATGAAACCACCGCAAGAGCTGCAGGACCAGGAATGTAAATTATGACATTCATGACATACGTGTCATGATTTTCCTCTTATGACTAGTCAGATATGTTATTCATACAGTCATGTTATGCCGAACCAAGTTTGGTATCGATACGATTATCGCAACGCCTAGGAAATCTAAAAGTCCTAGTCGGCTGGATAGATAGATAGATAGATAGATAGATAGATAGATAGATAGATAGATAGATAGATAGATAGATAGATAGATAGATAGATAGATAGATAGATAGATAGATAGATAGATAGATAGATAGATAGATAGATAGATAGATAGATAGATAGATAGATAGATAGATAGATAGATAGATAGATAGATAGATAGATAGATAGATACGCTCAAAGTCGCCGAAGTTCACTGAGTATACTTTGGTTTTAAAAAAAACGAAATCAGTCGAAGCAGCTTCGCCTTTTTTGTGGTGAGTTGCGTTGTCTTACCTGCAGATAATACGTCTGTTGGGATCATCGAACAATGCGGAGCCTCTTTCTTCGACTTTGTTCTACAATACACTTAACTACATACTCTTCATTATAATTCTTCCATTTACTCGACATTTATGTCGTCAAAAAGCACGTGTGCAAATGTTATCACTAAGCGTTGAGCTGATGAGTACTTACAGCTTGAGGGCTACACTTTTTTTATCCATTTCTTGCAATCATAAACTTCGAACCATTCGAGAGTATGTGCCCTAATAATTCCACATGAATTGTCGCTTTGGTGTTCCGAATAGTGCCAAAAGAACGAGAAAGGCAGAGATAGAATGACACGCTCAATTGTGCGTCTTGGACAGCTGTTTTAGAGACCTTATATAAACAGAGCGTGAAAACACGGACATAGGAGAGCAGTCAGGACACCGCAAACACTTCTCTGAAAAATCTTAAAGCTCCAGCAAACAAGGTAAAGTGATCTTTTCATGCCCAGATCGGCGCTGGAGTTACGTACGTCACGAACGACGAAGATCTGCGTTCAATACATCCTAGTATTTGTGTCTCTTTTACACCATTCGCTCATTATTTGTGAGAAAACAATACAAGATAATTAGTTATTCATCATTTCACGTGGACTTTTTGGTTTTCGAAGCCCACCTTACATAAAATACCAATTCGCCAAATTGCCCTTCACGAGACTATTCTCATCGGAAAGTGGAAAAAGTGTGCCTCTTGACAAATTTTTCAACAAAGAACAACTAAATATATACAGATTGGTCACTGCCGTGCAAGCCTTCCTTCAATTTCTTTGTGTGTGAAAGTAGCAATTATTTTTGCGTTGGAAAATAGATTCCGAAGGAAAGTTGTATCGGGTCGATGATTCCATGGCGTGTCCTTGGGTTCAGAACAAGCCATTTTCTCTTTAATGTTCCACTCCACCACGCCCATATTCTAAGTCTCCTACCGTAAGGTACACATCTGAAAGAAATTAAGGAAACTTGCTGTCTCTTCAAATAAACTTGATAAAGAAGCGTTGCTACATAAGCAAAAGTTCTTGACGTTCTTAATAATAGATTATACAAGTATGGCGAGGAGCATGATCAATATATTCTTGTGATTACAGGGGACCGAGACTTGCTGACTCTGCACAAAAACTGTCATTTATCATAAGTGCGAAAACACTAATATCTGTGCCGTACGGAACGTGTGGCATTCATTGCTCTTGTGTGTGCATTTTTTAATTACAGCTCCGCATCGGCATTGGGTTGCTTAGCCATAAATAAAACAGCCGTGCATGATGACACAAATGGCACCTAAATTATTTCATCATTTGTTCTTCTTGACCTAGTTATAGAAAGCGAATGAGCTGCCACAATTAATTAGTCGCGTTAATGATACCCCACCTACATTGTAAGAATAAAAAGGACAGGTTAGTAATGTAGGTTCCGTATGCAACTCATCGCATTCTAAACCATCTTCATTCAGACAAACAATTCACGTCAACACACGAGGTACAAATTTTTTTACCACATTAAAAATAGAAATAGCTGCCTTAGAAGCTCTTTCCACTTCACTTCAGCTTGTTTACCTTGATAGCCTCCAGAATGGTGCTCTGAAATCGTATGACGGATCACTCTATGCTATTCCACAAAACTTCCATATCAGTGAAGGTTAACTTGATTATTTATATTTTGTTGAAATGACGACGAGGAGGCTTTAGCGCCAATGTTAGCAGGAAGGCCATTCCAGACGCTGGATGGTAATACGATGAACTGCACTAAACCAGCTGCTCTCTGTCAACCAGCTGCTAGCGACTTAGGCCAAATGTTATGTGGCTCAAATATTATGTAGGCAGCAATTAGTGAACACGCCAACCCATTAGCAAATCCATTTTGATTTGAGAAGTGTTATAAGAAAAATGAGATTATGAATTGATTGTTGAAAACATTGTAATGAAAATTCGAAGAGCATTATTATTATTAAGGTACATTATATCAACTAAACTGAGGTATATAAGTTCTTCATAATCAGCCTGATATGCCTCGTGCAGGACGAGGGCCTCTCCCATGGTCTGCCAGTAAACCTGGACTTGTGCTTCCTGCTCTAACGTTATACCCGCAAACTTCAACATCTCCTATGACCAGGAGACCACATCTCCAGACCACATCTATGACCACATCTCCAGACCAGGGCATCACGTGCCTTCGGCCACGTGATGCCTTGGTCTGCACGCTTGTGCTCAAGCCTGTACGTTCATCTCACGGCGTCTTCCTCTTTCCGCTTGGAGCCCGACTCGCCTAAATGAAACAGGTGGAGGCGGCGGCGGGATGGTGGACCCCGGGAGCTCTGCGGCTGCACCGGGTGAGGCTTTGGCTATGTACTGTGGTATGCCGGGTGTTCAAATTTCCAGACACGGAATTAGAAAAGGCGGCTATAGAGGGCTTTTGTCACAGTTACTGTAGAGAACATGAATTTTAATAGCTTGCTAAGTATAGATTTATTGGCCGTAGCAGATGAGCTCAATTTAGTGGTTAGCAAAGATATTTGGAAACCCTAAGTTGTGGGCGAAATGAGAGCCTGTGGGGCGGGTGCCGTTGAAATTTCTGAAGCAGGTAATGAAGTGCAAAGAAGACGCAAATGAGAGATAGAGATAAAGAACTAAAACAATGCCAATTGGAGCAGCTAAAGAGGAATCTGGCCACTGAGGCAGAGCAGAGACCCGCCAGCTACGACATGAGAGGTTTTCATCAGCCCTTTGTTATTGGTAGTGAAGTGGGGCTTTTTTTACAAACTTCGAGCACACTTGCACAACAAAGGGCTTTGGTCGGACGTTCTGGCCTCAAAGACTTTTCCGTTTATTATCGGCAGAAGCAGCAGCAGAAGTTTTAGTACAAATATTGTTACCTGTCACTAAAAGAAACACCTTGTTCAATGCTTCTAAGGCGTTACTTATTTCCGACATGCATGACGGTGTCCTGAATGTAAAGTTTGAGAGTTTGTATCAGGCCGCTCAGATTCCTCAAGGCATTTTAAACATGATGTAGTATATGTAGGCTGCTGCATTCCACCACCCCTATACCGCGAAGTGAACAAAAAATCAAGCTGCTGCAAACGGAGATGCTTTACGAGCAGGGAACGTATCACGCTTTAAGACGTAGTCGGTAGGAAAGAGCCCGACAACACGGATACCACGTTTGCGTTGGCTCGCTCTGTTCTGTCGTGTATGCAAGCCTGCAGACCTCAAGCATTTTCAAAATGGATGTCTAGTTCAGTTTTCTTGTCACTGTAACTTCACAGATACTGCAGCTTTACAGATACTGTTGAGCGTACGCTCAACAGCTCTCTTGCTTATGGCCTAGGACGTTGATGAAACTTTCTGGAACCGCCGAGGTTAACTTCCTTCCTGACATACGAAAATGTTCCGAACTCGCGAGTACAGAAACGGCGTGCCTTTGAGCGTGCATGCTCTGTTATTCTACAATGCTGCACCTGCTGTATTGGCTTGTGTTTCTCAGAGACAGCACATTGTAAAAATCAGTTCGCTTTCTTCATGAGGTGGCTGATGCGTAGCAGGGAGAAAACTGCATTCCATGGCTAATTTGTTACGTGACGCATAAGGTTTTCAGTACACCGCCGGGAACAGAATCTGGAGCTCAATTCTGTGATGTGGCAACTTGAATGAGCGGTCCACAGTGCCAGTTCCGTCCACCTTTTTTTTCGTTCACTTTAGCGCTGCAGCCTACCAACGATAAATCTTTATTGCTCATTCATATCTGTATCACCTTTTCAACAGCAATGCGCTAATCACGTTGTTTTCAATTGTTTTGCCTAATGTACCAATTGTACGGTGTCTCAATCACTGAAAAATATTAGCACCATTTCTTCAATCATAAAGTAGAATGCGCCAGTTGTGTTGTTGCTCTATGAAGGGGCGAGACTGCGGAAAATATTGTAAAGTCACAAAAAACATTTAGGTGGTGAAAAATTGTTGTTCTCGGTTGGCTATTCGGCACTCATTCAATAAACTAAATCATTTTAGGTTGTGCGAAATTTGCACGTTCGCAATCTCGTCAGACAATAGCAAGAATATTGTTATAACAACGTAAACCTTAGCGGGGCTAGTCCATGTTTGGTTTTTGTTGCCGCCTCTTGTCTGAGAACTTTTGTACCATGTAATATTCAGGAAGATCCGTAGGCCTGGTTCCTCAGCAGTGTCATGAACGTAAAATCATGTTTGCGTGTCTTTAGAGGTCGTTGTTTCACATGAACTCTCTTTGCATAAAACGTTTATTAGCGATAGCTATAATATGGACGCTCTCGAACACTATACCGCTGCGGTGATGTTCCGTGCAAGCTTATGTTTGTGTATATGTAAACCAACTCTGAGAGAAAACATTCCCAAGCTTACTCTATGACATATCAGCAATGTTCTGCTCATGTGTGGCACTGTGCACTGTTATAGGCCGCAAGGAAGAAACATTTGTGAGGAAGGAATAAACTCTATGGCGTCAAAGCGTCAAAGACGGTGGCCACGAACTGCTGGTGTGCCGAAGTAGACGCTTGCCGGAGTAGACAGCACAATACCGGTGGTAATGCGCATTTACGTGGATAGCCTCGCATTTTCACCGAAGTGTAAAAAATACTAGCGTTTTCATAATTGCAAGTTCTACGTACATTCTAGAAATGGTACACCCCACCAAACACTTACATATTGTTGTTTCACCTCAGATATGCCTAGTATTTGCTTTTTCATCTAGAATGTTCCCAGGTTTTAACGAAGCCACCAGTTCAGATGACTTGGCGTTCACCAAGTGCTGAAACTTTGGCTAGGTCGTTGAATCTGGTGGCACACGGATAGAAAGACCAAATTTTCTGCTTTCAATTTCGGTATCCCACAAAATATTGTCTTTGAAAACTTGGCGAGGTGATCGTAATCCTTGTTTCAGGTTTGTGGTAGTGGAACTCGCACGGTGTGTTCTTTAGGTTTGCGGTATACCTTAGAATGTGATTTTATTTGGAGCACTGTGAAAACGGGACTCAACATCCACGTTGAAAGTAGCACGGGGTTGAGATCTGTTTCAACCGAGGCTGCAAAGTTTCTTGCAGCTCGCAATAATGAACCAACTCAAAGAAATACAATTCATTATTTATAGCGAGTGATAAGTAGCCTTCATTGTAGTCACGGCATACTTTGACATATTACGAAACTAACACAACCATTAACTAAAACCAAAACCTGTTACCTTTAAAACCAACTTCACCATAAATATTCAGAGAAGCGGAAATGCTTCAAATAAAGTGAATAGTGCCACTTGGTGCTGTCATGATTAAAAAAGAAGAAGATGTGCATATAAGAGCTGAGACCATGTGAATTGTAATGTACGTAGCCGTAGAGCCCCTATTTTCAGGGCTGTCCCACTACTGTACAATTTCTTCCATTCAACTTCTGTTTCTTGTTCATATATCATTATTATGGCATCGATGCTTCTGTTGGTGCTTTTGTACATACGCATATTTTATATCGTGGTTCGCAAATGTTATTCCCAGAATGCGTCGTCGGCATGACACGTTAAGTGAAACTGCCTTAGATTCCTTTACTGCGTTAAATTTATTTTAAAAACAAGTTTCTCTGTACACACAACCACTAAAAATATACTGCACTATAATAGAAAGTTGGGTCTTGGGAGAGTTGGTTTGTTGACATTCTTAAAAAAATTTGGTGCGCATACAGTGGGCGGGAAAAGGGATGGTGAGAAGACAAACAATTGTGCCTGCTTGTGTTCTCGCTTTTCGTTTTCCACCCACTGTGTGCGTGCCAAAATGTTTCCGACAAAGCACAAGAAATAAAGTACGCAGCAGATTTCATTTGGCGACTTTTGCTTGCAGGCGAAATCGTGTCACAGTTTTAGAGTAACGTGTTTCACGTGGATTTGGCACTATATCTTTAAGCGCACTTGGAAACACGAAAAGAGCGAATGAGACCTGTATACGGTCCCAAGCAAACATTCAAATTATCGGACATTACAGCTAAATGCAACATCTCGTTTCCAGGATACCGTCTCTTATTGAAAAGAAGGCTACCACGTTACACTTGAACTTTAAAACTGTAAATCAGTTGCTGCAGATTGTTCTTTTTTTAATGGAGGGCCAAATGAACTTGGAAGGCTAAAAAACCACTTTACGGTGTTCTAAAAACTCCTCTACGAACGAATCAACCAACCAAACAAAAAAACGTCTTTAGGGGAAGCACACTACGTTGTGTGCTGACAACCCCTTCTCATTTTTTTTTTGCATTTCACCGCATCACAATTTTGAATTGAGGTGGCATATATTTCCGCTTCTTCTTGAGATGCCTGTAAAATTTAATAGCAGTTTTCTGCAACATGTGCACATGATCATACTTTTTCTGGGCTAATGTGTTTTAAGAGCCATTATAGCTAATACAGGTCGAATGGGGCTGTTAAAGCCCAGCATATAGAGAAGCCACTGAGCTGGAATGGTCATGACAGTCTTTTTTAAAAAATTGTATGGGGCGAAGCTGGCGTGGGTCTGTACATCCTCCGATCTATGTAGTAGTATTGGTAGGTAGCCACTGGTGGCACATACCCGGACGGACAGACGAATGAATGGATGCATGGATGGCCACACCGACAAGCGGAAGCAAGAACGAATGGACCGACGCTTCACCCCCCTTATCATCATTCACTCCATGAATATGCTGTGATTTTCTTTGTCAGAAAGAAACAAAAAGCACCAATCTCACGCTGCATGTTGCACCAATTTGTGAACTCATTCTTCCCTATTTCGCCTGAATTCAAGGGTTAACTCATGCGTTCCAATGGCTCCTAAGGGGTGCCCGAAACATTCATGGCTCATAACCAGTGCTATAAACTCTCAGTCACAAATTAGCCCATAACATAGAGGTGCAACAAAAGTGTAGAGTTATACGCACAGAAAAAATCTCTTATGAGATACCTTTGTAAACGTGAACAATGGTGAAGAAAGCCCACCATTGAAATGTCGGGTATTTACAAGTACTTGGTCGTTCAAATGACGATGCGTTCAGAAATATTTATTCTATTTATCCACTCTGTACTCCGGCTGCCCTTACCCCTTTAAATCTACTTTCGAGTTAAAGAGACGTTTTAACACGGATGGGTAAACGTTTTTCATGGTCCATACAAGAACAAAACTGCATTGTGTTTAAGACGATACTTCCCTATGCAAGTTCTTAAAACTTTCTACAATCACAATATCTTAGCAATAAAAATACCTTCACATAATGATAAATTTTAGCAATGTATACAGACGTATTCGTAAGCTCTGGTGGGTTGAATAACACGTGACCAGCTGTGCTGCTCGGAAGCACCGAACGTAGTTTTCATTACATTACGCGTGATCTTTATTTCTTCGTTCAAGTGCTAGTGACGTCGAATATCCTAATGTCGTGAGTGAACTCTTCCTAGCCATATTTTTACGAAATATTTACTGGCACAATGGTTGTACACACCCGCAAAACAATAGTTCACAATTGCCCGAAATCGTTATAATATCTAGCAGATTGCTGACTGGCTTTGCAGAATAAAAAGCGAGGCAAAACAATGACACCCAGCAATATAAAAGTCTTAACATCCATCCCAAAATCTCAATACGTGTCCGCTTGGGCTCACAATGACCCGAAGCGGGACTGCATTTGGTTGTCGTAGCTGAATGCGCGCAATACCCACACTTCTCCATTTGAGATCATTAGAGTAATAATGATCTGAGGATCTGTTCTCTGTGCAGAAGCGGCTACAAACCACTCTAAGATAAAGTCGGTAAGCCATTTCTAGTGAAAACAAGAAAAAAAAATAGCAGCATGTCCACGGAGTGAATGATGGAAAGTGGGGCGAAGCATTCTTTCGTCCATTCGTTCTTGTTTCCATCCACCTATGCGTCCGTCTGTGTGACCGTCCATGCGTCCATGCGCCCGTCCGTGCGTGCGTCTGTTTGTGCGTCCGTCCCTGCGTTTGTCTATGCATCCGCCTCTGCGCCCGTTCATGCGTCCATCCATGCAACTGTCTGTGTGTCCGTTCGTCCATCTATTCCACACTCCAAGTACCACCATCTCGCATCTTTTCATCATATATTACCCATATAGAAGCACCGCCATACAGCGGACATTCCAAGGACTTAACGAGAGATGGCACCACAACCTACCGCAACAGTGTACCCACTAAGTGTGTGTAAGAGTATATGCGCGCACTGCATATGTGCCCTTTGTAATTGGTAGCATGCTTTGAACCATCAGATTCTGCGTGTGGTACTTCGCAGTTGCGATGCACCAAGTCTTTGTAAGTGAATACGCGCTGTAATATGTGTGCATTTCTTCACGAATACCCTGCTTCAAACCATAAACTCGTTACGAAGTTTTACGAAGTTCACATGGTGCGATGCCGAGAGGCAGTGTACGCTTGCACCATGTTTTACTACGATATTACACGTCGTGTTCTGGCCTCTTTAAGGAGGACCGTTATGTTTGTGAAGTACAAAAGTGATTTTCAGAGCACTTCCACATGTTGGCATGGCTGTGTAATAGAGCACCTACGTTGAAGACCAATATTGCTACGTTGATGGCCAGTATTTGATTGCATTCTTTGCATTTTTTACTTGCAGCTATGGAAATTTTTCGGTCCCTAAGAATGATTTTTTTTCGCACAATTCTGCAACGGGATGGCTGCGTCAACGCTGTGACTTCAGAGCAAACTGCCCCCTCAACCTCGCCATCAACGATAAGCCAGGCTGACAGCAGAAAACTTCTATGATGCTCTTCTACATGGAGTACACGAGAAAAAAAAGTTTTCTTCGTCAGTTAACGTGTAGTACTCAGTACAAGAGAAACTGTACGCATGAAGATGAGCAGCTTATTTAGTCACAATATTTTTAGCTGCAAAGTCGTTTTAGCTCAAAATAAAACATTTATAACGCAAAACTATAATTCTCAAGAGGCGCGTGCTCTCTTCGTCCTCTTCTTGCTCTTATGCTTGCTCACAAAACACGTGCACCAATTTTTCCAGCATGGCATGTAATACTTGGAGAAAGTAACAAAGAAAGAAAGAAAGAAAAAAAGAAAGAAAGAAAGAAAGAAAATAAGAAACGGAGGTACCGAAATATTAAAAAAAAAATTTAAGAGTAAACTTTTTGGTGAAGAAATTTGTGACACGGCGATTGAACCGACGCACCCTCAATCAAAAGGTGAGCGTCCTAACTGCTCGGCTTTCCGAGCACGCTAGCAAAGCACAGCATACCCATATATAGTAGTGGCGATCAAGGGGTGGGAAAGAGCACTAGTGTGAGGAGGAAATTTGAAATAGGGAGGGAAAAGCTCAGGGGAGAGGGTAAGCATACCAAATGAATGAAAAGAAATGCGGAAAAACATAAAGACAAGAGGGGAAGTATAACTAAGTAGATGACTTGCGAGAAAGAAAAAGCAAGCATCGCGTCCGGGTAACCACCAAGGCTCCACCACCTGGCCAAACACTGTATGCCATGCCACGCTACCTCTGCTGTGCCTTGCTGTGCCCCATCGTGCCTAGAACGCTGTCGTGAGGCTAATAAAGTACGTATTTCATTGAAAGAAGCAGCGCATCTTGATGCTAGGCCTCTCGGCTGATGGGGAGTGCAAGCTGCAACGAGCCCGTGCTCCCCTGTGTCCAGCTTTAAACGACAGAGCAAACTTCTGGCGTGTTTTTTATTTAAAATTTTGTTTATTGATAATGTCATCACGCGTGGCATATTATAACATGGTGATAATTACGATCGCCAGTATTGCTACTTAAATACAAGCACAAACTTAAATATGGAAGAGCAACAGTGTTAAAGAAATACAGTATCAAATAATTTTACCAGAAAGCACTTCTGGTTGGTTACTAGAAACAGCGAACGAATATATCAAAAAAAATTTGCTCAAACAAGTGGTTTATAATAAATGCCTGCAATAGTTAGGCCCTATTTGAAAACTACTACCTAATATGTGAAAAATAAATGACTGGTGGCCTATAAAAGTTCGAGCGTCCAAGCGTCTATAATAAAACAAGAGGGCATTATACACAGTGCCTTGGGAAAATAAGAGGCAGCTCTTAGTTGTATGCCGCGTAGGGTATGTGTTCTCGTCCCGTCTTGTACACTGTTTTATTCTTCGGCTACCAAGCTAAAATAATAATACCAGGGGTTTCACATTCCAAAACAACGATATGATTAGGAAAGACGCCTTAGCAGAGGGCTCTGGAAATTTTGTTCACCTGGGCCCGGATTCACAAAACTCACTTACGAAAACATTTTTGCGCAAGAGAAATTTTGTTGCGTAAGTCGATTCACGAAACGAAAAAACATCGTAAGAGGCCATAGTTGTCACATCGGCCACTGCAAATAAAGCGCGCTGTGACTGCCCGGGAACATGTCAGCGATGGTGATGCAGTTGCTATATTTGCTTACGTCACTGAAAAGTGCTCGTAAGTGGATTCACGAAGCGAAATTGTGCGTAAAAACAGCATGGCTGAGAGAAAATCCCAAGAGTGGTCCGGACCACTCTTAGGAACAATGTGGCTACTTAGAACCTGCTGCCGCAGCGGTATACTTTGGTGCCCTGGCTGGTTTTGAGTTAATTCACACCCATTAAGGGCTGCCTGATGACTGCTGGTGCGTTTTTATTTCTTTCGGCGCTTTGAGCTTCGCGTGTTGTTTCCCTTGTACGCAGTGGATGGTGTTGACAACCACCACCGTCCAATAAGTTCGGAGTCACAGTAATTGAAGAATTCTATTGGGCGTCAATGGCATAAAACTACGCATGTAAAGATTTGTGGTTGGATGAAAACCAATGTGATACGTGAATGGTCGGTGCATTTGAACGCGACATGACATAGGATCAACCTTATTTGTTATGTTGTTGTGTTGCGCCCCATCTCATCCAATTAAAAGTGCGACTCGAGATCCTTGCCTCATTGGTGGAAATTACCACCAAAGAGGTTAATGGGAGCACATTCTTTGCACGCTATTGGAAATAAAATTGAGAGGAAGTTTTCAGTGAGTGGTTCATAAAGTTTGTGCTCTAGTGTACTTTCATTGGCTCTAACTGTCCAATGGTTGCGATCTCTGAAATACAGCTGTCGATACACTTTGGGACGATCTGGAACAAAGCGTACTTTGTAAACCAAAGCCTATTAGGGGTGCGCGTGATTACGCATGGAACTACAAACAAATCATGCATCTTCACCCTCACTGTTCAGACACCGATATGGACCATGATAATATGGCAAGCAATCGGAATAAAATGACCCTAGTAACTTTGTATGACACCGAAAATATGCAAACCCTCACGATTCTGGAGCAAACCTTGGCTGAATTCATCCCTGCGTCAATTACCAGCCATTTAACTTGGCGCACGAACATGATTCAAAGGTAGAGCGAGCCACTGACATGTATTTTGTGCGACGCAGTGGCCACTTGACCTGAGAATAATAGCGTTGCGAAGGCGAATCCCCTGTCGCATGCTCTGATCGAAGCAGACGACAAACGTGAGCAGACGACGGCTTGGCCGACAGGCACAGCTTGTGATTGGTTGTGAAGCAATACCCTCTACATCAGCTCACTCCGTGACGTTGCCAAAACACTTCTTTCATCTGGCACGCCTGTCCTGTTCGTCATATCACCCCCCTCGCACATAGGAGAAATTTTTTTCACGCCGTGAAAATAGTGCAAGTACTTTCTAAGAGCTCTCTTACGTGCGGTGCAGTTGTCGAAAACAACATGGCGTCGTAAACAGCATATCGGTCGGTGCGACTTTCAGCAAATGCTTCTCGCACGAGTTACTTCAGCGTTTGACCGGATGTGTTGTGATTACAGCAGCTCTTTCAGTGCGTGTGAGCAGTGCGGAAAGCTGTGGCAGTGCAATGGTGTACGGTGAAGCGCAGCGAAGCCTGTGCGTTGGTGTGGTTATCAAGCGGGGATCGGCGTCGATGTATCGACGGCAACTAGCACTCGAGAAGCCTGCAATGTGTGTTTGTGTGCCGGTAACAGTTCGTTCGCTTGACTTTCCAGTTTCTCAGTTGGGTGCTGTGCGACATTTCGGATTGACAGCGTTTTGACAAGTTACTTGAGTGACCCCAAGTACGTATGGAAACGTATGAACTACGCGCTCGGTTCTTGCTTCGCCACTAGTTAGCCCGTACGCTTCTATTTACTTGAGAGCAATGTACTGTTCGGGAGTGAAACGATGTTCGTTGTGAACAGTGGTGCTGTGTTGACGTTCCAAGACTTGTGAACAAGCTGTGCTCGTGTGACCGAAAATTGAAAGACAGCGTTGATAACTGTTTTGCCCGGCGAAGTTGTGGTGGGGCAGTTTGGCGCTTTTGTTTATTAAGTCGTCACTACTCCTTTTTGTGATAACCATAGTCCTAGCGCTGTGATGTGATCAACCAAAACTGCGAGATGCTACATTCTGTTGTGGATCGTGTTACTTTGGAAGCGCGCCTAGGCTGTTCTTCGGTAACAACTTGAGAGTTCTATGTGGCAACGAGAGCCCGTGAACGTCAAGCTTCCCTCCGGCCCCCAGAAAAAGCAAAGATTTCACCGGTGCCTTGCTTTGGATGAAGTTGTAGGCCAATATCGCATAACTACAGGTTTCCGAGTTCGTCTGGCCATCGTTTTTCACGGCACTAGAGCCTTGACAACAGCCGGTCATGGCCAGTTCTTACACTTTATCAATGGACGTGCACGCCTGGCCAGCCCTTTATTGCTGTCATTGGCAGCTTCCAGTCTGCAGATGCCCTTTGCCTGTTGGCCGTACTTGGTTCCTCATGACACCGACGGCTACTAAATGCTGCCATCGGTGAGTTCACCTTGCAGAACTAAATTTCACCAGTACTATAATTCACGCAGTTCTATAACGTGTGCAAGTTTTTAAGGCCATCAGATGTAATGTTTCTCTATGGTAAGTTGAAGAATGAAAAATATACTACTACTAGCTGTTATATACATACATATATTATGGTGCAAATACATAAAAAGTTTTTTGTGATTCGATACAAGTGAGATCTTGTTTGATTATGAGGTTGGGCCTGTCGATTGACCACGTTTGATGGTTGGAAAGTTAATGTGAATTTATTTTTCAGAAGCCAGGTTGCACTTAGAAAATTTATGTTATTTTGGAAAATTTGTTCTATAGACGATTACCACTGTGCTTGTACTATACTTCAGTAGGAGATATATATTGCGGTACGTAAATTTTACATGAGGCTTCAGTTTATTTCAAAGTGATTATAGCAGATTTTGGTTACATTAACGAAGTGATAGCTTCCTCAAATAAGTATTAGAAGTGAGTGCTTTAATGATTGTTTTAAAATATCTCGTTTTTAGCTCTTCACAGATCGCAGAGATTGGTTCATTAAGGTCCTGTGATTCAACGGTTGAACATTCTGGCACATCAATCCTCATCATTACTTGGAGCACCTGTACAAAAATAGGAAGGACGCGTTCTTCCTAACTATGCAAGCCTATGTCACTGCTGGGACTGTTATCATTCAGCGGATGGGGCGTGGAAGCATGCATGGCAGCCTCATCTGGAAGGACTGCGATCTGCTTGGGAGCTTCGAGCGCACAAAACTGCCTAACGGCTGGCTGCAAGGTTAGTTTTTCTTTAATACATACGATTACGTGAACACCACTTACTGTGCACAAATTGAAAACCCAAGTATGGTTGCTTTCAGTGGATAACTGTAATATTCTTACACATAATTCTTATTCAACATTTATAGAACTAAATTGCAAGATAATTTAGAATGTTGAAAGCTGAAAGCCTGCAGCTTATGAATGAAACTCCAATAATCTGAGGCTCAAAAGCTTGTGCTTTGAAACGAGCACAAATACTTTGATTCCTTATTGAGCTCTCGAGCTTGTGACTCCCTCTGTGGATCAAGTGCTCTGGAAGGAAATAGCAAGTGGGTGAAAATTGCCTGGCTGTTCACAACTTGTAAAGAGAAAGACCTATTGAAGAAGCTTCAGATGACATAGGGCCAGTAACTGCATCTTTTACCTAATGTAGCTTTTTCTCTCTCAGTGCTGTTGCTTATGTTTCAGCCGAACATGTTCACCACGATTGCATAGTGATATATATGTTTCTACAAATTGTACCTGACCTAAGTATGCATTGTTGATCTCTAAAGGTGACGTTCAGTGTGTTTCAAAGCCATGGCTTCTCATTTCTCTGTCTGTGGCTAGCCTATTTCAGCAGCAGAGCGATGCAGCTAGCACACATGCAATCCAAGTCATGGAGCGCTCCTTTGGTGTTCTGTGCAGGACGCAGCAAATCCATCCTGCAAGACACTGGTATCAACAATAATGGTGAGTGTTGGTGGCACCTGTAGGAGCCCGTTGTGTTTGTTGCGTATGATTATTTCCCCTGATGAAGTGCATTTTTGAAAGGTTTTCTTCATTTAGAATAATAGATGTCAGCAACAAGCACACTCATTATCCACAAGTTCTTTGTGTCTTCTAGACTGCCCATTTGCTCCTATACGCAGTACGGTGAGCTGGCTATGTTAGACAGCCTTAAAGTTAGGAACATTGGCTGTTGCGTTGTAATGCAGTCTAACTTGTATTTCTTAGTGAACTTATTTGTGGTCTGCTTCTCGCACCTAGTGTAAAGTCAAAATAGAAGAAACTTTATTGGCTTTTTATGTCTGGCAGAAGTTTCATGCCTTCATCTATAACATTGTAGTTTTGCTCTTGTATCATAATAAGTATATTTTCATTCTTCAATGTTTGTGTGTGTGTGTGTTGAGGCTTGTCATTGGCTTCTGAAAATACAATATCTGTAAATATGAGCACATAATTGACAACTATACACTCTTGCATGTAGCATGGTTGTAACAATGATCTGTATTTTTCTAAGTTCCAGCAGTAACAAGGGTTTTGGTGCTCCACGGTCATGTACACTGTATCAAGAACAGAGCACAGAAGACCAACAAGTATAAAGGGACTGCCAGTGACTGTTCTGCTCAAAGTTTACAACAGCAGAAAGAGCACATTGTGATGTCAGGAGCAGCTGCTGCTTAACTTCTTAGCAGTGCATTATTCAGATGTTCATTTGCTTGCATTCAAAATTATTTTATTTTTGCATGGAAGATACCAAACTATGACACTAATTTAAAGACTGCTGTAGTGTTAGTGGGCAAATATTTTTGAGCTGAAGTTTTTAACATGTGTGTTAAGTGCCTGCGTGCCTCTACATTTACATGCCAGAAATCACAGCATCCATGGTCGCCAATGGTAACTGTGTCTGCATTCTTTGTAGTACAAGAAGTGAAGCCATGGATGCAGTAATCATGAACTTAGTCGATGTAATCCTTCACTGTACACTCATTTGTATAGCACCAATGATGCCATGAGTGTATAAGCTCTGGGAAGTGAATCTATGTGGATTATTTTATTTGGAAGGAAGTAGATCATCACTACTCCTAGTATATCTTAACAGAAGATTTTAGTGCTTGGGTATTATCCCACTGCCTGTCCGTCGTTCAACAGTCTACTTATCTACTGTGTAAGTGTAACTTTTTAAATGTATACTTTGCTCGGATAGGTTTGTTCATAATGTAATGCAAGTGACTTATCATCTATGCAGCTCTACTCAGACTAGAAGTAAAAGTACCTATTTTTATATGTAGCTATACCATGCATTCACTTGTGTTTTTCTAGATGCGTGTACAATTGTTTAGCCCTACAAAAGTGCTGGTATACTCTAATATTGAATCTGGCATCTTAAAATAGTTTGTTAGTGGAAGTAAGAATGTGTTTACAATCAATATTACTATCCGCAAATGAACTGTGAAAACTCTGTGGAAATTTATTTACATTTTTTGAACTTTCTGAAGGAAAATGTTGTTATGTTTTTTTATTGTGGTCCCTGTTTCATGCAAATGACACATAATTACTTCGCAGTGGCATAGTATTAGTTGTTATTTTACACATATGTGCTGAACAACATCGCAGTTGAGGCCAGCAGCAAGACATACATGCAGTGCACTGGAGCATCACCTCACATAGTGTACAGTCTTTGCCCACCAGTAAACTCAATATTTTTCAAGCAGACTAATAGACAGCTGTATGGGAACTGTGTTGATGTGCAAACTTTGAAGTCTTCTTGACGAGTGTTTTTCATCATTTTTGTCCAAGTGAAGTAGCTACCTAAGGCCACAACTGGTGGGAATGTGGTGGTTTCCTCTCTCCAAAAGCACTCTTACCAGCTGCCTCAATGTTAGCATGGGGTGAATTCACGAACTGGAAAAATATTTGGTCTTTGTTTTCTTGACCGAAAGAGTCGCTTCCACCGTTGAGCCACCCCGACGCGCCAGAATAGAAACCTTTAGCTAAATAAAGTTGATTCTACTTTTGAGAAGTGTTTTGGGGAAACGAAATGGCTCATATAGCTGTCAATATAAACACTGTTTGCACCAAGGAGCTTAGTAGCTTATAATTGTATTATTCATGTTTTGTCTAGAATTTACTCGTGCTGTGCCAACTTTCAGCCCAAGTGTCCTAACATGCTTTGTTAGTGGGTTCTGAATGAGCCAAGCTATGTAAATAAACAGAGTGATATTGCAGACATGTACAAAATATTGATGCACAGCCCTTTTCTTTAGCATGACATTGTCAAGGGCTTTATTTTTGTGTATTTTATAAAAACTGCTTGTCACTGGGCAGCAGCAGAAAACTATGCATCAAGCGTTTGTGAGGTGGTTCGAGAAACACCGTGTTCAGACATAACAGTGCCGGTGGATATCTCTCGTAAGTTACTTTCTGTAGTATATTCAAAATGAGTGTATTAGAATTGTTGTTTTATAGCCATTCATTTTAATATTTACACCTGAGTGTATGTATGTATGTATGGGTGTACATATGTATATGTGTGTGTGCGTATATGTATGTATGTATGTATGTTTGTATGTATGTATGTATGTATGTATGTATGTATGTATGTATGTATGTATGTATGTATGTATGTATGTATGTATGTATGTATGTATGTATGTATGTATGTATGTGTGTGTGTGTGTGTGTATGTATGTATGTATGTATGTTTTAAATGAGAATCCGTTTATCATAGGTGAGTAAGTTTAGTAATGATTTGGCTGGCTTTGTTTCTAGTTATTTCTCTTTTGAGCCATTATACATTTCAATTTGTTTTGTACTGCATAAAAATAAATGTAACCTTACACAGAATATGTGTTCGAAGAAGTTTCATTTACCAACCTACAGTCATGGGCAAGAAATTGGGTAAAATGGAACGAACCTGCGAAGATTAGTTTCGAGCATAGCTACTCTACATGGCATATCTCGTACACATTGCGTTGGTTGAATATGTCGATTTCAACCTTTCAATTTTAATCAGAATAAGCAAGCTATCACCCGTGGTTGTATATGTGTGTGATATTTATGCATACTGTGATACCGGTTCGCAATTACAATTAAGGTCACAAACCTAGTCAAGCTGAATACACGATTTTTGTCCATGCACCTTTCATCTGCACTGGAACTGTTGTTAAAAAAAAATAAACTTCAGCTTAGAAATTTATTCTAGTAGCCAAAAGCAGGGTATCTCGTTATCACACAAATCAAATTGCCATTGTTCTGTTCCATTCTGGACAATACGGGACCCTCTCAGCAGAACTCAATTAACTGCTATAGTTCATTTTAACCATTGACAGAGACATTACACTGAAGCGTGCAGCATGACAAATAGCGGGAGAGAAGACACAAACTAATCACTCTGTTTGCATCAACTCTAACTGTCCGTGCTCTTTGGTCTTGCTGCATGTGATGATGCCCACCAAATTAGCACGAAAGCGTGTCCCTACAAAGGCAGCCAACTTGCCTGCAAGCAGTTAGCTCACTGCATGTGTAGATTTTCTTCAAAACACCGTGAAGACTGATTGCTGGTCGAATATCCAAACACGTGAAAAGTAATATACCAGGTATGATATTGGTATTTCAGCACTGGACACTTTTGCAATAAGAGAGAATGGAGGAGAAAATTATGAACCCTGAATTGTTTAATTTTTGAAGGAGCACAGTACAGCGCTTTTGGGTCAAATGGGGAGTGAAAGAAGCAAGTGCGAAAGCCTACTTCTCAGAAACTTAGTACCCGCCACCACGCATAATGTCAGGCCGGGCAACCTCTTGAAAAAAAAGTGCTCAGTCATTCTGCGAATCGAACCAAGTACCTCCTAGGTTGTAGTTGAGCGCTGTAACCGCTCGTCCACTGCAGCAGTGCTTGTGTTCGCCTTATTGCTGATATATCGTCATTCCTTCAAATGAAGCCAAATGCAAAAACGTCCCGTGAAACTTTGTCAAAAATAGAAAAAATAGTTAGAATGCGTTTTCTCAAGGTTACTAGAAGATAGAAACCGCCACGTGTGATTGTATAACCGTGCGCTATTTATTCTTGTACATTACTGTCATGACGTTGGGATAGCCGGCTCTAACGTACGCTACCTTCTCATAGTTTTCCAAATATAGATAAGAAAATAAAAATATATATCGCCCTGTGACAACACTAATCAACTATTATGAGTTCACTGTCACTAGTGTCACTTTCACTAGATGAATGCTCAGTTTGCTTTCCTTATCGTTATTTAGGAAAGCTTTGGCTCATTAACTCAACTCTCTTAATTAGCATTGATTCTCACACCTAAGGACAGTCACACTTCATCTCGCTTTCTGTGTGGCTGTCACTCTCATATAACGCGTACTCCACTTTTTTATGCTCTCCGAGCATCTGACCCTGTTTTGCGGAGACTTTCCCTGACGTCTGCTGGGCCAGAAAATTGTCTTTATTATCTATCAATTTCAAGCTTTCGCGAAGCCGAAACGAGAGTCTTTCTCTCTTTTCATCCTTTTCGCACGTGTGATAACGTCTCTCGACCTCAAGACTCGTACACACGTCCCTTGCTTTGCGCACTCAAACAACGCTGGGCGAAATATTTGCACCGTGTTTTGTGAAAAGCATTAGCACTGAGACACCTCCCGACGAGTCTCCCTCATTTTACGTAGACATATACCTAAGCGTAAGCGTGTGCACGTTCTCGCATTCCGGCTTTATAAAAATGCTGCGGTGCATGAAACCAGCGAAATTGCGCACACAATTTCATTTGATTACTGCTGTTATCTATTTCCGCACAATTCGTCTGCAGGCACCAAAGTCGCTCATGTGTCTTGTAATAAGATTATTGTAACAAAGGCTACCTTTGACTATAAGTACAAAACACCCTTACGTTTACCACTATACCGTGCTAGATTGCACCGAATTAGTTAAGTAGCAGCGCAGCTTCAATGAAATGTAAGTTAACTGGTCGCGTTAAATAGGGGAAGACATTCGAGGCACATTTTCAAACATTGCATGCATCGATTTATGTGTGGTTTCATTTATGTGGTACATTTGGAGTGTTGTTTACTTGTACTTGGTGAGATAGTGCATGGATTGCTCGATGACTTAAGGCCATCGAGCAATTTCGTTTTTAGCTATAGTCGTTGATGAAAGGCGAGTGCTTGGCTTTGCACAGCCCACCAAAACGCCTATTACAACGTATGCGGCATCCCGTAAGCGCTGTAGCAGGCGCTCGCGGAACTGAAACTTAGATGCACCAAATCATTGGCTGTCATCGTATACTCTCGATGCTAGACGCTTTGCGTGCTACCTTGATATTATCGGCACACACTTCTTTCTTTCCTTGTCGTTTCATCAGCTATCGTGTGTCCTCCTTGCCCTCTTAAGTGCCGAATAAGTTAAATTCATACCCGCGCTATAGTAATCCCTCCAGATAAGAGAACTTTTGGCTAAGAAAATGCGTAGCCAAAGAGAAAGCTTTGTGAATTCGGCCCCTGCTGTTTTTTTAAACGTCCACTGGCATTGCAGAAAACAAGGGCATCTACCATTTTGCCAGAATCTAAATCTGACCACCATGGCCGGGATGACACCCTCGACCTTTAGGTCAGCAGCCGAGCATCGTCATAGCTGCACCACGAAGGTGAACCCGTCTACCAAGCTGTTCCTGAATGAGAAAAAAATACACTTTTTTATGATAACCTAACAAGACAAAGCAAACCATAAGTTATCAATTCTCGGGGATTCTTTTACTTTATCAAAACATCGCTATCACGCATATTTATAGTGAAATAAGCTCCAGACACTGCGAATACTTCATTCAGTGAAGGTAAACCACATGCAATGCAGGCAGAGATCCATATCGTCGCGACCAAAAGACTTATACTGAATGTCTCCGTTTCGGCGGTATTGATATTCAAAATAACGTCACTCACAGAGTGCTTTCCGTTTCACATCGCCCCACTGTACGTCACACTTGGAGTACCAGAAGACCGCTTCCAAGCATTAAGTGTACTTTTCCATGTGTACGTATACTATACTGTACAATGCACTGAAGTTAAGGCTAAACTCAGTTTCATGACCATCATAAACGTTCACTTGTGATGGTGACGAAACAAATAGGGCTTTTTAATATTTTGTCTCTTCATATTTTATAGCAGGCTTTTATGTGTTACACAAAAGCTTTATTCTCGTTGAAAAATCTTTAACAGATGCCATATTCTTCAATTAGCTTGTGTACGAAACTAACTTAATTTCTTTATTGTTATCATATGCCTATTGAAGTAAACTAGGACCCAAACGAAATAGCCAGAAAGTGGTCTGGCAACTGCCACCTGCATCTGCACAATACCTTCCCGCTTTTTTGGGGAAGAGGTAGATGCAAGAAAGAAAAAGAAAAAGAGGAAGGAAGCTTTTAAAGAATAAAGTGACTAATTCTTCCGCGAAAATTACTCAAATAACTTCTTTTCAGAATTTTTTGGTGCATGTAAAAAATTCCAGTTAATCAAGAGTAATAAAAATTTTCCTATTAAAGCGTACCTTTTAATTTGGCAACATGCCAAAACTCGGAAGTGGCAACATGCCGAAACTCAGAAAATTAGTTTATTTCTTCGTATTTAATGAAAGGCCCCTTTTAGAAGGGGGAGGAGGGTGACGTAAGAGGAGGCTATGGTCAGTGAATACTTCAAGCCCATTTTGGAGGCTTTTTGTTCACTGCCGACAACATCACTGTAGGCTGTATTCTGATGTTCCAAATAAACTGAAATTGAAATTGAAAATACCAATATAAAAACGGCCACCACGTATGTCCCCTGCGCAAGAAGTAATACGTTGCACTTTACAAAAATAGTCTGTCGGGTAATGGCGGCACCCCATTTGACTAAGCAAAACAGTGGGATATATCAAATGTTATTTTTTGTTCGTAGATCCAACCTAAAAAATCGAGTAATCGATACGGCATAGTATGGCATGGAGGGCGACAGTTGCAGTGTTTAACTTCTGTAGGTAATTATGACGTAATTGCAAAAACAACGTATGTCACGATCACTACACTACAGTAAAATCAAAGCCATTTCTACTTTCCTTTACTTCATTGTCTGTTTATTGGATTAGGAAATGAAGTAAAGTTATTCGGGGTAATAAAGCGGTGGTAGTTGTGTGGTGGTGGTTAAGCATGCCGCTGTCTTTTCTTCGTCTTTTTTGTCATCGCTGTCCGATTCTTGCGTGATGTCTTAATCAGGCCTTTGTTTTTCATTCTTGATTCACGTGGGGCCTTTCCACCATAATTCACTGTCCAGCAAACGTTTCATCTTCATCCCTCTTGTCATCAAATCCGCAGAATTTTCATCACCTTTAACATAACCCCATTGACTCTCATTGGACTTGCTTTTAATTTCTGCTGCGTGGTTGCGAACAAACAGATCTCTCGTCTTGTTTGACTTCATCCAGCATAACACAATCTGAGAGTCAATCCAGAATTTCAAACTCTTTAGTTTCCTGACGAAATTCTCAGTTATGTGACTGACCAATCTGACTAATATTGTGGCCGCCAACAACTCAAATCTTGCTAGTGTGATCTTTTTGATTGGAGCGACTCTACCCTTTGCAATGATCAAATTGGCTTCATTGCTTCCATCGGAGTATTCTGTTACAATGTATGCTGCTGCTCCATACGCCATTGGACTCGCATCAGAGAACACGTGTAGAGTCGATGCTTTCACTTCAGCTTGCCTGTTTTCATAGCATCTGTTAACGGTGAAGTCACCTAAGTGCTGAAGCTCCTCCGACCAGTCCTTCCAAGCTGATCTATGCTGGCTTGGTAACGGGTCATCCTATTTCAGTTTATCCATCCAAATTTTTTGCAGCAATATTGCTACGTAGCTGACGTATCAGCGGTGAAAAGACGACAACGAGGAAGTGCTCTGTCGGTTGCGCGTGCTGCTTCCATCTTAGTCGACGCCATACGCATCATTTTGAATATAGATTTTAAATAGACACACCTCGTGTCATTTTTACGTAACATCTTTGTGGTGCACGTGCTGGGTACTTCCCCGTCTTCATCACGAAGCTCCGCAACGGCCGCATCATCATAGGTCCAATCATGTCACAGGTTGAACAACGATCGTCCTCGCCACCTGCCCCTACCGTGACTTCTACATACGTCGTTCTACCTCCTGCTCGTGATCCCGGTGTATTTTCCGGTCAGGATGGCGTTGACGTCGACAAATGGATAAACCGGTACGGACGGGTCAGCGCAAGCTATAGGTGGGACCCGACTCTTATGCTTGCCAATGTGCTTTTTTACCTCGATGGCCCACCGCGCGTGTGGTTCGAGACGCACGAAGCGGAAATTACGAGCTGGGACTCCTTTAAAGAAAAGATCCGCGACCTTTTTGGCGACACCATTGGGCGGCAGATCGCAGCGCGGAATCAACTGGCGGCCCGTGCACAGACGTCGACGGAGTCGTACGTCGCGTACATTCACGACGTCATCGCCCTATGCCGCCAGATTGACGAGCACATGAGTGAGTCGGAGAAAGTGGCCCATGTGCTGAAAGGCATAGCAGACGACGCATTTAATCTACTAGTTTACAACAACGTTGCCACCGTCGACGCCATCATCAAAGAGTGCCGGCGGTTCGAAGAAGCCAAGAGCCGCCGTATTACTCAGCGATTCACCCGGCTGCCCAACACGGCCGCGACCTCATCGTGTGAAGCCGCCCGCCAGTCCCCGACGTATGACAACGTCACACGTGTTGTTCGTCGGGAAATCGAAGCCGCCTGTCCGGCTCCTCTTCAGCCACCCGTTTTCACAACGCTCGCCTCTGACCAACAACAGTCGTCAGTGGCGTTAATACAAGCTGTGGTGAGGCAGGAGTTTGCGAACCTCGGACTTCCCTCAGCATGTCCCCTGACTCGCCTTGAAGTCCCGTCCTACTCCCGAGGACACGCTCGCCGTTCACCTCGAACAATGCCCTTCCGTAACCCTTTGAAATGGCGAACACCCGACGACCGACCTATTTGTTTTTCCTGCCACCAGCCTGGGCACGTTTCTCGCTATTGCCGCCGCCGTTGGTAAAACCAACCACGTCAGACTTTCTCTACCTCGGCGCTCATGCATCCGACGAGCCCTCGACGTTCAGACGCCACACCCTTCAATTTATATTCGTCGTCATCTTACGAGCCTTCCACTGACGCCCCTTTGCCCGGTCGCCGCTACTCTGACGCCCCTTCGTCCGGTCGCCGCAGCTCTCGCTCCCCGTCGCCGCTACGTCGCCAATCCCGCTCTCCGCCACCTCGGCTCTTTTCCTCGCCGAGGTTCTCTGGACGACCGCAGCAGGAAAACTAGATATTGCAGCTTATACAGGTGAAGCTGCAATACCAATGACGACCGAAAATCCTCTACTGACGCTTCCCACGCACCATAGCCTGCTTGAAGTACAAGTCGACCATGTTCCTGTGACCACCCTCATTGACACAGGTGCGCACCTGTCTATTATGAGCGCTTCTCTACGCTGCCGCTTACAAAAGATTATGACGCCATCTACGACGCAGGCAATACGTGTTGCTGATGGCGGTACTGTACCAGTAATCGGAATGTGCACTGCTCGTGTCAGCATTGCCGGTCGTCACGCCGTGGTCCTTTTTGCCGTGCTAGCCTGCTGCCCTCATGACCTCATACTTGGCCTTGATTTTCTTTCGGCACACTCGGCTTAAATTGATTGTTCGTCTGGTACCCTCAGCCTTGATCTACCAATATTTGCCGACTACTCTGCAAAGCCCACCAGCCGCTTGAGTCCAACCACTTTCGTTCGCCTGCCACCTCGAGCCGCCACGTGCGGGTCTTTGTCATCGACCCCTCCCGTTCCTGACGGTGATTATATCGTTACGCCAATTACTGACGTTCGGCTGACGCGCAGTGTTACTGTGCCCTATACCATTGCGACCATAGCGGATAACTGTGTGTTACTTCCGCTCCTTAACTTTGGTTTCACCCCTCAAGTGTTGCCCTGCCAGATGTCTCTAGCCCAGCTAACTGCCATAACAGAGGACGATGTCAGTGTTGTCGCTGTATCTGCTCCTGATCGAAGCGCAGTCTCACGGTCACCCAGCTCAGATGATGGTATGTTTCGAAACATGATTGGATCGGAGCTGTCGCCTCACCAGGCCGACGCTCTCTGCCAAGTTTTGGCCTCATACAGTGACATTTTCGACACCGACGATCGTCCCTTGGGCCAGACTAAAATTGACACTCACCGAATCAACACTGGTGACTCTGCGCCCATTCACCATCGGCCGTACCGCGTGTCAGCATCTGAGCGAGAAGTGATTCAGAAAGAAGTTTCCAAAATGCTTACGAAAAACGTAATCGAACCATCAACGAGCCCTTGGGCATCGCCTGTGGTATTAGTAAAAAAGAAAGACGGCTCATGGCGTTTCTGCGTTGATTATCGCCACCTCAACACAATTACCAAAAAAGACGTGTATCTTATACCACGCATTGACGATGCCCTTGATTGCCTCCATGGCGCCACATTCTTTTCATCTCTCCACCTCCGATCTGGCTACTGGCAAATTGCTGTAGATGACATGGACTGAGAAAAGACCACCTTCGTTACCCCTGACGGCCTTTACCGATTCAAGGTCATGCCGTTCGGGCTCTGCAACGCTCCAGCAGCCTTCGAGAGAATGATGGACACGCTCCTACAAGGATTTAAATGGTCGACATGTTTGTGTTACCTGGACGACGTGATCATTTTCTCACCTACCTTTGCAACCCACCTTGAACGCCTTTCGACCATTATATCCATATTTCGACGGGCTGGCCTGCAGCTCAATTCCTCCAAGTGCCACTTCGGTCTTCGTCAGATTACCGTATTGGGTCACCTTGTTGACGCTGCCGGCATACGGCCAGACCCGGCGAAAGTGCGCGCTTTAACAAGCTTCCCAGTCCCACGCTCTGTCCATGATGTTCGCAGTTTTGTGGGCCTCTGCTCCTACTTTTGCCGGTTCGTGAAAAACTTTGCGGCACTCGCACGGCCACTCACCGACCTTCTCAAACAAGACGTCCCATTTTCTTGGGGCCCTCCTCAAGCTGACGCCTTCTCTCAGCTAATCACCGCTCTAACGACACCTCCTAATCTTGCACATTTCGACCCCGATGCTCCCACAGAAGTGCGAACAGACGCGAGTGGTCATGGAATTGGTGCAGTTTTGGCGCAAATTCAGCGGGGCAACGACCGTGTAGTCGCGTACGCGAGCCGTCTGCTTTCTAAGTCTGAACGCAATTATTCTATAACAGAACGGGAATGTCTCGCTCTTGTTTGGGCGGTTTCGAAATTCCGTCCTTACTTGTATGGCCGCCCTTTCCGTGTCATCACAGATCACCACGCGCTGTGTTGGCTTTCCTCTCTGAAGGCCCCCACTGGACGACTTGGTCGTTGGGCATTACGCCTACAGGAGTATTCCTACTCGGTTGCTTATAAGTCTGGACGTCTCCATCTAGACGCCGATTGCTTATCCCGCTACCCTGTTGATGAGCCCGACGAACCAGACATCGAGCCTAGCCTCAGCGTCATGTCAATGTCCCTGTTTCTTCAGATTGGTGATGAACAACGTCGTGATGCTTCTCTGCGACAACTTATTGACCGTCTCGAATCTGCTCCGAACGACACGTCACTTCGCATGTACGTCCTCCTGAATGGCACGCTGTACCGTCGCAGCCTCCAGCCAGATGGCCCTGAGCTCCTTCATGTCGTGCCGAAAAATTTGCGTTCAACCGTGCTGCACGAGCTTCACGATGAACCAACTTCTGGTCATCTGGATGTATCTCGGACGTACGACCGCGTGCGTCGCCGCTTTTTTTGGCGCGGTCTCGCCCGGTCCGTTCGCCGTTACGTGTCCTCCTGCGAAAAATGCCAACGTAGGAAGCGACCTACTGCGCCCCCGGCTGGACTTCTTCAACCGATCTCCATCCCAACCGAACCTTTCTTCCGTGTTGGTATAGATCTTCTCGGTCCTTTTCCCGAGTCGAAATCGGGCAACAAGTGGGTCGCTGTTGCTATAGACTACGCGACTAGGTATGCCATCACTCGAGCGCTCCCCACCAGCACCGCTACTGACGTTGCGGACTTTTTGCTTCACGACGTCATCCTACAGCATGGCGCTCCTCGCCAATTACTCACAGATCGTGGCCGCGCATTTTAGTCCCGTGTGATCGACGATCTTCTGCGCTCTTCCTCGACGCACCACAAGCTGACCACTTCCTACCATCCCCAAACAAATGGCCTTACCGAACGGCCAAATCGGACCCTAACGGACATGCTCGCGATGTATGTGTCCTCCGACCACCATGACTGGGACCTGGCGCTAGCTCACGTGACCTTCGCGTACAATTCTTCGCGCCAAGACACCACTGGTTATTCACCCTTTTATTTGCTTTATGGCCGTAACCCGACGTTACCACTCGAAACCTTACTTCCAACCACTACAACGCCGTCAACCGAATATGCACGCGACGCTATTGCTCGTGCCGACCACGCACGTCAGATCGCCCGCTCTAGACTTTCGGCTTCGCAAGCCACCCAGAAAGCCATCTACAACAGCCGGCATGCTGACGTTCACTTCTCACCCGGTTCTCTCTTTCTCCTGTGGTGCCCAGTTCGTCGAGTTGGCTTATCAGAGAAGTTATTGTCTCGCTACATGGGTCCTTACCGTATCATCCGCCAGGTAACCGACGTCACCTATGAGATCATTCCTGCATCTGAGACCACAAGCCTGCCTGCAACCACACCCAGTGATGTTGTGCACGTCAGCAGGCTAAAACCTTACCACCTGCCTACTGAAGACCGTAGTTATTGTGCACCGAGACGGCGCTTTTACCGCCGGGGGGGTAATCCTACGTAGCTGACGTATCAGCGTTGAAAAGACGACAACGAGGAAGTGCTCTGTCGGTTGCGCGTGCTGCTTCCATCTTAGTCGACGCCATATGCATCATTTTGAATGTAGATTTTAAATAGACACACCTCGTGTCATTTTTACGTAACAATATTTTTGCTCTGACTGGAAATGGTGTCAAAAAACCCAAAGGGTCATATAGCCTTGCCGTGTCCTGCAAAACCTGTCTTTTTGAGAGTTGTCTCATGTCCTTGTCATTTCGCCATGTAGTGTCGGGACAGCTCAACACGTCGTCTACGAAATTCCATTTCAGTCCCAAAATCTTGATTTGTCCCTCTTTTCTTATCCCTCGATCCAGATCCTCTGCCTCTTCATCAAAGAGTTTTCTTATCTCAGCGTCATTTGAAATCCATTTTCTTAAATTCATTCCCGCATAGCGAAAAATATCTTGTGCTTCTTTGTGTATCTTTTTCGATGTCAAGTATACATCGGCTCCTAGTAAAACGTCATCGACGTAGATTCCTTTCCAATGTAGCGCCACAACTGCAGGACATTTTTCTTCGAATTTATCCAAATGTCGATGAATTGTGGCCGCTAAAAGGAAGCTACTTGGTGTAGTTCCGAAAGTAACTCTCGTCATCCTCCATGTTTTTATTTTCGGGGTTGGCATATCTTCGCGGGGTATTCTTTCCCACCACATGAATCGCAGAGCGTCTCGGTCATTTTCATGCATCTTCATCTGCAAGAATGTTTTTTCCACGTCGGCTGACATAGCGATCTTGTGATGTCGAAAGTTCATCAGAAGCTTTTGATGTTGAAGTTTAGGTTTGGCCCCTTTTCCAAGTTGTCATTCAAGGATTCACCTGGATTCTGTCTTGACAATGCGTCAAATACAATCCGTATTTTTGTCGTTGTTCTGTCCTTCTTAATTACTACTTGATGGGGCAAGTAGTATACAAATTTGTTCTGTATATCGGATCCAGCATCTTATTCGACGTTTTTCAGCTATTTCTTGCTCGAAGTACTCTCGAATAGCTTTGTCATAAGCTAAGAGTTTATCTTTATCCTTGCATAATTTCTTGGTCACCTGGAAAAGCCTCTTCTCTGTAATCTTGTGTTGTCGTTCAAAGTCACGTTTTCCTTCCATAGTAGCCGCACTTGGTATCTTCCTGCCTTGAACTCCATTATTTGTCGGACGTAGTCTAGCACATGTTCATCATTCATCTTTGTTGCTCGTTTCTCCTTGATGCCCACGTTTTCCAAGTCCCAGAATCTTTGCAGTTCGTCCACAGTCGTGTCCGACTTGGCACTGACCTTGAGTACCATAACCGTCGATGATTTCATCGGCACACAATGAAGTCCTACAGGACCTTGGACCGTCCATCCCAATAGTGTTTCTAATGCCATTATTTTTGGATGATTCTCGCAAATGCGACCAGTGACTACAGTCCAGTAATAATCTGCTCCAGTTAATATAGAAGTTTTCATACTTTTTCTTTCTTTGTCTGTCTTCTCGTTGTCATCAGCCAAACAAATTCCCATCGATCTTGCTCTTTCGTGTATTGTCAACGGTGGCGATGGTAGGACTTCACAGGACATAACTTCTATCTCCAGTGCCTCAATCGTGACTGGCTCCGATGTGGGATCTTTCTTCACGCTGACCTCGACGACTTTCATGTCTATTTCCATCTCTCCTTCTCCAAATGATCCTACAGTAATCCTTTCGGATATTTTTACCTTGCACGCTAGTTTTCTTGACAATCTTTTGAGGATTAATGTCCTCTGACTCCCGTTGTCCAGCAGAATCCGTGCGTAGCACCCGCTGTCTTCTCCCTCCGTCCACGAAAAGACTGTCTGCAGTAGTATGCACTTGTGTTCATCAGACTGCTGTGCGTGCATGTTGCAGGACTTGCTGGTGTCTAACCGGTCAGGTTCGCGCTTTTACGCACTTGCTCAACATCATTACCGCTTTGCTGCTGTGCTGACATTCCTGCAGGCGTACGTGGTCGGCACATGGATGTCGCGTGCCTTCTCTTGCATGTTTTGCAGCGTACGTTAGCGCGGCATATCTTCGCCGTGTGGTGAAGTTTGGTGCATCTCAAGCACCTTCGTTCTCGTTGCAAGGCTTCTTTCTTCTGTTGCATACTAATGCTTCTTCTGCAATCTTCCGTGTAGTGTCCAGTCATCTCACAGAAGATGCATTTTTTTCATCGAGGTGCTTTGAAGCGCAGATATACTAGTCCTCCTCATACTGTGCGGTGACTGGGTAACGCCGTATTTTTCCTCTCGAGTTTCTTCTCTGCTGCGTATATACATGTTTAAAAACTCCATAATTTCTTTCAAACTGCTCGTGCTGTCTCTTGACGCTGAGTACGATTCCGTAGTTGCTGGTCTGTTGTCATCTTTCTTTAATTATTTCATCTTCATCTCAATCCTCATATCCACCGGTAGCGCAGATTTTACAACAGGAGCTATCACTGCGGCGTAACTACCCATTTCCACTCCTAATGACTGCAATGCTCGTGTATTCATTTGCAACTTTTGGAAGAGTTTCTTCAATGCATCTACATCTTTAGGACTCTTCACTGCTTCCAAGTTTTCAAGCTCTTTTATGTAGGTTTCTTTCAAATTATCTTCTCGTCCGAAGGTTTCTTTCAGAAGAGCGACTCCATGCTCGTAATTTTGATCAGAAAACTGCAAACCTTCTATGAGGGACGCAGCCTCCCCGCTCAGAGACGCAAGAAGGTTATTAAATTTTTGATTCTTCGGCATGTTCGCTCTGTTATGCACCGATGTTTGGAACTGATGCCAACACCTTGGCCATGCTGTTTTTTCTCATCATACTTGATCATTTCAAAGCGTGGCAACTTAACAAGCTCTTGCGTCTCCGAGATTTGGTTAGTACCTTGCACTGAACTCACCTGTTCTGTGACTGTTCTCGTAGTCAGTTGCGTCGCTTGTTCTAACTCGCGTAATCGCTCCTCTATTTTTGTCGTTGCAGCGATGATCTTCATCTCATAATGCAAAACTCTTTCAAATTCTGCCTCCGCGTCGTCTTCTTCAATGAACTGTTCTATGTGTTCGTTAACTTGTCTTAGCGTCTGTGACACGCTCTTCATCTGGTTCAGAAGCGTTATAAGTTGCGCTCGATGGGCGTATTCTTTTATCTTCTCATTGATTTCGCTCGTAAGCGTCGTCACATTTGCTCAAAGTGTCTTCCGCTTCTTCGATAGGACCTCTTTATTCATGCCTAAAACGTGTTGAAAGAGCTCTTGCCTTTTTATGTGCGTCTCCAACAGTCGTCGGTCGTGGTCCTTCTCTCGACGGTTAGTCCTTGAGCCAGACGCCACTGCTTCGTTTTTCAACCCGTTGTTGCGAATGGGGTTGAAGTCTGTGCGTCTGTCTTCAGATCATCCTAGTCACGGCACCATGTTTCAGAAGGACCAGAGAGACCGCGGAACCGATACGTCTTCGGTTTATTGTTGACAGAACAGGAAAAATAAAAAATATGCAGAGAGTGCCCCTGGCTACTTCTTCTTCCTCGCCTCCGAGCTCCATCTTCAATCTGTTTTCTACACAGGGATCCCAAAAGTTCACAAATATGCGGTTTATTTATTTATTTATTAGAATACCCTCAGGGCCCGTAGGGCATTACAGAGGGGGTGGGTACAACATATATAACACACAAGAAAAAAACACAAAATAAAAAAACAAGTGTCAGATGCGCAAATCAGAAAGGCAACATAAGTCAACTAAAAATGTATAAGAATTCAAGCACATACAAGACAAAGATAGATAAACGAAACTGCGTATAGTTACAAGCATTGCTGAGAAATGGCAGTCTTGAATAACAAAGGGTCTGTTATTGATACAACGGAAGAGGGAAGGTGGTTCCAATCGGCGGCTGTTTTCGGTAAGAAGGCTGCTGAAAAGAATTTGGTGCGGCAAAACGGAATGGCAACCTTATGCTGATGATCAATGCGCGATGAGTGGTATGATGGTTGTGAAATGAGGTCTCGCTTCATTGATGGATTGTGGAAAAATATCTTATGAAAAAAATGCAGTCGCGCCAGTTTCCTCCGGACAGTTAAATTAGGTAGGTCAAGGTTAGATTTCATTTCTGATATGCTAGCAGTACGGGAATAATTAGAACAAATGAACCGAACTGAGCGGTTCTGAACAGATTCTAACGCGTTAATTAAATTTTGCTGCACGGGATCCCATATAGCGGACGCGTACTCAAGCTTTGGGCGAATTAGTGATCGGTATAATAGAATTTTGAAGGACAGCAGAGTGCGAGAAAAGTTGCGGCGTAAGTATCCTAGCGTTCGGTTAGCGTTATTACAGATGTAGGTAACATGCGTGTGCCAAGATAGATTGTTGGTAATGTAAACGCCGAGGTACTTATATGAAGAGACATGCTGGAGGGGAACGGCGTTAATTCTGTAGGTACAGGGGGAAGAAATAGATCGCCGGGTTATTGACATGCATTTAGATTTGTTAGAGTTGAGAGTCATAAGCCATTTATTGCACCAAGTTGAGACAGTGTCAAGGTCTGACTGTAGAAATTGGTTATCATATTCATTGTTTATTTCGCGGTAAATTACACAATCATCTGCAAATAGCCTTATAGCGGAGTTAATGCTGTCTGGGAGATCATTAATATATATAAGAAAAAGTAAAGGGCCTAATACGGAACCTTGGGGTACGCCGGATGTTACTTTAGAAAGAGGTGAGTTGTAGCCAATAGTTGTTACAAACTGAGTGCGATTAGTCAGAGAGCATTCAATCCATAATTTTTATAAAATTTTTTTCCAAGCGGGATGCTATTTCGAACAAGCAGTATTTTTCAATACAGAGTGCATTACAAACATCTCGGACAGCGAAAAGTTACTGGACAACCATCTATTTTTAGCGCGAAGCTATAAGCAAATCGATCAAAATTTTGAAATAAGGGCACCTCTTAGATGCCGAATATTTGGTCCTGCGGTTTTGGATTCTTGGTACAAGCGGGTAAACGTCAATTGCCCTTTTGTAACCCCTCTTGGATGTTGTAGAATTGTTGTCAAAGCTCAGAAAAGGTGTATCTAATTGTGTATTAAACCAGAGATATACGCTCGCAGTGCCTCGCCACAAGTTCCGAGACAATGTGACATTGAGAAATGTCCATCATAAAAACGAAGCAACATCAATGCATCTAGCGGACCACAACAACGAAGGATATCATGCGGAACTCGTGTTGGATGTGTTTACGAACCACAAGCATGTGCGTGCCTTTGTATTTTTTTGTAATATATATTATTTTTTGGGACATAATAATGGTTCAAAATCACGATATGAGTATGAGGCACACCATCATAGGAGGCATCGGAAAGTGTGACCATCGGGTGTTCTTCAACGTTTACTTCCATCACGCACTAAAGAAGTCTCTAAAAGTCCGCCGCCACAAAAATGTAAACGCCATGGCCGGGATCGAACCCCAGACCTTTTGGTCAGCATCTGTGCACCTTGCACATTTTCGTCAATCGTGGTGGACGTTATTTCTTCGTAATTGCTTTCGAAAAGTGTTGTCATGCAAGCGTCACAAGTTACCGAAGGCCGAGGAATGACATTTTTGAGATATAAGTTTTATTTGGTATTTATTCGACTTGAAGTTTTAAATATCACGGCGTAGTAAGAAACGATATAGGCGAAAAAGTGGATGTGCAAATTGCACTTCTCTTGCACTCCTCTTGCAATAATCTTTTTTTTGTATTACCGGCCTTTTGGGTAATAAGGAATAATTACCAGAGGTGAGCAAGTGGCAATACATTATTTATGAGCTATAAGAGACACTTGTACGATTCGAGCCTTTTGAAACTATTTTTTGTGTCATAAGTACTTCTCAATAACTTGTTCTGACAGTATATGTGGACACAATAAAGATAATTTTTTTACATGGCAAACAATTTGTGACGTCATTATGAGTTGAAATGTTTTTTTTTCTCTTTCAGCACAGTGTTACAGGTACTTTAGACAAAATTTAGGGGAACCCGGATCTTTGCCTTTAGGAGTTTACCGCGATAGTGACATCCTGTTCACAGTGCTTACTTCAGACACTTAGTGAATGACACTTAGTGCTCAAGAGTTTTGCCCACGTTCTTCGGGTCATGGCCGGAGCAAGATGGGCCCCTTCGGAGGCAGCTCTCCTGCAACTGTACTAATCTTTATTCGTAGGGTACTTACGATACAGCATGTCCGTGCTTTCAAACATGAAACCCAGTTGTGCGAGCACACTAGAAAGCATCCAAGCTCAAGGGTTGCGCACATGTTTGGGCTTACCTCAATGCACATCAACCAAGAGAACTCTCGCCGAAGCTCGGGCTTGTCCAATTAAAGTATATGTGCACTGCGAGCCTCTTCGAGTCCACCTTCGCCTGTTGACTTGACACAGGCAACTTCCCTATCAGCGCTCCCTGCCAGCCACCGAGACTGCAGTTATTCAAGAGCTATATCGCGGCTCGAGAACATCATACCGCCACGATTCTCTCCCTCACGTGTTCCTGAGACACCACTGTGGCTCCTACCTAGACCTCTTGTCATACCTAATATTGCTGGGATTATGAAGAAGTCCCTTGTATCATCAATTGGCCTAAAACAACTTACACTGGAGCACATTTTTACTATGTACGACGGTGTGGCACACGTATATACTGATGGATCTACCACGTCGCGTACTTCCGCCGCAGCCTTTGTCATCCCACAGATCAAGATAACTCGACGTTTCAAGATAGATCACAAGACCACATCAACAGCCGCGGAAGTTGTTGCTATTCGGGAGGCGATACGTTTCATGTCGACATAACCCGCTCGTAAATGGACGATACTGTGTGATGCCAAAGCTCCTCTTCAAACCATCGATGGCCTCATGAGACAAGGTCCATATCATACTTTATCGATCGAAATAGCAGAGCTTCTTGGCATCGCTACAAAAAATGGAGATGATGTAACATTTCAATGAATACTGCTCATTGTGGCATAATGGGCAATGAAGTGGTGCACGCTGAAGCTAAGAGAGCTTTAAATAGTACCCCGGAAGTGTGTATCGCATTTTCTCGACAAGACACTAACATCTTACTTCGACGCGTAATGTACAATTCCATCTTAGAGCACTGGCAGAAACCAGAACACCGGCACAAGCGGCTACACAAATGGAACCCGGAAATGAAGTCCCGTATGCCTCACAAGTTAAAGCGAAGCATCTCATGCATTATCCACCGCATTCGCCTCGGTGTGGCTTACACGAGACGTTACACCCACTTGATTGGCTGTAATGACACAGGTCCAATTGTGGTCACTGTCGGTTGCCAGAAGCAATCGAACATTTATTTTGCGACTGTCCAGCATATGCAAGCGAACGTCAGCCACTGGTATCTCTGATTGGCCGACATGTTAGTCGACCATTAACCGATGAGGTTGTGTTAGGTCCGTGGCCTAACGCCAGCAGCACACATGTGGTTATACGAGCCGTGATCGCTTTCTTAGAAGTCACTGGACTGAATGCACGTCTGTAGAGTTACCCAGCCTAATAAGAAGGTATCATCTCTCTACCTTATCATCGTCATTCATCACTCTTTCACTCCCCACTCACCCTTCCCCAGTGTAGAGTAGCAGGCCAGAGCAAACTATAGCTCAGGCCAACCTCTCTATCTTTCTGTAAATAAATTAACTCTCTCTCTCTCTAGTGAATGAAACCTTTTCGAATTTGCTATGCACCCATTACATGGCCGTAAGGAAATAGACGCAGTAGCATGTGTGCCTTTTGTAGTGAAGTACCGGGTTTGAACTACGGAGACAATATGATAATCACATATTCGGACGTCTCTTGGCAAGGGACACTTGTACCACGCATAGCTACTGCACTGTTTTATGTTGCATTGTGAAACATGTATACAGGACGCGTGTGCTTTGAAACATGAAAGCTACTTTACTGCATTTCAATGCAGAGGAAGTTCCTTTCACTGTTTTCACGAGCAGAGGCGTGGCCATATGATATAACATCCACTGACCACGCAAGCGACCCGGGTACAATCCCCACTTGGACACAAACAACCCTGGTTATGTCCCAAATGTACTCTAGCAATTTCTCTAATGTATTATGTTTGCATTGTTCAGGATTGTTTGGTCAAGCATAAGATGATGATTTTCGCTGACAAACAATGACGTCGATGCCGACGCTGGAGTTTCTGGGAAACAAGCTGTTTATGACTATAGCGTTAAAGAGCAGCGGCATGCCACTGCAATAGATTTGAGGACCCATGCATGGCACCAGTAAGGCTCCAATGAAAAGTTTTCTTTCAGTTGAAAAATTTTCCACGCATAGAATGAAATGTGCTAACGGAAGACAAATGAATTGCAGATTACAAGCACGTTTTTCACAGCGTGGTATAAGATTGTGCTGATGATTGTGCTGATTGTGTTGTGAAAGTTTCAAGTACAAATCGAGCTATTGAGGTTAGGCAAGAGTTACCTCGGCGGCTTCGTAAACGCTTCGATGCATTCATGAAAAATTTTGTTTTCGTTTATTTTGCTCGACTGTATTACGTGCAGATGATATGGGATGATTGCACTCGGCAATGTTCTGATTTGACAATTTTTGCAAAAGATATGGCGAAACGGGTAATAAAAAACCAATATTTCACTACCTAGCTTTCAGTGTCTCAAATAAAACACTAATTACGTTTATCTAGAAAAGGTACGGCGGAAATAGAGGTTTTTATTTTCCGTGTTTATTGTTTCATTATTAGCTTGAATCGCCTCGCTGGTATTTCTATCCATTTCTCCTAAGCTCGCGGTGAATGACGTTTTGTGACTAAGAGTTCGTTCGTGGCACTAAGATGTACAAAGCAACCATACCAACTTGAGGTGGTCAACCCCTAGTCTTCAATAAGAAATAAAAAAGTACATGTGGATGAGACGTAATACACGGAATCATAATATTCAAACAAACGATCCTTCTTTCCGGTCTAAACTATTCTTCGGAAAATTAGGTCTTTGAGGGAATGAAGTCGAACACCACCGATTATTTCACACATGTGTGACAATTCAGTACAAATACTGATCATTATCAGCAAAATATCATTCATTTTCTGTCTTACAAAGATTAACGACCCTAACATTTCAACTTGTCTCCTGGCTTCCAGGTTGTTTTAACAGGAATTCAAACTACTTATTCAAATAACGGAGCGTAAAAGCCCTGCCAGGCTACAAAAAAGTTATCATGAAATACTCCTAGAGGCCAGTAACAAAGCCATCGCAGTTCTAAAACAAATACTGAATTACATCTTGCTGCTGGTCAGTAAACATAACGTAGAGCTGGCCGCATCCCAATAAATACCTTTTATAGCACAGCGTCATTTCGAAATACCAATATTGCTCAAACTCGAAGGCGACTGCACCTAATGAGCTCATCTTATATGCCACATAGGAAATTACCGACGCTTACTCATTCTGCCCACAATGGCCCATGCGTTCGGTGGGTCAATTGTGGAAACACTTCCTCTTTTTTTTTAATAGCTTGATTGTCAAAGCAAGAACCGAGAACTTCCGCTAGTGTTTGATTGCGTTGGTATGAGATGTGGCACATATGAAATGGTGGAGCTTCGCACCGATACGGAAGTCGCAGTAGCTGTCTCTGTGAGCACCTCGAAGAATGAGTTCTCCAATTAAAACTTCTACGTTTGTATCCTTCAAGATTGATTCATTATTGCCATTTCAAGTCGAGGCCCTCAGCCTTCTTTTCCAACATATTTCAAACAAAAGCGTCCTCCTTCTGCCTACTTGCCATGGCGAGCTATTAAGCTGGGGCCGATGTTCAACGCCATCACGCATTCATTGTCCGAATTGCCCTCTCTAGATGGCATTACTGAAAGCCCGCATACCAAACGTTCCTTCTAAACAGCTGTTTTTCCCTAGTTTTCTTTATATCCCATCTTGATTTTCGATCATCTCTAGCATCCAGTCTACTTCAATTTGGCACTTCTCATATACCTTTGTGCTTTCTGCATTATGAAAAAATCCCACCGCGAGGAGCTCTGCGATCACTCGCCCGTAATTGGGAGCCAGTAGCTCGTTTCCTCTTGTATATTTGTATTTTCTTCCTTTCAATTAATTTTTTTACAAATTAAGTATGCAATACCTTAGGTAGAAAATGATTTTATTCAGCATGTGATGCTTTACAGCTCTACAGATGCTGTTCGGTAACTGAGGTGATATCCTTCCTACAGCCCTACACCGAGAGCTTTGTGAAATTCCTGCAATTCGTGCAAGAGTGACGTTGTGATAAACACGTGAACAATTTACACCTTAGGTACGTCTGCAGTTAACCACACTACTGACGCTGTTTCTGCGGACGCTTAATAGATACAGAAGAGTCCAACTTTTGGAAGGTACGGATACCGTGGTGGCTCCATTTTCGATGGTGGTTGTGGTGGTAAAAAACATTTATTTCAGAAAAAGTTTACTATAGAGTGCCGACGTGGCGCATCGGCGTGCTAGAGTGGCCAGACCCTATTCCGGGACGCCAGTGGAGCTGAAATCTTCGCTTGCGCGCTCCATCAAGAAGCGTTGCGCAGCCAAGGTAGAGCAGTCGAGCAGGTGCTCCTCCCAAGCCTCTCTAGTTGGGATAGGGGAAGGGGATGAGGAAGGAACGGGATTACTTGGGCAAGATGCTACGACATGATATGTGTCGGCGAGGACATGACAGGTTGAGCAGGTGCCATCGATTTCCGGCAAAAAGTGCGTGGCGACCGCCGGACTGATAAATGTGTTCGTCAGCAGGCAGCGTAGCAGTCGTTCGTCCGCTTTCTCCAAACCACATGCGGGGTCCTGGTAGAGGCGGCATGAAGCCCGGTAATACGCCAAAATTTTGCGAAAGCGCGTCCGGTTGGTGTTGCCAGATTCCGTCTCGGGGCATGGAGGGGCAACGGCCCGGCTAGGAGAAGCGCGGGCAGTGGCATTTGCCGCCTCGTTTCCGGTTGGTGCGTGAGGTAGGGTGAAAGGCGGCCAAAGCTATGGCAACCTCATCAGCATGCGTTACTGTGTCTGCTAGAAAGGAGAGGCCATCGACGTGTTTGCCCTCTGTAATCACGGCCGCCGTGAAGTGACCCGAGGAGGAGGGGCCCGAGACGTCCACGTAGAAAACACCAGGACGATTGGAGTGTAGCGTATGAAGGGCCACGGCGCGTGCTAGTCTACGGCCAGGATGGAGGTCGGGGTTCATATTACGGGTTAGAGGTTCCACCCATAGCTTTTGACGCCAGAGCTGTGGTACCGGCTGCTGAGGGTCTTGGTCAGATGTCGGGTTAAGGCCAAGTTTGTGTAGAAGACGGTGCCCTGAAGGCGTCTGCGACAGTCGATTGATTTGGTTAATCCTATGAGCTTCGCGCATCTCTGCAAAGGTGTTGTGTACCCCCCAAGCCGTGAATCGGCTGTTGGAAGTTGCAATAGGTATAGCGCGTTCGTATACTGAACGAAAAAGAACGATGCAGGAGAAAGTACTTGAAGCCCATGTGTACTTTGATTTTGAGGCACGTTAAAGAGCCCCAGGCGGTGTAAATTATCTGATCCCTTCACAATGGCGTCTCTCCTAACAATATCGTAATTTGGGACGTTAAATCCGCATAATATTTATTTAGATAGGGAACCGTCTGTAATGTCATCCAAAAGTTTCCTGTACTGATATGTAGGGTAATGTAGTATCCACAGTGTTGTTAAACAAAATATATAATAAATTAAAAAATAACAAACAAACAAATAAATAAAGAAATAATAAGGCCACTGTATGCCACCTTGCGCGGGACGAACATCTTTACAGCGCAAACTGAAGCTTGTTTTCTCCAAAGTTTGTGAATTAGACATCACAAAAGCACTACAATATATTTTCAGTGCTTACTTGTCTCAACACTGCTTTTTTGCATGACACGCAATCCTAATAGCCCAAGCATATTTTACAGGAGCAACCATAAAATTTCAAACATTTCTTGCACCACCATCGCTTTTTCACACGACATTCCAGTCTAACAGGCAAAGATGCGTTACAGGAGTTCCTGAAAAAGGAATGCTGATCAGGCTTCACCTTGACAGTTTATCTTTTTAACTCACTAATCAACTATTCTCTTCTTAAACACATTTGGCTTTAGTCATTGCAAAAAAATTGGCAGCATATCCACGGAGTGAATGTTTGAGAGTGGGGCGAAGCATTCTTCCGTCCATTCGTTCTTGCTTCCATCCGTCCATGCGTCCGTCTGTGTGACCATCCATGCGTCCATCCACCCGTCCGTGCGTGCGTCTGTTCGTGCGTCTGTTCGTGCGTCCGCTCTGGGTTCTTCCATGCATCCACCCCTGCGTCCGTTCATGCGTCCATCCATGCATCTGTCTGTTTGTCCGTTCGTCCATCTATTGAACACTCCAAGTACCACCATCTCAGATCTTTTCATCATATATTCCCCATATATAAGCACTGCCATCCAGCGGAGATTTTAAGGACTAAACGAGAGGTGGCACACGCACACTTTCTTACGGCTTGCGCTTCAGGTCTATTTCCCACCTTTAACCACCTCGAGTTCATGGTATATGTGTTTGGAAAAAGTTTATTCTACTTTCGGCATCCTTAACCATACGAGCACACACCGAAGGCAACGAGCATAGTCCACTACAAACCTGTATCGCGATATGGTTTTTATTAGAAAACCATTCCTTTAGAAAACACCTGGCGTCTTTTTTTAAGCAGCTGGCGTCTTTTCGTTTTGCTTTAGAAACATCTGGCGTCTTTTCGTTTTGCTTTTAGAAAGCATCTGGCGTCTTTCGTTGGTTTTTTTCATCAATCAACAGCGTTTTGAACATTAATCACGGAAGTAAACAATGGCTGCTACTGGGAATAGGAGACAGCAGAAGTCGGCTTTTAGCTGACACTTACACTTCTACTTCTACTAACGTTTCCTACTGGAACATGCCAATAGCTGCTAATGGGGAATGAGAGACAGAAGAATTTGTGTTTTTGTTAACGCAAACGCTGCGATTTTTTTATTGTTCAACAACGCACAGGAGAAATCTCCCACCGGCACCCCCTTGGAGGTCAAAGTGTAAGACATGTTACGTGCTACGAGAGACGAATGGGTGTCGCTTTAAGGAGCCTCGTCCCTAAAATAACAAGAAGGTGCACCATGTGCGTTTCTGTGAAGCGCCTCTGTCTTCATCGTCAACTCGGTTTATTGAGCTTTTTCAGAACAACATGGTGACGCCATAATGACACGCAAAAAAGGTGGTATTAAAGAGGAGACGCTGTTGGTTTACTTGACAGTCCCATTGAAAAGCAAATATCTGCACTTGCTTTGTTTCGTTACTCTCGTGGCGGGTGTTGAATGCTATTTTAACGAACGCCTCTACTGATGCGATTGCATTTTTGTTTGTTCACTAGTGCAACCTGTTTTTTTTTTCAGTTGCGTTTGTTTTTCTGACGAATTTTCTTGGAAGTGTTATGCTGCTGACCTAAATATCGCTAGATCAAATCCCGGTCCTGGTGGCTGGGTTTTCACTGAAGGCGGAGATGGGGGAAACCCGCGTACATGGATTAAGATGCTTGCGATAGAAACACTTGTGGTCACAACTTTCACGAGAATGACCTATAGTATTCCTCATAGTATTATGTAGTTTTCGAATGCTCTACCCAAGCAATTATTATTACATAACGAACAAATATATTATTCTTCCTAATGTATACTGCGATTTGATAATAACCTAAGAGAGAAACTATTCAATTCAGCGTTGCGTGACAAAGCGGTGAAATCTGCGAATATAGCATTTTTGCAGAAAGATACACCTCGAGTATTCAACTGATTAAGTTGGCATTGCGTGTCATCGTATTTTCACGTTTTCATTTATTTTATGGATCGCTTTATTATGTTGCGAGAACAACTGCAACGTAGTTTTCTGTATGTTGAACTGAAAAGTTAGTTTCAGTAATATTGCCTTTTTTTATCCATTTTCTTGACGTCACCTGTTCCTACTCTAAACAGCGATGGTGAGCTAGCCGGGCTTTCTTGTGCTGCTGTTTTTGTCACACATGTCAGGCACTCCTTCGAGTAGAGTATAAAGGCAGGTTCAAGAGACAAAAGAAAGAAAAGAAAATGGAACCAGGGAGGAGGCACTAAATGATTTAGCATAGCGCTTCCTGATCAAAGCTCTTGTCTGTATAGTTGCGCATCTTTATGCGTGATTCAAAGAAAGTATTATGCTGTATTTCCAACTTTTCGGGTAAACAAGAAACACGTTGTCAACAACGAACGCTCCGCTTTATTTCACAGAAGGATGGAACGGTAAAATTGCTCCATATACTTTACATGTCAGTGTTACACTCTGGTATGGCTCTTCTATGTGTTGTAAGAAATTGTTTTCACGTCGGGAGAAATTTGTTTTTCGTCGTATGTATTTTATGTCTCAAGTACTGATGTTTTCATTCCGATTTCAGCGCTTTCGTTTCTTGATTTCTCTTCTCGTTTTTCTCCAGTGCCATGCACAATTTTGTTCAAGCTCCCTTTAGCCATCCAATACTACATTTTTCCTCCACGTGGTCGAAGACGCACCATTTAGCGTTTTTCAAAATTTTCCATCTTTTTTTTTACCAGACGGTGGAATTACATTCTTTATTCAATGCGACTGCTTTGCAGTCAACATCTATGCCAACTTTCGCTTCACTTCGAAGTTCAATTTGTCATCACTGCTTTCTTTGTTTTTACAGATTTTTAAAATGTCGAGGAAGTAGCTCGCCCCGTGCACTTCGTATTTTGCTTGTTACCGTAAACGGGCTTGTTGGTAACTGTTTTCAACAGTGGGCGCCTGCCGAACTTTCCGTACACTGCCCATAGATATGCATCTTCCGGCACTGACACAGCTTTTCTTCTTTTTTGGTGCCGGTGGTCGCGTTTGCTGAATGCTTGGATTCACCGTCCCGTTTCGCAAAGCTGCGCGTTTCCATTCAAACGTGAAGAGACAATATTGAACACATCAAAAAACCTTTTGTCGCTGGGGTTGGTCTCGGAAAAAAAGGCGCTGCCTTTGTTGGCTGGTGGTATAGCAAGGTGCTAGTCACGTACAAGTTCATTCATTTTACAATTGTATGAGGTTCACTTTGAACAAGATTCCACGGAAAAGACATGTCAGGTTTTCTCAATATGACTATGAAGATGATTTCAAATGCTCATCGTTACATCAATGAAGGACGTAAATGTAACTTTGCACTAGTTGTATTTGCTAACACATGGGAACTAATAATGAGTATAACGCGACAACGTCAACTTATCGCTTTCTCGAGATGATAGGGTGAATAACGGTCATAACCCTGATTGTGATAATAATGATGTTATATACGTCTTTTTAAGGTATGTAAAGAAGCCAAATATTGCTCAGCACAGCACCGTGTACAACTGGACAAAATCAACTTCAGTTTTCTGTAGTGCGCCCTCAGTGCTGACCTGATTGGCTGAGGACATGTCCAAGGAAAAGCGTTAAGAAGCTCATTTTTTAATGCACTGCTATCAATGCCGGTGACGGCGTCGTGAGCTGTGAACGACAACTTCTCCTTTACTATTAAATCAATAAAGGTAAAATAAAATAAATATTTCAAAGAATTGCATCAGAGATAAGTTCTAAGCAGGGCCGTCTGCGTGGAAAAGAGGCCTTGCACTGCAGAGCCACCTTATTTTTTAAAACTGGTCAAAGAAAAAGACATTATATGAATGTTATGGAATGCAAGGAATTTTTTTAACGCATAGAATATCCTGTTGCAGAAGTGAAGAATAACGCCAGGCTTCAGAACACCTGAAATACACAACGAATGGGCCTTTTAAAAGCCAACTCATTACAAAACACTCTGAGAGATTTAATCAACCTTAGCAAAGTAAGACACGTGGTGGGCACTGCGAGTTCCACAAAATAAATTAAGCATTTGTGGGCAGGTGTTTACTGTGCTTAAATTAAGCACTGTATGGTACCTTGAAAAGGCCGCTGGTACGCGCCGAGCTCGCTCGTTTCCTCGCGGCACACTGGGAATATGCAGCTAGAACGAGGCTATAGCAAGAAAAAAAAAAGCCATTGCGCCCGATTACGCTATAGCGTCTAACTCTCGACGGTGAATCCCGAGCGTCCTCCAAGTTTTTGTTTTTCATAGGCAGAGTAACAAAACAGAACAAATCGCATAGTGTTTAATAAAACTCATAAATGGTCATTATCTTTGCTATCAATCAAAGTACAACAGTTTAGGCTTTGATTTCTATTTCTAACACCCCGTTGGCATCTGGAGGCAGCCTGTTGCGAGAATTTAACTGGTAATCGTAGGCTTGTTAGTTTTACTGCGCAAAATAACTTTTTTATAAGCCTGGGAATTTCTTACTCCAACGTATTTCATCACAGTACTCAACAGACGAAAAACAATCTGACGTAACCTACTCCCACGTGGTATTAGTATTTATGATATTGGGAGGTATTTACCATTGCGTCACATGGCGGCGTACCACACGTGCTTCACATTTGGACGAAGTGTGCGACACGCTCGGACCATGACGGTGTCACGACTGCCTGCTTCTCTTCTGTCCTAAATTGGCGCACTCTGTTTTCTTTCTCCATCGAGGATGCTATCAGCTTTACTCTTCAGGCAAAACTTCCCGTCTCTTGTTCTTGCAATAAACGTTTGAGTTGTTATATTCCTTTGAATATTTCAATCGTTGAGGGCACAGTGCCATTTGAAAACACATATATACTGCTCTTTATGGTCTAAGAATCAGAACTGTACAGGGTGGCTGTCACTTTCTTGCCGTCAAAATTTAGCTTACCACGAATGTGCATTTGTTTGCATAAGAGAAAAAGGTCACCTTCGTAAGTTAGCGAATCGTACAACTACAAGAGGACAAAATCTTCAAAGCTAACGAATCAATAAGCGCTGAAAAAGAAATGCTGGAATCGAACAAAAGATTCTTTTTTTCAACTGTTCCATTCAGTGCATTGCGAAAAAAAATATCGCTATTTCTCAGCTCAAATGACCTTGTTAATTTTCTGCTGTTCACCCTCAAGGCGTACGGAAATCCCAAAAAAGTTACAGCCCCATTGCTCAGCATTGCCCAAATAACATGGTACAGTATAGGTCTGAAAATGATGCGCGGTTATGAGGATAGTCTTGGGTGAGCACACCGAGAATACTTCTGCTCATAAAAAATTGGGCACGGTAAACCCCAAAGGAAAAAAAAAACGCTAGAATCGAACAAAGTGCTACGTTATCAACTCGAAGTGTGGCTATAAAGTGAAATAAGAAATGTTGGCGTTCTGAATGAGCCTAACTTTTTCATTGGCCACCGACATGGGAGAGAATGCTGATAGCGATATCATTAGATAAAAACTCGCTAAAAGGAACAGAAGAGAAGCCGCACAGCTGTAAACATTATTTGTTCACGAATTCGGATTGATTGATATGGAGGGTTTAACGTCCCGAAACCACCATACAATGGTGAGAAACGCCGCAGTGGAGTGCTCCAGAAATTTGACCACCTTGGGTTCTTTGCCGTGCACCGAAATCTAAGCACACGGGCCTACAGCACTTCCGCTTCCATCAAAAGTGCAGCCGCCGCCACCGGGATTAAATCCTGCGACTTTTGGGTCAGCAGCCAAGTACCTTAGCCACTAGACCACCGCGGTGGTTCCACGAAGTTTGGTAGTTTGGGTTGTTAAATAAAAAAGAAAGTTGCAGTTTCCTTGATATAGACTTCTCCGCTGGGCATCGCAAGTTTGATATTTAAGTTTTCCGAGTCATTCTGTCGTTTTTTCCTTGCACTTCATGTTTGTTTGTTTTTTAACATAGGAACTAACTTGAGTGGCGTTCATTCATATCGTGGTAAAATTCCATTAGGCTAAAGAACGGTGTGATCGTGCAAAAAATTATGCAGACGCCCGTCATCTTAAGGTTAGCCCAAAACATTTAAAGAAGTAGTGACAATGAATTTAACTATTCTTAGCCATAAGATTCGAAAATGCATTGAATATACTTTTAACACCACTCTCTCAATAAAGTACTTTCGGTTTTGGTATCGGTAGGGCGGCCTCACAGCGAGGTCACAGGAAGACGGCAGCTCGCCAAATAGCACCCTCTTTGTAATCTGTTAGTCGCACCGCTCGCTTCTTGTAAGCAACGCTCTGTCAATAGTCACCCAGTGAACAACCTTACCTTTTGTTTGCTTCCTTTTGCTTCCTACCTTATATTAGCGAAGGCAACATTATTTGTGCGTTTTAGGATGCATGCAAAACAACGACTTTGCAAACTCAGTGAACTGCGTGTGATTGACCAAAATAATGTCCATTGCGATGAAGCTTGCTTGCACGTGCTGGTTAAGTGAAACTGTAAAATATAAGTAAAATATTTATGCCTGTTATCTGATCGCGGTGTGTGAAGAGCATATACAGTGCATTACATAGAACGAAAACTGTCTCCTTTGGGGTGCCTCAAAATTTCCAAACGTTTTTTTTAAAGGTGCTGCATTTAAATGCATAGCTTTGAGTCAGTTAAAAAATAAGTGGTGGCTGTATTTTCACTCTTCTACCTTCGGTTTTTGGGCCAACATACAGCACTCACTGAAATGCTTTTGCCGGAAACGGTGACTCGAAATCCAAATGACTGAGTTGTTGGCCCTTGCGTAGCAAAATTGCGGCACAATTAACGAGTAAGACATGGTGTGTGGCACAGGAACCACTTACTCCAAAGTGTAGTTCTTCGACATGTGCATGAATCTAAATACGGGTAAGTGTTTTCACATATCGGTTCAGGAAAACATGGGTGTGCCAGGCCAGCAATGGAACCATCATCCTCATGATTCCGAGCGATACATTTTAAAACCACTGATTCATAATGGCGGCTGCGATATGTATTTCCAATTTCAATTCTGCAGCACACTGCAGTAATGTTTCAGCCAGCCATTTCACCATTACAGATCTATCAGCCCTTTTGTGGTTTGAAATGAACAGCTCCTCAATTATTGAAAATGTCTAGCTAATGTGTTAATCTGCTCTTAGCAGGTAAGAGTTTCTAAGTACATATTGTCAGCAGTGCTACTTCAGAGCGAACTGCTCCTAAACTTCTATTTGACCTCTCTGATTGTTTACTAAAAATTTACGTAACTACTTCACCTGTTCATCAGGTTGTTTGGTACACGTACACGTACCTGTACTTGCGACATATACCTGTATATGTTGGAGAGGATCAGATGAGCCCAAAGCTGCTCTAGGGAGACTCGTTGTGCACACCGGTGCTAACACAGATTCTTCGGTAGACGTCAGTACAGTGACCAAGTTCTTATAAGCACTAGCCAGCTCCAGCCAGTTTTCCAAAAGTAGAGACACAAATGTTCTATGGTAGCCCAACCATGTTGTGGTCAGTGACGCTCTAGTTTTCCTCTTTCTGTTATTTAATACTCTGAATAAATGGTATTTAGTGGTACCACAAGCGCAGGTAAAAATATTGAACAAGTGACGTCTTCAGGAATATGCTACCCCACACGTAGAATATCGCGCAAAAATAAATGCCACCGCGAGGGGTTTTGGTCATTTGCTACCTTGCTGACACGGAATTCGGTGTAGGTGATGTTTTGTGGGCGTTAGCGTAGTTGATGTGCATATTGCATTCTCTGTAAGGTCCTCGGAGTCTGATATGAAATATACCTCGCCCATTCTTCATCATACGCACACATATTAAGCAAGAAAGCTTGACCAAAAACAAAGCAAATTTTTGTGCTTACTACAACAAGACGTAAGGCGAAGAAAACCTTCGAAATGCACCAGAACACACAATGCCATTCACTCGAGCATTTCTCTGCGTGGCCGCACATCATTCCATCTGCAGGCTCGAGCAGCAAAGAGCAGCACCAGAATGAAGCAGAAGCTCGTAGTGCACCACTGGAGGGCTATAAAGCCCCACATGTGAAGGCGAAGCAACCCTTCTGCCACTACTAGAAGCACGCCTATGCTATATTAATCAGATTTTCGATTTCAGCAAAATTTCCAGCGAGAGCTAAAAACTGTAACCGTGAAGGATTATGAATGTATATTTAGGACATGTCTGTGATAGCTTTAAACGTAGCTATACCCATGAGTGCATAGAAACAGCTTTTCACAGAGCCTACACAACATGAACGATGGTTCGTAAAGACAACGAAATTCCCATGGTGCTGCCATAGTGCTTGTCGCTCGAAGTAACACGAGGGAACTGTTCACTAGACCTTCCATCCACGTCGTTATCTCAACTCACAGAAATATGTAAACAGTTTAAAGGAATGCATCCGGTCATGCTGAAACCAGGTAAAAAGGGCTACCGTTGACCAAAGAGCAAAAAGGAGATGGTTTCGCATGTAATTATTTGAGAATCTGGATGGCGCAGGCCATTTCGTATTTATTCTCAGTCGACTGCGTTCTTCTTTGTCAGTTAATCCCCACCCAAGCACACTGATTTCTAGCATTTAAACTCCCCCAGAATGATGCTAAAATCTCCCGAAAAATAGTATGACGAGGCCTAAGCTGCCTTCTGACATCCTTCGGATGAGCATTCATGTGCCGTAGGCAGAAGACCAATATTGCTTAATCTGACGCTTACTTTGTACTCAAATTTCAGTGCACGTGCCTTTTCGATTCTTCATGCTTAATACTCCAGGATTTTTACTAGACCATTCCTTCCATAGCAATGCGACGTCTTTAAGAATACCGTATACGGTGCAAATCTAAAGCATGAGAACCTGAGCTGATTTTGGTATAGTTTGAATTTAACATGTTAATCTGCAGCACACAGAGCACGAAACAAGCTTTTTACTTCGGAATTATGGAGGTTGTTTCTTACCTAATTGCATAAAACACATGTGGCATGTCATCTTTTTATTGACGAGCTTCTATTTCTGCTTTTATACAACTGTTTCTCAGACACCTGACGAGAATTGCCGATAGGAAAGTTTTGCGCTCGAAAGAACCACTGAGAATGTCTTTCAAGCATATTTTAAGGCGATTCGAAATAAAAAGTCAATGTTTTTCTCTTCACTCTTCTTGTTATTTTTCACCGATCGTATAAACTACTCCTCCCCCCTTGAAGCTTCAAGTGTTTCACGGGGTCTTGAATATCCTCCGTGGACACCTTTCACCAAGACAAGATGTTACGTCAAGTGACGTCATAGTGTGCGGTCATCATGATATCTCTGATCACGCAAAATCTTAGATTATTCGTGTTGGCGCCGATGCCACTGACGGCCAACACTGAGATATCATTGGGCACATGATTTTTTCACTTTAGAAGATAAATCACGAGAGCATGATGGTGATTTTATACGCATTAAGGCAACAAAACCGCTGTTGCCAAAGCGAGATAAAGAAAAGCAACTAGCAAACGTGGGTTTTCAGACAGTTTAGAAAAGCAATCGTGGGTTTTCAGAAAGCTCAGAATGAAAGGACACTTTCATGACTGATTTTCTTCATAACAACCGACTGATTGATTGATTTGTGGGCTTTAACGTCCCAAAACCACCATATGATTATAAGAGACGCCGTAGTGGAGGGCTCCGGAAATTTTGACCACCTGCGGTTCTTTAACGTGCACCCAAGTCTGAGTACATGGGCGTACAACAATTCCGCCTCCCTCGGAAATGCAGCCGCCACAGCTGGCATTTGATTCCGCGGCCTGCGGGTCAGCAGCCGAGTACCTTAGCCGCTATACCACTGTGGCGGGGCTCTTTATAACAACTAATGGGTAAGAATCAGTAAAGAAAGCAGGCCACGGGAGATAAAATTAGGTGTTACAAAGGGGCACAAAGCGCAAAATTGAATGTTGATCAAGGCTATATAAAAATGAATTACATGCATTACAAAAAGGCGTTGAATAGAGTTTGTAATTGTTTGAGGAAGGCCATGAGCAGCCACGAGATGCTGAAAATGCTGCGGAAAGTTTTTCTTGTTGTTGTTGTAGTAGTAGTAGTAGCCAGAATAATCAAAGGTGGGTTATTGTTTCAATCTTAACTTATTACAGAGAGTAGACACAATGCGTGGAAATGGAATGGTCGAGCAGAGGCTCGCAGTGGAGAATTGACTGCCATGGCGCTGCACGACAATTCTGCAATTTCGCTGCTGCATGTATGCAATCACGCTTAGATGAGCAGAAAGTAGAAGAAATATTTTGCGACACGCCTCGAAAAGGAAACGGGAAAGAAGTCAAATGATTTGGAAACCAACCGCGTCTTTTCCCATTTCACTACGATTGTTCTTGTTGCAAAACAGTTTGTGGGATGATATATACACAAAACGACGACAGAAAGTTTCATACGCGAATGACGTACATATTGTAACTGCTGTTATGAACGAGGACGCGCAGCACCACACAATAATTACACTTTGTTACTCGTCGTAAATACAGCGTCATCTCCATCCTTACGCTACACCAATTACTTTCGAACTGATTAGACGTAGTTATTACTGGCACATACGCCCAGAGATATGTATTACGATACATGCTTTGGAAGGTGTGCCACAAACTATTGTTTCGAACGATGGTCAGCACCACACGTACTATGTGGGACAGTGACATTTCACAAGTTGCTCGAAGCCCGTTTCGTCAGCGCAGTTAGCTTAAAGTAAATAAATACATTGAGCACAATAAAGTTACATATATTATGATGCGATTTGTAATGCTGATGAGACCAGTACATATCAGAGTGTGAAGATGAAATTAAAAAATTGAAGAAATGAAATGTATGCAGTTCATGCAAGCTAATACAAATCGGAGATTGTTCGGAGGGGTCTTCTGCCTGCTGTGTATGTATATAGTTAGGCTTGTTATTCTGAGTGAGCTGTACTGTTAATAATATATTTCTCAACGCGCGGAATGACATACGTTAAGAAATGGAAAGATGTGATCAATCAGGATTGATTTAATGTGGTAGCTTTAAAAAGCTCCTTTCGCCGAAAGTATGGTGTTGGCCTCGGTGTCGGTGCCATTGATTGTGAGCAAAGAATCGTCAAAAATAGTAAAAAAAAGGTGCAAATAAAATGAATAATATTGATGTTCACTACGTTTTAGAATAAAATCCTTGGCGCCTGCATGGCATGGTTGTGTTCTACCTCAAAACTACGCTACTGCTTGAATTTGCTTCAAACACACACACACACACACACACACACACTTTTTTATCGGCGTTTATTGACTGCGAGAGCGTGTGGGCTTCACACTTCAAAACGATATGTAGCGCTTTCTTAAAGCAAGCATCATTCGTCTCTATAGAGCTGCCAGTGCTGACATTTTTATTCTAGTAAATGGCACGATGAATGGGGTCGCAGAAAGGCGATGTAAGCACATTTGTATAACATAATATGTATAATTAGTCCTTTTATGAGGGTGACTTTACCCATGTAAAAGTTTGGTATGTCTTCATAACCATGCCCTGACAACAGCTCTCGATATGAATGAAGCCGACCACGCGTACTCCATGACACTTCATCTAGTCTTTATAACAGAGCACTGCAATATAGATATGAGTTCAGAGTGCCATAGAGTACTAGTGGTCATCACATGTATGCGCCAAAACCTGTCGAATACTCTCCTCGAGGTGTAGTGAAAAGCTTTCAGATATGTTCGTTGAACTCTGCATGCGTGCTATCGAACAAAAAGATGAGACTGCTCGAGAGTGTCACAGTTCTGCCTACGTCATTGGAATTGGTCCACGACCACCTAGCTTCGTGTCGACTCGGCACGCCAGCTTCACCATCAAGCGTTTCCCACGGAGGGGTCCACAAATCTGTTCTATCAATGACAGCCCGACGGCATGCATCATCGATTCTGACAACTTTGTCAGCTCATTGTCGTTGCTACTTATCTCTTTTAGGTGAAAATTGCTATTGAGTGTATTGTAAAATGCTGGAAGTTAATAGTGAAAAGAGGGCACCTCGAGCACCGTGTCAGCGTGGTAGTTATAGTAGACTAACATTGCAATGGTAGTCTACTCCATCACTTCATGTATGCAGTACCAATAAACTCTCAATATCATAATCCGTTATGAGCCACAGAAATTGAACAAATCTCGTTACTCACCATTGGTGTACTAAAATGACAAAAGTTACAGTGTCCACCTTGGTGAATTGAATTGAATTGCATTGAAGTTTATTTGTCCTGATTGAATTGAATCGATGTTTATCAGTAGCTATGCTGCTTTGCTGCTAATTCGAAGGTGTCCACGGGGTTTCATTTTGATGGAGACAAAGTGGCAGAGGTCTGTGTGCTCTGCCATGTCGCTGCACGTTAAAAAAAAACTCGAGTTGTCAAAATTTTCGTGATTTTGAGACATATAACTCCACACAATGTTACTTTAAGAAATGTACAGTTAGTTCAACAAATGCAATAGCTGCGGAGCGACTTTCACCTAACCACACGCAGTCATGGGTTGCCAAAAATAAATCGTCCTAGCGAAAAAGAAGCCGCAATGCGAAAAGCGAGATTTCGTCAAAACATATGGCGCACGACAAATACACGTACTGAGAATGACGACGGTACGATGCGCTGAAGTTCCCACAGAATATTTATACGACAGATACGGAACGTATACGTTAGAACCCTGTGCGAAAGCGCTCAGAAATCTGGCTGGGCCGATAAAACAAGATATAATGCAACGAAGAGCATAGAGGGAGGGGGGGAGCAGAATGACTGAACAGCTAAAAATGCTGTTGACACGCACAATCACAATACCGTGTTTTGTCTAAGAATCAAAACTCTTTATGTGTTAGATATTCGCAAGCTGCTCTGATGCAAGAATCACCAGCTTTGTTATTTCCACTCCCTCGATATCCTCACAAGTTTTCTTTGCAGAAGCGGGTCACTCTTCCGTCAGCACAGCTTCCGTAAAGATAAGCTTTCATTCTTAGACAAAACGCAGTGATGTGGTTCAGTGCATGTCAATGTGCACACATTTCAAGTGTTTTGTGCTGTTTCCCTGCGAACGCAGAGAGGAGCTTAATTCACAGTCTGGAATATCTACAGCGTATGCATTGAGAGTGCGGAAGCAAGTTCATGCGGTACGTACTATAACGATGGTAGCAATATAAACAGCGAAAAGCCTTGATTTTTACTCGGTCGAACTGGGACGTGCCTTAGATGTCTCTAGGCAAACGCGTGCGTTCAGTCGGCGCTATTGTACAGCTCTAGAACGTTGCTCCGACGTGTGCTCACGCCCCGCATGTACTTATCGGCCATACGTGCATGTCACTCGGTACAGACACGTGGTGCTGAATCGCCAACCAGAGCAAAATAACAGAGGGGTACAGTGACGCCATCTGAAAGGACATTTGTCTAACCACAGTCAAGGCATGTCACAGTTTCACCGACCCGAAAGCTACGCTTTTCTTTGTTCACGTTTTGTTGCAAAACGTCAATAAGCTGTCAAATTAGCACTGAGAGTGCTCAGTCATTTCCAGTACGCATGAGTCATGGTATCTCGTAGTATTGGAATGCAAAAAGCAAAATGTGTCGTGTGTAACCTCTGTGTGTAACCCCCATTGTAATGTCTGAATGGTCCCGCAGGTCGCGGGATCGAATCTCGGCTGCGACAGCTGCATTTTCGATGGAGGCGGAAATGCTGTAGGCTCGTGTGCTCCGATTTGGGTGCACGTTAAAGAACCCCAGGTGGCCTAAATTTCCGGAGCCCTCCACTACGGCGTCTCTCATAATCATATAGTGGTTTTGGGACGTTAAACCCAACACATCAATCATCAATGCCTGAATGGTGCTGTCGGTATGAAAGTAAATAAATAAACAAAATAAAAGAGTACGACAGTAGTTAGGTGCCGCACGCTACAGGTATAACCACCGCATTTTGCTGCAGCGAAGTATTATATCTGGCTACATAGTCCCGAGGTGTTTCGAAATGTATTCATGTTTACTGGGCTCATATTCTCCTATTTGATTTCAACTACCAATAGGTAGCGAAATTCGCCATTTTTTTTTGCGGAAGCAAATTTGTGTAGTCTCAAAACACCGGCACTGAGCGTGAATTCCACGTCGTGCTGCAATTTTTGCAGGCAGTGCTCAGTAATATCTTTATCTTGCGCTCATGGCTTTCGCATTCAAGTACGATAAAGTGGTGCCCGGACGACTTCTTAAATATAGAGCTGCGTAAACGGGCGCTTTCTCGCACTTTTACCAAGTTAACTTGGCGTAGTAGATACATGTCTTTGCAGCCCGCAGATGGCGTGTTCGCTCTTCTCGCAGAGACTGTGCATGACTGCCGTAACCATTGTGCGCCCAGTAACTACAACTTAATCGTTCCCGGCGAGACCCAAGGGGCTAGCAAAGACGTACAATCCTCCCCACTTTTAGACAAGCGCGCGCGGTTGAGCGTACACCCCCTTATTCCCTACGTGAGTCAAAGTACGCATGCGAGATGAGCGCGCGGCGCTGCTTCGTGATTTTAGTCGTGACTATGTGACAACGCGCCATCTTCTGGTAATTCTGAAAATGCAATATGCCCCCCCCCCCTTAGATGGCCGGCACGAGCGGCGAGTGATAGATATAAATAGCTTGCCGTTTGAACGTTGAGAGCCGTGCTCCTTCGTTGCCCGGTGGTTAACATCTGGCACTCACGTCCCAGCGATCCCATGTTCGATTCCTTGCGCCGGTGTATGTTTCTGAATTATTTTCTTTCTCGCATTTTCATATATGTAGATACTTAGGGTGAGTGACGGTGATGCCCATGCCAATGTCGATGACGGCGGAAAAACTCTGCCGTGAGCGTCCATATAATTGCTATCTCCATGAAAGTGTTGAATTATTTTCAGCACTTCATATTTTTCTAGGCACGGAAGAGCTGTGCAGGACTGCGAAAAGAAGTAGTTGTGCGGCCGTTTTTGGTTTACTCTTATTTACTTTGTGTGGTAATCTTGGGAAGGCATGCCAGACGTTGCGCTACTATTTCTCCGGCACGAAGCATTGCTTTGACTGCGCTCAGTCAGGGTCTGACTATATCAGTCGTGATCGCACTTACACTGTGGTGCCCGCACGTCACCCCACGAAGAGCCGCAGCACCTGAGACTACAGAGTGCTTCTAGTTCCTGTTAAGCCAGGGTTATTGAGCCAGCCTTTAGGTGAGCGACGAAAGGGTAGAAATGGAAACGACGTTGTGACGACCCCCGCCCCTCCCCGACTGCCTCACGGCACTTTCGGCCTGCGCTCTTCCGGGAATCAGCGCGGCAGTATGACCTCTCGCATCGGTTCGCCTTACAGCCCAACGGTGGAATGTTCGTGTGCCTAAAACTCGCCGCTGATTTAAGGCGGCGCACGTTGCGATACCACGTGATTGCGGTCCACTTTTCGTCATGGTCCGGCTTGCTTCTTGTAGCTCTCGGAAGCGGACGGGCTTGCGACACCTTAAGTCATAGCCGACGTCCCAGTGAACAGGAGCCCAGTCAGTGCCTTTGATGAAAGTTGGTGCACTGCCACGCCTACGGCTATTCCCGCCCTAATTCTTTCAAACAATCTGGTAAGTAGAACCACTTGCTGTGAGTGAGCGCTTCCCCGTACAGTGCACAGGGAATAGGTAGGTCACTGTCCCGTCGGCAAGAAGTTGACGTGTTAGGGCCAGTTCACGCTAGCAGCAACCATGCCTTGAAGGCGTGGTGCTGTATACAGGCAGCCAGTGCCGTCCTCAGGTTACAAGAGCATGGAAAGCTTCGCCGGCGAGGCACTTGAGCTTCGGACAAACATGGCTGCTCTTTCGAATGCAGTTGTCGACTGCCTCGATTCTATCAAGCGAGCACCGTGTGCCCTGTAGTTCGTAAGCTAGGAACTGATGCTTCCATTTGCTATGGACTCATGTCCTTTATATTCGACATCACAGTAGTCAAAGCGATTAGGCTTCGTTTTTAGGAGCCATACTCAAATAATTGATGTAGGCTTAAGGAAGCCTTTCCGATTCTCGGAGGGCATACAATACAAGTTTGTTAGTTGTTGCTGATACTGGATACTGGGTGCCACATGTCCAAACGCCTGCTTTAGAAGGCGTGATCAAGTTTTTCGTTGCTGGTTCCCTCAAACGGGGATAGACGGCTTCGTCCTCTTCTGAATTCAGGTATCTTTCCATTACTATATTTATGATTTCGTCGTCCATGTCTTTGATTTTCTGCGCCAGCATTAGGATGCGTCTTTGTGCAGCCCCTTTAGTTTTGTCTGTCTCCAATAGGTGCTTTCTTAGCGACCATGGCTTTCGCAGCCGTGCTGTCCATTAATCTTGTCACAGATTTGCCTCCATTGCATTGAACTTAGTTCACCCGAGTATGCCTGTATTTGTTTTACTACTTCTACTTCGCAAATCTCAAGACAACCCCACCGAGGGAGAAGATAGTGTCACAAACAAGTACTGAGAATGTTGAATGATAAGTCTAGCCGAAGTCTAACTAAATTCTACAACGACTAATGGCACACTGAAAACATCCTTAGTACTTGTAAAGAAACTAAAGTCGTTTTTATTTCTAAACCGGGGAATAAATTAGAGCAAGAAAATTTGAGGCCAACATCTCTGACTTCATGTTTGGGAAAGGCACTCGAACACGTTCTCTTAGCCAGACTTCATGAAAACACAGACGAACATCAACTGTTTCCGCCAAACTTATTCGACTTTAGTCAAGGTATGTCCACTAAAGACGTTATGTGGATGATAAAAAAAGACATCGTGGACCCAGGCATTCCCGGTGCCACCAGGACAATACTAGGATTATACGTTCAAATAGCTTTTGATTAGGTAACCCACAAATAAGTCTTATCTAATCTAGCTGATAGGAATGCAGGAGTGCGAACGTATAAGTACATTTCAGCCTTTCTCAATGACAGAACTGCCATCCTGCAATTTGGTGGAGTCCAAAGTCCAGTAATAAAACTCGCAGCACGAGGTACACCACAGGGCGCAGTGTTGTTACCCTTCTTGTTTAACTGCACGATGAGGACACTGCCAGAAAAGCTAGAAAAGATTCCGCATACTCGCCGTGCAACATATGCAGACGATGTGATCACCTGGACGAGGACAGGAAGCCCAGACGATGTCACGAAAGCTTTGCAAGAGGCAGCCGACACAGTTCAGACGTTCACGGCACTGAACGAACTTAAATGTTCTCAAGCCAAATCAGAGCTCTTTAGAGCGACTAAACTACCGCCAGCTATCAAAGGCACGTTTGACATCATGGCAAAAAAAGAAACAGTACCAAAAGTAACCAACCTAAGGATACTCAGTCTATTTTTAGAAGAAATATAATTACTTATGTATGCATTTTGTAGTAAAAGACACACATATAGAGAATATATACGTGTTGTTTTGGGGCTTAGGATATGTGGGATAATTGCTTTTTATATGACAATCGCACAAGTATGAACGCTGAACCTTGAGCAACATTGGTGGGCGCTGCGAATAAGGTCGGCAGTTTGGGGTATTCGCTGATGTCGTTTGAAGTGCCTGGTAGCGTTAAAAGTTGGCAAACAGACAGACAGACCAAAATTTTTGCGTCGAAGGTCCCCAAGAAACACTATCGTCTTTAAAATGGCTCCCCCGAGAGACCCTTAAAAGGCTGGATACCACTTCGCGACAAGTCATCGGGCTCCTGCGATGTATAAGCGGGCGGATACATCGGCTACAAGAAGAAGCCTGCAAGCTAGTGCAGTATTTTTTCATTTGTAGAATCACGTACACTTGCCCCTTCTTGTACCTCAGGAGCGATTCAAAGAATAAATCAACATATGAAAGAGACCACTCTACAGAGCGGCCTTAGAGCGGACCTTACGACTTGGGTAAGAAACGAGAAACTTTTGGAACGGGGTGTACATAACATCGTAAACGAAGTAAGTGAAGCACAACGAGCATCCCAATGGTGGAGACTATTCTGCTCTGGACAAGAACATGTCGTCGTGAAGCTCGTAAACTTAAAACCACTAACAGGACACACACTGAGGCTTCAAATACCGCCCGACATCTGAGCTAAGATAAACATCCTACTACTGCCAAAAAACGTGAGCAGTCTAAACAAATAAGTCGGCCCGTGCTGGCAGACACACTCGAAATAGCACTGGATAACAAACCAGCAGCGTATGTGGACCCCAGTAACACCGGCGGGATGAGTTATGTTAATGCCGCAGTTGATGGCTATGGACGCACATTGCGGACAGAAACCATTCAGGCCGGCTCCACAACTGAGGCAGAAGAAACAGCGATTGCTGTTAGAACTACCTTTGAGGGCACAAAATTTATTATATCGGATTCGATGTAGGCTATCAAGGCATGTGCCGCAGGGTATGCAAATTGAACGGCACTGCAAAAATTAACACAACCTCAACAAGAAATCAAGCTCATTTGGGTTCCGGTCCACTGTGGGAGCCCGGGTAATGAGGCCACTCACTAGACAGCCCAAGGAAACGTAAACCGGGCAGTGGTGCGGTCCCAGGAACCTAATCCGAATGACCTGGTGCTCAGCTACGGAGACCGGCTTCAGCCAACACCGGGAACAAAGTAGGTTTTATCCACCTCCAGATGAAGCATTAACACGGGCCTAAGCGACTACACTGCGAAGTGCTCAGACTCATTGTATACTCAGCCGGAAGAGGCTGGCCGCAATAGTGAAAGATGAAAAGCTACACAAGTGTAATAACTGTGGCCTAGCACAGGCAGCACAAGACCACGTATTATGGGGTTGCCCCAAGAACCCTCCACCCGAGGAGCTCCTGCAGCCATCTCCCTCCCTGAAAGCCTGGGAGAGGTAATTAAAGAGCCCGAATTTGCATTTACAGGCCAAGCTGGTAGACTGGAGTATTGCGGCTCCTTACCCTAAGCTAGCCCCCGTAAAACTTCGTTTCCCCCGTTTTCCCACCCCTTTCTGAATAATAAACTTTATTTCTTTCCAGGAGACGCCATTTTGAATTGCTGCGCGCTTTTTTAAATATAGAGAGGCTAAAGTGGTCTATTCACTACTGGATCATTGTCTGCGAACAACAGATACGACATAGCGTGAAAACCGCGGAGCAAGAATAAAGCAGCTCGAAGAGTCCCGCGGCAGAAGCAGACCATGTGGAGAGGCAAAAGCACACGATGCGGCTAAGCCATGTCGCTCCTCAGTCACTGATTGGCTACGTCACTCTCAGACAAACAACAAGGGACGCAGAAATGAATCTCGGACCCGTTTTTCAAACGGCGAAGTACGGCACACGTGCGCGAAGGAAACAGCCGCACATGGCTGTATGAGAACTTCAAACGGCGAGGCCTGCTTGCCGGTAGCGTAAACCAACCCTTACCAGGCATGTCTTTCTTAAGGCCGCAAATACCAGTACGCGTTCCTTTACAGGGCTCCTGCATCGCTTTTTGAGCATTATCAGAAAATGCTGCCGATCGGTAGTAGAGGCTCTAAACAACACGCGAGCCAAATATTCTAGTAGCATAAGGTGCGGCCTGGAATTCGCAATAACTTATGAAAGTCAGCTAAAATAGCATTCTCTCCTTCCAAGAAATCACGGAAGAAGCCCGAAAAGTACTCGTAGTGAAACGGGGTTTATTGGTACAAGTAGTACTTGCACAGCAGGTTTATTGATGCGGAAAGCGGGCGGCAGCAATGGACTCAGGAATCACAGCACTCGGGGCAAATGCTCGCGCTTGGCTCCTCTCGCTAAAGGCGTGACCCACTGCGGCACATAATCTTCTTCCTCTCTACAATACCCCGGCGACGAAGACGAGCCATCCAGGCAATTCAAGGTGACGAAAGTAGGAGTGGGTCGTGATAGGGCTTGAGACGCCTGACGTGGAAAGTCTCACGACCAAGGCGTCGCCTGTCTGTAGATGGCGTGACCGGCTCGATCCCGTATGTTACATGAGATCGACGTTCGACCACGCGATAAGGACCGTGAAACTTGGGGCCTGTGATGTGTGGTGCGCGTTCAAAGTGCGCGCCTTCGAAAAGTGCGCGTCACGGAAAAAAAAAAACAAAAGGAGAAATACCAGAGTGCACGTGCGGTGCTGCTTAAACAAGAATGACGACGTTAAAGAGCGTCAAGCACGAGGATGCGTGGCAGGACGTGAAGTAAACAAAAGGTAAAACATCCAATGGGCAGCGAACACGGAGATTTCAAGGCCCAATGGCTTGACACCACGAAACAGTAGTATCTCCAATGAGAACGAGACAAGTGGGCCAGAGCTGAAGCAGGAGCCTGGGGAGACCAGAGCAAGGGGAATTCGAGGCAGGCAGTGCAAGCGGAAGGTCGTCACCGGACCGGGCGCTGAAGATGGGCCGTTGGGTTCCGGACCCGAGCCTACAGGACTTCCACCGGCCGGGGCCTCCTGCTGTCGGGTTCCCGCTCCAAAGGACCGTGGCCATCCGGTCCTGAACTCCTTTCCAGGGCCTGCGGACTTTGGTTCCGGCAGGCGAGCTACAGCCGTCGGGCTCCGGGCCCGAGCTGTGCGCCCAGCTGCTTGACTAGGTCGACCCTAGTTCCCGGACGCGTCGCCACCAGCCTGCGTTCTCCCGTCTCCGACGTGTCCACGCTCCTCAAGCCGAAACCATCACGATTTGGTAGGGCTTTTCGACGTGTCGCCAGCAGCCAGCGTTCCCTCGTCCTCGTCCAGCCCACGCAGTGACGCAGGAGTCACGGCGTTCCGGTTTCTCATCACCGCCGAAAACCAACTTGTGGGTGAGACTGCACCGATACTCTTGCGCTACTCCCATCACTCAGCCCCTTTCGAACGTTAGGTTTAGTTACTGACTTTGAACGTTCTTGTTGGGTGTTTACAGATGTGTTTCGTCATGTCCAGTCAACTGTTTATTAAGTGTTTTGTTTTGTGAGGAATCTTTGCCTTTTTTTCTTTTCAATTAAACTTTTTGTGTGTTTCTTGGAAACCGAACGGCTTTGTCCTTATTAACAAAACTCTCTGAGGCTCAGCCCGGGAGAAAAACAAATCAGCAACAAGAAACCCGCATCACAAATTGGCGTCCGCAGCGACAGGACAAAGTCGTTTGTTTTTCCAGTAGATTTTTTGACGCGGTTAACACGATGACGAACACGTGGGAGTTAATTGAGTTGGCGGATAAAATGGGACTGACGGGAGCGGAGTTTAGAGTATGGTACGAGGAGCGGATGGAGAGGGAGCGTGAGCAACGGGCTGCAGAACGAAAGGCGGCGAAGGAAAAGCTTGAATTGGTGCTTAGAGCTAAGAAGGAGGAGCTAGAGCGCGTAACGCGTGAAAATAAAGTGTTGCTAGAGCGTCAGACACGCATACTGAAGCAGCAGCTCCAATTAGAGAGGGTGGACTTCGAGCGGCGACTCGAGCTTGCGATGGCGAAAAGGGGGCAGCTGGCGATGCAGAAGGTCGAGCAAGCGGTGAATGTTTGCTCCGATAGCAGCGTTTGCTGGAGGGAAGTCGATTCCTGCAAGGTTGGCCTCGAGCCTCGCGACAGCCTTACTTCGGAGCGAGAAGCTCAGATAGAGGAAGGCAGAGAGGTGGACAGCCAAGAAGGCAGGAGTCATGAGGAGTTTGTTGAAGCGACGGAAAGCTCCTCTGGCTGGGAACATATTACTTCCGTTAGCTGCTTGGGGACCTCTGAGAGGCCAAGCACCTATGAAGAAGAGCGCCTGGATATGGGCGACCTAGAAGCTGTGGAAAATGTTGTGGAGCAAAGCTTCGATAGCAGGGAACAAAGACGCTCCATTCAGAATGAGGTGTGTATCAGAACGTCTCAGAGGCCGAGCACATTTCGGGAAGGGGTAGGGCTACCTCTCAATAGCTCCATGGAAGGAGCGCTAGAACGTCATTGGGAAGATGGCAGCGAATGCCATGAAGGCTCTGATATAGTGGCCACTGATTGTTTTGTACCGACAGAGGTAGCAGCAGGCACCACGTCAATGGTCCTAGACCATACGTATATCTCACTCAGAGAGAGAGGGGATTCTAGTTCACAGGATAGCGTAACTGCTATTTGTCCGAGAAAACACGATGGGAGTGCTGAAGCACTCTTCAAAATAAACAGTATCGAATCGGAGGTGGGCTCGATAGTAGGTATGGAGAATGCCAGACAGGGTCTTGAACCTGAGAACGTGATTGGTTTTGAACCTATAATTAAGTCCACTCAAGATGAGCTGTATAATGACCGAGCACAACGGCATCCCTTCTCAAGAATCCAGGAACCTCACACGCTTGTCGGAGCGTTTGGGCTTGCTGAGGGCACCCCGAGCTTGTGTTCATTAGATGGTGAACTAAAAGAAAGCATTTGTTTGAGAGATTGTGGCATTTGGACATTCGTGTCTCAGTGCGTTTCGTGTCGACGCCGACGGCTCGAGACCGCGCCCTGTTCCTCTGTGACCGGTAAGCGCTCATGTGGCCGGCGGGGGCGCAGACACGCGTTTCAGCGAAAGTGCATAAAAGCATGTTTGCCACAGTTACTTTCGAAACGTGCGAGAAGGGCAGTGCGTCTGGTTTGGGACGCGATAACCTGAGTGTAGGGTTAGAAAACCGGTAGCTCTTTCTGGACTTCGACTTTTAGATGCGGACACAAGTAGCTTTGTCCATAGTCGATTTTGTAGTAAAAAGGTTTATTCCGGGTTTCAGAACTTTTAAATGCAATTGGGTGAATCTAAAGTTTAAGTGTGGACATTTGGACGATGTAGCGAACTGTAGCCCGGTGATGTGTTGAACTGCGTGGTGCAAATATGTGGTTTAATTGTGACGTAGTGCAGAACGCGCACTCATCGGCAGTTTTTTTTTTTCTAAAAAAAAACTTGAATAAAAGGGGGGCGTATGTGATGTGTGGTGCGCGTTCAAAGTGCGCGCCTTCGAAAAGTGCGCGTCACGGAAAAAAAAAACAAAAGGAGAAATACCAGAGTGCACGTGCGGTGCTGCTTAAACAAGAATGACGACGTTAAAGAGCGTCAAGCACGAGGATGCGTGGCAGGACGTGAAGTAAACAAAAGGTAAAACATCCAATGGGCAGCGAACACGGAGATTTCAAGGCCCAATGGCTTGACACCACGAAACAGTAGTATCTCCAATGAGAACGAGACAAGTGGGCCAGAGCTGAAGCAGGAGCCTGGGGAGACCAGAGCAAGGGGAATTCGAGGCAGGCAGTGCAAGCGGAAGGTCGTCACCGGACCGGGCGCTGAAGATGGGCCGTTGGGTTCCGGACCCGAGCCTACAGGACTTCCACCGGCCGGGGCCTCCTGCTGTCGGGTTCCCGCTCCAAAGGACCGTGGCCATCCGGTCCTGAACTCCTTTCCAGAGCCTGCGGACTTCGGTTCCGGCAGGCGAGCTACAGCCGTCGGGCTCCGGGCCCGAGCTGTGCGCCCAGCTGCTTGACTAGGTCGACCCTAGTTCCCGGACGCGTCGCCACCAGCCTGCGTTCTCCCGTCTCCGACGTGTCCACGCTCCTCAAGCCGAAACCATCACGATTTGGTAGGGCTTTTCGACGTGTCGCCAGCAGCCAGCGTTCCCTCGTCCTCGTCCAGCCCACGCACTGACGCAGGAGTCACGGCGTTCCGGTTTCTCATCACCGCCGAAAACCAACTTGTGGGTGAGACTGCACCGATACTCTTGCGCTACTCCCATCACTCAGCCTCTTTCGAACGTTAGGTTTAGTTACTGACTTTGAACGTTCTTGTTGGGTGTTTACAGATGTGTTTCGTCATGTCCAGTCAACTGTTTATTAAGTGTTTTGTTTTGTGAGGAATCTTTGCCTTTTTACTTTTCAATTAAACTTTTTGTGTGTTTCTTGGAAACCGAACGGCTTTGTCCTTATTAACAAAACTCTCTGAGGCTCAGCCCGGGAGAAAAACAAATCAGCAACAAGAACCCTGCATCACAGGGCCAAACTTAAAGGACAGACCTGGGGAGTTGAAGGGCAGTCGGAGCCAGACGAGCGAGCCCACGGCAAAAATCTCGACTTGCTGGTCGCAGTCGTGGCGGTCTTTTTCGAGTGCTTGCTTGTCCGTGGTGAATGATCGGGCCAGCTTACGACACTCTTCAGCGTGGTGAACAATATCAGAGAGAGGCTTGAACTCTGAGACGTCGGGACGATACGGCAAAATGGTGTCAAGGGTGGAGCATGGCTCACGCCCATATAAAAGAAAGAAAGGCGAGAAGCCTGTGGTTGACTGCGTCGCGGTGTTCTACGCATAAGTCACAAATGGAAGAATAACATCCCAGTTCGATTGGTCGGAATTGACATACATGGCGAGCATGTCTCCTAGCGTTCGGTTGAAGCGCTCAGTTAGACCGTTGGTCTGCGGGTGGTAGGCTGTAGAGGTGCGGTGCACCGTGCGGCATGCCCGAAGGAGTTGTTTTACAACTTCGAATAAAAAGACACGCCCTCGATCACTCAGCAGTTTACGTGATGCCCCATGACGCAGTATGAAGCGTCGCAAGACGAAATTAGCTACGTCACGTGCACCACCCGTAGGGAGTGGAGCTGTTTCAGCATACCTCGTCAGATGATCGACCGCGACAATGATTCATTGATTTCCAGTGGCAGTGTACGGAAGGGGACCATAAAAATTGATTCCAACGTGGTCGAAAGGGCGCGCCGGACACGGTGGAGGCTGTAATAATCTGGGTGAATGGGCCACTGCCTTTCGTCGTTGGCATAATGAACAGGACCGAATGTATTTTTGTACAAAGGTGTACATTCGACGCCAGTAGTAATGCTGGCGGATCCGGTGATATGTTTTTAACACACCAGCGTAAGCATGTCGTGGGGCGGCATGAAAATACGCACAGATATCAGATCGCATGTGGCGTGGTATAACCAAGAGCCATTTACGGCCATCCGCATGGTTGTTTCTGCGGTATAGTTGCGCATGCCGTATCTCGATATGTGTGGCTTGGCGGCGAAGAGCGCGTGGGTACGCATACGATGAGGAGTCGGAAAGAATGTTGAGGAGAGATTTTATCTATGGGTCTTTCCGCTGTTCAGACGACATGCTTGAGACGAAAATGGGAGCGATGGGAAAGTTGGCGTCCGAATGCAGGTCTGCGCTGGATCTCACTGGTGATCGTGAGAGGGCGTCCGCATCAGAGTGTTATCCTCCTGAGCGGTAGACGACACGAATGTCGAATTCTTGAAGGCGAAGAGCCCAACGTCCAAGGCGACCTGAAGGATCTTATCGACGCCAACCAACAAAGTGCGTGATGGTCTGTCACAACGTCGAAACTCTGTCCGTACAAGTAAGGACGAAACTTGTTAAATGCCCAAACAATTGCGAGGCATTCTTTTTCAGTTACGGAGTAGTTCATTTCCGCTTTCGTGAGTGCGCTGCTTGCATATGCGACGACGTACTTTGGAATACCGGGCTTTCGTTGCGCGAGTACCTCTCCCAGACCAACGCCACTGGCGTCTGTGTGCACTTCAGTGGGGTCACTTAGATCGTAATGGCGTAGAATGGGTGGCGACGTAAATAGGCGGCGCAGTGTAAGGAAGGCTTTGTCACATGCCGGGGTCCAGTTAGAAAGATTAGCTGGACCATTCAGTAGTTGCGTAAGTGGGGCTAATATTGATGCAAAGTTGTGGACGAAACGGCGAAAATACGAGCACAAGCCGATGAAGCTCCTAAGTTCTTTGAGTGAAGTCGGCTTCGGAAAGCTGGCTACGGCTGGAAGTTTGTCCGGGTCGGGCAAATTCCATCCTTTGACACGACGTGACCAAGTATAGTAAGTTGGAGAGCCCCGAAGCAGCACTTCTTTAGGTTAAGCTGGAGGTTTGCCTTAGTAAAGCACTGAAGAATTGTGCGCAGACGGTCGATGTGGGTAGGGAAATCAGGAGAAAATACGATAAAATCATCAAGGTAGCATAAGCATATCTACCATTTAAGGCCGCGTAAAGCGCTGTCCATCATTCGTTCAAACGTTGCAGGTGCATTGCACAGACCGAATGGCATAACCGTGAATTCGTATAGGCCATCCGGCGTAACGAACGCTGTTTTGGGACGGTCACACTCTGCCATCGGAACCTGCCAGTAACCTGAACGCAAGTCCAGCGAAGAAAAGAATTCGGCACCTTGTAGGCAATCGATAGCGTCGTCGATGCGGGGAAGAGGGTACACATCTTTCCGTGTAATTTTGTTCAGTCGCCGGTAGTCGACACAAAATCTAATCGAACCGTCTTTTTTCTTTACTAGCACAACAGGTGAAGACCAGGGGCTAGAAGATGGCTTGATGACACCGCGCTGAAGCATATCGTCCACGTTCTCTGCAATTACACTTCGTTCTTTCGGTGATACACGGTAGGGGCGTTGCCGCAAATGAGGGTGCGTTCGAGTGTAAATTGTGTGAGCGACGTTGTTAGTTTGACTCAGTGCCTTTCGAGGAAGATCAAATGAATCACGTAATTCATGCACAAGGGTTATTAGCTGGCTCCGTTGATCCAGAGGAAGCTTGCTGGCGATGAAACAATCGAAGATATCCGAGGAGTAGTCATCCCGCGTAAAAGGAGGAGTAACAGCGTTCAGTTGAAGTTGCTGGCCAATGTCGTGGGACTAATTAGGCACACTAACGTTGTCATCAACAGGAAGAACATGGCCCAGTGTTTCGTGAGCTCTTAAGGGGAGAGGGCATGAGCAAGTATTGCAAACGACAATTCCGGAAGTATCTTGGTGAGGTGGGAGAACGGCGTATGGCAGACACGTAACGTGGCGGCGACTAAAAACGTCAGATGGGGAGAACACAACGGTAGAGCCGGACAATTCAGTGCGATTGACGGGGACAACGATAGCACTAAGAGGGGGAACATCTATGTCGGAAGCAACAAGAAGCTTGCCAAGGTGAGTGAGCTCATTGTCGGTAGATGGCGCATCAGAAAACACAGAAAAGTCCACCTGCGCGCGAGCGCAGTCAATTACGGTATAGTGGCGTGACAAAAACTCCCATCCAAGTATCACGTCTTGGGAACAAGTGGCCAACACGAGAAACTCGATGTGGTACAGGACGTCCTGAATGATTACTCTCGACGTACATGCTCCGACTGGTCGAATAGGTTGCGTGCTCGTGGTATTCAGCAAGGCGTCGTTACTTTTCGTATCGAACGGCAGAGTTTTTGACTCATCACAGATACGGCGGCACCCGTGTCAACAAGCGCAAGAGTTCGTAGACCTTCAATAAACAGTTCCAGAACGTTTGTGGGGGACGGGGGAGCACTTCTACAATGTGACAATTTCGCAGCTCGTGCTTCCGGAGCTGCGGCAGTCAGTTTTCCGTCTCTACGGGGTTCGGTCGGCAACGCAGCGGGGACGGAGAACGGTAGCGGCGTGGTGAGGATGAGCGACGGGGACCAAATTGTCGGTAGTCGGCAGCAGGGTGGCGGTCTAGTTCGGATGGGAACGGGTCGCGTTGCACTGGTTGTCGGTCGTATTGACGGGGAATTTCTCGTTGCGCGTTGTACGGGGCCGGGAAAGAGTCGTCAGAGTACCTCGGAGCTGCAGCCGGGCCCGTTGCGAAGCGCCGGCGACAGAAGCGCGCCACGTGACCTGGATATCCGCATGCATAACAGATTGGACGGTTGTCAACTGTGCGCCAAGGGTTTCCGTTATAGCGCTGTTGTGTTGCTGGAACTGGCGTCATTGGTACTCGTAGAAGCTGGGGAGTCGGCCGAAGTGGAGGTCATGGTGGAGTAGCAGCAACAACAGCGTAAGTCAATGGCGGGGTGACAGGTGGTGTCTGAGAGACGGGCGACAGTGCCTCAGAGACCTGCGCCTGTATTACCTGTCTGATGGTGGGCGCGAGACGCTCAGAAGAGGGTTCCGTTGCCGGTTGATACGACAGACACGAAAGTTGTCGGGCCACCTCCTCGCGCACATATCGTTTGATTTCCGACATGATTGTGTTGTGGTCTCCACCTAGGGTCAATGCCGCGAGAGTTTCGTCGATAGCCGTTGGCCGCTGTGTCATGACCCGTCGTTTGCGCAATTCCTCGAAGCTCTGGCAAAGAGTGGCGAGTTCAGACACGGTACGGGGCCCTTGGCCAGCAGCATCTGGAAGGCGTCGTCTATCCCCTTCAAGAAGTGTTTGATCTTGTCTGCCTTGATTATTGAAGGGTCAAGGCGCTTGCACAAGTCGTGTACCTCCTCAATGTAGCATGTGAAGCCTTCCTCCTGAAGCTGTGCGCGTCCCCGTAGACGCTGTTCGGCACGGAGCTTGCGTACTTCGGGGCGACCGAATACATCTGTAATGAGCAGCTTAAAAGCACCCCAAGTGACGAATTCCGAGTGGTGGTTTTTAAACGACAGACTCGCTACCTCTTTCAGGTAGAAGGGTACATACTGCAGCTTCAATGTGTCGTCCCCCTTGTTGCTTGCGCCTACCTTTTCAAATGTCGACAGCAAATCTTCTACGTCTTGCTCATCAGTACCGTCAAAAAAAGGTGGATCGCGCACGCGTAGCGCAGTGGGCACGATGACCATCGGAGGCTGGGTCGTACCTTGCTGGGTGGTTTCTTCAGCCATTTCGGGGATGGCAGGTAGTTTCCTGTTGCGGAGTTCCAGGTTGAAATACCCAGCACCTCCACCACTCTGAAACGGGGTTTATTGGCACAAGTAGTACTTGCACAGCAGGTCTCTTGATGCGGAAAGCGGGCGGCAGCAATGGACTCAGGAATCACAGCACTCGGGGCAAACGCTCGCGCTTGGTTCCTCTCGCTAAAGGCATGACCCACTGCGGCACATAATCTTTTTCCTCTCTACAGTGCGCGCGATCGCACTGAAAAAGTTGCGTATTCAAAAAAAAGAAAAGAAGAACGTGATCAAGGTCACGAGGCACGAGTGAAGTTTTTTGTTTGCCCCTCTCAATCCTCCCTGCTTAGCTTCCAGCGCTTTCATCGGGACGAGAGAAAAGAGAATACAATCACAGCGAGTGACAAATCTTTGTGTAACTCCGGTCGTATTGAACGGATTCTTAAAAGTTTTGTATCGTTGAATTTGTGAGGTAACACATTTTTTCAGTGAATTATTTTTCTGGTTACTCAAAAAGGGTTTCAAGACCCCTTGAAGTTTAGATAGTTGTGCGCCCACTGAGCTTGCCCTTGCCTATATGTCATTCGATTGTCTTTGTTATATTTGCAATTTTGTTGTGTGATTCGGGGCTAGGACATGTGCCCACAGACGTGCGCAAAGGTGGCGTCCTTGCGGTGGTTTTTTGATTGACTAAGTGTGCCGTCCTATTGGAGGGCAAACAGGTGATCATTTGGTCTAAATTTCTGGAGCCCTCCACTACGGCGTCTCTCATATTCATATAGTGGTTTTGGGACGTTAAACCCCACATATCAATCAATCAATCAAACAGGCGATCATTAGCTGACCGATGTGAAAGGGTGGAGTTCCGTGGGCATAACACGAAGCCCCGGAGTTCTGCCAGGCGTTCTGAACCGCGCTTGAGGTGCTGCACACCATCGGCTCTGCTGAGTCTCGTAGCGTCGCCCCCACAAGTCTTTTTTGGTAACTTTTATGTCCGTAACTCCTTTAGAAAATGTGCAGTCTGCAAATATCTTTTTCTCAGCCTTATTAGAACTTTTTGAGCGTTTTTACTTTTTCTTCAGGCGACCAGCGAGTCAATCACTGGTATTTTTGCGTAGCGGAAGCCCATTACTTCGTCCCACTTTACTATACCATGGCGGGTGGTGCGTCTCGGGCGCCGAGTGGGGAGAGTTGGTTTCACAGCATGAAAAGAACTTGACTTTTACTAGCAGTGATGCAGCCTGACATGGGGACTGTTTGCGTGAGCATTCATGTGGTAGACGTGCTAAACCGTTTCAGTGCTCTATTTCTTTGATGTATCTCTGCCCCCCCCGCATCGTAGCCCTGTTTGTCAATATGGAATAAATTGCCAATACATCCTCTCACCCCACCCGATCTAATATTTTATTTTTTTATTGTTTATTTTTTAATAAATTTTACTTGTTATTCAATTGTTCATTATTATATTGTTCATGTCTATCAGTTGGTTGTGATTGTGAGCACTTGGTAGACAAAAGATTATAAAGAAGCGTGTGCACGGCAGAGACATGAGCTCATACCACGTTGGAAGTGAAAAACTGAGCCCCTTATTGTTTCTTACAGAGTAGACGCTCAATTAAACTGCAGCCAGCCTGTCAATACAACGTACGCGAACAGGCGTTCAACAATGTTCAAAAACCCTTTTGGAAGCGCGGACATCTACATCACGGAAGATAATGTACTGCAAATCCTAACCACAAACGCGCTGTTTCTTGAATCATAGCAAACCGTTCTCCATGGCATAAAATGCTACGTGGATCGTACATGGGAAAACCACAGCACAAACGCACGAAAGGAGGGCAAAGGGAGAAAAGCTCCTGTGCTGGCTCTATACGCACTTCGTATGCATGGGGTGGCAACGGGCCTGTGTTGGTTGAGAGTGTCTCTTACACCTCTGTTGATTCGATAATTCTTTACGGTGACAGAACTCTATCAAAGGAGTTAATCGAGTGATGTCCCAAAAGCAACATACAGTGGCGCAGGTTGACAGAAGGTGTGTTTCCGAACCGTATTGTTTCTCGTAGTTAATAGCGCTAGTGTTCTGTCGATGAGTATAAAACATTTCTTAATTTTTGTCAACCTGTAGCGAGGCCGAAATCTCGGCAAGCATTAGATCTTTTATTCCCGTATTCCTTCTATAGAAAGAAAATGACATTGATTTTTTATTGAGGGATTGATAATTGCACATTGCACGAACGTCTACGTAAACGCGTGACGATGTTGTGTGCTTTCTTGGAGCGATTTATGAACCTCTCCACGAATGTAAATGGCACAATGAAAGAGTGCAAAATATAAAATAAGTTTAGTCATTGCCAGTAGGAAAAGAGAGAGATAAAATGGAAGAAAAGGCAGGGAGGTTAACCAGACGCATATTCAGTTTGCTACCCTGCACTGGGGAAGGGATGAAGGGTAGAAAAAAAGGTTGCAGAGAGATAAGAAGGTACACACAATCACGAGCACACTCGGGGGAGCCCAAACAGTCTAAAGGTAGTCGGTCAAGTATGTTGACTTTAATTAAAATAGAAGTGCTTTAGTCACTTCTTGCGCAACTGAGGCCGATGCCCAAGGTCCCAGAATGTTCTGCACACAGAATGGTCTAGATTCAAGTAGATTCAAAATCATCCGGCGTTGGCATCGCTGCGTGTTGTAGCAAGCGCAACTGCACAGGACGTGTTCAATGGTCTCTTCAGCTCCGCAGTAGTCGCATGTAGAGGTGTCTGCCATACCAATGCGAAAGGAGTACACCTTGGTGAATGCAACACCCAACCAAAGGCGGCATAACAGTGTCGCATCGGAGCGGGAAAATTGTGATGGTAGCTGTGTCTTGAGCGAAGGATGCAGTTCATATAAGTGACACCTTTGGAAGCTGGTAGACGACCAGAACGTGCGGGTAAGATCTCGAGCCAGCAGGTAAAGTTGCCTTGCTGCATCATTCCTTGATAGAGGAATCGGGACCACACGGGTTCCTTCATGGGCTGTGTGGGCTGCATCATCGGCTAATTTATTTCCGGTAATACCGATGTGTCCAGGCAGCCAATCGTATATAATACCATGCCCTCGTGCTAGGGCTTCATGATGGCAATATATTATTTCATGTACCAATTGTTAATGATTCTTCCTACGCATGACAAACTGCAAACTCTGAAGTGCTGCCTCCGAATCACAGAATATGACCCATTTTTCTGGACGCTTCTGAACGGTATATTGTAAAACAGCCCTATAGCAGCATGCTCTGATGCTGTACATGTTGTCATATGCGACAACCTAAATTTGGTTGTCATTGCTGCAGCCGGAATCACAGCGGCACCTAATCAGCTGCTGGACGAGACGGACCCATCAGTGTATATCTGCGTACGGTCCAAGTAGAATTGATGTAATAATAGCAGTGTTGCTTGCTTCAATGCTACTCTGGAGTGCTTGCTTTTCTTATTGATACCCGGAATTTATAACGTACTTGCGGCTGGTCGAGGCACCACAAAGGACATGCAGTTCTGGTAGCTGGTGTATATCCTGATCGAGTGCTGTTTAGGTGCTTGTCTATGACGTCTGAAAACGTAGCACGTGGTTTTTCGAAAGGTATAACGGCCAAGTGGTGGTCGGGGACACGGCTAGCATGTCGAGTGTGCACTCTGAGGCAATCCACAACTCTATATGGTGTGCCCAGATGGTCTTTGGCAGGCACGATAGTGGCATAAGTAGAAGCCCATTGGGGCAATCCTAGGTAGATACGGTACACATGACCCTGCAAACTCTCCAATGAATGAGTATTGAATTTGTCAATACCAGGAAGCTGTAGCGCAATAGACCCAGAAATAGGGCCCTGTACAGCTGTAGCATGAAGGCTACAGAAGTTCCCCATGCTTTCCCGCACATGAATTTCGTTATATGCACAATACATAACAGTCTCTTCTTCAAGTACGCACAATACGGGCTCCACGAAAGACTTCTAACGAGTATTATGCCCAGGAAACGATGCGTCCGTGCATATTTGATACTCTGCCCACTGATGTAAACAGGGTATGGTGTCATTGGTTTGCGTGTAAACGCCATCAATGCGCACTTCACAGTTGATATAGTTAGGCCTTGTTTCTGAAGGTAGGCTGTTGTGAGGGTTGCTGCCCGCTGTCTTCGTGCACGCACCTGAGGGCGAGCAACTGCAGCACTCCAGAGGCAAATATCATCGGCGTATTGGATAGGCACACCGACTCTGGCAGAACCTTCGCCAGACCAATGAGGACCACATTGAACAATATGGGGCCTAGAACACCTCCCTGAGGTACTCTGCAGTAGGTGTTATGTTCAGCAGTTTACATTGCCAGTAGACTTTGAAGGCTGCAAAGCTCCTATAGGCCATATGAGTGTACATGTTAAAACCCTACAACGTGCAGTTTAGGCACACATTGTGCAGCAGTAGGTCCAATTTTCAAAATTATGAGAAAGATACTAGGCTACGAGTGCTGCTTTCTTGCAAAAACAAAAAAGAAAGTTATTGTTTTACGAAAATAATAAATAGACTACATTTTGTTTAAAATTATTCATCATTAAAACTTGTGTAGAGTTTTGATAGTGGTAAACGTGAAGGTGGTGATGCTATAATAATGACTTCGCCAAGGGTCACGTAGGGATTCGGAGAGGTGCCGTCTAGGTTACTTTGGGTCACCTCCTTTGACTAGCTACCCTAGCCAATGCTTTAATGAGTTTATTCTGTCTTTTTCTGTAGAGTTAACCTTGTAAAACAATTTGTCGCACACACACAGTTGACACAGCACACAGTTCTTCGAGTATAATTGTGTGCGGCGTTGACATACAGACCTTTGCGATAGAGTTGCAGGCAAAGGCACCCATGTGTTTAGGCAGGAGGGACAGTAATGTAAAGAAAAGAAATGGGGGTGTAATATGACAAGACTGCACACAAGCTGGTATACGAAATCTGGCAGTAAACACAAGCATCGCATCGGTGTCATTATGTATCACAACTTGGAAGAGTACTTTTTTGAATATGCGCCCGAGTCGCCAACGGCGGCAGAAACAAAAACAGAGTCAAGAATGGAAAGATAGCAAGCGGCTGAGTCACCAGCGAGGAGAAAATATCACAAGGTGTAAGGCGGGTATACCGCCACTGTATAGTTCCGCAAGACAGATACCATGGCTCAAAGCCCTGGTTACGCGAGTAGAAAAAAACTGTGAAGTAACACAGTCTGTCTAAGGAAATAAACATAGTAGGGGAGTTGCTTATACTTGTCATGCTTCTCAATAGCTTTTAATGATGACACTGGATAACTTTTCTAGTTTCATGGTTCTGTTGTCCAGACAACTGAACAATGATAGCACAAGCAGCTTACAGTATGCAACACAATGTTCACCAAGTCATCTTCTTGTTTCTTTTACACATCAATTCCCAGTCATCGGACGAGTAGTTTAGTAATATGCAAGACAGCCATCACGTCTTCTTGATTGCCTGGCTCATAAATTAATAAAGCTGTATTTTAGTCTCTATTTCGAATCATAACGCACAGATGTACCCATCACGTTGCTCACTCCCATTCCTTTCTTTTCAATTTAGAAACACTCTTTACATCGTCGGGATGCCACCCTCAAATCATTATTTAGCTTTATCTGACAACTTTTTATTCTATTTTTCCGGCCTGTTCGACTAATGAAAAAAGAACACAACTCCCCCAAACATTATTCTTGAGTCCTCTCATTGGATTCTTTCAAATCATTTGTTTTGCAAGTCCTTTCATTTGAAAGGGTAGTATACTAGCTTTACTTATATTCCTGCTTTTTTCAACATAAAACTGTTCATGCCGGGGTCCACCATGGCTCCTCCAACGTGTTTTCTTCACGGATATGACGTAGCAACATATATCTTAAGAGATTACAAAGAAAGAAACAAGCAGGAAAAGTTGCATAGTGGGGCGTAGATCCAGCACCCTCTCACTCACTTTGCAGTGCCCGACACAAACCACTAAGCCACGCAGCATAGGTTGTCGAGCTTGCTAACTATAAGTCATTTATATACACCATGCAGCGTTGTTTCTTTCTCTGTTTTTTTCCTCACTTATCAAGAAGTACCTGACAGCGCTTCTGACTGCTTTCAAATGATTACTGCTTTCAGAATCTTAATAATCTTGACTCCACCATGATATACATGTAGTTTCCTTAGTTAATTCTTTGGGCACATCGGATTTTCATCATCGTTTATTTACTACCACGCCTCGGTAATCAAGTCAGCCTTCACCCTTCGCAGTCGGTACGTCATTCTTTTTCACCAGAACATTTCCAGTCAATCTCTTGCTTTCATGCATGCGCGCATCTTAGTGTGTTTGCTGGCGGACTCACTCGGCAAGACATTGTTTTGGATGTAAACACCTGGTAGACTCTTCATAGCGTCATGCCGAAAAAGTGTGGTGGCATCTCGACCCAGTGCTAACGTCCCACCTAGGCAGTGCCTCACACGCGAGGAATATTTATTTCTACACAGCTGAACACTAAAACTTCGGATGATCGATTGATTTGTGGGGTTTAACAACTCAAAACCACCATATGGTTTTAAGAGACTAAAAGATTCCCAAGATCACTTCATTCAGCGACTAGAAACCGACATTCAGCTGTAGGGTGCAGTTACCTCACTGTCCTTCCACCAGGAGTGAATGCCTGCGCATCGATCACTGCGACGCCTTAGGGGCTAGACCCACTCACTCTACGGAGTGTTGCCCTGCTGTTCCAGCAGCTACGCAGCCTTGCAGCAACGCAGCCTTGCAGCAACGCTGCCTGATATGTTATCTCCTACATCGCAATTTTTAGGCTAGCACAGCGGTAGTACGAGCATATGATTTAAGGAAATGGGAGTAGTGAGGCAGCTTACATCGTGACACAACACCACTACATGCCTTATTTTCATCTGTTAGCAAAAGGTGTGGCACGAATCTGGCATCTGGCTTTCGGCAACCAGTGCAACAGTTTAGCCAACAGGAGGGTGGCCCTCAAGGACACACTTTCTGCAGTATCGCACCTCTCAGAGTGCAAAACAAAGGTCCCAACGTAACCAAAGCAGCGTTCAAAATCTCGGCCCATTATTTTTTTGCCAAGGTGAGCTGAATCAGGCGTAACCCCTATAATCTCTCTGAAGGATGAACGATCGAATACTTTCTACTGTTTACGCGAACAACTCATCCTCACATGGTATAAGCTAGCCAATACCACACGGCACCTGATTCTATGGCCACCTGTACTAGGCTCAGCAAGTGCGTACAACATATCCAACCCTAAAACCCATCGGGATTTGCCGGTTGTGTTAAGGCACTCTCGCAACCATCTCATGCATCTAAGTCTTTAGAGCGTACACAGCCTCGCACAGAACTATCCGCTCCACACTCTACTCAACTTGAAACGTTAAGAACTCGCATTTCTGAGCTGGCACCAAGGAGCTACTTATGCGGCTCTTTGCAAATAAGCGCCTATTGCAAAAAAGAACGCGTTTCAGTGCCTACCACGTGATACCAGGCTGCCCGTGTGTCACAAAACGAGCACTCAAAAAGGGCGCGCTGCCAATTTCTCGCGACGAAGCGCCGAGAGGTCAACAATAAAAAAAAAGAAAACAAGCATCCAAAGACTCCCCGGGCGCGCGTCCCTCTCCCCTCGGAAGCGTAGGTTCGCCAACGAACCTCCTCGCATCGGCGGCCGAGCAAGCCCTAGAACGTTCTCGATGGAAAGGGGCATGGTGATGCAGGGTTGCATCATCCATCGCGGACGGTCCTCGTACGTCTCGCGCTTTCCCCCAGCCTTCGCTGCGCATCGCGCCGACGAAATGATGACAACTTTCTGGAATCTCGCGCGGAAGGTATTTAATCGAGCAGCCGAGATGAGAGATCAGGAGGAGAAGGAAGTTAGCGCCAGAGTGCGTAGGGTATCCCGCCGCGTCTGTCGGTGAAGGTTTTGTCCTTATTGACAAAGCAGGAGAGGAAGAAAGTATGCGCCAGAGTACGTAGGGTGTTCCGCCTTGTGGGCGATGCCTTTTGTCCTTTGTGACAAAGGAGACGAAGAGGATTTCCACCTGAGGGGTGAAGACTCGAGCTACAGGCAAGAGTGTGTGTCTACTGCTATCGAGCGAAGACGCGTGGCACCAGCTGCGTGTGTGAAGCCGACGTGTTTCCGGCGAAGAAGTTTGGAGCTTAGAGAGGGGCTCATTGAAGACGCGAGGTTTCCTGGAAGAGAAACTTCAGGGGCAGCGGGACGACAACAACGCTGGACTTTGAGTGAGTGATTCTCGGAAGAGTATCATCCCGACTTTTGTTCCAAGAACTTCGGACTGAATAAGTGTCCTAACTTTTTAGTCTTTAAGTGTCTTGGTTGTTCAATGCATGCGACTGCATTGTAATGTGTATTGTTGTCTGTGTCCGTTGTTTCGAGTGTGGCTGATTGTACTGTGTAGTACATTGTTTGATTGGTGACATTGTATTCAACTATTGTCGAGTGTGCATACTTGTGTATCGTTTTGATCTGCCATAACTGAGAGTATAATTTTGTTGTGTTTATCAACTCTCGGCTCTGACTTGTTCTTTGGGCCACAGCCGGCGTCCGCTGGCGCGCCAAATAGGACCACTTCTAAATTGTCCACGCTCTCGTGGTGCGGTTCGGCGGGCCGATACTTCGGCCCTTTAAATTAGCCTGGCGATCGCCTCCCTAATCAACGGGACCCGTGACAATTCATCTGGCGTCCGCGACAGAACCTTTTGGTGCACAGTGTGTCCAAAGTAGTGAGAAAGAGCCTCAAAATGTTGATAGTGCTATCGGAACGATTTTGTGTTGTTCAGTGTTCTAGTTAACGAGTGCAGGGGAGTGTTCCGATAGACTGATTTAGGCAGATACTTTTTACACGCGGCAAGACTTCATTTGCGAGACACAATGAATCTCGAAAAGTTAGTAGCTCTTGGTGAGAAAATGGGTCTTTCTGGCACCGAACTACGGAAGTGGGTAAGCCAGAAGGAGAAAGAGGCGGTGGAGAGAGAGAGGTTGGCAGCTGAGAGAGCGAAAGAAGAAAGAGAGCAGCAATTGAAGTTGGAGCTGGAGAGAGAAAAGTTGGCAGCTGAAAGGGCGAAAGAAGAAAGAGAAGCAAAGGAGTGACAGCTCGAAGAAGAAAGGGAGGCAATGGAGCGGCAGCTGAAAGAAGAAAGAGACGCGGAGATGGCTGAAAGGGAACGACAGCGACAGCACGAGATGGAACTCGAGTGGCTCCGTTTGCAACAGCGAAGTGAAACTCCCGTCTAACTAGAGTTGAAAGCAGCGAACGGAAAAATCATGGCTTCCGCTTGAACCCAAGCAAGCTGCTTGTAGCGTTTGATGAAAGGAAGGACGACCTTGACGCGTACCTTCACAGATTTGAGACGATTACAAGGAGCCAGAATTGGCCGGAACATCAATGGGCAACTGCTTTGAGTACTTGCTTGAGTGGGGAAGCGCTCAGTGTGTACGGTAGGCTGACGCCGACCGATGCAGCCAACTATGCAAAGGTGAAAGCTGCTTTACTGAAGCGATTTAGATTTACTGGGGAAGGATTCCGGGACAGATTTCGGACAGGAAAGCCAGCTGATGGTGAGATGGCTACGCAGTATGCCGCCCGACTTAGCCATTATTTCGACAGATGGATTGAACTTTCAGGGACAGCACGGGAGTACGATGAGCTTAGAGAGCTCCTTATTAGAGAGCAGTTTCTTACTAGTTGCCACCCAAGCCTGTCACTGTACTTGAAAGAGAGGAAGGCTGAGTCATTTGAAGGTATGCTTAAATTGGCTGATCAATTCTTGGAAGCGCAAGGTGGAACTAATTTGGCCAAGGTCAATGAGTGTCCCGAAGATTCAAAAAATCTAGCTCCTAAACAAAAGAAGCGTGCACCGAGAGTGTTCCGCGATGTTTTCTGAGTAACCGAGTGGGTCATCGTACGAACAACTGTCGTTCTAACTTTACGAGCCCTACGGTAGTAAAATGTTTCAAGAGTGGTCAGACTGGGCACAAAGCAGACGCATGTCGTGACGGAACGAGTCAAACTCATCAGGTATCCTGTGTGCTAGCAGCACCGAAATCCGATGGTGATGCCGTCACCGACGGATTTGTAGAGTTGAAAATGGGGAGAAACTTCCTATTGTGGGTGCTGAAATGACAAAACTGCCAACCGGTGTTACGAAGGGAATGCCAACGCTGCCTGGAAAAGTTGCGGGCTTAAGGGTTACGGTGTTAAGAGATACCAGTGGATCCACTGTTATTGTGCGAAGAAATTTGGTGTGGGAAAGTGAGTTAACAGGCAAAACGAAACCGGTTTGCCTAATTGACAGTACGGTTCGGATGCTTCCCGAAGCAGAGACTGAGGTTGAAACCCTGTACTTCAGCGGGAACGTTACTGCTCTGTGCATGACGACCTCCCTGTACGACCTCGTCATCGGAAACATCGACGGGGCGCGAGGGCCGAACGATCCAGAACGATTGGGAGAAAACCCTAAGATAGAGCCCTCGCCAACCCAGCGACCGCGAGATACAGTGGAGGAGCATGCCGTGACGGATCTCACTTGAGCCCAAGGTGAAGCCCCGATGCAAGAGTCAGTGAATGAGGAGATGATCGTATTGAATGAGTTCACGTGCTGGGCAGCTCGACTTACGTCGGCACGACCTCAACCGACCGACAGTGTAAAGGTGACGTAGTCGGCGAGCCAGGCCAAATGTCGTGACATGAACAAGCGGGTGAGTAACCGGGCGGGATTGGTTCAGCGTCATGACCCGTTAGCAATGTCGGAAGTGACAACGATGGCTGAGACGCCGCCTCAGATAACGTCGTTGGAAGGGGCTCGCCGGAACAAAACAAGAAAAAACAATAAGAAGAGATCGAGAGAGCACCGCAAGAAAGGGCGTAAGTGCCGCTCAAGGTACACAGGATAGGTACTGAGGTGGAATCGGAATGTGTTTGGCAGGGCTGAGTGCCATACGTTGTGGTAATGTTCTTGAGATCCTGTGTCACAAGTGTATGTCGAGTGAGTCAAAATTTTTGTTACGGTGATGTGATGCATAGTACTGTACAATAGTAATGAGAGAACATTGTAAATTTGTATTGTTTTGAATATGTGATGGAGTGTTGTACTGATGTACCTGTGGTTATATTTCATGTGTTGTGAGATTAAACTGCAATGTACAATTGTATTGAGTGATCTATTGTGAACGTGACGTGTCATGAGCGACGGACTATGTTACAGTCTCTGAGAGTGTGGGGACTGTTCGCGCTTGTTTGAGTGGTTTCGAATATTATGAGATAATATTCTTAAAGTTGGGGGCAGTGTCACAAAACGAGCGCTCAAAAAGGGCGCGCCGCCAATTTCTCGCGACGAAGTGCCGAGAGGTCAACGATAAAAAAAAGAAAACAAGCATCCAAAGACTCCCCGGGCACGCGTCCCTCTCCCTTCGGAAGCGTAGGTTCGCCAACGAACCTCCTGATATCGGCTAACGAGCAAGCCCTAGAACGTTCTCTATGGAAAGGGGCGTAGTGATGCAGGGTTGCGTCATCCGTCGCTGACGACCCTCGTACCGTCTTGCGCTTTCCCCCAGCCTTCGCTGCGCATCGCGCCAACGAAACAATGAGAACTTTCTGGAATCTCGCGCGGAAGGTATTTAATCGAGCAGCCGAGATGGGAGATCAGGAGAAGAAGAAAGTTAGCGCCAAAGTGCGTAGGATATCCCGCCGCGTCTGTCGGTGAAGGTTTTGTCCTTAGTGACAAAGCAGGAGAAGAAGAAAGTATGCGCCAGAGTGCGTAGGGTGTTCCGCTTGTGGGCAAAGCCTTTGGCCTCAGTGACAAAGGAGAAAAAGAGGATTTCCACCTGAGGGGTGAAGACTCGAGCTACAGGCAAGAGTGTGTGTCTACCGCTATCGAGGCAAGACGCGTGGCAACAGCTGCGTGTGTGAAGCCGACGTGTTTCAGGCGAAGAAGTTTGGAGCTTGGAGAGCGGCCAATTGAAGACGCGAGGTTTCCTGGAAGAGAAATTTCGGGGTCAGCGGGACGACAACAACGCTGGACTTTGAGTGAGTGATTCTCGGAAAAGTATCATGCCGACTTTTGCTCCAAGAACTTTGGACTGAATAAGTTTCCTAACTCTTTAGTCTTTAAGTGTCTTGGTTGTTCGATGCATGCGACTGCATTGTAGTGCGTATTGTTGTCTGTGTCCATTGTTTGGAGTGTGGCTGATGGTACTTTGTAGTACATTTTTTGATTGGTGATATTGTATTCAACTATTGTCCAGTGTGCATACTTGTGTATCGCTTTGATCTGCCATAACTGAGAATATAATTTTGTTTTGTTTATCAACTCTCGGCTCTGACTTGTTCTTTGGGCCACAGCTGGCGTCCGCTGGCGCGCAAAATAGGACCACTTCTAAATTGTCAACGCTTTCGTGGTGCTGTTCGGGGGGCCGATACTTCGGCCCATGGAATTAGCCCGGCGATCGCCTTCCCTAATTAACGGGACCTGTGACACCATGCTGTAGACGTGCCTGGTAAGCGCAGGATGTGCCCACAAAGGGTATACACTTGCAAAAACACGTCAAACCACTTAGCGAAGCTTGGCTCTTGCCAGGAAAATTCCGCATGGAACTGCTCGCTTACTGCTTGGCATGACTCCAATTCCCTCGATTCGTGGGATGTGGCTAAGTTTTCGATTATTTTATTTGCGTCTTCCGGAATTTTCGATAACAAATAACGCTGATTATTCACTCACAACCACCTACGCTAATACCGACGCTGATGCTGGCACCGGAATTCCTGAGAAGCGAGCTCTTTAAAGTTATTTAGTTAAAACACGACGACAGTGTGAAAATAACTGTTCTCGCTATAAAATGTGCCTTTTATCAAGATGTGAATTGGTTAACGAACATAAAATGACGCTCAAGGTGCGCTTACTGGAATGCCCAGTTACCAACAATAACTGGCACATAGAAGACCTTTCGCTAGCACTTGCAATCGGCATTAGCGTTGGGCAAAAGAACGTTTGTTTAGTATTCTCTAATAGATCAACCAATATACAAAATCATTTCAAGACAGCAGAGATGGCAAAAAAGCAAGGATAGCGGAAGAAAGCTTTCCTCAAACATACACGTATTAGTGTCAGGCGCCAATAGCTGCATTTTGAATTTTCGACTTGTGGCTTAACGCAGTCCTTTCCCTTTCTTACTTTAGCAAAGCTGCATGCTTTAACTACGAAACAAGGCAGCAAGGAACAACTGACGTAAGGAATACACGTTAGAAATGATGGGCATTGGGGGAGGCATAGTGTAGCAAACGCTTCGTCAGAGGTTTACGCGTTTTGGAGCAACCGTCTCACGGGGACCTCGAGCAGCCCCATTCCCCTTCAGTCCGCCTAAGCTCCAGATGTTTGCAACGCTGTTCCAACAATAATTTTACGCACGAGCAGCACCTACGCTGCCTACGGCTGCATGATGAAGTTTAACACCTAATAGCGAGACAGCACTCCTGCACGCCGCCTTTTATACATTCCGAAAAAAGCGTGTGTCATTGGCCTCTCCCTGTGTTTTCGCAAAAAATTATCATGCGATATAGAGAAAAAAATATAGGAGGAGTTGTCCAATGCGGATAATGTCACGTGCGCTGCAAAATAAAACTACACGTAAATTTTGTAGCAACAAAACAGCTTGAGTGTGCGATGTTAAAACTTTGAATGAGCTTTTACCTAATTTATGCCGGCGTAGTGAACCTGTAGCCAATCGCGCCGCTTTCCTGTCACTTAAAAAGGATTGAAGTAAGTTGATTTTGAGTGTGAAAATAACAACGTCATCGTGGGGTTATATGCTATTGTGTTGGGAATTGGAGCTGCTTTCTTATTGCAGACAGACAAAAGCTACACAGAATTCTGTGGAATGCCTTGTTCAGATACATAAATGTCATCAAATCGTTTTTTGTTATTGCAGAGAGAAACAATTTCTAGTAATGGCAGCTCGTGAATTTTCTTTTTGATAAAAACTACACTTCAGAATATGTGCACCTAATACAAGTAAGGTTCATTACATGGGTTTCATAAAATTCCTCACTCACGTGATGTATTGTACTGTGGATACACGCAAGAAAATACTCTGCCGATTAAATGGAAACTTGAGCGACCACCACATATACATGGCTGTGCAATGACAAATAATGCCACCAGCAGATAAGTAAACAGCTGACGGTTCTACAAACACTGGGTCGGTACAGCATCGTGTCAGGCCGTTCTTATTCAAACTATGAAGCAGGTATCAAACAAATACCTAGGAACCTTTGAGTTTATGTGATCTTCGTGACAGCTCTTCATAGCTCTACTGTCGTTCGGGCGCTTTTTTTTTGTCTGCGACAGTATCAAGTATGAAAAGTACTTGCATCAAGTACTCGCATCAAGTATGAAAACTGCGTGTATCTTCACCTACTGGTGGGTTTAAGAAATCTATTCAATTTTAACGGAAGAATCGTCCAGCGAATAGAAAATGAAACGAAACAATAAGAGTAAAGGATATTACGCCAGATATTGGCACTCTGTCCTGTGTTCGGATAGTTTTCTTTAAATGAAAGCAGCTTATGGCGAAGCTCCATCCTGTATGCGTAACTATACTTACTGCGCATGCGCAACAACTGGACCAAGCACTGCCAGAACGTGCTCACGCGCTAGCGCGTTCCGGCCTGCGTAAGTGGCTGTGCAAGAGGTTATGGCTTCTCCCCTTACACTCTCTCGGCAATCACGTGATGTCGGCTGAGAACGAGATTCTGAAGACGAGCGATGAAACTACAGTAAATTCATGGTGTGCTCCACTTGCAAAGACGCCTTAACACCGGGCAAGGTGCTTGTAATGAAAGGAACTTTAAGGCGACCCAAGCGCAGCATAGCATGCGCATTCTTATTTACAGTGAAGGATGGTCTAATTTATCTGTCTTATCTAGGAACTATACTATTTCATTAAGCTACGCAGCAAATCCTCCGGCGCAATTCTCTGCTAATGCTTCTTCTATCTTACTTCACTTGTATGGTACGTTATTTTTTTCGCACTATGTAATCAAGATCCTGGAAATAGTATTCACAGTGGTCATGTCACAGTGGTTGTATTCGGAGCGTTATTATTTCGAAACGCAGATAGAATTGGCGAAAATGGCTCGTCAGCGTCGGCCTTGCTTGCGCTACATCGTCGATAGACACAGCTGATATTATAATAGAATACACAGAGACTATCACATGTATGTTCTAAAACACAAAAACAATTCCACAGCTCCGCTACGGGGAAACCTCACGAAGTGTGTAGTGTAGTTACCCAGTGATTGACATTGCGCTATTGTTATTCTTTTGTTGCTATGGGTATTGGAGCTAGCATTTTTGTAGTTGCAGTGTATGTGGGTTGGTAGCAAGAGTTCTTAGCGTTATACGTTGTGTGGCAGCACGCAATGACAATAAAACTGTGTTGAAATATGGTTGTGCAGAAGCAGGTGGCGCGGTTATTGTGGCGCCATTGACTTTGCGTGGCAGCTGCCTTAGCGCCTTAACACGCGCAACAGCTGGTTTAGTCTGTCGAGTCATTTCGTCTTGCTTTACGCTGAGCTGAAGATTGGCCTGCCTGCGATGACGAGCAGCACTGGTCTGAGTGTTGACGATGCCGCGATTGTGTTGTTCCTTACTTTCTACAACTGCTCGCAGCACCTTACTTTTTGGAAGGCTCTGATTTTTGTCGCTTGGCTTGTCGCTCTTGTAGAGCGAAGGTTAGTTTTTGAGCCTTCTGCTCTGGCTTTTCAAGTGGGCTAGCTACACGTAGCACGCTGCTACACGTAGCATGAATCGCATGGCTGTTGAGGTGGTGGTGGCTTCTCTCATGTGGCGTAGGCCTTTGTCCAATGAATGCAAGGCGTTTTTAGCAAATTCTTTCAAATATTAGGATCACTTCTTGGTTATTTTTGTTAATTAGGTTAATTTATATTTTTTAGGTTTTAACTAGTTTTTGATCATTGCTAGCGCCAGGAATGAAAAAGTAAGACAAAATGCCTTTGCTGCAGGCTGGCTGTTCTTATTCGTTCCTAATTGTTCTCTTCCTTCAGTGTGCATAGAGTGCACCCTGGCAATAGTGACGCTATATTTTTTACACTCAGCCACGCTGCGCCACAGCATGGTGATCAAGCTGCAGAATGGTTTCTGGTGAACGAAACTGACTACACCTCGGTGTACGGTCCCAAGGACACTGTAACTTGATTTGGTGAGCGGGAATATATGTCTCTGGTGAGCGACAGTGGGTGTGACTTTATGGACGTTAGTCGCCTCGTAGACACCTACGCTGTCTCAGTGCGGCGGTGCGGTCGTTATGCGTGTGTGTGTGCCGAGTCAGAAAATACATGCGCAACACAAAATGTGTGCGAACCAAGAGAGACTGCAAAATGTGATCATGACGTGCGCGGCTGCATCTTGCTTGCTGTCCTCGCTCTTTGTTGTTTTGCGGTCACGGCGGTGAAAGATGATGTATCGTAGCTCAACACAACGTCGGTATGCGTGAACGCGACTACGCTAAGACGCACTCTCGACGTATTGAACAAAGTCAATGTGCTGGGGAATATCAAAGTACGTTCTTACATAGCAAATGGCAAGGACTCAAGGGCAGGTGTTATATACGATGTCGACACTTCAATCAGCGACATTGACTTTCCCATTCTAATCAAACCATTCACGGAAGCTGCTATCATCTTACAAGCCCGCCGTCTAGAAAGCTCACGATGCATAAAACTTGTTTTCAAGGGTGACAGTCTTTCATCACGAGTAAGGCTTGGTTATTTTCCATACACATTGCAGCCGTTTGTGCCAAGACCCTTTCAGTGTCCAAACTGCTGTAAAATGGGACACGTGAGCGCTGTTTGCACGAGTTATGCCGTGTGCTCCCGATGCTCGGAGTCACACAACACACAAGTCTGCCAAGCAGAAAATTATAATTGCGGCAATAGCCAACGTCCTCACTCAAAGGAGTGCCCAGATGTAAAGAAGAAGATGCAAGTGCTGAAAAAGATGGCCAGAAATGGTTGCACCCGCAGGGAAACTGCTGCTAAAGTGCGACGCCGGCGTTCGCGCCTCAGGAGAAGATCAAGGACACATTCTGCCAAGGCCAGGGATACACCGCTACCCCAAATCATGCACTATTACCACAAGCAACAACAAGTGCCAACAACAAGCATCCCCAGAAATATGCAAGAATGATTGACCATGACTCGTGGCCAGCACTGCCGTCAACGACACCATCACTAGAGTCGCCGCATCGACCGCAGTGAGCTACTTCAGAGCGAGTAAGTCGCGACTGTCAAGATAACGAAGTAATAGACGTGATTAAGACCTCAAGAAGACCATTCGAGTACTCCTGAATATTATTCAGACTTCAGCTACTCACAGCGCTCTCCAAATTTTGTAGTCTTTGAGTCCCATGCCTTCAAGTCTAGAAGAGTACCATGGCTCTCTTTCAGCAGCCTTTACGTAAACAAGTGAAAGGGGCATCAATTTTTCAATGGAATTCCCGAGGCCTTAAACCCCGCAATTCAGATTTTCTTCCTTTCGTAATCAAGAATCACTTCCCAATTATTGTCATTTGTGAACCACGCCTTCAAAATTCTTTACGACTATCTGAATAAAAAGCTTTCAGATCTGCCACCTGTAACGAAAGCAGGTGCGAACTCGCACACATTGAGCATGCAGTAACACCAGATGACAGCAACCAATACGTGCGCCTGACAGTTAAGCGTAAGAACGTGAGTTTCACGCTACTGGCAGTATATATTTCACCTTCAGGCCACTTGGACCCTGCAAAATTAAGTGCCATTATATCAGCGACACCTGATTGATGTGGGGTCAACATCCCAAAACCACCATATGATTATGAGAGACGTTGTAGTGGAGGGCTGCGGAAATTTGGCCACCCGGGGTTCTTTAACCTGCAGCCAAATCTGAGCACACGCGCCTACAACAATTCCGCCTCCATCGAAAATGGAGCCGCCGCAGCCATGATTCGATCCCGCGACCTGCGGCTCAGTAGCCGAGTACCTTAGCTACTAGAATCAGCGACACCTGGGTCATAGATTATTACTGGTGATATTAACGCTCATCACCCACTGTGTGGCAGCCAGAATATGGACCGCCGGGGAAGACATGTGTCCTCCTTTGCATCTGACCCCCAACTATACTCTTTCAATGATGGCACTCTTGCGTTTTTAAGGGGTCTCGCATATAGTAGCTTTCTATACCTAACTTTTGTGTCAAGCAGCCCAAGTATCAAGTGCAGTGTATTGCGGACAATGAAACTCATAGTAGTGATCCTATGCCCACCAATATAATGATCAAGTGGCTAAGCAAGTCACAGATTGGTTCCTCTTCACGGATCGAATGGTAAAAGTACAGGTCATCCACAGAGAAGTGGAGCGAGAGAAACCAAGAAGGTTCACTTGAAAGCCTAGAAGGTGCAATAGAAGCCGCTATTCAAGAAACAACGTTTAAGCGTGGACCTTTGTCATTTTTTGCGAATATGAAGTGAAGTTGGAGCGACTTGTAGCAATCTGTCATCACGCCGAACAACGTCAGAGGCGCACGAAATTCATCTAGGACTTAAAGGAGGCCAGTCATCTACAAAAGAAGGTTCAGTGTCGAATAAATGCACTCTAGTCGCTACGATAAAAGTCATTATGTGAGTCGCTCGATCCCCACAAACGTTTTTTTGCAAATGAATAGAATAATTCGTGGCCTACGAACGAGGCCACAGCAACATCGCCCACTAAAATGTCTTGCTCAATCAAAGCCGACGTGAAATCGATGTAGCAGAAGACTTCTGCACCGGGGTTGCCAACAAGGGGTTTGGGATCACCATGAGTGACCTACGGAACGTGCCCATGTCCTTAGACACTCGAATGAACATTATGTTTTCCCCAGAGGAGATTCAGGAAGCATTGGCAGCATGCAAGCACTCATCGCGTGGACCCGATGGAGTCATTTACATGGCCCTTGGTAACCTAGGACAAACATTTTGGCGTGCCCTTCTTGCTGTATGCAATGACTAGTGGAGCAGCGGTTTGGTTCTTCCTTCGTTGAAGTACAGCCACCTTGTGGCCCTCCTTAAACCCGGCAAATTGCATCTGGACACCCTCCTATCGCCCCACCGCGCTTGCCAGCTGTTTTAGAAAGGTGTGATAAAAACTGAATAGAACAACGCTGCGCAGTGCGCATGCGACGCGTGCTGATTTAGAGCCGCTAGAAGAGAAGGAATAAGTGGCGTTCTATCAATAAATTGTTATCAAGCGCACGTCCGTCTTTTTGTCCCCTACATAGTTTGCTGTAAAACCCGGGAGATAAGGCCAATTGAGGTAAGACAGAGTGGACTTTCACAACCTTTCGACCACATCTGCAGTCTGCAGGACTTTTGTTGAAGCCACTGGTGGGTAAATTTCATGTGCAAGGCCTAACCCTGCCGGTGACCTAGACCGTGGAGCATAACATGTAGACGATGCTCGGATCTTCATCATGGGATGCTTTGTGACGGATAGGACGAAGATGCCTACATCGCTTCGGTGTGCGGCCGGCCAGAGATTTTCTACGTTTCCCCACGCTTGGCCGGATCATGGATTTCCGAGTAAAAAGGCGTAGTCATGTACAAAAGACCGTCATAGGAGCAATTGCCAGCATCGAAAGTCTCCTGCGTCTAGAACGCCCCCGAATTAGTGAGTTGCGGAATATTCACTACGTTTCGACCGACCAGTTTGAGCTTATCAAAGGAATTGATAAATAAATAGAAGACACGATGGATATCAGCCACTTAGAAGCTGAAATGGAGGAAGGTGACGTTTATGTGCATGAGAATATTCTGGCAAAAGTCAAAGCTGAATATAGAATTGAAGATGCGCTAAAGGCTCGTCAGGCTCACTTGGAGAGGATAAAGCAAAGAATCAGAACAAAATTTCAAGTGGAAGTTAGAGTTTGCCTGCGGATTACCCATCTAGCCAATGCTTTAGTGATTGTGATGTTGTCACACAGAAGCTTAACGGCTCAACCCCACGACAGATGGAACAATGTGTTTGAAGCAGAACAACCAACATTTCCAACAACAACCGAAAGACCACCAATGAAGAACAACCCAAACTTCGGGAGACGTATTTAATGCCTTCAGAGCCCTCGTCAACGTCCAATGCCCGTCAACTTAACATGAGACTAGCTATTCGGGTGTGTATAAACGAAGAGACTTTCACGATTAAATGGCGTGATGCCTTTGAAAATTTAAGATACATTGCAGAAGATAAGAAAAACTGGTACTCTTCGAGGTTGGCAATGTCCACTGTGAGGCAGTCTTCAATGCTGTGCCTACATGTTACCGCAGGAATCAAGTCATAGTCGCAGCAACAAGCGGGAAAAAATAGAAAGCGAAATGAAAAGGCCATGAGAAAACAGGAGCCTACTGCCTGTAAAGCACGTGAATGTGGCTCTTTGAGAAAGCTGCTGACACCGAGGAAGTGAAGAAAGTAGATCGTGTGGGTTGCATTACTGCCGAGGCCATATGCCAAGATTGAATCACAGCAGCGAATGATGCAACCCAAGTTGAGGCGGAGGAAGAAGACGCGTTCTCTCAAGGTAAATTCAGCCAAGACGAGAAAGCCACGAAAGAGGTTCCCAGGAAAGGCTACCTACGATATTCATATATGTATCAGCCTTCATTGCGAATATTCTTCCCGAGGAAGACTGCTCAAAGGCAGCGCAAGCTCAGCAAAATCAACACGCTCAGAAGCACGAGCCTAGAACAAGCGTTGAAAGCACCCATAGAAATTCAAGTTTAGGGACATGCCCGGATGACCCCACGAAGAGTGACTTGGAACTCGTTCGGACGATTGTCGTCTCTGTGGGTTAGTGTTTCTCCACGTCACAAGCCACTGAGCGGAAGGGGGGGGGGTGGCGAAAGATGATGTAAAATTTGTAGAAAGACAATATAGCCTGCTCGAGAACTTAACGGAAAGTTAAGTCAATTTGTCGGGGCAGAAGATGTTGGAAATTTTATGCGGCGCCGACATAAAGATTAAGAAGATTGCCAGTGGAGTCGAGGCAAGACGACTGGACTGAGTTTAGGTGAAGAGGAGGTTGACGGTGGGCTTCACCATGGGGATTGCGGCTCGTCCCTGTATGTTGCTTTTGGGACATCACTCGATTAACTCATTCGATAGAGTTCCGTCACCGTAAAGAATTATTGAATGAACAGAGTTGGAAAGGACACCCTCAACCAACACAGGCCCGTTGCCGCCCCATTCATACGAAGTGCGTATAGAACCAGCACAGCAGCTTTTCCCCCAATGCTCTCCTTGCGTGCATTTGCGCTGTGGTTTTCCCATGTACGAGCCATGTAGCGTTTTATGCCATGGAGAACAGTTTGCTATGATTCCAGAAACAGTGCGTTTGTGGTTAGAATTCGCAATACATTATCTTCCGTGATGTAGATGTTTGCGCTTCTAAGAGGCTCTGTGGACATTGTTGTACGACTGTTCGCGTACGTTTCATTGACAGGCTGGATGCAGTGTCATTGTGCGTCTATTCTATAAAAAATAGGGGCTCAGTTATCCACTTTCGTCGCGGTACAAGCCCAAGTTTCTGCCATGCACACGCTTCTTTATAATGCTTTGCGTCCCAACTACTCACTATCGCAACCAACTGATAGATAGAAACAATATAATAACTATTATTGTATAACAAGTAAAATTTATTTAGAAATAAACAATAAATAAATAAAATATTAGATCGAGTGGGATGAGAGGATGTCTTTACAATTTATTCCAAGTTCAAATACGTGCGGACACAGGCAATTGCGTCTTGATAAATAAAGCTACAATGCAGGGGGGGGGGGGCAGAGATACATCGAAGAAATAGAGAACTGAAATGGTTTAGCACGTCTGCCACATAAATGCTCATCCAAACAGTCCCCATGTCACACCGCCTCACTGCTAGTAAAATTCAAGATCTTTTCATGCTGCGAAACCAACTCTCCCCACTCGGAACCCGAGACGCACTACCCGACATGGTATAGTGAAGTGGGACGAAGTAATGAGCTTCTGGTACGCAAAAATAGCAGCGTTTGACTCGCTGGTCGCTTGAAGAGGAAGTAAAAACGCTGAAAAAGTTCTAATGAGACTGAGAAAAACTTATATTTGCAGACTGCACAGATTCTAAAAGAGTTACGGACATCAAAGTTACCGAAAAAGAACACTTTGGAAATGAACGACTTGTGGGGGCGACGCTACGGGATTAAGCCGAGCCGATGGTGCCTAGCACCTCAAGCCCGGTTCAGAACGCCTGGCAGAACTCCGGGGCTTCGTGTTAGGCTCGCTCGCTGAATCCCGTGCCGACCGGTTGTGCGCCCACGCGCTCCGCGCGCTCGCGACCTTCGGCGTCATCGTAGCTCTGGCCGACTGGGCTCGCCCTGCGTCACGTCCTGTTGCCGACGACCTTCGACGACAGTGTAGCTCTGACCTACTGGACCTGCTCTATGCCATCTACAGACGCCGACAACATCTCTCGCAAGTGTACCCCGTCCTCGGACTCCAGTGACCGTGCTTCCATCTTTCCTGTCTCTCCTATCCCCTCAGTTTGTTGTTGCTTCTTCTTCCTCTTTTCTACACCTTTACTTCTACCCTTTTTATCCCTCCTCACCATCATCCCTTGTGAGCCCTGTGGCGGTGTCGCTCACTGAAGCAGACAATAACGGGGCTCACTTTTCTCTTCCTTTCTCTATTTTAAGAACCACTCACGCGCGCGCGCGCCCTCGGAACTCCACCCTTTCACATCGGTCGGCTAATGATCGCCTGTTTGGCCTGCAATAGGACAGCACACTTAGTCAATCAAACAACCACCGCAAGGATGCCACTTTTGCGCACGTGTGTGGGCGCATGTCCTAGCCCCAAAGTGCACAACAAAAATGCAAATTTAAAAAGACAATCCAAGGACATATAGGCAAGGGCAAGCTCAGTAGGCGCACAACTATTTAAACCAAAAGGGGCCTTGAAACCCTTTTTGTGTAACCAGAAAATAATTCACTGAAAAAACGTATTACCTCACAAGTTCAACGATGCAAAACTTCTAAGAATCTGTTCAATACGGCCGGAGTTACACAAAAGTTTGTCACTCGCTGCGATCGTATTCTCTCTTCCCTCGTCCCTATGAAAGCGCTGGAAGCTAAGCAGGGAGGATTGAGAGGGCAAAAAAAAACGTCCCTCGTGCCTCGTGACCTTGATCACGTTCTTCTTTTCTTTTCTTTGAATACGAAACTTTTTCAGTGCGATCGCACGCGCACGCGTGGACAAGTGATGGCCTTTCGCGGTGAACTCTGTAGCAACCGAGCACGTCATGTTCAAATTAACAAATGTTTGATAGATGGCCTTACTACGAGTGATTTTCGGGCTTATTCTGTGGTTTCTTGAGAGGAGAGAAAGCTATTTTAGCTTAATTTCATAACTTATTGCGAATTCCAGGCCGCGCGTTATGCTAAAAAATTGTCTCGCGTGTTGTTGGGAGCCTCTACTACCGATCGACAGCATTTTCTGATGATGCTCAAAAAGTGTTGCAGGACCCCTGTAAAGGTACGCGTACTGGGATTTGCGGCCATAAGAAAGACATCCCTGAATAAAGGCTGGTTTACGCTAGTGGCCAGCAGGTCTCGCCATTTAACGTTTTCAGACAGCCATGTGCGGCTGTTTCCTTCGCGCACGTGTGCCGTTCTTTGCCGTTTGAAAAATGGGTCCAAGATTCATTTCTGCACCCCTTTCTGTTTGCCTGAGAATGATGTAGCCAACCAGCGACAGAGGAGCAACATGGCTTAGCCGCGTCGTCTGCTTTTGCTTCTCCTTATCATCTGCTTCTGCCGCGGGACTCTTCGAGCTGCTTGATTCTTGCTCCGCGGTTTTCACGCTATGTCGTATGTGTTGTTCACAGACAATGATCCAGCAGTAAATAGACCATTTTAGCCTCTCTGGTATTTAAAAAACCGCGCAGCAATTAAAAATGACGTCTCCTGGAAGAAAAATAAAGTTTAATATTCAGAAAGAAGTGGAACAACGTGGGAATCAAGCTTGATGAGGGCTAGATTGGGGCCCAAGGAGCCGCAACACTAGAAGACCAGTCCGCCAGCTTGGCCTGTATATGAAAGTTCGGGCTCTTTAATTACTCCTCCCGGGCTTCCAGTGAGGGAGACGGTTGCAAGAGCTCCTTGGGTGGAGGGTTCTTGGGGCAACATCATAATACGTGGTCTTGTCTTGCCTGTGCTAGGCCACAGTTATTACTCTTGTGTAGCTTATCATCTTTAACTATTGCGGCCAGCCTCCTTCGGCTGGGTATACAATGAGTCTGAGCCCTTCGCAGTGTAGTCGCTTAGGCCCGGGTTCATGCTTCATCTGGAGGTGGATAGAACGTTCTTTGTTCCCGGTGTTGGCTGAGCCGGTCTCTGTAGCTGAGCGCCAGGTCATTCGGATTAGGTTCCTGGGACCGCACCACTGCTCGGTTTACGTTCTCCTAGGCTGTCTAATGAGCGGCCTCATTACCCGGGTTTCCACAGTGGCCCGGAACCCAAATGAGCTTGATTTATTGTTGAGGTCGTGCTAATTTTAGCAGTGCCGTTCTATTTGCATACCCTGCAGCATACGCCTTGATAGCCGACATCGAATGTGATATAATAAATTTTGTGCCCTCAATGGTAGTTCTAACAGCAATCGCTGTTTCTTCTGCCTCAGTTTTGGAGCCGGCCTGAATCGTTTCTCTCCGCAATGTGCGTCGATAGCCATCAAGCCGAAAACCTTTGCACGACTGTCAAAGGTGGCTCGACCAGCACTGTGTAATAGAGCAGTAGGTGAGTCGTTGCGCCCGTATCTGTTGATAAAGCGCACTGCTTTCCACTGAACCCTTTCCAGTATAGCGATATTATTCACAGTGTGAGGGAACCACACAATATTTGCATATTCTAAGACCGGCGGACAAATGTGGCGTGAGCAAGAAGCTTCGTTTCATGTGTGGTGAATGACAGGGCCCGTTTAATAAAAAATAATACGAAGTTCTATATTACGAAGTTTCGTAATAATACCAGCTAAGACGTTCATACCAGCTAAGACGTTCTTCGGAGAGGCTACTGCGACGCACTGGGGTCCACATTCCCACTTTGTAAACGGCCTAATAATGCGCTTTAGTACGTCGCTGGTTGTACCAGTTGGAGTCAATACACTGTTGGCGACGTATTGTGTATCTTGCCCTTTGTCTGTTTCCTCAGCTTTTTCGCAAGAAATAGTCTTGCAAAAATGTGGATAGCTGCTTTGATCGTTTAGTGACATGTCATCCAGTGGAGTGGTGACTGGTCGACCGAATAAAAGTTCGAATAGTGCCATCCGCGTTGTTTCTTGAACGGCTGCATTATATGCTGACAATATGCAGGAAAATATTTCCACAGTTTATGTTCAACTTTTTAACGTCTACATTCAGAGTTCTGTTGAGCCACACTGTTTGGCCATTTGTTTGAGGGTGGTATGCCATAGTCTGTCTGTGGTCTGTATGGGTCATTCGCATCAGACATTTTATTAGGTCGGCAGTAGAAGCTGTTCTATAAACTAATAATGATGGGGGGACCATGCCTGAGCAATGTGTTGTAGGTGAATACTGGGCAACTTCAAGAGCTGGTGCTACATACAGATAGTCAGTCTCAGTGTAACGGGTGAAAAAGTCCATTTATTTCTTTTCTACAGACAATAAAGGAAAAGGCTCTAGGAGATTCATACTGATTTGTTAGAATGGGATATCCAGGGGTTCCAGTGGCTGAAAGAGGCCTGCTGGTATTACGAATAGAGTTTTTCGCCTTTGACATTCACGGCCAGTTTTCACCTAGAGCTGTACTGATGTTCACAACTTTGCTCAATATATACATGTAAACGCAAGATAGGAAATTAGCCCGAAAAGGACGGCTGCGCCCGAAAGGAACGTCCCATCGGGCATTTAAACACCAATGGACGTCCACTGTACAACCACTTTCAGATGCCTCGGTCGTCCACTGGTCGTTCGCGAATCGCCAATCGGCATCCAGCGGACATCCGCAGGACTCTAAGGCGCATACTAATTGGCGGTCTATAGGGAGTCCTGTGGGTGTCCAGGGCGGATATGCGGATGTTCAACGAACATTAAGGCCGTTTCATTTTATTATTGTTTTTGTAGTCTAATCTCTACCTAATAAGCATTGAGTAAATCACAGACCATTAGTGCGCACCTAGTCGACAATTCATTTCTATTTATAATTCCTAATTGGTGCAGCTGCTCATATATGATAGAGGAGGATTGGTGCAAACGAAAAAACGAAACAAAAATGTGTTTGTCTAGTCTCGTTCCCTTTCATGTGGCAACGAGACAAACACCATTTGTCTTTTATTTGTTCCCGTGTTTGTCTTTGCACTGCACCTCATCTATCTATGTGACCAGCTGCACCAATCAAGCATTGTAAATAAAAATGAATGTCCAACTATGTTTCCAATATTGGTTGGTGGTTTATCAAATGAATATCTGGTGAAGTTCGCACACCACTTTCCATGAGAACTTACTAACAATTACATTTCTTCACAATTTCACAGTTAATTATATTTTTTTCACTTTTATTTATTCATACAAAAGCATGTTTCTATGCATTGCAAACTGCTATATTGCAACTGCCATTATTTGAAAAGCGTCAAGACTTATGCCAACACATTTCCCCGAGGCAGCGTGAAGACGCAAACTGTATGTCTCCAAGATGTAACGATTTGGCCGCCAACTTTCTGTCTTCTCATAGCATTCTTAATGTATGTGTCCCATCAGTTACCGTCTTGTACGTATTTGATATGTAACCATCTGGTAAGTCTTCCAACTGCCATAATTTCGCTACCATGTTTATGTATACTCAAGTGCGTGTAGAGTATGTGTCCTATAAGTAGCCTACCTTTATGCAGACCCGAAATGAGGCCAGTTTATAGCCTGTATGGTGCTGCCTAATGGAGGCTGTTATAGGTGGAGTATATATCAACAAGCATGTGAAGCTGCTAAACTATTTATTTATTTTTATATACACTGCAAAGTTTAGAGCCTTTCACAGACACTATTTGAATGGGTAACGTACCTCAGCTAATGGTTAAAAACAAATAAGATTAACACATCAGCCTTAGAACAACGAAGCTTGAACATATCATTGTACCTGTAAAAGTTTTTTCACTTTTTCTTCATTTTTCTAGGTAATTGAGAGTACATTTATTTCTCAAACACAATTGTTTTACGTAAGAAACTCATCACAACAGTAACTTCTGACCAGTATCCTCTATTCAAGGCATTCGAAACACTATGAAGAGTATACTTAGATAACATTTTCACACCAAAATTAGCCATCTGTTGTATAATATTATGTATAGTATATCACAGCGACTTGCTGTGCTTTATAGACTAACAACAAATGTACGCTGCCTTACAAAGTATAAAAGACAGGAAATCATAAAATTAGAACCAACTCATGAAGCAATCAATAATTAACGCAATAAATTAGGAATGTGATGTCATAGTAAATTACAAGTTTGACAAATGCCATCAGTGCATTAGCAGAGATACCTGGTTGGCAACAAACTGCAGTAATTAGCATCTATCATTGAAATCAACACTACCGCTCACAACCAGCAGTAGACTTAAAGTAACCCTTGACTGCTGAACTGAAAGCCGGAGAATCGAACCCCGGCTGTGGTGGCCGCAATTTTCATCGAAAAGATAGGCTTTAGTTAGACATAAGTGCACTTCCCAGGCAGTCGAAATTTCTGAAGTCTTTCACTAAGGCATCCCTGATAATCATATATTGTGGTTTTGAACACGTCAAACCAAGCAATTAGAATTCCTAAAAAATATTACACAAAATAAGGCAAGTAAATATTATCATGTATTATTAAAAATGTCACATTCCCCTTTTAATATATGGACATAAGTTACAATATTCCGGAATACCTTCTGTCAGTTAATAACAATGTCAAACATGGTTAAGTATCACTAATGTATCACACATGGTTAGGTATCGGCAAGGCTAGGGGTGATTAAGTATTGCTGTAGGAAATCACTTGATTGCACTTATGGCAATGAATTCTAGAAGACAATAAAAATTGTTACAAAAACATGTTAAAATAAAATGTTTAGCCAATTTTGGTATGAAAATAAAATTATTGATCTACTACTTCCTTATACCAATGCAAAAGGTTCAATTTTAAAAGTGACTAATTGCACATGACACACAAGTCTTGAGGACACCTTACTAAGTAGATTTTAAAAATGTATGCTGTAAACAACTTTGGAAGCAGCACTGACACATTCAGATATGTGCTTTGTACTTGCATTAAAATTCATCCCTAAGAATAGAAAACCATAATTTTAGATCAGTTATGTCTACAGGGGGACTCTAATTAAGACAATAAGGCTATCAGCTGCCTTATAAGCTAAGAATAACGAAATTTTTGTGGCTACAATAAGTGGGTATGTTTGCACAGAAAAGTTTGTGGCAGTTGTGCTTCTACACAATCGCACTTTAAACAATTCTTCAAGCATGTCTATGCTTCGATATAACCCACTCTGAAGTTCAATTCTGCTTTTCATCATGACACATGCAAGGCAGTGAGGATCAGCAAACTACTACTCCCCGGTGAACAAGCAGTCACTGCTGGCTATCACCAGCCGGTAGTAAAAGGGTAACCATTATGATGTTTGCCTTTGGCTTCGACCCATGGTCAGATTATACGCGGTCCATCAAAGAGTAGTAGCTGTGTGCTAGTGCTCACTTCTCTGCATGCGTAATGATGCAAGCCGCAACTAAACTTACTTGCAGGATATCTAAGCACGATATCTAAGCACGTCACTGACGGATTCGTATCTATCAACGAATTCGTCAGTGACGGCATTATCATCGGATTTCGGTGCTGCTAGCACACAGGATACCTGGTGAGTTTGACTCACTCCGTTACGACAAGCGTCTGTTTTGTGCCCAGTCTGACCACACTTGAAACATTTTACGACCATAGGACTCGTAATGTTAGTTCGACAGTTGCTAGCGCGATGACCCACTCGGTTACACAGAAAACATCGCGGGACACTCTCCGATGCACGCTTTTTTTGTTCGGGTGCGTATTTCTTCGAATCTTCGGGACACTCCTTCTTGACTCTGGCCAAATTTGTGCCACCTTGCGCTTTCAAGAATTGGTCGGCCAATTCAAGCATGCCTTCAAGTGACTCAGCTTTCCTCTTTTTCAAGTACAGCGACTGGCTTGGGTGGCAACTAGTAAGAAAATGCTCTCTATTAGGGAGCTTTCCAAGCTCATCGTACTCCTGCGCTGTCCCTGAAAGTTCAATCTATCTGTCGAAATAATGGCAAAGTCGGGCGGCGTACTGCGTAGCCGTCTCACCATCAGCTGTCTTTCCTGTCTGAAATCTCTCCCGGAAACCTTCCATCCAAATATAAATCACTTCAGTAAAGCAGCTTTCACCTTTGCATGGTTGGCTGCATCGGTCGGCGTCAGCCTGCCATACACACTGAGCGCTTCGCCACTCAAGCAGGTACTCAAAGCCGTCGCCTATTAATGTTCCGGCCAATTCTGGCTCCTCGCAATTATCTCAAATCTGTGAAGGTACGCGTCGAGGTCGTCCTTCCTTTCATCAAACGCTACGAGCAGCTTGCTTGGGTTCAAGCGCAAGCCATGGTCCTCCCGTTCGCTGCTTTCAACTCTAGCTTGGACCGGAGTTTCACTTCGCTGTTGCAAACGGAGCCGCTCGAGTTCCATCTCGCGCTGCCGCTGCCGTTCCCTTTCAGCCATTTCCACTTCTCTTTCTTCTTTCGCCTTCTCAGCTGCCAGTCTTTCTCTCTCCAACTCAGCTTCTTTTTCCGCTTTGGCTCTTTCGACCGCCAACCTTTCTTTTTCCAGCACAGCTGCCTTTTCTGCTTTGGCCCTCTTCTTTTATTCTTTTTCCTTCAGGGTGACCCACTTCCGAAGTTAGGCGCCAGAAAGACCCATCTTCTCACCAAGAGCGACTAACTTTTCGAGATCCATTGTGTCTCACAAATAAAATCTTGGCGCGTGCAAAAAATATCTGCCTAAATCAGTCTATCGGAACACTCTCCTGCACTCGTTAACGAGAACACTGCGAAACACACAAAATCGTTCCGATAGCAGTATCAACAACTCGAGGCTCTTTCTGACTACTTTGAACACACTGTGCACCAAAAGGTCCTGTCGCGGACGCCAGATAAATTGTCACAGGTCCCGTTAATTAGGGAGGCAAGCGCCTTGCTAATTCTAAGGGCCGAAGTATCGGCCCCCCGAACCGCACCACGAAAGCGTGGACAATTTAGAAGTGGTCCTTTTCGGCGCGCCAGCGGACGCCGGTTGTGGCCCAAAGAACAAGTCAGAGCCGAGGGCTGATAAACAAAACAAAATTATATTCTCAGTTATGGCAGATCAAAACGATACACAAGTATGCACGCTTGACAATAGTTGAATACAATGTGTCACCAATAAACAATGTGCTACACAGTACAATCAGCCATCCTCGAAACAACGGACACAGAGTACAACACGCACTACAATGCAGTCGCATGCATCCAACAACCAAGACAATTAAAGACTAAAGAGTTAGAAAATTTATTCAGTCCAAAGTTCTTGGAACGAAAATCTGGATGATACTCTTCCGAGAATCACTCACTCAAAGTCCAGCGTTGTTGTCGTTCCGCTGCCCCTGAACTTTCTCTTCCAGGAAACCTCGCGTCTTCAATTGGCCGCTCTCCAAGCTCCAAACTTCTTCGCCGGAAACACGTCGGCTTCACACACGTAGCTGTTGCCACGCGTCTTCGCTCGATAGCGGTAGACACACACTTTTGCCTGTAGCTCGAGTCTTCACCCCTCAGGTGGAAATGCTCTTCTTCTCCTCCTTTGTCACTGAAGACAAAAGGCCTCACCGACAAGGCGGAATACCCTACGCACTCTGGCGCATACTTTCTTCTTCTCCTGCTTTGTCACTAAGGACAAAACCTTCACTGACAGACGCGGCGGAATACCCCACGCACACTGGCGCTAACTTCCTTCTTCTCCTGATGTCCCATCTCTGCTGCCCGGTTAAATACCTTCCGCACGAGATTCCAGAAAAGTCTCATCATTTCGTTGGCGCGATACGCAGCGAAGGCTGGAGAAAGCGCGAGACGGTACGAGGGCCGTCTTCGACGGATGACGCAACCCTGCATCACCACGCCCCTTTCCATCGAGAACGTTCTGGGGCTTGCTCGGCCGCCGATGGGAGGAGGTTCAATGGTGAACCTACGCTTCCGAGGGAGAGGGACGCGTGCCCGGGAAGTCTTTGGATGCTTGTTTTCTTTTTTTATCGTCGACCTCGAGGCATCTCTACGGCGCCTTGTCGCGAGAATTTGACGGCGCGCCCTTTTTGAGCACTAGTTTTGTGACACCTTATGAAATAATATGCAATTTACACATCACAGATGTGTCAAAACCATGCTGATAGCACTCGTATATAGTGCGTTGACACGCAAATTTAATAATAGCACATCACGCACATGATGGTAAGCAATTTCATCAATTATCCATAGCAGGTAACATATAAAATAAATAATGAATTTGATTTGAAAGGCAACTAATGTAGCCTTCTTCAAGCTGCTCACATAGTGGAAACATAGTGGAAACAAGCAGAGTGAAATCTGTGGTGAACGATTATATTTATAATGTCAGATATTATTGTCACTAAATTACCATTCTTTGCTGCTAAACTATGACCATTACTTTAAATGATTCTCTTTGGCTAAAAATGCAGTACGCCTCACGTAAGTAAGCACCACAGGCTGTCTAATGAAAAAAAAACGTGGAAATACACTTACCAAGGTTTCAACCTTAAGGTTGGGCGAGACGCATACAATATTCATCAAACGAAAACAAAATAAAGAAATCCAAACGTAGTGGAAGCAAGCAGAATTAAATCTGTGGTGCTCGAACACTTGGACTAATGACTGAATTTGTGTTCGCACAGTAAGGTATGGTGATTCGGCCGCATTTAGCCATGAAATATTCATTCGAAAATGCAGTTCACGTTTAGCAAATAGCTTTAAATGCACGGGTTGTGACTGCATCAGGTATTCTATGCTGCACGTGTATACCGCAAGTTCGAATTTTTCTAAACGAGCTGCATGAACACCTAAGCGTAAGGCAACCATTGCGAGCCCTACCTAAGACGATGCAACACGCTGCACACGAACACGCATCAACTGAAGTATATCACGGTAGTTTATAAAGACGTGTGACGGCGCGGATGCGCACACCGGCATACATTCGGTCATTCGCAAGGAAAAAAAAATTCTCTGATAGTAGTCATAACGGATAACAATACTGTAGCTGTTTAAAATAAAACTTACAGCGTATCAAACTGCCGTAGCCACGTTCACTTCAATAGCACACAATAAACATGGCGTGCTTACGCGCCCTAGCCATGCTGAACGCCTAGAGCTAACAAACGCCCCAGAATTATTACACAAAAATAGTGGTCACCCGCGAGCCAACACCACTGCCGACAAAGGCGGGCGCCATCCCAACTCAGCTCAAATCCACCGCCAAATTCCCGCTGCGTGTGCATGCACTCCCTGCTTCCCACTCCATACAAAAGAAAAACTCGTCCATGCTTAAGTTCGCACAACCTTGCATTTACCCTGATTAAATACTACAGAGAACGAGCTCGCCACGAACACAAAAACTCGCTTATCATGCATATGGTACGAAATCACCACGTGTATGGTGAACGCTTACTACAGTTAGTAGGAGCTAAAGTGTGGAATAACATACAACTTCAGATTAAAGATGCTAGGGTTTTCTCGAGCGCACTCTAAAAATATTTGCTACATGTAGATCAATAGCAATGACCATGCACTAAGCCTTACACATAGTTTGATGTTTTGTCTATACTTGATTATTTCATTATTTATGAACAAAGTGCAACAATGGGTATCCTCTTGTATTTTTGTTCGTTTGTTGAAAAATCAACGTTTTTTTATGTTTTGATTTTTTTCTTATATACAAATTGTATTCTGCTCGTATACTTTCTCCCGTTAGACCCTTTACTAGCCTATGGCTAAGGGTCTAATCAGTGTTGTGCATTTCTTGAAATGTGGTCATAACAACCTCAATGAAATGTAAAAAATGTAAAACCTGTAAAAAAATACGTGTCGAACGCAGTGGTAACAGAGCACCGACTGCAGCAATGTGGTACATACCTGGCGAGTGCTCCACGATACGAAGCCACACGTCCGCGCTTGACTGTAGCGCATATTCGTAATTAGCAGCACTTGCAGAACACAAAACACGAACACATACCTCAAGCGCACTTCACACACGAGAACAATCGACTCAATTACAAGCCTTCAAGAGGCGGTCAGGTGGTAGTCGGTCGAGCAGCAAATAACATGTCCAAACAAGTAGAGTGGTTACAGCCACGCAGACGCACACCGCATTTGCGCATCCTAATTTTTTAATGCTGACGAAAAGCTTTGCTATAACATTGAAATATGTAAAATATATCTATATATAAACTCCATAAAAACGTGAAGCGTATATTTGATTTTTTAAAAAAGAAAGAAACGTGGAACATTAAACACGCGAAATTTGAAACTTCTATTCAAGGTACATATTAAGCGCAATTCGGAAGAAACAAATGAACAACAGCGGTAATAACCACCACAAACGATTCATATATTGTAAAATAAAAATATAGGATTGTTGATATACACGCGAAATATATTGCGACTGATATGGCTTTATATCCAAGAGATACCAAATAGAAAGTAAACGATGCGGGACACAATATATATATATATATATATATATATATAATCCTGATGAAGGCCAGACTCATAAAACCACGTTGTGACCGCTCACGGAGGATCTACTGGACTATATATATATACTTACAATACGTCCTGCTCGTTATGTCCCGGGGTGTCGACAGGAGAAAGCCAAACGGATGTAAAAATTTCATCTAACACATTAGTATCCTTCGGATATCCCATGGACATCTGCTTAGGACGTGGACGTTCGGACGTTATCCGGATGTCCGAGGGGGTTTTAATGCCCGTTGGGTCTGACCTCTTGTTTCTGAGCGCGTGGCACCTCCTTCACTGTTGAAACGGCAAGCTATATATATATATATATATATATATATATATATATATATATATATATATATATATATATATATATATATATATATATATATATATATATATATATATATAGGTCACTCACCACTGGTGGAGCCAATCTTGGGGTAGATAGCATGTTTTCAGTGTTACCAGTGAGATGGCGCAATGAGCACACTCGGCACCCAGCTTGTCGCGATTCACGGACTCACGGCCATCTAACACGCGCATTTTGTCATTGAGAGGGGACGCCAGTAGGTATTTGTGTTTGCGCGCTTATCCTTTGGTGGGGACAATGATGCCCCTTCGGCTTTCACCGGAACAATTGCGTTGTAGTTGCCGCGTCCACAGAGGTCACTTCGCTCGCAGCACAAGCCCGGCTAGCGAAAAGAGCATGCTTTTCATACAAAGCGTAATAACAACTGAGACACTTGTTATTCTTCTCTCATCTCTACCTGTGGTTACGTTTCGTGCACCATTTTTGTTTAACAGCGCGGAAAGTGTCAAGTTGTAAACGTTGTTAGTTCGCTCCTGTCCTGTGTGTGTTGGTTTCGTGCATTGTTTGAGTGTGAGCAGCCCAATGGACGTTTTGATCTGCTCGCCAATCTGAGCGTTACTGTCCAAATGGTTGCTATCACTATTTTTCCTTCGACTTTTCGACAAAACTGTCACTGTAACGACTGAGCTACCACAGCGGCTATTCTCCCAGCCACTTTATTGGGTATATGATTGAATTTAAACGTTAGCTGCCAGTTCGGAATAAGTTCACGTGCTACTTGACGCCAAACAGGCTCATAAAGAGTGTGCCACGCTGGCCGCCATGGCTACTGGTGGCGCTGACTAACACTCCCACGTTTGAATTCACACACATATAAATAACCTGTAAAGTGGCTGGGGCAATGGCCGCCATGGTAGTTCGGGAGTAGAGCATCGAACACGTTATTCGAAGGTCGCTGATTCGGTTCCTGCCCACGGTAAGCTATTTTAACCCACTTTGTTTCTTCACTTTTAAAAGAAAAACAAAGGGCTCACAATTCGGGCTAAAAAATTCTCCTATACTTTCTTTGGCATCGCAATAGTATTGTGTCAAAACAAAGAAAAACGAGTCCTTAGGTATATATATATTTTTCCTCTAAATATATATATATATATATATATATATATATATATATAATATATATATATACTATATATATACATTTATATATATATATATATAGATATATATCTATTGTCGCGGTACAGCGCGAACCAAAGGCAGATAAACGTTGACACAGCGACTCTCAGCAGCCGAACAGCAAGATCACCTTCTTTTCCTTCAATCAGCCAGAGCTCCAATACCTGGTGCCCGCCAAATCCCCTTATCGTCGTTTTGGTCCACCAGTACACACGCGTCATTTGCCCCCCCTCCTAATGAGCATCGCCCCGATGCTAAACCAGTAGTGCAGTTTTTTTGTCTGCTCTTTAAGAAGTGTCTTGCGCAGTCACTACCTTTCATAAGGCTTCATGCGCGCAACGTGAACTAGTTCTGGACGGTGCTGGCGAAGCCTCGTACTATATGAACTGTCGGGGACGACCTCGTAAGTAACATCACTCAGTCGTCGCGGTACTAGATATGGCCCAAAGTATCTCCTTAGGAGCTTTTGAGAGAGTCCTCATTTCCGCATGGGCGTCCAAACCCATACTCTGTCGCCGGTCTGGTAAACGACTGCTCTGCGGCGAGAATTGTAGCGGCTCGCATCGTACTCTTGTTGTTGCTGGATTCGCAGGCGTGCTAGTTGCCTTGCTTCTTCCGCTCGTTCTGTAAACATCTCGGCGTCCGGTTCGATGTCGTCGCATTCGTGCGCTAGCATCGCATCTAACATGATTCGTACTTCCCTTCCGTGAATTAGGCTGAACGGGGTCATCTGGGTTGTTTCTTGCTTGGAGTGTTGTATGCAAACGTGATATATGGCAAAAAATCATCCCAATTTTTGTGTTCGACGTCTACGTACATTGAAAGCATGTCTTCAATTGTTTTGTTCAGACGCGCTGTAAGCACGTTCGTTTGCGGGTGGTAGGCGGTGGTCTTACGATGGGTTTTTCCACTCAGCATGAGGACTTGTTCCAAAAGAGCTGCCGTGAATGTGGTTCCTCTGTTTGTGATTACGACGATTGGTGCATCATGCCGCAGGACAACGTTCTCGATGAAAAATTGTGCCACCTCCGCTGCTGTACCTCTCTGAACAGCCTTTGTTTCAGCATAACGGGTAAGGTAATCAGTCGCGACAATAACGCAGCGGTTCCCAGCTGCAGAAGTAGGAAGTGGGCCCAAAATATTCAAGCCAATCTGGTCGAATGGTGTTCTTGGGACCTGCACGGGCTTCAGGAGGCCAGCTGGTTTAGTCGGCAGTGACATCCGTCGCTGGCAGTCGAGGCAAGTACGAACATGGTGTTTTACGGCTATGGTCAGTCTTGGTCAGAAGTAGCACTGCCGTACTCTGGCCAACGTTCTTGTGTAACCTAAGTGGCCTGAAGTCACCTCGTTGTGGCATGCTTCGAGTACTTCGGAGCGAAGGGCTGCTGGGATGACGAGCAAATACGCAGATCCTGTCGAAGAGAAGTTTCTTTTGTATAGTACTCCGCTCCGTAAGCAAAATAATAACAGTGCTCTTACGAAAACAGTTGGTGCCTTCTGAGATCTTCCCTCCAGGTAATTAATTAGGACAAGTAACTGTGGGTCGCCACGTTAATGCTGTGCAATAGTGGTTGAGTCAAGCACACCGAGAAATGCTGTTTCCTCCTCAACGGATAGAGTTGCGATTCAATGGGTGAGCGGGATAGATAGTCGGCATCCATGTAGCGCTTTCCTGACTTGTGTACGACAGTCATGTCGTACTCCTGCAACCTAAGACTCCAACGCGCTAATCTCCCGGTAGGATCTTTAATATTTGTCAACCAACACAGTGAGTGGTGGTCGCTGATGACTTTGAAAGGGTGGCCGTATAAATACGGGCGAAATTTTGTGACCGCCCGTACCATGGCGAGACATTCCTTCTCAGTCGTGGAGTACTTAGTCTCGGCGCGTGTTAGTGTTCGGCTTGCATAGGCGATTACTCTTTCTGTGCCCTCTTGCAGCTGCACAAGCACAGCTCCCAAACCAATATTGCTGGCATCATTGTGTAGCATCGTTGGGGCTTTCTCATCAAAGTGGGCAAGCACTGGAGGCGTCTGTAGTCGCTGGCGGAGGTTCTTAAAAGCAGCTTCCTATTCGTTGCTCCATTGGAAAGCAACGTCTTCTCTCGTGAGGCGGGTCAACGGCGATGCGATGCATGCGAAGTCCGCGATGAATCGCCTATAATACGCACATAGTCCGAGGAATTGTCTGACAGCCTTCTTATCAGTCGGCACCGGGAACTGTGCAACAGCTGCGATCTTTTCAGGATCAGGACGAACGCCTGCGTGACTGACAACGTGGCCAAGAAATTGCAGCTCTTCATAGCAAAAGTGGCACTTTTCAGGCTTCAACGTCAAGCCCGCAGACCGTATGGCTTGTAAAACTGCCTCAAGTCTCTTAAGGTGCTGGTCAGATGTTGCGGCGAAAACTACGACATCATCAAGGTAGACCAAGCAGGTTTTCCACTTCAACTCAGAAAGTACGGTATTCATAAGTCTTTGAAAGGTAGCAGGCGCTGAACATAAACCAAAGGGCAAGACTTTAAATTCATATAAGCCATCTGGTGTCACAAAAGCAGTCTTCTCGCGGTTTCTTGGGTCTACCTCGATTTGCCAATACCCACTCCTTAAGTCCATCGATGAAAAGTAACGAGCATGTCGAAGTCTGTCGAGAGAGACATCTGTACGAGGAAGTGGGTACATATCTCTCTTTGTCACCTGATTGAGTTTTCGGTAATCTACACAGAAGCGCAGGCTGCCATCTTTTTTTTAACGAGGACTACAGGTGACGCCCAGGGGCTTTTTGAGGGCTGAATGACGTCATCTTCTAGCATTTTGTCGACTTGCTCTTGTATCACTTCGCGTTCCTTTGCAGCCACGCGATAGGGGTTTTGGTGAATTGGTCTCGCCATGTCCTCGGTAATTATCCGATGCTTGGTTAGAGGCGTGCGGCCAACTTTTGATGTTGTCGAAAAGCAGTCTTTGAATTTGGCCAGTAGCTTAAGAAGCCTCTTTTGCCCGTTCTTAGGCAAAGTAGTGCTAACGTCAAGAACTGGTGTCGAATCAAGTTTTGGCGCCTCATCGACTACTGCCAAGCAGCCTTCTGCGTTTGTGATATCGTCGAAGTAAGCGACGGCCATGCCTTTTGAAAGGTGCCGGCGCTCATGACAAAAATTTGTCAGAAGAAAATCCATGCGTCCAGCGGCGACACTGACGATACCTCTTGCGACGGAAATGCCGTGTGTGAAGAGGAGCGAAGATATTCGGTCTGCTACTCTTTCGCCATCAAACTGGACAGAGGCTGCCACAGAAACAAGCGTGCATGACCTAGGAGGGGAACCACATCGTCATCAGTTAGACGCAATTGGTTTGGTCGCGCCTGTGTACAATAAGGTGCGCCCGGACTGTTGCGGAACGTAATCAAACTGTCTGGGATATTGTTGACGGCGCCGTACTCTCGTAAGAAGTCCATACCAATAATTAGATCCTTGCAGCATGCGGCGAGAACGACGAACGACGCAACGAAAGAAGAACCTCCTATGTCAATTCTCGCTGTGAATCTTCCAGAGGGCATCAATAACTAACCACCTGCCGTCCTTATTTGAGGGCCTGTCCACGGTGTCTTCACTTTCTTGAGGCGGATGGCGAGGTCCTGACTGATGATAGAAAAGTCGGCACTGGTGTCGACTAAGGCTGTTACTTTCTGGCCGTCAAGAAAAACACTCAGGTCAGCGGTCACAATGTCGTCGCTCTCACGTCTTGTCGGATTTACAGCGTCGTGTAATGGGGGCATTTCGTCGTCATCTTCATGGCCTGCAACCTTACCCCCGGAGGTCACTGCCCTCAGTTTCCCCGTCGCGGGCTGGGTGACCTTCTTGCGTTAAGGTCCGCGGAGGTACGTCGGTGTGACGAAGATGAATGAGCGGGAGAAGGAGAGCGGGATTAACGTCCCAAACCTGGCTGGCGGGTAGGTATTGCCTCCTCGTCAGAAGTACGGTATTCGTAAACGTGAGGACGGGCTCCATAGAAAGATGCGCCCTCCCAGCGTGGTATGTATTCTTCGTTCACACGTCGATTGTCAGATCATGTTCGAAGAGGGCGGAACAAATCACTGCGGTGCCAGCAATGACGGGCAATATGACCTGCACCTCCGCAGTTAAAGCATAGTGGACGTCGATCGATTGTGCGCCATGCGTCTGTTCTTCGGAGCGGTGGACGTCTAAGCCTCCCTTCTTGCGACGATGTCCATGGTGCTGCTGTGGACGCCTGGTTGTACGTCGGTTGGCTTGGCGGTCGGCTCAGGGTCTGCTCTTGCCGCGGTGACCAAGGGGCCGTCGGCACTGGGTGATATGGCGGCGATGTACCAGATGGTGAACGTCGCAGAGTATCGGCATAGCTCATGGGACGGTGCTCGTCACCAGGACCAGCGGTAGAAAATGCGTGGCGGATTTCGTCGCGTACCAGTTCAGCGACGGACGCAACGGGGGTTTGAGCCACTGGATTCCGGAACTTGTGCAGTTCTTCGCGAACTATCTCCCTAATGAGGTCTTGCAGGAGCTTTGATCCTCAGGTGTGGCGGAAGCATTGATTGGGGCGCTGCTAGACATTCGATGATACTGCCTGCATCGTTGATGGAGCGCCCGCTCGATAGCCGTAGCCTCCTTGATGAAGTCAACTACGGTACTTGGAGGGTGGCGCAGTAGCCCTGCGAAAAGTTGCTCCTTAACGCCGCGCATGACGTAGCTCAACTTCCTATCTTCACTCATGTTCAGGTCAGCTCAACGAAAAAGACGAGTCATATCTTCAGCAGACATAGTAACGCTTTCATTGGGTTTTTGAACCCGTAGCTCCAACAGCTGCTGCGCACGGTCGCGTCGATTGACATTGGTGAACGTATCGACAAGATGTTGTCGGAAGTCGCCCCAAGCTAACAGTCTGGCTTCTCTGTTCTCATACCAAATTTTCGCACCGCCGTCAAGGTAGAAATAGGCGCGTGAGAGTTTTTCTTGTTCAGGCCACAGATTAATCTTGGCGACACGCTCGTAGTGCTCAAGCCAGTCGTCCACGTCTTCATGGGTGCCGCCACTAAAGTGATAGGGAACCAGTGGTTGAAAGATGGTTACCTGTGAAGGCTGTGTTGGCGGGGGGCCTTGGGGCGCTGGTTGCGGACTGGCGTTCGCCATTTGGAGGGGTAATCGGCACTTGCGAGGTTCCATGGAAGGCGTGAACTCTGGAGCGAGGCCTATCAGCCGCCGACTGGTAAGGTTGTAGGCTGTCAAGACGAAGAAAAAAAGCCCCCAATACTCCCACCTCAGGACGCTGTAAAGCCGACAAGACGTAATACCGACGAAACTGTGACCCCAGGCCTTACCGTTCTTGTGGATGGACAGCAAGTCAAAGCTTTAGTCGACACCGGGGCTGACTTCTCTATTATCAGTGATGATCTTGCCGTACGCCTCAAGAAAGTAAAGACAGCGTGGACGGGACCTCATTTTAGGACGGCAGGCGGCCAATTACTGATGCCTGTCGGAATGTGCACAGCAAAGCTCGACTTCGGTGGCTCTACTTTTGTGGCGACGTTCGTCGTCCTCGCTTCATGCTGTAAAGGCCTGATTATCGGAATGGATTTCTTGAGAGAACGTGGCACCGTCATCAACGTCTCTGACAGTGTCATTACATTTCGCAACAACAGCCCTACTTTAGTCGATTGTTCAGGGCCTTTGCGTCTGACAGATGACGTAGTGGCCGTCCCGCCACGATCATGTACACTTGTTTCGGTGGCAGGGGAAGAGCCGTTTGACGGCGACGGTATTGCTCACCAAATAAGCTCGCTGATATTTAGCCACGATATTTCAGTTGCTCAAGGTCTAGTCACTGTCACTGCGGGACGCACAAACTTGCTGCTCACTAAATTCAGTACTGAGCGCCGACATCTTCCGAAGGGTACAGCCGTCGCTTACTTTGCCAATACTGCAGAAATTCAAGGCAGTTTATCGTCCCTAGACAAAGCACCTCAAGAAGAACCAGTACCTAATCTTGACGTTGATACTACGTTGTCATGGGACGAACGAACGAGACTTCTTGAGCTGCTAGCTGAATTCTAGGACTGCTTTTCATCAACATCATGGGTCGATCGAACGCCGCTAACAACGCATCGAATAATTACCCACGACGCAGCAAGGCCTATACACCAAAATCTTTATCGTGTGGCTCTAAAGAAACGGGAAGTGATACAGCAACAAGTCGCTAAAATGCTTGAAGATAATGGGATTTGGCCATCACAGAGCACGGGGGCATCGCCTGTAGTACTAGTTAAGAAAAAGAATGGTACCCTGCGTTTTTGCGTGGATTACAGGAAGCTGAATCAAGGGACTAAGAAAGATGTGTATCCGCTTCCACGTATTGATGACTCCCTCGATAGGCTTCGAAACGCTCGCTACGTTTCTTCAATGGACCTCAGAAGTGGATATTGGCAGATCGAGGTTGACCCAAGAGATCGGGAAAAAACCGCTTTTGTGACGCCGGATGGTTTATATGAATTTAAAGTTTTACCCTTCGTTCTGTGCTCGGCACCTGCTACTTTTCAAAGGCTCGTGGACACCGTACTTTCAGGGTTAAAACGGAAGACCTGTTTAGTTTATCTAGACGACGTCATAGTGTTTTTCCCAACTTTTGACGAGCATCTCAAAAGGCTAGAAGTTGTTTTACGAGCCATACGCTCCGCAGGCCTGACATCGAAACCATAGAAATGCCCCTTTTGTTTTGAAGAACTGCTGTTTCTTGGTCATGTCGTCAGCTGCACCGGCGTTCGGCCTGATCCCGAAAAACTTGCGGCCATGGCACAGTTCCCAGTAACATCCGATAAGAAAGCTGTCAGGCAATTTCTGAACCTATGCGCCTACTATCGCCGGTTCATCGTCGACTTCGCACGGATTGCGTCACCGTTAACTCGCCTCACTAGAGACGACGCCACCTTTGAGTGGAACCACGAACAGCAAGCAGCGTTTAATGACCTCCGCCAACGTCTTCAAACACTTCCAGTGCTTGCTCGCCTCGACAAGCAAGCGCCAACAATGCTTCACACTGACGCAAGCAATGTAGGCCTTGGAGCTGTGCTTGTGCAGTGGCAAGAAAACACGGAACAAGTGATCGCCTACGCAAGCAGGACGCCAACACGCACTGAGGCCAATTATTCAACAACTGATAAAGAATGCCTCGCCGTGGTCTGGGCAGTTATGAAATTTCGCCCGTATTTGTATGGCCGCCATTTCAAAGTTATGAGTGACCATCATTCACTCTGTTGGTTGACTAGTTTAGGAGATCCAACCGGCCGATTTGCGCGGTGGAGTCTGAAGTTACAAGAGTTTGATATGACGGTCATACAAAAGTCTGAGAAGCGACATACGAACGCCGACTGCCTGTCTCGATCACCAGTACAGTCAGCTTCCCTTTCTGACGACGACGATATGGCCTTCCTTGGTGTTCTCGACGCGTCCACGATTGCCCAACAACAACAAGGTGACCCTGAATTGCTTGATTTGATTATATACGTGGAAGGACGTTCTTCGAGGGCACCTAAAGTCTTTGCGAGGACATTATCGTTGTTTTGCTTCGCAATGGCGTCCTCTACAAAAGAAACTTTTCATCCATCGAGCTCCCTATTTGCTCGTTATTTCTGCACCCCTTCGAATTGAAGTGCTCCAAGCATGTCACAACGAGCCGACTTCTGGCCATTTAGGCTACACTCGCACATCGGCAAGAGTACAGCAGGGATACTACTGGCCACGACTCACAGCAGCCGTCAAGCACCACATTCACACTTGCCTCGATTGCCAGTGACGCAAGTCCCTTCCAAAGAGGCCCGCCGGTCAGCTTCAACCAGTTCAGGTTCCACGTACACCGTTTGACCAGATAAAAATGGATATTTTGGGACCCCTTCCTTCTTCTACTGCAGGGAATCACTGGGATATAGTCGCAACAGACTACCTAACAAGGTATGTCGAAACAAAAGCTATCCTAAAGAGCACCGCAGTGGAAGTGGCGACATTTTTCTTAGAACATATTGTGCTACGCCATGATGCTCCGACTATCGTGATAACAGACCGCGGAACAGCATTTATGGCAGCTCTTTTAGACCACGTCCTGATGCTTAGTGGAACGACTCACCGTAAGACCACTGCGTACCACCCAGAAACGAATGGACTAACGGAGCGCCTCAACAAGACAATTGAAGACATGCTGTCGATGTACGTGGATGTCCAACACAAGAATTGGGACGAAATTTTACACTATATCACGTTCGCATACAATACGGCTAAACAAGAAACGACTCGCATGACTCCATTCAGCTTTGTTCACGGACGGGAGGTGTGGACTATGCTGGATGCGATGTTGCCACATGAATGGGACGCTACCGAAACAGGCGCTGACATGTTGACTGAACGCGCGGAAGAAGCTAGGGAGCTGGCCTACTTACGGATCCACCAGCAACAAGACTACGATGCAGGCCGCTACAATGCTCGCCATAGAACTGTAACGTACAAAATCGGTGACAGAGTGTGGGTTTGGACACCCGTACGTAAACGTGGACTGTCCCAGAAGCTGCTAAGGCGATATTTTGGGCCATAACGAGTATCGCCCCAGCTAAGTGACGTCACCTACGAGGTCGTCTCCGACAGTCCCCAATGCCCAAGGCGTCACCAGCACCAGCCTGAACTTGTTCATGTATTGCGTATGAAGCCGTATGTGAGTGACCGACTGCACGTTAAAAAAATACTGTGGGTCTGAACCAGCATCGGGGCGATGCTCTTATAAGGAAGGGCAAAGACACGTGTTTATATGAAAAAGAACGATGATAGGAATGTTTTGTAGATTCCAGCTAGTGGGTCAGGTGGTTTTTTGGGACGACAACGAAGCAGGCGTCTTGCTGTACAGCTGATCCTGAATACGCTTTTTTCGCTGCCGTAAGCTGCTGTCATCTTTTGTTCACGTTGCACTGCGACAATATATATATATATATATATATATATATATATATATATATATATATATATATATATCATATGTATATATATATTGTAAAGAAAATAAAGTACTCCAGCGCAGAGGCAGCAGCATCGAGCGTGAAGCAGTGGCTCGAGCTCGTGAATTGCGGCTGGTGCATCGCCTTCCAAGCATCAACCTTTCTGCTCAAGAAATGTCCTTTATAATTGGTAAAGCTGTGCTGGGTATTGATTCCCATACCTTCCCGCTGCTATCCTGCAACTCTGTTCTTGACGGCTACCTTCTGCTATGCCGGACGCCGATCAGCAGACGCTTCCATCTCCTCCGGCAGCCTGTCTAGGCAGTGTGCCTCAGCGGGAGCTTCCAATCTTCAGCGGAACAGATGACAACGACGTTGAAGATTAAATCTCGACTTTCAAACGGGTGAGCGCTTTAAGCAGATGGACGGACGCGGACAAGTTTGCACGCGTGGCGTTCTACCTCGCGAGTGTAGCCAGCCTTTAGTTTAGAAACCACGGGGCAGACGTCCGAACGTGGCCACAATTTAAAACGTCGATTATACCGAAAAATACATGCCGAGCAGCGTTTACGCGCACGCGCACAAGAAACGGGTGAAACCTTCATTAGTTACATAGAAGACGTTGTCGATTTGTGCAGACGCGTGAACGCCACAATGGCGGAAGCTGAAAAATGTAAGCACATACTCAAAGAAATTGACGACGATGCTTTTCAAATGCTCTTGGCGAAAAGCCTGCCCACTGTTAACGACGTAATTAGCCTGTGCCAAAGCTACGATGAATTGCGGAAGCAGCGAGCTCTGACAAGACGTCCTCCAGCGCACGATTAGACATCACTGTCTAGTGCCATCAATGGTCGTGACCAAGCATCACTAATGGCCGAAATAAAGGCATTTGTCCGCGAAGAAGTCGCACGACAGCTATCCTTGGTGCCCTTCACACCAGAACCTACCCCAACTTTACCGTCGTCTCTTCGTGGCGTCATTCAATGAGAGGTCGCCGAGGACTTACCAGCGGCTCGCGAGCATAAACTTGTGGCTGCTCCTCTCACCTATGCCACGCGGCTGCAGCCATGCCAACTCTTAAGGCGCCTGCGCCTACATTCCAGTCTCGCGCGAGCTATCTCCCACCTCCAGTTCACTGGACCAGCACTAACACCGCCAACCCGTGGGGCACCCTCGACAATCGCCTGATATGTTACGCTTGTCGATACCCCGGACACGTCACAAGGTATTGCCGTCACTGGACGCACATCACCGATGAGAACCGCCGTGATCTTTTCTTCTCGCTTGATTCCGACGCACAATACGGTTCCACCACTCCAATGCCAGCCCGCTACAAGGACGACCACCGCCCTCAGTCGGGACGTCTCTGCTCGCCCTCTCCACGCCGCCGCTCGCTTTCTCCTATGCGTTGTTACGAAGCGCGCCTCCGAAGACGTTACGAAGGGCGCTACGAATCTCACCGCTGCAACCACTGTTTCGAAAGACGGCGACGCCAACATGGTCCCGAAGGCACCACTGCTTCGAACTCCGCCGGGAAGGTCACCAGCCGTTTGGTAGCGTAGGTTTCTCAGCTCGCTACTGCTTCTGCGCAGAGCTAATAGACGAGCGGACGCGACGACGGTGAGTTAAACAAGGTTTATGTACAGCATATATACAGAGGCGTTACAAACTTGGCACTGGGGCCGACAGCTTAGAGACCCGAACAGCCGAGTTCTCCTCTCTAACACATAGGTCTGCTCTTAAATGGGTCTGCTAACACATAGCTCAACTCTCTATCACATAGCTCTCTTCTCTGACACACATGTCTGCTCTCCAACAGGTCTGCTGCTAACACATAGCTCAACTGCGACACACATGTCTGCTCTCACATAGGACTGCTACAACACACAAGTCTGCTCTCACATAGGACTGCTGCGACACACATGTCTGCTCTCCAACAGGGCTGCTCACACATAGCTCAACTGCGACACACATGTCTTCTCTCCAACAGCTCTGCTGTTCGCGACGCGTCGTAGGGCTTCTTTTATATGCACCGGGTGGATTCTTTGAATAACAAAATGTGCAACCAGAAGCGCCGCTGGTCATGAGGTCAGACTCCTCCAATGGGGTCGTCGCTGGGCCGCGTCGTTCTTTCTCATCAAATCTAGAGAGGCTGCGCTGCAGGTGGCTGCACCCAAGGGCAAGTGACGACGCCAGGCATTGCCTCAGACCCGCCAGACAGGAAGGCGCCGGTTATTTACTCGACGGGCTCGCGGGCTGAGGTGACTCACTGCACGTGCGCGCCAGAAAGACGCCATCGCGTGTTGACGCCGTTGAGTTGTTCGCGTCAGGCGAGCTGGCGGGCTGGCCTTGACACAGATTGCCTTTTTTTCCGAGGCATGGACGTTCGCTGCGGACTCGCAGGCATAACAGCGTCGACGGCCCACGCCTAACGAGAAGGAAAACTAGACGACGTAGTTCCTGAGGCAAGAACTGCGCAAGTTTCAGTTTGCCAGCCCTCATTTGTCACCTACCAATGTGATTGATGTGTTCATCGAAAATATCTCTACTGTCACTCTTGTAGATACCGGTGCAGCTGTTTTTGTTATCGCTGCTGGATTTCGCCACTTAATTTGTAAGGTTAGGACGCCTTTCTCCAGATTATCGCTTCGCACAGCCAGTGCTTAACTTGTTCAACCGACCGCAGTATGCACAGCCCGTGTGACAATTCAGGACGTTCTGTATACGGTAGAGTTCATGGTTCTTTTATCGTGTTCCCTTACGATTATCTTGGAATGGGACTTTTTGTCGCGTCATAACGCCGTAATCGACTGTGATAGGGCTGAGGTTGAATTTTGCTTACTGCATGACTGAGCACCCGTTGACACCCAGTCTGGCGTTAAACTTGTCGTTAACGACGACACCTACATCCCTCCATGCCATTTTGCGTTCGTACCAGTTTCATGCAGCGCCATATCCGACAGCAAGGTCTTCTTCACACCATCTCCAATATTCGTCGCCTGAAAAGCCCCCCCCCCCTGCCTTTTGCTGCTCTCGACCTTGTAGAAGGCTCAATCACAATGCCAATATATAATCATGAGTCGTTCCTTTGTCCCTACTTTGTCACGAGTGCCTTGGCCACGTCCACGTCGAGACAATCAGTTCTACCAGAATTATATCCGTCCCCGATGAGGTGCCTTCCACCTTCGTCTGTGAACTGGCTGTCGTCTCAGCCGCTGACTCAACGTCGGCAAACACATTTCAACCATTCATCGCCGAAGATTTGACATCTTCGCAGCGTTCAGAACTCCTCACTATCCTTGAGTGCTACCGCCAATCTTTCGACGTTGCACAAACACCTATTGGCCATGACTTAGCAGTAGAACACCACATCGACACTGGAACCCACTCACCGCAGCGACAATGACCATATCGCGTGTCCACTTCAGAACGCCACGTCATTGCTGACCAAGTAGACATGCTTCGCACAGGCGTCATTCGGCCTTCACAGAGCCCATTGGCGTCTCCGGTGGTCCTCGCCAAAAAGAAAGACGGTTCTATTCGTTTTTGTGTCGATTTCCGGCAATTGAATAAGATCACGTAAGGATGTCTATCCCATACCGCGCATTGACGATGATTTGGACAGTTTACAGGGTGCCGAGCTCTTTTACTCGTTAGGCTTGGGGTCAGGCCACTGGCAGGTGCCGATGGCGGAGGCCGATCACCCCAAAACCGCTTTTGTCACCCCAGACCGCTTATAAGAATTTACCGTCATGCACTTTGGACTTTGAAATGAATCTGCAACGTTCGAACGAGTGATGCCCAACATCCTGCGTGGACTGAAATGGAAGATATGCCTGTGTTACCTCAATAATATTATGGTCTTCGCCCCTAACTTCGACACCCACTTACGTAGCCTTTAGCACGTAAGTGGGTTACTTGCTTGACTAACGCCGGTTTGCAAATAAACCTTTTAAAATGTCGATTTGCCCTGCATCACCTGAACATTTTGGGCCACGTTGCTTCCAAGGAAGGCATCCTCCCGGATCACGAGAAATCGCGAACTGTTACGGCGTTTCCTATACCTGCCACCATCAAAGAACTTCGAAGTTTCGTCAGCTTGTGTTCGTATTTCCAGCGATACGTCCGAAACTTCGCATCTATTATGTCAACTCTCACGCAACTCCTTGGCAACTGTAAAGACCTCTTATCGTGGTCCCCTGCCTGCGATGAGGCTTTCATTACTTTGCGACGGCTTCTCACGACGCCACCCATTCTACGCCATTTCGATGCTGAAGTTCTAACTGAAATCCACACCGACGCCAGTGGTGTAGGCCTTGAAGCTGTGCTCGCACAGCGTAAACCCGAACATCAGGAATACGTCATGGCATACGCTAGTCGCACACTTACCAAGGCTGATAGCAACTACAGCGTCACAGAAAAGGAGTGCTTGGCCATTATGTGGGCCCTTAAAAAGTTTCGCCCATATCTATATGGTCGTTCTTATGACGTCGTGACCGACCACCACGCGCTGTGCTGGCTTTCGACGTTAAAAGACCCATCCGGCCGCCTCGCTCGCTGGGCGTTGAAAATTCAAGATTATGACATACGCGTGGTTTATCGGTCAGGACGGAAGCATGCTAACGCTGACGCCCTTTCCCGTTCCCTCTTGTCCCAGAATGCCAAACCTGACTCCGCTTGCGATTCTACAATGTCATCTCTTAACTTTGACGCCATTGCTATTGAACAACGCAATGACCCGTGGACTGCGTCTCTTCTCAATCATCTCTCTGACACTTCTGAACTCCCAAAGACGCGAATGCTCCGGCGCCAAGTTCGACACTTCTCGATACGTGACACGCTTTTCTATGGACGCAACTACTCACCAGAAGGATGCAAGTGGCTGCTCGTCGTTCCACGAACCCTGAGGTCGCAGATTTGTTTTTCTTTCCAGGCTGACCCACAATGTGGCCACGCAGGAGTCTTTAAGACCTACGAAAGGCTTCGACATCGTTACTACTGGCGTGGTATGTATACTTTCGTCCGCAAATTTTTCCGCACTTGTGCCGAATGTCAGTGCCGAAAATCTCCACCACACGCCTCCGCCTGTGAACTGCAGCCTTTACCATGCCCTTCCCGACCCTTCGAATGGGTCGGAATAGATATTTATGGGCCACTTCCATTGACTTCAACTGGCAACAGGTGGATAATAGTTGCTATCAACCACCTAACGTGCTATGCTGAGACCACTGCTGTTCCAACAGCTACAGCACAGGAGGTTGCCACTTTCCTACTGCGTAATTTTGTGTTGCGTCATTAAGGCCCTCAAGAACTCCTCAGTGACCGTGGTCACGCCTTCTTGTCCGAGGTCTTTGAAAAATTGCTTGCTGATTGTGCTATTGTACATCGCATATGTTCTGCTTACCACCCTCAAACCACTGGGGCTACCGAGCGCCTAATCGTACTCTCAGTGACATGCTATCTATGTATGTGACACCTGATTACTCTAACTGGGACTTAGTTCTCCCATTCATTACATACGCCTATAATACGGCAACGCAAGCGACAACAGGTTTCTGCCCTTTTTACCTCTTCTATGGTCGTCACCCCTCCCACACCATTGACACCATTCTGCCCTATTGACAAGATGTGTCCTAGTGCCTACCGATCTTTGACGCCGCCAGACACGCAGAAGAATGTCGCCAGTTAAGTCGTCGCTTTACCTGCGATCACGAAAACCGGCAAAAAGCAGTTCATGATATTCCGACCTCAACTGCCGTCTTTCTTCCGGTGCTCCTGTGTGGCTGTCAGTGCCACATCGCACACCTGGGCTATCTTCCAAACTTCTGCCAAAGTACGATAAGCTAATCGTATTCTCGAACAAACTTCGCCAGTAAATTACCTCATTGATACTCTCACGCCAACGTCAGACTTGCGACGTCACAACCGCGAGTTTGTACACGTCCACAGACTCAAGCAGTACCACGGTTCAACGACACCTGCACAAGAATAGGTCGCCAGGATGGCTCCTTTTTTTCCGCGGGACCATTGCAAAGAAAAGGAAGTACTCCGGCGCAGAGGCAGCAGCATCTAGCGTGCAGCAGCGGCTCGAGCTCGTGGATTGCGGCTGGTGCATCACCTTCCAAGCATCATTCTTCCTGCTCAATAAATCTCCTTTATAAAGCTTATGTTGCTGTCACCAATTGTGGGCACCAATTTTTCTTTCAATACTCCAGTACGTGTTTGAAAAAAGCATTGTTAGTAGAAGCTATTAGATAACTGACACTAAACAATGTCTTATCCTTCTGCCTCATCACGTGTATCATCTTCATGACTATGAGTTTGGCCCTGTTGACAAGGCAACTGCACACAGTGTTTTGTATCACAACACCTGAGCAACTATGGGTTACAACTGTTTTTATTCGCCCATTTTGCAAGCATAACCCAGTGGGGTAGCAGCGCCTGTACATGAGGAATTCAGCCTACCATTGCCCATTTTGGTCAGCTCAGGTACCCCAAAAGAAAGAAACTCCAGTCGCATATGAGCCATCAACGTACAAAATGCGTGCTCTCAAGAGTAGTAGTCAAAATTTTATGTCTCTTTCTCATTGTCTTTGCAGAGATGAACAGAGTGTCATGGAACTCGACAAACAGCCAAATTTGCGGTCATTCATTGTAATTTGCAACAAAAGGAGGTGCACAACTGCCCTAACTTGGGGACTGTGATGTGTGGTGCGCGTTCAAAGTGCGCGCCTTCGAAAAGTGCGCGTCACGGAAAAAAAAAAAACAAAAGGAGAAATACCAGAGTGCACGTGCGGTGCTGCTTAAACAAGAATGACGACGTTAAAGAGCGTCAAGCACGAGGATGCGTGGCAGGACGTGAAGTAAACAAAAGGTAAAACATCCAATGGGCAGCGAACACGGAGATTTCAAGGCCCAATGGCTTGACACCACGAAACAGTAGTATCTCCAATGAGAACGAGACAAGTGGGCCAGAGCTGAAGCAGGAGCCTGGGGAGACCAGAGCAAGGGGAATTCGAGGCAGGCAGTGCAAGCGGAAGGTCGTCACCGGACCGGGCGCTGAAGATGGGCCGTTGGGTTCCGGACCCGAGCCTACAGGACTTCCACCGGCCGGGGCCTCCTGCTGTCGGGTTCCCGCTCCAAAGGACCGTGGCCATCCGGTCCTGAACTCCTTTCCAGGGCCTGCGGACTTTGGTTCCGGCAGGCGAGCTACAGCCGTCGGGCTCCGGGCCCGAGCTGTGCGCCCAGCTGCTGAACTAGGTCGACCCTAGTTCCCGGACGCGTCGCCACCAGCCTGCGTTCTCCCGTTTTCGACGTGTCCACGCTCCTCAAGCCGAAACCATCACGATTTGGTAGGGCTTTTCGACGTGTCGCCAGCAGCCAGCGTTCCCTCGTCCTCGTCCAGCCCACGCACTGACGCAGGAGTCACGGCGTTCCGGTTTCTCATCACCGCCGAAAACCAACTTGTGGGTGAGACTGCACCGATACTCTTGCGCTACTCCCATCACTCAGCCTCTTTCGAACGTTAGGTTTAGTTACTGACTTTGAACGTTCTTGTTGGGTGTTTACAGATGTGTTTCGTCATGTCCAGTCAACTGTTTATTAAGTGTTTTGTTTTGTGAGGAATCTTTGCCTTTTTACTTTTCAATTAAACTTTTTGTGTGTTTCTTGGAAACCGAACGGCTTTGTCCTTATTAACAAAACTCTCTGAGGCTCAGCCCGGGAGAAAAACAAATCAGCAAAAGAAGAGAACCATGCATCACAAATTGGCGTCCGCTGCGACAGGACAAAGTCGTTTGTTTTTCCAGTAGATTTTTTTGACGCGGTTAACACGATGACGAACACGTGGGAGTTAATTGAGTTGGCGGATAAAATGGGACTGACGGGAGCGGAGTTTAGAGTATGGTACGAGGAGCGGATGGAGAGGGAGCGTGAGCAACGGGCTGCAGAACGAAAGGCGGCGAAGGAAAAGCTTGAATTGGTGCTTAGAGCTAAGAAGGAGGAGCTAGAGCGCGTAACGCGTGAAAATAAAGTGTTGCTAGAGCGTCAGACACGCATACTGAAGCAGCAGCTCCAATTAGAGAGGGTGGACTTCGAGCGGCGACTCGAGCTTGCGATGGCGAAAAGGGGGCAGCTGGCGATGCAGAAGGTCGAGCAAGCGGTGAATGTTTGCTCCGATAGCAGCGTTTGCTGGAGGGAAGTCGATTCCTGCAAGGTTGGCCTCGAGCCTCGCGACAGCCTTACTTCGGAGCGAGAAGCTCAGATAGAGGAAGGCAGAGAGGTGGACAGCCAAGAAGGCAGGAGTCATGAGGAGTTTGTTGAAGCGACGGAAAGCTCCTCTGGCTGGGAACATATTACTTCCGTTAGCTGCTTGGGGACCTCTGAGAGGCCAAGCACCTATGAAGAAGAGCGCCTGGATATGGGCGACCTAGAAGCTGTGGAAAATGTTGTGGAGCAAAGCTTCGATAGCAGGGAACAAAGAAGTTCCATTCAGAATGAGGTGTGTATCAGAACGTCTCAAAGGCCGAGCACATTTCGGGAAGGGGTAGGGCTACCTCTCAATAGCTCCATGGAAGGAGCGCTAGAACGTCATGGGGAAGATGGCAGCGAATGCCATGAAGGCTCTGATATAGTGGCCACTGATTGTTTTGTACCGACAGAGGTAGCAGCAGGCACCACGTCAATGGTCCTAGACCATACGTATATCTCACTCAGAGAGAGAGGGGATTCTAGTTCACAGGATAGCGTAACTGCTATTTGTCCGAGAAAACACGATGGGAGTGCTGAAGCACTCTTCAAAATAAACAGTATCGAATCGGAGGTGGGCTCGATAGTAGGTATGGAGAATGCCAGACAGGGTCTTGAACCTGAGAACGTGATTGGTTTTGAACCTATAATTAAGTCCACTCAAGATGAGCTGTATAATGACCGAGCACAACGGCATCCCTTCTCAAGAATCCAGGAACCTCACACGCTTGTCGGAGCGTTTGGGCTTGCTGAGGGCACCCCGAGCTTGTGTTCATTAGATGGTGAATTAAAAGAAAGCATTTGTGTGAGAGATTGTGGCATTTGGACATTCGTGTCTCAGTGCGTTTCGTGTCGACGCCGACGGCTCGAGACCGCGCCCTGTTCCTCTGTGACCGGTAAGCGTTCATGTGGCCGGCGGGGGCGCAGACACGCGTTTCAGCGAAAGTGCATAAAAGCATGTTTGCCACAGTTACTTTCGAAACGTGCGAGAAGGGCAGTGCGTCTGGTTTGGGACGCGATAACCTGAGTGTAGGGTTAGAAAACCGGTAGCTCTTTCTGGACTTCGACTTTTAGATGCGGACACAAGTAGCTTTGTCCATAGTCGATTTTGTAGTAAAAAGGTTTATTCCGGGTTTCAGAACTTTTAAATGCAATTGGGTGAATCTAAAGTTTAAGTGTGGACATTTGGACGATGTAGCGAACTGTAGCCCGGTGATGTGTTGAACTGCGTGGTGCAAATATGTGGTTTAATTGTGACGTAGTGCAGAACGCGCACTCATCGGCAGTTTTTTTTTTCTAAAAAAAAAAAAAAACTTGAATAAAAGGGGGGCGTATGTGATGTGTGGTGCGCGTTCAAAGTGCGCGCCTTCGAAAAATGCGCGTCACGGAAAAAAAAAAAAACAAAAGGAGAAATACCAGAGTGCACGTGCGGTGCTGCTTAAACAAGAATGACGACGTTAAAGAGCGTCAAGCACGAGGATGCGTGGCAGGACGTGAAGTAAACAAAAGGTAAAACATCCAATGGGCAGCGAACACGGAGATTTCAAGGCCCAATGGCTTGACACCACGAAACAGTAGTATCTCCAATGAGAACGAGACAAGTGGGCCAGAGCTGAAGCAGGAGCCTGGGGAGACCAGAGCAAGGGGAATTCGAGGCAGGCAGTGCAAGCGGAAGGTCGTCACCGGACCGGGCGCTGAAGATGGGCCGTTGGGTTCCGGACCCGAGCCTACAGGACTTCCACCGGCCGGGGCCTCCTGCTGTCGGGTTCCCGCTCCAAAGGACCGTGGCCATCCGGTCCTGAACTCCTTTCCAGGGCCTGCGGACTTTGGTTCCGGCAGGCGAGCTACAGCCGTCGGGCTCCGGGCCCGAGCTGTGCGCCCAGCTGCTGAACTAGGTCGACCCTAGTTCCCGGACGCGTCGCCACCAGCCTGCGTTCTCCCGTTTTCGACGTGTCCACGCTCCTCAAGCCGAAACCATCACGATTTGGTAGGGCTTTTCGACGTGTCGCCAGCAGCCAGCGTTCCCTCGTCCTCGTCCAGCCCACGCACTGACGCAGGAGTCACGGCGTTCCGGTTTCTCATCACCGCCGAAAACCAACTTGTGGGTGAGACTGCACCGATACTCTTGCGCTACTCCCATCACTCAGCCTCTTTCGAACGTTAGGTTTAGTTACTGACTTTGAACGTTCTTGTTGGGTGTTTACAGATGTGTTTCGTCATGTCCAGTCAACTGTTTATTAAGTGTTTTGTTTTGTGAGGAATCTTTGCCTTTTTACTTTTCAATTAAACTTTTTGTGTGTTTCTTGGAAACCGAACGGCTTTGTCCTTATTAACAAAACTCTCTGAGGCTCAGCCCGGGAGAAAAACAAATCAGCAACAAGAACCCTGCATCACAGGGACAAGCTCTGCGCTACCCTTTCGATAGAGTGAGGTGCCTTTGCGGAGAACACAGGGACTCTATCAAGTGACCCATGTGGCTAATCGGAAATTACTGGATGCCTACTTCTTGGTAATAGTGTGAAGCCCACTCCTTTTGTACTGTTGCGTCATTTTAAGTGACAACTGTGTACATCCACAATATCTGCAATCCTCGCGTAGTTTTCTCTTCAAAATATGTGAAAAAAACACGCACAATTACTACTTTTGACATTGTTTCTGCTTAATAACCTTGGTCTTCTACTGTTATTGATGCACCAATCCCATTGATTTAGTGGTGCTGGCCTTTAGATGGCTAGCACATGGCATGAAATTACAGTACTAGAAGGCATCTCAGGGGTCAATATTGAAGCTTACAAATTTGTTACGTTGCAGACATTGGAAACGCAATGCACAAGGTGCCAGAAATAGCATGCTGTCACAACACTTTTCCTCGCCTAAACTGGTTTCGTTGTATGCTACGTCATCTTGGCAAGTAAGGCAACTCACTTACAATACAAATGACGCATAAGTTATCACGTGATGTCGTGACATAACGTCATATGTACCTTCCCTGCCTTCTCAATTATGTTTTCATCGCACATCTTTGCTCGTTCAAAGTTGTGCAAAAGTCAGAACCACGTAAGTTAGTTTTATGATACCAGAGACCGTGCAAAGCCATGTGAGGTGCTTTCTAGAAGTAAATGGCTTCCGCCTTGTAGTCGTTTTAGGCGAATGCATGCGACACCCTGAGGATCTTTTTATCATCTTGTATATTCGAAAACGACTTTGTGTGCCATAGTCTTGAGCAAAATTCTCTCTCAACTCTATCTGATTTCGCTTGCTTAGAAGCCTTGTATGAACAAAACAAAGTAACGCATTTGCCGCATTTAGAGTGAGTTCAATAAATGGTGTGCAGTATGGAAAAGGAACAATGCAGGTGGACTCTCGCAACTTCAAGTTTATAAAGTTCGAGCTGCAAGTGTGCGTCTGTGTTGCTCTCTTCTCCAGACCCTGCTCCGTACTGCTACAGCTTTTCGCATTCATAATGAACTGTTTCTAGCTAGCCGAAATGGCTTCCTTGCTGAATTAATTAATTCATGCTACAGTATTTCAGCGGCTTCACAGTAACTTGTGCTAGCCTTTAAACCTTTTTGCGTACTGTACAACGCTACGAAAGTATGAAACAGTGCAAGAAGGTTGATGCCGGACCAACTACAGCCCGTACTGGCGAATGAGCAGACGATAGAACCTCCCTACCGAACGTATGAGCTATATGTAATATGGACACTTCACACTTTTTGCACTGGCATATACAGATGACTGCGACCAACTCGGAGTGTTTACAGCATGCTTGCAGAATAACCTCCATTTCACACACTCATAAAAGAAACGTTGACATATTGAGCGAGAGTGGTGGCTCCTCCTAAAATTCTCGATTGTTGATTTCAATGCTTTTAAAGCAGGACATGCAATTTAACATATCTCACTTGAAATAATGGCAAAATCAAGATTGTCATTTCACTACCCAGACAGCAGTATTGAGCGGGGAGGGGAGGGGGAGTAGAAGGAAAATCATCATTGTACATGCATTAAGCGGCCCGTTAGTGCAATCCAAGTATTCTAGGGTAACTAATGCATGCCTGACAATTGAATTGTTGATTTGGTACATATAATTCTCGAAATCTTCACGCTTGAAACACGTAATAAATTTTGATTTAAAATAGTGTTCAGTTACAGTTAAGTGAATTAAAACATTAGTTGAGCATTTAATATATATGTGGCATTACTTGCTTCTATAAAAGCACAAAAAAAAAGAACGCGAGAGCCGTCATGGCGCAAATATAAAGGATAAATAATTGTGCTTTGAGCGACACTCGGAGGTACAAAGGCAGCATTCAAAAACTATTGCAAGATTATTACGCAAAATAATTTTACCACTTGTAGCTGAGGGTTGATTAAGAAAGTCAGCGAATATATATAAGTGAAACTGTGTTTTCATGTCAAGAAAATATGTGTGCAAATTTTATTTCACCCCTGTGAATTCCACGTCGCGCCCTGTTGCGTGCCCTCTGTTTCATTCGGGAAATGAAGCGCTACTCTAAATCGCGCAGACGCGCATCGCAATACACAGCAAATGTGTGTGCCAGCGTCATTATTTTCTTCTCTCTTTTATTTCCCGTGCTCGTATGTGGTGGCATGAAAACAATGCAGTAATTGCACGCTTGTTTAGGGCCACAACTTAGGCGCGCCACCACGGGTGTGCTGGCTAGGTGGCAAATGCCGGGGCGAGAAATTCAGCAGATATTTTCGACATACAGACGGGCACAGCTGGGACGTGCAGGCCTAAGCAATGCCTGGAAGAAGTGTGTACACTTCGCCCCAACCAAAAAGTGCATCTTATTAGGATGCAGCAGCCGCAGCGACTCGGTTGTTTTATCAGTTTTGTTTCACCAGTAAGTAACTTGTCGGTTTATCAAGCTCGTGTGATGTGTGGGCGACAAGCTTCCTTAAATGCACGTGTTGCGTGAGCGATAAGGAGGAATCCTTTTTTGGCCAGTGCTAGTTCATACACGAAATTCATAAATCGAATAAAAACAGTAAAGCAACTAAGCAACGTAAATGAAAAGAGATGCTTTCTTGGTATCTGGATTGCGTTATTTCTGCTTTGATTACCTTCGTGATCACGGATATTTCTCCTCCATGCTTGGTGCTCGATGGGAGGTAAGTTTCTGCAGCATCGCACTTTTCTCTTTTTACATATATGTACTTTTAGATTTATGGAAAGTGCTTGTCTGGGAAAACTTTGGATTAAGGCATTAGCTCATCCAAGAAGCTGGTGTCCGTTCAAGTGAAATATTTTCTGCAGTCTCATCTTCAGTCGTGAACATGTTAGGTGAATAAAAAAATTAATACAGAAGCTCAGTAAGTTTACGTTCCGAAGACTGTCTGACAGCGAGGTAAGTATACAGTGCGCATGTATTTTCTTGTTCTGTTGCCAGAAAAACTACTTTGTGAAGTACTGTCTTTTATGTACATAAGTATGCTTCTGTACATCTTTTTTTCCGTCTTAGAAGTGTACACCAACGTAAGGAATGAACGCGAAACTATTATGTACATGAGCAAACAAAAACGTTCGATGAAACCTTGTATACTTTGTTTTTCTATGGTAATCTAAATCACTTTCCCAAACATGAAGTAATTTCTGACAAATGCAAGTGGCATGCCAGTGAACCCAGATGAAAGTGGACATGCATGCAGCCTTGCTAGTCACTCTCAGTCGCAATGAAATTTGCATTAGGCGTAGGCTTTCGATGCGAAGGAGTGGTTCTAATGTTAGCGTTATGTTGTGAAAAATAAGGTTGCTCGCCGAAAATAACAAGGTGCAGACACCATACCGTCAATGTTGCATACTTTTCAATATCCAGTGCACTAAAGAGAAAACGAAAAGCAAACCGTTTACTTATTGAGCATTTACTTTTTTTAACGAGAAACAGGGCATGCATAATTCATTCCCTAATGGGGAAACAATTATGACAATTGAAGGGGTTGCCTGAATGAACGAAGTATTTTGCCATTTCAGACGTTGGTGCTTCAGACAACAGGCTAAACACAAAATAAATCACAAGAGACTTCTGTACTTGCGTCGCGTTCATAGATAATTTCGGCTGCTTAGTGAGATTTTTCTCAGTTCACTGTAACGAGCTCTTTTTATGTAATTATCTGAATGTGAAAGGTTTGTAACGGGATGTTCCAGTTCTTCAGATTGTTTTCTTTATTTGTTCTCCAAGTACATATTCATTAAAAATAACATTTCCTCCTATACAGCATCAGAAAAAGGCTGTGTTCGAGTAACTGAAAAAAAGATTCTTTGATGCACCGTTTTTTTTTTTTACAGCCCAGACTATTGATGCGATCTCACTGTGTAGCTTGAAGGTGTTTGTAGCCTTTCTCTTGTGGTGTAACGGGAAGCAATCTTGAGCAGATGATTCGGCGGTGCGCGTGCGTGCCGAAGGTTTCGCGTATCCGCTAACGACAGCAGGTAGGCAGCGTTGCGCGCGCGCCCTTCGGCTCGCACGCGCACCACTGAATCATCTGCTCAACATTGCTTACCGTCACACCACGCCCCGCCGCGGTGGTCTAGTGGCTAAGGTACTCAGCTGCTGACCCGCAGGGCGCGGGTTCGAATCCCGGCTGCGGCGGCTGCATTTCCGATGGAGGCGGAAGTGTTGTAGGCCCGTGTGCTCAGATTTGGGTGCACGTTAAAGAAGCCCAGGCGGTCTAAATTTCCGGAGCCCTCCACTACGGCGTCTCTCAGAATCATATAGTGGTTTTGGGACGTTAAACCCCAGATATCAATCAATCAATCAAATCCCGTCACACCATAAGAGAAAGGCTACAAACACCTTCAAGCTACATAGTGAGATCGCATCAAAAGTCTGGGCTGTAAAAAAAGTCAGTGCATCAACGAATCTTTTCTATTATTAGAAGAACACGAAGCGTTGTTTCGTTACGCAGTACAGTATGCAACGTTTTTTTTTTTAAATAGAATATGTAGTTTTAAAGAACACAAAGAAAGAAATAAAATTCAAAATAACCTGGTAGAAACGCTTCGCGAATTTAGACGTATAGGGCAACTGCAGCTGGCTCATCAAAGTGTTAGAGCCTGCACAATCACAAAGCCTCTGAAATTATCTACGAATGAGGCAACACGAAATAGAAAGACATTTGGAGAAAGAGAAACATTATGAATATAAATAGAATGAGCAAGAAAGATAAAGAAGCGCATGATGAGAGAAAAATTGAGAAATAAACAAAGACGGACAAGGAGAAAAAGAAAGAGGAGGAGGAAAGAAAAATTAAAGAGAAAGAAATAAGGCCTCCTAGCTCTGCTCTTTCCTTGGGCACTAATCGTGCGAAGCTTTCTTAATTTCCTATCCTCAGATTGCCTTGACTACCGCAGTAAACTCTAGAATAGTAGAAACACTGGTTATTGGACCATGTTTTGGACTTTTTCTTCAATCATAATACATCTTTAGAAAAGTAGCCTGAGCTGATGAAATCCATGGATTTCAATGCGCTTATTAGTAGTTACTGCACACCCAAGTTTGCGATTTCGACTCCCACTTAGCCAGCTACTATGCAAACAAATGTCCTCTACAGTCATGGGCAAGCTAGACGACATATTCATGCGCAAGGTGGCAGTCCCCACTGCTGTTTCTTCACAGAATAAGTGTATAACATGACTAGCCAAAAACCTACACGGGTGCCTAAACCTCTGTCGTTAGTTGGTGAAAGGACTCAAGAAACTCTTGTTGTAGGTTGTTTGGGTGCTCAGGTACACCACATCATTCAGTTACAACACACAATCTGGAGGAATCCAGTGACGCAGCTGGCATTTCTGATGTCACTTTCACAGGCGCGACTCCTGCTGCAAGTGAATTTACCTCGCCAAAACTGTTAACAAAACCGCTACATGCAGGAATTGCAGAGCCTGCACCGCATGTACTGGAGGCTGCTGAAGGCCCTTTTCCGGGATTGAACATAGAAGAAAAAATCACTTCTTCCAGTATTGTGAGTGTTACTTATATGCAGATGAATTATCGTTAAGGTCTCAATGTTTAATTAAAAGTCAGCAAAATACTTCAGTTTGTGTGGGCTTCGCAATTCAATATTCACAAAACAAAACTTTGGTAGTTAAACATTTTACTAAGTGTATGGCCCATTATAATATAAGGTGCATCTGAGCAGATGGTTTGTGACGCTTACCTTCACCTATTTAATCTATCCCTTCTTTGAGGGGGAAAATAGAAGCTGCTTTTTACTGACATGCAGTTCCTATTTTCTATTCACAGGTTCCAAGTGCTTCCTGCCTTGTCACTGAATATGCTGATGCAATGTCCTCAACCGTTCACAAAACTCCACTCACAAACCGTAGCGGCAATGTAAGCATGTGTGACCAAGAGTTTAGAAGATGCAGTGTAACAATTACATTACCATAGTTGTAGCAGCAGTGAAATATTATGCAAAAATCTGTAACGTTCGAAACTTGAATCTGCATCATCAGTTTGAAACTATCCTAGTTTCTGCCTGATTAACGCATTAAATTTATTCGGAATAACACAACTTGCTTTACTATTTCCAGTTACAACAGATCTGCCAGCGTAACAGTCACAAAAAGTAGCCTGGCAATGAAACTTCCTAATTATCATTGTTTCATCAAATATTTCAACACTCCGCTTTGCATGTCCCACTCATTCATACTCTCTATCTGTATCGCATTGCATCAATCTCTCTTATAAGGTTGACGGTCCATCTAAGCCGCACCAACGCCATTTTTAAATTATTCATTGCTCGTACATCACTAGAGTGCAACCACCTTTTTGAAAACGTGTATCTATTAATGATAGATGTTTGTTTTGTTATAGTTTAGGCGTCATCGCTAACTACAATGACATTCTATTTTACCCATATATCCTGCATTTTTTGTGCATTTCTACATTTTGCTTTTCTTCGGTACTGTGTCCTCACAGAACATTGCGTAAAAGTTGTTGTTAATCGCCGCTCCTTGTTTTTCTTGATTTTGTGCATTTTCATATTTACCTTTCTTGTTTAACGTTTTTGAGATAACTAATAGGTTAAATATTTTTGCCTCTTTGGAGTATTTCTCGACATAACTATACATTCTACTTATGTTGTAAATATTTTCTTTCGAACTCACTCCCCAAATGCAATACATTGTGTGGCCATGAGGGTACAATAAATGAAATAAAATATACAAAACAAATAAGCAAAAATAGCATTCGCAATTCATTTCTTGGTTTTTCAAAAGTGTATGCCAATGGGACTTTGTTAGCAACGCGACACTTGTGTATGCCAAAGAAGTATTACAAGCTCTACAAAACAATATGTACCTATAGTACAATGACATATCATTTCAGCTCTACGCAGCCATTATAGTAGTGGCTTTCACCAATTGCGTTTGTATGTAATGAGCTCATTACTTTAGGTGAATCATAAATTTTTAATCCCACTGGCTCGCTGCAAGGTAACTTTTTAGACTCAAAATACTCACAAGAAATGGTATTGCAGTTTACAGTGTGTTGCAACACCACGTACACACTGTGATAAATTGTGTGACTTCAAAACACACTTATCTGTTGCCACTTACGTTTGCAGCATTCGCCAATGGATACCACGGAGAAAACATTTCGGTGCCAAGAGGCGCGCAGGCAAGCCAACATCACAAGTGCAAGCAAGAAGAGAATAAATCATGTGCAGCAATCTAAGCGCCTACAGCGGAAATTGGCTAGACATAAAAGTGTAGTTAGAGACCTTTCAAAGAACCACACTCGTCGCGATGAAAATATACAAACACTGAAAAATTCTGGTGGCTGCGGAGAGGACTCGCTGAAACGCCAGATAGCTCAAATATCAGAGACACTAATTGAAAAAAACGTTTATTCTCTGGAGCTCAGAGCTTTAGCTCTAAATTGATATTTTTATTATCCTCAGGCATCAACTATGTTCGAAGAGCATTTTAAACTTGCTCGCCACACACTGCGACTTTGAAAAAGTGGCAGCAGCCTGTTGATTGAGCACCCGGGTTTCCCGAGGAGACACTGTAAGCATAACGCCTTGAATGGCGTGAAAATGCCCAAGCTGGTTATCCCACGCTTTTCTCGTTGGTATATTCAGATGGCCATCCGAATGCATGCTGAATGGGATGGACTAAAGTTTCATGGATATGTTAATATAGAACAGACACCGATGACGACAGTATTCATATTGCAAAAAATGCATTCGTTGTCACGCTGTTAGCAGTTATTAGACGGCGGAAGCTACGTGTAGCATTATTTCTGCTTGATGGCATTAGCGAAGATCGACGTGCAAATATAGTATTTCAAAAAGCTAATATGACTGGCAAAATTACAGCACACATTGTAAGCACCGCCTGTGATGGCGCTGCAGCATAACTTTTCATGCTGCGCGACCTGGGCTGCAACTGGAGACACGTGCAATTACATCATTTTTTTGCACATCCTGGCACAAAGCAAGCAACCTGGCTTCGTACTACCTATGCATGTTACACGCTGAAACTTGTTCAAAATAGCTCATGCAACACAAAGGTGTTTTGAATGATGCGTAAAAAAGAAAAAGAGGGAGAACATAGAATAGTTTCACGAAATTGAACAGAGAGGGGGCTTGCATGTCTGTAATAAGTGAAGGCAGCCACACATCATTTAGAAAACCAAGCCAATGAAACTGTTTCTGGCAGACCAGGTGTTCAGCATATCTCTTGCAGGTGCTCTAGAAGAGTGCAGAACCCACAAAGTTCCGGAATTTTTTGATTCACCAGCCACAGAGGAATTTGAACGTAATTTAAATGAAAAACATGCCCGACATTCTAAATTTTTGCAAATTTCTGTACAGAGGTGGGGAAAATGCCGTGTGTCCGTCAAATGTACACACAGTGACTTTTTTAAGAAGTTAAGTAATTTATTTCCACAATAAGGAGTTCTCAAAATACGGTGTTCACAAAAAAACCGCAAAACAAGCTTCTTGGGCTTCTTAATTTACATACAGCGTGTCGATTTCCTCTACAACCATCTTACTTGTGACAAGCAGATGCGGGCAAACCTCTCTAAATCGAAATCAAGCCAGGACCGCCTTGAGTTGTTCCTTGCCGAAATTAGAACATTTGACCGCTGCAAAAAAAAAAAGGCAACAGCAAGACAGTTGTCTGCGGCGTTAAATCATCTCACTGTTAAGATTGAGGTGCAGGATGGGGTGGAAATTGCTTTCCGCTGGACCAAATAATGGTTTTTCATGCCAGCTCACAAGGAAGGGCATCATCTGAAAGCATAACAAATGTGTCAAATTCTACAGCAGCCCAAAAACTTTTAGTGAATTAGCAGTGAACACAATACAGCCTACTGTGTAGCAGTGAGGAGCATGCACAGTGCTCAGATCCAGGCAATGTATCAGAAATTTCAGATATCATCATAGCATACAATGCCGCCTTTGTAGGTACACGTCTTTAGAAAGAGCTGTTGTGTAACGAGTGCAGTTCTGCATTAACTTCACCTGCACACAGAGGCAATGCATACTGTTTTATTACAAGAAATAAACATAGAGGATTGGTTTATCCCTCAAAAGATGTTGGCATTGTATGCCGACAATCAGAGAAAGAACTTCGACGAGCTCTTGTTTACTCCAAACTGCAGTCTCACAAGTTTGCAGCAAAGGTTGCATGCAGTCGCGACAATAATCACCCTTGTAAAGATGGCTTTTTTCACATACATAAATTAACATGAACCTTGATAACTCTGCGCTGGAGAACCATGCACTGCATTCAGAAGATGCAAGTGGAGATAAAAAGTTGGTAGATCCCACGTTCAGTGGGAATCGATGACATGCGAAGCATGAATAAAGAAGATTAATATGCTACTTTACAATCAGCACAACACTACGAGGTGGAGGTCTTTTAGGCCGTACATGAATTCAATGTCATGATTATCATGTTTGGATGTGTGATTTACTTTCGTCATCTATTCACGTCACATGATGCGAAAATTCGTATATGCGGAGCGAGTGGAACGACCGCGAGTGCGCTATGAACGTAGCATGTAGTCCAGATTTACATGACACGCATATCAAGATCATGTTTGGACGTGTCATATATGTTCGTCGTCTATTCACGTCACGTGACACTAAATTTAGTACGTGGGGAGCTAGAGAAACGGCTGCGAGCACATCTTGAGTGTGGTATGTTGTCCAGTTCTTGCATCACACGCGTATCAGTATTACCTTGTTTGCACCAGTCATATATCTTCGTCATCCATTGACGTCGCGTAAGACCAAATTCGGTATATGTGGAGCTCTCTTCCTGACGGAGGGACGCAGGACGCGCTCAATCGAATATGCGTCGAAGCAACGCAGGACAGCGCACGCCTGCGAGTATATGGCAGGCAAATCGGCACCTGACCGGGTATCACCGGCGTTACGCGACAAAACGAACGCCAGCGCGCACGCGCGCCGGGTCATGTCGAAGTGTATTTGCGCATATAGTTGCATGTAGTCATGTTCTTACATGACATGTATGTTATATTTATCATTTTTTGCACGAGCCACATACCTTTGTCATCTATTCATGTGACGTAATATCAAATTTGTCATGTGTGAAGCTAGCGAAACGGCTGCGAGCTCATTAAGAGTGTGGCATGTAGTCATGTTTTCAGATGACATGCATGTCATGATTATCATGTTTGGTCACGTCATTTCCTATGTCATTCGTTCGGGTCACATAATACCGAATTCGGTACATCTGAAGCTAGCGAAACGGCCGCGAGTGGATTATGAGTTGGAATGTAGTCATATTGGTACATGACACGCATGTCATGATTTTCATGTTGGGGTCTGTCGCTTGTGTTAGCCATACAGTCATGTCATACCATACCAAGTTTGCTACATGTATTGTGAACAAAACCACCGCAAGAGAAGCAAAAACATAAAATGTAAATCATTACATTCATGAGGTTCATATCATGATATTCATGTTATGACTAGGCACTTATTCTCTTCATGCAGCCATGTTATGCCATACCAATTTTGGTATCGATACCAAAATCAAAACGGCCAGGAGGACTGAAAGTCGTAAACGGTTACATACATAGATAGATAGATAGATAGATAGATAGATAGATAGATAGATAGATAGATAGATAGATAGATAGATAGATAGATAGATAGATAGATAGATAGATAGATAGATAGATAGATAGATAGATAGATAGATAGATAGATAGATAGATAGATAGATAGATAGATAGATAGATAGATAGATAGATAGATAGATAGATAGATTGTCACGTTGCTCTCAACAAACTTGATAAAAATGGGCTCGTTTAGTCGACTACCCAAGCAGCGGGTCAGAGAGATTGTCTTTGTCTTCTTTCACTCTTCGATCTCACCCAAGCAAACCATGTGGCAATAGTCCCCCCCTTTGAAAGCATCGACTCGATGCTCGTAAATAAAACAAATGAAGGTATACACACGCTGATATAGAGAAGCAAAAGAGGGAGAGTGCCAATACTCGCAGCGCAAATGAGGAAGTTTCGCCAACGCTTCCGCCAAGCGCAAAAAGAAAAGGCATAAAAACACAGGAGAACACAAGCAGCAGCCGCAACGCAATGTCACGGCTTGTCGTAGCACGTGAAACCCCAAGGGTTACTGTGTGAAGTAGGGCTTCAGCTGAACAACATGCACGGTTTCAGGCCGAAGCTGTCGACGCTGCGCCGTCCGGAAATACCTCGTAGGTAACATTTGTGACTCGTCTAAGATCCTTGTACGGTCCAAAATAATAGCTTAGGAGTTTTTCGGATAAGCCTGGTCGCCGGACAGGGATCCACACCAACACTCGGTCCCCAGGGTGGTAGGTGACATTTAGATGGCGGAGTTTGTAACTTCGTGCGTCTGCATCTTGTTGGTGACTGGTGTTTATGCGAGCTAGCTGACGAGCTTCTTCGACGTATTGAGTGTATTGCTCAGCATCTTGAGCAAGTTCATTGCTTTGGTCGCACGGAAGCATAGCATCGAGCATGGTTCGCACGTTGCGTCTGTAAACAAGTCGGAAAGGCGGAAATCGCGTTGTTTCTTGCGTTGCCGTATTGTAAGCAAACGGGATGTATGGAAGAATCTCGTCCCAGGTTTTGTGTTGTACGTCCACGTACATTGACAGCATGTCCGCTATGGTCTTGTTAAGCCTCTCTGTCAGTCCATTGGATTGCGGATGATAAGCCGTTGTTTTTCGATGGCTTGGGCAGCTCAGTTTAAAAATGTCCTCCATCATTCGTGCTGTAAACGACGTCCCTCTGTCCGTAATCACGCATGACAGGGCACCATGCCGTAGGACGATTTGGTGCACGAAGAACTGCGCGACTTCAGAGGCCGTGCCACAGGGTAACGCTTTTGTTTCAGCGTAACGCGTAAGATAATCTGTCGCAACTATAATCCATTCGTTCTCAGAGGACGACATAGGGCAGGGCCCGAGAAGGTCCATTCCCATGAGGTCAAACGGTGTCCGTGGTGGTGCGATCGGCTGGAGCAGGCCGGCGGGTTTCACAGGCGGAGTCTTGCGGCGCTGGCACTCACGGCAGCCTTTCACATATCGATGTACACTAGTTGATAGTCACGGCCAGTAATACTGTTGGCGTACTCGGGCGAGAGTTCACGAATAGCCTAAATGTCCTGACGTGGGCTCATCGTGGCACGCAAGGAGGATTTCATCACGCATGTCGGTAGGAACGACGAGTAGGAAGGCTTTGTCGCTACCACGGGCGTTTTTCTTGTAAAGAAGGCCTCTTCTTAGACAAAAAGAGGACAGTTCTCGAGCAATGTGTTGAGGGACCTGAGAGTTGCGGCCTTCCAGGGAATCAATGACTGGGCGTAATTCGTCTTCTGCCCGCTGCTTTGACATAAATTCGGAGTCGCTAACTGCTCCGAGAAAGGCATCTTCATCTTCGGAGCCCCTGACAGCGTTCCCCACAGGTGCTCGAGAAAGCGCGTCGGCATCTTCGTGTTTGTGCCCTGACCTGTACACAATCGTAATATCAAACTCCTGCACACGCAAACTCCATCGTGCGAGACGGCCGGATGGATCTCTAAGATTTGCCAGCCAGCAGAGTGAGTGGTGGTCAGTCACCACCACTTTGAAGGGATGACCGTAGAGGTAAGGCCGAAATTTTGTCCCCGCCCACACGACTGCGAGGCATTCTTTTTCTGACGTAGAATAGTTGGTCTCGGATGGAGAAAGAGTATGACTGGCGTAAGCTATCACACGCTCAACGCCGCCGTGTTGTTGTACAAGGACAGTGCCAAGTCCGACGTTGCTGGCATCTGTATGAATTTCTGTAGCAGCGTCCTCATCGGAATGGGCAAGAACTGGAGCTGTTTGCATTCTAGGTCGTAACTCTGTGAACGCTGTATCTTGTTCTGCGCCCCAAGTAAAGGGTACGTCATCTCGGGTGAGTCGCGTAAGAGGTTCAGCTATTTTCGAGAAGTTGGCGATAAATCGGCGATAATACGCGCACAAGCCGAGGAAACGGCGTACTGCTCTTTTATCTGATGGGACAGGGAAGGCAGCGACAGCAGCAGTTTTGTCTGGATCAGGTCGCACTCCATCCGCACTAATGACATGTCCCAGAAATTTCAGCTCTTCATAGCCGAAATGGCATTTTTGGGGTTTCAGCGTGAGTTCAGCTGTACGAATGGCTTCCAGAACCTTTCTCAGACGCTTCAGATGTTCTTAAAAGCTCTCGGAAAAGATGACCACATCATCGAGGTAGACAAGGCAGCTTTGCCAGTTCAAGCCAGCGAGAACTGTGTCCATCATCCTCTGAAAAGTGGCTGGTGCAGAACAGAGGCGGAAGGGAAGAACTCGGAATTCGTAAAGTCCGTCTGGAGTCACAAACGCGGTTTTTTCTCGGTCTCGTTCATCCACTTCAATTTGCCAATAGCCACTCTTTAGATCAATGGACAAAAAATACTTCGCACGTCGTAACCTGTCGAGGGAGTCGTCGACCCGTGGAAGCGGGTAGACGTCCTTTTTTGTTACGCTATTAAGCTTCCTGTAGTCAATACAGAATCGCAGCGTTCCGTCTTTTTTCTTTACTAGGACGACTGGCGAGGACCAAGCGCTTCTGAATGGTTGAATAATCCCGTCATCGAGCATCTCTTTTACTTAAGTCTGAATAGCCTCGCGTTCTTTGGCAGAAACGCGATAAGGCTGCTGCCGGATGGGGCGGACGTCATCGTCGGTAATAAGTCGATGCTTGGTGAGGTGTGTTTGACGGACTTTAGAAGAAGAGGCGAAGCAAGATCGAAACTCCCTTAAAAGTTCATGAAGTGCAGCCTTTCCCTCGTCTGACCGCGTCGAATTAATGTCGATGTGGTCTAGAAATTCCTCATCCTCATGCGTTTCCTCGGACGCGAAGCAATCCGTGACGTCGGCAACAGGTTCTCCATAAGCTAGGGTGGTTCCGCGGAAAAGATGCCGTTGCTCGTAATATAAGTTCGTAGCTAGTATCGCTGACTATCCGTCACGGACGCGCACAACACTTCGGGCGGCGCATACACCTTGGAGCAGCAAAAGTGATAAGTTGTTTTCAGCCACCACGTCACCGTCTTGGAAGTCTTCACAAGTGACTTCGATGGGAACAGTTGCTCGATGTGGCAGCGTCACACTGTCGTCAGCAACACGCAGCGCAGGTCTACGGCAGTTATCAGCGTCTCGATCTGTTGCGCCTTGAGTCGAGAAGGTCACGATGTGCTCACGGAAATTTATGATGGCACCGTATTCCCGAAGGAAGTCCATGCCGATAATCAGCTGACGCGAACAGTCGCGAAGAACGAGGCAGCTGAGCACAAACGTTGACGCACGAATTTTCACTCTTGCGGTACAGCGACCCAGCGGTGTTACAACGTGTCCTCCAGCTGTTCGAATTCGCGTTCCATTCCACGGCGTGATCACTTTCTTGAGATCTTTCGCGCAGCCTCCCGCTGATGATCGAATAGTCTGCACCAGTGTCTACCAATGCACTGACCTGAAGACCGTCAACCAGCACAGGTATGTCGAGTGACACGCGGTCACTAGGTTCAGATGCGGATGTCAGCGTTTCTTTGGCACCGCAATTATTCTCTGACGAAATGCCTTCGGCGTTGCGTGCAAGCGTCGATGGGAGGTCTTCCGCACTTTGAGTCCCAGCGACCTTGCCCCCGAAGGCCGCTGCCTTCAGTTTTCCCGACGAGGGCTCGGGGAGCGTTCCCGTGCCGTCACCCCGAAACGTGGCCCAGTGGCTGTGGGTCTTCTCGGAGATGGCGACCGCGATTGCCGTCGTGTAAAGGGTGCACGCTGTTGCGCGAGATACTCTTCAATATCCCTTGGCCTTTGACCAATTCGGGGACGAGGGGAATCGGCGGAAAATCCGCGCAGTCCAAGTTGCCATAAATGTGACCAGCCTCACTGCAATGATAGCAGAGGGGTCGTCTGTCTGGCGTACGCCAGAGATCAGACTTGCGCGTCGGTGCACGGCGACTATCGATGTCCAAATCAGCGTGCGCTGACTGAATCACGACTGACGGCATCATTGTCTGGATCGGGATGTATGGCATTGTCTGGATCGGGACGTGCGGCACTGTCTGGATCGGGACGTGCGGCACTGGTTGGGTCGGGACTCCTTGACCAGAAAGAGGAGTGGCAGATCGCAAGGCTTCCGCGTACGTACGACGGCGACTGTCAGTAGACACAGGAGCCGTTTCCGGATCAACCGACGTGGGCGGAAAACGATGGGCGTGCAGCACCTGCTGGACCTCGTCGCGGATGACACTGGTGATAGAACCAACATAGATTTGCCTTGTCCCGTACATCTTTTCCATTTCTTCCCGGACGACAGATCGAATGATCTCGCGAGTTCATTCGGCGCTCTTGCTCCCAGGGGTGGCGAAAATTTTGGGAGTTGAGGCAGCATTCACTTGACGGTCAAACTGGGCAGACCGTTGGTGCAGTACTCGCTCCATTGTTGCCGCTTCAGTAAGGAACTCAGCAACACTTTTAGGGGGACTACGCACCAAACCAGCAAAAAGTTTTTCCTTCACCCCACGCATGAGGTGGCGCAACTTTTTTTCTTCTGCCATAGCAGGATCCGCCCGCTTGAAAAGCCGTGTCATGTCCTCGACGTACATCGAGACGGTCTCGTTGGGCATCTGGATGCGTGATTGTAGTGCACGCTCCGCTCGGTCGCGGCGGTCGGGACTGCTGTAGGTCTCCAGGAGGCGACGCTGGAACTCGCGCCAAGATGTCAGAACATCACCCCTGTTCAAAAACCACGTCTTGGCACCGTCTTTTAGGCAAGTGTACACGTTCCGGAGCTTCGCGGCATCATCCCAGTAATTGATCGCTGCGACACGTTCGAACTCACTCAGCCAGTCGTCAACAACTTCATGCTGCTCTCCGTGAAAGGAGCTAGGCATGAGCGGGTTTTGGACGGTGCAGTAGATCGGCGTGGAAGGTGTCGGAACTTGCATGGGATCTTTTGTCGAAGTCATAGTCACTGCGTCAGTGGCTGGTGTCTCAGGCGGTAGGCCTCGTTGGCGGCGGCTTACTCTATGAACCGGAGCGTCCACGGGTGCAGGGCTTGTGTTCCTGCTGCTGGACGGGATTTTGGGCATCGGGTGGATCGTGAGACGTTGTACCCAGCAACTCCACCAGTCTTGTCACGTTGCTCTCGACAAACTTGATAAAAATGGGCTCGTTTAGTCGACTACCCAAGCAGCGGCTCAGAGAGATCGTCTTTGTCTTCTTTCACTCTTCGATCTCACCCAAGCAAACCTTGGGGCATTATATATATGTATGTATCTATATATATATATATATATATATATATATATATATATATATATATATATATATATATATATATATATATATAAGGGAAAGAAGTGTATACCTAAGGGCTCGTTTTTCCGTGTTTTTAACACAATAATAATGAGATATAACAGACAGTAATGCCAAGGAATGTACAGGGGAAGTTATTAACATTAATGGAATGTAAATAAGAAGAAAGAAAAGTGGATGTAAAAATTACCAACTGTAAGCAGGTAATTACCAACTGTAAGTTGGTAATTTTTTCATCCACTTTTCTTTCTTCTTATTTACATTCCATTAATGTTAATAACTTCCCCTGTACATTCCTTGGCATTACTGTCTGTTATATCTCATATATATATATATATATATATATATATATATATATATATATATATATATATATATATATTTATATATATAGATAGATAGATAGATAGATAGATAGATAGATAGATAGATAGATAGATAGATAGATAGATAGATACGTTCAAAGTCGCCGAAGTTTGCCAAGAATTTCTTCGCACTCAAGATCTGCAAGCTAGGCTTCGCCACAGTGCTATAACGACAACTGCGCCCTTTCGCCAAGAAAGGGTTCGTCAAAAACACATCAATATGGCACAAATTCAAGGCCAGTGAATGCATTCAAGTGTATGTGTAATTCTGCATATATATGTTCACAACAGCTATATAGCCTGCCACTGAGGTATTCTTTGTGTAATATTTGTAAGAAATGTTACCTGTGGCATGCAGTTGTGAACTGCTTCAGTGAGACTCTGGTACATTTCTTTTCTGTATTTCTTGCCAAATTTCACAATAGAGTGATTTCAGTATTGTTTCGCGTTTTTGTATTTCTTTAGTTTGTTTCAAATACTCTTATGCACATAAGAATCACACTAATACACACTTCTATATATCATTAATGCAATTCACTTTCTCACTACACAAATCCTACTATTTGATTTGATTCTACAAGTACGTGGGCGTTACGTGTATAGTTTGTTTCTGTATTGTGTATGCCCTACATTACACACTATCTCACAAGCATCTTTTTTTTATTTTTCACTGTTAACAATTGAATATTTGGTCAATTACTTTCAACGAAACTGTGCACTCATCATCCTCTTTAAAAATTAGTTTTTGATCCAACTCTTGTTTCTGTGGTTTGACTGAATAAAACTAGGCCTATTCCACTTGTTATTGTTGCTTTGACGTATAAAAAATTTGAAAAGAGAAATAAAACATACAACTGAGCTTGCTCTAGTCAAGAAGTTGGTTGACAAGTTAGCAACAAATCAAAAGGCATGCTTCCATCATTTTGTTCTCAGTGAGTTACTTGGACTCCAAATTGTTATTTGGGTAGTTTTAAAGCAGTGAAGAAAGGTTTGTGTAGCCACCTATGTATTTTCTGCTCTGAACGCTTTATTGGACTCTTGCATTCCTGTTTTACCAAATGTGTGGTAACTTTATAAGTTTGACACAATACTTCAGCTTCATTGCAAAAATAAAAATCTGTAGTTCATGCTGTCAAGTGTGATTCTTTTTATCTTTAGAGCTGTATACATTTGCAGATTTGACTTGCATATAAATTCTGTCGTTCATGTTAACGCAATACTGCAATGCCCCACTTTCTGACCACATGACAGCCCAACACTGATAGAGCCTAGCAATAAATGTTTAGAGTGATGAACAGTACCGTAGAGCAAAGGCTATAAGTCCGATCACTTGAACCTGGCAATGACGTGAAGAATAGCAGGATAGATTGCCACAGGCACCACATTTTTCCATTGCTTGCCTTTCATCAATGCTTACAGGGCAAAAAAGCCCATCCTCCTCTGCGCGATTTTATCACAAAGCATTTTCATGCTTTCACAGGGTCGAACAGACCTAAATAATTTTTCTGATAACGATATATCACTCAATACATAAGAGACTTACATGACTGATGTGAAGAAATAGAAACTGTTTATTACAGTCTGCAGTGTGAGCTCGACGCAACTTAGCGCTGAACTTTGCTGCCGACGGGATAGCTGATAATGAAGCCATTTTGCTATTCTTCCAGAATCTCTTCCATTCATCCGGGGTAACCAACAGCTCAGTCAAACTCTTCAAGCACTTTACTATTATTTTAACCTGAGAGGCACGATGCCCGGGTTGAAAGACGTAGCGGAAAATTTTTAACAGCGGATACGCAGTACGTACGCAACAAATACGGTTCAACTACACATTCTAACTGAAGAATCGAAGAACCACGACCAAATGCATCCAGCCATAGTGATCGTAGAACAAAGAAACATGCGCTATAGAATTATTCCTCCACAAAAGTGGGGGAAACACATGTATCTTACGCTTACATTGCACTTCAACTGATGTGCGCATCTCACGTTGTATTGCAACTCCACCCAAAGTTCTAACCTTACATGAAACAGACAAAGCGAAAACAACATTGTCAAAAACGTAACGGAACCATGTACGACACCACGGCTGGACGCCCTGGCTGTGCAACCGAGCATAATCTGAATCAGCTGCGTAATATATTGCGGGCCGAGTTCACGCAGCAACCCACGTCCTCCAATGCCAAATAAAAATCACAGGGGACGTTTCGGCAAGTCTCGTTTATGGTGAGATCTCACCGCAAAAGGTCGTGCGTTGGATCGAAACAGCTAGCTTCAAATCTGGGTGGCTTGTCAAGGTTGGGTGCGTGACGTCATTCTCCCTCCTTATTTCGCTATTCCTCTGTGATTTTTTCATTTATACTTAAAGATTATGTTGGTATGGTTGTGTAACGGGCATATAACGGAGAAAAATCAACGTTGTTGATGTTTCGCCGTTATATGGTGGTTTTTTCTTTAGTTTTGCATGAGCATATGCTTGCCATTATTGTTTTTCTGTTGCTTTTTTTTACTTCATTGCGCCGTTATTCTGCGTGAAAATCATTTATTTGCTTAGTTACTGGCATTTAACTTTGATGCACTAGTTCTCGATGGTGTAGCAGCACGTAGTATGCTTTCCTTTACTGTTGTATATTTATGTGTCGCCTACGATGTATCACTGACTCTTGCCTAAGGCCTCTTTTGTGAGGCATGCAGTACTTCTGAAATGAATAAATAATTATTGTCTCAGTCATGAGCATGGCTAATTCATGAGTATGCCTCAGATTGAGCATGCCTCAGATTTGAATAAATTTATCCAAATAAGCGGTGTTGATTATCCCACCACGGTACAATAGCTTGTTGAGGCAGCTATCTTGTTAGCAGCCTCTACACATTCAGTGAGCCGTTAACAAAACGAAGGCTACGCTGAACACCTCCATTAACAACCATGTTTGAGGAGATTGTCATTTCAGTTTTACTGGGCATAAACGTGCCTTGCGCTGTATACTCCAAATCGTTAGACACTCTAACGATGATAATAAATTTTGATTGTTCAACATGATGTCCGCACTATTTTGACATGATTTAATAACTTATGAAACACTTAGACACACTTGTGACAACTATTCATGTGTGCAAACGAGTCTTTCAAGTTTTCAAAATGTTAACGGAAGAAAATAGGGCACAGTAAGGGGTTTTTCGTGAGGTATACTGCAGACTCGTTTTTTTGTTCTGGCATGTCATCACTTCTGATATGTCAACTTATAATCAGTATTGTCATAGTGTATCGTTATGTTTACTGCAGTATGGCGAACTCTGTGGATGATCTTCCATTGTTCCTATCTTCCGCAAGTAGATTTCAATGCATCGCTGCAAATTTTCTTTTCTCGTTCATCTCTTAAGTCGGTTCACGAATAACATCAGCCTACATCTAACCAAGGCACAGACTCCAAACTAACGAACAATAAGAAGTAGAAGATAGTTTGAAGAGTGGGGCACACAGTATGAGCATACAGGTTAAAAAAAAATAACGCGGGACGACATGAATTGCCGCAAAAAAATACTTATACAACCCTTAATACCACGGTGTCACTGCCCACTTGCACCGGCTGGGAAATACGGGGTGTACCATCTGCTTCGATATTTGGCAAAATCAGGGCCATAGAATGGTATGGGCCCTTCCATGCTCGTTCACCATCTCTCAGTAACGTTTATTCTGAACAGTGGAGGCAAACGCTCACAACGAGGGCGGTATAATATGCGTGGGGCCCGTCAACATACCGGGGCGTCTTTGTCGAGCTCCGGAGGAGGAGCTGCAAACCAGTGCACATTAGCAATTCAGATTGGGAAGCAGCGTCAGCGTTTTACCGTCTTTCGTGCATTGACCTACAGCGGTAGGCTTCGGTGCTGTCTAGAGTCCAGAAATCTTCAAAAAAAAACGTTTTGGCACCCGTTCTTGATGTGATTGTGGAAACAACGTATCTTTTGTTTTTAAGTGCGAAGCATTTCTTAGCGAAATTCGGTGACTTTGAGCGTATCTATCTATCTAGCCGCCTACGACTTTCATTTCTGCTGGCCATTTCGATAATGATATTGGTACCAAACTCGATATGGCGTAGCATGACATATGATATGTTAGTCATGAATGTCATGATTTACATTTCAAGGTCCTGCAGCTCTTGCGGTGAATTCGTTCACATGAAATGTTGAAAACTGGTATGGTATGACATGATTGCATGGCGAAGACAAGCGACAGACCCTAACATAAAAGTCATACATGCTTGTCATGTAACAACATGACTACATGCAATGCTCATCATGCGCTCATGGCAGTTTCGCTGGGGTCACATTACCCAAATTTGGGTACTGTGACTGGTGCAAAGATGATAATCATGAGATGCGTGTCATGTAACAACATGACTACATGTGACGCTCTAGATGCGCTCACGGCCATCTCGCTAGCTTCACATGTACCAAACTCGGTATTGGGCGATGCGAGTGGACGACATGGGTAAATTCTAAATATGATAATCTAAATATCTAAATAATCGAAAATCTAAATATCTAGATAATCTAAAATCTAAATATGATAAACACGACTTGCACATCATGTAACAACATGAGTGCATGCCACACTCATGATGCGCTCGCGGCCGTTTCGCTTGCTTCGCATATGTCCAATTGGGTATTACGTGACGGTATTAGATGACGAAGGTATGTGACTGGTGCAAACGTGATAATCGAGTTGCGTGTCATGTGAGAAGAAGGCGCAAATCTGTTAGGACGTGACGGGGTGCGGGCTCGCTAGCGTTCATTTCATCGCGCCACGCCGGCGTTACCACGGGCGGTGGTCCTGCATATACAAATAGGCACGCACCGGGCTGCGTTGCTTTGACGCATGCGCGTTTCAGCGCGTCCGGCGTCCCTCCGTCGCGAAAACAGGGAGACGCAGTGTTGTCTGGGTAACGCATCGGCGCTAAATGCAGCTTGTTACATTTCGCGCCGGTTGCCGTCGGGCTGCGCTGATGGACACTGGACGTGACGGTCGCACCTGGTGTCACGCTATAGAGTGCTCACGTTTTGCTAACGTAGCGTCGCTGTGCCCAGAGTGCGCGCGCGTCCGCACTAAATTTGAATATACTGGGCCCTTCCTGATGCGCTCGAGGCCGTTTTGCTAGCACCACATACACGAAGTTTGGTGTTACGTGACGTCAATGGATGACGAAAGTATATGACTAGTGCAAACATGATAATCCGGACACGCGTGTGATGCAAGAAAATTACAACATACCACGCTCATAGCGTGCTCGCGGCCGTTTCGCTAGCCCCACATATACTAATTTTGTTATAACGTGACGTGAATAAATGACGAAGGTAAACGACACATCCAAGCATCATAATCATGAGACGTAAGTCATGTACGGATTCATTTACCTCAACCTCGTAACATTGTGCTGATTTTAAAGTGACACATCAACCTTTCTCATTCGTGCTTCGCATATCATCGATTCCCACTGTACGTGGGATCTGCCATTTTTTAAAATGTACTATTAGCAAACTGACTTCTGTTTCCTTTTTCTCTTGTTCTTCTTGTGTTAGAGGCCTTTGAAGAGGCTTTACCTTTATTTCAAGACGACCGAGTCAGTCATGGAGAGATAATTGATGTTCATACCCCACAAGGCGAGAACACAGCAGAGTGGTTCAGGAAACAAGTGATTGCTAAGAGAATCTGAATCGAAATACAGAAGATAACGGCTGGTCAATGAGAGTAGCAGAGTAGATTTCGAAAGAATACAAGCGCGCGATATGAAGACATGTACTTATATGGCCAGATGCGGTCAATAGGCATACTGAGACAACGTCGCCTCTGTAAAGCACAGGACTGCGTTGGTTGGCAAGGCATAGAAGAGGCGTTTGCGCGGTACTGGGCCTCATGCTGCTTCTGATGATGATTATGACGATTTTGATAGGGGTTATGATGGTTATTGTGTTGTGCCACTCAATCTATTGTGCAATGTTTCATCGTGACTTATAGCGAAATACTCAACTTGAAAAAGGAAAATGTGGCCGCAAATCACAGTACATGATTAGAGGAGCGTATGTTGTTTTAGTTTTTGGTAGATTCTTTAAATACATATATCTGAATATCTGATAAGATTATTTGCTTTTCATTATGCGCAGACTAGTTAGAAAGTATTCGTAGAATGCATCACAATTAGGTAACTGGATTTTGAATACGTGTTTCTTGCCATCATTGAAAGCCCTGAAGACGTGCATACACGTCTTGCCTATATTCAACTAGCCTATGTGCTAGATGAATACCTTTATTATTATATCCTGCATGAGTGAATTCCGGAGACAGTTTGTAGCTGCTGATGCTAAGCCGAAAACTTTAAAACAGATAAGTTGGCACTAACTTTTCATTAGGGCAAAGTTCAAAACATTATGCCGAAGTGAATATTTTTGTCTGCTGTAGAATATGACCTATCCTGTGAAACGTATATGAATAGTTTGTCCTACAATGCAGGAGGATGCATGGGCTTAAGGTTGAGTTGAATAACGTATCGTGCAGTGGACTGAAGATTTAGTAGAACGTCATGACAGCGACAAATTGTCCCCTGGAGTTTTCATATGTGTGCTATCAGTATAAAACATTCTCATAGTTGAAGTACTTCCACCTCAAATATGTCAACGCAGATTTACCTGTACTTCTATTTGGCAATATAATAAGGCGAAGACTGTTAGAAGGTTTAGGCACTGTTACGGAATTTTCCTTCAAGTGCCGAGCGCTTTAGGGGCCGGGGTCGTCGTGTGCTGTCATTGCTTGGCGTAACGCAAGCAAAACCGCGTACCAAAATGTAAAAGAAGAGAAAGATAGAAAAAACAGAAGCAAAGAGACAAACAAGAAATTATGTAATCTGAAATATCATTATATTTTGAAATAAAAAAAAATACAGCAGAAACTGTCAGAAAGAAAACAAAAACTTGGGATGAATTTGGCAAGAGTGAACTGAATTTAAAAACAAGAAAAGGCTTTTCAAACTTTCTTCTGGAGATTACTGAGGCGCAAAATGCATTTTGCCAAACAAAAAAACAAAAAAGACAAAGAATAGCGCACACAACCAACTGCTTAATGACAGACAAACAAACGTACAGAAAAAAACGAAGATTCCGCGCATGCGTGCACAGCCAACAAACGTCGTACAGCGAATTGGTCAAGAAATTAAGCTATCCCAAGCTTTCCCGTTCCACACGCGCACACGCACGCACAGAAATATATGTATATATATATATATATATATATATATATATATATATATATATATATATATATATATATATATATATATATATATATATATATATATATATATATATATCGTTGGAAGGCAGGTGGGCCTGTTTTCCGATGAAGGCAGGCCCACCTGCCGAAACGGTAGTAAAACATGTGTTTTCGCACGTTTGTTGACATCTTTTTTTACCGTATATATATATATATATATATATATATATATATATATATATATATATATATATATATATATATTGTGAGATGGCGTCGAGTACACTCAAGACTCTCCTTTATTGATTCGAGTATGTGCCCCACAACCGAAACTTGACTGGTAATGATGAGTATGTAAAGATGAAAAGATGGGACGCATAAATAATGCTCACACTTATTTTCCCCGCGCACTTGAGCGGCCGGCCAAGCCGAGACTTAGGCGGGAAAGGTACGGTGAACAAAGGGTTCAAGACGTGAAACCTGGACTATCTCGGAGGCACGGTAACGACGGTCCGAGGAACCCTCGACGGGAATGACAAGGTAATTGACAGGAGATGTTCGTTCACAAACAACGTAAGGTCCTAGAAAGCGTGACTGAAACTTTTCACACAATCCGGGTGTGCGAACAGGCGTCCAAAGTTGTACTTCATCTCCAGGACGGAAGGTGACGTCTCGACGAAAGCTGTCATAGCATTGCTGGCGGTCTTGTTGACTGGCCTCCGGGTTGAGTTGAGCGTGTTGCCGTGCCTCAGCGAGCCTGGAGAAATGTTCTGGCGTAGTCGTCGACGTTTTTGTCATTACATTGAAGGAGACGTCAATAGTGAATGTCGGCGCATGACCGTAGACGAGGAAAAAAGGTGAATACCCGGTTGTTCGTTGAGCAGTTGTTTTGTTGTGCGAATATTACGAACGGCAAGATTTTGTCCCGATTATCGTGGTTCGGTCCGATGTACAAAGATATCATGTCGATTAGAGTCCAGTGGAATCGCCCTGTCAGGCCATTTGTCTGCGGGTGGTACGCGGATGTGGTCTTATGAACTGTGCCACAAGTTTTCAGGATTTCGCCGGGAATTCTTGACAGGCACGCCTTGCCTCGGTCACTCAAAAATGCGCGAGGTGCACCATGACGCAACACAATGGCTTCTAAAAAGAAGGCACCAACGTCTGAGGCAGAGCTAGTGCGTAGAGGAGCGGTCTCTGCGTATCGTGTGATGTGGTCGACGGCTGTGACGATCCAGCGGTGGCCCGCTGGCGTTACGGGAAGTGGCCCGACGAGGTCTATTCCGACAACGACAAAAGGTGTATCGGGACATGGAATGGGTTGCAATAAGCCAGCAGGAGCTGAAGTTGGTCGTTTCCGGCGTTGACACAGTGCACAAGAAGCGACATAATTAGCCACAAATGTAGAAAGACCAGGCCAGAAGAAACGGCTCCTAACGCGGTTGTAGGTCTTCTGGAATCCCAAGTGTCCAGCTGATGGGTCGTCGTGCAATGCTTCGAGAACTTGTTTTCGCAGCGAACGGGGAAGTACTGACACCCACCGATTCTGCAAGTATAGTGCTGCAGGACATTGTTCTCTAGCTTGAGCAGCCGTAGCTGACGACGTAGTCTGGCGTTAGCCATTAAAGTATCCGATGATGCGGTTAAAGTAGGGGTCGTCGCGTTGGTACGCGGCAAACTGCGCGCTGCTGTTTAAAGATAGTGACCCTGCAACTGCCAGGGGTGATAACGCGAGTGAAGAGGAAGCCGCTTGATCACCTGAGGGGCATTGAGGATGCGTGTTTGGAGATGAAAGTGGCAGAGGGCAGCGAGAGAGAGCGTCAGCATCCTGATGCTGTTTGCCGGACCTGTACACAAAGTCAAAAGTGTACCGTGGCGCCCAGACAAATTCTTCAGCGAGGACCACCAGCATAGAGCATGGTGGTCGGTAACCACAGTGAAGTGGCATCCATACAGATAAGGTCGAAATTTCTGGATGGCCCAAACGACAGCGAGACATTCTTGCTCTGTTATCGAGTAGTTCTGCTCCACAGGTGTTAGTGTGTGGCTGGCATACGGAACTACTCTCTCACGTGAAGTGTCGTCGCACTGGAGGAGGACAGCACTCATTCCGTGGCCGCTGGCATCTGTAAGCAGGAGAGTGGGTGCACTCTCATCGAAGTGAAGGAGGACGGGGTCTGATGTCAAAGCACGCTTAAGGGCTTGGAAAACACACTCGCACTCGTCAGTCCACGTGAAATCTGTTCCTGACGTCAGAAGCTTGTGTAACGGCCCCGCAATGGCAGCAAAGTGACGGATGAAGCGGCGGAAAAAAGACGCCGGCCCACGAAACTTCGCAATTGTTTTTGATTGCCCGGACGTGGAAAACTAATTACGGCAGCAACCTTGATGGGGTCGGGTCAAACGCCGTCTTTGCTGACAAGGTGACCCAATACTTTGATGCTTGTGCTTGCGAAGTGGCACTTTTTTTTTTTGCATTGAGCTGTAGGCCCGCGTTTCAAATGCACGTTAGAACTTCGTCCAAACGCTTAAGGTGCTGAGGAAAAGTAGAAGAATGAATGACGATGTCGTCTAAATAACATAAACAGGTTTTCCCTTTGAGACCACGAAAGACAGTATCTATCATGCGCTCGAATGTTGCTGGAGCATTGCATAAGCCAAAAGGCATGACGTTAAATTCGTAAAGCCCGGCAGGCGTCGCAAACGCTGTTTTATCCTTGTCTGCTTCACGCATAGGTATTTGCCAATACCCGGGTCGGAAGTCGAGGCTGAAGAAATATTCTGCGCCTTGTAGGGGGTCCAGGGCATTACCTCTGCGTGGCAACGGATATACGTCTTTTTACGCGATCTTGTTGAGCGCTATGTAATCAACACAAAAGCGGACAGAGCCATCCTTTTTCCGGACCAACATCACAGGAGACGACCAAGAGCTAGATGAAGGTCGAATAATATCCCGTTTGAGCATGTCGGGGACGTTTTTCTCAATGATTTGCCGTTCCGCCGAAGACAGACGGTATGGGCGGCAGCGTACAATGAAGCTGCCTTCGGTTTCGATGCTGTGCTTTGCAACAGGGGTGTGGCCCAGAACGTTGCAATGTACATCAAACGAAAGGCTGTGCATTTGGAGAAGGTCTACGAGGTCTCTCTTTGCTCGGCAGCGAGGTGAGGATTTATGGTGTCATTTAGGGTAACAGTGGTAGTCTTAATATCAGTAGTAGCAGACAAAGGCGGTGATTCTGCGTGAAGGGGAACCAACGAAAAAAGCTCACTGTCAGTGAAGCAGCTCCCAGCAGTGCCCTGGGGCAGCATCACTGGCAAAGAAGTTGGGTTCAAGGCGGTGACCAATGCTTTACCGTCGTTACACCGCACAAGACCGGGTGATATTGTAAGCCCCGCAGGTTTGGAGTGAACTGATAGAGCTATGAACACGTCATCGTTAACTATAGTACTGGAAGCGATCGTTAGAAGTTGTTCTTCTCCTGGCGAAATGAAACAATCAGTGGCAGAAACGAAACGGAAGCTGTATAGATCGACATCGGATGAACTCTCAGTAGCTGACATTTGAATGACTCGCTGACGACACGATATAAAAGCTGATTCCGAAGAAAGGAAGTCCCATCCAAAAATTACTGTGTGAGTGCACAAAGGAAGTACAAGAAACTGAATGTGGTGAAGGATGCCATCTATGAAAACGTGGGCTGTGCAAACACTTGAAGGCTGAATAGGCACTTCATCTGCGCAACGAAGGGGAGGACCATCGTAGGGCATCCTAACTTTTTTCAAGCGGTCACAAAAGTCTGCACGAACTACGGAAAGTGATGCGCCTGTGTCCACCAGTGCCTCTGTCTGTATACCTTCAACATACACCAATAAAACATTCGATGGGCGGTCCGGACGTGTTTGACGCAGTTCAAAACATGCATTTTTTCCTCTCGAAGCTGCGCTGTTTAGTTTTCCAGTTGGCGGTCGGGAATTGAAGAAGATGGTTGGAGAGGAGAAGAGGAACGCCGCATTGGTGAAGGTGAGCGACGACGTGAGAACCGGGAACTGCCAACTGGGACAAAGTTCTGCGGAGACGGCGCCCAACGTGTGCTGTTCGGATACAGCCGGCGATAGGGTGGTCCAGTGGCGTAGAAGTCGTCCCGTTCAAGCTTATCGTAGCTTCGTCGTTCGTCTCGCTGACGGCGTCGGCAAAACCTTGAAATATGACCACCGATGCCGCAATAGAAGCAACTCGGCCGCGAACTGCGCCAGGCGCTGTAAGGCTGGGAAGATGGTCAGGTTCAGATATATCAGGTTGTACCCGAGTGGTCTGGAGCTCCTCAAGGCGCTGATAGGTAGCGACAACATGGGCTAAGCTTTGGGGATTTTGCACCACAAGCGCATTAAAAGCGACAGTCGCTATTCCTTTTAGGAGGTGGCGCACATGGTCGTTTTTCGCCTTATAGTTGTCGATGCGGTGGCAAAGGGTGAGAACATCTTCCATGTAAGAAGTGTAAGACTCGCCGGGGCGTTGAACACGTGCATCAAGCCTCTTTTTGGCGATACCCGAGCGCACTGACGGGTTGGCAAAAATCTTGCTGAGCTGACGTGTAAAGGCGGGCCATGTCACAAAATCTGTGGCGTGGTTGAAAAACCACGTTTTTGCGACGCCGCTCAAGTAAAATGCAACGTGGTTGAGTTTCGCAGGCTCATCCCAGTTGTTGATAACACTCACGCGGTCAAACTCCTCGAGCCAGTCTTCAACGTCTTCACCCGGAAGCCCTGCGAACTGCGGAGGATCCTTTTGAGGCCTGGTGACCAGGTGAAAGGGGTTTCTTGGCGGTGGGAGCGGTGGCAAAGCTGGCACGCTGGACTGGGCGGCTTGAGACATTACCAGACCCAGGTCATTTGAGAGGCGGCCTGAATAGAGCTCCAGGGATGTGTTCTAGAAGACGCGGGGGTGTCCAAGAACGCGAGAGGACGCAGGAACCGGGCAGCACTCTTCACCACTTGTAATATGGCGTCGAGTACACTGATAGAGAGAGAGAGAGAAAACTTTATTTGCGCATAACGCGGAGCATTCCAAATGGTCGGGCCCCTATTCCAGGGCTCCGCTGGCCCTAGGCATCATCTCTACCCGTTGGACCAGCCAGCGCAACAATGGCCGAGCTGGACAGCAGCACCTCCCGTTGTTCCTCTGTGTTGTTTATGTTGGGGTGTTCTTCATTGCGATGCGTACACTCCCACGTGATGTGAAACAGAGTTGGTGTGGCCCCACACCACGGACATATATTTTTGTATGCTGTGGGGTAGAATACATGCAGTCTGTGTAAGTTCGTGTATGTGTTTCTTTAGATTCTGCGTAATGCCACCGATTCCATATCTGTGAGTTTCTTATGCGGTGCTGGATACACTTTTCTATTGTCCCTGTAATACTGAAGAATTGCACCAAAGTTAGGGTCTAGGGGCGTTAGATCCTCTATTGCAGTGTGCAAGGAAGCTCGGTAATCTGTGAAGCCTCGAGCCGCCTCATCCGCAAACTGGTTTACGGTGACACCCTCGTGCCCTGGCGCCCAGATAATGGTTTGGGTGTATTCAATTGGGAAGTCCTTGTGAGCTTTGGTAAGAATTTGGAAGGCCTTCATACATATTCTACCTTTTTCGTGATTTCTACATGCAGCCTTAGAGTCTGTGATTATTGTCATTGGGGCTTTTCGCTCCCTGCCCTCCTTGATTGCCAGCGCAATCGCTATCTCCTCCGCTTCTGTGATAGAGGCTTGGGCTATGGAGGCACAACTTGTGACGTTTCCTTTTCGGTCTGTGACCACGGCCACCATGTTCTTTGCATTTGCCTGATATAGTGCGGCGTCAGTAAATCTCGCCGTATTCAGATATTTTGTCTGTTTATCTGTGTAAACGGCTCTTGCTTTACGTCTTCCAGCATGTAAAACTGGGTCCATGTTCTTCGGTAGGGGGCATATTTTGTACCAGGCTCTGACTGAGCACGACAATTCCTTAGCTCTTCCATGTGCCTATACTTGTTCGCCGAGGCCGATCCTCTGAAGAAGTTTTCTGCCGGTTGTCGTCTGTAGCAGGCGGTTAATCTGGGTGGTTACTTGTGCCTCAGCCAACTCATCAAATGTATTATGAAGTTCGAGTGCTAACAGCTTCGCAGTTGAAGTGCTTTGTGGTTGTGCTTTGTGGTTGTGAAGTCCGAGCGCTAACAGCTTCGCAGTTGAAGTGCTTTGTGGTAGTCGCAGAGCCGCTTTATACGCCATCCTTATTATTTTGTCTGTTTTTTCTTTCTCCTCTCTATTTATGTTGTGGTAGGGTAGCGAGTATGTTAGTCTGCTGATGACTAAGCTCTTTACCAAACGAAGCACGTCTTGTTCTTTCAGTCCAGCACGATTGTTCGTTATTCGAACTATCATACGAACAATTCGTTGAGCTGTTCGTTTAAGCATATTCAGTGTGTGGAGACATCTCTGATTGGACTGTAACCACATCCCTAAGATCCGAACAGTTGTTTTCTCTAGTATAATATTGCCGTCTAGCTTGACCTCAAGGCGGAGGCTCGGGTCTGTCTTTTGTTTTTTACTCTTAGAGAACAGAATGAGTTCCGATTTGTCTGCTGAGCACTGAAGCCCCCTTTCTTTAGTGTAATCTTCGATGGTTTTAGCTGCCAGTTGAAGCCGCTCTTCTTCTTCGCCAAGCTACCCTTGGTTGTCCATACAGTGATGTCATCCGCATAGAAGGAATGTCGGATCTCGGGAATACCTTCTAGTTTTTTGGCTAGACCAATCATGGCTATGTTGAAAAGCGTAGGCGAGATCACAGCGCCTTTTGGTGTGCCTTTGCTCGGTGGGTGGAAGACATTAGATTCGTCTTCTCCTAGTCTGATAACAGTGGTTCTTTTAGTATGGAAGTTCTGTACATATTTGTACGTCCTTTGACCACAGTTTATCGCTGCTAGCCCATCTAATATGGCCTTATGGCTTATGTTGTCAAAAGCGCCTTTTATGTTGATGGCCATGTCAATGTTTTCTCCTGCTTTTGGAACATTTGTTAGTACTTCCTCCTTTAAAAGCAGAAGGATGTCCTGTGTCGAAAGGTTCGAGCGGAAACCAAACATGGTGTTTGGCAACAAGTTATTTTGTTCAAGGTGCCATTGAAGTCTGGCATTTATTAATCTCTCAAACACTTTGCCTAAGCACGAGGTAAGACAGATTGGCCTGACGTTTTCTATTGACGATTTCTTTCCTGGTTTGGGTATCATAATTATTACAGCAAGCTTCCATTGCTTAGGTACATTGCCATTCACCCAGTGTTTGTTAATGAAGTTTAGAAGCGCTGTTATGGCTTCGTCATTCATGTTGCGAATCATGGCATTAATGATTTGGTCCGCCCCAGGCGCTGTGTTGCGTTTCAGGCTGACGATTGCCGCTCTGACCTCGGCATGCGTGAAAGGTGCATCTAGTTCTGAGTTTGGGAGCCCAGTGTATTTAGCCTGGTAAGGGGCTGTGATGGCTCGGGCGCCGAAACACTTAATATAGATGACTTGAAGCGGGTCATCTCTTGTGCCTGGATATGTGTGCAATAATCTTTCTAGAGATTTTTGTCCTTCGCGTTTAGTTTTCAGAGGGTCAATCATGGCTCTTAGGATATTCCATGTCTTTTCTGTTCCTAGGGTTCCATTTAGTGAATCGCAAAATTGTTCCCAGTTGGCTGTCGCGAGTTGATTAGCGTACTGTTCGGCTTGCTGCGTTATTTCTTCAATTTCCGCTTTGAGTTTCTTGTTTCGCTTTTGCCTTTTCCATCTTTTAGTGAAGTTTCTTCTTGCTTCCCACAGGTGGAGAAGGTGAGCGTCTACTTCAGGGGTATCATCTGTTCTGGCGACAATTTTGGTATACATTTTCTTTTCATTTCGAATTACTTTGCACCACTCGTCCAAGTCGTCTATGGCAGTCACGTGCACTTTTAGCGCTTTTCTATGAGCGTGCCAGTCTGTAATTTTGGCTGTGCCGGTGTGTTTGCGGATTCGGCCGGTGCCGATTGTGGTGCTTAGTATGTAATGATCACTGCCCAGGTTTTCAAGGGTGTTGTACCAGTCCACGCGGTGGCAGTTTTGTACTATCGTCAAGTCCGGACTTGTATCCATGGATACGATGTTGCCTATCCTCGTTGGTATTGCAGGGTCAGTTAACAGAGTCATTTCCAGTTTCTTTATTTGTCTTGCGATATTCTTGCCTTTGGTGTCTTGCATCTTATATCCCCAGCTTGTATGCCTGGCATTAAAGTCCCCAACTATGATTAATGGATTCTCTTTCGCCAGTTTTGCTGTCTCTTGAAATAGCTTGTCGAACGTTGCGCTCTTTTGTCTTGGGGTACTATAGATATTAGGTATGAAGGCGCTCTTTCCATGGCTCCCTTTGTAGGTTATTTCTGTTATGATATGCGGGATATCCGCCTCTTCAATGGCCTGATGACATATTGCTGTAATTGAGTTATCTACTAATGTAGCACTTTCCATTCTGCGTCCCCGGTATTATAAGTTTCGTAGCCCCGTAATTTTGGTTGTGTTCCGGCTTCCTGGACTGCTATGAGAGCAGGTGGCTTTTGTTGCGACGCCACCAGTTGCAACAGTTGCCCTCTTTTCCGCCGGAAACCACGGCAGTTCCACTGCCATATTTCGCACTTTTCTGACCGCTGCGTTTGATGATTAGCTGTTATGCGTCTCCTGGTTCATGGCCGATAATCCGGGCCTGTTTTAAATTTTCTCAGCTTTTTCTCTGATGTTGATGCCTGTGGCATGCTTTCGCAAGGCTTTCGTGAATTCGACGTGTTGTGCCTGGATTTTCTTGTCCAGAATCTCGAGCTTTCTATCTACATTTATCATTACTTGCTCTATAACTGTCGGTATAACTTCCTTTATGTTTCTTTCAGCATCGACGACGTAATCATTGAGTCACCTCCTGCATTCGGTTGCGTCTGCGATTTCTGGCCGCTTTGGGTGGGTATAGAGTTTTGTTGCGGGTGCAGCATTTGTTGCTTTTTTAGTTCGCTATTTTCGCGTTCTAGGTCACCTATTCTCACCCGCATTATCTCTAACTCACGTTCTAAGCGCGTGAGTTGTGGTGTTTGGTGTGAGTGTAGGGAGGATTTTGCTGCCCAGCTCACCTGGTTCTTCGCTTCCTTTTTCTGCGCCTTCTTGCCCTTGTGCTGTTGTTGCTTTGCTTGGGCCTGCTTGTGGCCACCATTCCTGGACTTGGAGCAGTTTCGAGAGCCGGACCTGGATCTGGATGTAGATCGAGATCTGGATCAGGAACTGAAACGGGCCCTGCCTGGCGGTGCAGAGTCCTCACGGTCCGTGCTGAACCAGCGTCTCTTGAGTATGCCAGTGGTTTTTGGTGTGCTGTGTTGGTGCGACAGCAGCGACCGGACCTTTTGAGGGACGCGTTTGAGTTTCTTGGTGCACTCCGATGCCGCCGTGGGATGGCGTCCGCCGCACATGGCACATTCCGGATCGCAAGTGTGGCCCTCAGGTGGGCCTTTTAGGCGACAGTTACTGCACGCCTTTGTCATTGGTGTGGGACAAACATCCGTCCTATGTCCCTGGCTCTTGCAGAGTTTACAGTACTGCCGTGTGGGTTGATAAGGCACGCACGGCATTTCGCCACCGTAATAATACACGAAGCGTGGCAGTAATTGTCCATCGAACGTGATCACTGCAGTTTGTGACTGTCCGAGCATGCGGGCTTGAACAATTGTCACTCCTTGAGTGCGCACTCGGAGATGGCTCAGGAGTTCAGCTTCTGGCGTTTCGCGTTCTAATCCATGTACCACTCTTTTCAGGTATCCAGCAGGTGTGGATATGTAGGTGTTCACGGGATAGTTGGTGCCATTGAGCTCCAGTGTCTTTATCTTCAAGATCCTTTCTGCTACATCTTCGTACGGAGTGCTTGCAATAATTATGTTTGATCCGTTGCGAAGGCGAAGCAGATATTTGTGGCTGTTACAGGCCTCCGGGTCACCGCTCGCATATTCTATCGCTCGCGCAACGTGGTATGCTTTCCGTTCCTTCACAACTAACCCTGGTGTGGGCCGCATGATAATCTTCATATCGTTTTAGATGCGGAGCATCGAATACTCGAGGCTTGTAGTGCGGCGCCGTCCGCAAGCTTCCTCCTCCTTCTTCCACCATCTGTGCATCCCTTCCTCCTCTACACACCGCGCGCGCTTCACTCCTCCACCATCTGTGCACCCTTCCTCCTCTACACACCGCGTGCGCTTCTCCTCTTCACGAACATTCGCTAGCTGTATAATGTAGCGCGCATGCGCCGTCGCGCTTCGAGAACATCGGCAGCTGACGCGCGCGCATGCGCCGTTGCGCTTCTCCCCCTTCTCGAACATTCGACAGCTGACAGTGCATGCGCCGTCGCGCTGTATATATATACTCAAGGTCGGTGCTCGCTCGCTCAGTTGCCGCTCGTCGGTTGGTTTGTACGGCGCGCCGACGTCCGAGGTCGCAATGATCGACGTCCCTTCGACCAGCGCCGGCCAAAGTGTTGGCGGAACCGCAACCAAGTCGTCGTCCGAAGACAAGGCAGCGCGGAGAAGAGCTCGCGACGCCGAACGTAAACGTCGGCGTCGAGCGGAAGATGCTCAACTTAGAGAACGTGAAGCCGCTGAGAGACGTCAGCGTCGAGCAGCAGCACCGGATTCGGCCGCTTTGAAACGTAAGCGTCGACAAGAGGACCCGGACTTTCGAAAACGGGAAGCCGAGTGCAAGCGTCGGCGACGAGAGGCCGATCCCGATGCTGCCCGCGAGCGCAAGCGCGCCGAGGTAGCGGCGTGGCGCGCCAAGCAGTATGCCACGCCCAACGCTCGCTTCAAGCGCGACTTCCTGGACCGAAGCTTCGGCCACACCTGCAAGGTGTGTGATCGTCTTTGGTTCGATAACAACTTAACTCGGATCGGCAACATTCAGAACAACTCCAAAGCGTTGTCGGTTCTTTGCGATACATTTAACACCCCTCCTACAACCACGTTAACCAATTTAGCCAGCGACCCAAGTAAGTCGCAATTTAACACCCCATTTCACAACCACGTTAACCAATTTAGCCATCGACCCAAGTAAGTCGCACTTTAACACCCCGTTAACCAATTATATGCTCCGCATCCTCCTCAGTGTTCCCCCGAGGGAAGCTGCGGGCAATTTTTTGGGGCAACGGCGCCGCGCGCGTTCGTCGTCGGCCCCTTTCAGATGCTCTTCCACGTTGCTCTTCTGCAAGCGTTCTAGCGCCGGAGCTATTGCTCTCAGTTTCGCCTCGAGCAACGCTGTCATCACTCGCTGCGCGTTCTTGTTTCCTGATGCGTTTTCGCTGTCGCAATGACATAGCTACCTGCCACTGACCATTCTTGGCTTCGTCGTCGCGTTCCTCTGCAGAGTCTTTTTCCTTGTTTTCGGCATCGCTAGTAGATTCCCCACGTAGCACCTCGTCAGGTGAAAGGAAATCTTCGTTGGCGTCCACCGCAGAGCTCAATTGGGTTTCGATGTCTTGGTCATTTATGTCCATAAGTGCCTGGGCTAGTTCCGGGTCGTTGTCCGTTGGGGTTCGGGCAGGTGCAGCGCGACGCGTCGGCCGAGAGCTGGCTGCCAGGACTCCGCGTTCCGCTTCGCCGCGAGGCTTAGCGTGGCGGGTTGGCATGCTCTGCCGAAGGTCTTCACTTCCCAGAGAAAACCGGGATCGCTTGTCCAAAAAGATGGTGTCAGCGTGTACCTGACGTCTTCCTGCACAATTCCCGTAGTTTCACTGGTAGTCACATGATTTTAACCGCTGATAGGTACGATGATTGACGGAGCCGATGTGAACGCTTGTGCACTCGTCGGCGCCATCAGGCGGTCCGAGTACACTGAAGTCTCTCCTATATTGTCTCGAGTATGTACCCCACAACCCAAACTTGGCTGGTGATGACGAGTATGTACAGATGAGAAGATGGGACGCATAAATAATGCTCACAATATATATATATATATATATATATATATATATATATATATATATATATATATATATATATATATATATATATATATATATATATATATATATATGTGTGTGTGTGCGTGTGATGCTATGAAGAATCGGAGACGTGGCCTGGCTCATACGCCATGTTTATTCTGAAAGCACTTCTTCCTCAGCCTCTACCTTCAGTCACTACCTACTTACGTTACACGATTCCCCCTCTCCCCGAAAGAATGCGCGTGTTGTGTCATACAATGCATAATGAATGAGCAGTACTAGAATGCAAAAAAAAACATCGAAATGAGTTGTAGTTGCGCATCACGTTGAAGTTCCCTAAGACCGCACATAGTCTTCACAAGAGAGGGCAGCAATTCGGGGTTAGCAAGTGAAGCTCTGGTGGGCGAGGCTGGCTGTTATGCTCTGGACAACATAAACATGCTTTGAGCGTGGAAACAGATGGAAATACAGCCGGTATTCTTGCAAAGAAGGAACGAGGTTGGAACGCTTTGTAGGATTGAATGTTTCGTAGGCGTCGCATTTTTTGTCGTGGGTCATACTAACGCCGTGCATGCAGTTTGCGCACCCGTTGATCGTGGCTGATTACGCGCTGCTTGTGTTTCTGCAGAGCACAAACGGTTGTTTTGTGGCTTTTCGGGAGTTTTCTATGGTGATAACGCAGATGTTCAGACCGAAGGCGCAATCTTGAAAACTGCTGCAGAAAAGTTCCTTGGCTTTTCTTTCTAAGCTGGCTCAGATGCGGAATCAATCTTTTCTTTTGTGATTGTTGTTAACGACATTCTTTAAGCCGCAAGTATGCTTGCGATGTAGCTTTAGTTCTTCGTTGTCCTTGTTGGTGTGGCCGTTCTAGTTTTTGGGGTTCTCCTTGTTGTTGTTGTTGGCGTTGCTGATGTTGCTGTGGAACGCGTTGCGGTGGGAGCCATTCTTGAACATCAGGCCGGTTTTCTTGACAACTTGATCTGGTGTCTAGTCGGCAGCTGGTAGTCTGTGGGCTGTTGTAATTCTGTTCGAGCAGTGAAGATAATGCTTCAGGGTTGATAGACAGCTCTTTAAAAGCTTCTTCTACACTGTTCACTACAAAGAGATCTTGCGCCTGGCAGAGTGCGGTGTTCAATACGTCTGAGCTTTGTGCTTTGCTTCGACTGTCTAAGGTGTGTGCACCGGACGGTAATGAATGAACCCGTGTCCTGAAAGAGCATGGCTTGACCGGGTATTTTTGTGAAGCGTCAGGAAATCAACCGTGATCGCGGCGTCCTTATGAGGCAAATGGTGAGTGATAGGAGCGCTTGAAAAACCGCCTTGTGGATCACGTATGCGAGACTAAGAGTGAAGGCAATCAGGTGGGTGAGCAACGCCTCGTGTCGTAAGCTGGAGCGAGGACTTTGCAAATTCCGACTTTCCTGCAGAGGGGAGGCGTGCTTGATGGTTGGGTTTTTCCCAGAATACGCATCGTCTTCTGTAAGTAAACTCATGTGCGACTTTGTCTTGTGGCAGTTGTCGATTCACGTTGGGCTTTCGAATGCTCGATGAATGCTTAGGGAATTGACGATAGTGTCGGGTTTTCTTAGTCTGTTTTCATAGTCGCTAAAACGAGTGATCATTTCTTCTTTTATTTTCTGCCAAGACTTGTCATTTTCAAAGATGTGGGTGAGGTAAAACTTAGATGCCTCACCGGAGATGTAGTCAGTGAAGTTGATGATCACCTCCCGTTCCGACCAGGATGCAGCGGCGGTGAGGACCTCGAATAGGATGAACCATTCCTGTACGGGTCCGTCGTCCGCTGATCCGGTGTACTTGGGGATGTCGAGGTCAGCCGATGGTTCTGTCATGGTGCTGGTCATTGTCCTTCTAGGCGATGATTCGGTAGTTAATTTATGGTCAGGGTTTCTTCTCGGGAACTGTGTCGATAATGAGTGACTGATGAAGGGGCAGGCAGGTCTCCATCCTGTCGACTCGTGTGACGCTATGATGAATCGGAGACGTGGCCTGGCTCATACGCCATGTTTATTCTAAAAGCACTTCTTCCTCCTCAGCCTCTACCTTCAGTCACTACCTACTTACGTTATATATATATTGTCACGAACAAAACAAGACCTGCAGCCAGGGGTTCACTTGAACCAAAGCAACGAAGATGTTCTCTTCTTCTTCGCGCCCAAAAACGCGTATGAGCCACAGTGGCTCGTTCATCAATGGTGGCATTACCCCTTCTCCCAAGAAGCATCGTCTCGATGCTGTACAGGAAGGCAAAAAAAAGAAAAGAAAATTAGATGAAAATTAGCATGCGAGCAAAATGAATGGCGTAAGGCGGAATAACGTAGTTGGTTGTGGGGACAAAAGTTAGAGAAATAAGAAAAATAGGAAAAATGTAGGGAAAAGACGAAACAAAAAGAAAGACGCGAAGTTACTAATAAAGTCAGTCACTCCCTGGTGATTCACAGCGCGAAAAGTATGGTTTGAGACGCGAAACATGAATGACTTCAGTTTGCGAGGTGAAACGGGAACGTCTCGAATTGCCTTGTGGGAGAACCTCGTACGTGACGTCACTGAGACGTCGCACAACCTTGTAAGGGCCGAAGTAGCGGCGAAGAAGCTTATCGGAAAATCCACGCTGTCGGATAGGGGTCCACCCCCAGACTTCATCACCTGGTTAAAAATAACTTCACGGTGGCGAAGATTGTAGCGGCGCGCGTCTGCGGTTTGGTGACGTTGAATGCGGTGATGAGCAAGTTGACGGGCCTCTTCTGCGCACTGCGCGAATTTGGCGGCATCCGTGTGGTATATTCCTAAGTTATCCGGCAGGAGCATGGCGTCGAGCATCGTCGTGACGTCACGACCGTGGACTAAGCGAAAAGGCGTGAAACCGGTACTTTCTTGAACAGCAGTGTTATACGCAAAAGTTATGTAGGGAAGTATGGTGTCCCAGTTCTTGTGATCGATGTCCACATACATTGACAGCATGTCTGCAATTGTCTCACTGAGTCGTTCAGTCAGCCCATTTGTTTGCGGGTGGTAAGCCGTTGTTTTACGATGTTCCGTGCCACTTAATCGCAAGACTTCCTGCAGCATCTCTGCGGTTAAAGCTGTCCCACGATCAGTTATGACGACAGCTGGAGCACCGTGACGTAAGACGATGCTGTTAACAAAAAATTGGGCAACATCTGCTGCGGTGGCTTTTGGAAGTGCCTTGGTTTCACAGTAGCGTGTTAAGTAGTCTGTAGCGATGACAATCCACCGGTTTCCAGACAAAGACGTGGGGAATGACCCCAGCAAGTCCATCCCAATCTGATGAAAGGGCGCCTTTGGTGGGCCAATTGGGTGCAGTAGTCCCGCTGGTCATAAAGGTGGAATCTTACGTCGCTGACAGTCGCGACATGTGCGAACGTAGTGCTTCACAGTCTTCTCGAGACGTGGCCAGTAGTACGAGCGTTGAATCCGTTGCAGCATGCGCGTATAGCCGAGGTGTCCGGATGATGGCTCATCGTGACACGCACGTAAAATGTCACCACGAAGCGTAGTTGGCACAACAAGCAGATACATAGCTTGTGTAGGATGAAAGTTCTTTTTATAAAGCCCTCTATCACGGAAACAACAGGAAGATAGTGAACGCGCAAAGCTTCGAGGAAGGGGGGAATTGCGTCCTTCCAGGTAGTCAATGAGCGGGATGAGCTCCGAGTCATGACGCTGTTGCTCCGCTAAGCTGGTCGCTGATACGGCAGAAAGAAAAGTGTCGTCGTCTTCAAGGTCAGTGTTGGCATTTTCGACCGGTGCACGTGAGAGACAGTCGGCGTCGGTGTGTTTCCGCCCAGATTTGTGGACGATGGTGACATCGAAATCTTGTAGCCGAAGGCTCCATCGTGCTAGACGACCTGAGGGATCTTTGAGATTCGCGAGCCAACAAAGGGAATGGTGGTCGCTAACTACCCTGAATGGGCGGCCATACAAGTATGGGCGGAACTTTGTTATGGCCCAGACAACAGCGAGGCATTCCTTTTCGGTTGCAGAATAGTTTTTCTCCGCTGGGGATAACGTTCTGCTCGCATAAGCAATCACGCGCTCTATGCCATTTTGCCACTGAACTAATACCGCTCCTAGTCCAACGTTGCTGGCGTCAGTGTGTAATTCCGTGTCAGCACTTTCGTCAAAATGACCTAGTACAGGTGGAGCCTGGAGGAGGTTTCGGAGGGTGTCGAACGCATGGCACTGATCGGGACCCCAAACAAACGAGACACCGTCTTTTGTAAGCTTGTTGAGGGGTTCAGCAATATTCGAGAAGTTTTTGACAAAGCGCCTGTAATACGCACAGAGCCCCAGAAATCGGCGTAGGTCGCGCTTATTTGTGGGCATGGGAAAGGTGGCAACGGCGCGGGTTTTCTCGGGATCTGGGCGGATGCCAGCATGGCTCACAACGTGTCCAAGGAACTTCAGTTCTTCATATCCAAAATGACATTTGTCGGGTTTGAGAGACAACCCCGCTGTTGTAATTGCCTGAAGAACTGCATAAAGGCGTTGGACGTGTTGTTCAAACGTGTCTGCAAAGACCACGACGTCATCAAGGTAAACAAGGCATGATTGCCATTTGAGCCCCGTGAGAACCGTATCCATCATTCTTTGAAAAGTAGCTGGCGCTGAGCATAGACCGAAAGGCAACACTTTAAACTCGTACAGACCGTCGGGAGTTATAAACGCCGTCTTTTCGCGGTCGCGCTCGTCCACTGCGATTTGCCAGTAGCCGCTACGTAAATCCATGGAGGAAAAATATTTAGCGTTGCGTATACGGTCCAACGAGTCATCTATCCGGGGTAGAGGATAAACATCCTTTTTGGTGACCTTGTTCAGTTTACGGTAATCAACGCAAAAACGCATCTTCTTCGCATCTTCTTCGCGCCCAAAAACGCATCTTCTTCGCGCCCAAAAACGCGTATGAGCCACAGTGGCTCGTTCAACAATGGGGGCAATATATATGTTCCACTCGAGGATACCAGTGAAGCCACTCAAGCGTCAAATCTGCTGCAGTCAATTAGGTACTTTTCAAGATCGCGCCGCCATCGAACTTGCCAATGTGCGTCAGGCAATCTTTCCTTTACATGGTTGAGGGGCAGTTCACCAGCTTCGTGCACACAATTAGGTAAATGCGCATCCCAAACCGTTTCGCGTCAGTGAGAAGAAACACGACCTCATATTTCTCGCCCCCAGAAATAACAGCACAGAGTAATTACCGAATCCGATGCTAAAATAAATGGCGTCATAAAGCCACCCTGCTACTGCGCAACTTTCTTAAAACAGGTCCGGTGTGTTTCTTTACACTACAGGACACAGCAAGCCAATACCAAATGGCGCAGCAAAACGACACCAGCAGAGTTCTGTGGAGAAATAAATCGTGTGACTGAGTGTACACAGATGTAACCGAGTAAACGCTCCAGCGATTTGACTGCGTCGGGGTTTTCTTCTAAACTGAATATCAATGGTGCTATACGTGGCTGATAAAGGGGTTCCTAACAGAATATGTTACACACGTCTACTTGTATCCGGTTGACCCAGTGCTTTGTAAAGATGTCTCACTTGCATGCAGATATAGACCACACGCGCGATTGATAATCATGGCCATACAACTCCTAGTTCTGAAGATAAGCCCCGAGTACGTTGTAGTAGTGAAAAACTTAAACCACTGCGTTGCGCTACTTCAGACAATATTAGTGTCTATCTCGTTGAAATTGGGGGAATAAATGGAGAATCGTGGAGGGCCGGCCGGCCGAACATGTGTTCAGTTGTAGGCATTTTGTGTGTGGCTACTACACCGTTTTCGGCTGACTGTGTTGTTCTGCCACGATGCCAGGAAACATCTCACGTCACATCCTTTCCGATGAAGGAGGCTTTCTCCCTCAGCCGCAAACATGTTAACGGGGACAGTAGCGAGTCATCTTATCGATGACAAATGAGCAATCAACTTGCAATGCCCGTCAACAAAAGCCCCTTCGACCCCTTTCCTCATTAGGCAACAGTGTCTGCTTCCGAACATTCAGAAGCTTTTTCAGCAATTTTTGTCGCACTGGAATGGTGTCTCCACGTATTGTGTTTCTTCATCTCTACCCTAGGTTGTTCTGACACATTAGAATCTTCTTTAGTCTCCATTTCAACAACAGAGAGGAACATACACGCATTGCGATCTTTGCTGACTTCTGGTGAATCTGCAAAGCTCAAGAAACAACTAATGTCCTGTCATCCTCAATTCACAATACGGCAACTAAGTGTTGCTGTGGAAATTGCTTTACGAGCTCTGAAATATCAAGGACGAAAAATTCTCGCGCGGGAAATGAGACTTCGCATCGTTCGGAAGATAAAGCTAAATCTATGAAGCATTTGTAGCAGTATCCAAATTGCTTTATTTAGTACACAACACGAGTTAGCGGGGTTTTGCTGCTCTGCCCAAAACATGTTCAGTACTAATGAATGGTTAGAGAGGTCTACAATGGTGATAGCACCCAGCGTGAGTGTATAAAAAGAATGTGCTTCAACGCAGCTTCTCGTCCGGCGTTATTTGAATATGTATGATTTATCTGCGTGCCCTAACAAATCAAGCTGTCAAGAGTTGTACGTTTCTATTAGTGAAGTCGATGTAAAACACTGCGATTTTTCAACATGGAATTTCAGGAGGAAAAGAGAGGGTCAGTTCAGCCATTTAGATTGGATAATAGGCGTTTGAAGAAGTTTATTTGATAAATCCGACTACTTGTTTCTTTTTACCGGAAAGTGGCTGCGTCAAAAAGGGTTTGTGTTCATTTATGTGTCTATTGCCGTTTGTTTCTATTTTCTGACAAGCTTGCCCACATGAGTGTCACGTTTCAGCTAACATTTCGATTCGCACAGGAGGCTCATTTTTCTAGTCAATGCTGTGAGCAAAAGCTTGACGTTTTGTATGTACAGCTTTTTTCGTCTATATGAGGATTTCGGATTGCGTTAGAGCTATAACAAGTACAATAGTGTGCTTTAAAGCTAGAACAAGCAAAATGCACTGATTTCGTTAGTCGACAAACAAGTCCAGAGAAAACTTGTTGCTTCACACTTTGCTTGACCAGATGAGGTTATAAAGAAGCACATAAAGGTCAATCACATTGCCAATATAGGCGAATCATAGGTTCTCACTGAGTATTGTTTCGCAGTGATGGATGACGATGGGCCTGTTTCATAAACGACTTCGTTTGTTCTGGCTCAGAAAAATACAGATACTCGTGTAGAAGTACCTTTAAGTATCAATGACTTTGATGAATAGGCAAATAAGTATCCGACCAAAGCACTTTATGAAACAATATAATTTTATACAAACTTTGGCACCTTCCATTGAGGAACCCCTTCTTTTGAACACACCGCCTTAACACGCGAGATATGACGCACTCTCTACGAAAGTGTTAAATTCACATATCATTACACCAGAAGAGGAAACTTGAGATAAGCAAAAATCGAATGTATGCACTAAAGGACAAAGAAGGCAAATAACTACCAATATGGATAGGATAATTAAAATAGTGGAGGAGTTTTACAGAGATCTGTACAGTAGCCGGGACAACCACGACTTTAATATTATAAGAACTAGCAAAACCCAGATGGCACCCGTCCAGTTATGATAGAAGAAGTCAGAAAAGCTTTGCAGAGCATGCAAAGAGGCAAAGCTGCTGGTGAAAATCAGGTAACATCAGATCTGCTGAAAGATGGAGGACAGATTGTGTTAGAAAAACTAGCCACCTTGTTTACGAGGTGTCTCCTGACGGGAAGAGTACCAGATTCTTGGAAGAACGCTAACATCATCTTAATACATAAGAAAAAAGATGACAAAGACTTGAATAATTACAAGCCGATTAGCTTGCTCTCTGCAGTATACAAGCTATTTACAAAGTTAATTGCTAACCGAGTAGAGAAAAATTTAGAATTCAATCAACCAAAAGAACAAGCAGGATTTCGAACAGGCTACTCAACAATCGACCACATTCATACTATCAATAAGGTAATAGGGAAATTCTCAGAATATAACCAACCACTATACATAGCCTTCATAGATTACGAGAAGGCGTTTGATTCAGTAGAAATATCAGCCGTCATGCAGACACTGCGAAATCAGGGCGTCGGTGAAGTATATATAAACATCATTGAAGAAACCTACAGGGGATCAACTGCTACCATAGTGCTTCATAGAAAAAGCAACAGAATACCAATCAAGAAAGGTGTAAGGCAGGGGGACACAATCTCCCCAATTCTATTTACCGCGTGCTTACTGGAGGTTTTCAGAACCTAGAATGGGAACAGTTAGTGTCAAGAGTTAATGGAGAGTACCTTAGTAACCTGCGCTTCGCCGATGACATTGCATTTCTGAGTAACTCATGGGACGAATTGCAACTCATGATTGCGGCGTTAGACAAAGAGAGCAGAAAGGTGGGTCTTAGAATGAATCTGCAGAAAATGAAAGTAATGTACAACAACTTCGGAAAAGAGCAGCGCTTCGAGATAGGTAATACTGTGCTTCAAGTTGTAAAAGACTATGTCTACTTAGGGCAGGTAATAACCGCGGAGCCTAACCACGAGATTGAAGTAACTACAAGAATAAGAATGTGATAGAGCACAATTGGCAAGCACTCTCAAGTTATGAAAGGTAGATTGTCAGTATCGCTCAAGAGGAAGGATTATAACAGCTGTATCTTGCCGGTATTTAGCTACGGAGCACAAACCTGGAGACTTACAAAGAGGGTTCAGCTTAACTTGAGGACGACGCAGCGAGCAATCGAAAAAAAATTAGTAGGTGTAACCTTAAGAGACAAAAAGAGAGCAGAGTGGATTACGAAACAAATGGGGTTAAGGATATCATAGCTGAAATCAAGAAGAAAAAATAGACATGGGCCGCGCATGTAGCCCGAAGATCCGGATAACCGCTAGTCGTTAAGGGTAACTAACTGGATTCCCAGAGAAGGCAAGCGGGTTAAGGGGAAACAGAAGGTTAGCTGAGCAGATAAGGTCAAGAAGTTTGCGGGTACAAATTGGCAGCAGCAAGCACAGGACCGGGTTAACTGGCGGAACATGGGAGAGGCCTTTGTCCTGCAGTGGACGCAGTCAGGCTGATGATGATGATGATGCTGATGATGATGACTTTTTATCACATTTCTAAAGGTTATGATGGTATGATTGTGTAACGGGCAATTAACGTTTGTGTAACGGGCATAAAATGGGGCAAAATAAACGTTAGTGATGTTTCGCCGTTATATGATGGTTCCTATTTTGGTTTTGCATATTCAGATGCTTGCCATCATTCTTTTTATGTTGCTTTCTTCTTTTTTACTTCTTTGTCCCGTGCGTCTACGCGAAAATCTTTATGTTTGTGTAAATACTTGAGTTGAACATTGATGCACTGGTTCTCGATGGCGTAGCAGCACGCAATACGCTTTATTTGTTATTTTTAAACGTTGCCTTCTGTGTATCAATCACTCTTGCTTAAGAACTCATGTGTGAGGATGGCAGTACTTATGAAAACATGAATAAGTATTGTATCAGTCATGAGCTCGGCTTATTGCATTTACGCTTCAGAATTGAACAGAGTTAACCAAATAGGCGGTGTTGAATTTCTCACCACGCTGAAACAGCTTCTTAAGGCGGATATCTTGTTAGCAGCCCTTAGACGGTTACTGAGCCATCAACTAAACAAAGGTGACGCTTAACACCTCGATTCGCAACCATATTTGTGGACGTCGCCAGTGCCAGCAGGACAATGTCATTTCAGTTCTACTGCACATACATGCGCCTTACGCTATACACTCGGAATTGTTAGACACCTTAATTATGACCTTAGATTTTTATTGTTTGATAAGATGTCTGTATTTTTTGGATATGATGTAATAAGTTTTGCAACTTCCTCGACACACTAGTAATAACATTTCGTATGCGCGGACGCATATTGCATTTTTTTTAAATGTTCACGAAAGGAAATATCACACGTTAAGGGGGTTTTTATGAGGTATACTGCAGACATGTTTCATGTTTCCGGTTGTTTGTCTTCACTTCTGATATGTTTTCTTATAATCAGTAAGGTCATACTCAGCTTACGGTTATGTTCACTGCAGTATGATGGACTTTTAGAATGATCTTCTCATGCTCCCGTCTTCCGCAAGTACATTTCAGCGTATCGCTTTAAATTTCCTTGTCTGATTTACCCGCTTAACACGTTTTTCGAAGAACATTGGCCTGTAGCTCACTAAGATACAGACATCAAGCCAACCGGACAATAGGAAATCGAAGATGGCTTGAAAATTGCGGCACATTGTATGAGCGTACAAGTGAAAAACAAGCGCGTTAAGACCGGAACTGCCGTAAAAGAAATACATATACAACCGATAATCCCACGTCGTCACTGCCCACTTGTACCGGCTGGGAAATTCGGGGTGTAACATCTGCCTCGGCATTTGGCAAGATCAGGGTAATAGAACAATATGGGCTCTTTCATGCTCGTTCACCGTCTGTAACTCACATTTATTCCGAACAGTAGAGGGGAATCTTCAGAACGAGGGCGGTATAATATGCGTGGGGCTCGGCAACATACCGGGGCGTCGTTGCCGAGCTGCGGTGAGGAAGCTGCAACCCAAACACATTAGCAATTCAGATTAGTAAGCAGCGCCAGCGGTTTACCGGCTTTCGTGCACCGAACTACAGCGGTAGGCTTCGGTGCTGTCTAATGTCCAGAAGTCTTCAGAATAAAGTTTTGGTGCCCGTTCTCGGTGTGATTGTGGAAAAACGTATCTTTTCTTTTTCAAGATGAAACATTTGCGAACTGACTTAGGTTTCATTTTTTCTCTCGCTCTTATTGTGTTGGAGGCCTTAAAAGAGGCTTTACCTCAAAATGAAGACAACAAAGATAGCCTGCGAGAGATCATTGATAATCGTACCCTACAAAACGAGAACACAGCAGGGTGGTTGAAGAAACGAATGATGGCTAAGAAAATCTGAATCGAAATACAGAAGATAACCACAGGTCACTGATAGTTGCATACTACATTTCGAAAAATACAAGCGTGCGAAGGGAAGACAGGTACTTATATGGGCAGATGCGGTAAATAAGCATACTAAAACAACTTCGCCTCTGTAACCACTGAACCGCGATGGTTGGCAAAGCATAGAAGCGGCGCTTGCTTGATAGTGGGCTTGATTTTTCTGCTCCTGCTGATAATCGTGATGGCAACGATGATGGTTACTGCATTGTGCAAACCATACGCACAGTGTCAAACCATGACTTATGAAGAAATATTTAGGTTGATAATGAAAAATTTCGCCCCTATCACAGGACAGTATGAGAGGACCTTATGTTGTCTTAGATTTATTGTGATAGCAATTATACGGACGCTGTCGACTGGATTTTGCCGCCGCCATAGGCGTGGGCGTCGGCACCAACGTGGGCGTCGATGTCATGCACCGTATATGTATACGTACCTTCATATGTGAAAACGCAAGAAATTAAAGACTCCGACACGCGGAATCGAACGTGGGACCTCCACGTCGTGAATGCGAGGCGTTAACCAATGAGCCACTGAGGGGTCCTTGCTTCAAAGTGTAAACGGCAAGCTATTTATGTCCTCTACATACCGCTGTTGGTGGGCATCTCGAAAGGAAACAATCGTGTTTTCACCATTATCAGCAAGATGGGGCAATGTGCACGCGGCGGCTCTTATGTCTCACGCGTACGTTGATCCGCGAAAATGACGATCTCTTGCGTGCCTTAGTTGGCATTGGGCGTGCATGAAACCATTCTTTAGTATGTGAGTGATTTTAAATGAAATAAAGAGAAAAATCTGAGCCTCATAACTGTCGCTCAAGGGGAGGACACCTCAACAGTAGCTCACGATGGCAGGGGGGTAAAGGAGGGATTAAAAGGATATGAATGAAAGGTAAAGGGGTAGAGAGAGGAAGGGGAGAGTGAGGCACAGGGACAGCGTAAGACAGAAAACGATGGAAGTAAGGAGGAGATAGGAAAGATGGACACGTTCAAGGAGTCCGAGGCGAGAGCTCTTGTTGTCGTCAGTAGATGGCGTAGTGCGAGCCCAGTCGGCTCGCCCTACGCTGTCCGCTGACAAAGACTTGACTCAGAGGTTGCTGGTGCACGCATCAGTGAGCCAGTGCCGCCAGAACGCGATCTCCGATGGCAGCTACTGCGCTGTCGTCGGAGATCGCGGGGGCACAACCGGTCGGCACGAAATCCAGAGAGCGAGTCTGATTCTGCTGTAGTTACGGGGAGCAGAATGGTCACTGCAATCCTTGCACAGCCTACGTTTGCGAAAACGGCGCACTTTTCAGGCACAACGAAGTAACAAATGAGATGCTTATTCTCGTTCATTTTTACTTTGAGTACGTTTCGTGCGTCATTTGCACGTGAGAAACCCGGGGCACGTTTTCATCTACTTGCCATTCTGCGCGTGACCTTCCAATTTGTTGCTATCGCGTTCATTGCTTCACTTACACGGCAAAGCTGCGTCTTTTTTGTTGGATGGATGGATGAAAAACTTTTATTGGGGTCCTGAAGGATTCCACCCCCGTTTTATAGAGGTAGGATCGCGGGCCGCTCCCACGTTGGGACGGGGAGGCCCAGCCTCACCGCCGCATCGTGGGCCTTCTGGACAGCCTCGAGATAAATTCTGTAAAATACATACCTTTTCATACCTGATGCGCCTATTTGCTTTTTTTATTATGCTCAAACTAGGTATAAATGATGGATAGAAAGTCTTTTATTGAAAAAAGGGAGGTAATGAACCTCTGTAAGGATATGCAGGTCTTTCAAACTACACTACTAGTTCACAATCTCACTGGTTTTACACTTATTGTGTTCACCATCACTGTAACTGAGGCGGTATAGGGTCAGTACTATAGTTTGTCGGACCGCATAAACCACTCTGATCAGGCTGCTCTGACTTCCATATTGGGCAAATAATAACTGCGTGTCCGGGTCTGTAAGGAGCGCTTCACGATAATTTTTGGTTTTGGAAAGCTTGTATGGCCATTCACCTTTTTTTAGATGCGGAACACTGCCACAGGAAGTGGTGAAGGTCTGCATGGCAGCGCAGCCCACAGTGCTTGCACGACACTGTCGCAATGTTCGGTTGTCACTATTTCGCAAAAGAGTATAATGTGCACGCAGAATTTGCGTAGACCTTATTAATTAGGACTTCTTGGGAGCGTGAAATCATACAATTGCTGGAAAATAGGACTTGTGGGTTGACATGCGCAATGCGTTTTTTACTAGCATGACGCAGAGACGTGCGTACGTAGGGCCTTGTGGCTACCGAGGGAGCCATTTGACCTAAGAGCTCATGCGGGTTCACCCTGAGGTGGGGTGAGGGGGGGCAGAGAAAGATTAGTCGACCCACCTGCGGAAGCAGCAGCGGCGTGTGCTGCCATATTCCCCCCGAGCACACCCGCATGCCCTGGCGTCCAGATATTTTCTATTGGCCTGTCGTCTTTTTCATGCCTACGAATGATGCTTTGAATAGCAGCAGCTGCGGCATCCTCCGACGCTGGGCGAAATATTTCCGAGTAGGCAGCGTTCGAGTCAGTAAATACACGAAGGGGTTTCTGTATAGTGTATGGGAGGCTTGCAGTCACTCCCCATATGGCAAGTAGTTCGGCAAGCATAGGGGTACCGTTCGGTAGATGGCACCTGTAGGCCCCAGTGTACTCGGCGAAAAGCAATTCATGATGCCCAGACCTTAACGCTCGTTTTTCTTCCGGGTGCTCTCGTTTGGCTGTCAGTGCTGCATCGCACACCTGGGCTCTCTTCCGAACTTCTGCCAAAGTACGATGGGCCATGTCATATTATCGAACAAACTTCGCCAGTATATTACCTCGTTGAGCCTCTTAGCTCACCGTCAGACTTACAACGTCGCAACCGCGAGGTTGTACACGTCCAGAGGCTCAAGCAGTACCACGGTTCAACGACGCCTGCACAGGACCATGTCGCCAGGATTGCTCCTATTTTTTCCCGCGGGGCCATTGTAAAGAAGAGGAAGTACTCCGACGCAGAGGCAGCAGCATCGAGCGTGCAGCAGTTGTTGGAGCTCGTGAATTGCGGCTGGTGCATCACCTTCTAAGCATCAACCTTTCTGCTCACTAAATCTCCTTCAAAAACAATATATATATATATATATATATATATATATATATATATATATATATATATATATATATATATATATATATATATATATGTGTGTGTGTGTGTGTGTGTGTGTGTGTGTGTGTGTGTGTGTGTGTGTGTGTGTGTGTGTGTGTGTGTGTGTGTGTGTGTGTGTGTGTGTGTGTGTGTGTGTGTGTGTGTGTGTGTGAATGACAGCCGAGACTGTCTATATAATTGTTATCATATCACAAATTTATCTTCTTGCCACAGTCTTCGTATAACATCGCTCTCATAGGTACATAGTGCCTCAAAAATTTCTGTGTAATCTCCCTGCCTTTCCTACATTTTATCCTCTCTCGACCCACCCAAGGTACGTGAAATCTGCCCATTTTTTTTCTTGTGTCGTTGCTGTTTTACGGAGTGAACAGTGTAGAGTTGCAGCTGAAATAGCTGAAATGAATTGCAAATCACTACTATTTCTCATACTTTTTTCCTTTGCAGTCAACATACCAACGCTGCTGTGGCGATGAAAGGCTGAACTGAGAATTGTTGCTATATTGTAACTCAAACAACGCTCAGTAGTAGACCAGTAGAACAGTCAGTCGTGGTGAATTCTTTATATGATTAGCTTTGCGAGAAGCACAGGGTATATCATCACGCATATTCTCGCTTGGAGAGGCAAGATTCAATATTTTGTATTCACGATCGTTCGATAGATTAACAAAGTTCGCTTTGGTGGGCACAGTCACTTACTGTTAGACAACATACCTAGGGTACATAATTGAGCAGTGTGCCTTGTCAGGTTATAAGAATTTGTCATCGTCAAAAGTTTAGGCTGTAGTGCCCCTCAATGCAGAATGATAAAAGGCAGACGGCGATCCCTATTGAACGTCGCGGCTATCCCCCTAAAATCATTGCCATTTATCACGTGTTATTTGTTGACGCAACCCGAATATGCTGTAGGCTCTTGGCTCAGATTTGGGGGCACGTCAAAGAACGCCAGGTAGCCGATAATTCCGGAAACCTCCACTACAGCATCTCTCATATTCATACGAAGATTTGGTATGTTAAACCTGACATATCACAAATCAATTGTTGAAGAAACCGAGTTGGGGGCTGTGTTGTACACTTGCGAAATATACCCATTATTTCAGGGATCGACTGATAATGGTTGACTGATGGTGGTTACTGCGCATTGTCCATATATTTTTGTATGTTTTCCTCATTTACATCAGCAGTTGGTTTCTTCATCTCTGAACTATTGCTGACACTTCAACCAACTAGCTGGCCAATGCTTTCCGAAAGCCTTGGAGCATTGCAAGACAACATTATATTGACTGTCTTTTTCTTGTATCAGCCGCTCAAACGCATGCACAAGGTTACGGCTCTTTTTCAGTCTTTCTTCCTGTACTGTGATTGAGGTTGAAGTCTGTGATAATCTGCGGTATCTGTTTCTTCTTTTCTGTACTTCATTTTTTTCCCGTAACGTATTTCAATGTACAAAACAAACTCCGAAGCCTGTACGAAATGGCGCCATAGAAATCCAACAAACATGCCACAGCATACAATACCGGTGCATGGAACTGAATAAGCAATAGAGGCCCTGCAGCCGTGGCAGACGGGTGACTTGGAAGAGGTCTCGACACACAAGAAAGCCAAGAAAGAACGGAAACACACAAAAAAAGACGCGAGCCAGCCTAACTTGCAGTGGATGTGAAGTATACGAGAAACGAAAAATGCCAAGCGTAGTTTTGTGATTGCCACTTCAAACTATCGTGGGAGTCGAGATGAATGCTCGATCCGAACAGTGCATTGTGACACAAAGTAGCGTTCTATTTTTCCGCGGAAAACGCAGGACAAGGAAGACAGCTTTTTCAGCAGAGGGCCGGGGCACGTTGAAGTGAATAGAGACGACCTGGTGCGTTTGACACGCCGTGAAAGAGAGACGCAAGGAAAAAAAGCGAAACTTGCTCCGAGGAAATGAAGTCAGATGCAGCACTTTTAGGATACCGCATCCGACAGTCCTGTCAACGCAAAATGACGTTGACAAGAATCCGTGTGCTGGCGTAACTAGCTTATGCTAGCTCAAGCCCAGCTATGTGAAATATTCGAAAATATTTTTTGTGTCCTGGTTTCGAAGCCTTTGCGTGGAATGCCAACGTATCTCATGCTGTTTTCTTTCCTTCTCGATGCAAATTTAAATTCTATCAACGACGACGTTTATGATAGAAAAGATTTAGCGGAAGGGTCAGGTTGATAACTTAGGAGCATGTTCGTCGAGTAACCGCATCTAGGGAAAATATTATTATATAATAATCAGAAATATAAGACAACTTGACAAAATGCGGGCTGAATTCTAAGGGCTTCTTTTTTCTGAGCATCTGTTTCCTAAGATTAGCTACGAATTCGACTGGCATCTGAGTGGCCGATATAATTTCTGACGAAGACTTTTTTAGTGAGGGGTTTTAGTAAATCAGTGCTCAGAAAAATTTGGCATGGCCCACGTATCTGGGAATCGACATTATGCGAAGCATGCGATGGAAAGATGACCGGGTTGCTATTCCTTTATTGAGCGACAAGTCATGAAATGACTTTAAATACAACTACAAAAGTTGCCCGCACAGACATATGTTTATATAACCAGTTGTTTGCACCTGCGCAACGATGCCAACTGGAACATGCGAATTAGCAACACCAGAAGCTGATATGAAGCCCTGATGCTCGCGAAGATGCATGCCCTTTACACTGCTACATAAATCTAGTTCATCGCATGGCAACTAACCACAATTGACGTTAACCCGACGTGACCGCTGTATCAAAGGCGTGCATATGTATTGTTTATAAAATGAGGTAGGTAATACTTCAACCACTAATGACGTATTTATTTATTTCATTTACTTCAACACCCTAAAGGCCCAATTTGGCATTACATAGGGGGGATTTAAGGGAATACATACATTTCAAGCAATATGGTCAAAAAACAGAATACCAAAAAGTAAACAATAAAAAGAAAACAGCGAGTAAATCGAATCGCAGCATCAAGTCAAATACGTTCACCAACATTAATCGAATACATATTCATTAGTACAATAGTAATGAAAAGACCTATGAAAATTACATGGAAGAACACTGAATAAGTATTGGGAGCAAAAACAGCAGACGAAACAAGGGCATTCAGACACAAATCAGCCATGTTTTTCACTATGCATATAGCCGTGAAGCATGGAGTTAAATATGGATGGATCTGGTATTTCTGCGATGTTAGGTGGAAGAGAATTCCACTTGATTATGCACGATGATAATGGTGAATTTTGAAACTTTTTAGTCCTAGCAAAAATGGGGCCACCTTGTGCGCATGATCAAAGCGGGTTGAAGTATGAGGGGCTGGAAAGATATGAGACTGGGCGAAGGATGAGTTGCTGTGATAAAGTGAGTGAAAAAACGATAGTCGAGTATGTCGCCCGCACATGGCAAGTGTGGTGAGGCTAAGGTCCGATTTTAGTAAGGAAACATTTATGTAACGTGTGTAGGATGATGGGTTGAACCAAGCAGCTTTATTCTGTACCAGTTCGAGCATGTTAGTAAGACTGATTTGGTGAGGATGCCATATGATTTAAGCATGTTCTAGGAATGGCCGAACAATAAAATGAAAGCGCGCAGTCTTGTGTTCTTATTAGTGAAATGCAAGCGACATTTAAGGAGGCCGAGTTTCTTGAGAACCTTATTAGTAGTATACTCTATGTGAGCAGTCCAGCTTAGATCGGAAGTGAGTATTACGCCCAGATACCTAAATGACGTGACTTTTTCTATTATCGAATCGTTTATTTTATAAGAGCGATAGCATGCAGATGTGATATTAGTAAACATGAAGTGCTTGGTTTTTCTGACATTAATTTCCATTTTCCATTTGCTGCACCATTCCCCTAACCTGGTAAGATCTTGTAGTTCTGCAACGTCAACTGTGGAAGTTATTTACCTATAAACAACGCAATCATCCGCGAAAAAATGAATCGATGAACTTATGATGGATGCAATGTCATTAATGTATAATAAAAAGAGAAGAAGACCCAGCACACTGCCTTGTCGCACACCAGATGTTACTCGGGTAGCATGAGATATGCAGTTGTTAAGTTTAACTGACTGAGACCTGTTGTTTAGAAATTCTTGTATCCATGCAGTAGTTTTCTGGTCAAGGCTGAGGTGACGTATTTTCAACATTAGCTGGTTATGGAAAACACGATCAAAAGCCTTAGAAAAGCCTATGAAAAGCGTGTTGATGCAGATGTACACATGAAGAGCTGTGTCCAGGTCTGTCACGTTCGAAAAGTTGAGTCTGACATGATAACTTTTCTCGAAAATCATGTTTGGTTTGAAGAAGTAAATTGTTACGGTTGATGTGACGCATGACCTGGGAGTGTATGATGTGCTCTAGTAACTTACACGAGATGGACGTAAGTGAAATCGGCGTATAGTTGTTGGGGTGATTGCTGTTACCAGACTTAAAGATCGGTACCACATTAGCCAATTTCCAGTCATCTGCTATACAACCAGAGTCAAGAGATTGCTGGAAAATGAATGCAAGCGACTTAGATGAATGTTGACAGGTTAATTTAAGTAGTTTGGCGCTGATGCTATCGGGGCCGGGACTGGTTTTAAGGGGAAGTCGACTGATAGTGCTAGGTACTCCGTGCTCTGTTATTATGATTGCTGGAAAAGGGTATTCAATGGGCAGTTGTGGCAGTGAAAGAGAATCATTCAGTGGAAGTTCATCAGTGAATACCGTAGTGAAATGTTTGTTGAATTTTTCAGCGGAGTGTTCTACCGATAAGGTGCTGCCGTCTTCCCTCATTAATACTGCTGTTGAGTGGGTGCTTTTGGGGTTCACGATATTCCAAAAATTTTTAGCGTCCCTTTTTAGAGGGTTAGGTAGCGTTTCGTTAAAGAATTTATCTTTAGTTTGAAAATAGATACAATGTGCCTCAGATGAAATGTTTTCATAAGCTCCCCAATCTTGGGGACAGTTCGAACGACTTGCTTTTCTGTAGACCCTTTTCTCCTTGTTCAGGGCGCGTTTTACATCTCGCGTGAACCCAGGGTCATCTGATCTAGAACTTATTGTTAGTTTAGGAACACAGGTAGCTTCAATTTCTTTAAGCGTATCCCGGAAAAAACACCAGTTTTCATTAGTTGTACGGTCGTCAAAATATTCGTAAATTTCCGCTTCGAAAGTGTGTTGCGTACTGTTCATTTTTGTTATGTAGGTACGCGCATAGTTCAGCAACTTTTTTTTATTTCTAATTTCCTTGTAGTAGGAAGTGAAACCAAGCAATGGACAACCCTGTGATCACTGATTTTTTCTAGCACGCGTGTGCTACAGATTTCGGGGCTCTTAGTTAGGACCAAGTCCTAAACCCGATCCTTCCGCGTAGCTTTATGTACAAGTTGTGTTTCATTGTGATGAAGGAGCAGCTGAAGAGATCGAATACATTCAGATTGATTATTCTGATGAAGGGCAGACAGAGTGGACCAATCTATTTCTGGATAAATAAAGTCACCACCTAAGAATCAAAGCGAATAAGAACATTTCTGTGTAACTTGTTCAGTAACATCACCAAGAAGTTCTGTAAACTCTGAATTCCTGTGGGGGGTCGATAACAAGCGCCAATGACGCAAGCAACATGACCAATGCGACATGATGTCCAGACTATTTCGAGAGGTGAGTCCACTGAAATTGTAGATGGGTGGTATAATTCGTTTATCAAAACAATCACACCACCACCTCGGGAGTCGGTTCTATCTTTTTGAAAGACGACGAGTGACAATGGTAATGAAAGTTCACTGCTTGTGACGCCCTCAGACAGCCACGTTTCGTTACCGATAATGATTTCTGCAGAGCACGTGAGCATGATAGCTTTTAAGATGTCAGTCTTATGGTATACGCTACGGAAGTTAGCCAAAAGCATCAAAAATGAGTCAATGGGTGAAGGGCGCTCCTTATGTGACGCTAAACATCATTAAGCAGATCGTTCAGGGTCTGAGGACACCTGAACCACCTAGCCATTGGCTGGGTCAAACGGATAAACCTTGCCTTGTAGGTGAAGTTAGTTAAAACGCACTGAAAAGCGGGCGTTGTCAGTGTGGTTGCTCTTGGTGAAGTCTCGAAGTTTTTTCCTTGCGAACTGAACAAACACTCGGCGAGAAATCGTCTTCAAGCCAAACTTTTGGTGTTTCCAGGTTTTTAAGCTTGTGCGAGTAGCGCAGTGCATGGATTTTAGATTTAACGTTAAGAAACTTGACAATAATCGGACGCGGAAAGCCGGGACATCGTTGGACAAAGCGGTGTGCCCTTTCGATATCTGCAGCTGCAATCTCAAAGGGCCACTCACCAGGCCCCATATCGTGTTTTAGTTAGATAGTGGAAGTTGTGTGATGTCCGATGAGGAACGTTTCGTCACAAAAGTTTTACGAATCAGTTCATTACAAGCGGAGAAAACAGGTTTTATGAAGCGGCACGAAACGACGGTGAGAGGAGGCGAGCTCGAAACCCTTGCCGCTCCTCCGCGTAGCCTTCGCAAGCCAAATCTCTTCCCCACTCTCTCTGGCATCCGACCATGAGGTGACGTGCGCATGACGTGCCCGAACAAGCCCAGCCCCCGTGCACGCGAGCAGCGTTGCTTCGTTGACCAGCGTTATTTTGTGGCCTTCTGCCTGTTTCGGCGGGATGGTTTGGAAACGCTGGCTTAGACGCGGTAGAGTACATGAGCACAATGGGTGCGTGAACGCGTAGGAGCGACCCACGGCGGTCGTCTGCTCAATGCGCTGACTGTGGGGACACGAACGCATGCGCAACGCTGGCACATTAGCCCCGCTTTTCGTAGCATTTCACGGCAAAATATATAAGAAAAACGCGCACATTTCTTTATTGCGTCTCATTATTTATTTCAAGTTTTATTAATCTCTTAAAGCAACAAAGACAATAACTACGCATGTTGCGTTTAATTTTTGCCGTGTCACGTGGTATACGGTTGACAACGTCAGAGCAGACTTGTCTACGTAGAGGACCAACGTCACTGCATTGCCGTGTACGTAGGGCCGTTCCTACGCCTGCGTAATGCCCTCATTCTCTACGCGTGCACCGGCAGAGGGGAGGGGGCGCAGAATTTATCTTGAAATTTGACCCATTTCCGCGGCGCGTAGCGCTGCAACGTTTGGCAGACGTGATTATGAATGCCTCGTCTACGAATTGCGCTTGTCAGCTTAAAATTGTCATCCCTGGTGAGTGGCCCCTTAAGGTGGTCAGTGAATAAATCCCTGACGATTTGCTCTGTCTCTGTGTATCCTTCAAGATCACCCTCCGGAAGGCCTTTGAAGATAAGTTTGTTCCTCCTCATTCTGTTATTCATATCGTCAACTATTTCAACTAGCTGTCCACTTGTCTTGCTTATATTCGACTCGACTTCATTCACAGATTCAGCGATAGCGTCAAAGTTGTCTTTGAACTTTGCCACGCTGTTCAAAATTTTTTTCAATGACCGTGGCACGAGTCTTTAAGGCAGTCAAGTGTTGTTTGATATCGTCCAAGCTTTTTGTTGTCTCGTCGTGATATTCCTTTACGAGGGTGACCAAATCCTTATTCCTGGGGCATGGGTTAGCTTCCACGTCCCCCGCGCAGAGTAAAAGCAAGGTAAGACACGTTAACGCCAAAAGCAGAAACGGTCTGGGGCATAGCGCGCTGATTGCGGTTAGTTTCAGCTGAAACTGAACATGGCGGAAGCTTTTAGGTGCCGATTCGAGCGCTATAAGCACACAGGTCAACATCTATCGTTACACAACTTGCGTGGATCCACAGCCAGAGAGGCTATTAGCAAAAATGCTAACCAGATAAACAGCCTACCTATACCAGGAGAAGGCACAAGTCAAGAAAGGTGACACTCGTGGACGCGAATACCAGATGGAAACCGACTGTTCGGCGTTAATAAGGCTTGTGGTGGCGCTGCAACCATATGACATCACGGGATGCGTCACAGCCTCTTCCGGTGCTCAGAATGGGCTGGATGAGATGGTGGTTGCGCGTAGCTTTCGTTGATCAGCTGATTCCTGGCGGCAACGAGCAAACTGCACGGGGCAGGATTCGATGATCTATAACAGGAAAAGGCACAAGTCGAGCAAGGTGACACTCGTGGCCGCGCATCCCCGTATCACGAAGAGTAGCGTCTATTTAAAAATCTAGTTCAGAGACTTGGCGTAGCTCTGTGGTAAAACGCTTCATTGCCACGCATAATGCTTGGGTTGTATTCTAGCTGACATCCTGACATTTATTCCTTGATTGATTGACTGATTTGTGGATTTTAACTTCCCAAAACCACCATATGATTATAAGAGATGCCGTAGTGGAGGGCTCCGGAAATTTCGACCACTTGGGTTTCTTGAACGTGCGTCCAAATCTGAGCACAGGGCCTAAAATATTTCCGCCTCCATCAGAAGTGCAGCCACCGCAGCCGGGATTCGATCCCAGGACCTGCGGGTCAGCAGCCGAGTACCTTAGCCACTAGACCACCACGACGAGGCGACATTTATTCTTTGCATCACCGGGTCGACGCTACCGATGGTGGGTATTTCTTGACGCCCACGCCTTAAAAGTATTTCTGTGTGTTCTCGTCGATCCTGGCTAGATACCAAGTGTCAATCACCCAGCCTACTGGCAGCGTATATCCACCCGTGGGTATGTTCCACTGTTTGGAGGGAAGTGTTTGACAACGTACGCTACGGAATTTTGACATTAGACACTTTTAGTTGGGCGTGCGTAGCAAGCCCATGTACGCAGCCCGGCCATGATAGAGAAATGCGCATGTGCAGTACGTAACGTATCGATTCCAGAGATGCTCGCGTACGCCGGAAGAAAAGATTTGGCAGCATATCAACGGGGTGAATGATGAAGAGTGGGGTGAAGCATCCGTCCGTTCATTCGTTCTCGCTTCCGTCCGTCCACGCGTCCATCTGTGTGACCGTCCATGCATTCATGCTCCCATTCATGCATGCGTCTGTTCGTGCTTCCGCACGTCCATCCGTCCCTGAGTTCGTCCATGCAACCGCTTCTGCGTCCGTCTATGCATCCATCCGTCCGTGCAGCCATCCGTGCGTCTGTCCACTCATCTGTCTGTGTGTCGGTTCGTCCACCTATTCAACATTCCAAGTACCCCCATCTCGCATCTTTTCATCATATATTCCACATACAAAAGCACCACCATCCAGCGGACATTCCAAGGACTGAACGAGAGGAGGCACACACACTTCCTTACGGCTTGCGCTTCGGGTCTACTTCCCACCTTTAACCACCTCGAGTTCATGGTATATACTAGTTCACTGTATTCATGGCACTGCGGCCCAACCAAGGAGGATTAAAGAAAAATTGCTGGAGTGGAAGCTCCAGCAATGCCTTGCCAGCAGAAGTGAAGCCGTCTTTTGCCACTGCCAAGATGGCGGAAACATGCTCTTTTCTGATGGTGCCTACTTAAAGATCAAGTGACATTGATATGTTATGTAAATGCAACGTTAGTTCTATGGTAAAAGATAGTTGTTCCCGACGAAATAACACACAGAAACGAGTATAGATGACTTAATCTTTAAAGAACTTTGCCTCCAATTAGAGGCTCACTAAGGAACACTAGTAACTGTAAGCCGCACTTGGAGCACTATGTGACCAGAAAAAGTTCCCACATTAAACTTGTTGGGCGTGCGAGGGAAACGCTTTGTTTTTATTCGCTGAATGGTGATATTTTTTTATGCCCCTAGGAATATAGCCACCACAGCCGCAATCTTGCCAGTGGAACGGCTTCACTCCTGGCAAGTCATTTCCACTCCAGCACTTTTTTTTAAATCCTCCTTGGGCCCAACGCTCGCTAAACCTTTCTAAAAACTAGGAGGTTACGCCCACCGAGTATAACGTAGCAACACTTTCTTGTCTTCTGTGCGTTGTTTAAATATAAAAAATTTGCACGTGCGCGTTAACTAAAACCCGAAATCTCCTGTTTCTCAATCCCCATTAGCAGCCATTGGCATGTACATTGAGGACAATCTTTTGTTGTTCAACAACGCACAGAAGAAATCTCTCACCGGCACCACCTTGGAGGTCAAAATGTAATAGTGGTTACACACTACGACTACTACTACGAGATCGAGTGACGAACAGGTAAGGAGCATCGCCACTAAATATACGCTGCATACGTAACGCAACGCTTACTACGTTACGTTCACGCGAGACTTCGATGAAAGCCGAAGGAGAGTATATGGTGGCAGCAGTGGCGGTCGACGCAGATAGCAAAAGCGTACCTGATGCAAGGCATGTGTATTTCACAATTAAAGGCGATGTTTTCATGCCAGACAAGGTAAATTCAAGTGGCATGTTACGGCATCCTGATGGTTTAAAATAAAGTTCCTGGTGCCTCATGAAAATCTTCAAGAATCACTTTTGGTAGAATGTGTGCGGGAACGCATCTCTTTCTGCCAGGTCGCTTGGCGTATGAGCCCTTAAAGAAAATAGCAAAATGGTACGCGCTTTTATTCATAGTGCAACCTAACAAGCCTTATACGTTGTGCTATTTTTCACTCCTTAAATGTGCCGGTAATACATCGTATGATCATGAATACCTGGAACGCGATCACTTTCAGCGGGGTACGCTAAGCATCATCCGCAGAAGTGCTGGATAGAACGCTGGGGTCGACCCAGTGTGGCCATGCCAGATCAGACGCCGCTCTTAAATTGCACATCCATTTTCAAAACAGCAAAGGTGAACGTGCGCATTCAGTTCACCGAGACACGATGCCAAACAATTGGGGGACCCTTAATTAGCATTTAGGAGGTGAAAGCGATACCAAAATCCGGCCCCTAGTGCGCCCTTAGGTGTCTACTTATTAATATGTTTTGTTACAAATACACACACGCACAAACACACTGAAACGCGCCCGAACGCAAGCGCGAAGCATCTATAGTATTGCAGTGACTGTGCAGTGTGGCCACTTCCCTCTGCCATAAAGAGTCTCACAATGTCTCACAGATGTCAGCACATTATCTAGCGTCTATCACGTGCGCTGTTTGCAGCTTCATTGTGACTGTTTGTCATGGGCTCGATGGCCAACTTTTCATTTTCTGTGTTTCCACCCACTGTTTCCCCAGACGCACCGAGGACTTCTATGGCAGCCATTAGATAGTCGAGAGAAGGCTCCTCTGTGCTAGACTGGCCAGAACGTAGCCTGCTTGCGTAGGTCGACACGCAAGCACCTGACAGATAACCGAAACGATGGAACTGCAGGCTAGGGCTTGCAAGTATCCGTCAAACTGGCTGTCTGGTTAAACTATAGAAATGCAAGTCCGGCCTTGAAAACCGGTTATCCAGTTATCCGGATTTAAAGAAACGGCACTTCTGCTTACGCGGATTCAATGAACGTACAACTGGTTATTGGAATATTCCAAAACGAATATTTATTCTCGCTAAAAGCATATTCGAAATTTCAGTGCTATTGGATGTGCACTGACACAACATGCGCACCTCAATAATTCATTACGGATCTAATCACTAATGGCCAAAGGAAATACTTAAATTTTTAACTGTGATGAACTTTCAAATCCTGCGGATATTTATTAGTAACGGTAAATTTGTGAATGAGCAATCACTAGCTACCTTTTAAAAGGCATTATCACTAGTGACTCACGTATTGTACCCTTATTAAGACAAATTACCATTGTTAGAAGGTCGAAAAAGCACATATCGTACTTGTACATATGGTTGCAATCTTTCCTAAAAACACGAGATCCAAGAAAAACTGATATTTATCCTAGGATTACAACATGAAGATCTGGTTATAATACTATTCGAATAAGACATTATTGTTACCCTAATAGCCAACCCAATATCCGCTCAAGCTGGTTACCCAGTTTTCGAACTCAAATTACCAGATAACCGGTTCTGCCGCAAAACCGGTTTAATGTTGACGCCCTACTGCAAGCACCATGGTGTTTCGCCTTGTCGACGAATGTATCCAACTCGCTTGCAACGAAGACAGAGTGGTGGCCTACCAGTAATGAGCACTAGGCACTGGTAACCAAAGATGGTCACTTTGTGTGGTATTGAGCTTACAGTGACACCATCCTTGATCCTGGTTTGTTGCCATCTTCTGCTTTCTACCATCACTTCTCCATGCCTCTCTCTCTCTCTGTGGACTTCACAAGCCCACAAGATTTAAACGCCTCCTCCACACGTCTAGTTTCCAAGTGAGGCAAAAGTCATAGCGGCTTTGGCCGAATATTCTTGGTCTCCTGATCAATCACCATGCAATTACGTCATTTCACATGAAGCTCTCAACGGGCGACGAATTTAAGCTTTGCAATTCTACTTGCACAGGTAACCATTCATACGTGGCTCATTTAAAACTGTCCTACACCTTTGTAATGTCCACACTAGTCCGTACTGCGAAAAATTTGCAGATCCCGCGTACAGTGGGAGTCTATGATATGCGAAGCACGATGAAGGAAAGTTGATATGTTACTTTAAAACGAGCACAACGTTACGAGGCGGGGGTAAATTAGGCCGTCTATTACTTCCTTCTCATGATTATCATGTTTGAACGTGTCGTTTACCTTTGTCATCTATTCACGTCCCCTGATACTAAAATTGGTATATGTGGAGCTAGCGAAACAGCCACAAGCGCATCATCAATGGCCCAATACACTCCGACGGAACGTCTACGCGCGTGCACGCTGGGCACAGCAACGATGAGCTACCAACGCGAGCACTCTAAAGTATAACGCCAGGCGCGACCAGCGTTCGTCAGCGCAGCCAGGCGGCAACTGACGCAGAATGCGACATGCTGAATTTCGTGCCGATGCGTAACCCAAAAAAAAAAGCACTGCGTCTCCCTCTTTTTGTGACGCAGGGACGCCGGACGCGCTGAAACGTGCATGGGTCACAGCAACGCAGCGCGGAGAGCGCCTGCGAATACTTGGCAGGACCGGCGCCTGGCGTTGCAACGCCGGCTGGTTGTGACGAAATTAACGCTGGAGAGCACGTGCGTCACGTCACTTCCAATGGTATTGCAGCCTTGGCTATGGCATGTAGTCATGCTCTCACACGACACGCATTTCATGATTATCATGTTTGTACAAGTATATACCTTCGTCACCTATTGACGTCAAGTAACACCAAATTTGGTATATGTGACGCTAGCGAAACGGCCAAGAGCGCATCATGAGTGTGTCATATAGTCGTGTTGTTACATGACACGCATTTCATGATTTTTATGTTAGAGTCTGTCTATTGCGTTCGCCATGCAGTCATGTCCCATTATGCCAGTTTTGCAACATTCTATGTGGACGCAATCACCACGAGAGCTGCAAGATCATTAAATGTAAATCAAGGCTTTCATGAAATACATGTCACGTTTTCTTGCTATGACTAGTCAACTATGTTCTTCGTACAGTCGCTTTTTGCTATATCAAGTTTGGTATAGATTCCATTATTGAAACGGCCAGGAGAGCTAAATCTCATAAGCGGCTGGATGGATAGATAGATAGATAGATAGTTAGATAGATAGATAGATAGATAGATAGATAGATAGATAGATAGATAGATAGATAGATAGATAGATAGATAGATAGATAGATAGATAGATAGATAGATAGATAGATAGATAGATAGATAGATAGATAGATAGATAGATAGATAGATAGATAGATAGATAGATAGATAGATAGATAGATACGCTCAAAGTTACTGAAGTTCGATAAGAAATACTTCGCGTTTAGAACTTATAGGTTAAGAACACCAAGGACCCTGTTGGGCGGGAACCTGGGTCAACAGTGTGTGCAAGGCCATTATCTACCACAAAGCCACGCCGGTGCTTAGGACTTTTGCGCAAACATGTCTTAGGCAGGCTTAATGTCAGGAAAGGATCGCGTTACTAAGACTTATAAAGCGTATTAAAAGAGCGAAAGAACAACCAGCCGTCGCACAATGAGAGTAGCGTAACGAGTGGTTCGTCCAATGCCCCAACCCATTTCAAAACCTTCTTCTTGTTGCCTAATTACCTTTGGTGCATACGCACATGAGCCATAATTCCTCATCGTCATCAACCACTGCATGAATAATAGGCACAAAATTCATTTCAAGTGTTTTGCGGATACCACGCTTCTCAGAAGAATGACAAAAAATAGCATAGGGAATCCCGGCCTACAAACTAGAACTTTAAATAATAATACTTTAGTAGGTATCAAGCAAGTGTGCTTGCAATGGTTACCCAATGAGTGTTTTCAATGGCTCTGAAAAACTGCTCTTCTAGATTTCGCTGTGACTGTGCTGCGCCTTCCACGCATGCAGCCGTGAGGCTTGTTCAGTTGACGGCGCGTTGAGATCAGCCATTCTCCATTTCCTAGGTCGCCACTTGACTGCTTACTCCACAGAAACGAAGAAAAAAAATGCCTGATCAACAATCAACGTGAGCTGGGAACGCGATCCTTCGCCGGCCGTGCCACTGCCAAGCGGAGTCTTCATTTTTTAGGGGCGAAGCTCTTTAACGCATAAGCTGTGCGTCCCCTGTGTGTAGCCACCTCTCGTTTAGTTCTTGGAGTGTTCACTAGATAGCGGTACCATGACCTGTATGTTTAGAATGATGGCGCGAAGTTTTTCAAAGCACTGGGGTTTAGGGACAGGGAGGGCTAAATAGACTTTAAGCGGGTAGACTTAACTAGAAGGAGGTTATCTGATTGGAGGCTAAAGTCAAGGCACGAGTGGGAAATAAACCCTTCCCTGCAAAATACGAATCCTCAAACTCACTTTAAAACAAAATCTAGTTTTTGGTTCATTAAGTATTACGGCTTGGTGGCGCTAGCCACCACCCGATCTAAAGGGTACAGCCATATCCATCCATCCATCCATGTAGCCACCTTTTGTTTAGTTCTTGCTATGTTCACTAGATGGCGGTCCTTGTAGCTGATGATGCTGATACGGACATTGGGCCTTAAGTCTAAGAAGACTTTGAGAGAGGCAGTAAGCAAAATAATAATCAATATTGAAGTCCCCGATCGATGGAAACTTAGCAGGATGAGCATGATCTATAAATAAAAGAGGGACAAAGCTGACATAAACAACTACTGGCCTATAAGAGTGACATCAGAAATCTAGAGCTGGCGATGCAGATTATAAAGGAGAGACTTCAGGCATGAATTGACGACGAGGGGGTGCTGGCGAACTACAGAAGGGCTTTCGGAAACACAAGAGGTTGGAATACAATCTGTTCGCACTGATGCGGTGCATCGAAATACCAGGAAAGGAACACAGGCTTCCATGGCTAGCAATTTGGGATATCAAGGGAGCGTACGATAGCGTGGTTCAATGGGACTTGTGGGGAATACTGGACACACTAGGTCTAGAAGATGGAGTTACTCATCTTTTGAAGGATATCTATGAAGGTAACAAGGTATTAATAAAAAGGGAAAAACAGGTATCCAAGCCCGCAGAGGTAAAACGGGGTTAAGGCAGTGGTGGCCTCTGTCATCCTTGTTATTCATGATGTACCTACAAGGATTAGATGCCAAACTAGAGGGAAGCGGTCCTGGCTTCAACCTCTCTTTCGTCAACCAAGGAAAATTCAATGACAAGGCACTACCAGCATTGATGTACGCAGATGATACAGTGCTGATGGCCGACAACAAGGAAGATTTGCAGATATTGACGAACATCTGCGGTAATGAGGGAGATAGGTTAGATTTAAGATTCAGGAAGCAAAAATCAGCAGTCATGATTTTTATAGATAATTAAGGTAGTGAGCTTAGAATACAGGAGGTCACGCTAGAAATAACAGATAAATACAAATATCTGGGCTTGTAGACAAGCAATGGGACCGAGTACCTTAGGGAACACGAAATTTACGTGACGAATAAAGGTAACAGGAATGCAGCTGTGACGAAAAATGGGGCACTGTGGAATTTCAATAAGTATGATGTTGTGAGAGAAATATGGAAAAGTGCATGGTTTCTGGTCTGACGTTCGGCAATGTGATTTTGTGCATGAGATCGGAAGTTCAAGCAAGATTAGAAATTAAGCAACGTGGAATAGGCAGGCTTTCTTTAGGAGCTCACGGGGATACACCAAATCCGGGAGTACAAGGTGATATGGGTTAAAGATCATTTGAGGGCAGAGAAGTTAGCAGCAAGATAAAATGGAGAAACGATTGAGAGAAATGGGGGAAGAGCGTTGGGCTAGAAAAGTTTTCAGCTACTTGCACATGAAGAATGTCGATACAAAATGAAAGAAGTGAACCAGAGAACTGACGGGTAAATACTTAGAAAACAGCAGGGGGCCAAACCAAAAAGAATTATCGGTTAACAAGAAGGGGAAGGAAACTGAGACCAATGTGTGGAGAATGGAGAATTGACATGATTAGGAAGTCCGCACTAGAGATCTATCGAACTTTTGAGCAGGAAATTACCAAGGAAATGATCTATGATAATACTCGAGGTAGTTCTCTACTGTTTGAGGCAAGGACGGGAGTATTGTGAACCAAGACATATCGGGTCAAACACGAAGAGGTAGACACGGTATGCAGTGCGTGTGGAGAGGAGGAAGAAACTGCCGAACACTTGATAATGTTCTGTAAAGGGCTTCACCCTACGGTTCAAGATGATGGCGCAGAGTTTTTCAAAGCACTGGTGTTTAGGGACAGGGAGGGGAAAGTAGGCATTCAGCGGGTAGAATTAACTAGAAGGAGGTTATCTGGTTGGTGGCTGAGGTCAAGGCACGTGTGAAAGGTATACCCTTAGCTGCAAAGTACGGGTCCTCAACCTCACTATATAAAAGAAAAAAATAAATCTAGTTGTTGGTTCACTAAGTAATACGGCTTGTTCGCATTAGCCACCTTCTGTTCTAAACGGTACAGCCATGTTCATCCATCCATTCATCCGCGAAAAGATGCAAGATGTTATAAACAAGACGGTGGCACTTGTAGTTGATGATGAAAGATGCGAGGTGTTATAAAACAAGAATGATGTCATGTATGGCGCGTGTCATTATTGGAAGGCAATCGTTCGATTTGGTGCGGCGACGTACGTTAGGGGGAGGGTTGTAAAAAAATCGAGTGGGAAAGAAGTACGAAACATTCACGATTTACCACGTTTACCTCCGGAGCTTCGCCCACTCATCATCATTACCTTCACGGATATGGTGGCACTTTTTTTCCGTTTGCGGGGGCGCGGCACCCAAACGAGGGTGCTACAACTCTTTAATTGGCTTAAAAAGAATTCGTTGGGAACTTTGACAACGTTTGCGCATTCTATACTGCCCAAAATAGCAGAAGATTATGTAGAAGATAATGACCAAGATGATGATGCGCAAAATAATGGAGATGCTGCCGCGTCTGTGATAATGCTTCAATAAATGCGAAGCATTTTTAGCGAGCTTTGATGACTTTGAGCATATCTATCTATCTATCTATCTATCTATCTATCTATCTATCTATCTATCTATCGATCTATCTATCTATCTTGACGCATACGACTTCTATGGTAAGCATACTTCTCTACTCGTAACAAAGAAGTCATAAAATGTATGTCACAAATGTCATGATATACATTTCATAATATTGAAGCTCTTGCAGTGGTTTTATTCACATTACATATTGCAAAACTGGTATGACATGACTGCAAGGCGAACAGAAGCGATAGGTTCTAACTTGAAAATCATGCATGCGCGTCATGTAACAAGACTACATGCCACGCTCATGATGCGCTCGTGGCCGTTTCGCTAGCGTCACACTTACCAAACTTGGTATTACGGTGCGTAAATGGATAATGAAGGTATGTGACTGGTACAAACATGATAGCCATGAGGTTCGTGTCATGTAACAACATGACTACATGTCACGCTCATGATTCCCTGGCAGGCCATTTCGCTAGCTTCACTTATATCAAATTTGGTATTACGGGACGTGAATGGATGGTAAAGGTACGATAGTGGTGCAAACATGATGAACATGAGATGCGTGTTATCTAACAACACGACTACATGTTACGCCCATGATGCGCAGTTGGCCGTTTCGCTAGCTTCACTTGTACCAAACTCGATATTACTTCAAGTGAACGGACGACACCGGTAAATAACACTTACAAAAAATGCCACCATATCCACGAAGTGAATGATGATGAGTGGGCGAAGCTCCGGAGGTAAACCTGGTAAACCATGAATCCTCCGTACATTTTGCCCACTCGATTTTATTGCAACGCTCCCCCTAGCGTACGTCGCCGCACTATATCGAACGATGACACGCGCCATATGTGGCATCATTCCTATTTTATAACACCTCGCATCTTTCATAATCAACTACACGTACCGCCATCTAGTTTATAACATCTTGCATCTTTTGCACGGACGGACCGACGGACGGACGGATGGACGGATGGATGGATGGACGGACGGACGGACGGACGGACGGACGGATGCGCTCACGGCCATTTCACTAGCTTCATATGAGCCAAATTTGGTATCATGGGACGCCAAACGATGATGAAGTTAAGTGACTGGTGCAAACATAAAAATAATGAAATGGGTGTCATGTGAGAACGTGACTACATGCCACAGTCAAAGGGCCAATGAATTTAGTTGTGACGCCGTGCGCGTACTCGCCGGCGTTCATTACGTCGCGTCATCCCAGCGTTGCCACACCAGGCGCCGGTTCTGCTATATATTCTCAGGCGTGCGCCGCGCTGCAATTCTTTGACGCATGCGCGTTGCAGCGCTCTGTTGCTTTGATGCATGCGGGTTGCAGCGCGTCTGGCGTCCCTCCGTCACGAGAAGAGGGAGACTCAGTGTTGTTTGGGTAAGTCATCGGCGCGAAATGCAGCATGTCGGATTCTGCGCCGGTTGCCGTCACCACGCCGACGAACGCTGGTCGTACGTTGCGTCAGACTATAGAGGGCTCACGTTTTGTTTACGTAGCGTCGCTGAGCCCAGCGTGCGCGTGCATCAACGCTACATTGGAGTTTAGTGTGCCCTTCTGGATACGCTCACGGCCGTTTTGATAGCTCCACATATTCGAAATTTGGTGTTGCCTGACATCAATGAGTAATAAAATATGTGACTGGTGCAACCGTGATAATCCTGGCACGCGTGTCATGTAAGAACAGCAATAGATACCACGCACGTTGCCTGCCATTTCCGTAAGGAAATGGCAGGCATACAAGGCTCTACATATACAAAATTTGGTACCACGAGAAGTGAATAGATGACGAAGGTAAACGACATATTCAAACATTATAATCATGGCACGAAAGTCATGTACGGCATCATTTACCTCCACGTCGTAACGTTCTGCTGATTTTAAAGTGACATATCAACATTTCTCGATTACCACTGTGCGTGGGATCAGCCAATTTTTTAGGGGCGAAGCTCCTTAGGGCGTGGGCTGTGCGTCCCCTGTAGCCTGTATGTAGCCACCTTTAGTTCAGTTCTTGCAGCGTTCACTAGATGGCGGTACCATCCCCTGTATGTAGCCACCTCTAGTTTAGTTCTTGCAGTGTTCACTACATGGCGGTACCGTCTCCTGTATGTAGCCACCTGTCGTTTAGTTCTTGTAGTGTTTACTAGATGGTGGTACTTGTAGCTGATGATGAAAAGATGCAAGATGTTATAAACTAGAAAGCGGTACTTGTAGTTGATGAAAGACGCGAGATCTTATAAAATAGGAATGATGTCACATATGGCGCGTGTCATTGGTTGAAGGCAATCGTTCGATTTAGTGCGGCGACGTACGCTAGGGGGAGCGATGTAATAAAATCGAGTGGGCAAAATGTACAGAGGATTCATGGTTTACCAGGTTTACCTCCGGAGCTTCGCCCACTCATCATCATTCACTTCGTGGATATGGCGGAATTTTTTGACCCTGTCTTCACCTAGCGTTAGGTGCACTCGCGCTTGGTGTTTCGCTGCAACACGGTATTCAAGTCAAGCCTGCTGTTAAATGCGAAGCATTTCTTAGCGAACTTCGGCGACTTTGAGCGTATCTATCTATCTACCTATCTATCTATCTATCTATCTATCTATCTATCTATCTATCTATCTATCTATCTATTTACCTAGCCAACTACGACTTCTAGCACTCCTGGCTGTTTCAATATTGGTAATAATACAAAACTTGGTATGGCATAACCTGACTGTGTGAAGAGCATATTGAACAAGTCACCAATATGAAAATACGATATGGATGTCATGGAAGTCGTGATTTACATGTCATGGTGCATCTGCTCTTGCGTTGGTTTCGTTCACATGGTATGCTTCAAAACTGGTATGGTATGACATAATTGCGTGGCGAACACAAGCGACAGAGCCTGGCGTGAAAATCAAGAATTTGTGTCTTATATAACAACATGACTTAATGCCACGCTTATGATGCACTCGCGGTCGTTTCGCTACCGTCATATGTATACCGGAGTTTGTATTACGGTACATGAATGAACGACGAAAGTATGTGGCTGGTGCAAGCATGATAATCATGAAATGCGTGTCTTGTAACAACATGACTACATACCACGCTCATGATGCGCTGGCGGTCGTTTCACTAACTTCACTTATTACGAATTCTGTGTTACAGAATGTGTATGGATGACGACAATATGATACTGGTGCAAACATGAAGAATATGAGATGGGTGTCATGTAACAACATGACTACATGCTACGCTTATTATGCGCTAGCGGCCGTTTCGCTACCTTCACATGTACCAAAAATGGTATTACGTGACGCGAACGGACTACATAGGTGAATGACGCACCCAAACATGATAATCACGACAGTGATGTTGTCAAGTAACAGCATCACTACATGCCACAATGATGATGCGCTCGTGGCCGTTTCGCTAGCTTCACATATGCCAAATTTGGTATTACGTGATGTCTACGGACGGCAAGGTATGTGACTGGTGCAAACATGGTAATCATGAGGTGCTGTCATGTGAGAACATGACTACATGCCACAGTGAAGGTGCCAATACATTTCGGCGTGACGGGGTGCACGTGCTCGCCGGTGTTCATTACGTTGCGCCATGGTGGCGCTGCCACCTCAGGCGCCGGAACTGCCACATACTCCCAGGCGCGCGCCGAGCTGCGTTGCTTTAACCCATGCGCCTCTCAGCACGTCCGGCGTTCCTCCGTCATCGGTGCGAAATCGGCATTGAAACGCAACGGCACGAAATGCAGCATGTCGCATTTCGCGCTGGGTACTGTCGGGCCGCACCAACAGACGCTGGTCGCGCCGGTCACGCCTGGCGTCACACTATAGAGTGCTCACGTTTTGCTAACGCAGCGTCGCTGTTCTCAGCGTGTGCTCGTTTCAACGCTACATTGGAGTATACTGGGCCCTTCGTGCGGCGCTGGGGGCATTTTGCTAGCTCCATATATACCAAATTCGGTGTTATGGGACGTCAATGCATGACGGCCCGAATGGACGGACGAATGGACGGACGCATGGACGCACACATGAACAGATGCACGAATGGATGGAACCATGCGACTTGATGGAAACATATGACTGGTGCAAACATGATTATCCTGACACGCGTGTCATGTAAGAACACGGTAACATACCACGCTCATACCTTGCTAACGGTCGTTTCGCTATCTCCACATATACGAAATTTGATATCACGTGACGTGAATGAATTACGAAGGTAAACGACACGTCAAAACATGATAAATATGAAACGTAGTCATGTACGGCATCATATACCTCCACCTCGTAACATTGTGCTGATTTCAAAGTGACATATGATTGATATGTATGGTTTAACGTCCCAAAACCAGCATATGATTATGAGAGACGCCGTAGTGGAGGGCTCCGGAAATTTCGACCACCTGGGGTTCTTTAACGTGCACCCAAATCTAAGCACACGGGCCTACAACATTTCCGCCTCCGTAGGAAATGCAGCCGCCGCACAAAGTGACATATCAACCTTTCTCATTCGTGCTTTGCAAATCATTGATTTCCACTGTACGTAAGATCCGCCAATTTTTCATTTCTTTATTTATTGAATTACACATACTGCAGCAGTAATGACGCCAAGGGAGTAGTGGGTATGCAAAGATACACAAGAATATAACTAAAACACTGAGCATAACGCATACAGGTAACATAAAAACAAATTGGCAACTTATCCACGGAGTGAATGACGGAGAGTGGGACGAAGCATTCGTCCGTCCATTCGTTCTTGCTTTCGTCGGTCCATGCGTCCGTCTGTGTTACCATCCATGCGTACATCTGCCCATCCATGCGTGGGTCTGTTCGTGCGTCCGTCGTTGCGTTCGTCCATGCATCCGCTTCTGCGTCCTTTGATGCGTCCATCCATGCATCTGTCTGTGTGTCCGTTCGTCCATCTATTCAACACTAAGTACCACCATCTCGCATCTTTTCATCATATATCCCCCATATAGGAGCGCCGCCATCCAGTGGACATTCAAAGGACTAAACGAGAGGTGGCACACGCACACTTTCTTACGGCTTGCGCTTCGGGTCTACTTCCGACCTTTAACCACCTCAAGTTCATGGTATATACTAGTTGACTGTAGTCAAGGCACTGCGGCCCAACGCTCCCTAAACCTTTCTGAAACCAAGGAGGTTACGCCCAGCGAGTAAAACGTAGCAACCTTTTCCTGTCACATAGTGCTCATTGTACATGCCAATGGCTGCTAATGGGGATTGAAGCGTGCGCGTTAATTAAAGTCGAGTGCTCTTGTTTATGTTTACCCATTAGCAGACATGAGCATGTACATTGAGCACTACTTTTATTGTTCAATAACGCACAGAAGAAATCTCCCACTGGCGCCATCTTGGAGGTTAAAGTGTAACAATCGTTACACAATACGACTACGAGGAACGAACGGGTGCTGCTATGAAAAGCTTCGCCCCTAATACCATCATGCGAATTACTCAAATAACACATCAGCACCTACAATGATGACATGGATACAAATAACGCCGTCTTACCGAATGCGAGAGCTTCCTCGTTCAATGTTTTCCTTAAAGACTTTTCCTTCTATAACCTGCCTGCTGCCAGCGTTTGTTGGATAGATGAAAGCCCCAGAGTACTTTTCTGTTGGCGTTTGTGCGACAGGACTACCAATTGCAATAAGCCAGCTGATACAGCTTTGTCTTTGACGCTGTAATTTCTATGCGATCAGGCTGCGTAATTCTTCTAGGATATATGCTCATATGCAATCGGGTGTCTGCCCCTTCAGGACGTCTCGGCGGTGCAATTACGTATCCCGCCTTTTTGGCCCCAGAACCCGCAATTTTGGATTCACTTGATCAAGGCACTGTTTTTGCTGTACCGCATCTACTCGGGAAAGACACGCTACGGCCACGTCGCCTCAGTCTTCCCTCCTGATGTTGCCATTGAGCTTTCCAACATCTTCTCCAACCCCTCAGACACGATGACATATCAGCACCTTAAGACCAAAGTACTGGAGCGATTTGTGCCATCTTAAAGCGTCCGCCTGCAGCAACTTTTCGCCGAGGGGGATCTTGGTGACAGGCATCCCTTCCAACTACATTGCTGAATAGGACAGCTTCTTGGGGAGCATCACGCCACAACCCGCTCAGCGGTGCTTCGCGAGCTCTTCCTCCAACGCCTTCTAAGCCGATCCACCTCGTCCTCGCGGTGGCTAGTGACCTGAGCCTCGACCGACTGGTGGAGCTCGCCGATAAGGTTCGTAAAGTGACCGCCTCAACCATGAACGCTGCTTCACCACCAACAGACTCGGTGTTTGTGCGACTTGAGGCCCCGATCGATGAACTCGCCACCTCAATTGCTGCCCCCGGAGCCTCCTCCAGGAGACTCATTCGGCTCGTTGCAGTCACCGAGTTCCAGCCCTGCATTTCACTGCTGGTACCACTGGCGTTTCCTACAGCGAGCCAAGAGGTGCAAACATCCCTGTTTGTGGCCTGGAAACGCTCGCCGGGATCACTGACAGCGGCTGTGATCCCCTTCCTCATCCCAGCCGCCTCTTCATGGTATCAGACCAGCTATCCGGCGCCAGGTCTCTTATATATACTGGCGCGGAAATAAGCTTTGTGCCCCGACTAAGGCTGATTGGTCAAAGTCTCCCGGGCAGTCACTTCGGGCTGACATTGCATCTACAATAGCGACGTATGTACTCCGATCTCTCACTCTTGACTAAGGCCTCCACTGCATTTTCCGGTGCGTTTTCGCCATCGCAGGCGTGATTCAACCGATAATCGATTCGGACTTCCTCTGATATTTTGATTTCGACGTCAGCGTGTGGCGTCACTGACTCGTCGATGGTCAGACTCGTCTCTTTATCTTATCTCTGGAGTGCTGTCAGGGCTCAAGAGACAGAAGGATTGGACGTGTTGGTATAACCAGATAAAGAGTACTTACTAGCGCCAACGACGGTACAGGAGGGGACAGGAGAAGAAACGAGACAGAGCGCTGAACTGCCAACAATTTATTTCTTGCGAGGGTTTTCGCTTATATACAGTCACCAGTCGCAACAGTCATGCGGGAAACACAATGATAATGCATAAGTACATCACTCCGACAAGCAAAGGGACAACATTTCCTTATAGGTGAGCACGACAGAAGGGCTGCTAACACAAGCATCTTTCAATGAGCAAATTTTTTCGTTCTCTGTGATCTCGCGTGGGGTGCGATCCCCTCATCTTGCAACAATAGCACGCTCTGAAAATAATGGCCGGCGGCCACACGTGCTTCGTTGAACGGACCACCATCCTTGTTTATAATGATCCACATTGTAGATATTTTCCTTCAGCCTCTCATTTATACAACGACCTGTTTGACCAACGTAACACTTTCCACACAATAACAGCAGCTGATACAGCACATTGCAGATGCAATCTCTAAATTTATTTGCATGTTTTGTAGTGCAACCGAGGGTGGGTCTGGACAGTGGAACGGACAGCTTGCACAGGTGACTCAATCTTTTGAGGGGCCGTAAAGGCTACCTTCACATTAACTCGGTGTGCCACTTTCTTAAGATTGTGCGCTATCTTGTGCATATACGAATTCACGGCGAAAGCCTGCATAGCTGTGATAGGTTGGACAACGATATCGTTCCCTATGGCCTGAAGTTCACGCAGCAATAATTCGGCAACGGAAACTTGCACGTGGTCGGGGTAATCAGCCGACGTCAGCCTAGAAGATTGCTCAACAAAGCTTTCCGTAATCTTATGCACACAGGATTTTAGCAAAGCGTTCACGAAGCAAGATTTTGCGATACCTCGCTTAACTAATTTAGAATACACGGAATGAAATGGCAACACATGCTTTCCACGTGGTTGATACATCCAGCAAGTGCGTCCATTATTCTAGAATAGCTTTAAGTCAAGGAACCTGATTTCACTATTCTCAGAATGTTCATGAGTAAGCTCAAATTGTTTGAAACCATTTCGCATCAGGTCTAAAACTGCAAGAGCGTCATTCTTATTAGAAAGTTCTAAGAATTGTGAAATCAGGTTTCTTGACTTTAAGCTATTCCTGAAGAATGGACGCACTTGCTGGTAGTATCAACCGCGTGGAAATAGGCCTTCACTGCAGGAAATAGGAAATAGGCATTCACTGCAGCACGTGCGGCTGCCGGCCAATATTTTCAGAGTGTACTATTGTTGCAAGATGCAGGGATCGCACCACACGTGAGATCATAGAGGTAGAAACGATTTGCTCATTGAATGATGCTTGTGTTAGCACCCCTCCTGTCGCACTCACCGATAAGGAAAAGTTGTTCCTTTGCTTGTCGGTGTGATGTACTTATGCAATAACATTGCGTTCCGGGCATGACTGTCGCGACTGGTGACTGTATTAAAGCGAAGACCTTCACAAAAAATAAATTTTTGGTAGGTCAGCGCTCTGCCTTGTCTGATCTCCTGTCCCCTCCTGTACCGTCGTTTGCGCTGGTAAGCATTTTTTATCATGTCTTTGCTCCTATGACCATTCGTACGCTGATACCTTCCTCATCGTTTGAAAAAATCTTGGCGAGTTTCCCGGAATTAACCAAATCATGCAACCTCACTCAGCCACCGAGACATACGGTGGCACGCCCCGCCGTGGTGGTCTAGTGGCTAAGGTACTCGGCTGCTGACCCGCAGGTCGCGGGTTCAAATCCCGGCTGCGGCGGCTGCATTTCCGATGGAGGCGAAAATGTTGTAGGCCCGTGTGCTCAGATTTGGGTGCACGTTAAAGAACTCCAGGTGGTCTAAATTTCCGGAGCCCTCCACTACGGCGTCTCTCATAATCATATGGTGGTTTTGGGACGTTAAACCCCACAAATCAATCAACATACGGTGGCACACCACATCGTCACCCCAGGTCCACCAGTAGCCGTTCGACCATGTCGCATGTTTAGGGACCACTTAGTGATTGCCCAACGAGAGTTTGATCACATACTTCAACTTGGCATTAGAGGCCCGTTATCAAGCGCATCGGCTTCTCTGCTTCATTTAGTCCAAAGCGTGATCGCGGTGACTGGCATTCTTGTGGAGACTATCGAGCGTTGAACGCCAAGACTTCCACGACAGCTATTCCCTACCTTACTTCCAGAATTTTACATCACGCATGGACGGCTGTATCATTGTGAAGGACCTTGTGGACCTTGTTAGGTGCACCACCCGATTCCCGTCGTGGCCGCTGACATACCGAAGACCATTATCACTACATCTTTTGGTTTATCTGAATACGTGTGGATGCTTTTCGGACTGCGCAATTCAGCTCAGACCTCTCAGTGGTTCATTTCAGAGGTCACAGAGGGCCTCCCTAGTGTGTTCGCGCACCTTGATGATGTCCTCATCTTCAGCCGGATGTCTTGAGAACATGGGCAGCATCTCCATGCTCTGTTTCAACGCATACTGCAGTACGGCCTCATTGTGAACGCCTCAAAGTGTATTTTCGGCGCAGCTGAGCTCGAGTTTTTGGGCCATTACATATCATCAAAAGGTATACGCTCTCTGTGGGCTCACATCAAAGCAATGCAGCAGTATTCACGTTTTACAACAGTACGCCAGTTACGCCAATTCCTAGGATTTGTCAGTTTCTCCAGGCGTTTTCTACCACATTACGCAAAACTGCTTCCACCACTCACCGAACTCCTTTCTTCACCCGCCGGCCCATTCCCTGCAATTTCTTAGTAGTCAGAAGCACAGGCTGCCTTTACTGCCGCCAAGACAACGGTCGCCAACGCTGTGCTTCTTATTCATCTGAGCAACAACGTCCCTACTTGGTTGATGGTATACGCAATCAGCTCTGCCGTTGGAGCTGTCTTGCAATAGTGCATCGTCTCCGAGTGGAGACCCTTGTCCTTTCACTTTTAGAAGCTACTTGCTGCTGATACCCACTACAGCGTCTTCAGCCGATAGCTACTAGCCATCTTATCTGCAATACATCGACACAGAGGGCCATATTTTGGAAGGATGCTTGTTTTTTGTACTGACAGATCAAAAGCCAGTGCCGTATGTATTTCGCACAAACTCATCCAAGTATGTGCCCCATGAACTATGCCATTTCACTTATATCTTCGAATTCACGACTGATATCCGCCATGTGAAACGCGTCGACAACACAGCCACGGATGCCTTTTCTCGTATAGCCGTGGTTTACTCTCCATCTCCAACCATCGGCTGGACCTCATTCTCCTCCGCGCTGCAGAATGACGAAGAGCTCACGGCTTTTACAATGAACGCTCGTTTCTTCCGACTACGCCTGGTGCAACATACAGTATCACCTGAGTCATTGTGGTGCGACATCTCGGGTGAAATTTCCCGTCTTTTTCTTCCTGCTTCATTTGCACCATTTTCCACTCCTTACATGACATCGGCTACCCCAGCATTCAAGCTACTCAGCGTCTTCTCACCCAGCGCTATGTGTGGCCGCGCATCAACGGTGATGTGCGTACTTGGATGCCAACGTGCCTCCCCTGCCAGACGACAAACGTTCAACGTCAAGGCAAGACGCCTTCGAAATCTTTTTTTCCACACAAAGCCGTTGTTTTGACCATATACGTTAATTCATTTTGGGCCCTCTACGGATGTCTCAGGGATACCGTTACATACTTACCATGGTGTATCCTTTCACACGCTGGCCAGAGGCTATTTTCATTAAAGTCATAACCGCCGCGACAGTTCTCCGTGCTTCTATTTTTACGTGGATATCCATTTTTGACGTCCTGGCACCATGACAACACACCGTGGACATCAATTCAAGTTCATGTTGTTTTCTTGTCTTGATCGCACCCTTGTAGCCAGACATTACTGTACCTCTGCTTATCATCCCTGCGCCAACGGCATGGTGGAACGCCTTCCTCGGCAACTAAAGATCGCCCTGACCACACGCCTTCAGATGACGACTTGGGTTGACTCCTTGCAACAATGCTTCTAGGTTTAAGGGCTGTCATCCGGGTGGACCTAGAGTGCTCAGGAGCAGTGCTGGTGTATGGAAGTTCTCTGAGGCTCCCCGGAGATTTATTCATAACACCTCAGCTGCCAGCCAAACCGCAAGAATTTATGAACTGCCTCCTGGACAGGGTGAAAACTCTCCGGCCTACTGCACCCCGAATTTCCGACAAGACAATATTTTCCATCCTGCTCTGGTCACAACAACACACGTTCTCGTGCTCTACGACTCGGCCAGACTTCTTTTTACACCAGTCTATGACGGGCTATTCTGCGTTCTTAACCGCACTCAGAAACCACCCCTCTTCTTCAGAACGGCCGTGAAGAGATGGACAGCTTGGCCCAACTTAAGACGGCGTACCTTGAGACCGCCATAGATAAGCCTTTCATTTGCGTCTGGCCTCCCTTTAGACTGCCAAAAGCGTTTTCGTTTGGGCAGCACGCAAATCGGTGAGCGTGCGCTTGTAAACGAAAACAAAGACGGCGCTTGGCAGTGGCACGTGAGGTGAAAGCTTAGGTTTTGTTCTGACGACGATTGTTGATCAGGCCTCTCTTGTCTTCGTTCCTGTGGCGTAAGCCTACAAGGTCGTAGCAGCTCTGTGGGCTAATCACGTAGACCAGTGGCGAATTTTAACGCGAGAGCGTTAGATATCTCGTGCCACAGAAAACCCGTCGCCGGTGTCGGCCCCGTTGGTTGTGAGCGAAAAATCGTTTGTGTGTCTGTGACCGAAAAACCAAGCTACTGAGATAGCCGTGAGAGGTCACTACTTGTTTACGCGTGCACGCGCGATCGCATTAAAAAAAACCGTGCGTTCGAAGAAAAAGAAGTGCTCAACGTGACAAGGTGTGGAAGTTTCTTTCCCCTGCAACTATTTCCGGCTTAGCTTCCAGCGTTTCCAGCGTTTTCGTAAGGACGAGAAAAAAGATAATGCAATTGCAGCATGCGACAAACCTTTGTAGCTCCACTAGCACTAGACGGAATCTTAAACTTTTTGTGGCGTTAAGTTCGTGATCCAATGGACTCTTCCAGGGAATTCATTCCATGGTTACTTCAAAAAGTGTTTCAGGGCCTCTTTAACGCATTTTGTTCGACAGTTCTCGCGACAAAAACGAGCCCATTCGGCAATAATAGCGCACTCTGGTCCAATCTACGATGTGGGTGTTTGTGTGCGTGCGTGTGTATGTAAGAAAACATAATAATAAGTATGCCCTTAGCGGTTAAAGGGTGCACTAGGCACCAAATTGAACGCCGTTCAATTTGGTGCCTAGTGCGCCTTTCACGAACAACGAAATGAACGCCGTTGAGCACACGCTCCGCGTCACGTCGAAATGTATTGGCGCCTTGACTTAGGCTTGAAGTCATGTTCTCACATGACACGCATCTCATGATTATCGTGTTTGCACAAGACACATACCTTCGTCATCTATTGACGTCACGTAATACGAAATTTGGCATATGTGAAGCTAGCGAAACAGCCGCGAGTGCATCATGAGTGTGGCATGTAGTCATATCTTTACATGACACGCACTTCGTGATTATCATATTTGGATGTGTCATTTATCTATGTCCTGAGTTCGCGCCATGTAATACCGAGTTTGGTACATTTGAAGCTAGCGAAACGACCGCCAGCGCATCATGAGCGTGGCATGTAGTGATGTTGTGATATGACACGCAACTCATGATTGTCATGTTTGCACCAGTTACGTACCTTCGTCATCCATTCATGTACCGTAATACCAAATTTGGTATATGTGACGCTAGCGAAACGGCCAAGAGCGCATCATAAGCGTGGCATGTATTCATGTTGTTACATGACACTCATGTAATGATTTTCTTGTTAGGGTCTGTCGCTTGTGTTCGCCTTGCAATCATGTCATACCATACTAGTTTTACAACATGCCATGCGAACGAAACCACCGCAACAGCTGCAGGACCATGAAATGTAAATCATGACATTCATGACATACATATCATGATTTTCATGTTAAGACTGGTGAAATATGTTCTTTATGCAGTCATGTTATGGCATACCAAGTTTGGTATCGATAACATTATCGAAACGACCAGGAGAGCTAAAAGTCGTAGGCGGCTAGATAGATAGATAGACAGATAGATAGACAGATAGATAGACAGATAGATAGATAGATAGATAGATAGATAGATAGATAGATAGATAGATAGATAGATAGATAGATAGATAGATAGATAGATAGATAGATAGATTTACAGATAATATAGATAGATAGATAGATATATAGATAGATAGATAGATAGATAGATAGATAGATAGATAGATAGATAGATAGATAGATAGATAGATAGATAGATAGATAGATAGATAGATAGATAGATAGATAGATAGATAGATAGATAGATAGATAGATAGATAGATAGATAGATAGATAGATAGATAGATAGATAGATAGATAGATAGATAGATACGCTCAAAGTCACCGATGTTCGCTAAGAAATGCTTCGCCTTAATAAACTGCAACCGCTGTGGCACAAACGACGTTTTTGTTGACAAGTTGGCAAGCGTAGAGATTCCTCGTGATCTCGGGAACCCAGACACAAAAGAAGGCGCTGACACTGATGATTAATGTATATTTCTCAGCTCTTTCTATTCTGTATTATCTGGCATACCTCTATGTGCTGTCCGAATATTTTTGGTAGTTATGCGAATGTTTGTCTTTTCTATATCTATATACTATTGTTTATCGAATTGGCTTACTTAACCCTCCCCATAACTTTTAAACGCGAAGGTGTTTAATACAGGGGTATACTTAGGCACCGTGGCGTATTTTCATCATGAATGTGACGCCATAAAATATTCCCCAACATATTGCAAAGAAAAAGAAGAAGAATGAAAAGTTCCACAGCAGGGCATCGAAACAGTGACCTCGCACTCTTAAGCAAGCGACGCTAACGAATATGCTGCAGAACAACCCATCTCCAACGTTTAAACAGTGCACAAATAATAAAGGCATGTACCACTGTCGGTCGTAAGAGCTCGGCAACGTCAGTGTGTTTCCGTGCCCAGTAGCTACGGGCGCACGTCGGACAGGGGTGCTGTGAAGGTCATCAATGACTCATCAAGGACTGCGCCTCCACATTGAGTGGTCGAAGTGCGTATGGACGGTTTCAAGATTGCAAGCGGCTGTACCCCAGAAAACGTCCGGTCACCTCATTTACCAGCTCCTATTGTAGAAACTGAAAGCACGTTTTCAAGTTCTTTTTAAATGTAAGGAAAGACTCTCTTCAGTGTTTCGGATAAAAGGAACGTGCGAAAGTTCAAGGGAATCTCTCATCAAGTATAGATAGCTCAAAAAAACATTCAGTTGGTTATAAGTTGCCAATTAAAGAAAAAAAAAGTGTGGAAAATCAGCAGGCTGTTTTCTAAAGTTTTTCTTGCCCATCGAGGCTACTGAAGCACATCGCTGGAAAAAACCGGGTGGCATGAAGGGTCCCTGGCGCAAGCGCGCTTATCTCGGGATTCTGGCGCTTTGTATCTCTTGTGCTTCTACCTCAAGTTTGCTTCGAGGTTACAGGTTGCTAAAGAGAGCACGAACGACGTTTTCCTCGCGGCCCGTTCGCTCACTCAGAAAACGGCCCCGCCGCGGTGGTCTAGTGGCTAAGGTACTCAGCTGCTGACCCGCAGGTGGCGGGTTGAAATCCCGGCTGCGGCGGCTGCATTTCCTATGGAGGCGGAAATGTCGAGGCCCGTGTGCTCAGATTTGGGTGCACGTTAAAGAACCCCAGGTGGTCGAAATTTCCGGAGCCCTCCACTACGGTGTCTCTCATAATCATATGGTGGTTTTGGGACGTTAAACCCCACAAATCAATCAATCACTCAGAAAACGAGCACGCTGCTCACACACGAAGTAAGAATTTTTACAGTTGTTCGCGCTCATCCTGTGCGTCTCTATGCGTTCCTTTTGTGCGTCGTTCTTTATGTTTCGGAAACGGGATCAAGGTTTCGAGCTGTGAAAGTTGTTTGTGCGCACTCATCCTGTGTGTGCTTCTTTCGTGCATTCTTTCTGCTTGCAATGTCACTGCAAGTTTTGATCGGCGTGTCTTTTTTTGCGTGACAATGTACTCAGTTACTGCAGCATTGATTCCTTCGCCTTTGTGTCGACACAATGATTGATTGTGTCGCCTTTGTGGCGACACAATGCACAATGACTGCTCAACTTCCTCTTCGAGGACTCATTTTCTTGTCGCGTTATACTGATTCCTGAAAAAAAGGGAGAACAATTTTTTCGCCACACCGATCATTCATTCTCGATTAGTTTTTTAACTTCTTTCTTCGTTATGTAGTGGTGTTCTGACCAAAGCCTCTCACAGGAGACGAACGATATGAAAGTTGCATTCCATTTTCCAGGAACAATTTAGAGCGACCACCGTCTTGGATTTGTCCGTTTAGTATACAGGGTGTTTCAAGAAATATGTCTACTATTCTTTAAACAATACAGAAATGAGAATTCTGCATGCTGCCTGTGCAGTATACCCTTTCATGTGGCAAAAGGCGTCTTCACAAGCGCACAAACAGCAGTAGCTATAAAAATTCCCCAATAATTGTTTAACCAGGGCAAAAATGTGGTCCAGTGAAATAGGCTAATTCAAGCTCTTCCTCCAAGTAGTCCATATTCGCTTTGAAATTCCTCTAGGGCGGCTACTGGTAATCACAGCGGAGCGATAAAATATGGGTAACTTAAGAACAGAAACCGAAATCGACGCACAAAATAGCGTTGAAGATTTAAATGTAGGGTTTAACGACCCAAAACCACCATATAATTACGAGAGACGCCATAGTGGAGGGCTCCGGAAATTTCGACCATCTGGAGTTCTTTAACGCTCACCCAAATCTAAGCACGCGGGCCTACAACATTTCCGCCTCCATCGAAATGCAGCTGCCACAGCCGGGATTCAATCCCGGGGCCTGCGGATCAGCAGCCGAGTACCTTATTCACTAGACCACCACGGTGGGGTGCACAAAATAGCGTATCTACCATTCACTTTGAAAACACCCGCAATGACGGCACTGTTTCCCTCGCTGTTATCAACCATCAATCTACATATTTCGTTTCGTTGCAGTGCTTTCCTTCCACAGGACCGCTTATCGACGCTCGCTTATCCTTCTCCGCTGATGCGAAGGAAATACTGTCATTAGGAAGGGCATTCTCTCTGTTATTGATGCGCTGTTTGATGCGTTTGTTTGGTTTCGCATGCTAAATTAGTCTGCTGTTTTCACTCCGTGGTGATTACCAGTGGCCGCCTTTAAGAATTTTTAATGTGACTATGCAGTATACACAGCAAGGAGTCGATTTCACTTGCCTGGCTGAACCGCCTATTTCCCCCGGTTAAGAGGTTAATTTTGTACACTCCAATATATACTACCGTAAGGAATCTGAACATTTATTCTTCCATAATAAAGGGAACGGCACGGGCCGTACGATGATACTTCCTTTCTGAATTTTTTATTAATAGTTGACACATTCTTTTAAACACCCTGTATAACCACCGGAAAGTGGCTTTTCAGGTCACATTTCACGATGTGCAATGTTTTTTTTAAAACACTTCGTTTCTTTTCTTTTCAGCTGTTCTGCTTATTCCTTGTCAAGCAGTTCATTCTAGGCAATCACTATAGCGCTAAATGCAGTATTTATGGGGGCACACCGTATACCATACCTACAGTTTCCCTGACTTACAAACGGGAGCTTGGCTATGCAGCAAGAACCATGCTCTATAGACTGGTCTGTGGAAAGCCATAAGCTGAATCGTTATCGACCATTTCCTCTGCCTCATACCGGCTTGTTCTGTGGTTGGCACTGCGGTTCCTGTCTACGATAGATCCTTTTTTATTGATCCATGAGAGAAGAAGTTATGTACAAAATTCCAACGGATGGGTCATTAGCGTCCCAATGCGAGCAAAGTAAGATAAAGAGGTAGACAAAAGAAGTGATGATGGGAATCTGATTCCATACCACAGGTCTCCAGGGTAGGAAAAAAACGCCTAAGGGTAGCGGAGGACGCCCTCTGAAGAACTCGGAGGTGAGTCCTTCGATATGAACCTCAACGTCGTTTATAACAAGTGCCCGGGGATTATTCGTTGCACTCGGTGATCACATCGACAACATCCCAGAAGGCATCCCTTCTTCCTTTTTCCTCCTTTCCTGCCACTGCGTGAACCATGATATGTTCTTTCAAGCGCCAGGGATTCGGGTCTCTCTAAAAAGGTTTAAAATGTTTTATAATGTCCGCACGACACGAGAAGTCTGCTTCAACTTTGACATTTCTAAGCATTAAGAGTGTCAGAAGACGTAATATCAATAAATGATCGAAAAGCAAATAAAAAAGGAAAGGAAGCATGCAACGTGGTTGGCTGCAGTCTTGTTACGAAAAAGTTCTTCGGGTACAGCTAAGACTTAATAGGAGCTTCTGAGCTTGCGCGCGTTACATTTTTTGCGAAGAACTAGCTACCTCTACAGCAGTGGACATTTTTACCGAAAAAGAAAAATAAGGCTTGCATCGATGTTTGTATGAAAAGGACCGTATGACATAAAATGTTGAAGTATTTCGCGGAAACATTTCTGAAAATTTGGCGCCCACTGATTGGTGAATAAATGAAGAAATGCCCCACGTATACATTTTCTAATTTCTGACATTGTTCAGACTGCAGTAGTGACGCTAAATATCAATCTTCCTCGGCTTTTTCAGAAAAGCGATTCGAATAGTATGACTTACATTTTTTTATATTGCTGTTGCAGGCTTAGACATGGTAGGCCCGAAAGAGAAAAAAAAAACGTCGGCAAATACATAGAACTGCGCATTTACGTGAAAACAGGAACTCACATAAATTCCTAGCTTTCCAGAACTTTTTCAGAAGAAAGGAAGGAATTAAGCCTCCATGCTTGAAGAAAGACTGTGATATTCATACGTGTGGCTCCAGCCAATCGCCAACGCATGCCATTGAAAAAAAATTACATTCTTCAAACGTGAACAAGTACCCTTCCGTGCATCTGCACTATCAAAATGGAGAAATTGTTCGAAAAGCCCATTTTTCACAGGAACAGAAATATCAGGAGCGCTCATCTACCTTACTGTGCGTAATCTTACTCGTCCAGTGTATATAATAAACACCTAAAGTAGGTATTCAGGAGACTTGTGTAGGCTCTTTCTCACAAAACTTGAGTTTAGTATTGACTTTACTTTTATATTATACCACTTTTTACTCATTTCTTCTATCCCTTGTGATGATTCTTGCTATCATTCATAAATATGTACTGAAACGGTGTTGAAGCCGAAGAAGATACCAAATAAAAGAAACACCAAAAGTGACCTGTCCGTTTTTTTTTCTCTTTTTTGTTTTTTGACACTTATGGCGAGTCATCACTCGCACTGGCGACATCCTTGGTTTTAACAAAAAAAAAAAACTAAGTTATGCATACGGAGTCCCTTCTTCGGCAGTCTTTGCAAGATTGAAATCTAACGCTTCAGAAAACAACAAGCAAAGGCAGCTGTGGTATTTTAGGCGCATGTGAATGAGACTACTCAAAAAGTTAAGACGGCGCTCAAGACATGCGGCAGCCATCATCTGCAGAGATTCTAATTCTCAAAAAGAGGCAAAAACAGAGGACGCTGCTTCTATTCAGAAGCCCCCTTCTAAAATTCGAATTTATGATGACGGGATACGTTGATCGAAGAAAACATAGGTGGGTGTAAAACAGACACATGAAAATTTAAAATACACAAACCGTGCAACAGCAGAAGTGAAGGATTGTGGAACTAGTCTGGTCTTTGTATGTTGATGCTAGGCTTTAGCTAGGTAATACTAAGTTAATTCTACGTTGATTCATCAGTGAAGATAAGTTGCCGTTGCCCCACACATGTTCAGATGTACGTTCTTTGCAGATATTTAGTCTTAGGGTACATTTAACGCAAAACTACCTTCACCTATATACCGCAGGGACCATAGGCGCCTTTATAGAAGTTATCGATGCTTAGAAACAAGGAATCCTTAGGCTATGTCATGCGAGAGGAGAATAAAAGCATACAACGAGTAAAAAATTCAGGATTCTAAATTCTAAAATATACATGGAGAAAAATAATTGCAGATGCCACGCACAGAGGGAATCGATGTTATGCGAAGCACAAATAAAAAAGGTTGATATGTCACATTGAAATCAGCCCAACATTATGACGCAGACGTAAATTATATAGTATATGACCTCCCTGTCATGATTATAATCCTTGCACCGGGAATTTGTGTTGGTAGCGCATTCACATCACGTTATACTATAATAAAAGTGGTGTATGTGAAGCAATGGTAAAACAGCCGCGAGCGCACTATGAGCGTAGGATGTAGTCATGTTTTACAGGGTACGCATGTCATGATTATTGTGTCTGGACGTGTCATTTACCTTCCTCGTCCGTTCACGTCCCGTAATACCAAAGCTAGAATATGTTAAAGTAGCGAAACAGCCGTGAGAGCGTCATGAGTGTGGCATGTTATCATGTTGTTACATAAAACGCATGCCATGATTTCCACAATAGGGTCTGTCACTTGTGCTCGCCATGCAGCCTTGTTATACTACACCAGTTTTGCAATATGTTGTGAATGAAAGTACCTCAAGAGCAGCAAGACCATGAAATGTACATGATGACAATCGTGAGAAACATTTTATTAAATTTATGCTAGGACAAAACAGTTATGCTCCCAATATAATCATCTTATGTCATACTAATTTTGGTATTGATACCATTATCGAAACGGCTAGTAAAGCTAAAAGTAGTAGGCGTCGAGACCATATATAGATAGATAGATAGATATATAGATAGATAGATAGATAGATAGATAGATAGATAGATAGATAGATAGATAGATAGATAGATAGATAGATAGATAGATAGATAGATAGATAGATAGATAGATAGATAGATAGTTAGATAGATAGATAGATAGATACGGTGAAACTCGCCGAAGTTCACTTCGAAATGCTTCACAATTAAAAGTTTCTTGTTTTCTTACTTCTTTAAGTGCGAAGCATTTCTTTGCGAACTTCGGCGACTTTGGGCGTATCTATCTATCTCTCTCTCTCTCTCTCTCTCCCTATATATATATATATATATATATATATATATATATATATATATATATATATATATATATATATATATATATACCCCACCGCTGTGGTCTAATGGCTAAGGTACTCGGCTGCTGACCCGCAGGTCGCGGGATCGAATCGCGGCTGCGGCGGCTGCATTTGTCTGTGTATTTTTGTTTGTCTCTTGTTTGTCTGTTTATTTTTGTCTGTGTCTCTTGTTTGTCTGTGTAAACAACTCTTGTTTGTCTGTGTATTTTTGTTTAGCCATGCCAAAACAGTTGTATAATTGGAGCAAAAAGAGAAGTCCTCCTACGTGTGCCTAAACACGCCAAATGAAACTTCTCGTTTGAATGAGGCTACCTGTGTTGACGACTCTAAGCATTTCTACTTCCCTTTCCTGCAAAACCAATCAACTATATTTGTTACATATATAATTATACTAATAAACGTAGAATTGTGATATCTTTAAATGAGCAGTCGAGTAAACCAGAGGTAACCATTTCACACTACAACAACTGTGAAAACAACGAACATAGTCGTTTCTTAGTAGCTTCCGTTTACACTTGTAGACACGTCATCCATATGATGCTGTTATACGAATATCACCTACACCAGTACTCAGCACTGTACGTTCGGTTAGAAGGTACAGTAAATGTACTCATTGCAAAAACGGCAGTAGATAATATAAAGGTTGATTGATTGATTGATTGATTGATTGATATGTGGGGTTTAACGTCTCAAAACGACCATATGATTATGTGAGACGCCGTAGTAGAGGGCTCCGAAACTTTCGACCACCTGGGGTTCTTTAACGTGCACCAAAATCTGAGCACATGGGCATACAACAATTCCGCCGCCATCAGAAATGCAGCCGCTGCAGCCGAGATTTGAACCCGCCACCTGCAGGTCAGCAGCCGAGTACCTTAGCCACTAGACCACCACGGCGGGGCGATATAAAGAGAGGCCACATTGAGAATGCTATAGAGAAGAACGCCACATCTCTACACATTACCCGTATAATATAGGTACAAATTAAATGACGAACACGAAGACGACTTGGAGAATTAATAATTAACAGTTTGATGTTGTGTATCATATCTAGTCTGCTTCGGTGTGTCAGTGGCTAGCGTGCTCGACTGCTGACCTGTATTCCGCGCGTTCAGTCGAAGCTGCAGCGGTCACATTTAGATGAAGGTGTAATGGTAAATGGCCGTGTACTGTTCAACGTCTGTGCAAATTAACGAACACCAGGTACTCACAAATTCTGGAGCCCATTCTTGGGCGTCTTCATAAACATATCTTTGTTTTGGTGCGTGAAACCCTACTTCTGAATAAGTTTGTTTTCTTTTATTTGTTATCTATGGTTCGCAACATTGTTCTATGAATATTTAAATAACTTAATCAGTTCACAGTTTCCCAAATGAAGCTAGCCAATCATTCCACATTATAATGCATCCTTTATATAGTGCCACGTGCTTGCGGCAAGAAAGGCTGTGGTAGTTGTGCATGCGCTGCGAAGGACTATGTAAATGACTAAGGGAAAGAAATGGCTTGTGCGTTTTATTGAAAAAAGAGACCGACCGACCTTCTTGTTATATCTTTACCTCTGCGGCAAGACCTCTGTTTTGACATCGTGGCACTGGTGGAGGTGCTGGAGCCTACAACCCGATGCAGGACAGTCTTGCTCGGACCCACTCACCTAGTCGAGAGACTCAACTCTTCGTAACCACTCCGGTGCACTGATTCTGTCAGCACCTACTAGGCCTAAGTACGGAGCCCACACGCCTGTTCCGTCTCTTACCGGCATGAGAGCTCTTATCATATTCACGGGTGTCCTTCCATCACAGACAGCTCTTCCCTCTTAGTTCTTGAACATCCTCGCGTTCCTGAAAATGTCCGTGGAGAAGAGTATGAGGATGTCGAGGACTGGCTTGAACAGTTCAAACTCGTCGCCGTATCCACATACCCACGTGTCCTAAAGGCGTTCAACTTTCAAAACTGGCACAATAATGTACGCCGCGCGGCAGGCAAAGTGGCTAAACATAAAAAAAGCAGTTTGATATTGACTATCGCAACCAGGAGCGAACCGTGATCGCTAATAAATACAAGTCGTATGGTCAGTTGCTTGCTTGATTGTGAATCAAGTGTTTTTTAATGAATTACTCAAGGGCCTACAGCATTTCCGCCTCTACCGGAAATACAGCCACTGCAGCTGGGATTCGATCCCACGACCTGCGGGTCAGCAGCCGAGTACCTTAGCCAATAGACCACCGCAGCGATGCTCCAGAAAATGGATCAGCCGTGTTGGACCTGTAGATTGGCCTGATAGGTCTCCAGATTTGACTGTGTTATACTTCTTTCTATGGAGATACATTGAAGACTGTGTCTACACCAAAGCGACGACCACGCCACACAGAATGAACTCAAAAATAGCAGATGTGTGACACTTAATTACTCCAGTAATGATGCGACACGTGACAGAAAATGTGCTGACTCAGTGTTGGTTGTGAAAAGGAGCTGATGGAGGGCTGTTCGAGCACGCTATATAACTGCCCATGACTTCTCAATAGAGGCAATTTCGAATCCAATTAAGCTGATTTATTTTTAATACCTTCTTTTACTGTTATTCAATAATTAGGGATTAGAGCACTGCACAATTTTCATTCGTTGTGCTTATTTGTAGCCCCGCCGCAGTGGTCTAGTGGCTAAGGTACTCGGCCGCTGACCCGCAGGTCGCGAAATCGAATCACGGCTGCGGCGGCTGCGTTTTCGATGGAGGCAAAAATGCTGTAGGCCAGTGTGCTCAGATTAGAGCGCACGTTAAAAGAACCTCAGGCGGTCGAAATTTCAGAAGCCTTCAACGACGGAGTCTCTCATAATCATATGGTGGTTTTGGGACGACGTCACATATCAATCAATATGTTTATTTGTATGCATTTCGCTCTAACAGCCAACTACTAAACATGATATTTTAAACGAAGACGAAGTACGAGCGATTCACTTTCGAACCCACAGCAAATCGTGCCTTATTGCTTGCAAGTATCGAGAACAGCCAACGCATGTTATACGATAAAAATATGACGACATGATTCCTTAAAGTTTTGCCGTTGTGCTTTCTACAGTAGCATTTCTTCGTCATAATGTCACCCTTTATCCCTCCGTCATGTTTATTGTTAGCCTGAAAAGAAGCGAAAAAAAAACCCACTGCTCCGTTCAATACTTCCCACTGTCTCGTATCGTTTTCACACAAAGCGTCTGCATTTTCGTCGAAGCCTTCTTTATGTATCTCATTTTTTTCTCTCTTATTTGTTTAACGGTACCATCATACCGTCGCTTAACGTCCATCGTAGTCACCGGTAGCCTGTTCAAGCGACCTTCGTGCATGACCACTCTTTGACAGTTTTACGAACTTACATTTGAGGGCACTAACAATGCCCCGCTTAGACGGCAATCACGCGGTATTTTCTAAATTTTTGTGCACTCTAAATAAAGGTGAGAAAAAATTAGCCAGCGCAGCTATCTCACTGCAGATGAAAAATTTTGTTATTTCTGGATGAGCGCTACAAGTTTTGTATTGAAGATTTTTCAAAGAGTCACTATTTAAAAAGCTCATTAAGTAATTTTTATCAAGTGCCAAACTTGGCGAATTGCAAAAAAGTGTTCTGACCTACTATATATGGTTTAGTACCATACTGAGTTTATTGTGGACTTGTAGCGCTTATGTTTATTTGGTTACCACTCTGTGCTTTTTAGCTGAAACACCCTGTATAATGAGCTCACTAAGCACTCCTACCTTTCCAGAACAATTTTCCCTCCACCTCACGAAAATCTCACACGGCACCAAGCATTAGGTCTATTGCAAATCCAGACGTACCTTACTTTGAAAATGTGAAACATCATTTAGCCTGTCGTACAATAAAGTAATCTGTGCCCACATTGTGGGGAAATAGCTTCACTAGAAGATATGCTTCGATAGTGTACAAAATTCGCCTATATACTGAACATCACCTCTTCCAGATTGGAGGCGGAAATCCACAGCTCGTCCTTGGCAGGTGAGCTCTGGGCTGTCCACCAAGCCCGCGAGGCGGCTGAAAAGCTCTACATCTGAGTCCCCACGTGAGAGTGGCCCACGACACAGTGATCTGCGATTTATGGTACCCAATAAAATTTTATCAAATTCAATCCAATGCATCTGAATCACCTTGAGCCGCCAGGGCGTCGGTCACCGGAACGCAAGTGTAGCAGCTGAAACGTCACGACACGTGTGTTGCCGTCGAGTGGCGTAAAAAGCTGCGCTCAGTCAGGACCTTGACTTTGCGGTGTGACGGGACCAGACGCAGGTTTAAAGTGCCCCTGAAATGTCTAGTTGTCAGAATTATGATGTGGCACGGTATAGTTGTTCGAAAGTCCCACAGTGAACGCTTGTGGTGCAATACCCCTGTAAGATGGACCCATCTGAACGCCATTTAACTCCCTCGTACTCACGGCAAAGGAGATGGGGTCCGTATTACGCGGCCATTATTACGCAAACGAAGGTAAACAGAGCATTTCGCAAAGAGCGTTAGACGATCTCACTTTGCAGCGGAACGAGGTACTGGCGTCCCCAGTATCTGCAGGTAAGAAATAATTTCGAGCCCTAAATTGCCACAGTGAGTACAATATTACATTTTGGCAATAATAAACGTTCTTTTGTTGGACGACTCATTCCTAACGTGTTTGTGCACATATATACGCGCTCGCCGTAGTGCAGCTACTCTGCCCACAGTGCCTAGCGAGTCGGGCCGGGCGCCACCATTTAAAAATATTTCGTCCGTGCGTGCGGTTGTTGTCGTCTCTGTGTTTGCGTTTACCCATGAGAGGAATGACTGACAGCGCTGCGTCATCGTCACTTGCTTCGACAGCTGCAATAATGAGTAATGGCACCGGACCTAAATAAAGAACAACTTAGAGTGCACTCATGGGGACATAAAACGCAAGAACTTTCGTACACGCGCTACAAAAGCAACTAGCCATCAAGCATGGCCCAATTGTAAACAAACATAACGTTGAGTAATCAAAGTGGACGATTGGGCCATTTGGTGATAGATGATGGAAGTGCACTACGCAGTAGAAAACCCGGAGGGGAAAAAGACAAGGACAAGTTCCGGAAAGTGCAAGCACTTGTCCTTGTCTTTTGTCCGTCCGTGTTCTCTACCGCGTAGTACACTTAGATAGCGTTGGGCACAAAAGCGACAGCGTCGCTGCCGGCATTGCTACAATAGGTAATTTGTTTTCATTTGAAATAGCTTTAATGCTTTGTTCGCTTCAGACCAACTCAATAATGTGTTTTTTTTTAAAAAAAACCGCGTGACGAAGATTCAGAAAAAATAACTACTAGAGATATTAGCATACTTCTGCGAAAATTTAACCGCGCCAACTGAGCCCCCTCATGGCAACCATTACAATCTTATCATTGGCGTGTGACACTCCCACAACTCCATCTCGGTTGAACTCCCTAGGGGAGAATAACGTTGACAGGGTTTAACATAGTTCGGTGGTGGCTGTGTGACAGGATTATTACACGCATTGGATGAACGAAACGTAGCTCTTGATAATTCTGCTTCTTCCTTCGCAATGCTGTGCTCGTCTTCTTTTCTGTCAACGCGTGGCCCTTCTCGCTATGCAAGCAGAAAGAGCAAGGAGCGCCTGTACCTATCGCTCATGATAACTAGGTTTACAAGAGGTAAACGTCTGCCAATGTGCTTGCTTATAGTGTATCTTAATTACATTAGAATGGTCTGAGGCACAGAGTTTGGCAAGCGCACAAATCTTTGGTCGACCATATCAACAATAGCTCCGTTGAATAAGAGAGAGAGCATAAGAAGAAATACAGGAGGGTTAACCAGGGCTCAGCCCTCCATTTATACAGCGATGGGCACATGGCGCAAACATGCACAGAACCTCGTTTGCACCCTGAAGGTTGGCGCCTTTCGATAGGCTCTGCTAGCAACTATATTCTAAGTGAAAAATATTGCGTTAGACTCAGTAAATACAGAAAAATTGGTGGGATTTGCAGCAGCATGCCTCTATTTGGCTTGTAACAAACCCCAGCGCGAGGACAAGGTTTCGATAACTATCGGCGTGTAGGGCTGTCGTTCGTAGGAGCGTGCAGACAAATGGTCTCATCGAATTCAGACTTGCGTCTCGAAGGGCGGAACGATGGAGAGCGGCAAAAATCTGCCAAAATAAAGCACGCAGTGCCCTTGCGTGTTCAGTTATTAGCAAGATGGGCGTTTCAGGAAGCCCGCCCACAGATGTTGTAATGATCGTCGGCGAGAATGAAGTGCCGGACCTTGCAAATGCTTGTGCACTGAGGAAGCATTTGTCATTCCTCTCAAGATTAAAGCTAGGAATTATACTTGACGCGGTCATTATCAAAGTCAGTTTGCTTTAAGGTTTCTCACCAGGCAGACAAAAGGGTATAGAGACCAGGCATAGGTCTCTAAGGGTATAGGTCTCTAAGGGTATAGGTCTCTAAGGAATTATCCGAAGACCTTAGTATCAAAACTCATTGGCTCACGAATAGGCTTCCGTGGAAATTGCTCTGATCAGGGAAGGAACTGTGGTGTTAGAAGTGCACTTTAAGCGCTTTCTCACACCTTTCGTCCTGACAAGCGTGACAGAAGGTGGCGAGGAGGGATGGCACGGAGCATTGAAGTTACGAAAGCACGTGTAAAGACTTTGTCATGAGTGTGATGAAACAACAATTCTCATTCCCGCTGAAACTCCTAAATGTGTGGGTTAACCTAATTGTGTGATTTATTGGCATTCAAAGCACAGCGCCGGCACACGACTGCCCCCCCTGGCGAGAAGCGTTAAATGGGTTTATCGACTCTCACTGTTTGTAGAGGCTAACAGTGAATATCAGGCCGCCTGCTTTTCGAAGTCCAACAGGTAGCACTGGCAGCTACGCTGCAAATATGGACAGGCTTTTTATCAACATAAGGCACCTAATAAAATACTAACTTTTCCCTCCGCTGATAAGGTCTCGTGGCCGCGGACGACTGCGATATTTAAGCGAGATGTTGATACCAGTATCTGCTATGAGCAGGTTGAGTTCTCTTGCCAATCACGAGCGGTGGTTTCCAACGCATTACAGCGAACATGTTTGCAGAGATGACAAAACGCGGCAATCACATGATGCGTAATATCGAATATGAATAAACAACACTCAAACTGGCTTCTGTACTCGGTACAAAAGCACTAGGATACTGAGCGGGAATACATACTGAAATATTGTTGCTTTTTCGGGAGCTGAAGGTCGGAATAAACCAAATACAGTGCTACAACTTCGCTGAAAACTCATAAATGGTTGTCTCTCAGTAGGAACTTCTCGAAAAAGCCAATGTAGAGTACCAAAAAAGCTGTCTGTTGAATGGCGTGGATTGTCTCTCGAGTACACTGAAAAATATGAGAGAAAGTCTGCTGTTACACCCTCTGAGATGTTCCGCGAAAAGGGAACTGAAGACGCTTAGAAGAATTTGGCACCAGTGTTAGTGAACTCGTCAAAGGTGAAGCCGAAGCCTGTAGCCATCAGCAGGCGGGTCGAACTACAAAAACTGGGTGTACCCTTGTGAACAGAAGCAAGGTGGACTGCTCGAACATTTTCTTCGTGGTCAAGACAAACAAGCAGAACATTCCTTTTCGTTCGATCGTGAGGGAATGGTGAACATGGAAAAATGAAGTGAGTTGGTTTTTGCAAAAATGTCCAATTCTCCTTGATGTCAACGACTTGTTTGAAAGGAAGAATTCTCTAGATATCACTAGGGTGTTGCAGTCGAGTTGGCAATGTCTTTTCAATATTTATAGATGATTTGTGCTATTCTGTTTCTTTTATTCATTGTACGAGTCTGTTTCTAGTTACATAAAAAAATGGCAAAGTAGCTTTCTAGAACACAGCTGTTTGTAGTTACATCAAAGCCAACGGCAACGTAGCATTCCAGAACACAGCCGGTGTGGTGGCAGATATTTTTTAGTTATATTAGACTTGTATCTTAACTCCACTTTATAACAGTATGAAGTCAGCTACTACGTACAGAAGCAGGTATATCTATTGCGTTCTGCGTTGCCTGTTTGTTACAGGTTTCGACAAAGCGTTCAACAAAGGGCTCGGCCATGACCAAGTTTTATTTGTACACCGTCATTTATTTATTTATTTATTTATTTATTTGGCAATACTGTCAACACTCATATAGGGTCATAACAGAGAGGACATACATAAAGAAAGTGCAATGTTCATAAATTTTCTTGATACCATGACAACTGATATTGAAAACTGGTATTCTAATAACTAACAACTCAAAGTTCAACTAACGATTCAAGAACAATTCAAAAGTCACAGTCATTTTTTAAATATATGCTACGAACATGAAGTCGTTAACATCACACGGCACTGAGAAATATTGATTTAGCAATCACGCAAACGTGCTTCTAGAGCATTTTCGAAGTCAGTGACATCTTTTAAAACAACAATTTCGTTCGGCAATTTGTTCCACATTGCTATGACATCTAGAAAAAAAGAATATCAAAATGTGTCAGTATTTGTACGGTATGGTTTAATGACGCAATTGTGGTTAAGTCAGGGATTTGTTTTGCTTGGAGAATGTAAATATTTGAGCTTATCTATCTTCAGTTGATCGTGCATTATTTGGAACAATACTTCCAGCCTATATTTATTTTTACGTAGTTCAAGAGGATCAAGGTTGCATCTCCGTAACATCAGTGCGACTTATTCCTTCCTTCGGTACGTTGAACAAACAAAGCGCGCTGCTAGTCTATGTATTCTTTCTAGCTGCTTCTTAAGCGTAACTTGGTGGGGACTCCAAACAACGTATGAATATTCTAGTACTGTTCTAATGTAGGTGGTTTATGTAATATGTTTTATGTCGCACGATGCATCCTGCAGCTTCTTCCTGAATAGATATAACGTCTGATAAGCTTTCGTGGAAACGTTATCTGTATCCTCATTTCATGTTAATTTTTGCGTAATTGTTACCTCAAGGTACTTGAACTGGGCCATACTTACCAACAAGTTCTCAACAATGCTGTACAAAAGGAATGGATTGTTTTCTTTTTTCTGATGTGTGTATATGTAGGTTTAGAATACTTTATTGCCATTTTTCATTTCCTTCACGAGTTTTTTCAATCTTGCAAAGAGTCCTGAATTTTAATTTTGTCGTCTAGTTTGGTATTTGCGGCATTGATTAAGGAGTCACCTGCGAAAAGTTTAGCATGAACATCCTCTTTTGCCACACTACTGGTATCATTGATGTGCAGGAGAAACAATAGTGGTGCCAAAACAGAGTCTTGGGGCACTTCCGAAAGTACCTCCAAAGGTGGTGATAAGTGACCCTCCAGTTTCACTACCTGCGTACGATGTGTTAAATGAGCTTCAGTTCATTTTATTATGAACTAATTTATTCCTGCATGACGCAATTTGCCAAATAATTGGACATGGGATACTTTATCAAACGCATTCACGAAATCCACGCATATCACATCAACCTGCTGTCTTCTATCTATAGCACTCATGAAATCATGACTTGTTTCTATTAACTGGGTCACAGTTGATAACCTCGTCCTGAAGCCATGTTGGTAAGGGTACAGCAAAGCGTTCTGATCCCGAAATGCGAGTATGTGTTTTGCAATTCAGTGTTCAAACACTTTGCAAGCACTGGAAGTGAGTGATACTGGTCGGTAATTTGTCCCCAGTATGCAATTTCAGTTTTTAAATACAGGAATGAAGAATGCAGTGCGCCAATCTCGCGGCAGTGAGTGCGTTGTATAAAATTTCTTAAAGATAATAGTTAGATGATGTGACATACATTCCGCTTATGGCTTCAGGAATACTGTGGGTATATCACCGGGACCACTCAATTTTTTCGTATTTAATGCATGTGAGTAGCTGCTAAAATTCTTCCTCTCTAGCTTTTTCAAGTGTTTTTATTGAAACAGTAGGACACATTATTAAGGCTTCTTCCGTATTTGCTTTAGTTTCTGCCAGGTGAAATACAGACTGAAAAAATTGGTAAAAATGGTTCGCTATCGCATCCTTTTCCGTTATATTACAACTACCAATAAGTATTTCGTCAACTACTTCTTTCATATCGCAAAAATTTCTCAAGAATTTCTTGGGCGAAGATCTAAGTAAATCCCTGAAAGCTTTTTTTAAAGAATGTCTTTTTTATTCAGCCAAAGCATGCTTAAGATCAATTTTTAGATTTTTCAGGGGCACTGGCGACTTGCTCTTTTAAAGCAGTCTCTTAATTTTTCTTTTCTTATGAATTATATCTCGGGTGATCCAATGACTTCTTTGTTTTGTTTACTTTAACATGTAATGAAACATAATTGCCTTTGCAGCCACTTATAACACATTTAAATTCTTGCAATAGCTCGCAGCGCTTCAAGGTGCAGTAAAATACATTCTTCAACAGCAACCTAACCAAAAGGGCCATCTTTTGCGACTAGAGCTAGGTAAGCCTTACAGACACTACGGTTTGTAATGCAGCATGAATTACACAAAAAATGACCCTATCAGATAAGGCACGACTACCACAAAGCGCTCAAGGAAGGTCACGATATTATATTTCAGTGGTTGCCGAGCCATTGCGAAATTGACGACAATAAGCACGCAGATGAAGCTGCTCGATCGGCTCATGACCAGGACCGGCGTACGCCAATGCCACTCTTGAGAACGGGCACTTAAAGGCGACTATAATCACTTGCTCGCCGTATAACTCTCCTACATTTGAATACACCGGGTTTCTCCAACACACACCTGTATTCAGTGGACCCAAACTCGCAACTTCGTTTGCCATCCGGGCTCTCACGATGCGCTGAAACTTTACTGTGTCGCATGAGGTTGAACGCGGCATTTACAAATGCGTACTCTCGTTTCTTTGGAATGGCGAGCACTTCGGCATGCAACATCTGCGCCTGCGAGGAAACGCTTGAGCACATTCTATGCCACTGCCGAGCATACCAGTCTGAACGACGTAATATGGAAGCCAAGCTCTACCAGCTGGATTCACGGCCGCTTACAGCAGAGAAGATCCTGGGACCTTGGCCGACGGTTTTTCATACGCGCAAAGCCACGAAGGCCCTCTTGTATTTCTTGAGCACCGTCAGACTACACAACCGAATGTGAAAGAACAGTGTGAGACCATGCTGTGAAGTTTTGAGCTGACTATTCATCCTTCTCTTTCTTACTCCTCTTTTTTTCTATCTTTTTTCGTTATATTATCCTCCCTTTCCACCTCCCCAAGTGTTTGGTAGCCAACCGAGCCAAGCTTGATTAACCTCCCTGCCTTTCTTCTCTATTATTATCTGTCTGTCCCTCTCTGAAACCAGAGGTGGTCTCGAAGCTTTCAAATTGGACCTCCAAATAGTAAAGAATTGAAGTATCGTCGGCCCTAGCATCGTTTTAACCTTTACTTGTGTACAGCTCTCCACATATTGCGTTGATCGAACAGGCAGCTCAAGGCAGACCATCCTGTGATCCGATGTACCATCTTCCACCTTCACTTTGTAATCGCTTAACTTAGTGAATAGGAACACCAAGTCTAATAACGACCTTGACGTCGGCGTAATTCTGGTATCCTCAAGCACTACTTGCTTCAGATTGTAGGTAAACATGGTTTCCAGCATTTTTTCAGCGTTTACTGGTTCCCCATCCCTGTACAAAAATGTTTGCAGTTTACATGTGGACTATTAAAATCTCCAGTCATTACCAACCTAGTGTTCCCAATCACATGCTCACATAAAAACTTGTTCAAGCATTTTAGGAACTCAGGGGAGCTTGAGGCTGGCCAATATACAACTTCATTAAGGAAAACAGTATTGTCAAAAGTTAATCTGCACCAGACAGTCTCTGGTATTCCGCAATCAATCAATAAAGCATTTAAAGAACCTTTAAACACTATACACACCCCACCTCCCCGTGGGTCTCTGTCCTTTCTAAATATATTCTAACTGGTAGGTACACAATCATTTGGCACATTTTCATGCAACCATGCTACCGTTGTTGTGATTATATGAAGATCGTGTGAGAGCAATCAGTACTCAAGGTGCGTAGTCTTGTTCATTACACTGCGAGAATTGAATCAAAGCAATTTTAGCTATTTTCTTGGTGTCTCAAAAGAGCTGCCTGGGCTATCAGATTTGTTTGACTTAGTTGATACGACGCGATCACTTCGTTTTATTAGTGTCACGTTTGCCCGAGAGCAAATAGCGCTTGCTTCTGACGTCATCTCATGCGTATGAGTCACCGCTTATCTTAAGTTTATTATGCACGGGAACTACTTTCACACCAACTTCCCTATCCGTGGCAGCGCTTTGCCATAACTTCTTTCGTATCTGCACTTTTTTCTTCGCATAGTCGTTGCTTATTCTGATCGAAGTTTCTTCTAGTTCTTTGCAGCTTATAAAGATAGTATCTTTTTCCTTGCCGTCGTGAAATTTCAAGATCACTGGTCTTGATTTATCCGGGTTCATTTTACCAATCCCTGAATTCTTTTGACCATAGTGACTTCTACGCCAAGAACTTTAAAATATTTCATTCACAACGTGTCTCTTTAACATTTGCGCTCTCAGTGAGGCCAAACACTGAGAGGTCATTTCGTCTGCTTCTATTTTCACAATAGATTAAGTTGTCATTTTCCTCTCACACAGTGAACTCAAATTTATCGATTCTACCTTTCATTTCATCTAGCATCGATAGCACACTTTTCATTTTTTCTGTTTTAGCATTGACTTCCGCCATTTCTTTCTTTATATTGTCATTTTTGCTAACCAAAGCATTTTGTTTTTCAAGAAGTTTCTGCAAAAGTTCCATAGTCTTTGGGCGGCGGCTTTTCTCAACGTCACCAGCCATCACCAGCAACAGCAGAGACCAACAACCATTCAAAATAGCACGGCATCTCCGAGGGCACGGCAGAACTAACAAGCATCTATTATCACTACCATACGTAGAGCTGAATAGCAGCAACGGCGTTTTAGACATCTTGCTTGTCAGCCAAGTGCCGCATCCTCTGAAGCCGATTTTCTCGCGCTGTCTCTTTCGTACACTCAATGCTGGTGACGTCACGCCTGCGGAAAAAAGTACAGAAAATGCGCACTCCAAGCTTGCATTCCAGCAGCGTTTCACATTGATGACGAAAGAGCAGCCTTCATCGTCTTCCACAGGCATTCCGACAAAAAACTAAGGCAGCATCTGCAACTAAGGCAGCATCTGAACTTCAAATAAAATGAATGAATGAAAATGAATGAGTGAATGAATAGCAGCAACGGCGTTTTATACATCTTGCTCGTCAGCCAAGTGCAGCGCCCTCTGTTGAATATTTCATATGTTAATTATTTCACTGTCATTTCAAGAAAGCGTGACACTTCCAATTATGACGCCGTCATTGCGTTTGTACCTCATCTATTTCAGCAAATCTTAACACTCTGTCACGAACTAACAAAAGATGACAAAATTCAATTTTTATACGTAGCTCTAACATTATTTTGCAATCATGCTTCCTGAAAATATAAACTGTAATCCCAAAAGAGTTTCTTACCCCATGATTCAGCCAATAAAAAACCATGAAGCAGGCCATAGCTTCCAAGTATGTCATATCGGCATTGAAGAAGTCTTGCATACACTACGTGCAGCCAAGCGCTGCTGCACAGATGGTTAGGTTGAAAGCGGCCGTTTTCCCACATTATGTGCTAACAGCAGTAACGGAGGCAATACTAAAGAAAATAAAGGGTTAAAACTGAAACGTTTCTTCTCAAAGGAAGGTGGATAAAAGGTGTGTAGTTGTATGCTGTGTTCCAAAACGTCACGCTACCCAATAAAAATTAAAAAGAGGCATGGAGTTGTAGTCACTGTTTTTGGATCCTAAGAAGCTTGCAGGTCTGCGTGCACGCATAGGAAACCGCCAAAACAGCGTACAAGGATACGGGAAACGGCATACGAATTAACATACACAGTGCAATGCTGGTTTGGTCTATCAGATTATCTTGTCTTGTGAAAATAGTTATCTAGGACAGACCGAAATATATGTGTGCGTGCGCACGCGTAAACGTGAATTGTCAGTAAAGAGCAATACAAGTGGACACGTACCTATTCCTCGCTAGGTGTGCAAGTTTGAAAAGAAGCTGTAAAATGTTAAGATATTGAGCCGCCTCCACGACAATGTATCCAGGAAAATTTGAAAAGCATACGACATTAGAAAGAAGGGAAGTCAATGTGTCGGTGAATCACCAGTGTTTTTGCATAACACAGAAATGAGACTTATCAATGAGCAGTGTTAAGGCGACATCCTATGATTGCTAAGCTTTTTGTGAAGATACCTTACAGAAAAACAGATGTGTGGTGATGGTTTCTGTGAAACATACATATCAGTGTACTATGATCTGAGTATACTACGCTGTATAAAACACCGACGGGAAAAGGACAAGTACAAGCATAGACTATTGAGAGAAGGTTTATTTATCCCGCACTGCATAAATAATACCTGAAACATAAACAAAAAGAAAGCAAGGAAAGTTAGCAGTTGAACAAGTGACAAACTTCATACACCTGAAGAACGAGGCTAAAAATCTGAATGATTACGTACATGCGCCGTTTTCCAGATATTGAGGCTCTTTATCTACGAGGTCCGCCGATGGTTTTCTCACGCAGTTGTCAAGTTCCCGAGCCGGTCTATCTGCTTCAATAGTCATGTGAGTGCGATCGTCTTGCTGCCTATGCAAAACAACTGCATTTTCAAACACCGCATTTTAACCACACCTGCTGACTTGCTGAGCCAAGAAGTAGCTGACGACGAAGAAGAATTATGCAATAAGCTTTTGCGATCCCCACAATATCCCACAATGGGTATGCGCCAAAGTTAATGGGTGACCAACATGAAGCTTTTGTTAAGGGTTGGAGCATTCGATGGCCCATTTTTTGCGCAATTCGTGTAATCTGATACCTTGTTGTTTCTTTGCTGTTTTATAAAGCTTCATTACTTATATTAACCCGATTCCTTACCCGACATCAAGCCTGCCTAGGGCCAATTTGCCTGACGATAGTTATAGCGCGAGAATAAAACGACGACACAAAGACAAGAAGGACACGTCCTTCTTGTCTTTGTGTCGTCGTTTTATTCTCGCGCTATAAATACTTCTTGTCTTTGTGTCGTCGTTTCGTTCTCGCGCTATAACTATCGTCATGCCATACCAACTAGCCCAAGCTGCCACACTGCCAATTTGCCACGTAGTTCCAAGCCCTGGCGAGGCTCAGTGGTATAATACTGGGCTGGCATGCCGGAGACCCGAGTTTGAATCTGACTGCAATCTTGATGCTTTTAATTACTGAATTCTTTTCTTACTTCGTGCAATAGTGGTTACGGACACCAGCGGCGGCAGCACCGGACAGCTACGGTACTCATGAAGCCGTGTTGTGACCTAATAGCAACTTTCGCTGTAAAACGAGCTTGCTTCGCAATAACGCCACGGCAGAAGAGCTCACACGTTTTTTACTAGCATTCATAATACAAACGTACTGCATAAGCGTGTGAAACTTCTGTCTATGCAGAACTGTTCCTTCCCGAAAAAGACGTGTGCACTTACGATCCTTACAGTGCACGCGTGGCTAAATTACTAGCGTCATCGGAATTCAATTTATTTTTGTGCTCTCTAAGGCACTTGTTTAGGCAACTAACCTTCTTCCCGGCGTATACCATCCGACACGTCACGGAGATTTCAAACACAATATTTAACCCACTGCCAGGATTGTGAGTACTCACCCTTTCTTTATAAGACGATAGTTTTGTTTAAGTTCAGCGATTACAAGGCCCACAATACAGACAGACAGACAGACAGACAGACAGACAGACAGACAGACAGACAGACAGACAGACAGACAGACAGACAGACAGGCAGACAGACAGACAGACAGACAGACAGATAGATAGATAGATAGATAGATAGATAAATAGATAGATAGATAGATAGATAGATAGATAGATAGATAGATAGATAGATAGATAGATAGATAGATAGATAGATAGATAGATAGATAGATAGATAGATAGATAGATAGATAGATAGATAGATAGATAGATAGATAGATAGATAGATAGATAGATAGATAGATAGATAGATAGATAGATAGATAGATAGATAGATAGATAGATAGATAGATAGATAGATAGATAGATAGACACAGCGTTGAGAAAAGCAGCAGATAATAAGGCTAAGAAACGTACTGAGAACATTCATTGTACCGTTTGAGCATGCCATAACAATTGGGAAACTAATGTGAGGACTTTAGTGTGTACGAAAAGGCAACTTGCCGCCGGTTCGGAGCTAATATGCGAACTCGTCATTGCGCACTCGATGGAGTTACGATCTGCTCAGTGGTTGTCACCTCGTCTAGCTAAAAGCTATTTATGCGCATGCAAGCCGTGGGAAGGTTAGTCAGCGTCATGCGTAGTCATGAGGGCGAGTGGGGAATAGTTCACTTTCTTTATTAAGCTGATATGGTGTCGAATTCGCTTGGTTGTGTTTAATGAAGAAAAGAGGCTCTCGACCGAAAAATAGGTTTCTTCATTGTCATTACATTACGTTGTACATGGCTTTGTAAAGCAATGGCCTCCAAGATGTTTACTCAAGTATTGGTAATACATTTGATGCCTTATATGTATGTGGTTAATGCAGAAAAGCCGGAGAACTTTTCTTCAGAAGAAGAGCACGCTAGAGAAAGAAAGGCAGAGTGATAACAGCAATGTAAACATTTGATGTATATGCTTGCAGAAAGGCGTCTTCTTCACGAAATCAACACTAAGGAAACAACCAGTAAAGTTGAGTGGAAGCATCGGCTAGAAGTGCGGACTTCTTTTCGCCACGTCGTCATGAATATTTTTGCAATGCTGCTGCCCTGTACATTTTCTTCTAAAAATTAACTGCGCTGTTGTTCACTGTACGTAAAGCATTGAACACCAGACAAAAATAAACATATAGTAGATATGCTTTAATTCTTGCTTTGACACGTGCTGCTATACATTTCAAATATACTAAGCCGCAATAGTTTCAGATTAAGTAATTACATTACCGTTTTTGGGAAACCTCATGAAAACAAGCTACTTTTATTCCTCAAAACAATACAAACATAAACATAAAGAAACTTGGAACGTAACCCAGGAAAAGCAAATCGACCAGCAGAACTCACTGAGTGCCTATCGCCCGATGATAAATCAATGAACCCTGCTTCCTGACCCTCCCAACCAACTGCTGATCCCGTTTACGGGTGGGGAAGTAGGCGAAGGCATGAAACGGGTGGTCCTCGCGCTCAAGCATAGAGCCTAAGCGCACAGGCGTGAAACGATACAGCACTCCCACTGCAGCAGTTCCACTGGGAAGGCAGAAAAGTTTACGATGTAGGCACCACCGGTAAAATTGCCGAATCCCGACAAAGTGCGCCTGCTGATGGACGTGGGCGTTACCTATGGTGCTCGTTAAATCGAACGCCCGACTCGCTGCTTCGAAGGGAGACCAAAGTTTTTGGTAGTTATCAGCAGGAAAGCTAGAGTTTTGTGCAGGTTACACATGGCTCGGTTCATGACCTCGTCGATCAGCTTGAAACAGAAGACACTGAGACATGTGAGCGGGTAACAAGAAATTTCAACCCAGTTGGTGTTTGGCATATTCATGTAGCAATCAGATCCCGCTCACAAACTTTCTCTTCATTCTCACTAAAGGGCAGGAAACTACATTTACCTGCTTGGCGTTGTTATTCGCTCTCATATATGAATTTAGCTGAATAACCAGGGGTTTGATGTGCAGACTATGTTTAAGAAATGTTTACGAGATACATATTTGCAACAATATCTATCCTAACAAATATGTATATTATCGGATAACCTTGCATTCATAGCAATGAGCAGTACCGTTAAGAAAGGAAAAGAAGACAATCAACCACTTGTACCATGAAGCCACAAGGAAATCAATACGGTTTTCTCAGAAATAAAAGCCTCTTGGTTGCCGGCCCTACCGCAATGATCTAGTGGCTAAGGTCTAGTGGCTAAAGGCTAACGCCTTTCCGGGGCGGTTTCTCTGCCAACTGAGCTAACCAGGAAGCCAGAAATAGACAGCGGGAGGGCGAATCAATCGAAAACTCGAAACACATGGACAAAGGTGTTGGAAGTGAGATGAGAATGAGATAATATAACTCATTTGCAACAGTACCGTTTATATGTAGAGACTGCTAAAAGGAAGTGTTTGAAGGAAGTTTATATCTAGGAAGTGCTAATTTATAGCAGCTTTACTTACTTTATTTACTGGCCACGCACAGCATCACTATGACATGCATCAATATCATTATATTCTGGTTATGGAAATGGTTATCCGTGAATGTCTTTATGTTCAAGTATCGCAGTGCTATTCCATATGTTTGAAGCTGGAAAGATATTCTATGGAAACAGACGCTGAAACTATGGAACATTGCCAAAATGCTCAATTGCTAATGAACTCGACTGCGCTAGTGTACATACGTATATTCTAGCCGCACGTCACACTGTATTACCTTTCAATTTCCCAGTTTTCAGTGATAGCTTAATTAAACTACTCTTGAAATCGCGAAAAGCACCTCTTGTACTCCAGACGTAATATCACACATCGTTTTCATGGAATCACGTTGACAGTATATGCCGCGGAAGCACTTTGGAGAAATGACATGAACGCAATGCGTGGCGCCACGAATGCGTGGTGAAAAAAGAAAACAAATATAAGGAAGCCCAAATGACCCAAAACACCCAGAAAGAGACAAGACTTACACGTTTACACACTAGATTTTTGTGTCTCTCTTGCAGCTACTTCTTTGCGTTGGTTATGTGATGCAAGCTGCTAAGAAAGATCTAATCGTGAGAGCACCGTTTTCACGTGGACCATAAAAAATGAGTTTGTCTCAAAAGTAGGTTGCCGATGAAACCTCTTGCCGTATTCTTATAAAGGCCTAGTATTTCTTGCTGATTACAGCCCTGCCGTCATTCTGTGATGATATTTGTGCACTTGTACCTCGTATTTCTTGTCTCCTATGCCCTCCAGACAGTTTGAAAGTCCCTAGTAATAGTTAGGTTTTCACGTTACGAAAATCAAATTCGACAGATATGCCAGACGAAAGGATATGAGCTTAAATTTCACGTTGGGTGGCATGACAAAAGGACTCCTTGCCCTACAATAGCGACTGTGCTTAAACATTTCCGCAAAGCGAGGGTAATGGCGCAACCTCTGGTGTAGAGATCGCAACATAGTCGTGCGTGTTCCACGGGAGAAAAGTGGCGCACAGGATGATCATTAGCACCCAGAAGACAAAACTCACAAAAAAATCCAATACTGTAACGAAGTACATTGTCATTACACTAAGCTTACGCTGTGCAAATGTTATTAACGGAATCTCAAGGCTACCGGCAAAACAAGTTTTTCATTAGTTTCACTTGCAGCGTCAAAACATTCGAGTCGCAAATCTATTACGAGTCCGACAGCTGAGTCAACCACGTGAAAACTGGAAGCCGGGGACATTGTTAGAGTTTTTTATTGTCGCAGGAGTGACAACAGCTATTGCCTTCATTTAAGGTTGGTGTAATACAATATCGCGGTCTTACCTCCTTTACACCACCAGGCCTGTGTCAGGCGTCACGACCTCAAAAGATTCTTCGATCAAGACCAAAGCATCGCAGCCATAAATGACAGAAAACCTTAGACAAAATATTATTGATCGACCTGTTCCAGTTCCCACTTGCGCGTGCCACGAGGTGGCAGCTGAAGGCGGGTGCTCAGTGTTATGGGCGAAAACTGATGTGTCTGTTACTGAATGACCAGCGCATTTGGTGGACTTGTTCCCGTAGCTGTGTCATACGGTTCAATTCTTTTGACAACTGTTTAGAGTCGTAGTTCTATTACGGTCATTCTGTACATCGTATGTGCGTGATCATTGCTGAGAAAGGTCGATTTAATCAGTTGTCATTGGTTGACTGTAATGTGGCAGTGAAGCGGTGCGTTTGCGAATAATTTTTATAATAAAATAAACCACGACATACTATTTAAAATAATTTCACAGGAAGAAGCAGCTAGCCAAAAAATGATTCGACAGACCGCGCTTTCTTGTTTGCCAGTCGTGGATATATCCACTTATGGACATATACCAAGAAGCAGAAAACGTGCTTATCAGGCAACATAAGAAATAAAAATAAGCCTGGACGAGAATGTAAGAGTGACCGCCACTGGCTACTATCATAGGCCAAGTTTCTACATGGAATCAACTGCACCAGACTTCACAGGCTATGCAAGCAGCGTTGCCAGTCGCGGTGAAAACATTTCCCAGTGTTAAAGAGAGCTGACATACATACTTATTTATCAACACTTTCACATGTTGAAACAAATGCAATCTGTACAAGAAAATCAGTTAGTGAAATGGCCGCCAGCACACTATGAGCGTAGCATGTAGTCGTCATTTAAATGACACGCATATTATGATTATCATTCCTAAACCTCTTATATCTTCGTCGCCCATACACGTCATATGATACCAAATTTAGTATGAGTGGACCTATCGAAACGGCCATGAGCGTGCTATGAGCGAAGCATGTAGTCATGTTTTGCATGATACACATTCCATGATTATCCTGTTTTGACGTGTTTTTACCTTCGTAGTACACTCAAGTCACGCAATAGCAAATTAGGTGCATTCGAAGCTAGCGAAGCAGCCGCGAGCGCATAATGAGCGTGGTATGCTGTCCTGTTCTTACATGACATGCATTTTATCAGTATTTTATTTCCACCAGTCACATCTGCGACATCCATCCACGTCACGTCACACCAAATTTAATATAGTTTAAGCAGAAAAAATCACCGCGAGCGCACCATGACCGTAGCATGTAGTCATGACTTATACTACATGCATGTCATCATTTCCACGTTAGCATCTGTCACTTATGTTCGCCATGCAGTCATGTCATATCATACCACTTTCGCAATATGTCATGTGAACGAAGCCATCGTAAGAGCAGCGAGACCATGAAGTGTGAATGAAGACATTCATGACGGACGTGTCATGATTTTCCGTACCACTTTTGGTGAAGGTCACTTTATTGAAACGACCAGGAGAGCTAAAAGTAGTGCCAGCTAGATAGATAGATAGATAGATAGATAGATAGATAGATAGATAGATAGATAGATAGATAGATAGATAGATAGATAGATAGATAGATAGATAGATAGATAGATAGATAGATAGATAGATAGATAGATAGATAGATAGATAGATAGATAGATAGATAGATAGATAGATAGATAGATAGATAGATAGATAGATAGATAGATAGATAGATAGATAGATAGATAGATAGATAGATAGATAGATAGATAGATACGATTTAAGTCGCTGAAGTTTGCCAAGAAATGCTTGGCATTTAAAACTCTTTACTAGCCTGTGGCTGCTCCGCGCCGCGGTGGTCTAGTGGCTAGGGTACTCGGCTGCTGACCCGCAGGTCGCAAGTTTGTATCCCAGCAGTGACGGCTGCATTTCCGATGGAGACGGAAATGTTGTAGGCCCATATGCTCAGATTTGTGTGCACATTAAAGAACCCGAGGTGGTCGAAATTTCTGGAGCTCTCCACTACGGCCTCCCTCATAATCATATGGTGCTTTTAGGACGTTGACTCCCACATATCTATCTACTAGCCTGTGGCTGCAAGAAAAGTTGAAAAATACGCCGAGGTTAAGGTGAGTGGGACAAGATTGGGAATGAATGTGAACCTTAAATGTAGCAACACTGTCAAGCCATGGGCCCTTAAAACTCTTTACTAGCCTGTGGCTGCCCCGACGAGGTGGTCTAGTGGCTAGGGTACTCGGCTGCTGACCCGCAAGTCGCAGGTTTGTATCCCAGCAGCGGCGGCTGCATTTCCGATGGAGACGGAAATGTTGTAGGCCCGTATGCTAAGATTTGTGGGCACGTTAAAGAACCCGAGGTGGTCGAAATTTCCAGAGCTTTCCACTACGACGTCTCTCATAATCATATTGTGGTTTTGGGACGTTGAACCCCACATATCTATTTACTAGCCTGTGGCTGCAAGAAAAGTTGAAAAATACGCTAAGGTTATGGTGAGTGGCACGAGATTGGAAATGAGTATGAACCTCAAAGGTAGCAACACCGTCAAGCCACGGGCCCTGCGAGCGTTCGATAACTTTTTTATTCACACGTGAGCTAGCTGAAGCCGAAATTACCTTCTTTCAAGTCCCTCACCCCACGGATTTTTCCTAGCTTCAGGGCACTGGTACGGCTTTCACTGAATAGCCGCCGTAAGTAATGCATCGCTCTCTTTCTCTTTACTACTGAGCTCTATTTAGGAGCTCTGCACCTCCCACCAGTTTTCCTGCCTCGTAAACCTCCACCTTCACACTATGCTGTCAGGCCGTGCTCTCTGTTGCGTGTCTCGCAGTTGCCCTAAGGTGTGAAACCTTACAGCCAGAAGAGCCTTCGTTAGGCGCCCGGCACCACACAATTCAGGCTAATCGATGCACCCTCATGAGCCCTGCCAGTCGATTGTTGCTTCCCTTAGGCGCAATGCGCCAATTCTTCACGTCTTAGCGATGTGTTTTTATTTTTGCTTTTCGTTGTTGTCAAATGAAGATATAACCCTGTATGGGCTGGCACTTCCAGAGAATCGGATACTGCAGTGAATGACGTGGCTATACAGAGTAAGAAAAGGATAAGGACGATAGAGAGATAGGTAGGTTACTTAGAGGGCATCGCCAGTTCACTCCACCATTCTCTGTCAGAGAAAGAAAAGTGTGAAAGTGTGAAGAAGGCTCTAATATCAGACACACAGCCCTCAAACTTACTCAAGTGACTTCCATTGTTTCGTCTCGTCACCTCAACTGCTAATGCGAGAGATTTTTGTGCGAAGACAAGGTAATACCAAATTCTTATGCGCCAAACGTTTTCATTATTGTTTCGGTGCGGAAATCGTTATATTAATTAGCGACCATAGTGTTCATATTCTATCATAAGCCTCATGAATTGATTGGGTGAAGTTCTGACTTACTGAACCTTTTATAACCCGTGTTCTTGGTAAAAGCACAAATCAATAAGATGCACTTGAAACATGCTTTGTAGCTGAAATTGTTCATATGGCTTTGTGGCAAAAAAGAGCGTGAACATGGGGATCAGGAAATGCAAACTGATGTGACGTTGCATTGCAAAGCGTATTTTTTGTTTTGTCTGTTCAAACTTTGGGGACCTCGAATTTGCTTTTGAAACAGCTGGGCATCCAGCTACATGTGCACGCAGTAAGCTTCTTTGTTTGCTTCATCAAAGCATCTTGTCAATAAGCTTCTCTTTCTGGTATTTGGCCTTTGTGTGTTGTTTTGTTCGCTGCCCCGCCGTAGTGGTCTAGTGGATAAGATACTCGGCAACAGACCTGCAGGTCGCGGGATCAAATCCCGGCAGCGGCGGCTGCATTTACGATGGAGTTGGAAATGTTGTAGACCCGTGTGCTCAGATTTGGGTGCATGTTAAAAAACCTAGGAGGTCGAAATTTCCGGAGCCCCCCACGACGGCGTCTCTCCTAATCATATGGGGGTTTTGGGAGGTTAAACCCCACATATAAATCAAGTTTTTGTTCACCGACAATACATACTGGGTGCCTCAAAAAATGTCTCAAAAGTCCCCAAAATTACAAAAATGCAAGTTATGCGATGACTTCAAAGTAGCTTCTTCTGCAGCTCCAGTATTTCAAGATGATACAAAAACACGAAGTCAGCATAATTAAAAAATTTTCAAGTGGTTACAATTCATTCTTAGGAGTAAAATGGTTGTGCCAAACGAGAGAATTCAAGTCCTTCATTCCAATAACCTATTATATTGTCAAGATTTTGAGAATACGGCTCCTGTTGAAATTTACAAGCAATGACATTCACCCAAACGCAGCGGCTAAAACGAAAGAGAAACGCTGACGAGCTTAAAGGTCGTAAAGCGAAATGTTCAGAATGAATGAGAGACTTTATTTGGACCATCAACCGAATTGGTTCTGGGTGTTCGCCAGTTGCGCTTGCGCTTGTACGCCTGATGACAAATCTGCCTCAGGAACACAAACCTCACTTGTGTAATCTTTGTCTTCAAAAGTGGGTCGTTTACGCCGTCTGCTTGCGCGCTCATCGGCTCTGGGGTTTCAGTCTCACTCTCAGTTTAGTTGAATTTTATTCAGCTGCAAAATACTGGAGGCCGCTTAGTCTTCATATGAAAACTTCATAGGTTTCTTCGCGTGAAGAAAGTCAGTGCTCTTGAAAGAGTTTAAATAGGAGATAGTTGGTTCATGACAGGCCAAAAATCCTGCAAATACAGCTGGAACATGCAACCGGCCCTTCACTGAAGAGAAGCAATTACGCAGAAACGTGATATGGTTAGAGCCCCTACGTCACCACGACACCCGTAACCACGTCACCTGTTGAAAGATTGAGTACACAATAATTTTTTTATCATTACAACACCAAATTTCTTGTCAAATAGAGAGCCTAATTGTGTGTTCATACTCCTTTGGTACACACGTCGCATCAGGTTAACGTCAATTATGGTTAGTTGCCATGCGCTGAAGTTGATTTATGCAGCAGTGTTCAGGGCCAGCATCCTCGCAAGCATCAGCGCTTCATACCAGCTTATGGTCTCTCCAATACGCATGTTGCAGTTGGCATCGTTGCGCAAGTGCAAACCAGTGGTTATATAAACATCTGCAACTCTTCAACGTACGTGTGTGTGTGCAGCACTTGCACATATGTGTAGCGTCCTTTTATGACGTGTCACTCATTAAAAAAATTGTGACGCGGTCACCCTCCCTCCTCATGCTTCGCATACCGTCGATTCCCAGGTACGTGGGACCTGTCGAATTTTTCCTCGCCGAATAATAACACTACCTAAAAGCAGGTGGCTGCCACATTATTGGCAGTGAGACAAGCTAGTGGTTTCTATACTTGACCATGCTCGAGTTGCTACTTTCAAGTTTATACGCGTCCAAGAATATCACTCTACTTAGATCAACTTGCGCATCGAAGCTATCCAAGGTATTGACTTTTCCCCGACAGTGACTCGTCTGAAACATATGACGGTTCAGGCACTGAGAGTCCCATAATAAAATGCGATCAAATCTTTTACAGCAAACTCACCTGTGACTACGCTATGGTGGACTGCGTCGGCGAATAAAAAGCGCGTAGAACAAGTTTCCAAGTTTCCGGGGAACCGATTAGCTCAAATAATCCAAGTGACTGAACCGCAAAAACTGGAGAACTATAACTAAAAAGAATGTGTGTGATTGCACCAAGATGCCACAATCGATAGAACAATTTTGTCTCAAAAACGAACTCTTGCCTCACCGACAAACCTGAAGTCATTTTTGTACCTTCAAACCTACAGGGCTTGCCATGTACTATATACCTTCATTTTGATCATGCTATTGTGCGCCATTGACGATATTATGTGCATAACGTGCACATTGAACAAAGATAAATTATATATATATATATATATATATATATATACTGTGAAATAGCAGATGACGGAGTCCATAGCATGGTGGTGCATATTGCTATAGTATATTTTATGAGTACTGAGAGCATAGAGCGCATATATATATATATATATATATATATATATATATATATATATATATATATATTTATATATATATATATATATATATATATATATATATATATTTATATATATATATATATATATATATATATATATATATATATATATATATATATATATATATATATATATATATATATTGTCACGTGATCACAGAACGACCACAACGTCTGTTCACAGGAGCAGCACTGGACGTCGAGCCGAACCGAACGTTAGAGCACGAGCACACACCAGCCGTCTTCTTCTTCTTTCACACCATGGCACATACTCGCATTGGCAGGGCTAAACCTCGTTCAATGCCTGTGGCACTACCCCCCCTTTGAAAAAAAAAAGTACCACCCCGATGACCAATGCCGATTAAAAGTTAAAGTAGTCGCGTACACGCACAAAGACGCGTGAAGAAGCAGTGTCAGGTGGCTCGGGGGTAGTGTGGCTTCATCCGTGACACATGAACAATGTCGGCCTGTTGGGAACGTCGAGATCGCTGAGCTGTGTCTTCAAGCAGAATTTCGTAGTTGACATCTGTGAGGCGCCGTAGTACTCTATAGGGACCGAAGTAGCGGTGAAGTAACTTTTCCGAGCGGCCCCTTTGGCGAACGGGTATCCACAGCCAGACCAGATCACCGGGTTGGTAAATGACATGGCGATGACGGGAGTTGTACCTCTGCGAGTCGATTCGTTGTTGTTTTCGGATCCGCTTGAGTGCAAGCTGGCGGGCCGCGTCGGCGAGCCGGATAAAGTCGTTCGCATCAGTAGTAATATCGGTCGTGTCAGGCAACAGCATGGCATCAAGCATCGTAATGGCTTCTCGGCCGTGAAGCAACCGGAATGGAGTGAAACCCGTAGTCTCTTGAACCGCAGTGTTGTAAGCGAACGTTACGTATGGCAAAATTGCATCCCAGTTCTTGTGATTACGGTCGACGTACATGGATAGCATGTCAGCGAGCGTCTTGTTTAATCTCTCCGTCAGACCGTTGGTTTGTGGATGGTATGCGGTTGTTTTGCGATGAGCTGTTCCACTAAGTCTCGTGACGTCTTGCATCAATTGGGCTGTAAAGGCTGTTCCACGGTCAGTGATAAGAACTGTTGGCGCTCCATGGCGGAGGACGATGTTGTTGATAAAAAAATACGCAACCTCATTGGCGGTGCCTCGTTGTAGGGCTTTCGTTTCGCAGTACCTCGTTAAATAGTCAGTAGCGACTACGATCCAGCGGTTGCCATCATGTGACTTCGGGAAGGGCCCAAGCAAGTCCATGCCGATTCGTTCAAACGGTTGTGACGGGGGTGCAACAGGCTGTAATAAACCAGCAGGGCGCACAGGTGGGGCTTTACGGCGCTGGCAATGATTGCATGTTTTAACGTAATGCTTGACATCCTGGGTGAGATTTGGCCAGTAGTAGCGAGTCCGAATCCGGGCAAGGGTGCGTGCGAATCCTAGGTGGCCGGAGGAAGGCTCGTCGTGGCAGGCAGATAAAATGTCAGCACGTAGCCCTGGTGGAACGACGAGGAGGTACTCAGTCGCATAAGGTTCGAAGTTCTTTTTGTAGACGATGTCGTTGCGGAGACAAAATGACCCTGAACGTGCAAATGCCGATGGTGGACTCGAGCTGCGACCTTGAAGGTATTTGATAAGTTGTTGGATCTCTGAATCATTCCACTGTTGTTGGGCCAAGTCGGATTCACTGACTGGACAAAGAAAATGGCCATCGGTATCATCGTCCCTTGATGTCGTCGCGAGGGGTGCGCGCGAAAGGCAATCAGCATCAGTGTGCCTGCGGCCCGACTTGTAGACGACTGTAACCTCAAATTCTTGAAGGCGTAAGCTCCACCTCGCGAGGCGCCCTGAAGGGTCCTTGAGATTGGCCAGCCAACAGAGGGCATGATGGTCCGTAACTACTCTGAATGGACGGCCATACAGATACGGTCGGAACTTTGTTATCGCCCAAATAACAGCAAGACATTCCTTCTCCGTGGTCGAGTAGTTAGTTTCCGCAGATGACAAAATGCGGCTAGCATAAGCGATGGGACGTTCAGCGCCGTCTTGCCACTGGACGAGTACTGCACCAAGACCGATGTTGCTTGCGTCAGTGTGAAGTTCGGTGGTGGCATCTTCATCAAAGTGCCCTAGTAAGGGTTCACTCTGAAGGCACTGCTGAAGCTGGGAAAAGGCGGCTCTCTGCTCTGGACCCCACACAAAAGGAGTATCCTCCTTCGTTAAACGGGTAAGGGGTTCAGCGATGTTGGCAAAGCTCTGGACAAAGCGCCTGTAGTAGGCGCAGAGACCCAAAAACCGGCGCAAATCCCGTTTGTTCGAAGGTGGAGGAAATGCAGCAACAGCCATGGTCTTTTCTGGGTCTGGTCTAATGCCATCGTGACTGATAAGGTGGCCGAGGAACTTTAGTTCTTCGTAGCCGAAATGACACTTCTCCGGTTTTAGAGATAGGCCTGCGGATCGAATAGCGACGAAGACGGACTGAAGTCGTTGTAAATGTTGCTCAAATGTTTTGGAAAAAACAACGACGTCGTCTAAATACACGAGGCAGGATTCCCACTTCAGACCGGACAGGACGGTGTCCATCATCCTTTGGAACGTTGCCGGTGCAGAGCACAATCCAAATGGTAACACTTTGAATTCGTAGAGGCCATCGGGAGTTATGAATGCTGTTTTTTCCCTGTCCCGTTCATCGACCTCGATCTGCCAGTAGCCGCTGCGTAAATCCATTGAGGAAAAATATCGGGCATGTCGAAGTCGATCCAGTGAATCATCTATGCGTGGGAGAGGGTAGACGTCTCTCTTCGTCACTTTGTTGAGCTTCCGGTAATCGACGCAAAATCGAAGAGTGCCGTCTTTCTTTTTAACAAGTACGACGGGTGACGCCCATGGACTGTTCGAGGGTTGGATGACGTCGTCGTCGAGCATCTGTTTCACTTGAAAACGTATTGCCTCTTGTTCTTTTTGCGACACGCGGTAGGCGTGCTGTCGTACAGGCCGTTCGGTAGGGTCCGTTATAATGCGGTGCTTCACGGTTGGGGTCTGCTTGATTTTGGAGGTGGACGCGAAGCAATCACTATACGTACGTAAAATCATGCGTATCTGGTGTTGCTGCGCACAGGATAGCTGGCAATTCACGTCAACCGTACTGGCTATATCAGAGTTACTTTCGGCAGCAGGGGCAATCGGAGCGATAGTGGAACATTCTGCGTCATCGATGGCTTCAAAGTTCGCGATTGCTGTTCGCTTTGCTAAGTGTTGGTACTGGCCGCCGAAATTCGTGATCAGAAGCTGAGTCCGCCGATGTCTCAGTTTGACGATAGCACGCGCGACACAAATCTGCCGAGCCAAGAGCACCAAGAGGTTAGTTTCCGCGATGCCACTACTCTTGTTGTCACAGTCGCTCTCCACCGTTACCAACATACTAGCTCGCGGAGGCAGTGCGATGGTGTCGTCAGCAATTCGAAGTATTGTGGTCGGCGCAACTGCATCCTTTCGTAGGGCTGTATGGTCGTTGGATAACGTTATGAGCAGGTCGCGAAGGTTAATAATGGCTCCATGCTCGCGGAGAAAATCCATTCCGAGAATCAGGTTTTGGGAGCATTCGCGCAATACAACGAAGGAAACAATGTACGTCGACTCACGAATTCGGAGGCGGGCAGTGCACATTCCTAGTGGTGTCAATAGGTGACCTCCCGCAGTGCGGAGGTTGGTTCCATGTCCCCAAGGTGTCGTTACCTTTCTTAGCTGTGCAGCGAGGTCAGCGCTTATAACAGAATAATCGGCACCTGTATCTACCAGAGCGGTCAGCGGGTGGTTGTCGAGAAGAACAGAGATACGAGCAGAGACCTGTTTGTCGTCGATGGCACACGTCGGTGAAAGAATGTCGTCGGATGTCGGCAGGCAAATCGGGGGAGGGTCTTGTAACGGTCGATCAACAGCGGCCTCACCCCCAGAGGTCGCTGTTCTTAGTTTCCCCGGCGCGGGCTTGTGGATCTAGGTGATCTTCCTGCAAGGACGTCCGCAAAGGTTGATTGTTGGCCAGGAGACGTGGAACGCCGTGGAGATGGTGAGCGGGATTGGCGACGCGGAAGGTTCGAGGATCGTTGGCTTGCCAAGTATTCGGCGATAGCACGGGGCCGCTCACCATCTCTGGGTCGACGAGCATCCGGACGAAAGCCGGGAAGACCCATGCGCCTGTAGGCGCACTCACGGTAGATGTGACCTGGTTCACCACAGTGATAACAAAGAGGCCGGTTGTCGGGAGCACGCCATACACTGGATTTCCGTGTAAGGGGTGGGTTGCCGTACTGCGGTGGTCCCGAGTAGAACGACGGTGCCGTCTGCAGGGTGGGCGGACGGGACGGATAGCCAAGAGCCGGTGCAGGAGTACGCAGTGCTTCCGCGTACGTTAATAGCGGAGCTTCGGCTGGACGCGGGGCCGTCATGGGTTGAACTTCGGCTGCACGCAGAGTCGTCATGGGGTGCACCAGCTGCCGGACCTCTTCGCGAACGACATCCGTTAAAGCAGCAACATGGGGCGGAGAAGACACCACGTGCAGCTTTTGCAGCTCCTCGCGCACAATACTGCGCACGAGCTCCGTCAGGTCTTTTACAGTCGTGACGTCAGGTGTTTGTAGGGCCGACGACACTGACGAAAGACTGCCAGGACGTTCATACTGGTACGAACGCTGCCTTAGCATTCTCTCCATTGTCGTGGCTTCGCGAAGGAAATCCTCTACAGTGCCGGGAGGGTTCCGCACTAGTCCCGCGAACAGCTGCTCCTTCACTCCACGCATTAGGAGGCGCACCTTCTTTTCTTCCGTCATTGAAGAGTCGGCTCGCCTGAACAGCCGCGTCATGTCCTCAACGAACATGGCAACACTCTCGTTCGGACGCTGGTTTCGGGAATTGAGGAGTCGTTCCGCTTGCTCCTTTCGGTCAGAGCTTCGGAAAGTATTTCGGAACTGGTTGCAAAACTCTGGCCAGGTTGTCATAGTGGCTTCATGGTTTTCGAACCAAGTGCGCGCAGAGTCTTCGAGATAAAAGTAGACGTACCGAAGCTTTCGCTGCTCGTTCCACTCGTTGACGCTGCCGCAACGGTTGTAGTCGTCGAGCCAGTCATCGACGTCCTCATAAGGGTCACCGTGGAACGGCTTCGGAGTACGCGGGACGTTGAAGAACCACGGAGGAGGCAGCGTTGATGTTTCTTGGGTTTGCGTTCCCGCACTAGCCATAGTACTGCCGAGTTGAGGAAATGGTCCGAATTCAGGAGGTAGGCCTAGTTGTCGCCTGCTACGCCGTAGGTCAGCTGGTTCTTCCAAGTCGTGGCTAGTGTCGGGACCTTGCTGCTGATTGCAGTGCATACAACACTACCCCGCACCTCCACCAGAAAATGTCACGTGATCACAGAACGACCACAACGTCTGTTCACAGGAGCAGCACTGGACGTCGAGCCGAACCGAACGTTAGAGCACGAGCACACACCAGCCGTCTTCTTCTTCTTTCACACCATGGCACATACTCGCATTGGCAGGGCTAAACCTCGTTCAATGCCTGTGGCAATATATATATATATATATATATATATATATATATGTAGGCAGGCATGCTGGTTGAGTGGCCGTAGCGTTGCATAATATAGTCAAATAGATCCTCCATGAACGGTCACAACGTGGTTTATTTTGACGTTTTGGCCTAGAGTCTGGCCCCTTCATCAGGATTGGGTGGCTGGAATCCTGATATATATATATATATATATATATATATATATATATATATATATTATGAGACCACGTCCGGTACGGCAGCAACCAGGTTATCCTTTTTTAATCCAGACGCACGAGCCAGAGAGCCAGCCCGCGTGACATAGGATGATGATCACTACAATGGTTTGGTCATACAGATGAAGATGAAGTACATAGTCAGCGCTCACACTATTTCCCCCCCTTCGCGAAAGAGGGCAGCAAGTTAGAAAGAGTTGGGACGCCGAATATATCGTTTCAGTCGAGAGACGTGGGCGATCTCGGTGTGGCGGCGACGACTGCGTTTGCTACCCCAGATGGGCTCTTTGAATTCAATGTAATGCCTTTCGGCCTGTGCAATGCCCCAGCCACATTCGAACGGATGATAGACACGGTACTGCGGGGATTAAAATGGAAGACCTGCCTTTGCTACCTGGACGACATTGTCATTTTTTCGTCGAGCTTCTCACAGCACCTGGAACGGCTAGACGAAGTCCTCACGTGTTTAGCTAAGGCCGGTCTCCAGCTCAACACTAAGAAGTGTCGGTTTGCCAGTCACAGCATCAAGGTATTAGGTCACGTCGTCAGTAAACATGGCGTTGAGCCCGATCCCGACAAGGTTGCCGCGGTGCTGCACTTTCCTACACCAACCACACAAAAAGACCTCCGCAGCTTCCTTGGCTTAGCGTCGTATTTCCGCCGCTTTGTACGTGATTTCGCTACTATTGCGGCTCCTCTGCACAAACTTCTGACCACGAGCGCACCCTTTGTCTGGTCGGATGACTGCGAAGCTGCTTTTCACACCCTCAAGCGATGCCTCACATCACGGCCAGTGCTTCGCCATTTCGACCCTGCAGCACCTACTGTGCTACACACTGACGCAAGTGGACTTGGCATCGGTGCTGTCCTTCTTCAGCGGAACCACGCTTCCGAAGAACAAGTCGTGGCCTACGCGAGCCGTACTCTATCGCATGCTGAGCGAAACTACAGCATCACTGAGCAAGAATGTCTCGCCATCGTGTGGTCCATACAAAAGTTTCGTCCTTACTTATACGGCCGGCATTTCACAATAGTGACTGACCATCATGCTCTGTGTTGGTTATCGTCTCTCAAAAATTTGTCGGGACGCCTTGGCCGTTGGGTACTACGATTGCAAGAGTATGACTACAGCGTCACATATAGGTCGGGCCGAGAACACCAAGATGCCGACGCTTTGTCCGGTTGCCCGCTCTCGCAGAGCGCCGAAGTGTCACCTTCCATCTGTTCGTCACCGCCCGCCAAAGTGACCAAACAGACGGCTGCTGCTTCGAAACAGTTAGTTGCCTCGGCGGACCTTCTTTCGTCCACAGATCTCGCCTCGCTCCAACAGGCCGATACCTACTGCCGCACAATCATCGATCGGCTCACTGGCTTATCGCGTGCTCCAAACAGCCGCCTAAGACGGCAACTTGCCCGTTTCAAGCTTCAAGAGGGAACATTATGTCGGCAAATTTACCATCCTCTCGGTAACCAATGGGTTCCCGTCATTTCTCGCTCACTTCGTCTGGAAGTTCTACAAGCGTTTCATGACGATGCGACAGCTGGCCACTTAGGGTTCCACAAGACCTACGATCGCCTCAGGATTCGCTGCTTTTGGCCTGGCCTCTCCACTTCTGTCGCCAAGTACGTCGCTTCCTGCGCGTCATGCCAGCACCGAAAACGTACCACGTCTCTTCCCGCAGGGCCATTGCAACCACTGCCGTGCCCGTCCACCCCCTTTGAATTTGTGAGCATAGACTTATATGGACCTCTTCCGCTTACGCCAGCCGGTCACCGCTGGATTGTTACTGCCGTAGACTACCTTACTCGCTACGCGGAGACGGCAGCTCTTTCATCTGGTGCTACCTCTGAAGTAGCCGATTTTTTCCTTCGCGCCATTATTTTACGACATGGCGCACCGCGTGTGCTCCTTAGTGACCGTGGCAAGACATTTCTTTCACATGTCCTTGCTGAAGTCTTAAAGGCCTCTAACACTATTCACAAGACCACATCAGCGTATCACCCAGAAACTAATGGTCTGACTGAGCGTTTTCACCGAACTTTGTCCGACATGATCTCTATGTACGTGCAACCAGATCACAAAAACTGGGACACAATACTTCCTTTTGTCCCGTTCGCATATAACACTGCCATACAGCGTACAACGAATTTCAGCCCTTTTTTTCTTGTGTATGGCCGTGTACCGACTTTTGTTCTGGACACCACCTTTTTGTCCACATCTTCTAATCCATCTTCATCTCTCCCGGAAGAGTTCGCCGCTCGCGTCGCCCGCTGCCGTAAAATCGCCCGTGCCAACACTGCTACTATTCAGGACAAGAGAAAAAACGACCTTGATGCGAAGCGTCGAGTTGTTGTGTTCCGCCCAGGCGACGAAGTCCTTTTGTGGACACCTGTTCGTGTACCTGGGCTCTGCGAAAAATTCCTTCACCGGTATCTCGGTCCATACACCGTCCTGGAACGAACATCTGAAGTCAACTATCGCGTTGCTCCTGTCAACGCGGTTTCTGATCGTCGTCGCCGCCACAATATATATATATATATATATATATATATATATATATATATATATATATATATATATATATATATATGTATATATATATATATATGATGTGGATTGTGTGGCCCGTGACGGGGCGAAGAGGGAACGGCAGCTGCTGGTCGGCGGTTCGGGTCGCGACATCGCTTAACCAGACGTCCGGCAGCCTTGTGGACCTGGTGAGCTGGCTTCCTGCTTCGGGCTGCGTCACTCAACCAGGTGTGCGGCAGCCTTGCGGACCTGGTGAGCTGGCTTGCCGCTCTGTGGACGGCGCTGATACGGGGACCGGCAGCATAGTCTGTTCGTGGCCTGAGGTCCTGGGGCCCGACTGGTGGCACGAGGTGGCTGCGGCTCATGTTGGCGACGGGCCATTAACCTGCACTGCAGTGGCCTGGTGATCTACCAGCCTGCAGCACCAACATCACTACCACCACCACCTCACCACGGTCAAGGCAGCGTGACTGCACAAGGAACACCGGTGACGACCGACCTCGCCGCAGCGGCAACAGTCATAACGGCGAGTAGAACAGTTCGTGTGCCGATGCGCGTAGGACGTTTGGCATGTAAATAAGGAACGCTATAGTGTGTTGTGTGTGAATTGTAAGAGTTATCGGTTGTGTTAAAGTCTGTGTTGTGATTACAGAGTCCCCTGACTGCCGGGTTGATTTATTCCGGATCCTGGGCCCACATTACACCATAACAAACTTGGCGAGCCTGCCAGGATCCCGCCAGTAACATCTCGAACGCGGAAATCGCCAGTCAGGTGTGTGCACGCAGCACAAGACGAGAGACATGGATCTCGATAAGTTAGCAGCTGTAGCAGCTCTGTTAGGCTTGTCTGGCGTGGAACTTCGCAAATGAATTGAGCGAGAGCAAGTTAGGCAGAGAGATGAGCGCGCAGCTGAGAGAGAAGAGGCCAAAAAAGCAGCAGAGAGACAACGGTTAGCGGACGAGAGGCAACGGTTAGCAGACGAGAGGCAGCTGCAAATCCTCCAACTTAAGCTCCAGCTTCAGGAAAGTGCTCAAAGTCAGCCATCTGCGGCGGCAGCACTCGCCCCATGGGCAAACCCGTCATGCCTGAATCCGCAGAAGTTACTACCGCTATTTGACGAGCGACGCGATGACCTGCACGCGTATTTGCAGAGGTTTGAACGCGTGGCTACTGGGCAAGAATGGCCAAGAGAGAAATGGGGAGTAACCGTAAGCATGTGCTTAACAGGTGAGGCACTCACTGTCATTGGTCGAATGACTGCTGACGAGGCCTTCGACTATGATGAAGTGAAAAAAGTCCTACTTCAGCGCTTCAGATTCACGGCACAAGGATATAAAGACAAATTTTGGAAAGCCCGGCCTGAAGATGGCGAAACAGGAAAACAACTAGCAGCAAGGATCTCGAGCTATTTTGATAACTGGATTGAGATGGCTGATGTGCCCAAAACATTTGAGGGTCTTCGTGACCATGTTATAGCCGAGCAATTCTTGCGTTGCTGTTCTCCGAAGCTGGCCATCTTCCTGAAAGAGAGGGAATGCAAAACCCTTACATCCCTTTCAGGGTGCACCGACCGCTTTCTGGAAGCACAGAGAGTCAATAACATTGGTAAAATTGCAGATGGTACAAAGGAGGCAAATAAACCCGGTGCTATGTCACAGTACAAACAGCCGAGTTGCTTTTGTGTCACCTCAAAGGACATAGCGCTCCGGATTGTCGTGCGGTTCCGAAAGAGTCTGTGAAATGTAAAACATGTGGGCGGCTTGGCCACAAAGCCACCGATTGCATGGATCAGAGCAAAGACAAGTCGGTGTCTTGTGCCATGATAGAACAGAAAAAACAGGATTACTTCCCTATGGCCAAGTCCAAGGATGAGACATGCGCTGCTGAATGCCCCAAGAAGTGCGAGAACCAACCTATGTTCTTAGTCGACCACATGCCAGTGGTCGAAGGACGGGTGCTTGGACAACGCGCACGTGTCTTACGAGACACAGCGAGCAACACGACCATCGTCAGACGCGCGTTCGTGCCGGATCGATGCCTGACCGGGAAGACGGCAAGAGTTATGCCTTTGGATGGAAAAGCCAAGGAACTACCGGAAGCAAACATACAGATACACACGCCCTACTTCGTTGGTGATGTAAACGCGTTATGCATGACTAACCCTTTGCACGACCTCGTGCTCGGCAATATTCCAGGAGTGAAAGGACCACAGGAGCCAGATACTACCTGGGAGTACTCTGACGCCCTGTTCCCTGAATCGACTGGTTCGAGCAAAATCCCGGCATGCTGGGAAAAGTCAACCTTGCTTTCTGCCGTCGTCCGGACGCAGGGGAAGACGAAGAGTATGATGAAGATTCGGCTAGTTGGTTCGCTAGAAGTGACCCGAGTGCAGCTAACTGAGAGCCAAAAAGACGACCCAAGTCTGAATAGTTGCTTCAGCAAGATTGGGAAGGAGTTTCACTTTAATAAAGACACGACGTACCACTTTTCTGAAGAGGCTGGTCTACTGTATCGACATTACCGCCTTTCTACGGGGAGGACCTTTAAGCAAGTAGTCGTGCCAAGGACACTTCGACAACACATTTTGAAGGTTGCACACGAGGGCATTATGGCTGGTCACCAAGGCGTGCGACGTGCCACAGACTGTATCCTTAGGAATTTTCGCTGGCCAGATATGCATGAAGAAATCAGACGGTTTGTCAAGTCGTGCGACGTCTGCCAGAGTACAACGCCGAAAGGGAAAGTCGGAGTCGCTCCGTTGGGCAACATGCCTCTCATACGGACACCATTCAAAAGAGTCGCCATTGACCTGATCGGACCGTTATCTCGTCGATCAGATAAGGGAAACCGCTATGTGCTTACCCTCATTGACTTCGCTACTCGCTATCCTGATGCAGTAGCCCTACTCAGCATCGACGCTGTCAGTATTGCAGAAGCCCTCCTTGAAATATTTTCCCGAGTGGGCCTGCCTCGAGAAGTGGTTACCGATCAAGGTAGAAGTTTCACGTCGGAACTCATGAAAGAAGTGGGCCGACTACTAACTGTAAAATTTTTTCGTACCACCCCATAACATGCTATGGCCAATGCATTGGTCGAAAAATTCAACGGTACGCTGAAGGCCATGCTCAAAAGGGTGTGTCAGGAGAAGCCGCGGTCATGGGATCGTTACATTGCTCCTCTTCTCTTCGCTTATCGCGAAGTACCGCAAGCCAGCTTGGGCTTTTCACCATTTGAGTTAATCTACGGCAGACATGTGCGTGGACCTTTGAGTGTTTTAAGAGAGCTGTGGACGAACGAGAACACTGAGGATGAAGAGTGAACAACGTACACTTACCTTGTGGACCTTCGAAACCGACTCGAACACACCTATAACCTCGCTCATGAAGAGCTTGGTAAAGCACGTGAAAAGCAAAAGCTTTATTACGACCGTAAGACCCGCCACAGAAGGCTACGGCCCGGTGACAAGGTTTTAATTCTCCTTCCTACAGACACCAATAAGCTTCTCATGCAGTGGAAGGACCCGTTTAATGTTGCTGAAGCCAAGAATGATGTTGATTATGCAATTGACTTAGGGCAGAGCATCAAGGTCGTCCACGTGAATATGCTGAAGAAGTATGAGGAAAGAGAAACAACGTCTCCTCATCAGGTGGCTGCAGTGAATACAACAAGTGCAACACCTGGGGAAGAGGCCAACAGTGAGAGCAACGACTCTGAGGATACCACCCCTCTCTCAGCCTATGCCAAACACAAACGGCATCAGACGTCAAGATATCGCCCAAACTGCAGACAGCCCAACTTCAACAAGTTCGACAATTGTGCGAAGAGTTTGCAGACATATTTTCGGACCTTCCCGGCAAGACACTACTTGTCGAATGCTCTCTTGACCTCGTCATCGAAAAGCCGGTTTACGTGCCTCAGTACCCGATTCCTCTAGCGCTGCGTGAAAACGTCGAAAAAGAGGTACAGGAGATGCTTCGAATGGGCATAATCGAGAAATCAAAGTCACCATATCATGCGCCGATCGTTGTCGTCAAGAAGCCCGACAACACCATACGGTTGTGCATTGACTTTAGGGAGCTGAACAAGACCTTGGTTTTCGACAGTGAGCCAATTCCGAGAATTGATGTTGTTCTAGCTCTTGTGGGGAAACAGAAATTTTTCTCGAAATTCGATTTCACGAAGGGCTATTGGCATGTGCCCATGGCTCCAGACAGTCGTGAAAAGACGGCATTTTCAAGAGTGTCGGGGCTCTACCACTTCAAATACATGCCTTTTGGGATTAAGACTGCCGCAGCGATATTTGCGCGCCTTTTGAGGAAAGTTCTAGGCGATTTGCCGAATGTGCACCATTATTTTGACGATGTGGTCATCGCTACTAGCACATGGCATGAACATATGGAAGCCTTACGACTTGTCTTCGAAAGAATCCGCAATGCAAACCTCACAATCAAACCGAGCAAGTGTGAGATCGGAGAGCGTACCATTACATTTCTCGGACATGGCATTGGCGAGGCGAAGGTAGAACCAATGCTGAAAACGCTGGACAAGATCCTAGCCGCCAAGCGCCCCATGACGAAGAAAGCTGTACAATATTTTCTAGGTCTTACGGGCTATTACAGGCAGTTCATTCCGAACTACACAGAGATTTCCAAGCCCTTGACTGACCTTACCAAGAAAGGCCAACATCACATCGTATCGTGGGGACCTACGCAAGAAAAAGCATTCACCGTGCTGAAAGACAAGTTCGCCGCAAGTCCCATACTGCAAATATTGGATCTTTCGAAGCCTTTCGTGCTCCGTACTGATGCCTCAAGCACAAGCATCGGCGCAGTGCTTCTGCAAAACAGTGGGGACGATATTTTACATCCGGTTGCTTATGCTAGTCGCAATCTGCTGCCTAGAGAGGCCCGCTATTCCACAATAGAGCGTGAATGCTTAGCGCTCGTGTGGGCTGTTCAGAAGTTCCACATTTACTTATGCGGCAGACCCTTCATTATTCAGTGCGACCACCAGCCACTCCGGTACTTGCTGTCAGCCAAACACGTCAATAATCGAGTGTTACGATGGAGCTTACTAATGCAAGAGTACAGCTTTACCGTAGAATACATAAAAAGCTCAGACAATGTAAGAGCAGACTACTTAAGTCGCATCTGAATTGCTCTAATCTTTCTCCACTTGTGTATTTTTCATGTGTGTTTTTTTTTCATTACGTGCTGTGTGGATCACAACCATTCGGATTCGTGTGAACTTGTTCCCTCTTTACAAACGCGCCTGCACTTTTGCCTACTCACCGCTTCGCGTGGAGTGGAATAGTTGCTCACAACTATCTTAAGTGGGGGGTGGTGTGAGGATGTGGATTGCGTGGCCCGTGACGGTGCGAAGAGGGAACGGCAGTTCTGCTCTGCGGTACGCCTTGGAGGCGAAGACGAGGAAAAAGAAGCGCGAGCGGGGCGTGCGGCTCGGGCAGTTGGAGCGTGACACGGTTCGAACGGCAGCTGCTGGTCGGCGGTTCGGGTCGCGACATCGCTTAGCCAGGCGTCCGGCAGCCTTGCGGACCTGGTGAGCTGGCTTCCTGCTTCGGGCTGCGTCACTCAACCAGGTGTCCGGCAGCCTTGCGGACCTGGTGAGCTGGCTTCCCGCTCTGTGGACGGCGCTGATACGGGGACCGGCAGCATAGTCTGTTCGTGGCCTGAGGCCCTGGGGCCCGAGTGGTGGCACGAGGTGGCCGCGGCTCATGTTGGCGACGGGCCAGTAACCTGCACTGCAGTGGCCTGGTGATCTACCGGCCTGCAGCACCACCATCACCACCACCACCACCTCACCACGGTCAAGGCAGCGTGACTGCACAAGGAACACCGGTGACGACCGACCTCGCCGCAGCGGCAACAGTCATATCGGCGAGTAGAACAGTTCGTGTGCCGAGGCGCGTAGGACGTTTGGCATGTAAATAAGAAACGCTATAGTGTGTTGTGTGTGAATTGTAAGAGTTATCGGTTGTGTTAAAGTCTGTGTTGTGTGTTCAGAGTCCCCTGACTGCCGGTTGATTTATTCCGGATCCTGGGCCCACATTACATCATAACAATATATATATATATATATATATATATATATATATATATATATGTGTGTGACATATCAAGTGATGGTTAGTAGAGGTAGAGAAGGAAGAAGTGCAGAACGGAATAAACATGGCGTATGAGCCAGGCCACGTCACCCATTCCCAAGTATACCGGAGCAGCGGACGATGGACCCGTAAAAGACTGGTTCGACCTGTTCGAGCTCCACGCTACCACTGCATCATGGTCGGAACGGGAGATGGTCATCAACTTTACTGACTACATCTCAGGTGAGGCATTCAAATTTACCTCACCCACATCTTCGAGAACGATGAGTCTTGGAAAAAAATCAAAGTAGAAATGATCATTCGTTTCAAAGAATACGATGAAGACCTGTTCATACTTCATCAGCGGAAGGCTTTTCAACTGACCCATCACAGTTACGCGATGTCTTCCCGCAGTAAGCCTATTTTACAAACGAGACCTCAGAGAAAATATACCACCATTGTACTATCATATGACTCTTCCGAAAAAACGTCACGCATTCGAACTTCGACTGGTAACTTGCACGTCGCAACAAACAAGGTAAAGCCTCCGTATACCGAAAGGAATTTAGACCATTTCGGCAAAAGACTAAACCTAAAGCCGGCTTTCCCAAGAACAATGAAATCGGCATTTTCAACGTGTTCACTGCACTACAACACTTCACATTTTACTGAACCACCCGAATTCCTTGATGCTTCGTGTCACACACTAGGCCCAGACGGTTTCGAGCGTGCGACGGAATTCACGCGTGATGAGCTAGTCAATCCTCACAATACCAGCCCCTACCCTGACATTCCGGACCAGGGTCGTTCGACAGACATTGTCAGCCTAACTACGCTACAAAAAGAAAAACATACGCCATCAGAACCACCTGAAGCCATGTCTGTTGTGCTCTAATCGTCAAGTGACAACACACATGTGAGTCAAAGCACTGCAGGAATTTCGAATCCACCAACGCCGGCGCGTTGTCAACTGACAGAAGCATTTACAATCAAGGATAACTCACAACTATCTTGGGAGCGTTCTCATCAGCCTGTCACGCTGCTTTCATCGCAGGACAAGCCTAGCAGTACAGTGTCGACTACCGAAAATCTACTGATCACATCACCATCTAAAGAAAAGCAGACTCATGTTCCTGAAGGAGGCCCATCTGAAGAACTTTCACAAGACGAGCAATTTCAACAAAGGCAACTCCACGAACTCCAAGAACTGCAACGGCTACTCGAACAAGAACAACGATCAAGTTAAACCTCCTCACGAGTACACTTGTGGCTGAAAGATCATCAGAGACAACATCAATTAAAGAAGCAAAGACGAAGTCGATGCCTAAGCCATCTTCGCAGAAAGAAACGTCGACAAAGTGTTCTGCACCAGTTCTCAACGCCGTGTCTACAATTCAACAAACTGAGAGAAGACCACAGAAAGCTACGAAAGAGACGTGCAGCTACCACGTGTACAATGAAGGAACAAAGGCATCATACCATCAGCTTCGGTTCTCGCACATGCAGGCTGCAAGCACTCGTTCTGTCTCAGCCACGACACAGAAAGCAGCGTCTACGACGGAGAACTTCATGCCTACGACATCCGACTCTCAAATGCTACAAGTACTTCGACCCTGTTCATTCATGACGAGAATCGCTGTGTCATCAGTAATTTCTACGTTCAAGGCGTGCTTCAGTTGGCCAGAACGCAACAGTCAACCTCGTCCACCAGAGTTGTCATAAAATTCATCGGACTGCTCAATCGGCCTTGAAGATTTCGTGAGATTGTGGAACTCCGTCTGGACGTGAAACTGTGAATTTGGGCATTGTTTTGTTCATTCACTTTTTTAATTTGTTATAGTTTGTAACCAGTGCCATCTTTCGGGGGGAGGAAAAATCGTGTGACATATCAAGTGATGGTTAGTAGAGGTAGAGAACAAAGAAGTGCAGAACGGAATAAACATGGCGTATGAGCCAGGCCACGTCACCCATTCGTCATAGCGTCATATATATATATATATAAAGAGAGAGAGAGAAATTGGCTTGAGCGGACAAACGTACGAAAACATTTATTACTCTTAGGTTAGGGCAGGGGTCAGGCCTTCGTCAGGGCATCATCTTCCCTGACGAAGGCCGGACCCCGGCCGAAACGTAGGAGTAATAAAAGTTTTTCTATTTGCGCACTCAAGCCAATATCCATTCATCACTGGATTCACAGAATTAATTGATATGTGGAGTTTAACGTCCCAAAACCACCATATGATTATGAGAGACGCTGTAGTGGAGGGCTCCGGAAATTTAAGACCACCTGGGGTTCTTTAGCGTGCACCCAAATCTGAGCACACGGGCCTACAACATTTCCGCCTCCATCGGAAATGCAGCCGCCGCAGTCGGGATTTGAACCCGCGACTTGCGGGTCAGCAGCCGAGTACCTTAGCCACTAGACCACCGCGATGGGGCACTGGATTCACAGAAGACGCTTGCTTGATATATATATATATATATATATATATATATATATATATCAAGCGAGCGTGTATATATATATATATATATATATATATATATATATATATATATATATATATATATATATATATATATATATATATATATATATATACATATATATATATAATCTGAAGAACAAGATGTGCCTGCAGCGAGCAGCATCGCCAACGCCCGGCTCTCTCGGCTCGTGCTTCGGTCCGTTGCTGTGCCGATCGCTGGACGCTTCTTCACGCTGTCTCGTCGCTGTCTTTAACCGCTAATAAACCTCCTCACATTTGGTGGAAGGTGCTGTTAATCCCCGTCGCTACACCCTGGAGCTGCGAAGCCGCACGCTACCTCCTGTCATGACTGCCAACGCCACAACATCGACGCCTTCGCTCCAGTTCAACTGCCCTGGCCATCCTAGGCTACGGGAGCCGAAGGTCTTCAGCGGCGCGGATGGGACCGACGTCGAAGACTGGCTCGAGCACTACGAACTGGTGAGCGCCAACAATAAGTGGGATGAAGCCGACAAGCTGGGCCACGTGATATTTTATCTCACTGGCGTCGCTGAATTGTGGTTTAATAACCACAAACACAACATCCCCACATGGAGCGTCTTCAAGACGTCATGTGCTGAAGTGTTCGGTCGGCCGGCTGTGCGCAAGCAGGGGGCAGAACAGCGCTTGCGCGTCCGCTCTCAGCAGACTGGCGAGACCTTTACCAGCTATATTGAGGACGTCGTCGACCTTTGTCGACGTGTGAATGACACCATGCCCGAATCTGACAAGGTCAAAAACATCATGAAGGGCATCGACGACGGCGCATTTCAAATGCTCTTGGCAAGGAATCCAATCACAGTTTCTGAAGTTGTCAGCTTGTGTCAGAGCTACGACGAGTTCAAGACGACGAGTTGAAGAACGCACTATGACTAGGCAGCCTCAGTCTGTTGGTGAGTCGCTGTCCAGTTTCGACTCCATGCCCGACAATTCACCATTGCTTCAGCAAGTCCGAGCCTTCGTCCGTGAGGAAGTCGCCCGCCAACTTTCTCTAGTGCCCTTTACTCACGATACCACCACCCGTCTACCTGCCCCGCTTCGCACTGCTATATCGGAAGAGGTTGCACAAGCTGTTCCTCTTGCGCACTACGAGCCACCTCTATCTAGCCGTGGTCACTGCCCGGCTGTCGCACAGCCGGTAGGCACTCCTGTCGCCTATCCGCCAGCCGTTCAGTCTGTGGCCGCGCCCATAACCTACGCAACGCAGTCTGTGGCTCCTCCTGTCGCCTTTTCACAAGAGATGCAGCCCGTAGCCGCGCCGCTCACATACGCAGACGCTGTACGTAGGCTCCCGCAACCACCCTACACCACGCGCTCACAGCCCGCACACCCGGCTGCTTATACTGCACCTTGGGCGGCAGCACCAGTCACCAATCCCTGGAGGACGCCCGATAACCGACCGATTTGCTACGCTTGCTTCACTCCCGGACACGTTGCTCGCTACTGCCGCCGTCGACCTCAGACGTTCGGCAACTATGCCCGGTCGTCGCATCCCGGCAGCGAACCCTTCGTCCAATACGGGCCGGTCTTGCCACCTCGTTATGCGCCTACTGACCACCTTGACTTCCAGCCGCAACGCGCACCCTCTCCTCGTCGGCGATCTCCCTCCCCCATGCGTCGCCGGCCCGGACCCTCCGACCAGGAAAACTAAGCAACGCAGTTCAAGAGGCAAGAACTGCGCCGTTTTCGAACTGTCAAGCCCTCGCTCCTCTCCTGCTAACGTGGTCGCAGTAACTGTAGAAGGTTATTGTACTTTCGCCCTTGTGGACACGGGCGCCGCTGTTTCTGTTATTGCCGCTGATCTCTGCCATTTATTACGCAAAGTAACGACGCCGCTTTCAGGACTGTCGCTTCACACCGCAAGCGCACAGCAAGTAACGCCTCTCGCAGCCTGCACTGCAAGAGTCTCCATCGAAGGCATTCTCTACATCGTGGAGTTTATTGTTCTTCCTGTCTGTTTGCATGACGTCATCCTTGGGTGGGACTTTCTATCCCGCCATAATGCCGTCTTAGACTGCGCACGCGCCGAAGTGGAGTTTTCACCCTTGTGTGATGTCCCATTACTGGACGCTCCTCATCAGCCGCCGAAGTTGCTCGTTGATGAAGATACCGATATTCCGCCTGGAAATTTCGCCCTTGTTCCCGTTTCATGCAACGCCTACACTGACGCTACAGTTCTTTTTATGCCTTCCGATATCTTCAAAGGTCGTCGAGCTTTGCCGCTGCCTTTCGCAACAATTGACCTTGCCGCCGGAAGAAGCAACATGTTCGTAAGCAATCCGCTTTCTACACCTGTCACATTGCTTGCGGGGGAATGTCTCGGCCGCGTGCAGGATCTCGACGCTTCGTTTTTGTTTGATGTCCCGGACGACTACTGCGACCACCCAAAAGCACTGTCGGCACTCGGGGAATCGTTCAATGATACGTGTTCCAGCGCCATTGCCGACACTCTCACTCCCACCAAACATGTCGACCTGCTGGATCTTCTGCATGAGTTCAGGAGTTCGTTCGATGTGTCGCTACCTCAACTGGGCCGCACATCACAAGTCAAACATCATGTTGACACCGGCCTACACCAGCCACTGCGTCAAAGACCATACCGTGTCTCCGCTGAAGAGCGCCGCGTCATCAACGATCAAGTCGAAGATATGCTTTGTAGAGACGTCATTCGACCATCTCACTGTCCCAAGGCGTCTCCCTTTGTCCTGGTGCGTAAGAAAGACGGATCTATCCGATTTTGCGTGGACTATCATCGTTTGAATAAGCTAACCCGCAAGGACCTCTATCCTTTGCCGCGCAGTGATGACGCCATTGACACCCTTCACGGAGCGGAATTTTTCTCGTAGCTAGATTTGCGGTCTGGCTACTGGCAGGTCCTAATGGCAGAAGCCGATCGCCAAAAAACGGCATTTATTACACCAGACGGACTATATGAATTTAACGCGCCATGCCCTTTCGGCTTTGTAACGTGCCTGCCACGTTTGAACGTCTTATGGATAATACGCTACGTGGCCTCAAATGGAATATGTGCCTCTGTTACCTCGACGATGTCTTGGTTTTCTCCCATGACTTTCCTACCCACCTCTTTCGCCTCAGGCACGTTTTAAGTTGTCTGACCAACGCTGGTCTGCCGCTTAACCTGAAAAAATGCCGCTTCGCTGCACGCGAGCTCGTCATCCTAGGCCACATCGTGTCCAAGCACGGCGTATTACCAGACCCAGCAAAACTTCGAGCAGTCACAGAATTTCTCAAGCCGACGACCATGAAAGAACTTCGCAGTTTTGTAGGCCTATGCTCCTATTTCCGGCACTTTGTTCGCAATTTCGCATCTATAATGTCACCGTTAACCCCGCTTCTTCGCGGTGACGTGAACCTCACCTCCTGGTCCCCTGCATGTGACGTTGCCTTCACTTCTCTGCGCCGTCTGCTCACTTCCCCACCTATTCTTCGCCACTTCGACCCGACGGCTCCTACCGAAGTGCACACCGACGCCAGCGGCGTCGGGCTAGGCGTGGTCCTCGCTCAACGAAAGCCCGGCTATTCAGAATACGTTGTAGCCTACGCTAGTCGCACTCTGACGAAAGCCGAAAGTAATTACAGCGTGACAGAAAAAGAGTGTTTGGCTCTGGTGTGGGCTCTTGGAAAGTCCCGGCCGTACTTTTACGGCCACCCGTTCGATCTAGTACCTGAACACCACGTGCTTTTCTGGCTCTCCACGTTGAAAGACCCTTCTGGCCGCCTTGCGCGATGGGCACTCCGCATCCAGGAGTACGACATTCGCGTCGTATACCGCTGCGGACGCAAACACTCTGACGCTGATGCCCTGTCCCGCTCACCTTTACCGCCTGATCAGACGTGCGGAAACACTTGTCTCCAGACCTTGTCATCGCTAAATCTCGACTTGATTGCCACCGAACAACGTCGTGACCTGTGGATAGCCTCACTTATCGAATAATTATCTGGTATGCCCAACCTTCCAGTATCTCGATCCCTCCGACGTCAAGCTTTCCATTTCGCCATCCACGATCAACTTCTTCATCGACGCAACTACGCTCTCGATGGCCGCCGGTGGTTGCTGGTCATTCCACGCACTTTACGATCGCAAGTATGCGCCTCCCTTCACGACGATCCGCAATGTGGCCACGCCGGAGTGTTCAAAACATATGAACGCCTTCGCCATCGCTATTACCTGTGCGGCATGTACAATTTTGTACGTAAATTCGTGCAGTGCTGTCCTGACTGCCAGCGACGTAAATCAACACTGCCACGTGCGACTGGCGCAGTGCAGCCACTTCCATGCCCTGCCAAGCCATTTGATCGCGTCGGCGTTGACCTCTATGGCCCCCTTCCATTGACATCAGATGGTAATCGGTGGATTATAGTGGCGGTTGACCACCTGACACGCTACGCCGAAACAGCCGCTTTGCCGAGCGCTACAGCTCAGGATGTCGCCGCTTTCATTTTTCAACGCTTTATCCTTCGACATGGTGCACCTCGAGAGCTCCTTAGTGACAGAGGCCGCGCTTTCCTTTCCGAGGTCGTCGAAACTCTGCTTTCGGAATGCCACGTCATTCATCGGAAAACGACAGCATACCACCCGCAGACTAACGGACTAACGGAACGGTTCAACCGCACGCTAGGTGATATGCTCTCAATGTACGTGGCATCTGATCATAGCAACTGGGACCGTGTTCTCCCATACGTCATGTTCGCATATAACACCGCAATACAAACCACCACGGGATTCTCACCTTTCTTTCTTCTTTACGGACGTGAGCCTTCCCATACAATTGATGCCCTACTTCTTCACCGTCCTGATGCTTCCGAGTGTCCACCTATCTCCGATGCTGCTAGACAAGCCGAAGAGCGTCGCCAGCTCACTCGTGCGTTCACATCGGAAGAGCAACAACGCCAGAAAGAAACCAGTAGCACCTCTCTTCCGGATCCCAGCTATGCCCAGGGTCTCTTGTGTGGCTTGCCATCCCATACCAAACACCGGGACTCTCCTCGAAACTTGTCCCCCGGTACGAGGGACCTTACACCCGTTTGTAGAAAACCTCTCCGGTTAATTTCCTAATTGAACCAGTTTCCCGATCGGACGACATGCGCCGGCGTGCACGTGACATCGTCCATGTTTCCCGACTGAAACCGTACCATGAGCCTTTGCCTGAAACTTTTTAAGTCGCCAGGATGGCTCCTTTTTCAGCGGGAGCGATTGTGAAGAAGAAGATGTGCCTGCAGCGAGCAGCATCGCCAACGCCCGGCTCTCTCGACTCGTGCTTCGGTTCGTTGCTGTGCCGATCGCTGGACGGTCCTTCACGCTGTCTCGTCGCTGTCTTTAACGGCTAATAAACCTCCTCACAATATATATATATATATATATATATATATATATATATATATATATATATATATATATATATGTGTGTGTGTGTGTGTGTGTGTATAGGTATGGCATATGGCAAACGGGAGCGTTGTCAACAAGGATAAATATATTTATTTCCCAACAGTTTCGGGAGGGGTCCTCCCTTCATCAGGGGATGAGTTATACTGACATGAGTTTTCAAACTTCGTTGCTGCCGCGTCCCTCTCGCCTTGAAACATCTTTGCGACAGTGAGAGAGAACTACAAAAAGGAAAAAAAGGAAAAAAAGGAAAAAAAGAAAAAAAGAAAAAAGGGGGAAGAAAAAAAGGAAGAAAAGAAAGAAAGTAAAAAAGAGGAAGAACCACTGTCAACACTGAGAACGAAACCAACTGTCCGTGTACTTCCACGTACGTTTCTTATCACGTGCTGTTCAATTCTCGACGTGTGTCGGGCCACCCAAGATTGTCGCCGCGGTGCCGGGAGGGTCCGTGACGGCGTGCGTAGAGAAAGGGTTTCTCCGTAATGGGTCGGACGGCAGGCGGCGTGCGTAAAGGAAGGGTTTCCCGTTAATGGGTCGGTCGGCTCTTTTTACCTTTAATCTTCGTCCGTTTCCCTTAAATGGTCATCAAGTGGTAGGCGAACGAAAACACTTTGTATGTACATGTGGAAAAAAAGGAAGAAAAGAAAAATGAATGAAGAAAAAACGAAAACAAGAATGGACAGTGTACACGTACGAATCAGTCAGAAAAAAGCATGGTCTCCAGCTATCAATCTTTGTCACCAATTTCCTCCTGGCTTACTTCTCAGAGGCAGTTGAGTTTACAGGGGTCCTCGTTGATGCCGGCTACTAATGTTCGAAATTTTAAAATAAAATATGCCTCACCCTGTTCGCGCCCGCGTCTGTTTGAGAAACTGGACTGCAAAAGAGTTACGCTGATATTTTCAAAACTGTGGTTTGGCAGGCGCAGATGTCTAGATAAAGGTAGCTTCGGCAGTGAAGTGGCGTGATACCGGTGATTATTGAACAGCAGCCGAAATGGCGGGTCTGTTTGGCCAATATGTTCTTGTCCTTGCGCATATATGTATATATATATATATATATATATATATTTATATATGTGTGTGTGTGTGTGTGTGTGTGTGTGTGTGTGTTCTATGCTCTCAGTCCTGATAACATATACTATAGCAATATTCGCTATACTATGCACACCGTCATCTGCTATTTTCATAGTATTGAAGTGGCTTGTAATATTTTCTTTTATATATCTGAAGCCTTTTCAAACTTCTGTGATAACACGATGCTCCTCAATAGATACACCTATACATTGAAACACCTAAAACTACATCAGAGTTTTAGGGTCAGAAACTTACGAACGTGATGCCACAACATCGTGGATTCAGTAGCAGTACGAAAAAGCCGTGCAGACTATTGCGAACACTTCCGCTTGTGTACCTTTGCATGGCAAGCCGTAAAATGTCTCTGGACGGACGATGAGCTGCTAGTGTTCTCTTCCAGTGCAAATTCACCCCTGGCTTGCAATTTAGTGTCGCGTAAGAAATGTCGTGGTGCTCCTTTTTCATTACTTTTGCGCCGCTGTGGCGAGATTCGATGGTGCCGTTTATTATCGGATGGCACTAAGCAATGGACCCAGGTTACGTTTCTGCTGAGCTGGAAAGAAAAGCGGTGGTAATTGGTTCCTCTTGTGTATGAAGAGAAGTACGTTTATCGAGTGGGTACATTGTCCTTTGCCTCTCGCAACGTATTGTTTCACGATTCTTGCGGATGGCAGTGACGGCAATATCCCCGAAAGCGTCGAGTTGACCAGAACAGACTCGGTGCCTGATTGCAATCAAGCGTGTTTCTGGGTGTCTATTTGGCTCTTGGTGTTGCCTTTCTTTTGTGGAGTCTCTGGTATTTTGTAGAATTTCGACCGATATTTCGACTTAGCAGTGTTGGCAGAAAAGCTATTTGCGATCTCCCTTCATATCATGAAACAAATACCAAGTTTGACTCTTGAATAGAAATATTGAGCAGAAAAAACAGGGCATATCCAAGAAGTTAATATTGATGAGTGAGTAAAGCAGCGGGATCGTTCGGTGTTTCTGTAAATTCCCCGCGACATTGACAGCACACGTATGCATATGAGTGCCAAGTCGGTGTACGATCACATACAAGGTTCTTTGGTCATAAGCATAATGTTGTGTTGAGTTGTGAGCTTCGTTTAAACGTCATTACAACTGCTTTTATGAATTGAATCCAGGTTGATTTTATCAAAGACGAGGTCTGTGCACGTTACCTTGGTCGTTTTTGGTTTCCTGTCATACGAAATGCACCGCAGAGCATATAGAGATGGCATCTACTGCACAAGCCAGCCGTTGTCGGTGATGATCGTCGTGATCATCTTCGTCGTTATCAGCGTCATCATTGTCATCACGGCTATTGCGCACGGCAACGGACAAGTCTCGACCTTAGGCAGCTTCACTCCTTAAGGAGCACTTTTCAGCAGGTACGTTGGTTGATGGTGTTTGAGCGATGATAGCCATTTTGTAATTATCTGTAGGTAATCGTGTGCTTAGGAGGTAATCGAATCAGTGGGCAAGCTTATGCCACAACGACACTCACTAACTCCCAAAATAAATTCAGTGGTGTTATCTACATTCAATACATGTGTAGTTATTATTCAGTCGATATCGAAGGATTAGAGGTGACAATGCCTCAGAAACTTTTGACTCGCACGAAACTTCAGTTCAATTGGTTAAACTGCTCAATACATATGAGTTCACTTTAGAACAGGCTACAAATCAAAATTCAGGGCTGTCTCTCAAAGCTGCGAAAACATTCAGTGTTTTTAGCATGTGACGGAGGGACGCCGGACATCCTGAAACGCACATGCGTCAAAGCAACGCAGTGCGGCGTGCGCCTGCGAGTATATGGCAGGACCGCTGCCTGGCGTGACGAAATGAGCGCTCGCGAGCACGCGCACCGCGTCACGTCAAAATGAATTAGTGCCTTGACTGTGGCATACAGTCGTGTTCTGACATGACACGCATCTCACGATTATCATGTTTGCACCAGTCACATACCTTCATCATCCATTGGCGTCACATAATACCAAATTTGGCATATGTGAAGCTAGCGAAACGGCCGCGAGCACACTATCAGTGGGGCATGTAGTCATGTTGTTACATTACATGCATGTCGTGATTGTTATATTTGGGTGTGTCATTTAACTATGTCGTTCGTTCGCGTCGAGTAATACCGACCTTGGTATATGAAGCTAGTGAAACGGCCACGAGCGCATCATGAGCGTAGCATGTTGTCATGTTGTTACAGGACACGCATATTATGTTCATCATGTTTGCACAAGTATCATGCCTTCGTCATTCATTCACGTCTCGTAATTTCAAATTCGGTATAAGGAAAGATAGCGAAACGGCCGACCGCGCATCATGAGCATGGCATGTAGTCATGTTACGTGACACGCATCTCATGATTATCATTTTGGCACCAGTCACATAACTTCATCATTCATTCACGTCCCGTAATACCGAACTTGGTATACGTGAAGCTAGTAAACCGACCGCGAGTGCACTATGAGCGTGGCGTGTAGTTATGACTAGTCATAACATAACAAACAAAATCACAAAATCATGACACGCATGTCATGATTTCCACATTAAGGTTGGTTGCTTGTGTTCGCCATGCAGTCATGTCATACCATACCAGTTTTGCAACATGCCATGTGAACAAAACCACCGCAAGAGCTGCAGGACCATGTAATGTAAATCATGACATTCATCACATACATGTCATGATTTTCATGTTATGACTAGACCAATATGTTCTTCATCATCTTACAGTCATGTTATGCCATACCAAGTATGGCATTGATACCAGTCTATCTATCTATCTATCTATCTATCTATCTAGCCGCCCACTAATTTTAGCTCTCTTGGCCGTTTCAATAATGGTTTCGATATCAAACTTGGTATAGCATAACCTGACTGTATAACGAACATATTTGAGCTATCATAACATGAAAATCATGACATGTATGTCATGAATGTCATGACTAACAATTCATGGTCCTAGTGCTCTTGCGGTGGTTTCGTTCACATGACATGTTGCAAAACTGGTATGGTAAGACATAATTGCATGGCGAACACAAGTGATAGACATAAAAATGAAAATCATGACATGTGTGTCATGTAACAACAAGACTACGTGCCATGCTCATAATAAGGTCGTGGCTGTTTCGCTAGCGTCACATATACCAAATTTGGTAATACGGTTCTTGAATGCATGACGAAAGTATGAGACTGATGCAAACATGATAAACATAGATGCGTGTCATGTAACAACGTGATTACATGCTACGCTCATGATGCGTTCGCGGTGGTTTCACTAGCTTAACATGTACCAAACTCGGTCTTACGTGACGCGAACGGACCCCATAGCTAATTGACACATCCAAACATGATAATCACGACATGCGTGTCAGGCATCAATATGACTACACGCCACACTCATGATGCACTCGCGGCCGTTTCGCTAGCTTCACTTATGCCAAATTTGGTATTACGTGACGTCAATGAATGACGAAGGCATATATGTGACTGGTATATATATGAGATGCGTGTCATGTGAGAACATCGTTACATGCCACATTTAAGGCGCCAACACAATTCGACGTGACCCTGTGCGTGTGCGCGTGGGCTTTCGTTTTGTCGCGTCACGCCGGCGTAGCCACGCCTGGTGCCGGTCCTGCCGTATACTCGCAGGTGCGCGCCGCGCTGCGTTGCTCCGACGCATGCATGTTTCAGCGCATTCAGCTTCAATCCGTCACGAAAAGAGGCAGACGCAGTGCTGTCTGGGTGGCGCATCGGCGCGAAATGTAGCATGTCACATTTAGCACTGGTTGCCGTCAGGCCGCGCCGACGGGTGCTGGTCGCGCCGGACGGGTGCTGGTCGCGCCTGCGCTAGCAAAACGCGAGTGCTCGCGTTTTGCTAGCGTAGCGTCACTATGCCAGCGTGCGCGTGCATCAACGTTACGTTGGACTATATTGGGCCCTTCACGATGCGATCTTGGCCGCTTTGCTAGCTCCACATATACCAAAATGGGTGTTACATGACGTCCAGGTATTACGAAGGTATACGACTGGGGCAAAGATGATAATCCTGACACGAGTGTCATCTAAGAACACAACAACGTACCACGCTCATAGCGTGCTCGTGGCCGTTTCACTAGCTCCACATATACTAAATTTCTTATCACGTGATGTGAATAGATTAGGAAGGTAAGTGACACATCGAAACATGATACACATGATACGGAAGTCATGTACAGCATCATTTACCTCAACTTCGTGAGATTCTGCTGACTTTAAAGTGATATATAAACCTTTCTGATTCGTGCTTTGCATATCATCGATTCCCTCTGTGCGTGGGCTCTGTCATTTTTTTTTTCAAATTTCTCTTTTGCTAGCGTTAATTTTATCAACGTCATATCTGCGATGAAAACACGTCAGTGAAATCTTCGTAGAACTCGGCATAAAACAGTTTTTGTGTTAGAAAACAGAGTTGAACCACATCCACGGCCTCTAAAGCTGTTTGTGTGTCGCATGCTTATTAGGAATCTGTGACCAACTTCGCGTAATCATTATTATCTTAACTAAATGACTTCATTTTTATGTATATATTAGAAGGTGCTGCCTATCGTGAAAAGTAAAAAAACGTATTTTACAGCTCACCTAAACATTAATAAACGGAAAAACTTGAGACAAACCGAAAGCTGCAACGATATAGCATTTACAGCGACCGGCTCTTGCTCGCGTTTCTCTAGCTTCTTTCTAGGTAACCGTTGGGTATCGGCATCCGACTCCAAGTTGTAGTTGTTCTTATTTAGAGACGGCTTACTGGTCTCCCATAGTGTAGTACCAAGTACTCAAAATCGTTAAACATTTTTTTTCTAAATACAAAGGACTACTCTGTCAGCATACAACACACTTTGATGTGCTTTTGTGAGAAACACTGCCTTCAAATTAAAATATTCGCGATTTCAGTTCTCCCAGCCAATTGTAAGAAATAGTTACTGCCCAAGCCGTGCAGGTGGGCACCCAGACCACTTTCTTCTACAAGTAGTTCTTCCATGTGTGCCTAAATCTAAAGAAACGTCAGCGTTTTCGCATATCTATCCTATAAATTTTGGCACGGGTGCCGACTACAATTCCAGTCTGAGTTCTGAAAAACGTGCTGCTAATGTTTTTACTGGTTGTTTCCCCAATACGTTCATACCAGCCTTTCTCTGCTTTATGAGATGAGCACTTTATGAATTATGGATAATACTCCGCTATTGCCAGAAAACGCTATGCTATCAAGCAGTTCTTAAGGCAAAATATTGGGTGTTTGCGAGTGCTCGAGAGCACTTTGCGAAGTGGCCACGTATTCTTTCGGTATAATTCACGTGCTTGAACAGCCTTCGGTGAATTCTTTTGGAGCGTCACACTCCGACTCGGAGCGCTCCCGACCGCTCCGACTTCGATGTGAGAGCATGGCGCGATCTGGCCTGGAGGGTGGCTGTCGTCACATGTGGTGGCCGACCGGCGACAGTGTGAGCGCGTACTTCAAGTATTTCGTAAGGAGACGTCACCGGGTGTATAATAATACTTCGTGAACGTGTGTTGTTTGTGGTGTTTTTGAGCACGTGTGTGTTTAGTTCCCATGTGCGAAGCCATAAATCGTCCATGTCAAAAAGGGGGTGCCAAGTGACAGTGAAGGAAATGTCTATATTGTTGTTACAGCAGCTCAACGACGAATGCAGCCACGCTAGCAGCTCTGATTGATTGTTATGGGGGGTTGAACGTCCCAAAATCACCATATGATTATGAGAGACGCTGTAGTGCCGGGCTCCGCAAATTTTGACCACCTGGGTTTCTTTAATATATGCATCCAAATCTGAGCACACGGGCCTACAACATTTCTGCCTCCATAGAAAATGCAGCCGCCACCGCCGGAATTCGATCCCGTTACCTGCGGGTCAGCAGCCGAGTACCTTAGCCGCTAGACCACCGCGGCGGGGCGGCACTAGCAGCTCGGACGACGAAGACAATCGCTACCTTTATGTGCTGAATTCAAAAGGCTGTCACTTCGTCTATACGTGTCGGAGATGGCCACTTGAAATTTCGGTACCATTTTTCAATGCGGTGCCGGAATGTTTATCCTGCGGCTTCCCCCACTGGCTGCATGGTGGCCACGCAGCCAGTGGGGGATCACCGAGATCACCGATGTATTCGGTTGGTACGCTACTCCGAGATCACCGATGTTTTCTATTGGTACACAGCCTTTCGCATTCTGATTGCGCGATGCGTCGGCATCTGGGGGCCTTAAGCACAAAACAAACAATTTTGCACATAAAAATATCAGAGGCACTGCTGGTTACATATTTGCATGAAAATGCATGTGGGATGCTATCTCCAATGCTGCACTTCTTTTTCTGTTTTGAAAGAACCGTTTTGTCTGTAACCCCAAAAAGAAATCCATTAGGAAACTACTGCACTGTAATGTAACACAAACATGGCTTGTTATGAATCACGCCAAGATGATCCAAATGTAAAAGTCATGCACTATTTCTCTGAAATCTTGCCATTTTCAATCAAGCGTATAAATCGCTTTCACCCCATGAAGCTTCTTGCACATCACGTAGTGTTGCACATCTTCCACGACCACCTTCGCGAAGTCTAGATGTCATGTTTAGTGAAGTCATAGTGTACATCAAGACGTCATCTGTGATCACGCAAGCTCTTGAATTATTTGCGTTTACGCCAACACCATCAATGGACATGATTGAGATTTTATGAGATCCTGAATCCTTTTAGGGGAGAAGCTTTTTATGACGTGGCTTGTGCGTTCCGTTGTATTATGCAATATGGGGCATACACCCGCATACCAGTGGCACATACCTGCCTTTTGGCACATATCCGCAGGTCCACATGTTACAAAAAATGTAGCACGGCATCGTTATCACGCTCTTGGTGTTAACAAAGTACTGAGAGCAGAAATGTGGTATGTATTCTCGTTTAGTCCTTCGATTGTCCTCTGGATGGCGGTACTTGTATATGATGAATACATGATAGAATGAAGTGAGATAGAGATTATTGAAGTGTTCATTAAAAAGGATAAACAGACGCACGCATGAACAGACAGACAAGCAGACAGACATACAGACAGACAGACAGACAGACAAACAGACAGACATGGACGGATGGATGGACGAAAAGGCGCACGGACGGATTTACACAAGGACGCATGGACGAAAGCATAGACGAAATTACAGGTGCTTCGCGCCACTCATCATCATTCATTCCGTGGTTATGCTTTGACTTTTTGTTTAGAAGAGGAATTATGAAAGCATCATTGCGACTTTAAATGCAATAAGGTAACATACGCGCTGTTGCCAGAGCCAGAATAAGAAAATCAACTAAATGTAAGCATAAATTACTCATGCATTTTCAGCAAGTTCCGAATGAAGAAACACTGCCGTGAGTTATTTTTAAAGCATTTAATCAGAACGAAGCAATATAGAAAATAGGCCAAGGGACCGAAAATTACGTGTTCATAAAGTGGGACCAACACATTGATGTATGTAGGAAAAAACACCACTTTAAAAAAAGCAAACTCACTGTAATACATCACACTCATTCAACAGAGTTTGTCATTATCCAGGGAAGGCAATGAGTGGCCACATGGGTCCGAAAATGTAGCAGAAAGTTTTTTTCTGGTTCTTGTTCAAGCAGAGACAAAAGCAATCATATGACGGTTGACTGTTGGAAGCGAGTACTTCGTTGTCGCGAGTAGACACCACGCGTGCAGAGGAAATATTCCAGCAGAGTTTTACGATAGAGAAATAACAGCCACGGCGCCACCCGACCATTCTACCATTTCACCGCTGCATGCACGCAATCACGGCTGGAGGAGCAGACAGTGGAAGAAAAGCTTTCTGATACGCCATATCGAGGAACAGCAAAACAGTCCAATAATTTAGAAAATAACCATCCCTTTTAGAATAACCACCCCTTTTAGAAAATAACCATCTCGAGTAGTAGGTAGCCACCGGCGGCACACGCCTGCTCTAAAGCGGGCATGTGCCACAGGTGATGCGAGATGGGAGATGGAAGTACTTGGAGTGTTGACTATATGAACACACGGATGGACGGACACACAGATTAGCAGATGAATGGACGGTTGGATGGACGCGCGGACGTACTAAAGGATGGACGTATGAACGGACGGACAGACGGATAGACGGACTCACGGACCGACGCATGGACAGACAAACAGACGCTTGGATGAACGCATGGATGGTCACGCGGACGGACGGAAGCACGGACAAGCTGACAGACGCTTTGCCCTACTCATGGTCATTTACTCCGTAATATGCTGCAATTTCTTTACGTTTTAATTATACGGTATTGGTCAGAAAGTGATTTGCGAGGTGGCCATGTACAACAAATGATCGCAGAGAATTTCCTACGCAAATAATGTTCTATTGTAACAACCTGGTATGAACGAGTAGCCGTAGTCGTACAATTAAATACATTGTTGTACACGTCAAATATACAGCGTAATCGTCATCTCTATGAGTGACTTAGAACTTTCGCACTGTTTCAACGTCGTTTTCACTAGCAACAGCGTTGAAGGCAATGGCGTCGAAATTTAGAGAAGTACAGAATGCTTTGGGAAGTGTGGCACCTACTAAAGTACCGAATGTCGTGGAAGAACTTGTGTACTACGTGGGACAGCAGAGTTTTAGTGTTTGCTCTTGAGCCCGTTTCTTCTGCGCAGTTAAATTAAAGTGCACAAATACATGGAACACATTACATGAAGATATACCATGCGATGGATAACGTTGAAGACAGAAGCACAGATTTGAGTTGGGTGACGGAATAAAAAGGTTGCCACGGATTAAAGTTTATTCTACTCGCACAAGGTGTAATAAATTAGAGATCGCTCTGAGTGTTGTCCGGCGTGCTGCGTATGTATATGGTTAGGGTAGTTATATAGGATGAGTTGTGTTGCCTTCCAATTCTTTCACGCGGACTGATGCGTGCTCTGAAATGCAGATGGGAATAGTCGTTATTGTTTTAACGCGATAACGTTAAAAAGTTCGTTTCGCTGAAACTACAGTGTCAGCCTCGTTTTCAGCATGGCTAGTTGTGAGGGAAAATTTATCATTTTGTTCCTGACTGCAAAGTCGAAAAGGATGCGAGTAAACAAATAAAAAAATGTTCACTAGGAGGAGAAGGAGGAGGAGGAAGGGAAGAAATGAAAGGCAGGGAGGTCAACCAGACGCACGTCCGTTTTGCTACCCTGCACTGGGCAAAGGGGTGAGGGGATTAACGAAGGAGAGAGAAGTGAAGGGCAACGTATGTGTAGATGTGACCTTGTTCATTGCGCGCTTATAAGCGGTCGCGTAGTCCTTTCGTCTTTAGAAAACTTAGCAATGCCCGCGTCGCTTTGCTGGCCTGCGACGCGTAGAGCCATGAATCAAGGATCTTGTCTTAGGAAAAAGGTCTACCGTCTAGTGTCTCTAACGTTTCGCGTACCAAGTTGCGTTCGATCGCAAAACGTTCACATGAACACAGTAGATATTCTATTCTCTCGTCCGTGTCGCACGATTCACATCTGAAGCTATCCGCCATTCCTATGCGAAAGGAGTACGCCTTCGTAAAAGCTACTCCTAACCACAGGCGGCACAGTAAAATTGCATCCTGGCGGGAGAGGTCCGATAGAACTTGAAGCTTTCTCGATGGGTCCAATTTGTGTAGGCAGCGGTTCCTGACACTGGGATCACTCAGCCCAGTTTCCGACATAGTGTTAGCGAACGAGTGAAGGCCCCTTGCAGCGTCGGTTCTCGACAATGGAATTTGGGTTGTCTGGGCGTCCGCGTGGGCGGATCGGGCAGCATTATCAGCAAGGTCGTTACCGACAATACCACAATGTCCCGTTAACCACTGGAACAGCACGTCATGCCCTTTCGATAAAACTTTGTGAAGCACTTCTCTTATTTCATTCAGTAGTGGTTGATGCACCCTTTGTGGTAAAGCTGATTGCAAGCTCTGAAGGGATGCCGTAGAGTCGCAGAACACAGCCTATTTTGGAGGTTGGTCTTTCGCGATATAAAGCATAGCAGCACGTAAGGCGGCAAGCTGCGCTGCTATAGATGTTGTTCTATGCGACAGTTTGAACTTTTTAGGTAACTGGTAAGTCAGGATGACAACAGCATTTGTGGAGCTGTCAGCCGAGACCGATCCACTGGTGTAAATGTGGCTCCTCTGGCTGTATTTTTCGTTGTGTAGCGACAATGTCACCTGTCGTAGGACCACTGTTGAATGACGGCTCTTGTTCGTTATTCCCTAAATAGTGAGGCATATATGCGGTTGTTGTAGGCACCATGCAAGGGACGCTGGTCTTGTTGCTGAGGTGAAGCCAAAAGGAAGGCATTCTCTTTTAGCAGAAATAATCTTTGAAAACATTGCTTGTGGTCTTTGAAGTGGCAACACTGCAACATGGTGACCAGGAACTTGGCAGAGGTATCTTATGTGGGCTCTCAAGTTGTCAGTGTTGATGTATGTTTGAATTGAATGCTCTCTTGCGATCATAATTGCCCCGGTTGAGGTGCATCGCGGCAGTCCTAAGCACACGCGTAGTGCTTGTTGTTGCAGACTTTCGAGGGTGCGGATGTTCGTCTTGCAGGTACTTGCCAGTAATGGCAAGCTGTAGCGCAAAAATCGCAGAAACAGTGCCCTGTATAGATGAATCATTGACCTTATGGATGTGCCCCAAGATTTTCCGCAGAGGAACCGCAATATATGAATGATGGAAGTTAGCCTTCTTTTCACGTAATTGCAGTGGGCACTCCACGAAAGGTCCCTGTCAATAATCACACCCAGGAAGCGATGATTCTTCTGGTATGGAATATTTGGTCCATTGATGGTAACGGGGTATGGTGTCATAGCTCTGCGAGTAAACGCAACCAATGCACATTTCTCCGTTGTGACGGAAAGACCTTGCTTGCGGAGATATGAGCATGTCAGGATGGCAGCTGCTGGACTCTTGCACGTACTTGTAGACGAGTTACAGCCAAACTCCATAGACAAATATCATCAGCATATATGAATATCAGGATAGTACTGGGCGAAATTTCACGAAGACTACCCATAACGAGGTTAAATAAAAGGGGACTAATACGGCGCCCTGAGAGACGCCACGGGAGGTATAGTAATTGGTGGTAGGTCCATCTGCGGTTTGTACAAAAAAGGACCTTGTCGTCAAATAATCCGGGATCCATTGGAACATCCGACCACCGATTCCGACAGCTTCCAACGAGTCTAGGGTGGCTTTATGTGTTGCGTTATCATAAGCCCCTTTGACGTCGAGGAAGAGTGCCAGTGGCATGCGTTGAGGCTCTTCTGTTGCTGGATAAATGTTGTGAGATCAATCACGTTGTCAAGAGATGACCTACCTCGCCGAAAAGCCACCATGCAGTTTGGGTATACGTTGTAGCGCTCGAGGCACCTTTCTAGGCGTGTAAGAGTCATCCTTTTCATGACATTTCCTACGCAACTTGCGAGGGCAAAGGGCGAAATGATGTCAAATCAATTGATGACTTTCCTGGTTTGAGTTGTGGCACAAGTCGACGTATCTTCCAATCCTGGAGAACATTGCCCGCCTGCCATGAGTGGTTGTAATAGCATAACAACTGTCGCCTGGCCTCCTGTTGAAGGTTCGCTTGAGCGGCGTAGGTGATGACATCGGGTCCTGGTGAAGATGAACGTCGGGAAGCCGCCAAAGAGGCGTCAAGTTCTTCTATAGTAAAAGGATTGTCCATTTCGGAAATGCGGAGTTCAGGGATAACACTTATAATGGTGCCAGTGGACAAGGCGGATATACCAGCCATTCGCGTACAAAACTCATTTGCCACTTCAAGTTGGGTGTGGCCTAAATATAGGGCTAAAGCCAAGAAAAGATATCTTTGTTGGGGAGTCGAGCGCAGGCCACTAATACAGTTCCAGATGCGTGACAATGGCTTTCGGGGATGCAATGATTTGCATAATGACTTCCTGTCTTTCCTGTTTAAATTTGTCTAAACGTCGTTGGACTTTTTTCTGTATGCGTCGTGCCAGCCTAAATTTGCGTATTGCTTTCGTCCGTCTGTACCTCCTTCACGCCCTTCGGCAAAGCGCACACAGTTTTTCCCGTTCAACGTCGAAATCTGAACGCTTGCCGGTGAACTGGAGGAGACACGAAGCTCCCTCTTTGCCTCTTTGATGACATCCTCCAAGTTCTGGTCAGGGGCTTCAAGGCATGTATTTTCCATGAGTCGCTGAAATTTGGACCAATAAATTCTTCGTATTGTGGTTTTAGGAGAGGAATTAGTAAGACCCCTTATTCGCATATAAGTTGGAATGTGGTCACTCCCATGCGTTTCGATGTCTGAAAACCAGTGCACTTGCGACCGGAAGTTTCTGAATACCAGAGTCAAATCGAGGCAACCGCTGTATGTAAGGCCTGACAGTTATGTAGGACTGCCATCATTTAAGAAACATAAATCGTGCTTGGAGGTGAATTACACGAGGTTTCTTCCTTTAGCTTTGATCGTCGAACTAACCCAGATTAGGTGATGTGCGTTGAAGTCTCCAGTTATAACCCACAGGCCCATAGTTGTTGTCAGTATGTCTCGTATTTGGTCTTGTTTAAACCGTCCGGATGGTGATATGTAGACAACAATGAGTCTGAATCACACTTTTTCCTTTTTAACGCGTAAGCAGACATATTGATTGTCATCATATGGTTGAACTGCGTGATGCACATATGTGAAATCTGTTCGAATGTAAACAACCACTTCGATGCGTTCCTCGCACGTTGAAGAAACGAAAGATTCATACCCTGATAGTTTAGGAGGTTGTTGCACGTTGGTTTCACGTATAACTATTACAGGAATAAGATTCATGAATACATACTGACGGAATCAAGAAAGGCGGCATCTCAGGCTTCTCGCGTTCCACTGCAGTATCGACGCTTGTCGGACCTTGTTGCGGAAGGAGAAAATTGGTCAAGCCATGGTTGCTACTGGAGACTTGCAAATACTGGACTTAGAGCATCCAGTACTTGTAGTTCACTCTGAGAGTGGAGACTTCAAATTGCTGCACAGCTTTTGCATGGCATCCAGCAGTGTTCGGAATATTCTGATGACTTCTGTGTCCTCCTCAGGCAGCTGTTAGTGGCTGGCTAGAGGGATGTGATTGCCGATGTGCACTTGGAATTTGCAGGTGGCTGTGATTTCAGCAATGAAGGCAAAATTGATTCATCTGCAACATTGCTGTTCGTTGGTTTGTTGACCGCGCTGACCGCCTTCAGTCTGGGAGGCAAGGGCGGTGGAAGTGAAGTGTGGTGGATTGGCGCTGTCGATGCAGCGTCTGCGGCATTCTTTGATGAACTGCGGCAACGATGACGCCTCTTTCGGACGGTCCTGGCAGCCTCTCGATGCGACGAATTGTCTCTGACCATTTGTTTCATTACCTCTATTTCTCTTTGGATTTCGGGGCATTCTTTTGACGAAGCTGCATGTGACCCATGACCATTTGAGCATTTGAGGGTAGTTGCTTCGCAGTCATTCGCAGAATGGGCTTCCGCGCAACGAGGACACACCGCCTTATTTTCGCATACGCTTCTCACGTGGCTTAGCTTCAAGCACTTATGACACTGTAAGGTCTTCGGTATGAAAGGTCGCACAGAATGCCAAAAATGGCCCACCTTTACGTGTGAAGGAAGAGAGTCGCCCTTGAACATGATCTTCAAGCAGCGTGAGTTTCCCAAACGGACAACTTTTGCGATGACGCAGGCTTCAATTGCCGGTTTGACCAGAACATCGAAGTCGGAGCTGGGAATGGCAGTATCCATATCGTAGATGACTCCAGTGACGACGTTAGAGCTGACAGGAATGTAAGAGCGAACTTTAATTCCCCCCAGCTTGTTGACGTTGCTTAGTATATTAAGTGCCGCGGCATGTAAAACGTCGATGGTCAATACGTTCTTACGCGTGTTCACTCTGTTGTCTGTTGTGTCGTTTAGCACGAGTCCTTTCAGCATCACCAAAACACATTGCCTGTTGAGGCGTTTTATGTTACCGTCAGGTACATCAGGAACAAAAATGTTCACTAAAATGTTTATTTATTTATTTATTAGAATACCCTCAGGGCCCGTAGGGCATTACAGAGGGGGTGGGTACAACATGTATAACACACAAGAAAAAAGACAAAATAAAGAAACAAGTATCAGATGCGCAAATCAGGAAGGCAACATAAGTCAACTAAAAATGTATAAGAATTCAAGCACATACAAGACAAAGATAGATAATGGAAACTGCGTATAGTTACAAGCATTGCTGGGAAATTGCAGTCTTGAATAACAAAGGGTCTGTTATTGATACAACGGAAGAGGGAAGGTGGTTCCAATCGGCGGCTGTTTTCGGTAAGAAGGCTGCTGAAAAGAATTTGGTGCGACAAAACGGAATGGCAACCTTATGCTGGTGATCAATGCGCGATGAGTGGTATGACGGTTGTGAAATGAGGTCTCGCTTCATTGATGGATTGTGAAAAAATATCTTATGAAAAAAATGCAGTCGCGCCAGTTTCCTCCGGAAAGTTAAATTAGGTAGGTCAAGGTTAGATTTCATTTCTGATATGCTAGCAGTACGGGAATAATTAGAACAAATGAACCGAACTGAGCGGTTCTGAACAGATTCTAACGCGTTAATTAAATTTTGCTGCACGGGATCCCATATAGCGGACGCGTACTCAAGCTTTGGGCGAATTAGTGATCGGTATAGTAGAATTTTGAGGGACAGTGGAGCGCGAGAAAAGTTGCGGCGTATGTATCCTAGCGTTCGGTTAGCGTTATTACAGATGTAGGTAACATGCGTGTGCCAAGATAGATTGTTGGTAATGTAAACGCCGAGGTACTTATATGAAGAGACATGCTGGAGGGGAACGGTGTTAATTCTGTAGGTACAGGGGGGAGAAATAGATCGCCGGGTTATTGACATGCATTTAGATTTGTTAGAGTTGAGAGTCATAAGCCATTTATTGCACCAGGTTGAGACAGTGTCAAGGTATGACTGTAGAAATTGGTTATCATATTCATTGCTTATTTCGCGGTAAATTACACAATCATCTGCAAATAACCTTATAGCGGAGTTAATGCTGTCTGGGAGATCATTAATATATATAAGAAAGAGTAAAGGGCCTAATACGGAACCTTGGGGTACGCCGGATGTTACTTTAGAAAGAGGTGAGTTATAGCCATTAGTTGTTACAAACTGAGTGCGATTAGTCAGAAAGCATTCAATCCATTTAAGAATGTTCGGGTCAATGTTTAAGGCACTAATTTTCAGGAGGAGTAATTGGTGAGGTACTTTATCGAAAGCTTTTTGAAAGTCAAGAAAAATGCAATGCACAAGTGAGCCGCGATCTAAAGCCGATCCTATGTCATTAGTAAAATAAAGAAGTTGGGTTTCACATGAGTAACTTTTTCGGAATCCGTGCTGGTAGGGAGTAAAAAAAGAATTTGGTTCTAGGAATGAGACAAGGTTGGAGTAAATTATATGTTCTAACATTTTACAAGGAACACTGGTTAGGGAAATTGGTCTGTAATTGAGAGGAGACTGTGTATTACCAGATTTGTGCAGAGGGACCACCTTCCCCACCTTCCAGTCAAGCGGCAAAGTGGAGGTCTGAATAGATTGCGAAAAGATTAAGGACAAGTAAATTGATGAATACAATGCAGTGTTTTTTAGAAACTTTGAGTTGATTTCATCTATGCCACAAGAAGAGGATAACTTAAGCTTGTGAATTAAATTTTGCACTCCAATGGCATCAACGGTAACAGGATACATGGGTAAAAAATCACGACTAGGCATTTGCGGCAACGCAGAAGCAGAACAACTTGAAAGAGAAGTAACAAAAAAATCATTTAATGCAATGCAACACTCTTCACAGCGAAATGGCTGCCCATCTGAGTTCGTAAGCGAAATGTTTATCTTTTCCCTAGGTTTAACAGTTTTCCAAAACTTAGAAGGGTTGGTTACAAGAATTGAAGGAAAGGTATCATTAAGAAAAACGCGCTTGGCTTCCTTGATAGCTGCTCTGTATTCAGAAAGGACAGATTTGTACACGTGCCAACGGGCTAACGAATTAGTCTGCTTTGCCTGACGGAACAACCGTTTCTTTTTATTCCGCAATTTTTTTGAGTCAGTTGAGAACCAAGGGGGGCGTTGGCGACCCTTGATAACGTATGTGGGAATGTATCGCGTGATTAAAGATTCAACTTTCATTTTGAACAAGTTCCAGTTTTGTTGAACGCTGCGATCAAAGAAGCCATCAGCAAAGCTCTCAAAATTCGATTCGAGTTCACCGTTGATTGAGTCATAATCGCCGCGTGAGTAGTCTCTTATGGTTTTGCAATTGTTTGACCAACGCCGTTCACTAAGATCACAACACAATATGTTCACTAAGATCTTAAATCAAAACCAGGGCGCCGACCTGGTAAAGCAGGTGTTCTACAAAAAATGTGTGCAACAGCTTCAAGTTTTTTCGAAAGAAAAACGCCAATTTATCGGCATTCATTCAGTATGAAAGCGTGTAGGCTTCCTACATGTCCAAAGAAATTGAACCGTGTTCGACGGCATTTTTCTGTACAGCACTACCGGCGCTGATATTTTTCTTGTAGTATACCGCAGAATGCATGGAGTTGCATTAAGACGAGAAGCATATTCATAACAAATTGGTATCTATAGTAAGTTGTATTCTCATTGTTACCACACCATTTGGAAGGTTGATACATGATGAAAAGCATGAGCTGGCAGTGGTTGTCTAAATGTACGAAGGCGATATCACGAATTGAATAGCACCTGAGCTACAGTCTTCATAACAAAGCCACTACACCGCTGATACTAGTGCAGAGTGACAGTGGGTAGTAGTCCTCGTAATCTAGATGCACCAAACCCCTTTCATATTCTTGGCAAGGCAGAGTGGAAAGCTTTCAACATAATGTTCGTCGGGCTCTTCATAATTGCTATCAAAAAATAAAAAAAATCAGAATCAGAGATGAGGTTGCAGTTTTGGCTACGTTATCGCAATAGACTCATCACACCAGCAACACATTGAAGCCTTAGGGAAGGAGAAGTCGGCAGCACCACTCTCTCAACGAAAGCCCGAAGGCATGCACCATCAAAGCGCTACACTCTATCAGACCAGTGCCATTGCTACTTTTTTTTTCACAGGTAAAATTTGCTATCGAGTGTGGTGTTGGATGTTAGAACTTTGTAGTGAAAAGCTAGCGCCTTCAGCACTCAACATACTAAATATTGCATAAAATGTTGTTGAACATCGAAGCTATTTAGCAAACCCTTCCTTGCATGCAGTATCACCACACCATCATCATCATCATACGGTATGAGCCACGTAAACAGACCTCTTCCAAGCAATTCCAGAACAACCCGCGGGTGCACCGAGCATTATGGGAAAAGAGTGTACGCAAAGTGAGGCGTCTGTTCCCGCGCGCACGCTGCTACTTGGTGCCGTTCGAACACAAAACGAAAGCCCCGCCGCGGTGGTCTAGTGGCTAAGGTACACGGCTGCTGACCCGCAGGTCGCGGGTTCGATTCCCGACTGCGGCGGCTGCATTTCCGATGGAGGCGGAAATGTTGAAGGCCCGTGTACTCAGATTTGGGTGCACGTTAAAGAACCCCAGGTGGTCAAAATTTCCGGAGCCCTCCACTACGGCGTCTCTCATAATCAAATGGTGGTTTTGGGACGTTAAACCCCACAAATCAATCAACACAAAACGAAAAGAACGTGTCGCCGCTTGTTGGATATCATAATATCCACAACACTAGATGTGTCCGAACATACCTGCGTGTACCTCCTCTACGCATGAAATGTGAAAACAATAACAGAGTGAGTGTAGTACCACTGGGCGGATGACCTGAGCAGCACGCGAGCTGTTGCGTACTATAGTATTGCGTACTTACTTATATATGTAGTTAAAACGTGCTATCGTTTGAGGTGGCACATTGAATTTATATTTCTTTAATGAATAAGTGTTCACAAGGTGCTATGGTATTTGATACATTCGTGGTGTGATTGGGCCGTTAGCGCCAAGCTTCAGACAAATGTTACAGAATCATTTCATTCCTATTGACAACTCAGGCTGTGCAAAAAAAAAGTTAGCACATTCTAAACGTGCCCAAAGAGAAAATAATAGAACAAGAATTCACTTTAGAGGTAATTGATTGATATGTGTGGTTTAACATCCCAAAACCACCATTTGATTATGAGAGACGCCGTAGTGGAGGGCTCCGGAAATTTAGAACACCTGGGGTTCTTTAACGTGCACCCAAAACTGAGCGCACTGAGTGATTAGTTTGTGTCTTCTCTCCCGCTATTTGTCATGCTGCACGCTTCAGTGTAATGTCGCTCTCAATGGTAAAAATGAACTATAGCAGTTAATCAAGTTCTGCTGAGAGGGTCCCCTCTCAGCAGAACAGAACAATGGCAATTTGATTTGTGTGACAAAGAGATACCCTGCTTTTGGTTACTAGAATAAATTTCTAAACTGAAGTTTATTCTTTATTAACAACAGTTCCAGTGCAGATGAAAGGGGCATGGACAAAATTCGTGTATTCAGCTTGACTAGGTTTGTGACCTTAATTGTAATTGCGAACCGGTATCACAGTATGCATAAATATCACACACATATACAACCACGGGTGATAGCTTGCTTATTTTGATTAAAATTGAAAGGTTGAAATCGACATATTCAACCGACGCAATGTGTACGAGATATGCCATGCAGAGTAGCTATGCTCTAGACTAATCTTCGCAGGTTCGTTCCGTTTTACCCAATTCCTTGCCCATGACTGCAGGTTGGTAAATGAAACAACTTCTTCGAACCACATATTCTGTGTAAGGTCACATTTATTTTTATGCAGTACAAAACAAATTGAAATGTATATTGGCTCAAAAGAGAAATAACTAGAAACAAATTCCGCCAAATTATTACCAAACTTACTCAACAATGATAAACGGATTCTCATTTATTAGATACATACATACATACATACATACATGCATGCATGCATACATACATACATACATACATACATACATACATACATACATACATACATACATACATACATACATACATACGTACATACGTACATACATACATACATACATACATACATACATACATACATACATACATACATACATACATACATACATACATACATACATACATACACACACACATACATACACACATACATACATACATACATACATACATACATACATACATACATACATACATACATACATACATAAGAAGGCTGCTGAAAAGAATTTGGTGCGACAAAACGGAATGGCAACCTTATGCTGGTGATCAATGCGCGATGAGTGGTATGACGGTTGTGAAATGAGGTCTCGCTTCATTGATGGATTGTGAAAAAATATCTTATGAAAAAAATGCAGTCGCGCCAGTTTCCTCCGGAAAGTTAAATTAGGTAGGTCAAGGTTAGATTTCATTTCTGATATGCTAGCAGTACGGGAATAATTAGAACAAATGAACCGAACTGAGCGGTTCTGAACAGATTCTAACGCGTTAATTAAATTTTGCTGCACGGGATCCCATATAGCGGACGCGTACTCAAGCTTTGGGCGAATTAGTGATCGGTATAGTAGAATTTTGAGGGACAGTGGAGCGCGAGAAAAGTTGCGGCGTATGTATCCTAGCGTTCGGTTAGCGTTATTACAGATGTAGGTAACATGCGTGTGCCAAGATAGATTGTTGGTAATGTAAACGCCGAGGTACTTATATGAAGGACATGCTGGAGGGGAACGGTGTTAATTCTGTAGGTACAGGGGGGAGAAATAGATCGCCGGGTTATTGACATGCATTTAGATTTGTTAGAGTTGAGAGTCATAAGCCATTTATTGCACCAGGTTGAGACAGTGTCAAGGTATGACTGTAGAAATTGGTTATCATATTCATTGTTTATTTCGCGGTAAATTACACAATCATCTGCAAATAACCTTATAGCGGAGTTAATGCTGTCTGGGAGATCATTAATATATATAAGAAAGAGTAAAGGGCCTAATACGGAACCTTGGGGTACGCCGGATGTTACTTTAGAAAGAGGTGAGTTATAGCCATTAGTTGTTACAAACTGAGTGCGATTAGTCAGAAAGCATTCAATCCATTTAAGAATGTTCGGGTCAATGTTTAAGGCACTAATTTTCAGGAGGAGTAATTGGTGAGGTACTTTATCGAAAGCTTTTTGAAAGTCAAGAAAAATGCAATGCACAAGTGAGCCGCGATCTAAAGCCGATCCTATGTCATTAGTAAAATAAAGAAGTTGGGTTTCACATGAGTAACTTTTTCGGAATCCGTGCTGGTAGGGAGTAAAAAAAGAATTTGGTTCTAGGAATGAGACAAGGTTGGAGTAAATTATATGTTCTAACATTTTACAAGGAACACTGGTTAGGGAAATTAGTCTGTAATTGAGAGGAGACTGTGTATTACCAGATTTGTGCAGAGGGACCACCTTCCCCACCTTCCAGTCAAGCGGAAGACATACATACATACATACGTACATACGTACATACATACATACATACATACATACATACATACATACATACATACATACATACATACATACATACATACATACATACATACATACATACATACACACACACATACATATACACATACATACATACATACATACATACATACATACATACATACATACATACATACATACATACATACATACATACATACATACATACATACATACATACATACATACATACATACATACATACATACATACATACATACATACATACATACATACATACATACATACATACATACATACATACATACATACATACATACATACATAAATACATACATACATACATACATACATACATACATACATACATACATACATACATACATACATACATACATACATACATACATACATACATACATACATACATATACGCACACACACATATACATATGTACACCCATACATACATACATACACTCAGGTGTAAATATTAAAATGAATGGCTATAAAACAACAAGTCTAATACACTCATTTTGAATATACTACAGAAAGTAACTTACGAGAGAAATCCACCGGCACTGTTATGTATGAACACGGTGTTTCTCGAACAATCTCGCAAAAGCTTGATGCATAGTTTTCTGCTGCTGCTGCCCAGTGACAAGCAGTTTTTATAAAAAATACAAAAATAAAGCCCTTGACAATGTCATGCTAAATAAAAGGGCTGTGCATCAATATTTTAAACATGTCTGCAATATCACTCTGTTTATTTACATAGCTTGGCTCATTGACAACCCACTAACAAAGCATGTTAGGACACTTGGGCTGAAAGTTGGCACAGCGCGAGTAAATTCTAGACAATACATGAATAATACAATTATAAGCTACTAAGCTCCTTGGTGCAAACAGTGTTTATATTGACAGCTATAGGTGCCATTTCGTTTCCCCAAAACACTTCTCAAAAGTATAATCAACTTTATTTAGCTAAAAGTATCTATTCTGGCGCGTCGTGGTGGCTCAACGGTGGAAGAGACTCTTTCGGCCAAAAAAACAAAGACCAATTATTTTTCCAGTTCGTGAATTCACCCCATGCTAACATTGAGGCAGCTGGTAGGAGTGCTTTTGGAGAGAGGAAACCACCACATTCCCACCAGTTGTGACTTTGGGTAGCTACTTCACTTGGACAAAAATAATGAAAAACACTCCTCAAGAAGACTTCAAAGTTTGCACATCAACACAGTTCCCATACAGCTGTCTATTAGGGTGCTTGAAAAATATTCAGTTTACTGGTGGGAAAAGACTGTACACTATGTGAGGTGATGCTCCAGTGCACTGCATGTATGGCTTGCTGCTGGCCTCAACTGCGATGTTGCTCAGCACATATGTGTAAAATAACAACTAATACTATGCCATTGCAAAGTAATTATGTGTCATTTGCATGAAACAGGGACCACAATTAAAGAACATAACAACATTGGCCTTCACAAAGTTCAAAAAATGTAAATAAATTTCCACAGAGTTTTCACAGTTCATCTGAGGATAGTATTATTGCTTGTAAACACATTCTTACTTCTACTAACAAACTATTTTAAGATGGCAGATTCAATATTAGAGTATACCAGCACTTTTGTAGGGCTAAACAATTGTACAGGCACCTAGAAAAACACAAGCGAATGCATGCTATAGCTTCATATCAAAATAAATACTTTTATTTCTAGTCTGAGTAGAGCTGCATTGATGATAAGTTGCTTGCATTACATTATGAACAAACCTATCCGAGCAAAGTATACATTTAAAAAGTTACACTTACACAGTAGATAAGTAGACTGTTGAAGGACGGACAGGCAGTGGGATAATACCCATGCACTAAAATCTACTGTTAAGATATACTAGGAGTAGTGATGATCCTCTTCCTTCCAAATAAAATAATCCACATAGATGCACTTCCCAGAGCTCATACACCCATGGCATCATTGGAACTATACAAATGAGTGTACACTGAAGGATTACATCGACTAAGTACATGATTACTGCATACATGGCTTTACTTCTTGTACTACAAAGAATGCAAACACAGTTACCATTGGCGACCATGGATGCTGTGATTTCTGGCATGTAAATGTAGAGGCACGCGGGCCCTTAACACACATGTTAAAAACTTCAGCTCAAAATTATTTGCCCACTAACACTACAGCAGCCTTTAAATTAGTGTCATAGTTTGGTATCTTCCATGCAAAATTTATATAATTTCGAATGCAAGCAAAGGAACTGCTGAATAATGCACTGCTAAGAAGTTAAGCAGCAGCTGCTCCGGACATCACAATGTGCTCTTTCTGCTGTTGTAAACTTTGAGCAGGAGAACACTCACTGGCAGTCCCTTTATACTTGATGGTCTTCTGTGCTCCGTTCTTGATACACTGTACATGACCGTGGAACACCAAACCCCTTGTTACTGCTGGAACTTAGAAAAATACAGATAATTGTTACAACCGTGCTACATGCAAGAGTGTATAGCTGTCAATTATGTGCTCATATTTACAGATATTGTATTTTCAGAAGCCAATGACAAGCCTCAACACACACACATACATACAGTGAAGACTGAAAATATATTTAATATGATACAAGAGCAAAACTACAATGTTATAGATGAAGGCATGAAACTTCTGACAGGCATAAAAAGCCAATAGAATTTCCTCTATTTCGACTTTACACTAGGTGCGAGAAGCAGACCACAAATAAATTCACTAAGAAACACAAGTTAGACTGCATTACAACATAACAACCAATGTTCTTAACTTTGAGGCTGTCTAACATAGACAGCTCACCATACTGCATATACGAGCAAATGGGCAGTCTAGAAGACACAAAGAACTTGTGGATTATGAGTGTGCTTGTTGCTGACTACTATTATTCTAAATGAAGAAAACCTTTCAAAAATGCACTTCATCAGGAGAAATAATCATACGCAACAAACACATCGGGCTCCTACAGGTGCCACCAACACTCACCATTATTGTTGATACCAGTGTCTTGCCGGATGGATATGCTGCATCCTGCACAGAACACCAAAGGAGCGCTCCATGGCTTGGATTGCATGTGTGCTAGCTGCATCGCTCTGCTGCTGAAATAGGCTAGCCACAGACAGAGAAACAAGAAGCCATGGCTTTGAAACACACTCAATGTCACCTTTAGAGATCAACAATGCATACTTAGGTCAGGTACAATTTGTAGAAAAATATATATCACTATGCAATCGTGGTGAACATGTTCGGCTGAAACACAAGCAACAGCACTGAGAGAGAAAAAGCTACATTAGGTAAACGATGCAGTTACTGGCCCTATGTCATCTGAGGCTTCTTCAATAGGTCTTTCTCTTTGCAAGTTGTGAACAGCCAGGCAATTTTCACCCACTTGCTATCTCCTTCCAGAGCACTTGATCCACAGAGGGAGTCACAAGCTCGAGAGCTCAATAAGGAATCAAAGTATTTGTGCTCGTTTCAAAGCACAAGCTTTTGAGCCTCAGTATATTGGAGTTTCATTCATAAGCTGCAGACTTTCAGCTTTCAACATTCTCAATTATCTCTCAATTTAGTTCTATAAATATTGAGTAAGAATTATGGGTAAGAATATTACAGGTATCCACTGGAAGCAACCATGCTTGGGTTTTTAATTTGTGCACAGTAAGTGGTGTTCACGTAATCGTATGTATTAAAGAAAAACTAACCTTGCAGCCAGCCGTTAGGCAGTTTTGTGCCCTCGAAGCTCCCAAGCAGATCGCAGTCCTTCCAGATGAGGCTGCCATGCATGCTTCCACGCCACATCCGCTGAATGATAACAGTCCCAGTAGTGACATAGGCTTGCACAGTTAGGGGGAACATGTCCCTCCTTTTTTTGTACAGGTGCTCCAAGTAATGATGAGGATTTATGTGCCAGAATTTGCAACTGATGCATCACAGGACCTTAACAAAGCAATCTCTGTGATCTGTCAAGAGCCAAAAATGAGATATTTAAAAACAATCATTAAAAGCACTAACTTCTAATACTTATTTGAGGACGCTATCACTTCGTTAAAGTGACCAAAATCTGCTATAATCACTTTGAAATAAACTGAAGCCTCACGTGAAATTTACGTACCGCGATATATATGTGCTACTGAAGTATATTACTACCACAGTGGTAATTTTCTATAGAACTAATTTTCCAAAATAACAAAAATTTTTTAAGTGCAACCTGGTTTCTGAAAAATAAATTCACATTAACTTTCCAACTATCAAACGCGGTAAATCGACAGGCTTAACCTCATAATCAAACAAGAGCTCACTTGTATCAAATCACAAAAACTTTTTATGTATTTGCTCCATAATATATGTATGTATATAACAGTAGTAGTAAGTTTTTCATGCTTCAACTTACCATACAGAAACATTACATCTGATGGGCTTAAAAGCTTGCACACGTTATAGAACTGCGTGACTTATAGTACCGGTGAAATTTAGTTCTGCAAAGTGAACTCACCGATGGAAGCATTTAGTAGCCATCGGTGTCATGAGGAACCAAGTATGGCCAACAGGCAAAGGGCATCTGCACACTGGAAGCTGCCAATGACATCAATGAAGGGCTGGCCAGGCGTGCACGTCCATTGATAAAGTGTAAGAACTGACCATGATCGGCGGTTGTCAAGGCTCTAGTGCCGTGCAAAACAATGGCCAGACGAACTCGGAAACCTGTAGTTAGCCGATATTGGCCTACAACTTCATCCAAAGCAAGGCACCGGTGAAATCTTTGCTTTTTTTGGGGGGGCCGGAGGGAAGCTTGACGTTCACGGGCTCTCGCTGCCACATAGAACCCTCAAGTTGTTACCGAAGAACAGTCTAGGGGCGCTTCCAAAGTAACACGATCGACAACAGAATGTAGCATCTCGCAGTTTTGGTTGATCACATCACAGCGCTAGGACTATATTTATCACAAAAAGGAGAAGTGACGACTTAACAAACAAAAGCGCCAAGATGCCCCACCACAACTTCGCAGGGGAAAACTGTTATCAACGCTGACTTTCAATTTTTGGTCACACAGCACAGCTTGTTCACAAGTCTTGGAACGTCAACACAGCACCACCGTTCACAACGAACATCGTTTCACTCCCGAACAGTACATTGCTCTCAAGTAAATAGAAGCGTACGGGCTAACTAGTGGCGAAGCAAGAACCGAGCGTGTAGTTCATACGTTTCCGTACGTACTTGGGGTCACTCAAGTAACGTGTCAAAACGCTGTCACTCCGAAATGTCGCACAGCTCCCAACTGAGAGACTGGAAAGTCAAGCGAACGAACTGTTACCGGCACACAAACACACATTGCAGGCTTCTCGAGTGCTAGTTGCCGTCGATACATCGACGCCGATTCCCGCTTGATAACCACACCGACGCACAGGCTTCGCTGCGCTTCACCGTACACCATTGCACTGCCACAGCTTTCCGCACTGCTTACACGCAACGAAAGATCTGCTGTAATCACAACACATCCGGTCAAACGCAGAAGTAACTCGTGCGAGAAGCGTTTGCTGAAAGTCGCACCGACCGATATGCTGTTTACGACGCCATGTTGCTTTCGACAACTGCGCAGCACATAAGAGAGCTCTTAGAAAGTACTTGCACTATATTCACGGCGTGTCAAAATTTTCTCTTATGTGCGAGGGGGGTGATATGACGAACAGCACAGGTGTGCCAGATGAAAGAAGTGTTTTGGCAACGTCACTGAGTGAGCTGATGTAGAGGGTATTGCTTCACAACCAATCACAAGCTGTGCCTGTTGGCCAAGCCGTCGTCTGCTCACGTTTGTCGTCTGCTTCGATCAGAGCATGCGACAGGGGATTCGCCTTCAAAGCGCTATTATTCTCAGGTCAAGTGGTCGCTGCGTCGCACAAAATACATGTCAGTGGCTCGCTTTACCTTTGAATGATGTTCGTGCGCCAAGTTAAATGGCTGGTAATTGACGCAGGGAAGAATTCTGCCCAGGTTTGCTCCAGAATCGTGAGGGTTTGCATATTTTCGGTGTCATACAAAGTTACTAGGGTCATTTCATTCGGATTTCTTGCCATATTATCACGGTCTATATCGGTGTCTGAACAGTGAAGGTGAAGATGCATGATTTGTTTGTAGTTCCATGCGTAATCACGCGCACTCCTAATACGCTTTGGTTTACAAAGTACGCTTTGTTCTAGATCGTCCCAAAGTGTATCGACAGCTTTATTTCAGAGATCGCAACCATTGGACAGTTAGAGCCAATGAAAGTACACTAGAGCACAAACTTTATGAACCACTCACTAAAAACTTCCCCTCATTTTTATTTCCGATAGCGTGCAAAGAATGTGCTCCCATTCACCTCTTTGGTGGTAATTTCCACCAATGAGGCAAGGATCTCGAGTCGCACTTTTAATTGGATGAGATGGGGCGCAACATAACAACATAACAAATAAGGTTGATCCTATGCCATGCCGCGTTCGAATGCACCGACCATTCACGTATCACATTGGTTTTCATCCAACCACAAGTCTTTACATGCGTAGTTTTATGCAATCGACGCCCAATAGAATTCTTCAATTACTGCGACTTCGAACTTATTGGGCGAAGGTGGTTGTCAACACCATCCACTGCGTACAGGGGAAGGGAAACAACACGCGAAGCTCAAAGCGCCGAAAGAAATAAAAACGCACCAGCAGTCATTAGGCAGCCCTTAATGGGCGTGAATTAACTCAAAACCAGCCAGGGCACCAAAGTATACCACCGCGGCAGTAGGTTCTAAGTAGCCACATTGTTCCTAACAGTGGTCCAGACCACTCTTGGGATTTTTTGTCAGCCATGCTGTTTTTACGCACAATTTCACTTCGTGAATTCACTTACGAGCACTTTTCGGTGACGTAAGCAAATATAGCAACTGCATCAACATCGCTGACATGTTCCCGGGCAGTCACAGCGCGCTTTATTTGCAGCGGTCGATGTGACAACGATGGTCTCTTACTACGTTTTTTCATTTCGTGAATCCACTTACGCAACAAAATTTCTCTTGCGCAAAACTGTTTTCGTAAGTGAGTTTTGTGAATCTGGCCCCTGGTTATTTCTAGCACTCTTTGAACACCGGAACCCTAAATTTACTTGTCAACAGTGCCGATGGCCATTTATTCCCAATAAATTTGTTACTGATAAACTTTTTATGCACGTTTTAGGCAACCAGATGAGGTGTTTTATTTATTTTTAATTGTGAATCTCTTTAGGGTGTGGATCAGTTCCTTGTAGTAGTATGTTGCAGGAGTAGCAACTTCTACTGGGTTTTAAGAATGGCTTAGTAAATAGAAATGTGTATTACAACCTTAGAAATACTATCACTACATAGGGTTAGTGGTTTTCGTACAGTTGGCATTTAAAGAGAATTGTCTGCAATGCTATATTGAGAAATTCACAGCATATCCACGGAAAGAATGACGATGGCTGGGGCGAAGCATCTGTCCATCGTTCGTCTGTCTGTCACACAATTAACATTATCTATACACACCAACAGACAGACAGACAGACAGACACACAGACGGGCTCACCAACTGACACTTCGCCTCAATAACCAAAATTAACATTGCACAAAACTTAACATGAAATGAGCATATTGATGATGTTCGCACCAAGGTCTATCAAAAGTTTATCTATAGACGAAGAAATCGGAAGGTGCATCGCGTGACGTAAAACATATTGCAAACACCACCTTCATTAGGACAGTACTGGAATATTCATCCATTGTTTAGAGTCCCTCATCAGTGACTCTAGAAGAGGCTCGAAATACTACAGAGAATAGCGGCGCACTTTATTTCTTCGACGTATTCAAGGAAGGAATCAGTCACGCTCATGTTACGGAAATACAACCATGATCCTCTCGAACTACATAGAAATAAATATACGCTGAAAGCATTCTTCAAAATGATGCACGATAAACTTCTCCATTCAAAATCCTGCTTTGGTGGATGCTGGAATCTTTGTTAGATATGGTTGGAAGAGTATTGGATATGGAGGAAATATTAGTGGACATGGTGGGAGCTGTGGTGGGATATAATGGCTGATCACGGTGAGAGGGAAAAATTATTGGCAGATTGTGGTTTTGGTGGTGGCAAGCCAATGGTGGTGACGGTAGAATTTGCCGGCTGATGACGCCTAGAGCGGAAAAATGGTGGCAGATGGTGGTGGTGGTGGCGAGCCAGTGGTAGTGACGGTGGAAAATGCCGGCTTATGGTGGTGAGAAAAAAACGTGTTTGGTAGAAGGTTTGGTGAGCAAGGTCGATGATGGTGGCGTGATGGAAGCTTAGTGGGTCATTGTGGCATGATGAAAAAGCACACGACAGTATGGGAAATCACTTATTTCTAGTGTTTCATTCTTGTATGCACAGAGTTGTACGTTTACGGTCAAAGGAAACCAACGCTGCTAATGGCCCTTTCTAGCACGTTTATTTTTTTAATCCTGTGGTGTCAACAACGCTTCAACTTTTGTGGAGCGTAGAATATGCGGCCATGAATATGTTTACATTTAGCGCACGTACTTAAATCAGTTTGACAACCGCGATGTGATTCTTTGTTGTGATGTTTAGAAGACTAGAGGTGTCACTGTCAACAGTGACAATAAATGTTTTACATCGGTGCGGAGTTGTCGAGAAAAAAATGAGCTCCAGTTCGCAATTGTTCCTTTCAATGTTAGAGCAGCAAACAGCGGTCATTCGTGTCGCCACGCTAGAAATGCAACTCTGGCAATTCTTGCACACTCTATTGCATGAGCCGTTTTTTTAGGTTAACGAAATACGTGCGGATATGCATAAACTTTCACCTTCGACATGCGTCGAGACTAGCCTCAGCGAATTCGACTTCGGCCCTTCTGTTCTACCACCATGATTTTCACCAAAGGTCAATCCGACCAACCGAGGCCGTACAAGTGTTATCGGTGCTTCTGGGTTTCAGAATACACAACTTAGATGAGTAAAAATTATAATACAGCATAGCTGCAGCATCATTTCTTCTAAATGAATCCTTTTTTATTGTGTATGATGTCCGCGCAAAAAGCGACAAACATCGATGCGACGCGCTTGCAACACTTCCTTCAAATGTACGCCTCGCCTCACCGAGAGCCGCCGGTCGCACTCGCCGGCACTTCACTGGCTCTTATGCAAGAACACACTGCAGACTCGTCAATTCGAATGCGTCTTCAATCAATATGATAGCATAACATTTCTGGTACACTGCATTCGTTTTGGCCAAGCCGTTATGTAGTTGTTTCAAACGACAGAGCAACAGCGGTGCGCTGGAATAACTGCGCTGTGCGATGCGCGAAAAACATCACAATCAATTGTGTGGGCGTATCTATCGAATGAGCATAGAAGCGTCATAAATCGTGAACAATTATTGCGCAACGAAAAGATTGATAAACAGATAATATACTTGGCAGTAACCGCTGATAAACTCTACCTGCTCCTCAGTGCACTCATTTGTTTTTTTTTTCTTGCAGTTGTAAACAGTAAAAAAATTATGGCGCTGTTGCGATTATCGCAGTGGAAATTGTTACAGGCAGCAGTTGTTCGTGTTTATCAAATGGGCAAACTCTAGTTGCAGGTGCGGATCTCGTCAATCTCGAGTAAGGGACAAACAAAACTGAAGTAAAACAGTGAGTTTCTGAGTTAACTACTTCTTTAACACCACAACTGCTTTCTGTCGGCGTGGCGCAGTGGTTATTGTGCTTAGTTGGGAATCTGAAGGTGGCAAGTTCACTTCCGTGCTGTCACACCTTTTTTTATGTGTGCTTTCTGCATTTTTTTCATACAATTATTTTTATTAGTTCTTTAGTGGCAGCTCGTCCCGGATGGTTCTGATGCTGCTTCGTGCTGCAGCATTGCGGGCTGGAGCACACCATTCACCATCCTCTTCAACATATGCCACAATACAGCATGTAGCACCAACATTTCCAGCAGCATATTACACCAAACTGGTGGATGATGGAATCCACCATTCTAATGTTGGGCGTTTTTTTTTTTCAATAGTGATATATATTACGACAGATAAGCTCAAATATGTACATACTCCAGGCAAAAGTCATCCCAGAACTAACCACGATCACGTCTAAAAACGATACCTATCAAATACTGACACGCTTAGACATCATTTTCTACCACGGCGTCTCTCATCCACCATTTCTATGGTGGATGTTTTTTCAATAGCGACCTACAGCCTTTTCGAAGTTAGTAACACGTTGTAGAACAACAATATAAAGCAGCAGTTTGTTCCACCTTTCTATGGCATCTGTGAGCCGCAGATGGTCTTCCGGAGCCCTCTAACACGGTGTCTCCCATGACCACCATATGTTTGAGGGCTCCGGAAGACCATTTGGGGCTCACAGATTCCATAGAAAGTTGGAACAAACTGCTGCTTTATATTGTTGTTTTACAACGTTTTACTGACTTCGAAAAGACCTTAAATCGCTATTCAAAAAATATTCACCATAAAAATTGTGTATTCCACCATTCACCATTTTGGTGGATTATGGGCCTGGTGGCACATGGTGGATCGTTGCACATGGTGGATGTTGGAGTGCCGGCAATGCTGAACGCGAAACGGTGTCAGAGCCATCGTGACAAGCTGCTGCTAAAATGAAAACTGTAAGTGTATCAAAACAACGCAGAAAACACCCGTAAAGAGTGGGACCACGAGGAACTGAACGTGCCACCTTAGAATTTTTAGCTCAACACGCTAACCACTGCGCCATGCTGATTTGCAGGAAGTTTGTTGTTAAGTCTCCAGTGAAGCTGCTGCTAAAACTGGCACATTCATTAACCACAAACAACTGCTGCCTAGAACAATTTCCTCTGCTATAATGGCCACAGATCTATGTTGTCTTTACAATTCATACCCGCAAGAAAAAAAATAACCCAAGTGGAATGAGGACCCGGTACAGTTTATTAGCGAGTATTGTCAATTTTATTATCCGTTGCTTGCTCCTACTGAAGGGCGACATCTTCTCAGGCTTTATGACGCCTCTATGCTTATTTGATAGATACGCCCACACAATTGATAGAGTAATGCGATGTTTTTTGCCCAACGTACAGCGCAGTCGTGCCAGCGCAGTGCTGTAGCTCAATCCTTAGCAACAACTACTGAACAGTTTGGCCAAAACGAATGCAATGCACAGGAAACATTATGCTATCATATTGGTTCAGTAAGCATACGAATGGGCAAGCCGGTGTTCTCGCTTAAAAGCCAGAGAACTGCCGGTGAGTGTGACCAGCGGCTGTCGATGACGGGAGGCGTATGCTGCTGGAAGTGCTGGCACCGCGCCGAATCGATGTCTTTCGCTTCTTCCGCGGACACTGTACACTACGAAAATGCTCAGTTTATGTTAAATGGTGTGACGGCTGTGCTGTATTGTGGTTCTTACTTGTCGAAATCACGTATTCTGAAACCCAGAAGCGCCGATAACACTTGTAGGGGCTCAGTTAGTCGGCCAAAATATTTGTGGAGATCATGATGGTAGGACAGAAGGGTGAAAGTTAAACTTGCTGGTACTCGTCTTGACGTATGTCGAACATAGAATTTTATGCATTTAAGCGTCACATCTATTTCGTAAACCTAAAAGTACGGCTCAAGTCATTGGGTCTGCAAAAATTACCAGAGTTGCGTTTCTAGCTTCGCGATATCAAGTGACTGCTGTATTCTGGTCTACCGTTGAAAGTGGTAATTGCAAATTGTGCTCATTTATTTCTCGGCAACTGCATGGTGATGTAACATACTTACTGTCACTGTTCACAGCGACACCTCAAGTATTCTAAACATGACAAAAAAGCACCACATCGTGCATATCAGACCGATGTATACGTGCAGGACATGTAAACATTTAGGGCCCCATTTAACGCTTCACAAATATTGAAGCGTTGTTGTCGCCACAGGAAAGAAAATTGTGCTCAAAAGCATAATGAGCGGCGTTGGTTTCTTTCGATCGTAAACAAACTTCTCTGCGCATTCCAGAGTAAAACACTATGAATAATAAAGCGTTTTCACATACTGCCATCTGCTTTTTCATCATGCCACCATCATACACGAAGCTTACATCATACCACCGTCATTCAGCTTGGTAACGAAGTTATTCACCAAACACGTTTCGAAACGCCACCATCAGCCAGCATTTCCTACCATCGCCACCATTATCTTGCCCCGACCACCACCATCTGCCGACATTTTTTTTTTCCACTCTCGCCGTCAGCAGCCGGCATTTTCCGCTGACACCGCCATTGACTCTCTACCACCACCACCATCTGCCATCATTTTTTACACTTTCGCCGTCATCAGCGATTATGTTTACTAGAGATTCCACCATAAGCACTATCATTTCCATCATATCCACTATCATTTTCACCATATTCAGTATTAGTTTCACTGTACCCACCAACAATACCAGCATCCAGCCACCCAGGATTTTCAATAGGGCGAGGCACATTTATGTCATTGTTAAAATGAATTATTTTAGTGCCAAGTGTTGTAAGCGACTTTATGTTCACAGCAAGTATTTTGAAAACTGGCCGTGAATACTGAAGTGTTCTTGAATTGATATTTAGGAGATTGCTAGTTCACATTGTGAATTTTCAAAATGTTACGAAACACCACGTACATTGTACATTTTTGGGTATGTCCTTCGTGTTATGACCCCGCATGAGGCTTGACAGTATAACCAAATAAATTACATAAAAATTCCCTCCGCAGATATGCTGTGAATTTTTTATGTACGCCAAAAGCATACTGTTACTACAGAATAGTAATATAACTGAAGCCTCTCAGCCACTCAGCAGGTTTAACAATGGGCTGGTGGAAACAGTAGACAGGCCGTCCCAGCTAAATACCGAAGTATATGAGTGGATCATCTGAGAAGCCCTGGCATCAGGCAAACAAAAAGCAAAGCCTCCGCATTCGTCGCGGTGGCTGCTGCATGCTGCAGCGTACCAAAACTTCCGGTGATCCCTCGCACACCTGTTGGCAGCACTCGTAATCTTGAAAAATGTCTGTTGGATAAGCGTCGTTACTCATCACTGATTCACTAAAAAAAATGAAGAAATGTAAAGTGTCCCCCTCGGTGGATCAGTGGCTGTGGTGCTTGGCTGCTGACCGAAAAGGCAACCACGGGGTGGCATTTCGATGGAGATAAAGTGGTAGATGCCCGTGCACTGTGCGATGTCAGTCCACGTCAAAAACTTCGGATGGTCCAACTTTCGGGAGAATCTCCCTATGGCATCTCTCTTGATCGTATCATCGTTGTGAGACACACAACCCCAGACATTCTTAATACGCAGCAAGGTACAGTTGGTCCAACAAATTAAAGGGGTTCGGAGGAACTTTCACCTGACCACACGCAGTCATAGATCACCCGAAGATAAATCGCCCTAGCGAGGAAGAAGCCGCCTTTCCAGAAGCGAGCGTTTTCGAAAACGTGGGGCGCATCAAAATAACGTGTACCAAAAAAGACGATGAGATAATGCACTGAAGTTCGAGCGGGATATTTGTTCGACGGAGCCGGAACGTGTACGTTATAACCGCGCGTGCAGCCGCTGAGAAATTTGGCTGGGTCAACAATGCAAGATATAATCTAACAAGAATCATTTCATGATGCAGAACGATTAAATCGTTTGAAATCATGTGCATTGACACGTGCAGAGCCACACTGCCACGTTTCGTCCAAGAATGAATACTAAAGTTTTCTTAAACTTATGGAAGTTGTGCTGATGCAGGGATCACCCACTTACTCAATTTGCATTATACTCTGATGATCTCACGAGTTGTCTTCGCAAAAGCGGGTGATTCTTGAACTAGCACAGCTTTCATTTTTACACTATTTTTATGCTTTATTTTGCATTTACTGCCACGGATTGCAGGCCTGTTCTTCGACACGCAAGAGCGCTTTCCTGTATGCAAGAGCATACCGAACCTAAAAGAATCTGTACATAACTACTCCGACTTCACTAAATTAATTCTTTTTTTTCTAGTCTTATCTTCTTTCAGTAGGTTGCATCCAAGATAGTTGGTGTACTTAACAGTAGAAAGAAGAGCGTATACGGTGCACACATAGGACTCGCACCATGAGTGGAATAGCAAACTGAGCCCTTTAGTTTGTGGGAATAGACACCCAAAAGCGCTGCATCCGGCCAGCCAGTACGAGGTAGGCAAACAAACGGACAACAAAGCCGACGCCACGCTTTTGCAGTTTGCCCATCCACACAACCGAAGAGGTTGTATTGCGAATGCTAAACACAAACGCGCTGCTTCGTGAAGCATCACAAACTGTACTCAACGCAATAAACCGCTACATGACTCGTAACTTAGAACTCTGCTGATCGAACGCGTGACAAAACATAATAAGGACAAAAACTCACAGAATATTCACGGAGTGAATGCTGATGAGTGGGGCGAAGCGTCCGTGTAGCTGTCCATACGTCCGTTCATTCATCTAGAGAACACTCCAAGTACCGCCATCTTGCATCTTTTCATCATTTTTTCACGATATACAAGTACCGCCATTCAGAGTACATTCTAAGCACTAAACTTGAGGTGGCTGCTACTACAAACACGGGACGAACAGTCCACGGCGTGAGGAGCTTCGCCCCTAAAAGGGAGAAAGCGGTTGTGATGGCCATACGTACTTGTTCGTATGAATGTGGCTGCAACGAACCAGTGATTGTCGAGGATGTCTCTTCCAACTCTTTACCTGACATCTTGTTACGGTCACGGTACTCTATTGAATGAGTTGATCGAGTAATGCCGCTAAAATAGTATAGTGTGGCGCATGTTGAAAGAATTTTCGCGCTTCCGTGCGGTATTGTTTGTCGTACTCTGTAGGGGTACTGTCTCAATGACGTCTCAAAGTACGCTGAATGATTTTGTGGCCTTTTTCATAGTTATGCATTGATTCCTAAAGAAAGGTACATAAGATAATTAAGAATGGCGAAATATTGAAGCTGTGAAACCGTTCTCATTAGCGTTGGAAGCCTTTGAAGAGCCCAAAGGGCACAGGTGCATAACGCTACAAATTTCTTCACATGCAGTCGAGGCTCAAACTATACAGCAGTAAGTACAATTCTGGCAATAACATGAGAAATTCCAGGTTAAACACTGTGGCATTCTTGCAAAAAGAAAGAAAAAATACAGGATTGCGCATACTTTGAGAATCGACGTTATGGGAAGCATGGAATAAAATGAGATAATGTTATATTTTCGACGAGCGAAACGTTACGAAGGAACGCTAGCAATATATATACACATGTGGTGCTCACAGATATGTCTTCAACATTTGCACATGATTGATATAATCAATTGTTTACAGTTGCCTAATTTACCAATAGCAATATGGGTAGTAGCATCACCAGAAATACCCCATTATAAGCCGTTAGGTAGCGCTTCAGTGTATATATGCTTCGTTGAAGCACTGCGCATTCAGGGCGTCAACGAAGCATATATAAACATTCTTGAACAAATCTGCAGAGGATCAACTGCCACAATAGTACTCCATAAAGCAAGCGATCTAATACCAATAAAGAAGCGTGTAAGTCAAGGGGATACGATCTTCACAATGATAGTTACAGCGTGCTTACAGAACATTTTTAGAGACCTAAAAAAGCAAGTGTAGGAGGTAAGATTTAATGAAGAGTACCTTGTTAACTTACGCATAGCTGAGGACATTTATCTCAGGAGACAAATTGATATTCATGATTGCTGAATTAAACAAAGAGAGCAGAAAAGTAGGTGTTAAAATTATTCTCCAGTTCCGCCGCGGTGGTCTAGTGGCTAAGGTACTCGGCTACTGACCCGCAGGTCGCGGGTTCGATTCCCGGCTGCGGCGGCTGCATTTCCGTTGGAGGCGGAAATGTTGTAGGCCCGTGTACTCAGATTTGGGTGCACGTTAAAGAACCCCAGGTGGTCAAAATTTCCGGAGCCCTCCACTACGGCGTCTCTTATAATCAAATGGTAATCAAATGGTGGTTTTGGGACGTTAAACCCCACAAATCAATCAACACAAAACGAAAAGAACGTGTCGCCGCTTGTTAGATATCAAAATATCCACAACACTAGATGTGTCCGAACATACCTGCGTGTACCTCCTCTACGCATGAAATGTGAAAACAATTCAGATTCAGGTCAGATTTGGGTGCATGTTAAAGAACCCCAGATGGTCGAAATTTCTGGAGCGCTCCACTACAGCGTCTCTCATAATCATATGGTGGTTTTCGAACGTTAAACCCATCAATCCGTTAAACCCATCAATCAATCCATCAATCAAAATTATCTTCTAGAAAACGAAAACAATGTACAGCAACCTTAGAAGAGAACACCATATCAATAAGGGTAGCAGTATACTTGAAGTTATAAAAGAGTGCATCTACTTGAGATAGGTAGCGTCTGTGCTGCAGGGTCGTGAGATTGAAGTGACTAGAAGAGTAAGAACGGGGTGGAAGACATTCGGCGAACATTCTGAAGTAATGACTAGTCTGTTGCCTCTATCCCCAAAAAAGTAAGGTATAAGGTATATAACAGCTGCATCTTGCCGGTATTTACCTATAGAGCAGAAACTAGGAGGCTTACAATGAGTGTTCAGCTTAAATTGAGGATGACGCAGTGAGCGATGAAAACGAAAAAAGATCGGTGTAAGCCTAAGGATCAAGAAGAGAGCAGAGTGTACCAGAGAACAGACAGGTGTCAACGACATCATAGTCAGAATCAAGAAGAAGAAATGGTCATGGGCCAGACACGTAGCACGTAGGCCCATGGTAGGATAACTGCCGGTTATTAAGGTTAACCGACAGAACTCAAAGAGAAAGCAAGGTGGTAACAGGGAGACAGAAAGTTAGGTGGGCAGATGAGATTAGGAAGCATGTGGGTATAAAGTGGCAGCAGTAAGCACAGGACCGAGGTCACTGGCGGAACACTGAAGAGGCCTTCGCCCTGCAGTGGGCGTAGTCGGGCTGATGGTGATGTACCACTTATGCTAGCAAGGATGCTAGCCCTAAACACAGCTGCATAATTCAACTTCAGCGGATGACATTTAACTTCAACTGGCGTTTACCCGACGTCACGGCTGCATCACAAGAATGCAATATTGTCACGTGTTCATGACGATGACGAAGGCAGTAGTCAGTATGCTAGAAGACGAAAGAGATTATTGGGGGGAGCTTGTGGCCGGTAAACAGAAACTCACGTTACAGTAACACACACGGGCACTGATAGCGGCGAATAGAGTATCAGGTCCTGATCATCTCACAAGTGGTCAAGCGCGTCGGCATTTATACATGTGCCGTCGAATGTTCCAGTGTTATCACTAGCAGCCACGTATGTTCCAGAACTGTAACGTTTGCGTTGTACGGGTAATAGCAAATCAGTATGGCAATACGGAATGTTTATAAATTTGGATTGCCAGCACTGCAAGCGTATTGGGAATTACACAAATATCAGGGACTATTATTCGAGACCAGGCGTGTGTGCCGGAATACCTAATTGTTACGCAGTATGCTGGGGTTCGATTCCCGCTGGGTACCTGACATTTTTTTTATTTGCCTGGTCAACGCAGCTGATGTCATCTTTCTTTTGCACGCTCACACTGTAAAAAACGCATGTGTGTGATGGCGTTCCTGGGTAAATACTAGGTGTCAATCACCTGTGGCAGATATCCCCTATACCAGTGGCACATACCAACTCGCAGGTATATACCACTTTTGGTGTAAAGTGCTTGACGACGTACGCCACGGGATTGTGACATCATTCATGTCTTGACCACCGCGTCATATTCCTCCAACCGTCTTACCTTCCCATATGAACTTTGATACGTGGGGCTTAACCTCCCACAACCACCATATGATTATGACAAACGCTGCAGGGAAGGGCTTGAGAAATTTCAACCACCTAGGGCTCTTTAACGTGCACAAAAATCTGAGCACACAGGCGTATACAGCCTTTTCGCCTCCATTGAAATTGCAGCCGCAGCCGCCGACATTTCATCCCGTGACATGCGGGTCAGCAGCCGAGTACCTTAGCCACTAGACCACCGCGGCGGTGCCCCATGCGAACTTCGGTTCACGCCAAGTTAGGGGGTCATCCCAAGAGCCCCCAGATGTAAGCACATAGATAGATAGATAGATAGATAGATAGATAGATAGATAGATAGATAGATAGATAGATAGATAGATAGATAGATAGATAGATAGATAGATAGATAGATAGATAGATAGATAGATAGATAGATAGATAGATAGATAGATAGATAGATAGATAGATAGATAGATAGATAGATAGATGCACGAATGCTTGGTATTTTAAACAAGAAAGTTTGTATTTTAGCTATTGTAAAACGAGTTTTCTGAACGAAATGACACTACGCAGCAAACTACTCGCCTAAGGGTATCATTTTTTTCGCTTGACCACGTCCGATGTGAGCGGGCGTGTTTCCAACGCGCGCTCCGACCATATCGACTTGTTGGCCGGCGCTTAACTCTCAAGCCATCGCCGCAGCTTTTGTTGTGCTAGCTACTTGCTCGCGCGTTATCTATCAGATCCAGCAGGTGGTATCTGAGACGCCGTTTTCTGAGTTCAAAAGCGGGATCGCCCCTTAATTTGCTACCGGCCGCCACTGCTGCTGTATCACCCCCGTCAATGTTTCTTGCGTTCATGGCCTCTCTAGAGCCCTCCCCGCTCCCAACCGACCCGAGGATATGGACATGCAGGCAACCTGACTGTCTCAGTCACACCACCGACATCAACGAAGAACACGGCTTCTGTTACTATGTCTTCAATTTCATACTTGTGCTAAACACTAACCCATTCGCCCTATTCTGGGAGCTCGAAGAAGATATTAGCATAAAGGCAAGTTTGACACTACTTTTCCGTGAAGCTCAAATAGTTTCTGTGGCGCCGAATTGAGAGAAACGTGCGTGAGCTACCCTCTTGTCTACGCCCGAATGACATCACACTAGCATGCCCGGGATCACTTCCACGCTAGAAGGGCACGTCACGCGCCCCTTGCTTCCGCTCGTTACCAATACGAAGAGTATGGTTGGAGACTAATCGTCTATCGCCAAAAGCAGCTAAACACTGCTGTGGTCGTGGTGATGCCGAGTTCGGTTGCCCTGCGCATTTATCAGCTCACCGTCATACTTCGGCCTAAGGGCCGTATCATGTGTGAGCAGTTCATACTATTGGATAGAGTAGTAACTCGCCACATTCGGCTCATCTAAACCATAGAGAGATGAAAAGAGAGAAAAATAGAGAGAGATAATGAGGAGAAAGGCGGGGAAATAACCAAGGCTGAGCCCCGGTAGGCTACGCTCTAGTGCGGAAGGGTAAAGGGGAAAGGAAAGTTATAGAGGACAACGAAAAAGTCACTGACTGGGCTAACGCATAACAATTTCACATTTCTTATCAGAAACGACGAATCAGGCCGGTGTCTTTAGGGAACCACAACAGCTCTTATGTTGTCTTTCAGAACGGAGATAGGCAGTGTTATGGTTTCGATTCCGTTTGGACAGTGAAATCACTTTCTTCCAGTTCATTTAGAACAGCGCGGAGGTGAAGCCTCTCGTATGCATATGTCGGGCACTAACGCATAAGGTGTTCAATAGTCTCACTGACGGTGCAGTCTTTGCACTCCACGCTGTCCGACATTCCAACCTTAAATAAGAAGGCATTGCTGAGGGCTACGCCAGTATGCAGAGGCGCAACAGCGTACCTTCCTCCCTTGAAAGACTACAGGGTAACCGCCGTCGTTGAGATCGGTCTAGAGAATACTTTGGACATTTACAGCACGCTTCTTCATTACCTGTACATAACTATCATCACAGTGTTCCTCACCTTCATCGTTAGTGGATATAGCTCTTGAGTCTGTTCTGTGCCTCGGAGGTAACTGTTTTTGCTCATATCTTCCAGGCCTAATAAAGGCATGTAAAGGACTACATTGCAAGTGATGGAAGTTGTTCTCGATTCTCCATTCCTGATCGCCCACTTTTCCTTCTGGAGTTTCGCTCAGGTAGTCGTTTGGGCTACGTGTCCGCCAGCATGCCGCAGGACGAACCCTCAGACGCTTCTCCCTTTACGTACACCTCCGGCTGCGACTGCCGCAGCTACTCACTCTTGGATCGTCATCAGATCCCCTCGGGAGCCCCCTCAGTTTGCAGGACTCCTAAATTAGGACGTGGACGACTGGGTACACCAATATGCCATAGTGAGTGTATCGAAACGTTGGGACGATCCGCACAAGCTCTGCCACGTCTCTTTCTACCTTTTTGTCATGGCGAAGACTGTTTTCTATTCACTAGATCGACTTTCTCAACTGGAACGCCTTCAAAGAACATCTGCGACAAGCTTTCACTACTCCAGCAGCTCGATCCAGCCTGGCAAGGAAAACCCTTGATGGCCACAAACAACAACTAGAGAATCATGTGCGAACTGTGATGACTGCTACTTCCGAAAAACCATGTTCTGCGTCAGCACACTCAAGTATCCAGCTACGTCAATCCTTTAGATAAAAGTATGCAAGCAATGTTTTTGTGTACGTGTGCATTTCTGGTAGATTCATCATCGAGGTTGTCACCGGAGATACTGTGATGACTTGGTATCCACTGGAAGGTTTTGTCTTATTTTGGTCATATAGTATAGCATTTTTCTGATCTCTCACACTTGTTGTTCGCACGACCCACGACAAAATGTTAACCATAGACTCTGTAAAGCCACTAGAACACCGCAAAAATGCTGTTAGACTAATATTATTTGATATTATCAATGACACCTCGCAGGGGAACAGTGTCTGAGTTTGTCGATGTGCTCACTTGACAGAGCTTGTAAGTGATGTTGATATGTTGTGATTGTATGACAGTGGCGTTGGTGGAGCTAGCCTGGGTGGTAGAGTCATCTGTGTATGCATAGATTATATCAGTATATAAAGAGTGCAAATAACCCAGACCTACTTGCTTCAAGGTCAAGGTAAAACACCTTGTCTAATTCTTATTCCTAGGACAGAAAAGCGCACATCTGGTTGTCGTAGGCACCACAAGGCGGACTGTGAACGCGCTGAGTGTGTAAAACCGGGTGATGGCAAAGCACGGCGGGAGCTGAGGATATTAGAAAACGATGCCTGCAGTCGTTGTTCTTGAAGAAACGCCGTATGAATCGATAATATTTTAAGATGTTCCTAATATGCGCTTTGTGTATGCCAGTTTTTACGTAGGTCGTCGCCGGATGGTGCAGAGCCAATATAAGTTTTCAGGCTGTTGAGGCAGTTCGTGGTAGGGGAAAACAAACAAATACTGTCTATGCTTTCACGCTCTGATGTGCTCAAATGTTTGACTTGCAAGTTTGAGTAGGCAGAGGAGAGCAGCAGCGCAGTACATGATTAACATGTTTGGTGTAGCTGTAGCAAGGAACGGAATAATAGACCCCATATTTTTCCAGCGATTACTTTTAGGCCATAGGCTATAGAGACAAACTTTGCTTTCAAGGGAGTCATGTGAAGGTTTCAGGAGAGGCCGCGGTCAATAATGATATCTGAAACGATGAGTTTGATTGTAAGAAATGGGCTGGCCATTATTTCAAATCGGGTAACTGATCCTCACTTTTCGCGTGAAGGCCACCAGCGTGCATACTTCTGTTGAGATAGTTAGATCTTACGTGCGAAGGTAGTCAGATTCTTCCCTCTGTATCCTTTCTCGAACCTTTAGGCGCGTCACCGCCAATGCCCAGGTGCAGATGCCATCAGCGTATATAGAGACACTGACTTTTTTTCGGGAGAGCTTCTATCAGTCTAAATAGAGCAAGAATGAAAGGAACCGGGCTTGAAACACCGCCTTGAAGGAAGCCATGACACGTGTCGTGGTCTGATGTCGGGCCATCTTCAGTCAATACAAAAAAGTATCGGCGTATCAGGTCACTTTCGATACATCGAAATATTCACCTTACCAGTCCAATTACCAGTAAAGTGTCAAATATAGCTTGGTGGGAAAGGTTGTGACATGCACCTTCCAGATTAAAAAAGATCGCAACTGAAAGTCATCTCCTTGGTTTTTGCTGCTCAACTGATGACACCCAATCGATGATGTTGAAAACTGGCTAACAGCCACATCAAAATCCCGCCATGGAGCCGAAGTAAATGATGTGCCGTGAGATTCATGAGATTCCTAATGCTGCTGGTGAGAGCTATTGGCCAGCATGATGTCAGCATCAGGGAGAACTTTACAGCTTTTAAACGTGGGATACGACAGCTGCGTTTCTATTCTTGAGGTACGACGTTATCTTCCCATGACCGATTATCGATTGTTGGCCAGCTGTTTGTCCTAGGTAACGCAAAGCCGTAGAGAGCTTGTCTCAAATACACTATACGGGAACTCTGGGGCTAGTGTCTACTGTAGCTGCAACGCATGGCACTTCACTGAGCATGAGAATGAGTGGTATAGTACATGCACTTGCGTAATCTTTGTACTTTATGCAACATGTGGCTTTCCATGGCTTGAAAATGCTTTGGCACGAATCAACAATCAGCAATAGTTTATCACTTTCGCTTCACCGCCTTAATCTTTTTGATTTACCAATACAAATTGTGCCACGAAGTTCAAAATGGTTTTATTCGATAGAAAACATGAACACTGCAATAAACGAAGCCGCAAGAGCGTTCAAAGCCCGCAAGCACGAAGACTGGTTAAAATGCATGTACTACCCATCATAAAGCACTGCATGGGCCCGGCCTTGCCCATGGGCCTTGTAAGGCATTGTTGGGTCGGGCCCGGGCCGGCCTCGGGTCAGGCCCGTGCTTGAGTCAGGCCCATATCAGTCCCGGGTCTCTTATACAGGGTGTATGAAGAAATATATCCACGATTATTTAAGAACGACATAAAGGAGCCATCTACATGCTACATGAGGTGTTGCTTTTACTTTGACTGAAGGCATCTTTGATGTGTACAAACATTAATTACAGCGGTAATTAAATTGAAATTAAAATTTTGCTGAATTTCAAACAATTACCTTCGCAATTAGTGCGTTTTCATATTGAATGGTAGATGCGCTGTTTTGCGAGCCACTTTCGGCTTCGCGAGCAAAGTTAGCCAGATTTTATCGCTCTCCCATGATTACCAGTGGCCGCCTTCCTAAAGTTTCAAAGTGGCTATAGGCTATTCGTAGGAACAACTTTCATTCACGCATTTCACTCGACGAACATTTCCTACTGGTTAAAAGCCAGTTGTTTTAATTTCTGTATTTACTGCCGCAATAGCCGCAATTGGAAGCGGACTTCGTTCTTTTCATCTGCGGCGACATCGGTGAATCTTCAAAGACGAATTATTTTCACAAAGTCATCATTGCAGAAGTTAAACCACTGGCGGATGCAGATGTTTTCCCACGTGTCACATGCGAGCCCGCTGTAAGTCTTCTGATTGGGTCGGACCGATTTCGGAAAGTAATGCCAACTGACAGCGAAGTCCGTCGGAAGCCATACTGCACTGGGCTGCTTGAGAAAGCGAACGTTGTTGGCACTTTGATAACTTGTACCTCACTCTCTGACGAAGCCCACGGTGGCACAGCTAAGTCTAAACCACCCATAACAGGCAGCAGCACACAACCTGGCAAAACAAGTAAAGAAAAATTGGGACGCTGCACTGGCTGCACCGATTGAGGCAAGGCAACTGGTGGAAATGCATGGATACACACGTGACAGAGCATGGATGTATATGAAAGTGGAGCTAAGCCGATCACTCGCTGTTATTGCACAGCGTACAACTCAGAGTGCGAAAAGTGTTGGTATTAGTTTATTTTCTAGGTTCCCAAAAATATATTACTTTAGAGCAAGATAAAGCTATGTCTGTATCTTCTCTTAGGCTGACGTGTCATTCACGTCATGAGATAATTCCTGCAGGGGCCAATGTCTCGCATGGTCACTAGCGAGGCCCTCTCCGCCCCTCAACGAACTGCGATTTCCAATGAGAGTACTTGATTATAAACTGAATATTTTGCGGAAATATTTTGAAAATGGTATCTTTAATTCTTAGTGAAGCAGTAGACATTGCTACCAGGAAGTTTTGTTGTCGTTTCACGACCCGTTAACAAAATCACATCATATCCATGGAGTGAATGATCATGCGTGGGGCTAAGCGTCTGCCTGCCTGCCTGCCTGCCTGCCTGCCTGCCTGCCTGCCTGTCTGTCTGTCTGTCTGTCTGTCTGTCTGTCTGTCTGTCTGTCTGTCTGTCTGTCTGTCTGTCTGTCTGTCTGTCTGTCTGTCTGTCTGTCTGTCTGTCTGTCCTTCCATCAAGTGAAGACTCCAAGTATCACCATCTCACATCTTTTTATCATATACAAGTACCGCCATCCAGCGGATTCCAAAGACTAAAGCGAGAGGTAGCTTCTGCATACAGGAGACACACAACCCACGCCTTAAGGAGCTTCGCCCATAAATTAAAGAGCTTTCGGCAAAATAAACTTCTACCTCAGGTCAAGACGGCGGCGTAGGACGATGACGTGAGAAGAGAAATGTCAATTTCCCTTCACTTACTTAACCTTTGGGGGATTTCTGAGGCACCTTCTTTCTTATTTTCTCCTTAATTAACGATTCGGCCGCTTCATTAGGGCTCCGATCAAGCGAGCTTCGCCTTTTCCGCTACGGCAAGTTGCCAGACTCCTAAATCCCAGCGGAACGCTGAGGTGCAGAGCCGCTTAGTAAGACCAGGGGGCAATGTCATTCACGAGCAAAAAACAAAATGCGCATGGGCTTCTTTATCCGGGATAATAAGCAACATGCCATCCTCTTGGTGTTCTCTGTAGGTAGGACAAGGAACCTTGCTGTCAGGTACTCTAGCCCGTATCGCAGCAGCACAGGCGGCGTAAGTACCAGGTAAGTGAGTCGCAATTCATCCCTCTCTCTTCTCTCTCTCTCTCTTTGTGTATGTCGTGAAACAAACTTTGCAGGCTTGCTTGCTTATCGCTGCAGTTTTTATCCTTACGACCCAACGCAGCGAATTCGGTATCGATATACTTATTTGTGGTTACAAATTGAGAAGATCGATGTTCAGCAACACAAGTTGGAGCGTTGTACTTGTCCGGTATACGCGGTTAGCTACGAAAACATCGCGGGCATACCCATGCACCATTAAATTTGTTCGGCCAACAAGACACTTCCTCGGGTATATAATCTCGGTCCGCGAGGCTAGTAGACACACTCTGAAACAGAAGCATCAACAAAACAGCGTAGCCATGGCATTCGCGTCATGCAGCCCAAAATATTTTGTTCGATACTTCTCGCTTGTGTTGGAGGCCGCAGCGAAGGAGCCTTATCCCGAGAATTTCCGCCATTCTTCCCGCCGGAAACTTGTTTGTAAGAATTCATTTGTTTTTATCTGCATAGGCACTGTGGCCCACTATTGTTTTTCTTACAAGGCTGGTCAAACGGTTACTTCTTGTTTTCGCAATATATAGCATACTAAATCCGCCACAGTGGTCTAGTGGCTATACACTTGTCTGCTCACCCTCTGGTCATAGGATGTAATCCTGGACGCTAAAATGCTTGAGGCCCATGTACCTTTCAAGTTCGGTGTGCATTAAAAAACTCCAGGTGGTCGAAATTCTGGAATCCTTCTGTTAGGGCATCTCTCATATACATGTGGAGGTTTTCGGATTCTAAGCCAACAATTTGTGTTATTATTATCAGAAGTCTACTAAAGGAGAAACTTAACTAGCCCTATATCATGGGTTCCGGTATAAAATAACTTATACTGAATGTTTAATAAATTGCTGCGTAAGTTCTGTAATCATAAGAGCCGATAATGAAAATATTTATATGAATTCTCTGAAAGAACACTGTTTTCTCTCGAGCAGCTCAGATCTATGCGTAAACTGGCTGTGTGGTCCTCAAATGCACAGTGTTTTATGCTTAATTTGGCAGTGCGACGACCCACAAGCCGAACTCAAGCAATACACCACGCACACAGCAAATTAACGCCGATGCACCAGCACCGCTACAACGCACAGTTCACGGGCCTGCTCTGCCCGTGTATCTCTACATATATTGAAGACGATAGTCTTTCTTGGGGACCGTCAACGCGAAACTTTGAGCCTGTATGCCTGTCTGTCTGTACATTTGTCTGTTTGTCCACTCTTAACCTCACTGGGTATTTGAAACAGCCGACTCCATCCGCAGCGACCACCGATGTTCCTCAAGGTTTAGCGTTTATACTTGTGCAATGGTCAATTAAAAAGCAGTTATTGCGCATGTTCAGGGCACCATAATAACACGTATATATTTTGCATGTGTGCCTTTTTCTAGAAAAGGCATCAATAAATAATTTTGAGGACTGTACCTCTTATCACGCTGCGCTGATCATGCAGCGCTTGCATGAAATGGCAAGTGCTTGCAACGCTTTCCTAAGACGAGATGGTGGTGGCACCTACCTGTTACCTTGCGTTCTACTTCTTATTACCTCAAAGACGGGTGCGCACACCAGTATCGGAGCCACGCGTTTTGTTTTCCAAGAAAACTGCAGATGGCGCTCATGTCTCATGTGTGACACGACACGATGCGCTCGTTCGCCTCCGCTGCACGTTCGGGACACTCGAACGCAACGCCTCCAGAATACCATTCACCTATTTTCTTGAGCAGAACATCAAATAAGAGTTTTGTTCACTCTCTCCACACGCAAGACTATCGTCTTTCGACGACTTTTGCAGATTACATGCAGATACGAGGCCAATTTTTTACTGAGTAGTACCTCAACCATCTCATAACGTTTCGAGCATTTTGAAAATGCCACAAAAAAACCTTCCTTATGCACGAACGCTTTGCATGTAATTGATGCCCATGATAAGAGGGATCTGCCGATCTCTTTGTTTTAATTTCTGAATGCTGCGCGTACAGTGACCCACCCATCCGTGTCTTCTGCCACATGGTGGCGTGTGACACTGCTGTGAACAGCGTGTGCCCACTGTTCCTTTTTTTTTCTTAGGGGGAAGCATCTCAGGCCGTAGGTCATTCCCTCCCCCGTTGGTAGTATGTAGCCACATCTTGATTAAGACTTGCTCAATAGATGACGTTGTGTGTATATGTCCACACTATCTGAGCCGCATGGCTTTGTGGATGGCTGTGGCGCACCGAATGGAAGTGGCAGCCGAGACACCATTGTGCACTCCCGCGCCGCAACATGCTACCCGACGTACGGTAGTATTCCGGCCTGTTGGAACTTGCGTGAGCTCCACGCAAGTTAAAAACAATTCTATTATACTTCTTCTGCACCAATACACTTCTTTTGCCACGTATCGAGAAATATTTGTGTTTATACTGTCATGCAAGGCGAATTATCACACAGAACTTAATCTGTAAAAAAAGATGACCAGTATAGGCGTTGCTGTATTTCACACCAAGCCCACCACTCTCACAAACTAGGTCTTATTCACAAGGTACACCCATGCTTTCAGAGTGCCAATATGTCTTAATTATATGAGTGGGTTGAGCTGATCATACAAAAATAAAAGTGAAAAAACAACAACTACAATGACAGCTTCTTTGAACTAGAGTGGGACTGCGACAGCTTACTGCTCTACCATGGTAGAATGTTTCATACTATAAATCGTCGAACATTCGCATTTTACTCACACAAACAGTCCCTCTCTTAAAGGGAGATGATGGCCTTAGAAGAGCCGAATATTGTAAAGAAATACTGACTTTCAGATATTGCATTTTAAGGCAAATATAGTCCAAAGTATTCTTGGAAAAATCCGATATTATGGCATAATACTATTTTCTTTTGTTTAAACATGAATCGATGAAATTACATAGGCATTTAGGACTTGAAACGTAATTTTTTAGCATTGGTATTTTTGTGAAGTGAATGTGACTTCCGGCAGTTTTGAGGAAGTTTCTTGGGAGATATGTAAACAAACTTGGTACCACTTTTTTTCGCATCACTTGAACTACAGGCAATAACTTTTCTTTTTATCTGAACCTTGAGAGAACTGTAATTATATGATAAATACCAGCTAATTACTGGAAGCTCGTTTTTACCTTACAGTTTAAGATTATTTCTGATCTATGAAGAAGCTGTGTTGGCGTCTAGTTTGCACTAGCCTGTAAGGTGGACCTTCTAGAGAAACCATGTAGTTTTCAATACTTAGTTCATTTATTGCGATATACCAAGATGACCCGTAAGATATAACCTCTTTATGATAGGGAAATTTTTCATTACGCTTTTTGTAAGTGCGAAATTGGAGATTTTTTGCAAATTTGAAATCTTCATTCAATGATTCACATGCATGGTAAATTTTATGACAATACGACTATAAATAAAGCTTGTTTCAAGACCCTCAACCCCCTTTACAAGAGGCGATGACAACGTGGAAGATTATGGGTCTCTGCAAAAGTTTGGCTTCGCGAAAAGTTAATCATTTCTGTGATCGCGGAGGCAATATCAGAGGTGATTTCAGACGATGATCAACACTACAAAGAAGTTGAAAGACACCACACCAGTCCCACCCTACAACCATGTTATCGGGAAGGCCGCAACCATGGAGTTCTCGTGGGAATAGTGGAGGCGTGTTGGATACTAAGCAAGAGCTATGGTGACCCTCGGCTTTTAGAGATTGTAAGCACATAAGCTCCACTGTTTCTCTTTTACGCATTATCTTCGCTGCGACAGTACGCAAGCCTAACAGTGCATTTAGAGAAAGTGCAATCCTCACCGATAAGCAACAAGCTAGACTGCCAACGAATTGGACTAGGTCCTATTGTGGGTGTGTTAGGTTCTCGGATCCTATCTTCCGGCAAGCAATTCATCTGGACGCTCTCAGTCTGTGCCTGCCTCCCAGACATTTCGTTCAATGGATACTTTCTTGCAGTACCAGTGTGGTCAGCAAGGTTTACGTAGGATAACCAAGCAGAAGCCCCTTTTTGCGTACAGTGCCTCAAAAATAAAAAACGGAATAGCTGTTACACCGACGAACCATTTTCTCAGAAACGACGTGAAACATCATTACATTTATCCATTTTTACTCCTCATCGGAATGATAATGTTATTCAAGTGGTTTTCTCATCATGCGAAAGCTAGAAAAATACTACTTTTCATGAAATAAATATGCTTCGAGAAAATAAATTTTTGAGATGTTTTTTAAACAAAAATGCACTGATTTGAACTCTCATTTGCATTTCCTCTGGCCACGTTTGTTGCTTTCGAACATGGCCATGGCCAGGCCCACTGTAGTTAGAAAGCTGGGCCTCAAGGCATGCTCAGGTGCTCCATCAGTCACAGCTTTGATTAGAGCCACAGTGTCTCGGTCTGTGAAATGAGAGTCTTGTAACCACTCATAAATGAAGTGGGTTATATGGAATATCTTTAATCAAAATGCAGTTTTTATGGGGAAGTTTTTATGGTGAAGTTTTTATATCAGGTGCTATCTTTCGCGGTCAGCTCTGGTCTCTGCATATTAGAAGTGAACGTCAGAAGTAAACGCAGCAATATTTTATGAGAACGCACTATTTAAATTATATATGGGTGAGACAAACAAGAAGATAATACCGATTTACATGTCCAAAGAGTTGGCAGGGCCGAACCCGTACACGGTCCTGTTCAACAAAGAAAAAAATTGCGGGCACATTAAGATTGAGTGTGCGTAGCGTTCGCGGCAAAATAAAAAGCCTTACAATATCCACTGCGGTGATACCATTCTCATTTCACATGCAGAACGTGACACAAAAACATTGGCACGACAAGGTTTCTTTGTACCTATAGGATTTCAGCACACTTCCTGCTTATGTAAGTTTTTTTTTCGAATAAACTACTTCGACGGGTGCGATTACGGTTACAGAACCTGCAGTGTTAAATTGTACCTGCAGATGATTGGTTTTGAAGATTGGCAATGATGCGCGCTAGCTTGCAGAAGACTAACCATAACCAGTGAAAGCTATCACTGCCTATGACAGTGGTTGAACGCTTGATATTTTCAAAATACCAATATCTTTGCCTCACACTTCCTGACGTTCGGAGAAAGGTGACACAAACGTTGTCCCATCAAAACCCTCAGCAACATCTATTACAAACGTGGTTGAAATAATGCACTATTTGAGCATCATGCATATAGAAGTCGACATTTTATTCTTGCATTTTTTCACCTTTTTATGGAGCGAACAAAATATTCACTCAGTGGACCCACATTCGCACCTATGTATACCGTGAATCTGTCGTCCACATCATTGTGCTCCATTTCTTTTTTTTTTGCCTCAATATATTACTAGGCTATCAGCTAAAGTAAGCGCATATAAAATACATCAGCCATACTCTGAATTCTTTTTGCACCACATAAGTAAACCTCAAGGCATCAATTCTATATGTATGGCATCGTCATTCGTGAACTTGATAAAACATTGGTGAAGAGGTAGATGAGGCAAGCCACAGCTTATTTCACATCATTGTTTTACATATTACTCCAAAAATGAACAGACGTCTCATGGAAGGTTACTTATCGAAGTGCGCAGTATAGTGTTGCACAATTTGTTTTAGGTGCTCGGTGGTGCATGCTCTTAACGAGTGAAACCTAGGCACATTCGAATATATTGGTGGAAGCTTTAGTTGGCTTTTGTATTAGGTCCACATAATTATTTCCTGTTGTGTGATGAGTGTTTGGTGATCGATATTGAGTCAATAGTAATATTGTTTGGCTCCCTAGCATTGTGCCAATATTTTGCAGGCTTGAATATGGTTTATTATTTTTATAATGAGACGGAAAGTACTCAGGAACTCCTGACAGTGTCAGCCTCTTAAACAGGCCCACTCTCCTTGTACAGAGGCTCGTCCTATGAGGTACATTCGTTGAATATATTTATATTTTAGTTGGAGTTCATTTTACTTATCGATTTCGCTAGTACCCATGCTTGATACGTGATTGTTATCGTTTCACCTGTCAATATGCGTTTATGGTCCGAAATACTTTTATAACATATCTGGGGTTTAACCTAACCTATATTTAAAAGAAACTGAACATCTCGGAGATTAGCACTATGTGGCTTAGCAAGTAATTGAAGAGAGAGAGAGAAACAACTTTTATTGAAACGGCAAGTGTTAGAGGAGTTGACTCCCCTCCCTTAGATGGCACCTAGGAGTCCTTGGGCCCTAGTGGCATCTTCGGCTTGCCTGATGACCTGTAGTTGGTCCTCGATGCTTGAGCTTAGCAGCGCGGTCTCCCACTGCTCCGTATTCATGTATGTGTTCGGCCCCTTCACGATGTTGGGGCAAGCCCAGATAATGTGTTTGAGGTCCGCCCGCTGATTGCAGTGTTTACATCTGTCTGAGTAGAGGTCCGGGTAACAATGATTATAAGCGATTGGGTTTGGGAACGTGTTTGTAATAGGTGCCACGCTGTCGCCTGCTGCTTATTTAATGAGTAGTGTGGTGGCGGGTAGTGCTGCCTCCCTAATCTGTAGTGCTTGGTAATTTCGTTGTAACTGAACATGCGGTCTCTCTCCGCACGCGGGCTCCGCGTCATTCCTGCCCCTGCTCGGCTCGCTAACTCTCGAGCTAGGGTGTGTGCGGTTTCATTGCCCGGGAGGGAGGAGTGGGCGGGCGTCCATATAACATAAAAGTCGCGCTCTCCGCGAAAGTTATTTAAGATTCTTAACGCCTCTTTCGAGACCCTTCCGTTAGCGAAGTTATGAATCGCGGTTTTAGAATCACTGATTACGACGCTGGCCCTTGTGGACGCAAGCGTCAGCGCTATGGCCGTTTCTTCAGCGATTTCCGAATTTCCTGTTTTAATGGTGCCGCTAGCAAGCAGGTGGCCCGCTTGATTTGAAGCGACTATTGCCATGTGTCGACCGTCTGTATATTCGGCTGCATCTACATATACCACGTCCGCGTCATGTTGAAACTTCTTGTGCAGTGCTCTCGCTCTTGCATTCCTCCGCTCCCGGTGATGTTCGGGGTGCATGTTTCTGGGTAACGGAGGTATTATGATGCGCTCTCTGGTTTCTTTTGGGATATCGTATTTATTGCCGCTTTGGCCAGCGTACGTTATTGCAAGTTTGTGCAGGATGTGTCTTCCCGTGTTGCTTTGCGCGAGTCGTTCATATTGCGCTATCATATGAGCCTCAATAAGTTCGTCTAGCGTGTTATGCATTCCTAACGCTTCGAACTTTTCGTTAGACGTGGTGATCGGTAATCCGAGGGCTTGCTTATATGCTTTTTTAATTATGCATTCTATCTTTTGTTTTTCCGCCACTTGAAACTTGAGGTATGGGGTCACATACACTATGCGGCTGACGACGAAGGCTTGGATGAGCTGCACTAAGTTGTGTTCTTTCACGCCGTAGTTTTTGTTGGCGATTCTTCGAATCATTCGAATGGTTTGTTGGGTGTTGTTATCCAGTAACTTTATTGCTTCCCCGTTATGTCCGTTCTCGGATATTCGGAGTCCCAGAACTCTTATGTGTTGTACCTGAGGTATTGGGTAACCTCCTGCTAAGATTGTGATGTTGTGTCGTTCGTGAATGCGCTTGCGACCTCTGCTTGTAGGTCTGTAGAGTAATAACTCCGATTTTTGAGGAGAGCATTTTAGGCCATTGTTCTCCACGTATCGCTCTACCGTATTTACTGCTTGTTGTAAAATCTCTTCTATGTGACCGTCGCTCCCGCCCGTCACCCATAGGGTGATGTCATCCGCATAGATACTGTGCTGAAGCCCTTCGACGCGTTCCAGCTCTGAGGGTAAACCAAGCATCGCCACGTTGAATAGGAAAGGGGAAAGCACCGAACCTTGTGGTGTTCCCTTGTTGCCTAGAACGAATTCTTCGGATTCCGCTTCCCCGGCCGTGATTGTAGCTTTACGGTTGGTGAGAAAATCTTTTATGTAATCGTACACTCTCCGACCTACGTGTAGGTTTTGCAAGTTGCGCAATATGGCCTCGTGGGTGACGTTATCAAATGCCTTCTGCAGGTCAAGGCCCAGAATGGCTTTTGTATCCAGGGTGTGCGTTTCGGCGTCTATGATTTGATTCTTTAGCTGCAACATGACGTCTTGCGTCGAGAGTCTTGGTCGAAAGCCGATCATGGTGTGTGGGTATAGCTCGTTGTCGTCCATGTATCTGACGAGACGCGTTAAAATTACTTTTTCCATGAGCTTTCCAATGCAGGACGTCAATGAAATGGGCCTGAGATTTCCGATGAGCGGCTTTTTGCCCGGCTTGGGTATTAATATGATTTTGGCGGTTTTCCATTGCTGGAGTATGACGCCCTTCTCCCTGCATTCGTTTATGTACTTTGTGAGAGCAGTGACGGATTCGTCATCTAAGTTGCGAAGTGTTTTATTTGTTATACCGTCGGGACCCGGGGCGGACTTGGGATTGAGTCGTCCGAGTTCGTATCGAATCTCTGCCTCTGTTATGGAGGCGTCGAGGTCGACGTTATCCTTCCCTTCGTACTCTGGGAGTCGCGCCTTTGTGGCATCTCCTACGTATGTCTGGCGTAGCTCGCGTAAAAGCTCTGCTTCTGTACCTGCGTAGCTGTGTAGTATCCGTTGCAGGTTTTGTCTTTGTGTTGTTTTCGTGCCTTCTGGATCAAGGAGGCCTCGGAGAATGTTCCAAGTTTTGGACATTCCGAACTGCCTGTTCATTAAAAAGCACATGCCTGCCCACTGCTGCTGGGACAGCCTATTTGCGTAGTCTTCTATGTCTCTGTCGAGCGCGACGATTCTCTTTCTTAGACGCCGGTTGTGCTTTTGACCTTTCCAGCGCTCTTGCAGGCTGCGTTTCGCCTCCCACATGTGTAAAAGCTTGCTGTCCATTTCTTCCATTCCTGCCTCTTCGGGAACATGTTTGGTGGCTTTCTGCACGCTACGCTGGAGTGTGTCTGTCCACTTCTGTATATCTTCGATGGTCTCTGTAGCATCGTCCTCTCTTATCTTACGAAAGGTGTCCCACTCGGTTAACATTATTTTTCTACCTTTCTTTTTACGCGGACCTGCTTGTAAAATTGTGCATACAATGTAGTGATCACTGCCTAGATTTACGTTAGTGTTGGTCCAATGAGGGTTGGATATATTCCTTATGAATGTAAGGTCCGGCGTGGTGTCTCTACTGACGCTGTTCCCCATTCTGGTAGGGTCTTGTGGGTTAGTTATTAGCGTGAGCTCCTCGTGCGGCGCGTCGTTCCACAGGTTGCGGCCTTTAACGTTTTCGATGGTGTAACCCCAGGCGGCGTGTGGTGCGTTAAAGTCGCCCACGACGATCAGTGCTTGTCTGCCCGCTACGTTTAGCACTTTGCGGAAAAGCGAGCCAAACTTTACCTTTTGTCGTGGTGGACTGTACACGTTCAACACAAACAAGCTTCCCTCCTTTTTTCGAGACGGGAGAATTTCTAGTAGGACGTGGTCTATGTTGCGTACGCCAGTATCGTGTTCTACAGCCGTTATATTACGATGTATCAGTGTGGTTACTGTTGCTTTTTCAGCTAAAGTGCTATATGATTTGTATCCTGATAATTTTGCGGTCCCCCCAGTTTCCTGGAGGGCGATTACATCTGGTGCTTGCTTGGTTTTTACGAATTGCTGCAGGTTACCCCGCTTACGACGAAACCCACGACAATTCCACTGCCAAATCGTGTATTCATTAGGCGGCGCCATGTTGGCTACTCGAGTTTTCTATGCAGCTGTTCTCAGCCGCAGGTGGTCTGCTGTACCGCTTGCTCTTGACCGGCCTCGCTCCTGCGGGTCGGGCGTCTTTCGAGACGTTTTCTAGCTGCCCTACCCTACCCTCGAGGGTGTCGAACCTCTGAGACATTTCATCTCGCATCTGCGTTATCTGCTGTTGTAGGTCCGCCCGCATCTGCATGAATTGCTGCTGTAAACCTACGAACATTTCCTGAAACATGCCTTTTACTTCTCCGAGTGTAGAGTCGCTTTGCTCATCGGCGTTTTCCTTTGCCCTTCGTTTATGCGGTGGCGTTTCTCCACTCATCGACGCGGGAACGGGCGTCGCCGGAGCTCGAAGAGGTGTCGACGCCCTAATGGGTGTTGGCGTGGTATGGGTCGTCTCTGAGTGTTTTGGGTTCTTAAGCTTAGCGTTTTCTACTTTAAGCATTTTTACCTTTTCCCTTAGCGTCGCGTTTTCTCGCTTTATTTGCTCTAACAACTGTCTGATCTGTGTTATTTCCTGTTCTAAGGCGGACCCCGCGCGTGTAGGTGTAACAGCAGTGCCAGAGACCGCGTCTGCAAAGCTCACCTGTGCCTGAGTTTCTACCGCTCCTCGGCTGGATTGCAATCTTGACGTTGCCCTGGATCTCGATCGGGTTCTCGATCGGGTTCTCGAACGGGTTCTGGACCGGGTCCTCGACCTTGGTCTGCGACCGGGCTGCTTCCGACTGTCCCCCTCGTATGGTCCCGGGGGTGAGCCTTCTGTGCGATGGCCTTCTGATCCCTGGGTGTTCTCGCTCGTTGCTTTGCCAGCTCGTTTGTTGTAGTCGTTGATGCCGTATGGTGTTTCGGCCTCCGCTTCTTCTCTTCTTCGTCGCTCCCAGCGTCTTCGCCGGACCAAATACGGTATCTTGTACTTTGCCTTGCAGCGTCTGTCTCCCGTAAAGTGAGCTTGCCCGCATAGCTGACATCTTGCTTCACACTGGTGTTCTTGCGGCGGGTTGGCCACGCCGCATCCTCTGCATATTTTTTCGTCTGGGTTGGGGCAAACGTCCGCCCTGTGTCCCAGCTTCCCACATTCGTAGCAAATGTCAATGTGTTTTCTGTATAGCGAGCACCGGACGATGAGCGCTCCGTATTTCACGTATCTCGGCACGTGTAGTCCGTCGAAGAGCACGATTACATTGTCTGTGTTGCCCATCCTCTTCGCGTGTAATATGCTTGGGTTTCTTGCTGTCACTAGGTTGTCTATAATATCTCCGGAACTTTCCTCTTGGGATATTCCTCTTATGAGTCCCTTAGATGTGTTTTCCGGCGCTGCTCTGTAGGCGCTGGCTTCGTGTTCTTGCTCTCCCACTCGGATCTTCGTGATGGCTCCGTACCGCCTGGCTCGCTCTTCGGACGGCGTGCTGACGACCACGATATTCTGCTTGTAGTTTATGCATATACTGTCTTCTTCTGCTGCTTCGCGACCGACGCCAGCGGCGTTTCTCAGGCAGCAGTATATGCGTGCCTGCCTGTGCTCCGAAACGCTGAGTCCTCCTCGTGGTCGCACGATCACTTTGTAGTCCTCTGCCGGTAGACGAGGAAGTCTGCTTGCATTAGCAATTTGTCGTATGGTTCGTTCACCTTTCCACTTGCTGTCCCCAGGCGCGCCCGTCGGCGCAGCAGCGTCTCTTAGCATGGTTCTCTTCGGGCCTGAAATCCCTCCAGATGTTTTCGTGATGTTTCTTCTGCGGACTTCGCACCATCCGGCGTCGTTGGTAAAGTCCTCCGGTTGCATATCTTCTCCTTCCACGCTTACAACCTCCATCGTGGTGCTAGACGCGCCGTCGAGGCGTTCCGGGGTCGCCCCAGGCGTCCTCGTCGACGCGTTGGACCTAGCTCTCCCCGCCGCTGCGGCGGCAGACGCAATGTTTGATCTTCGTGGCGACTCAGAATTATCGGTGTCAGTGCCGAAAAAGCGGGCCCACCTTGCAATAGTTGGTATCCAGGTGTTCGGCGTAACTTCCTCCGTCGATTGGCGTAGAGACTTTAGCCAAGTTTTGCAATTTTTTAACAAAAATCATTTGAAAACTGCGGAGCCTACACAACGTGCGTCCGCACTCTGCGACTCCTAGCGTCCAACCCCCGCAAGTAATTGAAGTAATCGAGTGTAATAATGCACCTTTTCAGAAGATCGTTTCAAATGGAAATGTTACAAAATCGTATGGTGTTTGCATCGTATTAACGTACCTGCGCTTCGACTCCATGAGTATTACAAATCGTTCGAATGAAAACAGAGGGCTCTAAAATCACGCGTGTTCGCGTTCTTTAAACAGTGTTCGCCCCGCCGCGGTGGTCTAGTGGCTAAGGTACTCGGCTGCTGACCCGCAGGGCGCGGGTTCGAATCCCGGCTGCGGCGGCTGCATTTCCGATGGAGGCGGAAATGTTGTAGGCCCGTGTGCTCAGATTTGGGTGCACGTTAAAGAACCCCAGGTGGTCTAAATTTCCGGAGCCCTCCACTACGGCGTCTCTCATAATCATATAGTGGTTTTGGGACGTTAAACCCCACATATCAATCTCTAAACAGTGTTCACTTTCTTCGCCTTGACAATACCGGCATTTCCTCGGAAACTCCTCCCACCTGCGGCACTTTCCCGTCATTTTAGAAAAAGATTGGCTCGTCTTGATGTCTGGTTTTCCAATGTTACTCTATGAAGGACCTAATACGCACTAAGCATTGCGTCAGATGGCTGCAAAAAAGCAGCAGAACGAACAGCACCAATATAGGACTACTGCGCAATCTTTCGTGGCACACAGCGAAGCGCACAATCTGTGCAGTTGATCGTGCACGTGCAGCGAAACACTTCTGTTCCGGACCCTTGCGTCACATACTTCGAGACCATCGTTCTTGCTGCGTTTTCTGTACCTCTGAACACTAGAGTGTCCGCTCCCTCGTTTCAATGCGGATGTCGCATGAGCGCCTACGGAACAAAATACGTCTTCAGTTCAGGCCTAAAGAACGAGGTGGTTCTTCTGTGATCGAATTCAATTCACTACGCATACGAACTGCAGCCAATTTCGTCACTGTATTCAGAATATACGTTCGACGATGCGTTTGCTTATGGGCTTGTTTGACAATAAGGTTGATTTTGGACCAGGGGGTCATGCATGCCACATATTAGCCTTTAAATTCTCTACTGAAGGTGCTTGTCTCTTCATGAGACAAGGCTCTGGCATCCAATAAAAAAGGTAGAAAGAATTTTCGTTGCTAAGCGTGACATAGTAAAAAAATTGAAAAAAAGTGTTGGAACTAACCTAAAACGAAATGGCAGAATGCGATATTGATGACACTCGCCACAATCAAATAATATTGGACACCTTACTGCTTAACTGTTAGATCAGTATCTATCATATTCTTTCTTGTTGTTTTTAAGATGTTTGTTTAGCCATTTACAAAGTGGGTATTCCCTAACGCTAACGTACCACCCGCAGCAGCGGACAGTCTTCATGTCCTAAATAGAGGGCACCAGGGCTCAGGGATTTTCAGACCTCTGAATGCGTTCAGGCTAATAAAGATCTTGTAAAAGCTCCTGATATTTGTTATTTTAGTAGAGAAATCTGCCGCATCAATTACATACTATGTAAGAAGTATCTAATAGCAACATATTACATATAAAACTTATTTGGTTTTATGAAATATAATAATTGGGCGTGATGGAGCTAAAAAAAAAGACGACGATGAAGTCTATTTCAATAAGCTTGCCCTTGTAAACATGGGCGTTATTAATTCTGGTGCTGCAAAGCTGGATTGGGCAATTTCAGGGTCTTGGACATTAGAAAGTGTTCAATAAGTAGACGGTAGCCATTCAAGTGAAATGAGGGTGGTGAGCACAAGGGCTTGCTATTGGGCATTTCAGGTACTGTAAATAATACGTGGTTACTCTATATTAGTTTCACAAAGATAACTTGCACAAATGGGGTTAAATAAGTGAATTTACTTCTTTTTAAAACCACTTAACCCTGGTGTAAATAAGAAAAATGGCTCCATGTCCTGAATATATTCAGGACATGGAGCCATTTCTTTGTTTACTGATGGGATGCTCATAAAAAATATTTTCGTGTTCTTGGGGTTTTACTTACTCCGAATGAACGAGAAAAATATATTCTGGTTAAAAAAACTATTCAGGGTTGAAACGATCAAACAGAAATACATGTTTTTACAATCATAGGCAGCTGATTAATAGATGGTTCTGGTTTTGCCGCCGCAGACCGGGAAGATTTCATTTTTACCAGAGGAAGCGGGTCTTCCTTAAGCAGACGTTTTTGATGAAAATATGTTTAAATGCATGAAACCTCGACGAAATATATTGTGAAACAACTCGAATTGAAGATCTACTTTTTTAGACCCTACGTGAAGCTTAGGGCCATCTGATTAAAAAAATTGCTTTCAGTGGTGGTAATCATCATCATCATCATCAGCCTGACTACGTCCACTGCAGGACAAAGGCCTCTCCCATATTCCGCCAGTTAACCCTGTCCTGTGCATGCTGCTGCCAATTTATACCCGCAAACTTCTTAAGTTCATCTGCCCACCTAACCTTCTTTCTCCCCCTAACACGCTTTCCTTCTCTGGGAAACCAGTTAGTTACCCTTAATGACCAGCAGTTATCCTGTCTACGCGCTACATGCCCGGCCCATGTCCATTTCATTTTCTTTATTTCAACTATGATATCCTTAACCCCCGTTTGTCCCCTAATTCACTACGCTCTCTCCTTGTCTCTTAAGGTTACACCTACCATTTTTCTTTCCATTGCTCGCAACGTCGTCCTCAATTAAGGCTGAACCCTCTGTGTGAGTCTCCAGGTTTCTGCTCCGTAGTTAAGTACCGGCAAGATACAGCTGTTGTATACCTTCCTCTTAAGGGATAATGGAAATCTACCTGTCATAACTTGAGAGTGCTTGCCGAATGTGCTCCACCCCATTCTTATTCTTCTCGTTACTTCAATCTCGTGATTAGGCTCTGCGGTTATTACCTGCCCTAAGTAGATATAGTCTTTTACAACTTCAAGTGCACTATTACCTATCTCAAAGCGCTGCTCCTTTCCGAGGTTGTTGTACATTACTTTCGTTTTCTGCAGATTAATTTTAAGACCCACCTTTCTGCTCTCCTTGTGTAACTCCGTAATCATGAGTTGCAATTCGTCCCCTTAGTTACTCAGCAATGCAATGTCATCGGCGAAGCGCAGGATACTAAGGTATTCTCCATTAACTCTTATCCCTAACTGTTCCCATTCTAGGCTTCTGAAAACCTCCTGTAAGCACGCGGTAAATAGCATTGGGGAGATTGTGTCCCCCTGCCTTACACCCTTCTTGATTGGTATTCTGTTGCTTTCTTTATGAAGCACTATGGTAACAGTTGATCCCCTGTAGATTTCTTCCAGGATGTTTACATATACTTCATCGACGCCCCGATTCCGCAGTGTCTGAATGACGGCTGATATTTCTACTGAATCAAACGCCTTCTCATAATCTATGAAGGCTATGTATAGTGGTTGGTTATATTCAGAGCATTTCTCTGTTACCTGATTGATAGTATGAATGTGGTCGATTGTTGAGTAGCCTGTTCGAAATGCTGCTTGTTCCTTTGGTTCATTGAGTTCTAATGTTCTCTTTACTCTGTTAGCAATTACCTTTGTAAATAGCTTGTATACTACAGAGAGCAAGCTAATCAGCCTGTAATTCTTCAAGTTCTTGTCATCTCCTTTCTTATGTATTAAGATGATGTTAGCGTTCTTCCGAGACTCTGGTACCCTTCCCGTCAAGAGACACCTCGTAAACAGGGTGGCTAGTTTTTCTAACACAATCTGTCCTCCATTTTTCAGCAGATCTGATTGTTACCTGATCCTCACCAGCAGCTTTGCCTCTCTGCATGCTCTCTAAAGCTTTTCTGACTTCTTCTATCATTACTGGTTGGGTGTCATGTGGGTTACTGCTAGTTCTTATATTATTAAGGTCGTTGTGGTCTCGGCTACTGTACAGATCTCTGTAAAACTCCTCCGCTATTTTAACTATCCTATCCCTATTGGTAGTTATTTTGCCTTCTTTGTCCCTTAGTGCATACATCCGACTTTTGTCTATCCCAAGTTTCCTCTTCACTGCTTTGAAGCTTCCTCCGTTTTTCAGAGCGTGTTCAATTCTCTCCATGTTATACCTTCTTACATCGCATACTTTACGTCTATTAATCAACTTCGAAAGCTCTGCCAGTTCTACTTCGTCTGTTGTACTTGACACTTTCATGATTTGACGCTTCTTAATCAGGTTCTTCGTTTACTGGGAGAGCTTGCCAGTGTCCTGTCTAACTATCCTGCCTCCATCTTCCACTGCACACTCCGTAATGATACTCGTCAGATTGTTATTCATTCTGTCTGCGCTAAGGTTGGTTTCCTCACTAAGAGCCGAGTACCTGTTCTGCAGTGACACTCTGAATTCCTGTACTTTCCCTCTCAATGCTAGCTCATTGATTGGCTTTTTGCGTATCAGTTTCTGTCTTTCCTTCTTCAAGTCTAGGCGAATTCGAGATCGTATCATTCTATGGTCACTGCATCGTACCTTGCCAACCACTTCCACATCCTGCACGATTCCTGGGTGTGCAGTCATTATAAAGTCTATTTCGTTCTTATTTTCGCCATTAGGGCTCTTCCATGTCCACTTGCGGTTTTCTCGTTTTCGGTAGAAGGTTTTCAAAATCCGCAAATTATTGCGTTCTGCGAATTCTACTAGTTGCTCTCCTCTGGCGTTTCTAGTGCCGATGCCATAATCTCCTACTGCCCGGTCTCCAGCCTGCTTCTTCCCTACCTTTGCATTAAAGTCGCCCATCACTATAGTATACTGTGTTTTTACCTTACTCATTGCCGATTCCACGTCTTCATAGAAGCTTTCAACTGAAGCGTCATCATGGCTGGATGTAGGCGCGTAAGCCTGTATCACCTTCATCTTGTATCTTTTATTCAGTTTAATTACAATACCTACCACCCTTCCATTAATGCTATAATATTCGTCTATGTTGCCAGCTATGTTTCTGTGGATTAGGAACCCCACTCCCAGTTCTCTTCTGTCTGCCAAGCCCCGATAGCAAAGAACGTGCCCATTCTGTAGCACCGTATAGGCCTCATCTGTCCTCCTAACCTCACTGAGCCCTATTATATCCCATTTAACACCCTCTTGCTCCTCAAATCGTACAGCTAGACTTCCCTCACTAGATAAGGTTCTAGCGTTAAACGTTGCCAAGTTCAGGTTCCAATGGAGGCCTGTAGTCCAGAGATTCTTAGCACCCTCCGCCGCGTTGCAGATCCGACCGCCGCCGCCGTCAGCCGCCTCACAGCTGCTGAGGACTGAGGGCCGTGGGTTATTAGGCGTATTCATGTGGGAGGTAGTGGCCAGATACTGCACCAGGGTGGCCAATCCTTCTCTGGTGAGGGAGTGCGTTCCCGGTGGTGGTTACCGGTGAGGCCGCACCTCAGACCTCTTAATGCAGTTCCATCAACACTCGGTTTGTTTTTTCGGTTGGGAACTGCGCGGCACCGGGCACGTGGTCCGACTGTTGTTTTCACAGATTCACACTGTTTTCCGCTCCTAAAATTTAAAACTTTTGTTTGTAATAGCAGTATTTTTAGTGGTTAAACTTCTTGTATCTTCACGAACAAATAGACACTCCTCTGACCCTCCTAGGACCAAAATTGCTAAAGCTAAAGGTAGATATGTGCAGAGCTCACTTACCCGTGCTGTTGACGCGGCCGCTCCCGCTGTTTGAATAATCAGTGCTTATTGGCTAGAAAGTGGAGGAGCAGTTCCGGTGGGCTTAATTCGCTGTTGAAGCTGTGTCGCCAAACCCAGCCCAAACAGTGACAGCAGTCCGGCAACACTGAGTGTGGCTTCTGAATAAGTCTCTTTTGACGCTTTCAGTTGAATTGGGTGCTCGCGGTTTTTTTTCTACGGCTATTTCCGGATTTTAACGACTCAATTGAGACCTGATTTGTCGTCCTGGTGTGTTTAAAAGCCGAGATATGACTCGTTGTCCTCAAAGTGGCTTGATCCCACACAAGATGGCGGCCCCCTTATGATCATAAGGTGGGAAAAAATGCTTTTGGGTTTGTTTTCGCCGGTCAGAAACTGGTAAGATTGATCTCAGAGCCCGAAATCCTCCTTCTGTGTGATTTAATAACGTTACCAATATTTGTTGTGATCTTTTGCCTTTTTATTCAATCTTTGAGCTCGAGGGGGCAGGTGCTAAAGTCCCCTGTAAACATGGCAGCCCCCATAGGGCGGATACACGTGTTACCCACAGTTAATTTTTGGTGAAGAAAAACCGTTTTTCCCGCAAATTCAAAATAAGATGGTAGCGGTGAGGCTCCGGAACGTCCCAAGAAGAATCGAGGGTTCGTTTCAAGGTGCGTAGTAGCTTTTTCTTGCGGAATTCCTGATTTGATCAAAGTGGAGCCAGTGGCTGCTGTTGTTAGGCCTAACCGAAATATGGGTCGTTAATTTCTCAAGTCGTAACTCATTTGGGTGGCTAAACCGTGCTCCTCGAAGTGCTCCGAAGCCTCAAAAAACCATGCGAGGAAATTTAGGTTATTACTCACAGTTTTGACGGAGATTTGAGGTCCGAAGGCTGAGCTGTTGTGTAGCCGCTCAACCAACCCGGGCCCCCTCCGTGGTGGTAATATGTGAGCCCATAGTAATGCAATACAAATATCACTTTTCAAAATTTTTGATTGATATCTGGGGTTTAACGTCCCAAAACCACCATATGATTATGAGAGACGCCGTAGTGGAGGGCTCCGGAAATTTAGACCACCTGGGGTTCTTTAACGTGCACCCAAATCTGAGCACACGGGCCTACAACATTCTCAAAATTTTTGCAAGCTATTCTGAAAGCCAGTATTTTGTAACCCATATCTTCTTTTCCGCCACGCCGTGGCACCGTGATCTCTGCACGCAAAGCGTTGAGAAATGGCGTTGCTGGCACTTTTACGATTGCCTTCCTAGACACATGCATATGCCTTTTCTGTTTAGGCTTCATTTACGGTGAATTTACTGTACCCCCTACTCAATGCGATTCGGGGCCTGTGAGGAAAATAAGTAAATAAATAAATAAATAACATCCTCGGCTCACTACATTAGAGCACCGTTGCTTTTTTATTTTATTGATCGTCCGTTAAGTTTCTGCGATTGCGGCTTTCTTCGCAGCTTTTAAAAGGAAAGAAAAATTACTACTGGTGCCCTCTTAACCAGGTGTCAAAACTTCAACAAAGTGCCAACAACATTCGCTTTATGTCTTTAAACGCTTTTATCCTATGCCCTGCTATCAAATCAACTTCCTTAAAATCGGCAAAAAATAAAAACAAGAACTCCAAATTTTCTCACTACCAAGGTACAGCTTATTTCTTGTAGGTTTGTAAGCTACACGCGTTTGACCTAGTGGCCACTTCATACTTCAACACTATTAAGCGCAGGATATTTGGATGAAATGCAAGACATATACGGTCAGGTCTGTCTCTGACTGATTCCCAATTCATCTTAAACTTTTGCTGTTGTCCGCGTCGCGGCATCTTTCCCTCAACTTTCCCTCTACGTGTTTTCACGTCGACGACGCGCTTCGAAGCACACACGCATCTGGGAAAAGCCAGCACTGTGCAAGCCATCTCAATCACCGCTGCACCGTGCTCGCTACACGCACATATATGAAAAATGGCGTTGCTGAAACTTTCGCGATTGCCTTCCTAGCGACATCGCACCTCTTCGGCACCGTCGATCTTCCTGGGAATGAACACAGCCACATTCCCTTGGGCTAAGCCATCTCGTTCTTGTGCGGCAGGTAATAAGCCGTCTCTCCTTAATGGGCTCACCCTCGTCGGTGACATCCCGGCATATAGAAATCCTATCAAGGGTTTCCTCCTCCATTCGACTTGACGTCTCTGTGTCTGCCCGTCATCCCCTTTATATTTATCCTAAACACCGCTTCGTTCCTTTATGGCATTGTGTACTTGATCAGTTGTCATATTGTGGCGTGCTGGTCCCGTGGGACTGGCATAATATCATGTGATAATGTCGGACATTATCACATCATCATTTTTGTTGCATCGCTTGAAGTTTACACCGCTGATGGTGAAATTGCGCGTTTCAGGTAGGATGTCTGTTTTTGTTTCAGTATAGTTAAGCAATATACGAATTCGTTGTTTCGGCGACACGAAAACTAATGTAGAACGGGAATGCTTTGTGTGGGGGGTCAATTTAATATATCGTAGTGGGATGATGCACAACCAACACTGATGTCGTATCGGTCAATCTTTATTGTGAGGTACAAAAAAACCCTCAGCCCCCAACATAATGCAGCAAACGAAAAAAAGTGAACAGGGCAGAGTCAAGTGAAATGTTGAGGGGAAAAGATGTGCAGGAGAAGCGGACTCCATCCTCAGTCAAACCGGGCGAAAAAAGAAGGTTCAAGAGCTCTTGTTTTGGTTTGCAGTGTTTTTTTTTTGCTGCTAACATGTTTGATTGAGTTAATATCAGTGACAAATTCTTGCGATCCACCGCTTAATGGGGCTGTCTTAGAGTTCTTGCTTTTCTCGTTAGTTGAGAGAGTAGGAGTTGCCTGTTGATTTAAACTTCTTCTCCGGAGTGAGTGCTCTGTAAAACCTAATACTAACTTTTGATTACTGCCCCCGCCCCGCCATTGCCAATTTGGTTTGCATCATAGTTTTATTACTTTTTCCCAGTAGCAGATGCGGGGTAGGTACGTAGAGTTAGAAATATTCTTGAATGTTAGTTTCAATTTTTGATGTATGATATTTAGCGGATATAAATTGCGACAAAATGTTGAGTTGCTTACAATATTAGTGGGTGATATCATACAGGTCAGGAAAATTTGTTATTTAGAAAGCCTAATGCTTAACACGAGTTTTGGAGGTTACGAGGTCTGCATTAAATTGTCCCACTCCAGAGGCCGAGGCCTACAAACGTCCTACAAAACGTCCTTTTATGTCCTACAAAAGGACATAGAAGGCGCAGTGTCATTGCCAGCCGAAAACAAAGTTCTGCGAAGGGCCACAGTGATACCGTTTTCGCAATAAGAATTTACACTTACATGCTGACATCGCCGCCTTTTTTGCTTTATTACACCACTTAATAACCAATTTAGTGTAGTTGCGATTATGACAGGTAAGAATGAAGTCATACACGCTCTATTACCTGCACTCATTACCTGCACTCAAGCGTTATGCCTCGACAGTGATCACTCAGAAGACACTGTCATTCTCTGATTTGGTTTACCGTAACTAACAATGTGTAATTAGACCTTTCGCTTAATAAGCATGTGCAGAAAAACTGGTAATCAGTTAATTTTGTGTATTTGTATGTGCTGGTTCTCGGTGCCGTTAATAAAGCGCAAACTAACCTCAGTATGGATACATTTCTTAGGAAGTGAGAAATTTTAAGATTGGTGTTTTAGCACGTGCTTCTTACCCTTACCTCAAAGCTAATTACGGCAAATTTTCTACACTTACAATAAAGTTTCGTGTCCATTCATTCATACACTAACTATACTTTTATTTGAGAGTGCTTCAGACTTAATATATGCAATAGCGGATGATTCCCTTCAACGTATGAAGGCGTATGAGGCAATGGTTGCTCTGTACACAAACGTTTACGAACAGTGAATATTTAGACACGCTTGTTGGTCGTCTTTCTCTTCCATTGATGCTCTTTCAGGAGCTGATAGCATTTTTTGAGTGACAAAGACGCCGTTAAGGCTAGGACACAGCTGTTCTCATCAGACGGAGTAAATAGTCTGTAGTACTACGTACAGAGCTCGAAACCAGGGTTTTTGCAACAAGATGACAAAAAACCAATTTAAAAGTACCGATTTAGACTCGCTTACTAATACTAGCAACCTAATGGTGGCTAATAGAACACAAACTGACAGTCGCAATCAACATCAAGCAAGTGCACCTAATACACACGGCATTTCAGCTCACAGAAACATATCTTCAAAGTTGAAGAAATAGAGCGTAAAAGAGCCCTCCAGTGGTGACGGCGTCACTCGGCCGTAACGGGTATTTTAGCAGCACAACTTCTGGCACCCTTCAGTGCGGACGCCTGCAGATTGCTGCATTACTCCTTTTAATGTCAATGAGTCACAATTTCTGGCGTTGATATAGGAGCCCGCATTCAGCCCCGCTTTGTACAAAAGCGTGGGCGCCACCACAAACGCTACAGATGCGTAAAGCCATGGCCCTCCATCTATTTGCGTGAGCGATTGGAACAGTGCGCAAAAAAAAACGCTTTGCGCTATTTTCAGATAGCCGTAATGAAACAGGGCGATGATCTCATTCTGAATGATCAGTAGATCAGCAGCGTACTTAACAAACGGTTAAGCCACATACACACGTCATGAAATAAGAACACAGAAATGTGCGTTAGTGACATTAAACAGCGGAACTGTTGTAAAGTGAAGCTTTGTGGCTGCGAGAGTACCTTATCACAAAGAGAAGTTTGTTGTTTTAAGCATACTTGGTACAGATATTTTCACCTTCACAACATTGTTCTATAGCCTGATGGCAGTGGTCCGCCCGTAACTACAATTTATATGAGGCATGCTCATGAAAATCGTTCGAGAAACATATCGTCACATACCAGTAAAGGGTTTCTGGAAGCAGGCACGAGTGGCGTAAGAGCAGCGACGAACAAAAAGGATTTATATGAGCAAACTTGCGCACGCTCAAAGAAAACTGACACGCCACACAGACGTTGACAGGCGGTGGAGAATAAGCATTGCCACGCTAATGTCTGCTGTCGTTTGAGGCCACACCAAAAAACGTACAGTTTCTTATAAACACATTACAGAGAACTATGATGTTTGTGTTTCTGGGGGCTACAACGCACTGCGCCTGAGCCACCGATGGTTGTAGAGTATGAAGAAATGATGGCCACGCACATCAACAAACACAATTTGTCGTATACAGGGAGTATAGAGGAAGAAGACGTCGAGAAAAGGTTCATTCTCTCCGATGGAGGCGGAAATGTTGTAGGCCCGTGTGCTCAGATTTGGGCGCACGTTAAAGAACCCCAGGTGGTCGAAATTTCCGGAGCCCTCCACTACAGCGTCTCTCATAATCATATGGTGGTTTTGGGACGTTAAACCCCACATATCAATCAATCAACCAGGTTCATTCTCAAAGATGAGAAGCAAATATCTGGAAGTAAAAGAAGGGGGAGGGGCTTTGCTGGCGAAAATAGTGAAACTATTACCCATTTGTCGTTGACAAGTTTGTATGAGGGCTTAAAAATCATTTCAGTCAGCATGGAAGCTGTCGTCATGGAAAAGCACCTCCTTGGTAGAAAACGAGCCGACGTATGACGCTTTCTGGCATCGCCGAACGACAAAGCCATAAAAGGCCACGTAGGCGGTGCCAACAAAAACCTGCGAGGTCGTGTATAGACATGAACATGGTGACATCTTGACGGGTGTCTCGCATCCCAGCTCTCGACGATGCGCGAATTCTTTCACCCATTGCTTTGAGCAGGGTTATCGCGGATTGTGGGTTGAGCGCAGCACTGGCGTTTGGGGTGTATGGCGACATTCGGTGAAAGAGAAACAAATGCGAGTTCTAGAAAATGCATCGTAGCAGTAGTTGAGCTACATACGTCAATAATAATGTTTCTGCTTGGTTAATCAACAAATCAATACAGTAATTATTGAAAGAGTGTGTATCGACTGTTTCTGCACAAAATATCTAGCTTTGAATTGAAATCGTTTTAAGGTTGCCAAATTTTTCAGAGAATCACCACTGGTACCTCATCCGCAACGGGGCACTACCGTTTATTGCACACAGTAAACATAAATACCCTGAAATAAACTCAAAAACTAAGTAAACCACTTGTCATCTAGCGCACTACCTTTTCTTGGGTTTTGTTTACCACCTAAAAGTCGAAGTAACAATTTACTCGCGTGCTAACTGAGTTTTCAATGTATAGGAAGGGTATTATGTTTACCGCCTTCACAAGGTTTTAGAGGTAATCTATGAGAGTTATTTTCACAGATAAAAGCATAGGGAATGGGTGCATTCGCACAGAGAATTGACAAATGTATTAAATTTGAAAACGCGGCACAATTGATGACACAGAGATTAACGTGCCAACAAACACGCGCACACGACAAATACAGAACAAAGCACCACCTGCACAGGCTACACGCGTCACCCGACTTTACTGCGACAATCTGGTATAAATAGGCATGAAATTTCGACCTGCCTTGTAGTGCCGGTAAAAGAGCTGTTTTTTTGCATCGACTAACAATAAAGGTTCAAAGTGCAAGCGTAAACTTATGATGGCCTGCAAGCCACCGTGAGGCACACCAACCCTTTTTTATATACCCAACCAATCTCATTTTTTTATTATTCAATGAGTAGCTGGCACAGCTGATGTAACAGTCTAAAAAATACACTTATGCATACCCAAGTGACGGCACCTCAATCATTTTCATTGAGAGGCGGTGCACAAACACGGTAGCAGCTCGTATTCAGGACAACGGGCGTAAAAGAGCGATGCCACGTCTCGACCATATAGCTTCTTATTAGTCACTAGAGGGAACTCTGGCGCTAGTGTCTACGGGAGCTGCAACGCACGGCGCTTCAGTGAGCATGGGAATGATGGGTAGTACACACATTTGTCTAAACTTCGTACTTCTGGCCTGCTTTTGGCTCCGTGTGTGTTCGTGTAGCGTGGAGATGTTTTCTCACAAAACAAAAATCAGCAAATGTTCAGCGATTGCGCTTCGCCACCCTAATTTTTTCGAATTACCTTTCTAAATCGGGTCACAATGTTCAAAATGGTTGAATCTTTCAAAACAAAATCGAAACACAGCAATAAACGAAGCCGCAAGTACGATTCGCCGCCCGCAAGTACGAAGACTAGGCAAATATGTGTACTATCTATCAATCCCACGGTCGCTGAACGATCGCAGAGCCAGAGTACCCTCTAGTTAATTTTGAGAAACTCTATGGTCTCGACGACCTACTAGGGCTTTTTGAAGAGCACGTCTATGCGATGACAGACAGCTGGTGATCACAGAACACATCTCCTGTGCGAACTTCGTCGTCATTTCAGACACAAATGAAAAAAGTCACAGCTTTGCCGCAAAGGCGAATCAATGAACGTGGTATCAACTAATAGGAAGGTCACGTGCAGAATGGCAGGCAGAACGAAACGTGCCTCACGTTTCTCACGCACAGAAGACGCACGAAACGTAGTAACAGGTACAGGTGAGCACGAATAAGCGTCTCAATTGCTACTTCGCTGTGTCTAAAAGCGTGCCCTTTTCACAAACGAAGCTGTGCAACAATTGCAATGACCTTTGTGGGCCCATTAACTACTGCAGAATCATTCTCGCGAAACGCCAAATCTAGCCAAGACGTACTATCCTCCCCACTGCCAGATAATGGCACGTCATGGAGCGTACAACCCCTTAATCTCTACGCGAACCAAATTACGCGTGAGAGATGAGAGCCGCCGCGCGCTCACTGCGCCATCTCGCTGATAATACTGAAAACACGATAGTCCCCCCCCCCCTGCCGATATGCCTGCCAACAGCGGTAAGTGGTAGCTATAAATACCTTGCCGTTTAAACGTTCAACGAGGTACCCCACGGTGGCACAGCGGTTAACACCTTGCATTCAAGACGCCGAGGTTCCACGTTTGATTCCGCACGCCAGAGTCTTTATAAATTTCTTCTTGCGTTTCCTTATATATAGATACGTATACATGTACGGCGCATGACATCGACGCTAACGCCGACGCCGGTAGCAAATTCCAGCTGAGAGTGCCCATATAAATGCTATCGCAATAAAAGGTGTCCACTATCTACGTCGTCTTACGGGGCGATGTACACGTATGTACTTCCAACGACAGAGATGGACCACCATCCTGGTTTTCCCCTGTGCTCACCGGCGGCCACTCGTTTGTTCCGTCTGCCTCGTATCAGTGCTCGCGTTCGTGCTAGATATTTGACAATGATTGGAGCATGAAGCGGACAATTCGGGCTGCACTTTAATACAGCAGGCATCGTCTTCTCTGGAACAATATCTATGCTGTGATTCTTTCACCAGCCCCAGCGACGCACTCACACTGGCCACTGGCCAACTTGTTGCCGATAACATAGTGAAGGCTCTTGTTTATCGCCTCGAAATTGTAACTGCTCGAAGTTGTAACTTTCTTTTAGCACCTTCGTGCTCGCGCTGCAGCCCATATCACCAAGGTAACTGCTCCCTCTCCAGGAGGCAACCATGGACGATGACACCAGCTTAACTTTGATTGATTGATTGATATGTGGGGCTTAACGTCCCAAAACCACCATATGATTATGAGAGACGCCGTAGTGAAGGGCTCCGGAAATTTTGACCACCTGGGGTTCTTTAACGTGCACCCAAATCTGAGCACACGGGCCTACAACATTTCCGCCTCCATCGGAAATGCAGCCGCCGCAGCCGGGATTCGATCCCGCGCCCTGCGGGTCAGCAGCCGAGTACCTTAGCCACTAGACCACCACGGCGGGGCACCAGCTTAACTTTGTTACCACTGGTAACTCTTCCCGGTTCAGCTCTGAAAAGAGGTATCCGCCACGTAGAAGTTCGGAAGCTCCCATTCAGAAACGCACGGTCGCTCGATGATGTATGAAGCACGTGAGATGCATCAGCTCAACCAAACACATACAGCATGAGCTTCTTATAGATGGATGAATGGATGGATGGATGGATGGATGGATGGATGGATGGATGGATGGATGGATGGATGGATGGATGGATGGATGGATGGATGGATGGATGGATGGATGGATGGATGGATGGATGGATGGATGGATGAATGGATGGATGAATGAATGGATGGATGGATATGGCTGTACCGTTTAGATCGGGCGGTGGCTAGCGTCCTCAAGCCGTAATACTCAATGAACAAAAAACTAGATTTTTTTTTCTTTAAGAAGTCAGTTTGAGGATTCGTACTTTGCAGTGAAAAGTTTAATTTTCACTCGTGCCTTGACTTTAGCCACCAATCAGATAACCTCCTTCTAGTTAAGTCTACCCGCTTAAAGTCTATTTTGCCCTCCCGGTCCCTAAACCCCAGTGCTTTGAAAAACTCTGCGCCATTATCCTGAACTATAGGGTGAAGCCCTTTACAGAACATTATCAAGTGTTCGGCAGTTTCTTCTTCCTCTCCACAAGCACTGCATACTGTGTCTACACCTTCGTATTTGGCCCGATATGCCTTGGTTCGCAGTACTCCCGTTCTGGCCTCAAACAGTAGAGAACTACCCCGAGTATTATCATAGATCCTTTCCTTGGCAATTTCCTGCTTAAAAGTTCGATAGATCTCTAGTGCAGACTTCTAATCATGCCCATTCTCCACATGTCAGTCTCCGTTTCCTTCACTTTCTTCTTAACCGATAGTTCTTTTTGGTTTGGCCACCTTCTGTTTTCTAAGTATTTACCAGTCAATTTCCTGGTTCGCTTCCTCCATTTTGTATCGACTTTTTTCATGTACAAGTAGCTGAAAACCTTCCTAGCCCAACGCTCCTCCCCCATTTCTCTCAATCGCTTCTCAAATTTTATCTTGCTGCTAGCTGCCCTGCCCTCAAATGATGTCCATCCCATATCACCTTGTACTCCCTGATTTGGTGCATTCCCGTGAGCTCCTAAAGCAAGCCTACCTAATCCACGTTGCTTAATTTCTAATCTTGCTTGAACTTCTGATCTCGTGCACAAAACCGCATTGCCGAACGTCAGCCCACGAACCATGACCCCTTTCCATATTCCTCTCACAACATCATACCTATTGTAATTCCACAGTGCCCTATTTTTCATCACTGCTGCATTCCTGTTACCTTTAGTCGTCACGTATATTTCGTGTTCCCTCAGGTACTCGGTCCCACTGCTTATCCATACGCCCAGATATTTGTATTTATCTGTTATCTCTAGCGTGACCTCCTGTATTCTAAGCTCACTACCTTCGTTGTCATTTAAAATCATGACTGCTGATTTTCCTTATTGAATCTAAAATCTAACCTATCTCCCTCATTACCGCAGATGTCCATCAATCTCTGCAAATCTGCTTGTTGTTGACCATTAGCACTATATCATCTGCGTACAATGATGCTGGTAGTGCCTGATCAATACGTTTTCCTTGTTTGACTAAAGAAAGTTTGAAGCCCAGTCCACTTCCCTCTAATTTGGCCTCTAATCCTTGTAGGTACATCATGATTAATAAGGGTGACAGGGGACACCCCTGCCTAAGCCCCCGTTTTACCTCTGCAGGCTTCGATACCTGTTTTTCCCACTTTATAACTACCTTGTTACCTTTATAGATATTCTTAAAAGGATTAGTGACTACAAGTTCCACGCCTAGTGTGTCCAGTATTCCCCACGATTCCTCTTGAACCACGCTATCGTACGCTCCCTTGATATCCAGAAATGCTAGCCACTGGGGCCTGTGTTCCTTTTCTGCTATTTCGATGCACTGCGTCAGTGAGAACAGATTGTCTTCCAACCTTCTGTGTTTCTGAAACCCATTCTGCAGTTCCCCCAGCACCCCCTCATCCTCTATCCATGCCTGCAGTCTTTCCTTTATAATCTGCATTGCCAGCCTGTAGACCACTGATGTCACCGTTATAGAACGGTAGTTGTTTATGTCGGCTTTGTCCCCCTTTCCTTTATAGATCATGCTCACCCTGCTAAGTTTCCATTTATCGGGAACTTCACCATCGATTATTTTTTTGCTCACTGCCTCTCTCAAAGCCTGCTTAGACTTCGGACCTAATGTCTTTATCAGCATAATTGGAATGCCATCTGGGCCTGTTGATGTACTATTAGGAACCCTTTTCTCAGCCCTTTCCCACTCTCGTTGTGAAAATGGAGCCATTGCACCACTTGATTCGTCCTTGTTTATTGTGGTGCATAAAGTGCTTCTTTGTTGAAATTTTTCTGTCACCCTTTTTCTTATATATTCAATAGCTTCGTCCCCTTCTAGCCTAGCACCTTGGGCAGTAGTTATAAAACTCTGCTCTAGGCTCGTCTCATTTCTTAGGGAGTTTAAACGGTTCCAAAATTTCGCAGCTGCCTTTCTATCTTTTTATGTACTTCTGCCAGCCACTGAGCTCCCTTTCTTCTAATCTTTTCATTGATCAGAAGGGATGCATCCCTTCTACAGCTTAGAAAGGTTTCCCATTTTCTTTCAACATTATCTGTGGGTTTACCCCGCTGCTTAGCATGTCTGCGTTCCCTAGAGGCATCCTGACGTTTTGCTATGACTCCCTTAACTTCCTCATCCCACCAACTTTTGGGTTGGTGTCTTCTTTTTTTCTGGGGTGACTTGTCACGCGTCTTAGCAAGCTCTAGCTCAAAGAGTCTAATTAGATTCGTGTATATTCACACTGTCTTATTATCCTCCGTGATTACTTTCTCAATTTGTTTCGTGGCTATTTCAATTTGCCTTTCTGAATAAAAATTTTCCTGTAGTTGCTCATCTTGTCTCCTTCCCACTTTCACTGCTCTTCCAAAACTTAGCTTGATACGTTTGTGATCACTACCCAGACTTCTGGAGCCGCCTTCATCTATGTGCATTCCCCTGAGCTTATCATACATCCTATGTGACATCAGTGCATAATCTATTGTCGACTGCAGCCTTCCTACCTCCCATGTTATTTGCCCTTCACACTTCTCGGTACTGTTGCAAATGATCAAATCAAGCCTTTCACACATATCCATGATCATTTTGACTGTCGGGTCGGTATACTCATCTATATCTTCTATGTGCGCATTCATGTCTCCTAGTATAATTATCTCGCACTTTCTTCCTAACTCCTGAATGTTTATTGATATACACTCTACCATTGCCTGGTTTTCTTTTCTGGCCTTTGCTCCCGTCCACAATTACACGAAACCAAGGAGTGTCATTTGACCTGCCACTTTCCCTTTTAGCCATGAATGTTCCTTGCACTCCTGCTTGACCCTTTGCCAGTCTGTAGTTTTATGAATGAATGCCCCAATACCACCCCTCTTTCTGCTAGCTTCTGTTCTATTACGATATTTCCACGCATAGTCCGGATATTTCGGAGGTTGTTCCATGTCCCTGAGATGTGTTTCTACAAAACCGTATACTACCTGCCTCTCTTCCCTCAGCTGTTCTTCTATCTCTTATTCCATCTTTCGCCAGGGCCACCTTACAGTAGAAGCCAACGATTTGCAAAAAAGGTGTGATCCCTGCTATACAAGTTTCCAGCAGGTGTTTTTCCTCTTTCTTGGAGCAGGCCCCTTTTTTTCCGTTCACCGAATGCTTTTCTCGCTTGTTGTGCTTATGTGCTGTTCCCAGTTACAGTGAAAGTGCGTTGAATCGACTTCAGCCTTGAGGCGCGACAATGCCATACAACACTTTGAATAAAAATAACATCTATGGTCCGCGCATGCTTTCACATTTGCATGAGAGAGTCACTCGAGGAGATAAGGAGGAAAAGGAGGGATGGTACAAAAGCCACTGAAGCAGCCACGGCATACAGTTATGTGATAGAAACTCTGAAACACAGGTTAGAAATCACGTGATAGAAAATTCCCCAAGAGGTCAAACTGGATTTTTACATCCTTTTACTACGTACCTCAGCGGTAGTGGTAAACGTATGTCATGTAACATTTTTTACACCCACGTGAGGTAGTATTTTAAACGCGATAGTGTTTTCAGAGGCCATGATCTACAAAAACCCCAAACTCGGATAGTTTTTGCTTACAGTACAAGCTTGTTTATGGGCGGTAACAGCGCACAAACTCACGGTACGAAGAGAAAGAACGCAAACATGCTGTAATAATGTATAACCAACTAGCCCAACTATCAGTCTTGCTTCAAGCTTGTTTGTAGAAATTTGTCTGGAATCCCTCTTCCCCTCCCCTCCATTTCATTTTTTAGAGTTGATAGGAAAGGTATTTTAGTGCAAAGACTTTATACGCAATATTCAAACTGTAGAAAGGAAGATTATATTGTTTACACAGCCAAGTAACGTCTTAGTACACGAATGGACACCGACATTAAATCGAAGCCATCTTTCCATCTCTTCTGCGCACAAACGAGTGATACATCGGACACGTTGTCGTTTCCTTAACGTGCACGTTTTTGCAATATTGAAAATCCGTACGTGCAAATAAAATGGTTTGTATACTATAATCGCGCTTACTTCTTGACATTGAATACGAGGAAGTCTGAATTAGAAAAATTCTCTTTATTGAGAGTGTGAGTCAGTCCACAATGCAAGAAAAATTTTGTAGTGATTAAGTATGAACTCAACTTTTTTTTGCCGAGCCATGCTCAAACATCGGGGATTGTGCTGATTCATGTGCCACTTGAGTGAACGGCGTGACTTGTCGGGCAAATAAATAAACCGGACCTAGGAGGCCAGCAAAAAGAAACACGTGGTTCTATCTCTGGGATGCAAAAACAGTGCAAAATAGAGGCTAAGACTGAATAAAGGATGACAAGGCCCTGACGCACAACTGAAATTTATTGAAAGGAACACGCACTTATATTAAGCTGAGTACTTTGTCACGTGGCACACCCTGGTGCAGACCACATGGTGTGCCACGGAACTAAGTTTTATGCTTTATATATGTGACTGTTCTTAACAGAAACCACCAACTAGCCCAACTTTGGCTTCAACCTCTTCACTTGGTTCTGTCCTGCTCTGCCACGCACTGCAATTGTTTAGGTGCTCACAAGAAAGACATGTGCTCTTTCAGTGAACTCCTTCAATTAGCGCAATAGCGTTAAATAGCTAATTTCGTAGAAATTCTAGGGTCGGTGTCGGCGTCGTTAGCAGCGAGCGAGAAATCGCCCTCTTAGGCGTGACCGAAAAATTGAGAAGAATGCAAATATGAATTATCACAAATCCTGTAGCTGAGTGGGAACCAAACCAAGGTTGTTTGGATCCAAGTGGAGTTGAACCCGAGTTGTTTGTGTGGCAAGCGAAAATTCTACCACACGGCCGCGCCTGGGCTTGTGTACACAGTGAAAAAAAGTTGCTCTGCTTATATATCCAGTTAAAGTAGCTTTGGTGCTTCACAAACACACGCGTTTTGTAGATATGCTTCAAAATGCAACACGAAATGTGGCATTAACAAAGCGTGGTACAAGGGCCAATTGCCAACGGGCGTCTGATTATGTGATTGTGTGATTATGTGATTATGTGATTAGTGGCTTCTTGGTTGGAAACTGGTACCCCACAACAAAGGGCACACACCATACAGCGGCCATTGACTTAAGGCCATGTGTACGTGCATAGCAAATATAAAAAAGTTTCATGCACTTAGTGTTTAAATAACGCTTTACGAATACCATGTTGCTATCGCGTTGAACTCCTACAGATGAAGTTTAGTGTTCTCTAGTCCTTATTATTATACATCATGATGGTTACCTGGAGTTTATTATAACTCAGCTCATGCTCCGGCATTATATGTATTCAATATAACTCTCATTGTGAAATGAAATTATGGATAGATTTCTTACCAGATTTTTTATAATAAATTTGCCAATTCCTACTAGCACCAAAAGGCAGTGTTTTAAAAGAAGTTCTTGACTGAGATATAAAAGTGTCACTCTGGGCTCGTACCTGTAACAATTGAATGAATTTTTACAAAAAATCCTGGAATCTCTACGACGTAAATGATGATCACTGAGTGAAGCAGTTCAATCATTCGGTGTCACCATAAAACAACCACCACGTTCACCACTCACGCATGCAATTGAGTGAAAAAACCGTTTGCAGATATACAGGGTGTTTCAAGAAATGTGTTCAATACTCTTTTAAAGCCAGGAGAAGGCACTATTTACTCGCTGTCCACACAGTCACTTTTTCTATAATGGTAGGCATCTTAAGAAAGTTAGAGTTATTATTTGGAAGTGTAAGTTGAGAAGATAAAACCTTTCAGTTTGTGGAAATATGCAATTAAGTCAAATGGAGAAGTTCATAAAAAAAAACGATTGCCACTTTGAGACTTCTGAAAAGTGGCCTGCGGTATATCAACGATCAACCGACTTCGTTGTGTGGTTGTGTGGGCTGCGCTTGCAATAACAGCATGCATGACGCACATACAATATTAAACAGGGAAGAACTGCACCCGGCAACCGCCATTCTGAACAGTGACGTCATTGCAGTTTTCTGCTTGTTGCGCTTTTTGGTTCGTCGATTTTCGTTTTGCCATAGAATTTAAGAGAGTTTTGGTAATTCATAGTTATTTCTAAAGTCTACTTTTCTGCAATATTAAAGCTGCAATGGGTTTTTCCCATCAAGAATTTCGATTTTTTTACGTAACTGCCATACCCCACTAAAGAAAAAGTTAAATATTTAACTTTTAATTATTACCATTACGAATGACGTCTTCAACCATCTTAAGATGCCTGCCACTGCAGCAAAATCACAGCGAGTAAATTGCGTTTTTTGCTGATTTTTAAACAGTATTGCACACAATTCTTAAAAACCCCGGTATAGAATATTCGTTGGACATAAATTAAATAATGTTTTCAGTTGTCAATATTGTTTTGCCTCCAATAACACTTCTTTCTGGTATCGCATCTAGCCTGAAGTTTGCGCAGACAGGGTCTCTCTGCACGTTGCCCTGGTGGTTGTTGATTGCCTCCAGTCATGTGAAATTATCTCGTCATCATCTTCACCGTCATTAACGTGATCACCATTGTCATGGAGTATAGTGGGTAACTTACATGCTCTTTGCCACGATGGCAGAAAGGAACCTGTGATCAAGATCATCATCGTCATCGAGGCATGCAGGGCGGACATGGCTCGAACCTAATGACCTCAGACCCTAGAAGCTGCTTACGCAGAAATAAATTACTGAAGTGGAGTGTGGCCACGCGCCCTCAGATGGTCATCCCCTTCATCACCTGCTACGTTTCTTTCTCGCCTGCAAAATAAGGCAGCACGGGCGAGTCGTAACCCCGACCAGGAACGATCACACTCAGTCTTTGACAAAGATAATTCGATCGACACACAATCGGAATCACACGTCATATTCCAAACAGTGACAGGCGTGTTTTGATCTTCATGGGCGTTAAGAGGATGACTCTGACATCACCCCGCTACAACACAAATTATCTGGATTCGATCCTGCCACCTACCGACCAGAGAACGCTGCGTAGTAGCTTTTGTCCGTTATATATCTGCTGCACTTCTCGGCTAGGAATAATCTCCTCAACAATTGAATGAAACACTGCGATTGCAAATACCCGGTTATAAACCGCCTCTGAGCGAGCAGAATTGGTAAAAAAGGGCAGCATGCATCATTGGCGAATAAACTTGAAGTGCCATAGCATGTTGATCAATTTTTCATCTTTCACCGCGAAAGATATTACCAGATCACAAGGGTCGTGTGTGGCGCCGTAGATGTCCACCACCACCGCAGGCTGAACTCACGGGGCAAAAAACCAAAAGAAGGCCGTCTACTATTTTGGCCGATTCCTATAAGGCAACGCCGCAGCAATGCCTCGGGAAATTCAACTGCAGGGTATACCACCGTCAAAAGATATTTATATCCTGATTTTCTCACCGCCAAGGACCCCACAATGTCCACAACGACTCGAAGAAACGGTGCAGTGGCTATAGTAACTGCAGCCATACGTGCTTTTTTGTTTCTCGAGAAGTATACCAGTTTGCTGACAAATGTCACAACTATGAAGAAACATCGCCACATCTCTAAAACAGCCTGGCCAGTAATACTTCCTCAGCAGTCTTGCTGTAATCTTGGCATTTCCAAGATGACCAGGCTAGCCTGCCTACTGGGAAAGCTCCAGTGTGTTCTCGCGGTACTTTAGAGAGAGCATGATTAGATCAGCGCTTAAGTCTTCCTTTCCAAGAAAATCATGGTACAAAAGGTCATCTGTTTGATAGAACGAAGCAATGTCTGTGCTGTTTTGCAACTTAATTGTGGCATTTCGTCATGGTTACATCTGTTTTTTCTCGCTCGATCAGCGTCACCTTGTCGACCGAAGATAGCGCCTGAAAATCACAGCTCGTGGGGGGAATGAAACACGTGGCCTATTTGCCTTCCTCGTGGGCTAGGCATTCTTGCACATCGGAGCTTCGATCACCGTGATTATTCGATTGGCTGCAATTTAGGGGAGAAGCTCCTTAGGCCGTGGGTCGTCCTCTCCTCTACATGTAGTATGTAGCCACCTGTAGATTATGACTTGCTCAATAGATGGCGTTGTGTGTTATGTCCTTGTGGATAATACAACAAGATGGCATTAGTGTTTTAAATGCGAAGCTTTTCTTAGCGAACTTCGGCCACATTGAGCGTCTCTATCTATCTAGCCTCCTACGACTTTTAGCTCTCCTGGCCATTTCGATAATGGTATCAATACGAAACTTAATATGGAATAACGCGGCTGTGTGAAGAACATACTTGACTAGTGATAACATAAAAATCATGACGTGGATGTGATCAATTTCATGATATACATTTCATGGTTCTAGAGCTCTAACAGCGGTTTCGTTCACATGGAATTTTACAAAACTGGTATGGTGTGACATGATTGCATGGCGAACACAAGGGACACACCCTAACATGAAAATTTTGAGATGCGTGTCATGTAAACCCATGACTATATGCCACGCACATGATGCGCTCGTGGCCGTTTCACCAGCTTCACTTATACCAAATTTGGTATTACGGGACGTGAATGGTTGACATAGGTAAATGACCCATTCAAACATAATAATCACGACATGCGTGTCATGTAACAACATGACTACAAGCCACACTCAAGATGCTCTCACGGTCGTTTTGCTAGCTTCATATATGCCAAATTTGGTATTACGTTACGTCAATATATGACGAAGGTATGTGACTGGTGCAAACATGAAAATCATGAGATGCGTCTAATGTGAAAACATAACTACATGCCACAGTCAAAGTGCCAATACATCTTGACGTGACTCGCCGCGTCACGCCGGCGTTCCTACGTCAGGCACCGGTCCTGCCATATACTCGCAGGCGCGCGCCGCGCTGCGTAGCTTTGACGAATGCGCGTTTCAGCGAGTTCGGTGTCCTTCTGTCACGAAGAGAAGGAGACGCAGTGTTGTCTGGGTAACACATCGGCACGAAATGCAGCATGTCACATTTCGCACCGGTTGCCGTCGAGCCGAGCCGATGGACGCTGGTCGCGCCAGTCACGACTGGCGTCAGACTACACAGCGTTCGCGTTTTGCTAACGTAGCATCGCTGTGCCCAGCGTGCGCGCGCGTCAACGCTACATTGGAGTCTATTGGGCCCTTCATGATGCGCTTATGGCCGTTTTGCTTGCTCCACATTAACCAAATTTGTTGTTAAGTGACGTCAATGAATGCAAAAGTATATTACTAATACAAACTTGATAATTCTGACATAAGTGTCATGTAAGAGCATGACAACCTACCACGCTCATAGCGTGCTCGCGGTCATTTTGCTCGCTCCACATATACTAAATTTCCTATCACATGGCGTGAATAGATCACGAAGGCAAACGACACATCCAACCGTGATAATCATGACACGGAAGTCATGTACGGCATTATTTACCTCCACCTCATAACGTTGTGCTGATTTTAAAATGACATATTAACCTTTCGCTTTCGTGCTTCGAATATCATTGATTCCCACTGTACGTGGGATCTGCTAATTTTTTTCACACCATATCTAAGCAGTGAATGAAGATGAGTGGTGCGAAGCGTCTGTCCATTCGTCCATGTGTCCAACCGTTCATTCGTTCATCCATCCATTCGTTCATCCGCCCATTCTTCCGTGCTTCCGTCCGTCCATCCATTCGGGTTTCTGTACTTCCGTCCATGCGGTCGGGCTTCTGTTGTCTGTCTGTGAGTTTGTCCATGTGTCCATTCGTCTGTCTGGCTGTGCATGCTTTCATCCGTTCGTCTGTCCGCCCGTCCGTCCGTGCTTGCGTTCATCCGTCCCTGCTTCCGTCCGTTACTTCATCCGTGCGTCCCTCTGTCTGCCTGTCCATCCATGATTTCGTCCTTCCGTCCATCCATCCATACTACTGTTCCTCCGTCTTTCTGTCCTGCCGTGCTTCCGTTCGTGTGTCCGTCCGTTGTTCTGTCCGTCCATCCATGCTTCCATTCATCCATGCATCCGTCCGTACGTGCCTAAGTCCGACCATCCGTCTGTCCAGACGCACAGACGGATAAACGTATGGATGGATGGATGGATGGATGGGTGCTTCGCCCCACTCACGATCAATAACTCCATGGATATGCTGTGATTTTTATCCTGGCCACTGACAACGCATGACGATGTCTCTCTGTGAGCGGCAGTACTTTTCACCATCGACATTGTGACAGCCATCACCGGGCTCATACCAAATGCGACGCCTGCATTCCGCCCTTCCTTTGTCGTTATGTTTCATAACAAATATGGGCACTGGCAGTACGCTATTCAAGACATCTGCTTCGGTCTCGACTTCACCAAATGCCCCTCTCAATGTTACTTTTGCTACTGGTAAGCTCTAAGTTTCTTTTTCCAAGGCTTAACTTAAACACAATGTTGCCTCTGAAGTTATCGGCATTCACTAGGTAAGAGTGCAATACGTCATACGTTGTACCCGTGCCACGTAAAACTTTACATTCTGGGTCATTAACTCCTATGTGAAGCAGAATATGTGCACCAACTCGCCTGACGTGTTTCTAGTTTTTTTGCACCTTGTTAGCAAGCTCATTTGAGTAGCTTTTGCAGTGGTTATGTCAATGTGCGGCTTGATTCCACAGTGTTCATAGTTCAACACACAAGTGTAATTGGCATAAATGGGTCCTCAGTGTGGCAGCTTGGGCTAGTTGGTGTAACATGACGATAGTTATAGCGCGAAAACAGAATGACGACCAAGAGTCTTTCATGTCCTTCTTGTCTCTTTGTCGTCGTTCTGTCCTCGCGCTATAACTATCGTCAGGCTCCTCTGTGTTACCCGCAGTTCGCTGCATCTTATTAAGCGTTTTGATATAACAAGTGTATTCGCAAACTTCCGCATGTATTTTTTAAAAAAACGCAATCAAAATTCTGGAGCTGTGGTACTGCAAAACTTTATGGAGAGCGTCGCGCAGTTATCGAGTGACTCTTGTTGCGGTGTTGTTATTTTTTGCTAGTATTTAGCATCGTTGCTATTGCAGTATGGTATGATAGTATCGCGAGATTTTGTCGCTAGGTGATGTGCAGTGCTGGGTAACGACAAAAAAAAAGGTTGTTATTATATGTATTTGTAGATGGAGGTGGTCTTGTTCTTGTAGCGCCATTGAGTTGCGTGGCAGCTACTTTAGTGCCTTACCACGCATAGTACCTGGATTAGTGGGGCGATTCACTTGGCCTTGCTTTACGTGAGTTTAAGTTTGACTTGCCCGCCCTGATGGGCAGCTGCAGACTGAACGTTGACGATGTCTGTATTGCGTTGTTCCTTACTTTCGGCAGCTGCTCCCTGCATCTTCACTTGGAACGGCTCTAGCTGTGTTCGCTTGGCTTGCCACGCTTGCAAAGAGGAGGTTCCTCTCAGAGCCTTCAGCTTGGGCTTTTTAAATGGCGTAGCCACGCGGAGCAGCCGGAGAATTGCTGGTGGGAGGTAGAATTAGGTGAGTAGAGAGACCATGGTGGGCTGCCTTGTGTGATGTACGCATCACCGCCATAATTACGATGCGGCGTTATCAAATAAGTAATTACTGGAATTGCTTCTTAGTTATTTTTGTTGATTATATTGCTTTATACCTGGTCATTTATTTCAACACGCATGTTCTGAAGATTGATGGCGTTGTTTTGGGCCTGCATATAGCGCATGATTGTGGGTGCGATGAGGACCCTTTAGATTTAAAAGTGAACAAAATGTCAGGCCCCGAAAGTGATACGCCCCTAAAGAATCAAGCTTCCTTCCGCATTATGCAGGAACCAAGGTGATTGCATATCCATTATTTAAGATATTTGAAGCATAACTTCGCTGCTTGAGAGAAATAATTCCTTACTGTTTTTGCAACAGGTCATGTCTCTGCCGCCAGCCTTTTCCCTATAGCATTTTTTTATTTCTGCCTGCGTTTGTGTGCGTGTATGTGTCTGTGTGCGTTCGTGCGTGTGCATATATTGGCAAATGGGTAAATAAAATTTCAAAAAATGTGTATATTGATAATCATCTGGGCGGTTATTGATGTTTCAGTCGGTGTGCTCTCAGGAAACAAAAGAGAAGGAGCGCACAGTCTCCACAGTGAAGCCGAGGTCACCGTTGTGGCATATGCAGGAAATATGTGACCCTCACGTATTTCCGAACGTCGCCCGAGGAGCTTCAGTGTACCATTATATCTTGGTGTCCCTATGAATGATCCATGTTTGGCGAGTAACATTGCGATTTTCAGCTTAACGCAGGAATGCTGCAACACACTGTCTTGTATATTTTTATATTTCTACGCCATTGTTGAAAAAGCCCCTTACACGAAAGTGTCGTATAAGGACATATCAGGATCAGCCATTCCTGATGTGGGACGCACTCATTGCGTATTTTAGAAAACAGGCACTTAGAAAAGATAAGCTTTGTGAATTCAACTCATATTCCTCATCTTTGCTGGCAATTCACGATTTCATCGAGCGAGGTTTCTGTGAAATGCAGTTACTCGACCTCCCATGTTTCTCACCTGTGCTTTACTCTCAATATATATTTTTTTTCATGAACATTGTCCATGCCAGATTTTCAAATTTCGCTCGAGAAGAGAACAAAACAGCGTGAAAGACACTGTGACCTGGCTCGAAGCGTCTGAAGCACCACAACAAAAATATTTTAGGAAATCCAACATAGTTGCGCAGGCAACATAGCATAAGCTAGTTCAACGCGCCCTTTTTCGTTGACAGGGCTGTCGGAGGCGCCGCCTCGAACATTGCCTCATCCGGACTCTTCTCCTCGGAGCATGTTTCATTCCGGTGTCCATGCGCCTCTGTTTTACCGAGTGTCAAACGCACCAAGTCATCCCAATTCATTTGAACGTGTCGGGATCTCCACTGCAAAAGGAGTCTTTTTATCATGATCTGTGTTCGCAATGTAAAAAAACATCAACGCTACTCTGTCCACTACACTGCTCGGAGCAAGCATTCACTTCTTTTCATATGACAGCTTCAAGCTGCAATCGGACACTACGCTTGACGCTCTGCGTTTCTTGTGTACTTCACCTCGACAGCAAGCTCAGCTAGCTTCGCGTCTTCTCTTTGTCCTTTGTGAACTTTTTTTTTCTTTCTGCCGAGACCTCTTACATACCACCCGTTTACCATACCAGCGCGGCCTCGGCCTCGTCCTTTTTTGCTTATGCAGTTTTCGACAGATGCAGTTTGATTTCATGCCGTGGCATGTTTGTTAAATTTATACACAGGATCGTATTGGGCAAGATTCGTTGTTTGATTGGTACACTATCGTGAAAATAATTGCACGAAGAAAAGCGAAAGAATCCAGTGCGGTTTCACAGGCTTAGAATTCAATCGAAACTCAGCAAAGAAGAGAAGAGCAACAGCTAAGTTGTTGTGTGTGAGCTCCTTAACAAAAATGACAGTCGATGTGGATGTTGTATTGCAACGCTGAAGGGCTCCCGGAAAGCGTTTGTCAGTTTACCGGTAGAAGGTTCAGTGAACCTTTGGAGATTAGGAAACCAACTGCAAGTGTGCATGCAAAAAATGAAACTTGGGAAAAACTACAGAAAAGACAAGGCACCCCAATTAGTGGATCACTATTAGTCGACCCTTCAAATTACATGTATATTTTGCATCTGTAAATTTCATCTGCTTACTGGGTTGCGCCACCAAATAACACGTAATATACGGGCTTGATTGTCTGTAGTTTGTTATTAATAATGTGCAAAAGTATATTGTAATATTATATTCAGTTTGCTCATAACGCGAAACATTTGGAAAATAACGGACGTCTGCTAAGGTTTTGGGAGCAACCGCAGTATTCTTCCAATCGTCGTAATACTTTTTTCTGTAACGTAAAGTCTTATAAATCTGTGCTGTAGTTGATCTGCAACACAAGACACAAGTACTTAGCATGGAGTAGAACAAAGTATAATATAATGCTTTCTTGACCCGAAGGGGTAATAAAGGACAAATTCTGTATATACATCCAACGTTTCTACTTTCTACTACTGCTAGTTTTTTTGTGTTCATTCTAAGAAAGCTTTCTCTAGAACCACACGCCCAAGAATTTTCATACCTTTACTTGTTCTGAAGTGCTGACTCTCAAAAGAGACACATAGACAAATGTTTCGTGGCTTGTTGATAGGTGCAAACAACACAAATTTAGTTTTACTCGCATTGGGCCACAGCTTGTTTAGCTTAAGCCAGCAAAACAACTTATTTTGATATATGTTTACAGTATTTTCAAGTTCAGAGATTCAGTAACCAGAAAAAAAACATTGCTGTCATCAGCATACATGAATGATTTAGTAAAACCCAGAATATCACATAGGTCGTTACGTAAACTATAAAAAAGAGAGGGCCAAGTGCCAATTCTATGGCACACTTTTGTTAGCATTGGAACACGGGGATATCACTTGATTGATAGCAAAATGTCGATAGCGGTCTGTTAGGTAATTTTGTGGTAAGCTATTAGCAACGCCACGCACATCGTAGTTATTAACTTTTTCTAAAAGAGCCCTATGATGCACGGTGTCGATTGCTTTTCGAAAATCAACAAAATGTTCGAGCGTATAAAGCTTTTTCTCAAAACTGCTTAATATCTCATTTTTATAAAGTAATGCAAACTCGTTACATCTACATGGGGAAAGCCGAATCGCTGTAGTGTACAGATAACCCCAGTCGGTGTGTTAAGAGTTAAGCCACCGCTTATGAGAAGGGGGTTGCGGCTCTTGATGCAGTGAGTTCTCTGCAGTAGAGCATCGATAGCGGCCGTGGCCTGGCGTGGAGTGTGGTAGTTCTAAATATTAGAGGTGTGCCGAGTTTTGTGACGATGATCTCTCTAAGCATGCATGAGGTGGACGAGGTGATGGTGTGTCCTTGTTGTGTGAACGTGCGGTGAGTGAGTGGAGACACTCGGGGAGCGTCGGTGGTGTCTGAATGTACTGCACGGTAACTGGGAAATTTAGCTTTTGGTTGCGTGTCTTGTAACAAAAGAAGTTTAGGTATGGCAGGAAGGCTTTGTACTGTAACGGGAATGAGGTGGATGGCAAGTACGGCGTTTTCTTTAAGGGTAGCTGGCTCCTCACCATCGTCCACACAGCCGATCTTCGCAAGTAAGGAGACGCGTTCTTGGAGATAGAACGGATGTTTATTTACATGATGATAAAAATGAAACTGTACAGAGATTCAGCTCTTATGTACAAAAATGTCTTCGGCTTTTATAGCCCGTCAATTCCTTACACGACAGTCCGAAGGAGGCGGTGGCCACTGTCGCCACGAATCAAGTGACGTTAAGTCTCAGTGATCCACACACCAGAAAGGGTGCATATAATGGACCACACGGCAGATAAGCAACATGGGTGCAAATGTCCACTGAGTAACACGAGCGCACAACACAATGGCACACCCGGCCCACGCCATGAAGACAATGCAGTGCAAAGGGGTAGAGTCCGGTGGAGGGGGAAAGTGGAGCTCCTCTAGGGAGAAGCTGGCCGCTGACACGAACGTCATCAGCAGTCCATGGCTGCCTTCAGCTACCGTGTGTCCAGAAGTTTCTCGAACTCGGCAGGCCAGGTGGTCGATCTCTGAGAACTGCGACTGCGACTCCTTCCCAAACTTCTTAACTGTTGGTTCTTTGTCATGACCTTGCTTAGGGGAGAATGACTGTCTGGAGAGGTTGACTTCATGAGAACTGCAACAGTGACGTTGTCTCAGGCTTTTCGACCCTGTTCAACAAAAGGGGTTTTCGCGATGGTTCCGTCGAGTTCCTCGTAACCCGACCTTTACGAACTGCCTGGAACACCTACAGGACAGCATCGTGCATGGTGCTTCTGACCGTGCGTTCATGGGGTTGAAAGCATTCTAGTAGACCAGCTTATGCACAATGGCGTCTGCTGGGATGAACTACCCGGCCAAGCATAACAGATTTTTCACCACCAGGAAAATATCGGCTCGCCGGCGCTCCCAACCGCTGGACACGAAGAGAATGGCTGGTTACGGGGTTGAGGGCCAGGTCAAGAACCCCCTTATTCAAACTCGCAATCAACTTCCAAACCACCTCACATTGACGAACAGCAGCAAAACAACCCATACAACGCAATTCCATGCCGTAGTCAAGTGCAATAGACTCACTCAAATCCCTCCAGGCTCCTCAAAAACGCAATCAAATGAAAAACATGCTACTCTCAAAATTTGACACAATTTCGCACCGCCGAAGTTACAACAATCATCAATGCAGAGATGCTTACTGAAGATGGATCAATTTGCCATGCGAAAAAAGCACAAAGGCAATTACAATTTGGCCCCAGATAACCATAAAGAACCTCTTTCAAAAACTAGCTAACTCCTATTATCCTCGCTAATACGCTGTAACGCACATGTGCCATTTTCATCACTTAACATTACGAAACACAACCAACTCGAATGCTGCCAGGCCCTATCCTATTGCAAAAACCAGCGCCACTGGGTACCAGCGTCCAGCTCCATGCCTGATTATGGGTCCAGTATGGCGCTGGTACCAGCACCTCCCAGTGCAGGTACTGGGACGCTGGAGCGGCAGCGTCCCAGCACTCTGCGCAAAATGGCTTCCCAGGAATGAAACGCGGGTGCCCATTCACCATAAATAAATAAATATATAAGTAAAATAACGCACATCTAGAATAAAAAAATTAAAATAGAAGAAAATAAAACATTGCTTGACGGGACTTGAACTTGCTACCCCCTGATCTCTAACCCAGTACGCTACCCATTGTTACGAATGCCCATCCATGTATTGAATAATAGTCAGCCAAGAGCTGACGGTACCTCAATGAATTCTGTGGGTGTATTTTGTGACGCACTTGAGTTTGAACCAATATGTAAATATGTAAAATGTGAACAGTCATGATAGGCAAGGCACTACGCCACGCCAGCACGTGCTTGTGAGGTTGTAAAACGACTATTTATCCTAAAAACGCGCCGTTCAACTTCATGTTTACAAGTCGCACAGTCAAGACTGACACCATATTCCTTTCCAAATAACAATTGCTTCTTGAATCGACAGTGACGAACGGCTTCTGGGCACCGAATGACGTGCAGATATTAGCAAGAGCGCAAAGTTTTTTGAAGCATCTACATCTGAACTATGAAAAATCTCAAATTGACTGGAGGAGCAGCCACAGATTTTCAGCTGTTGCTGCTGATAGTTTTGTTTCCTTTGATAGTTGTTTGTAGCACTTGCTACTGGTCAACAAGAACAGATGATATACATGTCTTGTTTGATAGATATCCACGCACACGAGTGAATATTTAGTTGTTTTTTTTCGCGCAAGCGACAATGTAGCAGTACACATCCGGCGTGCCAGATTACATATATTCAGTTATATCGATACCTGCAACTAAAAAACCGCCGAAAAAATGACTGATGTAATCCGCTGAAGAAGTATGCCGATATGTTAGTTCACTAACGCGTACCAAATTACCAACTCAAAATTGCGCGTTCTTACCTACGAGTCAGAGAAGTACCGGCTCCTGCGCTCAGAAGGAAGCTTTCGGTGACAGCCAGTTTAACGAAAGATTTGAGGTGTAAACAAAAGACACATAAAAAAATGCTGGCTGATTGCTCTATAAGGGAATCGGTATAACAAGAAAGTGAATTGTGCCTTTAAACACGTAGTTCATCGTTTATTGTTGCTGTTGCATTCAGCAACAGCAACAAATTTTAAAGTAAAGTTCGGAAAGGAAGCAGCTCGGAACTTGCAGCGCACACCAAGAGCAGAAAGCACGCCCGTATTTTCAATACACAGGACGAACGTCGACAAACAACTGCGACAGCTCGACACCTTAACCGCGCTGTTCAAACAGAAGGAAACAGGCAGAAAACAAGTGCGCAAGTATAAACGGGACAAGCGCGAACAACTGTCACAATTATTTCTGCGTCGTGTGCTCCTTTCGTAAACGTAGCCGTGGCAGCACGTTGAGCGACCTCCGTCCTGTGGAGGCTTTTTTTTTAATGCACGTCTTAGCGAACTTCTGCGCCTTTGAGCGTATCTATCTATCTATCTATGACTTTTAGTTAATAGTAGGTTTAGTTTAGCCACCTATGACTTTTAGTTCTCTTGGTCGTTTCGATAAGGGTATCAATACCAAAATCGGTATGGCATAACACGACCGTACGAAGAGTATAAGTAACTAGTAATAACATGAAATTCATGACTTGTATGTCATGAATGTGTGGCGACACACTGCGCACGAACCGGCGCACCCAGTATGACTCGTCGGCATGATGGAACGCCCATCCGATAAGGGACAGTGCCACAGCTGTTATACCGGAGGCTGACGTCACCACAGGTAGCTATAAGGCCAAAGCTGCCTGGCTCAATTCCCTCATTGTTTCTCAAACCGTTCGAGCGCTGCATCGGCATGCTTGCCCTGCTGCTGCTACGTTAAAAAATAATCGTTACGTTTTATGTTAGGACTCGTTCTTCATCGACCTGGCATCCACACAAGTGTTATGATTCATTGGCTTGCTGCACTTGCAGCAGTTTTGTTCACGTGAAATATTGCAAAACTCTTATGGTATGACATGACCCTAACATAGAAATCATGACATGCATGTCATGTAAGTCATAAGCATGACTACACGCCACACTCATGATGCACTCTCGGTCCTTGTGTTAGCTTCACGTATACCAACTTTGATGTTACGGGACATGAATGGGTGACGAAGGTATATGACTGGTGCAAAGATGATGATCGTGAGATGTGTGTCATGCAAAAACATGACTACATACCACGCTCATCATGCACTCGCGACCGATTCGCTACCTTCACATGTACTAAATTTGGTATACGTGACGTGAATGGACGACGAATGTAAATGACACATTCAAACATAATAATCACGACATGCGTGTCCTGTAAAACATGACCACATGCTACACTCATTGCGTGCATGCGGCCTATCTCCACATATAGACATTTGGAACCATATGTAACGTGAATAGACGACAAAGGTAAGTGACACGTCTAAACGTGAGAATCACGACACGGATGTCATGTATTTCATACCTTACTTAGGCCTCGTAATGTTGTGCTGATTTAAAAGTGATATATCAACTTTGCTTATTGGTGCTTCACATATAATTGATTCGGACTGTTCGTGAGATCTGCCAATCTTTTCTTTGCAATCTGTCAGTATACATTTTTCGATGTCAGTTGCGTAACGGAATTACCTCTGCGTAGCCGTGATGGACACCGACGTAAAACACCGGCACGCTAAAAAAGTGACTCGAACGCGCCAACATCTGGCGTGTTTGAGTTCGAACGCGGCAACATCCGGCGTCATACATCGTGTACTGTTGCTGTTTCTCCTGATTCTCTTTGCAAATGACGAATATTTTTGCGTTAAGATTGAATGGGTTACCTAAATATTGCATTTCCTGAAAATACACACAATGATCGTACCTTCATATGACTGAATAATTAAAACACTCTCGCAAATCAACAAAACCCAAGCCTGCGCAGAATGCGCAGCACAGTCACAGCGTAAGTTGGAAGAGCAGCTTTTATATCGCCTTTTGAATGTGAAGCATTTTTATTCCTCCTACGGTGATTTGAGTATCTATCTATCTATCTATCTATCTATCTATCAATCCATCTATCTATCTATCTATCTATCTATCTATCTATCTATCTATCTATCTGTCTGTCTGTCTGTCTGTCTGTGTGTCTGTTTGTCTGTCTGTCTGTCTGTCTGTCTTTTTAAATAAATATCAGTCTAGCTGGCTACGTCTGGGTGCCTTCGATATCTTGGTTCACTTCGGTATAACCAAAATTATTGTGGCAGGGTAAGATGGTATGACGAATACCAGTCGCTCGCAAGACAACAATGTCTAATTGCCGTCGCGTACGTCGTCAAACACTTTGCGCAGGACAGTGACAAACATGCGTGGTCGGGTGTGTGCCACTGTTATGTAGGTATGTGCCACAGGTAATCGACTCTTTATATCTTCCGAGGAATGGTAGGAACACACATTAGTATTTTGAGTGCGTCATCATTAAGAAAATGCTCATATCGGCACTGTTGGCCCGATGATTACAAACAATAAATGGCAGGCTCCCAGAAGTAATATAACCCAGCATTATCCATGGCAATCAAGTATTCTGCCACAAAGTCACGCCATGTCTTGTAACTACTTCTCACCCGATAGTGTTAAAGAGCTCGTTTCATACAAATTCCGGCATCGACGGCAGTGTCGGAGTTGTTAGTTGCGAGCGTAAATTTCATCATCTTATGCGTGATCGAAAAATCTCGATCGTTGGAAACAAAATAGATATTTGATAAAAGAAATTTCTTGAGCACAGTTCGGGACGGAACCAAGGTTGTTTGCGTCTGAATGGGCACTGAAGCCAGCTCGTTTGCGTGGCAAGCGGATGTTCTACCACACGTCCACGCCTCTGCTTGTGAAAACACTGAAAATAACTTCCTTTGATTCCAAATTTAGTGAACGTAGCATTCAAGGTTCACAAACACACGCATCCTGCATATAGATGCTTCAGAATGCAACTTGAAATGTTGAAGTAAATAAATGTCTGGTACAAGCTTCCATTGCCAACGGGCGTCAATATATGTGATTATCATAATGGCTCCGTGGTTGAAAGCTGGTACTGCAATACAACAGGAACACACACTACTGCACCTATTGCCTTGAGATCACGTAGTCTGTGCATAGCAATTACGAATTGGTTTTGTGCACTACGTGTTTGAAGTTCACACTGGGAACATGATGCTTATCACATTTAACGTCTAAAGGCGAAGCTTTAGGGGCCCTTGATGTTTTCAAATGTATCCCAATGCTCGGAAATTTTCAATTCTGGTTGCTGTGCTTGCTATCCACTTTTATATACTATACATACGTACTCATCTATTTGACACAGCCGCCACGTCGTAACAAGATCAATTGTAGTAAGGTGCTATCTAATTTACTTTATATGTGCAGCGTTTAGGGAGCAACATTCCAGGGAGCACCAGCGCTTGGTAACATCTTGTTGCTTCTAGTGTATCTAATACACATCTTGCTGTAGACATTGTTACGCAACTGTACACAACTGGTTATATAAAAATTATGCAGCTGGTTAACTTAGGTCTGTGCATACACTTGCACATATCTTTAGCGCCACTTCGTGACGTTTCACTCAATAAAAAAAATTACAACGATCCCCTTTCATGGGCATGCTTCGCATTATATTGATACCGAAGATACGTGCTATTCCATTTTTGACACTTTTTGGCTAACTGCTACAAGCAAACTTGCAGAGTACCCACTCCGTCAAGAACCATCATAGGTTTTATTTTGTCGGGGGGTATTTACTATGCCATTCTTGGTCATTTTTCGTTGAAGCGTGATAACCGGGACAAACTTGCATGCAATTCTGTGCAATTTTTTTATTCTGTTGCTGACTACATTGAAGCCTGAATATTTTGTGATGGGCTGCAGGATTAATAGTTTTTTACCTATTTTATTCGTAGGTAACCTTATGACCTATTGATATATTACCTAGATGTCTGAATAAATATGGTTCTGCATCAAAACTTACAAATTTCTTTTTCCCGTTACAATAACTGCCGGTTTATTAATCCCCCGTGGTGGGTACAAGTTCTAGCATATAAGTACAATCGAGCAAGCAAGCAATTCGACGACCCACTTGTTATGTGACTCGGATGATGTGATGCCTGGTTCTCCCTTTGATGTTATAAAACACTGTATTACTCATATTGGTGGCATTTTTTCTCAACATGAATCCTGCCTAAGGTTAGTTTGCAACAGGGTATAAACAATGGAGTGGCTTCGTGGTAGACTACTGGACTTGCACGCAGGAGACGTGCATTTGAATCTCAAGGTGTCCTTGGTGTTTTCTATTTAAAAATTGACGTGTTTGAGGACGCCAACGGTGGCCGCGGCTCACAACTACGGCGCCAAAAACACTCGTTGTTGTTATCGAATAAGTGATTTTGTTGTAAAAATGCACTCGAACAGCCGCAGTGCAATGGAGAGCTTTCACGAAGATCATATAAACATAAATAGTTTCCTGGTATTCACATGACTGCTGCCGCACAGTTTCAATGGAAACGATCTCACGCGATGTCATACGGACCCAGTGTTTGCGTAAACATGAGCTGTTTGCTCATCTGCCGGGTAAAATACTTCTCATTGCTTGGCTGTGTTCTACACTGTTGTCGTTCAAGTTCAGACATAATCGGGACTGTTTTCTTTTGTGTACACTTATCATGAGCAAGTCGACAGTGGTGTGGGGATTTTTATGAGCCCCATGTACTGAACCTGTCATGCTTTCTTTGTTTGTGTTGCTACCGACCAGCCAAACCAGCTTTGTGACCGCACGTTCGTGCACACTGTTCTGTTGCTAGCGCTCATATAAGAGGTATCGTCATGTTCCCTTGCCCTAACCCCTTCACCCCTGCTCTATATATGCTGCAGTGGTGCTATCAATAAACGTTGTTCCACCACCAGCTAGCGTGTCGTTCATGCTGCGGCTGCCTGTCTCAGTAGGTTACTACCGAGATTACGAGTGTCATGAATGTCGACCATGTGGTGAAGGTAGCCCAACACAGCGGCACAACTGGACTACCACTACGGGAAGCACCAAAGAAAAAAAAAGCACAGCCCGTTTTCAGCTACCCCTCTTCGATAATACAAGAGATAAGATGAAACCATACCTTTTAAGGGCAAAAGCATATTTTGAAGCCAATGACACTACCAACTCGAAAAAGCAACACGTGCTTCTGTTCGCTGCTCTCAGCACGTAGACAGTTCAAGTGCTAGCGGGTCGAATTGCGCCGGGAGCCCCCAGTTCGCTCATGTATGCCGAAACAGTTGTAGCCATAAATAGCAACTACAACCCCAAGCGACACAAAACCGCTGAGAGCTACAAGTTTTTTACGCGCTACCATCAGGAAGGGGGGTGGGTTCGAGCGTTCCTCGTCGACATAGAGCGCATAGCGGATAACTGCAATTTTGGTAGTGCACTCGACAGATTGTTAAGGGATCGTACTATTTGCTGCATACGTTCAAACAGACTGCGCAAGCAGCTGCTGATAAAAAAATGGTTGATGCTGAAAGAGGCACAAGCTATGGTCATTCCAGTGGAAGCAGCAGAAATCGACGCTAAAGAGAAGAGCGTAGGATCACCGACAGTGCTTAAAGTGCAAGCCCGTCACTGGTTCTTTCACGATAACCACAACAGAAGCGCAGAGCTGATGTGCGGAAGATGCGGAAACACGAGGCATGATGACAACGTCTGCCAGTGGGCTAAAGCACGTTGTTTTCGTTGCGCGCGGCACGGGAACATGGCTAGGATATGCCACGAGGCGACCAAAGCAGAAAGGCAGAGCATAAAACGGGCTCAAAGTGTAAAAGCTTTGACAGCCATGCAAACCACATCTGGCCATGACGAGAGTGACGAAGCCAGTGCAGCACACGTTTGGACTATCATCATCATCATCATTATCATCATCATCAGCAGCCTCAGCACGTTCACTGCAGGACAAAGGCCTCTCCCATGTTCCGCCAGTCAACTTGGCCCTGTGCTTGCTGCTGCCAATATATACCCGCAAACTTCTTAATCTCATCTGCCCACCTAACCTTCTGTCTCCCCCTAACCCTCTTGCTTTCTCTAAGAATCCAGTTAGTTACCCTTAATGACCAGTGGCTATCCTGTCTACGTGCAACATGCCCGGCCCATGTACATTTCCTCTTCTTGATTTCAACTATTCCTTAACCCCGGTTAGTTCCCTAATTCACACTGGTCTTTTCTTGCCTCTTATGGTTACACCTACAATTTTCCTTTCAATTGCTCGCTGCGTATTCCTCAATTTAAGCTGTACACAAGATGGATTAAAGAAAGAATTTTTTTAATCCTGTTTGGCTGTACCCTTTTTGGGAGTTTCCAGGTTTCTGCTCCTTAGCTAAGTACCGGCAAGATGCAGCTGTTATATACCTTCCTCTTGAGGAATAGTGACAATCTACCTGTGATTACATGAGAGTGCTTGCCAAATATGCTCCACCCCATTCTTATTCTTCTATATACTTCAGTCTCGGGGTTCGGCTCAATGGTTATTACGTGTCCTAAGTAAACATAGTCTTCTACAACTTCAAGTGCCCTATTGCCTATCTCGAACACTGTTCTCTTCCGAGGTTGTTGTACATTATTTTCGTTTTCTGCAGATTAATCTGCAGACCGTTATCTCGCAAAGGAAAAACGAATTGAAACTGCCAATATGGCGTAAGTTTTGTTGAGGAGACGTTGAACTACCAGTGGAAATTGACACAGGGTCACCAGTGTGCGTCATATCGTGCCAAATCTACGAGTGACACGGCGCGCAGTGGCCCCGCCTAAAGGATTCTCAAATGAAGTTGTCGTGGTACACGAGAAAACTACCCGTGCTGGAAAAGCTGGAATTGTCTGTGCATTACCCAAATGTGTCAGTCATGTGTCCGCTAATAGTGCTTGACTCTGCAAGACCGAGCCTCTGTGGACGTTACCTTACAACAGCGCTCACGAAGAAAGGCGTACCATTCGAACAGCTGATGGCACCAGATTCACCTGCCAACCTTAGCTCGGCCACATGCAGGGTGAACAGCCACCTTGCGGGATATAGAGACGTGTTTTCAGCAGACCTGAGGCTTATAAAACGTCCTCCTGGCAGCCTATAGCGCAAGCCGGTGGCGACACCAAAGTTCTGTAATGCTAGATTCATTCCTTATGCACTTTTAGATAAGGTCTCAAACGAGATTGATCGGTTGGTGTCTCTGGGAGCGTTATCGCGGGTGCAGCCTGCGGCCTGGGCTGCGCGTATTGTAGTGGTCTTGAAAAAAGACGGTACTGTGCGCATTTGTGGAGGCTGTAGCGTAACCCTTAACCCAGCGTGGGACGTGGAGCATTACCCGCTTTCAGTAGTCGAGGGCATGTTTGCTAACCTAAATGGGCGTGAGCAGTTTAGAACTTTGGACTTGAAGGACGCGTATAATCAAGTGCCGCTGGACAATGAGTCACGCAAGCTGTGTGTCATTAAGACTCATCGTGGCCTATACTGTTATAACATATTGCCGTTTGGCATAGCTTCATCGCCAGCTATGTTTCAAAGGAAGATGGATCTCATACTTAGCGGGTTACCTGGCGTACCTTGACGACGTGCTAGTGGCAGAGAGTACAAGCGATGGTGGAAAGCGGCTCAAGAAAGTGTTGGAACAATTTCAAGACCACGGCGTGAGACTTAGTTCCGACAAATGCAAGTTCAGGCAATCTTCACTCATGTACCTTGGGCATCGCATAGATAGAGAAGGATTGCACCCCGTTGATGACAGGTTGAAGAAAGAGAACAAACATGTGCATCCTAAGTCTGCGAGAGAAGACGAGCAAGTTGAGCATGTGAAGGGCAAGATGGCTCATTGTCTGATTTCTCGCGTTAGCACATAGTTTTCTTAAATTTTATGGTGCGGAACGTACCCCCTTCTACGCACTACTCAATGGATCTTCTACTCGTCCACATCGCGTCGTGGGTGGCGAGGATCGACCAACTGACGAGTGCTTCGCTGGTCGTTATTGGAAGAGGTGGATGCCTGCCTACTCGCAGCCGAAAAGCTTGCATCATGGATCGCCTCAAGACCAAGAGGGCAGCTCGACGCACACACAATACCAAGCAATTGCGGGAGGCTGGAATGTTGATCAACAATACCAATACCGACATTAACATGCTCACAGGTATTCTCGACCACCTGAGCGCGAGTAATTTGGAACTATCAAGCATCAATGCCACTCTCGAAGAGCACATTCCTGACGACGAGCTTGAGGCAGAATATAGCGCTGCGGCGAAGTGCAACGACCAGGCGATAGGCATGCTTACTGAATCACGCTGTCAGATCGCCGCTTTAGGGCGTCTTAGAAGCCAGGCGCAAGCAGCAGTATCAGCTCAGACTACCGCGCATGGCGGAAGCTAATGATCAGCCTGGGCTTATTCCGCCTTACCATTGCCTAAGCTCAGCCTTCCGACTTTTAACGGCGATATTCACAATTGAACAGGATTTTGGGAACAGTTTGAGCAGAGGGTTCATTGTAACAAAGCATTGTCTCCGACAACACAGTTTTACTACTTACGTAATTGCCTTGTGGGAGATGCAGAGGCTTCTATCGCGGGGCTACCAACTTCAGAATCATGCTATGAGGATGCCGTCGAAACTCTCAGAGAAAGATTTGGGGACCAGAAAAAAAAAGAACAGTAACGCCTGTCAGTTTTAAGATATCTTCCTCACGTCATATTGGGAAACGATGTAAGAGGTCTTCAGAAGTTGTACGACGCCGCGCAACTCCACATTTGTTGCCTGAAAGCTTCAAACATAACGACATTCAGATTTTCTGCAATGCTTGTCGATATCCTGCGCAACACCTTACCGGGTGACATTTTCCTAGCGTTCGTTCGTGAAAAACGGAGAAAGACAATAAGAAACACTCCCATTGCAGAACCTGTAGGTAATGTGTCGCAACAGGCACTCGCGATCACGTCTTCAGAAGGCAAGCTGAATGACCTGCTCAGTTCCGCAAGGGTTGAATTAGAAAGCCGAGAGCAGTGCTTTACGACGCCAAGAGAGCGAAAGGAAAATGTTGAAACATTTAGAGACTGCAGTAGTCCGTCAGTGTTGCATAACACTACTGGGGCAAAGCACGGAGAATGGTTCTTTTGCGGACAAGAAAAACATGGCAGCCATTCTTGTCACTCCGACATTGCTCCCGAGTCGAAGACTCAACAGCTAAGTGAAGACAATCGTTGCTTCAGGTGTACATCCCTAGGTCATCAGGTACGGCCCAAGCCATGTGAAGCTTACTTGTTCGCGTTGCCATGGAAGACACGCCTCAAGCATGTGGGACCCAAACTATAAGAGGCAAAAAGGTAAACTAACATATGACAGCATGACAGCATTTGTGTCAGCCAACACTGTACTCCGGCATAATGAGTAATCATGCATTCTAACGATGACAGGCAACGCAGTATGCCTTCAGACATTCCGTGGTTAGGCAGGTCACGACGATTACTGTAGATACATGAGCGGTATACTAGACCGTGGCAGACAACGGTCATTTATCAAGAAGGATCTCGCCACTAAGCTACGATTCAAGGTTGTTCGGGAGACCAGAATCGCAATCAACGTTTTTGGAAGAACAACTTCCAGAGCTGAAAAGCTGAAGGTTGTGGAAGTGTTTCTTCGTAGCCAGCATAACTCGCAAGTTTGGTTTATTCAAGCAGTCACCGTGTCATTTATTTGCCACGATGTTTGTACACCATCCGACAACAACAAATTCATGAGACAGCTGCGAGTTGAAGGAAAATTCAAAAATTCAACACTGACGAACGATGCTTCCTTGAAGCAGATGCAGAACCCGTGCTGTGTTTAGTCATCGGATCAGATATCGACTGGCGAATTCTCGCGCAGCACAGATATCTATGATTTGGTCGCTATGAATTCACTATTTTCATGGACTTTCCAAGGACCAACCGAGCGAGCGCCATCCACCGCAAGCAATGCGAATTTGGTCATCTGTGCACTACACGTGAGTACTCAGTCTAACACAGAAGTGACATCACAGAGATTACAGTCTTCTGGGATACTCGGGGCAAGTGTTATCACGGACCAAAGTGACTCTGCACAATTCAAGACTCTCGACGCACTCCGTCAGTCAACAGGCGAATCGCATGAGAGGTGTACAGCTGAGCCACCAAGGAATGAAGATAACTATAGAAAACCTCTCACTCGACTACCGAAGCAAGGCGGAAGGCTTTTTCTAAACGGACAGCTTCAGCGATACAACGTGGTCATAACATAATATCCTTTGCCTGAAAATTTTTTTGAGTGCCGACATGTCTACGGTACACTTCACAGAAAAGCGACACAAGAATCGCTGACTACAAAGCTGAGCGCATTTTACGCATCGTCTCATACACAATTTACACCATCTCTCAATTACTTTCTGAATAAAAAGGACAGGTGCAAGGGTCCTAGATCACTAGATCAGCTAAGGTCGACATGGCCTACTGAACCAGAGTGACATCCTTCTTCCGACAAAAACGTCTCGCCATCTTATGAACCAACGACCCGTTTTCTTCCCACAGCAGAACCTATGCCAATATGCCCCACCCATTTCCTGGTCGAATGTTCATTGATTGCTTCTTCAGGGCCACACAGCTTCGAGTATGGATCTCGATGCGCACAAGCAACAACGAATGGCTTTACGAAGAAGTTTAGGTATCGTCTGCAACTGCTTGATCACCGCTGGATACGATAGAGAAAGGAGTGCCTGCTGCAGCTTCGAGCCCTTCATCAGCGACAGCGATACAACGTGGTCATAACATAATATCCTTTGCCTGAAAATTTTTTTGAGTGCCGACATGTCTACGGTACACTTCACAGAAAAGCGACACAAGAATCGCTGACTACAAAGCTGAGCGCATTTTACGCATCGTCTCATACACAATTTACACCATCTCTCAATTACTTTCTGAATAAAAAGGACAGGTGCAAGGGTCCTAGATCACTAGATCAGCTAAGGTCGACATGGCCTACTGAACCAGAGTGACATCCTTCTTCCGACAAAAACGTCTCGCCATCTTATGAACCAACGACCCGTTTTCTTCCCACAGCAGAACCTATGCCAATATGCCCCACCCATTTCCTGGTCGAATGTTCATTGATTGCTTCTTCAGGGCCACACAGCTTCGAGTATGGATCTCGATGCGCACAAGCAACAACGAATGGCTTTACGAAGAAGTTTAGGTATCGTCTGCAACTGCTTGATCACCGCTGGATACGATAGAGAAAGGAGTGCCTGCTGCAGCTTCGAGCCCTTCATCGGTATTCATCGCTGATTAGCAAGAACCTAAATGTGCATACAACCTTCTTTTCAAGCAGTCATTTGTCTCAAGGTGCACCTGTCCTCTTGGTCGTGTGGCAAAACTTGTTCTTGGTCCAGACGGTGTAGTGCGGGCCTGTCGAATTAAGACACAACAAGGCAACATTGTGCGGCGACCAGCAAAGAAGCTCTATAAACTAGAAATAGCCTGCAACTTCTAACGGGTGGGAGGTTGAAGAAAAACAATAAACGTGTACAGCCTAGGTCTGCGAGAGAAGAACACAAAGTTCAGGATGCCAAAAGTAAGTTGGCTCCTTGTCTGATTTCTCACGTTAGCGCATAGTTTTCTTTCAGACGCTATCATGCAAGCGCCATGACCACGTAATGTCAAAAAGTTGCGCTCTTTCTTAAGCAGGATCACGTATTATGCAAGAATTTCGCCGAATATGTCCTCACTCCTGTCTCCGCTGTATCGGCTAATAGAAAAGAAATCGTGCTGAGAGTAGCTACCACCGCATCAGGTGGCATTCGAAAGAGCCAAGAAAAGCCTTAAAAATGCGCAACTGTTGGTCCATTTTGATCGCAAGAAGGAGCTCAAGCTATAATGTGACGCATATACAAATGGTGTGGGAGCAGTTCTGTTTTATTGAGAAGGAAATGAATATAGGCCAAGTAGATTCCGCTCCAGAACGCTAACAAAGGCGAAACAGAATCATTCGCAGCTGGAGCGAGAGGCACTGGCACTTATTTTGGACGTGTCTCGTTTTCAGGATTACCTTTCATGTCGCCAGTTTACCCTGATTCCGACCATCAACCCCTGCTCGGCCTACTGAGGTCCGACCGCCAAACACCAACGATGGCAGCAGCTCGCATTCAACGGTGGGCACTGTTCCTGGGCGGCTACCAGTGCAAGCTACAGCACGTGCCGAGAAAGCAACTGCTGAGAGTAGACGTCCTCAGCAGACTTCCAGCAGAGGTGACAGGGCCAGCATTAGATGGTGACGCACCCGAGTACGTCTTGTCCTTGCAGGCCCTGCACGAAGGTATTGTAACCACTCATGTATTACAAGAGCTCACTTCAAAGGATACTGTAAAACTCCGTGTCACGCGCTGTATATTACATAACTGGCCCGGAACTGCTAACAGAACGAAAAACTCTCGGCTGCCAATTTTGCGACCGCAAGTTAAAACTGTCATGGGCCCACAAGTAAATACACCAGGAAAGTAGGGTTGTCATACTGTCGGCCGCACGAGAAAGAATGTTACAGCTTATACACGAAACGCACCAGGGTTCCTCATCCACGAAGTCGGTCGCATGGTCATTGTTCTGGTGGCGAGGTGTAGACAGGGAAATAGAAGCTGTGTCAGCTTAGTTTATAAATTTCGTGCAAAATCTACCCATTTATTGGCAGCCCCGCCAGTAAGTTGGCCCAAAACATCTGAAGGTGGTCCCGTATCCACATTGATTTTGCTGGGCCAATAGCAGGTCAGTTGATACTCATGGTGTTTCACACACTTACCAAGCGGATTGAAGCGGTTCCCACAAAACACGCGAATACAGCTTGTACTGTTGGCTTCTTGCGAAACATGTTTTGCTGCTTCGAAGTACCATACACTATCGTCTCGGATAATGCCAATCAATTCACAAGTCAGGAGTTCGCCACGTTCGTAAGAAGGAATAATATTGTGCACCTGCGGACAGCACCATTTAATCCTTAATCGAATGGAGCAGCCAAAAGAGCCGTTCGAAGTGTCAAGGATGGGTTCCGTAAGGTGACAGAAGGGGCGCTGGAAGATAACCTGTTGCGATTGTAGTTCAATTACAGACGTACTCTCCAAAGGAAGGAAAGTCTCCGTCGGAGCTGCTACTGGGCTACAAGCTACGTTCGCGCCTAGATACGTGTTTGCCGCCCAGACCTGCGTATTCATCAACAGGCACAGGCGAGTGGGCTGTCTCGCCAGGCAGCAGTGTATATGTGCGCAGTTATGGCACCGGACAATAGTGGACACCTCGGCACGTGCAATCAACATCTGGAGCCACGATTTCAAAGGTGGAAACTCAAGCTGAATTTGTGCAACGTCATCTTGACCAAGTATGGCACTGTCATGAAGGCACGCCCAGAAGTACTGCTATTTAAACCTCAACAAGTAAAAAAATGGCCTGAATATGCATGTTACACTGCAATTGTCGTCCAAAGACAATAGTCTTGCGTTTGAAGAGTGTGAACAAAACGTTTATTAGATGTTGTGCGTAAGAAAATTGGTGAATGATATTCTGAAGGTGCTGCGTTACAGTGCCTCGAGCGTGTAGTGGAGGCGAACGAGTGCATCGAGGCACATTAGAAACGAGCGCCATGTGGAAGTTATTTCTGAAAACGAAGGCGCGCGCACGCGTAGAAAGATGCACGCATGTCTCGGAGGTGATAAGTGTAGAACGCAAAGCGACGGGGTGGTGCCACCACTGTGTCGTCGTACCAAAGCGTTGGAATCACTTACCTTTTTGAGCATCGCATTGCACTGTCCGCGCAGCACGATAAACGATACACTTCTTAGTGTTACTTGTGTGTGCCTCTTCTAGTATGAAGGCAGACTACAAAACATCGACTTCTTGTTATGTCGCCTCAGATATGCACAATTATTGCTTTTAATTGACAATCGCACAAATATGAACGCTATACCTTGAGCAATATTGGTGGGTGCTGCGGATGGGGTTTGCCGTTTAGTGCCTTTTGATGTAGCCTTAAGGGCGGACAAACAGACGAATGTACTAACAGACAGATATACCAAAATTTTTCTGTCGAAGGTGCCCAAGAAAGACTATCGTCTTTAAAGTCGGACGGGTGAACCAACACTAGCACTGCCGCTTCGACTGGCGCGACCAGCGAGGCCCTGCAAGCGCCAGAGAATCATGCAGCAGATGTTCAGAGTTCGACTGAACAGCCCCTGACGGACCTGAATAATTACTCAGCTCAACTGTCACAGCATAATCCTGACGTTCACGTAACCACAGAGACAACTGATCTTGCACAACCATCTTCACGAAGATCGAGACGAATTCGGAAACGGATACAGCGGTTCTAAATGAAAAGAAAACGAATGTTATGTTTTCTTTGTGTTCGTTTCTGCCGACCAGCCAATCCAGCTGTGCGCGCGCACGTTCATGCACACTCTTCTGTTGCCAACACTCGTAGCAGAGATATCATCATGTTTACTTGCCCTGATCCCGTCACCCCTGCAATATATATACTGCAGTGGTGCTATCAATAAACGGGGTGCCAACACCAGCTAGCGTGTCTTTCATAATACGCCTGCCAGTCGCAGTAGGCTAGTACAGAACCATACCTGTCTTTTGTGCGCATTTTATGAAGTGTAGTTTGCAGTAATATGACAAGTGCATGGCTAACGCTCCAATAAATAAAAATTGTGGCTAGCTATATTGAAACTTGGTTTTGCCACAATTTCATACCTGAATAAATTATTGCACAAGCTCATGTGCAATTACTTCTTATCTTTGGGCAAACGAAAAGCAGCTAGAAAGACTAAGCGGAGATGTATGACCTTGTGATTTCGGGGTTATTTTGGCACGCAGGTTGAACTCGACTATTTATTTCTATTTTAAGTGATAGTGGTACAATGTGGTACAGTGGAGCAGCGGCTTGATATATCATGCAGTCATTCTAAGTTTCACATCACAGACTCAATTTTGTTGTTGGTAAAAGTCTTCACAAGAATTTTTCCTATTCAGCGCATGCCACAATACCGGCGTCGCACAACCGTGTCTCACTTTATTTCTCTATTTCCCATTATAGTGTTTTTCTTCGAAAACCTGGGGATCGCTCAATGACGCAAGCATCTTTTCGAAGGTACAGAAAAGCCGCGCGCAAGAATGCTGTCTTGCCAGGAGGCGTAAGACTTGGCCGTGCACCCGGTGGCAGCGTAAGTGCTGCGTGTGGGGAAAATTATTGTTGGAGCAACTCGGCAAACATCTGGTGCTTCGGAAAACTGCAGGAGGGGCAGCTCGAAATCCCCGCAAGATGGTAGCTCCACAAAATATAAACGTCCGATCACGCATGTGCCCGAATATTCCTTCTGAAACACCCGCCTTTATCTGGGTGCATTTTTCTCACGTCAGCTGTTCTTTGCTGCCTCGTTTCGTTGTTAGGGCCCATAATTCGGCTAAAGCAAGAAAAGAAAATGATCGTATCTAGCGGCATTCCGAAAGGCCAAAATTCAGATGATAACGCAGGGCACGTTCACATGTCTCTTACAGGCAAACTTTTTCGCCTATCCTTGCATCTTCTTTATCTGTTATTTAGAAGTACTTTCGTGTATCGGCGGATATATGCGAGGACACTAAACAAACGTATATGTGCTAAATGGGAATGGCGAATGCGAACATCTGCACAAGGCCACCAGTGAATCGTTTACTGTGGCCGAAATATACATGGTTGTAAGTGCTTCTTGGACACCGTTTAAGCTTTGTTAATCATCTCATATTTTATTAAAAAGCACATTTTGTTGCACCAACGTGTGCTTGGACACTGTCAGCGTGTTTTAACGCGCTGGTGTTGAAGACCTCGCTTCGACGAGATGCTCGTGTCGGTAGCCGCATCGGTGTCGTCGTAGGTGTTGGAATAGTTGATTGCTAGCTAATAATAAACGTTGCCGTTACCGGAAAATTGAGAGACCTGCAATAATAAATAATAATAAAGTTGGCCAATTGCACGAATTTTGCAAATAGGTGTCATTCGAAGCAGGCAGCAGCGAGTTCGAAGCGGTATTTGCTGGCTTCGAGCCAAGCTTTATGAAGTGGTTCGACGTATTTTTGAAAGTGGAGTAGTTCGTTGCTATCGTGGGCTTACCGGACACAACTATGGCGTTTAAAGGTCGACTTATACTTTGACTTAACTTCAGCATTTACAGTAAAGCACAAACGTAAATATTATCAAAGTGAAGAGCATCGATGTGAACATCAAGATTGTATACCATCATCGCGTCGGTGCAACCTGAATTGTGATTGCAGTGCTCATTGATATGTATGGTTTAAAGTCCCAAAACTACCATATGATTATGACAGACGCCGTAGTGGAGGTTTCCGAGAATTTCCACTGCCTGGGGTTCTTTAACTTGTACCCGATTTTCAGCAAACTGGCCTACAGCATTTTCGCCTCCATAGAAAACGCCGCTGCCGCAGCCGCGAATAGATCCGGCGACCTCCATATCTGCAGCCGAGTACCTTAGCGACTAGACCATCATGGCGGCGCGTGGTTACTATTCTGGCTATTTAATTCTATAACAACATTCTATAACAACAACATTTAATTCTATAATAACATTTGTAAACTTATAACCCAGATGTCCCAACTAATTAACGTAATTTTTTTCAGTCTTGACTTCAGTTTTATAGTAGTGTAATTAGCATTACAGTTGCATGCCAATGAATTAGGAATCTATATTCTAGCGTTGCTTTACTTAGCGGTAATAGACTTATGAAAGTTACGTGTGATCATACTGTAGAGCACTGTTACTTTTGAAAATACTGTCATCTGGGCTCTAGCATGACGGCTGATGTCATGTCATACCGTATGTTACGCCAGGAGACACTTGTAGGCGCCATTGTAACGGAGACCCTTGGTCAGCCCATAATGTTCACACTACTGCGGCGTAAATTCACATCATTCATTCTTGTAAGTCTTCCCTAAAGCCAAAAAATAATAAATTCAATATATACTTCTTCATTACACTTGCCGAAGAGCACATAATTAAAAACGAGAAACACCGGTAACACTTAGACAGACTTGGATGGCTGGCTCAGCCTAATTCAAAGCCAGCGCTTCTATACCAGTGCTAGCAAGCTTTTTTGCAGTGTGCTCACCATTATGCCAGGGAATCGGAGCATGTGCCAGTGTTCCTTGTGCGACTTTGTGAAGATAAAAAAGACGCACAGGTATCACGCAGGAGGTACTGGAGGGCGTTCCTTATGGCAATAGTGGGCCTAAGCATCTCGATAAATAGCTTCTTACTGATGGGTGGTCAGTCCAGAAATGCGAGTTCCTAATGTTGCAACTAAACTGTGTTCTTTTGAATGTGTATCTCCATTCTAATATGCTGTTTATTACTGCCATCATTTAGTAGCCCTTGTATAGTTAATGTAAACAACATATGAATTGTCTGATTCAACCTTACCTACGTACACGCCTACTTGAAGATGCCCCCTTTCCTGCAACAGCCTCAGATGTGAGGTTAGCAGTATCTTCAAGTAAATGAATAAATAAATAACTCAGGTAGGGTGTGGAGCAGACGATTTTGTGCGACGCTGTTCACACTCTGGGAGCCTAGATTCACGAGATGGTCTCGATGCTGCCTCAACAGAGCTGGCCAATCGCATCATGTTTTCCTTGGCTTCGATATGTTTACGCGCATGTGGAGGCTAGTGTAGGTGAAAACAAAATAAATATAAAAATCAACTACCCTTTTGCTACGGGTCCAACCAGTTTTGGTATTTCTGTAATTTACACGTAAAAATAAGAATTGATTTGAATTGAAAAAAAAGGTGAGGGGCTGGGTGGCTGTTTCGGTAGCTTGGATGTATTGTCCACGTGACCCGTGCCGCAAGTATTCCATCTTACGTGCATCAGAGAGGTCAAAGTGGCAATGCTCTATTATACTTAACTTGGCAAAAGCATACTGGTGCAATCTTTTGGATGTGGGCTTGGTTCTATTCATGATTTTTTTTCTTATGCTTTGATGAGGCAGACTTCTGAAGAAAATTGGTCCTTCAGGGTCACACGCCCCTTGGTCTAACTGGTTTATTACTTACAGCTTAGCACGGTACATTTCAGCTTGCTAGCGGTGATGAAACGCGTAGTGGCTTCATCCCACGAAGCAAGATGCTGCACTAATAGCTTTTGGCTTATAGCTGTTTTCATGTTCCAAAGGCCTCCGTTAAATCAGTGTTCCCTGGAAAGCATGCTGCACCAGCTCTTATATCTTCATCATTGAAGGCTGCCTTAGAAACATTCTTCTCTTTGCGCTTAGAGGTATGCTGTAGTAGCCAAGCTGTGACATGGTTGGCGGAGTTTGCGCAGAGACGGCGTGATGACCACTCACTATCTCTGCAAGTAAGCCGTCCAAGCCTAGCCCACCAGGCAAAGGATGCTCTTCTTGTTAAAAATCAGCAGTCGTCTGCTTTACGGGGTTATGTTTCCTATTATCTGAGGAAGGCTTCAACCTGCCATTTAAGCAGTGTAAGCGAGATGTCATATGCAGGATGAAGGGTTTCTTGTCGGTCTTTTGCTGAATGAATTCATCAGCGTTTTTCGCACTACACGATAATACGCCGGCGTCAGTGTGCCCAAGCAGTCTCAAGGCTTTTGGCGCATATTCCACATTAGCAATACTAAACTGTGGGGGTCCCGTAGACTTCATTCTAATAACAAGTGGATCGTCCAAAGCCCCATTTTGTAACTTCACAGAGGCATATGATATCTCGCCGGCTTACGATCGCTGTAGGGACACGATTTCGACTGAAGCATCTTCTGGGTCTTCATTGTGCGTATTCTCACTTCCCTCTGATTCTAATTTCATGATTTGCAAGTCCACATAATTCTCTGTATTCTTACGGTTTATCACTTCGGCTTTCACTACGATGACCTCGTTGCAGTGCATGGTGGTTGCGCAAGAGGTTGCTAGTTCATGTAGCGTCAAGCCTAAGAAAGTCTTCTCTGCTTTTAGTCCATTTTCTAAATCGTCAATGACGTTAGTGACAGAAGACCAGTAATAGTCACTGCGGATTCAAACGTCAACAGCGTTTAGGCTCTCAGCTTAGTCTATGTCGGGGTAGTAAAGTCCTTGGTGTGCGAGCTTTTCGACGAAATCTCTTGTTGGTGTGGAATTGATTGCTGGCTGATATTCACCGTGACGGGAGCTTCTACCTGCTGTGACTTGCAACCACGCACTGAACTCAAGGTGAGTAACACGTGTGAAGAGAGCTTCTCTTCATGTAGTTCTCCTAAATAGCCCACTCAAAGATTTTCATAACCGAGTAATCAACAAGCAATTTTTCAGCCAGTAGCTTCATCCAAAAACTGCGCTGACTGCCTGCGCCGAATAAAACTTGAATGATCACTTTGCTTTCTTCGTGTGCTGCCCAAACTACAGCAGTTTGGAGGTACACGCTCGGTTTTGAGTTTTTTGTTTTAAATATTTTGCATTGGGCTGATTTTGATAACTTCTGGGTATCGGTAGACGATTTCATCATCCGTATCCGCATGGCGCTGTATCCACATGGCATCGATAGCACTTTGCACATTTGACCTTTCGCCTACAATATTTTATCATATGGTTTTTCAAGGTGCAGCGGAAGCCGTCGTCGGCAGCTATTAGACGCCTTTTTTTTTCTTCTGCTGCTCAGTATACTGCGTAGCTGAATCATAGAAAAAGCCGGGGTTCTTTTGAGTAGCTGGTTTTACGGATGAGGTCAAACACTCCGTGCTGGATCGATGTCGTGACGATGACGTCGTGCTAGTGTGAAAATCTTTAGCTAGGTTTTTCGAAGTGTCCTCTCTCACAGAAAGGCGCAGGGCTGTTAGCCCTCGAGCTTCGGTTTCTGTTTGAACAAAAATCAGTAAAGACTTGATACTCGCCCGTGGTTGGCATTGCAGGTCTGTGGGCTCTGTACGCTAACGCGTGATGGTCTTGTTGAAGTTCAGAACGATGTCGTGAGGAAGTGACTTGAGCAGGATGGAGTATAACATTGCAGAGTAACGGTCCTCTGATACCCCGAGAGTCTTGAGGACACGCATCTGGGTTCGGACCGCGTCTTAAAGGCATAGAAGTGCTCAAACATCGGTGGAGGACTGCATGGGTTGCATGTCGATGAGTTGCTGCATGTGAGCCTGAATTATGAAGTTGGTCTTAGCGAAGCGTTGGTTTAAAATGTCCAGGGCTTCTGAATAGCACCTTGCCGTTGCTGGAAGTCCGGCGATTCTGCGTCACCGGTCAAAACGGAAGGTAGATAGATGAGGTGGTCTACGTCGGTGAGCGCACCATTGTTGTGGATCTGTTGACTGAACTATTCCCAAAAAGGCGTCCACGATGGTGGTTGGCCATCGAACTTCTTAAGGTAGATTTTCGGAAGTTGGATGGCGGGCTGGGGCGTGCGTGACACGGGTTAAGTAGGTGCTGCCGGTGGTAGTGCACGGTTCCGGAAATCTTGAAGTTGGCGTAGCCCACACTTCAGCTTAGCTGACTTAGTGCAGCCGTGGCCTCGTGGCAAAGTGTTCGCTTCGGCTGCGGGAGGTCGTGGGCTTGATTCCCGTGGCCTACGGATACCCACAGGTTTCTGCAAAATGGGCGCAAGCACTTCCCGGCCTGGAACTTCGCTATTCAGTGGTTACGTCGCTTGGGAAAGGAGCCTGCGCCTTGAAAACTTGTCGAAACGCACGTGAGCACAAAACGTGAGACCTGCTCGAGTGGGGAAATCAAGTGGCTTTGAGTCGTATGTCTCTTGGCTTAGTCACAGGTTTCAGCCCCACTTGTAGAAAATCTAGGCCCCCTTTGAGAAGAAAGAAGGGGTTTATTTACAATAAACCGCTGCCCAACTCTGTGGGTTGCCGCTGTAGCGCATGATCCCAAGGCAAGCTTTCCTCGTTGTATTCTTCGTCAATCGTTTTCTAAAAAACCTGGCGATACCCGCGTCACTTTGCTGGCCTGCGACGCGTAGAGCCATGAACCGAGAATCTTCGGAAAAAAAGTGCAATATAGAGTTTCTGTAAAGTTATGCGTGGCAAGTTGCTTTCGTTCACAGAACAATCCCATGAAGACAGTAGATGTTCTATTTTCTCGTCACTATCGCACGACTCGCATCTGGAGTTATCCACCGTTTCTATGGGAAAAGAAAACGCCTTCGTGAAAGCTACTTCTAACGGCAGGTGGCGCAGTAAAGTTGCATCCCGGCAATTGCGGATTGGGCAGTGTGGCTGCAGGGTGAGCGTGCTGCTGAAACAGCAGGGCAACACTCTGTAGTGTGACTGGGTCTACTGTCAAAGGCATACCAGTGGTCACGGCGCATGCATTCGTTCCTACAGAAGGAGAGCGGGGTTGCTTTACCATGCTGCTGAATGTCAGCTTGTAGTCACTGAATGAGCTCATCTTTGAAACCTGCAGTGTTCAGCTTCTAGTTATCAAAACACCTCGCGCATGATGGCAATTTCTAGGTGCCACTTTGGCACTGCGTGGAGATGCTCCCACACAGTTCCAGGCATGACGCTCTGGATAGCCAACTGTAGGTTGGCGTTCATGTACGGAACACTGTCTTGTCGAGCAAGTCCACGAGCAAGCACACCCAGTTGCGCACTCACCGGCAATTGACCCATTGGAAACGTTCCCATGAGAACGAAGAGAAAAACGACACACTGAATGCCTAAAGGTGAAGGCTGGCTTGATTACCAAGTCCTGCTAAAACTGCTGAGTCATGACAGTAAACAAAAGAAGAAGAAAATTTATTGAGCCCAGAGGAATAACGAATGGCTCTACGTGCAAAATCACTGCGGAGTGAAGATAACAAAAGATCCTCTTAGCAGAAATCATCGGAATGCAGCCAGAAACTCTCTCTGGTACTTCTTCATGAAGGAAAAAAACAAGAAAAAGTAAAGAGAAGTATAAATAAACGTAAAATTAGAAGGCTACAGAGTCATTGCATTCTTCGTCGATGAAGGGACATGCAAAACAAGTGGCCAGAAAAGGCTTTAAAGAGGTCTTGTAGACAAAGTTTTGTGATATTTTTGTTCCCTTTCACATGTCCTATACAGGCAAAAAGAATGTAGTGATAAAAAGTGGCCCAAGAAAGCTAAAGAAAATATTTACGGTGGCATGACGGTGAAGAAATTGTTTCTAAATAAAAAAGAGCGATTTGCGGAATAATTAGCGTGATAGGTACGAATGGTCATTGTGGCTTCGAAGAGAAAATAAACTACAGCTTCACTGAGAAATAGGCCAAAGAATCAAGCAGATGTGCTTGCTGTCTTGCTTATGACTGAAGCACAAGACTGATAAGAGGAAAATTACCGGGGAAAGAAGCAAGACGATGATGCAGTATATATTTTTCTGTAGATGGCATAACCTGATTGTGTTGCCATTGTTCACTTTGAAACTATAGCTTTCGGAAGATATCTGATCTCGCATCCAATACTGATATACCTGATGGTGCTAAGTGATGAAGCTTTCGAGCGCAATCCGGTCACACTTTTATAATTTTTCACAGCACACTGCTCACAAGAGTATTTTCTTCGATGGTCGAATGAAAAGCGTGATGATTTTTCTAAAAAGTGTTTAATTTTTTTTCATTACTCACGAAAAACGTATTTTAATAAATACGAATAGTTTATTTGGTATATAGTAGCAGATCTCAATTATTAAACTGTCGCTTTATTCATGAAGCGCTGCGCCAATTTCATCCCAGGCTGAAATGTTCAATTTTCTATAATTTTTATGTGCCCTTCTCTTTTATTTCACTGCTTTGTTACAACACATTCTATTGTTTTTCAGCAAGTGTCTTCAGCTAGTCTTCGCGAACGGCCCACCCTAGGTAGGAGGAAGTTACTTCGCAGGCTGCTCCGAATACCAACTTTCACATAGCGATCATGACAAATCATGACTTATCACAACTCCAAAGAACGTTGCAGGGATGAACTGAAGCTTCAATCCATGTACCTAGACATTTTATGAACAGGTACTTTTCTCTGTATTTCAATTGCAAGAAAACAAGTATTCATAGTAAGCATAAGCCGCCGAAAATCGATTATGAGCAATGTGTACGCCCTGCTTAGAGGATTCTTAGTATGAATAACAATGACCCGAGTCCCACGCCACTGGGTATTGTTTAGCGACACTATTTTTGGTCTTCATTCATAGCGAGCCTCGGACCCATCGCGACAGTCACGCGAAGTCTCGCTTTATCACACGGACGAAACAGAAAGCCATTACGGCGGGGTGCATTCAGCCGTGGACAGCATCCGCGAGACGACAATATCCATATGCATATGACTGGTTCCCAACTACTCTCCGAGTCGTCAGAGAGTTTCTTTTCTTCTTCTGTTGGTTTGTCCAGCGTGGTGAAGATTTTGGCTTACTATAAATAGAAAAAATCTGGATCAAAACAGTGTAACCTAACCTGCATGTAAGTTACTGGCTGCGTCTCAAACACTGATCTTGTGGTCTGTGGACGTAAAACACCAGATATTAGGTTATTGGCTTCCTTAACCTCATATCTGGGATGTAAATATGAGTAGCATGCATATTGAATTGAATTGAATTGAATTGGGTTTATTGGCCCCGCCGCGGTTGTCCAGTGGCTAAGGTACTCGGCTGCTGACCCGCAGGTAGCGGGATCAAATCCCGGCTTCGGCGGCTGCATTTTCGATGGAGGCGAAAATGTTGTAGGCCCCTATGCTCAGATTTGGGGGCATTTTAAGAAACCCAGGTGGTCGAAGTTCCCGGAGCCCTTCACTACGGCGTCTCTAATTATCATATGGTGGTTTTGGAACGTTAAACCCCACATATCATCAATTGGGTTTATTGCACGACAACGTTGCGAGAAGACTAGGCGGAAAAGCTTGATTGTGCAGCTTACCTAGCCACCTCACACACTGACTTCTTACATTAATTGAAAGCATGTCATATACATAATGCATGAACAAAACAGCAAAAAGTGTAAACAAACATGGTAAAAAGTAATGAGCAAGGGTATGGTGTGAACATTTAAAAAAACGAAGAGAAAAAAATGCCCGTAGTGATGAAAAAAGCACAAACAAAAAACAACAAATGAACCTGTTGGCGCAATTCATCACACGAATATGTTAGGTAGGCTTTTCAGCGACGGAGTGGATCATCGAGATCATTTTCTTTATGTAACCGATTCAAAATAGTCGGTAAACAAAACTGTTGCATTTTATTATCGTATACAGTTCTGGTTTTGTTGACAATCCAAGGACAATCGAATTCTAAATACGTAATTTAAAAAATACTTATCTTGCAGTGAGGATGCCATTGGTAATAAATATTCATCATTCTTAACTTTTCCGAGTCAATAGATGCAACAAATTATATGTGTACAAAAATTTAATTTGTATGGTACTAAGCTATGTGAACAAAGCAGCAGTATGCCAAAGATATGGCACCCTGGAAATAAGGCGTATGGCTCTTTTTTTTTTGTAGTACCACGAGTCAGCGAATATTTCCCGGTGTAGTGGTCCCTCACTTAAGAATTTACCATCGAACCAGAAAAAAGATAAAGATACGTAACATATTCCTAATTGATGTAGGAAGATCAGTGCAATGGCGGCACAGATTACCCGTAGCTCTGAAAATTTTAAAAGTGATTCACTTAGTAAATTCATGACATAGTTTCAGAATACGCGCCACGTTATTTGAAAAGCGACAGTATTTGTATTTAATTATTGTTCAATTTATTTGGGTTTAGCTGAAATTGTTTATTGCGCGAACGAAACATTACTGCCTTTGTTTCGCTTACATTAATCCTAAGATTATTAGTAGTCGCCCACATGTGTATGTTTGCAAGCGCCTTATTGGCTCGGTATGGCATTTCAGAACCTAAGTCACCGTAAAAAAATATGGCTGTATTGTTTGCAGTAATTACGCATAACTGCAGTAAGCTAAGCATAGAAAGATACCATCGCTTATATTCCTGAAAAAAGTAAAAATGAAAATATTTCCTACGAGAAACAAAGTATTGTAATCATCAAGACGATAAAGTCGTGCAATAATACATAAACATCCACAGTTTTGTAACAAACACGAAATAACTAATGTGGTAGCAAGACACTGGAATGTAATATTAATATGATCTGTGATTCAACGTCCCGACACTACTATATCATTATGAGAAATGCCATAGTGAAGGTCTCCGGAAATTGTGACCACTTGGGGTTCTTCAACGTCCACCTGGATCTAATTCTCAAAGCGTCGAACCTTTTCGCCTCAATCGAAAATGCCGGCGGCAAAGCTGGGATTCGAACTCGTAACCTTCGGGTTAGCAGTCGAGCGCCGTAATCGCTAGACCACCGTGGCGGGGCACACTGGATTGTAATACGATGAGAGACTAGCGGGTCATTTTTTTAGCAAATACGTGAAACACGTGTGCTGCAGCGTAGAACGTGAACTTCCTCTGGTCAATAGTTTCAACGCAAGCATTTTGTTAAAAGATTTATGCGTCGCAGCCAGCAACCACTTCGTTTGGGGCACGGATTTCAATTCACTTCAGCCAGAGGGCCACACTCACTCAGTCTGTCTGCCGCACGGGGTGTTTTAATGTAGAGCGTAAAAATGGTGTTTAAGGGGAGGGGGGTATGTACAAATTTTGTGTAAACATCTTTTCCGTAGCTCATATACAGATCATATCTGCTGAAAAAAGATTTGTGCCACGATTCTAACAGCATGTCGATTTCTATCTCCAAAACGACTTTCTCGATGCCCCTTCTGAATTGTAGTTTTGGTTTCATGGTTAACTTTCAGCACATAACCATGTGGGTTACATCAAGAAAACAATTCTTCAAACTAACAACGCCTGCAGTAGCTTACTAAAATACTTAAGCTACAGTAGAAAATTAGGGTAACTGGGACATTTTAATCGTGGTCAGTGCACAAAAATGACAAAAACACAAGAAAAAAGAGACACAAGAGACGCAGTACTTGTAACATGCACTTTATTGTGTTTTAGGGACGAAGCTTTCTTGAGGCGTGGGTCTTGCATCACCTGTTTGTAGTAGTCATCTCTAGTTTAAGTCCTTGGAATGTCCGCTGGATGGCGGTATTTGTAATGATGAATATATGATGAAAATATGCCAGATGACGAGAACCTGAAGTGTGCACTGAATGCATGGACGCACGGGTGGAAAGACATACGGACATGCGTGTAGACGGATGGACGGACGAATAAACGGGCGGGTGGGCGGGCATACAGACAGACAGACAGACAGACAGACAGACAGACAGACAAACAGATGGGCAGGCCGGCAGGCCGACAGACGGGCAGGCAGGCGGACAGATGATTGGACGGACGAATGAGCAGACAGATAAACAGACATACATACATACATACAGACAGACAGATAGACAAACGGACTGACAGACGCAGCGAGCGGATGATATGCCGTGGATATGCTTTGATTTTTTTAATACCATACTATACCGCGATTCAGGTGTACTGATTTTCTAAATGTTCTCGTTTGCAATCTTCACCAGTCTGTTTCTTGAGATCTGTCTAGCTGTTTGTGTGGTGGCTTATATTGTTCTCGTTGTTGCTTATGATGTGCCTAGATTTTCGTGGAACATGACCAGTCAATTTATGTCACCTGGTATCATATATTCGTCAAAGTCGCCGCCTCCACCATCTCCATCGCCTCTGCCGGAGTTGTGCTCCCGTCCATGGTGGGTGCGAGGTGTCGGGCCGTCGCTGTCTGAGCGGTACTGGGTTAATTACTGTGCCTTTCAGTGGCCCTTTTCGCTGAAGTGGAAGGTACGCTCGTGTCGCGTATGTTGAGTTCCTTTATATGCGCCATCTTCAACAGGTATTTCAGTATGATTTTGCCGTTTCGAAAGTTCTCTACTGTGCGGTTCAAGACTTTGCCTGCTTCGGTAAAGACTCATTCCTACGTGAAATTCGTAACCGGTCATCTTGGAGCAAGTGATAATTAATCTCAATAAAGCTGCGAACATTGTTGTGGGAGATTTGTTGTTGCTGCCGTTGTTTCCACTCTTGCAGACGTCATACCAAATTTGATGAGGCCATCTGTCAGGACACTCCTATTAAAGGCAGCCATATACGAAGACAGTTTTGGAGCCTTGTCCTCGCACTGGGCTTTGTTACTTGCCAGAGAACGAATGTTGCTGATAACCGTGCCATAAATTTTATTTTTGCTCAGTCGAGCACAAGAATGGTTGCCCTAAATTGTATATGCTGGCAGAGCCTATATCTAGAATGCCACCACCTTGTAATGGTGTGAGCGAAGTTCCGTGCATTTCTTCGCCTTGCATATACAGCTGTACAAATGAAGGTTTGTGCAAACGATGAACACGGTTTATACCTATCATGATTATTAGCGATTTATTCTACCAAGCCATTCCTAAGATAGTCAGTCAAAAATTTTCGGGCTCACTGTTTCAGAGTTGAGTTGAGTTGGATAAACACTATTTGTCCAACGGTTGTTCCTGTGCCCGGGGCTAGGCTGCCAGGGACACATCGTTCGACGAACATCTTGCGAGGTCCTCGGCGACGGCTCTGGCCCGCTGGATGGCCCACACCTGGTCTTCGAGCGCCTCGCTGAGAAGGGCGGCTTGTCATCGCTCAGCAAGGTGCCTCATTTCGGAGGGTCCCTCAGTTGACGTCATCCTTTCTCGTGACCCATCTTCATCTCTTGCGCATTGCCAAAGTATATGTGCAATATTGGCCCGTTCGTGCGTGCACCACGGGCAGCCAGGCGACGGTTGCAGTGTGGACCATAGGCAGTGCAGATGGTAGGGGTTGGTGAACGTGCCCGCCTGCAGCCTGCGACCTGTGCAGGTGCGCGTGGCATTGCGGAAATTTCGCCCGGTCTTTCCTATAATGCTCAAGCACGTCGTGGTACGCAGCAGGAAATTCTTCTGCATAGCAGTCCGTGCACCTCTGCTGCCTTGCCTCTTCTGCACTAACTTCAGTTGCCGCAACAATGGAGGTAGTGGGGGTGGCAATTGCGGCAGTGCCGGTGCCTGTGGCCATCACCGTGCCTCGGTCGATGCTCCTCCCAATCATGGTGGCGGCTGTGCCTTTGTGGCTGCGTCGCGGCCGGTAAGTTGTCTCCGGCCGAGGTGGGCGCGCTCATTTTATGGTTGGGCATGATGCCGGGAAGGCTTAGGCTGTTGTCTTTGCGGCTGCTAGTTTTACGGCTGCTAGTATTGATAGTTGAAATGTCCCCCATGTGTATTCTAGTGTAATGAAGAACCACTGTGAAGAAATACAGTAAAGTTGCAAACCTAGTTATCGCGAACGAAAGCAGGCGCGCTGTCACGCGTACGTTTCGGTTGTCACTCGGAGTAGTGGACAGTACTGTAGTTGTCACTCGAAGTAGTAGACCGACAAGCCGACGAGCGTAGCTCAGCGAAAAGAAGAGCCAAACTAACGAGGTTCGTGATTCGTGTATCGGATGCGTGTAACATCAATAACGTTCGCTCTAAACTCGCCTACAACTGCAATGCCACAACTTAATACTGACATCTGGGTGCTTCAAGGGCCATTTCATCCTACGTTTGGTTCAATGTCACCGCATAGGCGAGGTTAGACATCTCCGCGGCGGATCACGTGCGGTTAAGTTTTGCCTGCCACACTTGCGTGGCGGCACGTCACACTCCGGCGGCTCAAGGTAATTGAGACGGAATTGGTTACTTTGAGAGGCGTGGAGTAGTATGTCTCACCCTAAAAGCAGTTACCAGAACCATCATACTTAGTGTCCCCATCTTTCTTCCTACACATGCAACAAACTTCGGAACGCCGGATGCAAAGTTCATTTTTTTCAGCTTTCTGACCTAATCAGCTTCGTTGCTACTTGACATAGCAAATTCGGGAAGTATTTCTGGAAGACCACGTAAACTGAGGCTCGGTATATACATAGCGTGCACGAAACGAACAATACGTACAAGCCCCGTCAGAATGCGTCTCCGTGGTCAACAGACAGATTCAGCAGTGCATCTGCAGCAGCCGTGCGGACGCAACCTGCCAATGGAAATGGCTAGCAGGCTGCATCCGTACGGCTGCTGCGTTCACGTGGCTAATGGTGTCATCCATTGGCAGATTCGGAGCACTTCTGGTAATAGTTTATTCTGCTCTATGCAGAGCAAGTCTATTCCATTTGCAGATTGACAGTGCTCCCTGTATGTTCAATTGGCAGACCCGGACGAGCTCCCTCACCACGGTCACTTCTCGGAGCAACTTTTAAATCCGAAGCATTTCTTAGCAAACTTCGTGGAGATTGAGCGTATCTATCTATCTATCTATCTATATATCTATCTATCTATCTGTCTATCTATCTATCTATCTATCTATCTATCTATCTATCTATCTATCTATCTATCTATCTATCTAGCCGCCGACGACATTTAGCTCTCCTGGCCGTTTCGATAATGGTATCGACACCAAACTTGGTATGGCATAACATGACTGCAAGACTTGCATAAATGACTAGTCATAACATGAAAATCGTGCTGTGTATGCCATTATTTTCATAATTTACATTTCATGGTCTTGCTGCTCTTGTGGTGATTTCGTTCACGTGACATGTTGCAAAACTGGTATGGTTGACATGACCAAATGGCGAACACAAAGAACAAACTCAAACATGGAAATCATGACATACGGGTCATGTAACAACCTGACTATATGCTACGCTCATGATGCGCTCGTGGCAATTTCGCAAACTTCATATATGCGAAATTTGGTATTAAGGGACGTGAATAGATGACGAAGGAATGTGACTGGTGCACACATAACAATCATAAGGTGTGTGTCATATGAAAACATGACTACATGCCACACTCAAGGCACAATACGCTTCGACGTGAACCGGTGCATGTGTGCGCCAGCGTTTGTTTTGTCGCGTCACACCGGCGCCTCTATGCCAGGCGCCGATTTGGTGCTGGGTCGCGTTCATGCATGCAAGTTCGAGTGCACTCGGCGTCCCTCCGTCACGAAAAGATGCAGACGCAATGTTGTTTGGGTAACGTTATGTCCCACCGGTTGCCGCTGGGCAGCGCCGACGAACGATGGCCGCGCCGGTCACGCCTGGCGTCAGACTATAGAGTGCTCGCGTTTTGCTAGGGTAGCGTCGCTGCGCCCAGCGTGTGCGCACGTCAACGTTACGTCAGAGTATATTGGGCCCTTCACGAGGCCCTCGTGGCCGTTTCGCTAGTTCCACATAAACCAAATTCGGTGTTACGTGACGTCAATGAGTTACGACAGTATATGATTGGTGCAAACATGATAGTCCTGACATGCGTGTCATGTAAGAACACGACAACATACCATGCACGTGATGTGCTCACGGCCATCTCGCCAACTACACATATACTAAATTTGGTATCACGGGACTGAAAAAACGAAGACGATGAATGTCGAAACATGATAATCATAATTTCCTTCTCATGGAAAGCATGACTACATGCTACGCTGATAGCGTGCTCACTGTGGCTTTGCTAGCTCGACATACACTAAATTTGACATCACGTGACGTGAATAGATGGGGAAGGTAAACGACACGTTCAAGCGTGATAACCATGGAGTGGAAGGCATGTATGGCACGATTCACTTCCACCTTGTAACGTTGTGCTGATTTCAATGTGTAAATCAACCTTGCTGAATCGTGTCTCAACCTTGCTGAATCTGTCTGATGTTGCAACAGAGCAATATTTTAAGGTCTGGAGCTGCGCTCATGAGCACTAGATTATTCCTATAGGAGGCTCATACAGATTGGCTCACTTGCACATACTAATACTACTATGTGGCCTAATCATTGAAATTATACCTCAGCATTGGTTCACACTAACTATTCGAATATTACCTGCATTTACAATTTAGAAAATATTGAGCTTTCTGCACTTCGGAGTGATCAGGGTGTTCCGAATCTTGATAAAACAGATAACTACCTAATAAAAGATATAGAATTCTAAAAAATGGTATGTTACCAATGCTTTGAGGTTTAATTCTTAAATTGTATGCGATAAATATATGTATAACGAGTTAGTATTTAGTGTTTTTATTGCATTTTCACTATTTCCTTTCCTTTTTTTATCTAAATACTGACTTCTCTGCAAAATGTAAAACCTCTCACTTTTATTTCAACTTCTAAGCGAATGCACAGCTATGAGTGTACGCAATACTGGTTTGTATAGTCACCTCGCAGACATTGCGAGGTTATTAGTGTAAACTCAAACTGTATCGATGGACTCTATCAGTAAAGAACTATGTTTATTCTTTTCCGCACTTTCCTTTAGTGTGTAAACCTTACACTTTTTTAACTGGAATCCTCATTTGAAGATATTAGGGGCGAAGCTCCTTATAGCGTGGGTCTGTCGTCACCTATATGCATGCCTGTATGTAGAAACCACCTCACAGCATATCCACGGAGTAAATGTTGATGAGTGGGGTGAAGCGTCAGTCAGTCCATCAGTTGCTTTCGTCCGTCCATGCGTTCGTTCGTTCGCGCGCCCGTCTGTCCGTCTGTTCATGCGTCCACCTGTCTGTCCACTCATGCCTCCATTCATGCTTCCGTCTGTTCATTCGTCTGCGCGTCCATCTGTAAGTCTATCCATGCGTACAACCATGCGTCTGTTCGTGCTTCCATCCGTTCGTGTGTCGAATGAACGGACGGACGGACGGACGGACAAACAAGCGGGCGGGCGGGCGGGCATACAGACAGACAGACAGTAAGACAGACAGACAGATGATGGATGGACGCGGCCAGAGGAGGACTTATGGTTTGCCGATGAAACCCTCCGAAGCTCCATGTGTATGCTGTGAATTTTCGGTTCATTTTTGGCGTGCATCGGGATAAATTCCTAAGCTTGGCTAGTGATTGTAAAGACGGTGCAAGGGACCCGCTTAGAGTATCCTGTTCAACTCTTGATCGCGAATTTCAAGAGTCTTTGAAGTTTTTTTGGCGAGAAAGTTGTGTGAGCTTACGCATTTGTTATATGTGATACTGGAAGGGTTCTTCAGTGATATTTCAGAGTGCTGTCTTGATGGCTTTTGTAACCGCGCATTCGCCTTAAAACTAAGCCATTCTCAATGTATTGTTGCGTATTGCAAATGCTTGTAATGATGGAAGTCGTAGAGGCAGAAATTAGCTGTACGTCGCTGTCTACTACTTTCAGCAGATATTGACATTCTGAGAGCCTCCCAATGCCTATCAAAGTGTGCGTTAATAGTTTGTGTCGTATGATTGCGCACAGAATGCACAATAAGCGGCATCAAGTTCATAATGAGCTTCAATAATCTTACCTACCGGGCCAAGTAAAAGAAGCTTAATAAATATTACAACATCTGAGGTTTCACGTCCTAAAACCACGATAAGATTATCGGAGGCACCGTAGTGGAGGGCTACATAAAGTTTGACCATCTGGTGTTCTTTATCCTGCACTGACACCGCGCAGTACACAGGCCTCTGCCATTTCGTCTCCATCAAGATGCGACTGCCGTGACTGGGATCGAAAACGCGACCGACGGGCCAGCAGCCGATTACCATAATCACTGAATCATTACGATGGACAAGCAATGAAATCGATCTTGAACGGTTTTTGTTGTGCCCGCCTGTAACTCCGCAAAATCTTTCCAAGGAATCGCCGCAACAACCTTCCGCTGCAACATTTGGGCAAGGTTGCGCTTTTTTTTTCACGTTCTTCGTGCATTTCCAAAATAAATCTTATAGTAGAATCCTTATAAGCGCGTATACCTACACACATGCACCATTCGCAACATGCGGCTCAGTCTTAGATTTCAAGCACAGTACACACACAATGTCAAAACTACGACCTCTAGACGGACGAGATAAAAGAGAATGCTTTGAAGTTCGCCGCAGCCACATGCAAACTTCACGAATGGTGAAATGATTGCGGTGGCCAAAAATTGGTACAGGAAGCATGGCTGGCAGTCACCTCTTTTATATACACCTTTGGGCAACTCTACAAAACGCTAGTGTTAGAGAACGCGGCAAAAAAAATGGCGCAGCAAAAGTGGTTTCTGGGAAAAGAATGCACAAGTTTACTGCGTGCACTCCTTTGGTAGGCCGACGTGGGGCCCAAAGAATGCGGTAATTTCGTTTCTGCTTGCTTGGCTGCTTTGTCGAGTGACAATTCCGTTCTTCTTTCTTTTTAACACGCACATACGCAACCTCCAGAGATAGTTGTAGCTCGTACGTAGAAATGCCCTGAGATAGTTCTTGATATTAAAACAAAAAAATGGAATAAAGTGAGTGGAGCATGGAATCAGAATACCCGGACGACTATTCGTTCGAAGCAGCGGCAACGGTCGATGAGGAAGCGTTGGGCGAGTCACGGCGTCCATTGTTGCCTAGAGATCTAGTAGACACATTATCCGGGATATGCTGCGGGTGCATTAATTACTTTGAGCAGCGCCCGCACGTTCGTCTATTGCCGAGCATTCAATTGAGGTGATGTGATGCGCTGATGCCGGGATTCTGCTTTCTAAAATGTGCAACAGCGAGATGTCAAAGATAGAGGAACAGTACAGCATTTATTTTGGTAGCAAATTAGTTTGTCATTGAACCACTGAATCTCTCAGCACCTGCAGTTTTTTTTCGCTTTATCCTGCGCAGGAGGTCCCTCTCTTCTGTGTGCATTTCTCACTGGTGAAGAGGCAGTAACTGCACCAACGGTTTCGACATGGTTCGGACACTATGGACACGTTCGTTTCGAAAGATACTAAGTAGGAATTTCACTAAAGGTATGGAATTTGCGGATAACGTAGAAGTGGACGTGCGTGGCAAAATGGCCACTTACCTTCCTCTATAATTGAATGGCCGGTAGTTTTTTTTTCAAGACTTCGTCATTTTTATGTATAAGTCCGCATTGTTGTACGTCCGTTTTGCAGCACCATGCTAAAGAAACCGCAGTTCCTAACCATGGCGTGAGTGTTATTCTTAACGTTAAGGGCTTCCCAGAGAGGTAACTTTCGAAGCGCGCCCTACAGACTGAGGACCGGTCTAGAGGTGAAGGATACTCAACATTTGCTCAAGGGCTAAGGCGTAGCCGGCACCTTACTTGTGCACCGATATCTACTTGTATATCATGTCAGTAAAAAGTAATAATACGCGCATTATACAAAAAAATGGTATTGTAGAAAACTCATTCAAAACGAGACAAAATTGCATGAAAGCATCGCTTTTTTTAATGTGGGACATGACAGCATGAAGTATTTTACGAAATTGTACATCCACGAATAACACTCAAGCGCAAATGCGTGATGTGACAGCTCCAAAAATTGCGCACTAATAGATGGGGTGATGAACAAGCACACATACGGGACAAAGACACGCGAAAGTTTTATCCCAATAGGATATAAAAATAGGTGTACGAAACAGATTCAGTCATTCAACATTAGCAAAAATTATGATTTTTCCGGGTAGTCTCAACCGATACACGAAAACCACGCACAGCACGGTTACATCACTTCTAATCGACGTTATAAACACATCAGTTGGGATGATTGCGCGTCGGCAAGCATTAGTATCCATGAAAGCCGTGAACACACACAAATAACGAGACGATTACACAGTGAGACAACTTCCTACAAAAAAATACTACCCTTGCTAGGCTCTGGTGAAGTAAGGCGATGCAAATACCGACTCCTGCAAGCTCATCCAGCAGTCAGGACTCCACTATGCAGCTAAGTGGAAGGAAGGCAACATAAACATTGTTGACACGATAAACACCTACCATGCGCCATTAACACCACGTTTTTGTTACGGCTACGTAAGGTGCTCGAAAGCCTCTTAAAGTTCTATATTCTCGGGCAGTCTGTGTACTTCCTACAAAGGGCACATACGCAAACTCTTGAGCCAATAAAATGCCATGGGCAACAACTAGCACGCAATCGTACAAGGAATGTGATGACACTGCCTCCGGTGACGACATACAGACATCATGAACTTTATTATAAACCTGAGCACCGACTGACCAATATTTGGTAGATCGACCTCTGGGGGGCTTTTCACTCCAACGTATCACAAGTATAAACTTGAGTAATGGTTTATTTTTTAATGTGGCGAAGCTAATGGTATACGCCTTGTGGCCAAACACACATATCTTTTTGCGATGCTTTGAGCGCCACGACGGTAAAAGAAATTCTGGACCATATCTGCAGACTGAAACCTGATGGGATGCGAAGCAGCAGCGGTGCGCACGGCGCTGACCAGGTTGAAACGGGCGTTGACGCGGGCTCTGAAAGAACGGTTTGAAGCGAAACTCGGTGTAGCGTTTACTCGAGTAAACGCTCTTTTGAAACGCAAAGACACGGTAGATGGGTTTGGTATTGTGCAAGTTTCATTGCAGATAAACGAGCCGAGAGATTAGACAGACTAACCCCCGCGTTCAGAAACGCTGCTTGACTTCAACTTCACTTGCCACAGACTTCAATGCAGCACGAGCACGTTGCGAACGTGCTGTCCTTAGGCGGTGCCAAGGCAACACAAACGCGCTACATTAGGCGGTTTGAAGTCAACTTCAAGTCGAGGACCTTTTCTGATTGCGGGGGTTAGTCACGTGCCCACAGCGCCCATACGGGCACAGCCTGCTGGCCATTTACAATGGCCGGCCACGCCCGTACGGTAGCCGCAGACCCGAAACTAAATAGGCCTAAAGTTTCAACTCGACGTGCGCTCGAGCATTGCGTGTGGTGGAAAGGGTGAAGTGAGGAGAAGTTTGTTGCAAGCCGGTGGAGGCGCTGGAAGCTACTGCAGGTGAGGAAGAGAGTAATGTCAACATGCAGCTGCAACTTGACCGAGTTGGCACCGCTCCAACACCTCTGGTGAGGGGGTTGTGCAGAAACACCGTGAGCGTTACGCAGGCTAGTCAAGGAGTGGCATCGCATCCAACAGCTATTGTCGCACTCTGCCACCACATGCTGCTGTTTACAAGCACACTTCTGAACTATTATGTGCTACTGTCAGTGCTTCTGATAGCGGCTAGACACCGTGGAGTATTACGAACAGTTTTTAGCGTTTGTGGCACCGCAGTCCTACGGAAAAAACCTAAGAAACTTGGTAAGATTAGGTCTAGCAACTTCTTGGTGTGCTATGCTGCTCCTGTGCCATCCAATTTTCATGGACCTGGAGATGTTAAAAACAACGAAAAAGAGTCAACTGCTAATTCGTAAAAACATCAAAAATGATAAGAAAAATAATGCCAGGAAAACCCGTCACAGGGCAATAGTACAAGGGTAAAAGAAAGAACGCAGACACAAACAGACACACACAAATAGAAGAAGACAGCAAGAACACGGCGTTTGTGCTGTCTTGACTCTTCTTTTGTGTGTCTACGTGCGTACATTATTTATGACAAATCTGTATTAACTAGTTGAACTTCCTGCCGTTCTAAGCACGATGCTGCCACTCCTCTCGTTCTCCCCCAAGAAACAAATATTCTACTTTACATTCGCAGACATTGAGCAGCTCGAGACAACTGACTTCATTACGTCCTGTAAATCCGAACATACACAGGTTTTCCAGAAACGTTGTAGGTCACGGAAACACGCTCAACGTTACGCGCACTGCGATGCGATGATTACGTCAGACATTTTTCGCGAGATCTCCTTGTATTGTTCCGGTGCTGCATTCCGACTTTACTTGATTCGTAAACATTTATAACACGACGCACACAACGACACAGTAACAGGAACCACATCTGAGCAAATCTGTCACACTTTGAGAGAGTTACATTGTGATAGATAACCCGCAAAAAAACTCTGACAATCAGAAATCTAGGCACGTTGTTGCATAGACTTATGCCACTACTCGAAGAAGTGGTACTTTTCACTACAGCAAACCGCATAGATACTGACAAAGAGGGTGAAGACAAGTAGGTTGACACACATGCTACATTCAGTAATACATTCATTCAGTGTTGTCGTCTATTTTTTTTTCATTTCTTCTTAATGGCGTAGAAAGAAAACTACATAAAAAGAGGATCGTAGTAGACATTTACTTTTTGTGTTGATATTAAAACTCCACGTGAACAATCTAAACGTTTTCGTGCATCAGAAATCTGGGCGAAAAATCCAGTGCATTATTATTTTTTTTCTTGAACCTAAAAACGAAATTCTCTGGAAGTATTTTTGAAGTCATATATGTTAACAGGGGCAAATAGTTAACGTGCGAACATTGAACATTAACATTGTGAGACGAGTTCATAGTGTAGTATCACAATTATTCCATAAAAACTACTGTGCGACATCACGTACTTTCAACAGGCATATATAAGGCACAGGTTTTCGCCAATTGGAAAAACAGAGTGCCCCGGTGTCTGAAAAATACCTATTCACAAGATATCAACCTTACTAATAAAAAACTAAAAGTTTCACAATTTCTTTTCGTTATCAGCACTGTGGAATAGGACGGGGTGTTTGAAGCATAAATGACGCAGTACATACACCTATAACACAAACTGCTACTTAGGAGTCAAGATACGATCATTCTGCACTTCGAGCTAATTAAACGGAATGTCTGCCTGCTCACTGGTAAAGTTTAGGGAACACGTGAAGCCACTTGAAAACGCATAGCGTGAATGTATATATGCCGATAGGTGGCGCGGTAATTGCACTCCGACGAAGCTCCAGCACTAAACGCAGTCGTAGAAGGGCAGTGGCCTAGTGATTCGTCGCCTCAACTTGGCCATGTTGTCTACGATGAGCTTGTTCTTTGGATCCAGAGAGAGGGCCACTTGGTAGTGTCGAAATGCAGCTGGGTAGTCTCTCTGGAAAATAACATGTAGCATAAAATTTCTGATAGAATAACCTGCACAATGAGCTCTGCATTTATAAGCAGTCACTTAAGCCCAAGTGTGGCAACTAAGTATTACGTGTTTCGGTGAAGGCAATAAATATTAACGCATGATGAAACCAGTTATTGCAATGCGTTGCTATATCTCGCAACAACAAAGCTAACCTCCAAGTGCCTGATCACCGCAAGGTTCAGATGAGCGTGAGCAAGATCAGGATCCAGACGAATGGCAACTTCATAGCTCTGAAACAGAAAACGAAATGGCACATTAAATATTTTATGTATTTTATGCATGTTATTGACACAAGAAACAGCAGATATTTGGTGTAGTAGAGTAGGCATTTCAAGCAGGGGTTTCTATAAGCATGCCTTATAAGTAGTGACTCAGCCACGGGAAAGACTTTATAAGCAATTTACAATCGTTTGACAAATATTTCTAAATTTCTTTGAAAAATATCCTGAGAAAACTTTATAATAGCATTTACATGCTTAACCACACAACATAAGTGCGTATAATAAACGGGGAGGGATATTGATTCTGCTGTTAAGGTGCGATACCAATAAATGTCTCCAATTAGGTAAGAAATTTATATTTACAAAAAATAAGTACATAAATAGTGATATATATATATATATATATATATATATATATATATATATATATATATATATATATATATATATATATATATATATATATATATATATATATATATTTACTCTCAAATCGCGTGCTGTATAGAACAGCTATTTTTGTTTTTTACATTAACTTATTCCGCATCATCATGCCAGAAAATTGATTAGCTCCATGTAAAATTAAGGTAAAGTGTAAAATATCAAATTATTGTAATACGTGCTCCTGGTACTATAACGTGCTTTTATATTACTTCAACTCAAAATGCTACTATCTAGGCACACCTAATCTACGGGAAATTATGTCCAAACAATTGCAATATTATGCGTGTTGGCATAATGTACAGACACGAAGTGAAGAACTAAAACAAAAGAGGGTGTTTATTTAGGCTTTCAGAACATCATTATTCTGCCCAAGCTATGTCATCGAGTTTTAAAAAATGGTTCATTACTCTGATAAAAGCGCGTGCCTTGTACGAACCTGTGCCGATGAGCTGAAGTCATTTAGGTCCTTCAGTATGTCACCGTGGTCGCTGTGTATTTTTGCACATAGGTGGTCGTCAACAGCGCACAACTTTAGAGCCTTTAATACGTATTCCAGTGCCTGAAAGATTAAGAAAGACTCACTAATCTATTGATCATATTTATAGTACAAGAACGCACAGCGGTTCATACAATCTTCAATTGTATTCAGGGCTACTGAGGGAACTCTCAGTGGGGACGCAGCAAGTGCCCCATAATTATGCAAATTCGTAACATCCCCTTGAGAGCTGAGGTAGTATAATGGCATATAAACCTTGTAGTCAGGAATATTAAAAAATGAATCACATTGATTCAAAGCAAAGTTCTGCAAGCGTGCTGTGAACAAGTAGCAGTAATAATTACCAGACGAAGAAAATGCGCAGCATGTTCGCTAATTATAGAAATGAATTTCAGCACCATTCACAGTTAGCCTATTTTGTATGCATTTAAAATATGAACCCAGTTCTTGTAGTGAAACGCGGTTAATACAGTAATATTCACAAGTTAAAGTAATTTGTAGTTCAGGCCCTTTATACGGTCTGTTCAACAGTACGGTAGCGGTAGAGCATCCCTACTGATTATATGATGTCATTCAATGTACCCAGTAGCCATCCACCCTTGTGTATTAGGCGGATCTGATAAACAATTATATCTTGATTATAAAGCTGGAAAAAACAAAAATTGGGAACCATTCAGCTTCACTTTTAACAGTTGAACGCAATAGCGATAATTTTTTATTAGTGCGCAATTCAAACCTTTAGTTTTGGAAATCTTTATAAGTTGTGTAGGAATCGAGACCGCCCTCCTACCTGGCGCCTCATTCCCCAGCTGCCGCACGCGCGCCACCAGCGTAGCCCGGGCGCGCATAAGCACCGGCATCCACTAAGATGGCTGCCAGGGCGCCTCTTGGTCTGAGCCAGTCAACCGTCGGCTTCTTCCCGCGCTGGCATGTCCGGGCACGCTACGCGGGCCTACGTCACAACGCAGTGCCATTTCCCATTGGGCGCGCGCGACATCCTCCTCTCCTGCGAGCTGTGTTGCGCCCAACGATTCGCTCGTCGCGGCAGATGCTCTCAGGCCTCCACGAGAGGTTTACGCGCTGCTTAGCAGGCGGCTTCTCGTTCGAGCGTTCGACTTAGGTCCTTGTGCGGGAGTCGTAGCGCCCTAGGCAAACGCACTTGCTCGGACTTGCGGAGTTTGCTATACGGCCTGCAAGCCAGTGAGTGTTGCACTGTGCTGCATCTTGGGTTAATAAACCCGTTGTTGTTGTTATCCTGCCTCGTACGTGGTTTCTGCGCCGTGCCGGAGAAAACGACGAACATCTTCGCACGCAGCGGCAGTGGAGGACGTCGCATCCCTACACGGTTGCGCATAGTAGGTAAGCCTTGTGCAAACCTATCTCCACAGTTGCTATGAACCCACAACATGGCCTTCAGAAAGCAGTAACATGAGTGCTTTTTGCAGTGGGTGACTGACTTCAAGCTATGAAGTCATTACGATAATATCATGTCCTGACGGCCAGTGGTGCTTGTACCACGCAATATTCTTGCAATAATTCATGCTCTATTATGAAGCATGTATGTGTGTTTGGTGAAGCGTGAAAGTTACTCTAACTGTATTTCCAAGAGGAGGAAGTTATTTCCACTGTATTCGCAAGCAGAAGCGTGGCTGTGTTTTTTTTTTTTTTTTTAAGAAGAAGCGTGGCTGTGTGGTAGAACACCCGCTTGCCACGTAAACAACCCGGGTTCGATCCCCACTCAGACCGAGAATTTTTAGTTAATCATTTCTTTTGCGTCTTTCTCGATTCTTCGGTCACATAAAGATCACGATTTTTCACTCACAACCAACGACACTGACACCAATGCGGACGCCACAATTTCCACGAAATCAGCTCTTTTATCTCGTTGAAACATGGCTGCTCCATACTAAAGGCTACGATTTATAAGCCCTTATACTCCTTGCTTTCTGAAGCAGATGTGAAATTAAAAACAAATTGTTCTATGTGTGCGCAAAATACTCTTTTCAGACGTCTAAAGTACATTTGGGAACTGTTAAACTCTTGCGAGAAATTAAGTTACTTGAGTCATAAGCAGTAAAGGTACGATTTACACAAGGACCGCAAGATTGCCCACACTATTATGTTATGCAATTCGTTAAACAGCTAAGGGGCAGTAATCAATCAGGCAAGCTAAAGGAGAAATAAATAACAGCAATTTTAAGTTGACGCAGGCAGCAAATAGAGCAACCAGCGACTCATTTTCTATGCAGAGTCAAATACATCGTTTGCACACAGAATAAGTGATTGATCGACTTGACGAAATGCAACAAGTACCTCGACTGTTTGGTTGATGTGGTGGTATAACAGGGCAGCCGTGTGCAAGGCACCTCTGTCAGTGCTGTTGTGGTCGATCACGTCGAGCAGAAGGTCCTCAGCAGCTCGAAAACTTCGAAGTTCAATTAGGAGCTGAGCCTGAAAATGGAGTTGAAACGAAACACTGTATGCTGCTTTCTACAATACCTTAAATCCAGAACAGTATTGATTGAATGCTTTCACCTAACAAAGCAGGAATACAACCCCGTTTACTTAGAGAAAAAAAGAAATTTGGCTCTATAGATTCAGCAGTGCCTACACAATATACAGTCACGCAACTTCTGCTCCCATTTGACGTCTCTCAATATATCTTTAAAAATACGTTAGCGTCAACCCCAACACTCTGAAAATTATGCCTCTTCTTTGACACTCTCTTGACTTTTCTTCTATATTAGAATGAATGTGCGATTATTTTCTCGTAACATTATTCTTGCGAGTATGTCAGCTGATTGAAAAGCACGCATACGAGTCTTGTACTCTTATAACTACTTAGCTGGTAATACGTAAGCAGCTTTCCGAGACGTACTTTTGCATAAATTTTGCGGTAATAACCTAATAATTTTATTTGTATGTATAATGCTGGAGTCATAAAAATTGAACGTTAAACCACTTCACACAAAAGACATTTATTATTGTAAAATACTGTCCTTGTCTGGTTATATTAGGCTTTATTATACTATTTGTGTTTAGTTTGTCAATGAGGGGCGTACTCACGCGGTGGCACAGCAGGCCCGTGCCCCGTCTCCTACCAGAATTGTTTTTCGCCATGGCACAGAGAGCAAAAATGACCATTTCAAGGATGCGCCCACCCCAAAATCGAAGAAGTGCCCCACCCCCCCTCCGAAAAAAAAATTTCTGCCTACGTGCCTGTTTTCAGCAAGTGCTTCATAGCTTCTTTTTAATGAGGGACAACCAAACTACAGTGCATATAAAAACCGCTGCCAAATTTTTTTATACCGTGCATTCTGCGTAATGGTAAATAGCATAAAATATGGACAAACAATTTTATCGAAGCCAAGAAGTAATAAAAAATATAGCGCGAATTGTCTCTCGTGATTTGTTCGAACTTTCTCTCACGTGAAAAGAAGCAGTCCGCACTGTCCAAGAGTGCCAACAGACCAGCTATTACAAATTATTACTCCCTAACGAACATTTCTGTTCGTCATTTCCTACTCACATAGTGAACCTTGCTGTCGCGGTGGTCCGGGAAACGCTTATTTATATCCTTGAACAGCTCTCTTGCTTCATCCAGTCGCCCAGCGCTGACGTAGAAGACAGCGAGGTTGTCCATCACCAGTGGATCTGGCTCAGCAGCAAGGGCTCTGTCCGTCATAAACCAAACTTCATCATGGACAGTGAATTTGAGAGAAATCAACTAGTATTTCTAATTCACGTGTTGCATAAACGGTGTTAGTTTAACAGCAACGTGTGTTTCTTCAGGCTGCTTCTGATGGATTCAGCTGCTTGTTGTTTGTTTTAAGAGCATCAGTCGCAAAATTGTCATGCATAGTCATTCATTACACAGATTACAAACAACGCTAAGAAGGTGTGCCACAAAATGATTTTGTAGGAAGTCTAGGCTAACAAGAAAAGTGTGTTAAAAAGGTTGGAAAATTCACTTTCTGATATCTGAGACGTCATATGATGTAGGATGTCTCTCCGCAAGATCTTACATTCAAATGCACACCTTGAACACACAACGGTGTTACTCCACTAAGTACAACTGAGGCGATCTTTCGAACGATAGCGCCACAGCTCTGCCTCACTAATGCGTCCACTGCTATCTGAAAGGCTTACACGAATTAGGGAGGCTGAAACGCATTTTAGGTTTATGCTCACTTCTTTTAAAGTCCTCCCTATTGTGACTTCTCCTGTCGGATTGAACAGGTGAGAAACTAATTATTTGTGGCATCGTACATGGTCTTGGCGGATTTAGGATTACCTAATGTGGACATGCTGTAAAAGAAAGGGTGGGTAAATGGAATCAAATTGACATATTCTTTCTTTAGGTCGCCTCTTATGTCATCGCGGCGCAGCATTGTCACAACACCACGGAGGTTCGTTGGTTAACTTTGTTCTAAGGAGGATGGTCGGCTGTAGGTATAACCTCGTAGCTAACCTCTTGTAGAGGCTTTCGGCCTGCATGTTTAGATTCATGCTCCGAAGGCTCTTAGCTGCGTTCAGAAGTGCCACGGTGTGGTTTTCTTGAATGTCGAGAGCATGATGATACTGTGCCATGGCCTCTTCAGCGCGGCCTGTAAAGAAAAGAGCACATGCTTACCTGAATAAGATCATTGAAAAGCAGAAAATGCCAACAAGTAATCTAGGTTGAATTAGAGATGAAAAATGATGGAAAAGGGTTGTCATTGGAGTTGAACTACACCCGTTGCCGTACTAGTGACATTCTTAGTTCAACCGTTTCACGCTTCGTCTTTTGCAGAATTTTCGCAGTATTCAAATTTTAAAGTACCTGTTTTTTTTTTGTGTAGACAATCATGCTAGGCAGCCACACCTCATAACGCTTAATTATTTACCCATCCTTGCAACATATCTTGTTTATATTGTTGATAACTTCAGAAGTCATGCAAGATAACGATGTAATCTCTTAAAATTGTACAGCGAAACATATCCAGTCATTTCATTACGCTCGACATAATGGCTATACTTTGAGACCAGAGGTCGGGAAACTTATAAGTTGCAGTAGCGGTTTTTAGGGCTATAGCTGATTTGAATAACATATAGTTTATTAAACAGGTGACAAGTTACTTAGCTGCCGGAAAGTACATATCTTGTCACTACGTGGCACGACTTGAGCCTAATATAGAGGAGTAGAAGTTACTCTAAAGACGGCCTCACCCTGTGACTGAAGGAATGTGCCGTAGTTATTCCGGGCGTCGGCATTTCTGTCATCGCTCTTTAACGCCATCTCGTGCAGCCTCTCGGCTTCAGCTAGGTCACCTCTGTCAGCCGCGAGGACAGCAAGCGACGAGTAGGCCTCGCAGAAATCGGGGTCAAGCTCCACCGCACGCTCCAGCAGGGCTCTTGCGACATCTTTTTGGCCTTGCTTACTGTACGGGAAAAACAAAGGATATTTATTTTTGTTATTCATGGGCAAACTGTTTACTGCAGGATAGATTGATTTCTGGGAATCAATGAGCGAAAGATTACCCTGGAAGCATGTACAGAAGATGAGAGGTCGAGCATATGCTGAAGTGCGAGGCGTGGTCATGACAACAGACAAAATAACAAACGATAGGCACAGTTGGGTTGGTAAGGCTTTTATTACGACCCTACCAATGCATTACCAATATGCGTTGAAAGAGTCTGTTTTGTTTTTTCTCGGTTTTCTTTCTCGTGATTGTGGTTCACTGCAGCTTGGCTGTGCTAACTGTACTGCTTAACTGCCTCAAAAGTAGGGAAACCCTATGTACCTGTAGATATTGGCCAGGTTGAAATGAGCTCCTGGGTGGTTTGGGTTGACGTGCAAGGCGTATCGAAAGTGATGTTCAGATTCTTTCGCCGATGTCAGCACCGTGCCCAAGTTATTGTGAGCGCTGGCATGATCTGGCCACAACCTGGGGTGCGAAAAGCAGAAGGAATAAATCAAATATCACCCTGTTTTACTACGCCCAATTTTCCGCTGCAATAAACACTTAACGCCATCACCAGCGCAAGCGATGGCCTCATCAATCATTATAAGAATAAACCTTTTCTTAAATTCTTTTCATCTCAACCTGCTTACGTAATGCGGTCCTGTCAAAGAATAGTGGCCAGACACCATTTTGTTAAAAGTAAAGTTTAAAAGACAAGGATTAAGGGCTGTTTGGCCGGCGTATCACCTTAGAAATCCCGTGCTGTACTGTTTGAAAATCTCGATGCCTCGTTTAAGGACTCGAATGGTCTTATTTGAGTGCCCATGTAACGGTGGTAGCTTTTCGCTGAATGTCACTTTGTTCTGCTGACCAGCGTAGCTTAAAAATACTTCTAAGTTGAAAAACGAATAAATAATAAACAAAGCGTCAAGACAAGAATACCCTTAATTAGGAGCGTCGAATAAATATTGGCCCCGTATCTGCATGTTAATCTGCAAATGTTGTCGAAAGACGATAGTCTTGCGTCTGGAAAGATTGAACAAAACGTTTATTTGATGTTTTGCGCAAGAAAATTGGAGAATGGTATTCTGGAAGCGCTGCGCTAGAGTGCCTCGAGCACGCAGCACAGGCGAACGAGCGCACGAAGACACGTCACACCTGAGACATAAGCGCTATCTGGCAGTTATATTGGAAAACAAAATGCATGGCTCTTAGATGGGTGTGCACGCCCGTCTTAGAGGTGGTAAGGTGTAGAACGCAAGGTGACGGATAGGTGGCACTACCGTGTCGTCTTAGCAAAGCGTTGAAAACACATCCCTTTTCATGCAAGCGTTGCATGGTCAGCGCCGAATGATAAACGCTAGCGCTACAAGTATGAACGGTGAGCCTTGAGCAACATGGATGGGCGCTGCGGATGAGGTCGGCCATTTAGGGTATCCGCTGGTGCCGTGTCTGGTACCGTTAGGAATGGACGAACGACAAATAGACAGACCAAAATTTTTGCATCGAAGGTCCCCAAGAAAGACTTTCGTCTTTAAAACTACAACAACAAAGAACTCACTCGATTGCTAGCCTGTAGTGTTTGATGGCCAAGTCCGAGTTTCCTGTGTCCTTCTGCAAATTAGCGTAATTGTAATGCATCTTTGCGTTTCCCGGAAGGTCTCTTATACCAGATCTGGAATAAACAAAATGTCTTGTTCACATAATTTACACATATTGAACACAAACACAAAAAAGACAGTAAATAGACTCACATTCAGCATATGACTAACAGGGAATGTAGAAGTAACTTGAACTTCACGCGAAAACAGTATGAATTTCACCCACTCAAACAGGGCTTTCCTGGATGTCCAAACGCCGTTCCGGTTCCAGGTGCGTGCCGCGAAGAGCACCACTAGAATGAAGCAGAGGCTCGTGGGGCACCACCGGAGCACTCTAGAGCACCACGTGTGGAGGCGGGACATCCCTTCAGCCACCAGCAGCGTGACGCCTATGCTGCAATAGGAAGAAATCCACTGCAGCAAGGTTTGCAGCATCTTATATTTAGTTGGAAGATCAAACAAAAAACCTTGAATTTGCTACGGTGAAGAAATAAAGGCTGAAATTTTTGTCAGTGATGTGCATTTCACAAGATGAGAAACGCGTGTCTCTGAAAGGCTGTTGATTGATTGGCGAGCCAAGTGCGACGTAAAACGTTAAAGGATACACAGCGTTTTTCGCGAAGAAAGAAGTGTGGTTGAAGCCACGAACTAAAGGAATCACTGCGATGCAAAGCAGTCAGTACAGATGCGCGTACATTACCTAGTTTGTATCTGAGGCAAATGAAGGTTTTGAAGTCTGAACATTTAGTTCGCTATATGTATCGCGTGCTTGACATACACGGATGTATGTACAATATAGTACATACTATACTCATGAAACTCGCATGGTATATTCAATACATGACCTGTCATTTACGTGCATCATCCACTCCTGTCACGCTGTACCAATATTGGTATATATACAGCAAGTATAAAAGTAGAAAGCTCACCAAAAAAGAGTCGTGTATATAATTTCATATATGACGCGCGTTTCATAACCTATATATGTTTGCCCTCGTCATTTATGTTCATCAGCCACGTCTATTGCTATCGATGTTTGTGCATATGAACCTAGTGAACCGGTCGTGAGAGCACCCTGAGCGTGGCATTTTAATGATGCCGTACAAGACATGAATATCATTATTTTCTTGTGACCACCTGTCAGTTACGTTCGTTTCAACGTCACGTCTCGTAATACAAGTTTTGGTGTATCTCAGTGTAGCTTTTCGTTTGCCAGATTGTTTGCCACCCAAATCTACGCACACAGCCCCTCTGCACTTTCGGCTCCATCAAAAATGCAGCCGCCACATCCGGAATTACATCCTGCGACCTCACGTAACGGTGCTTAAAAACCTGACTACAATCAGAACATAAAGTAACCGATAGTAGCGTGACATGTCTGTCTGGCATGTTTAGGCATACTTAGTACTACCAGTGAAAATATAGGATCTCTGGCAAAATTTGGCATTACGAGCATAACTTAGCTAGTTCGAAAAGTAGCTCCACTGATAGTTCTAGCCTTTCACCACTAGTTCAAGGTTGGAACGTTTTTTTAGAAGGGCGTAATTTGCACAGTTCAATTCATACTAAAAACTTGCTTTTCAGATATCATATTTGATCGAATCACTCCGTCTTAGGAACACCACTCGATTTCGGCTAACAAAGGTACACATGCAACCACTGTAATTTGCACTGTTAATGGTATTACCTAGGAATGTAGAGGACTCTCTCAGCTACAACGAAGCCAACGGTCACGAATAAGTTGGATGCCGGAAGGAATGGCAGCACTGTCAGGAACAGGGGCACCAGTAGTCTTAATGAATGGCCGCGCAGCCGCTCATTATTGTTGTAGCAACACAGTTGTTCTCTTGATCCACCGGCAGGCTACATGCGTCACATGGAATAACAATCACTTCAAACTCTCCACCTATCTTAGTATACAGCTATCAATAACAATTTCGTGCAGCGCATATGATTACAGAACGTTTCTCCCGAAGACACACATGCAAGCACACAAATACACTCATGCGCATGTGCACAAATGTTAAAGGTAATACTTGAAGTGGCTGCAAGTTGAACTTCTTTGTAAGGACTCATAATGAAGGAGGTAACGCATGCAGAATGGAACGCAACAGAAGGAACCCAGACGGGGTTTGTGTTGTATTCATCCCTTTATTTGTGTTTGTGTTTGCACCCCCTGCCTTCATGATTACTTTCGCTTTTAAACTTTCCTTCTGTCTCAGGTAGTAATTGTGTGGTGCTTGCGTCTATTTGATGATGTGTAAGCACGTTATAAGTCTTCAATGATGAAGCTTTATTAGGTCATATCGAGAGTTTGGACTGTTACTACAAGAAAGCCCAATATATAATTTTTTGAACAAACGTATGAAGTTGGCTAGTTGAATGTTGTCTATGGCAGAGGGCATAAAATAGTGGAGAACACAAGGACACGAATTTCGCAACAATATAAATGCGTGTCTATAGTCATTCATGTTTATTAATTTATGTCTGTAAAGACAGAACAGTGAACCGCGTCTGAACGGGCTATTGAGACTACTCGTCCCGTCACAGAGGAACTCGTTCTCCGGTTTTGATAGATAATCCAGCTGATAGACAATATAACTCGCGTCCTTGTGAAAGGACAAGTATCGTATAGCCATCTGCAAATAAATATAGCAATGTCAAGCTTCCTTAGAAAGCAACATACGAAAAAAGTTGCGCAAGTAAGTTTAGGCGTCATCGCCCTCAGATGTGAGGAGAATAAAAATACTGGTCCCCTCGACTTCTTACAAGTTGGCTACAAGACCAAACACAAGTTGACCTCGTGATGCTAATTAATTCTAAATTTCTCAGAAATTGACGCCATATAGTGCTTTCTAGAATCGAAATTTGATCGTCTTCGAAACCAACACAATATTTTTTGTGGCGGAAATATACCATTTTATGTCCATGCATGATCAACACAAACAATTGCATTTTAGTATCTCCCTTCCTCAAAAAAATGGCATAAATGAAATTAAAGTAAATGATCATTGTCCCAGTTTTAGGCAATGCGCGCAGGATGAGAATGCCGAAACATTATGTGAACTCACGCTGCTTTTTATTTTTATTGTCGTCAAAGCCCGCCAGCCGAGAGTCAATAGCGAAGCGAGTAACGCCAGTGTAGCCAGATTCCTGCAGTCACTCGGTGACGTCACCAGAGGTATACTGCCCATCTGCCAATCGTATGACAGGGTGTGTGGACACAGCACTAGCCAGGCGTTGAAGGCACACAGGTAGCTGTAAGTCAGCAGCCTGTCATAAAGGAAAGATAGGAATCAGAATGGGCGACGTACAATGCGCATTTGCAAAGCTTATTTTAAAATCAACGTCGTCGTCCACAATTGTTTACGCAGTGCTGCACACCTGCTCTGTCCTCGTTCTGAAGTGAAGAGAAGTTGTTAGCATGTGCTCAATTTTTTTTTGTTTATGTGCCAATGATTGGGCAACAATTTGTGATTGAATATTGGTTCCCGCAGTTAGTAGTGACGAAACACTAGTATTTTTACAACTCAAAACACTATACACAGACATATACGTTAGATAAATAATAAAAGCTGCAGCATAATTAACATTGTTTTCTGAGGAGTTAGGATTCATTCGGAACTGTGTAGTTATCACATAAACATGCATAAATATTATGTACAGCATTTTCTTCACGTTTTTCAATGCCTGGTTTCGTTTGTTCGCCCTTCTTGAGCAACTTTTTCTCACTGTTTTTTTATTGTGAAACTTCATGTTCGATATAGCGGAACGAACAATGAACCGACAAAACATTATTCAACCTGTGCAGTAATTTAAAAGGCTGATCTTATTCTTATGTTGCTCTTCTCTGTAATTTCGAAATAGCCACTTATACCAAGTAGTTCAACACCTGCATTTCAAGATCTCAGCTTTATCTGTGTGACACGCCAGTTGTCAAGGTGTTCTCAGTGTTTGAGATAACTATACGGGACTTCAAAATGAATACGAAGGAAACATCTTAATAATTTAGTTTTCAACTATCTACAATAATGTAATCTTGTTCTATTCTAGGTTGTACAAGCAACCGCTTGCCCCTATAAAGACCACCTATCTCAATTATTCTGCTAAGCGAAGCTGATTCAATGGACCTTTTTAGGGGCAAAACTCCTTATAGCGGCAACCGTTCGTCCCCCGTAGTATACAACAAGTATAACATATTGACCTCCAAGGTGGTGCCGGTGAGAGACTTCTTCTGTGCGTTGTTGCACAATGAAAAATAGTGCTCAATGTACATGTCAATGGCTGCTAATGGGGAATGAGAGACAGGAGCATTCGGCTTTTAGTTAACACGCAGGCTGCGATCCCCATTAGCAGCCATTGGCATGTACATTGAGCACTATCTGACAAGAAAGGTTGCTACGTTATACTCGCTGGGTGTGACCTCCTTAGCTTTAGAAAGGTTTAGCGAGCGTTGAGCCACAGTGCCATGAATACAATGGACTTGTGTATACCATGAATGAACTCGATGTGGTTAAAATGGGAAGTAGATACGAAGCGCAAGCCGTAAGAATGTAAAAGCCGAATTCTCCGCCTCTCATTTCCCATTAGCAGCCATTGGCATGTACATTGAGCAATATCTGACTGAAAAAGTTTGCTACGCCATACTCGCTGGGCGTAACCTCCTTGGTTTTCGAAAGGTTTAGCGAGCGTTCGGCCGCAGTGCCATGAATACAGTGAACTAGTATATACCATGACCTCGAAGTGGTTAAAAGTGGGAAGTGGACCCGAAGCGCAAGCCATAAGAAAATGTGCGTGTGCCACCTCTCGTTTAGTCCTTGGAATGTCCGCTGGGTGGCGGTGCTTCTATATGGGGAATATATGATGAAAAGATGCGAGACGGTGGTACTTGGAGTGTTGAATAGATGGACGAACGGACACATAGACAGATGCATGGATGGACGCATGGACGAACGCAGGGACGGACGCATGAACAGACGCACGCACGGACGGGCTGATGGACGCATGGACGGTCACACAGACGGACGCATGGACGGACGGAAGCAAGAACGAATGGACGGACGAATTCTTCGCCCCACTCTCCATCATTCACTCCGTGGATATGCTGCCATTTTTTTTTTCATAATTGTAAAGCAAGCCTTCCTGCTATGTAGCCAGTTAATGCTGATTAGGCAGTTACTACAAAGAGGTTGTTCGTGCACAGTTTATTTGCACTAGGACATAAAAAATGTAGGCTCTCCTCCCTTGACATAAACAGGCATAACAGACAAGCCGCCGTGCGTGCAACTAGGAGCTTGTCTCGACTTGAAACTTAGCAGGTGCTGCCATTAGTTCAGGGAATGTAAATGCGGAGAAGTGCACTTACTGATTAATAAAGGGGGTATAATAGCTAGAAGCCATTACTGCATTTTCAATTAGCCTAATGATATAAAATAGTGTATAAATACCACTAGTGCTATTTGAAAGAAATGGTCACCTGGTTGCACTCGCCGACGAGAAGGACGCAGGGTTGTCCATCTCTGAGAATTCGGGTAAACTTCCTTGCAAAATACATAGCCTGAAGCACAGAAGCAATATCGTCTGTACAGGGAAGCAAAACACAAGATATTAGCCCAATATAAGTTATATTAAAGTTTTTTTACTTTAGTTTCTGCCAGTGATTACATCGAGGACCTCAATAATTTTGCCGTTTCATGCAAGAAAACGATTGCCATCCACCGACTAAACAGTAGCACGAAGCAAAGGATTAAACAAATAGATGCTTCTCACATTGAAAGCTTAGGCTGTTGAAGATTGTGGCATTTGAAGGATTAATTGGAGGGGCGGCACGTTGGTGAGTCGAACACTATTCGCTCTGAAAACCTGAATTATATTGCAGAAACTAAAGCTACGTTTATTTTGAGAAGCCTTCATGATATCTTTTGAAATACAAAACAACATTCCTTTATTTTGTTTGCTGGCACTTCACTCGTATTTTTGTTGTGACAGCATTGCACTTTACGGCGCAGCACATGTATAGCAATCACTGTTATTGTCATTATTTTTGTCGCTTCGTTTATCTACATCTTTGTCAATTTTTCAGCATTAGCAAATTCTCATTTTTGTTTTTTGGAAACAATGTATTACACCGACACCGACACTGGAGTAAATGCGAAACGATTTCGTTCACACTGTGGCCTTATTAGAACGCGAGAAAGCACAGAAAAATATGGCGAGAGAGGATCGGAGGCGAGACCGTTGCTCCATGCTAGGATTGTGATATCGCCGTGCAATTCTTACACTTTTCCGGAAGTGACTATGCCTCACTCGCACGTACTGGACATACAATAAATAAAGCAAGATACAGAACAAGTAGTGTCATTCCACGCCAACTGTCCCCACCAGAGCACTCGATAAAAATTTATTTCTACGAAATAGTTTGACAAAATTACACACATATGGACAATAGTTTCAAAGTAATTTTTCGAGATATTTTGAGAGGCAAAAACTTTTCCCGCCCGTGACCACCCTTTACAATTCACGAAATGATGGAAAACAGGTACGAAAGAAATTTCCGTTATTTGATTGTTTCGCGCATTATTTCAATACTTGCTTTTTTACGTTTCTACAGCAACATGCTGGTACTATTAAACAGTTCCTTATCATTGCTTAAAAATTTGCACTCTTCAGAGTGTACCAAAAAATAAGCAAATTGTAGTGTTTCGAGAATTTTGCTGCAAAACACGACCCTTATTAGAATGCGTAAATTACTTTTTTTAGCTCCAGGTAAAATTTATTATGTACATATACGTTTGTTTTGTCGGATTGTGACACGTAGACTCTATAATAAATCTCTAAACTTGGCGAAAACGCCACTTCAGTCTAATTTGTGACGTCTGTAGCACCCTAAGGTGGTAATCGTAGCCATTTTGTTCACAAAAGTATAATCTAAGCCATTTTTATTTAGTGAAAGAAACATTTTTGAAGTTTATTCAACCATCATTACCAGTGAGGTTATATTAAACAGAGGTAAGGATATAAAAATGCGAAGGAACTGCACGTCACTACGCTCCCAATGATGAATTGCGTTACTTACTCCATTAGCACAAAGCACAGGCGGCGGCTGACGACTACGCCATATAAGAATCTGATATTATCTCATGATAGCTGTAAGTCAGTGCATGTTACCAGACTGACGATTCCTACTTTAATCAATATCTGTTGCCAGCAGCCACCCAAACAAGCTGAGAAAAAGCAGCTTAGCATACTCTGTCGCGACATATGGACGCCATGCGGTATAGGCGCGAATGCGCAGGACGTCGTCACATCGTGCGCCGTTTGCGGAATACACAGGTGAATTTTGTGTGGATCAGCTTGTGCGATCGTGCGAAGGGGTCGTGAGCGCGGTTATTTACTACGATCATGCCCCTTCGCACGATCTATATGAACGTTGCGACATCTTTTTTTTTTTTTACGTCAATGGAGTCTCATAGCCACATGCAATAAATGCAACGCGTTTCATTATTTGGAGTGTAGTGACGTAAAATCATTTGCATTGTTATATCTTTACCACAATATGTGGTATACAAAATAGAGTACTAATAAGCTGAACATTAAAGCATGTTTTGCAAGTGCACTACCACTTAATTATGCGGCGAATTCAGTTGGTTTGTATTGCCCCCAAAACAATACAATGGAATAACGCGTATAAACTTCAAAAATGTATTTCTCTACTAATACGAAAAATGACTTCGAATACACTTTTTGTGAACAAAGTTGCTATGATCATCAATCTTATTCATTTTTCACCAGACTTTTTTGTGGAGCACTTAAGAGTACTACAGACGTCTCAACTTAGACCAAACGGGCGTTTTTGCCAAGTTCAAAGTTTTATTTTCGGTGCTATGTGCCACACACTGGCAAAACAAAAATATTTCTACACAGTAAATATTACGCAGAGTTTTATGATAATGATTTATTCTTTCTATTGAAGGTTTTTATTGTAGCGAAGTTCTGCGAAAACACAACAATTTGCTTAGTTTTGTGTGCGCTTTGAAGATTTTGAAGCTATGATGAGTAACTGTCTTATGTAATACGAGCACGTTCCTCAAAAAACGCCCAAAAGCAAGTATTGAAATAATGTGCGAAACAGTGAATTTATAGGAATTTTTTTTTATTCCTAGTTTTCCGCCATTTCTTGAACTTCAAATGGCGGCCACGGACGCAAAAATGTTTTGACGCTGCAAATACCTTGGAAAAATTTCTTAGGGTTAATGCATATATTTGTGTAATTTTCTCAAACTATTTGACATAAAGTTATTGTTGGTGAAGGCACGGTTGGGATAGTTGGCATGGAATTACCCGATATAAGTAAGCGCGGAGGCGTACTCATTGAGAGAAGCCTGACGAAAACAGTATAAAGACTGTTAAAGTTTGTTCTATCACTCCTGCGCAGCGTGGCAACGCTATTGTTCTGGTCCAAGGCAGACTTATTGGCACCAAACTGCGCTGTTTATCAATCGCCGTTCTTTCCTTTATAAAAGCCTGTAGCCCGCCTACGCGATAAAAAATCCACACGCACACTGTGACGGGCCCTATTCATTATGTACTTCACCGCTGAGTGGCATTTGTTGAGAAAATAGGCGACCAGTTAAGCGTCGACCTGTGTAGTACAGTGGCAACAGTTTTTCGCTCCTGAAACGAAAGGTCCGTGTCGCCCGAAGTGGTCACATTTCAATGCAGGTGAAATGCCAGGCGCCTGTGTAGGTAACTGTGTGATGTCAGTTACAAGGAAACGAACACCACATCATCAAAACTTTAAGAGCTCAACGTGTCTCATATCCATGGCGCGGTTCCAGCTCGTAAACGTCCACATACTATACCCTTAGTGGGCAGAGAGCTGTGAGAATGAGAAGTCTAGATGTGCTAGAATAAATTGTCGGTTTTGTCAATATGTATGTGGATGTGGGAGAGTTTACAAGTTCTCAACACGCCGAAAAGATCTCCTGTTAAATACTAACCATAGCCCCAATGGTTGCTTCAAATAATTTTTTACTTTCATAATACCAACATTACCAATGGAATAAGACGTGTAATGTAGTAAGTTTCCTGCCTATACAGCACGACACTATCAGTGATTTTAAATGCGAAGCATTTCTTAGTGAACTTCGGCGACTTTCAGCGTATCTATCTATCTATCTATCTATCTATCTATCTATCTATCTAACTAACTAACTAACTATCCGCCACGAATTTTGGTTCTCCTGGCTGTTCTGATAATGGTATCGATACCAAACTGGGTATGGCATAACATGGCTGTATGACGAGCATACTTGACTTGTCACAACATGAAAATCATGACATGTAGGTCATGAAAATCATGACTCACATTACGTGGTCCTTACTCTTGCAGTGATTTCGTTCCCATGACTTGTTGCAAAACTGTTATGGCATGACATGTTTGCATGGCAAACACAAGCGACAGACCCTAGCATGAAACTCATGGCATGTGTGTCATGTAACATCATGGCTACGTTCCACGCTCACGTTGCGCTCACGGCTAATTCGCTAGCGTCACATATACCAAATTTTGTATTACGGTATGTGTATAAATGACAAATGCATGTGACTGGTGCAAACACGATAAACATGAGATGCGTGTCATGTAACAACATGACTACATAGCATGCTCATGATGCACTCGCGGCCGTTTCGCTAGCTTCACATGTACCAAACTCGGTATTACGCGACGCCAATCGATGACGAAAATATGTGACTGGTGCAAATATGATAACCTTGAGATGCGTGTCATGTGAGAACATTACTACACGTCATGTGAGAACATGACTACGCCACTACATTTTGACGTGACGCCGTGCGCGTGCTCGCCGGCGTTCATTTCGTCGCGTCACGCCAGCGTTGCGACGCCAGGCGCTGGTCCTGCCATACACTAGCAGGCGCCGCCGCACTGCGTTGCTTTGACGCATGCTCATTTCAGTGCGTCCGGCGTCCCTCTGTCACAGAAAGAGGTAGACGCAGTGCAGTCTAGGTAAGCTTTGACGCGAAATACAGCATGTCGCATTTCGCACTGGTTGCCGTTGGGCCGCGCCGACAGACGCTGGTCACGCCTGCCGCGCCTGGAGTCAGACTATAGACTGCTCGCGTTTTGCTAACGAAGCGTCACTGTGCCCAGCGTGCGCATGCGCGTGCGTCAACGCTACATTGGAGTATATTGGGCCCTTCACGATGCGTTCGTGGCCATTTTGCTAGCTCCACATGTAGCAAAGTTGGTTTTACGTGACGTCCACGTATGACGAAAATATACGACTGGTGCAAGCATGATAACCCTGAAACGAGTGTAGTCTAAGAACAAGACAACAAACCACGATTATAGCGTGCTCGCGTCCGTTTCGCTAGCTCCACATACACTAACTTTAGTATCACGTGATGTGAATAGATGACGAAAGTAAACAACACATCGAAACTTAATAATCAAGACACGGAAGTCATGTACGTCATATTTCCCTCCGCTTTTTAACGTTGTGCTGATTTTAAAGTGACATATAACTGTTTTTCATTCGTGCTTCACATATCATCGATTGCAACTGTGCGTGGGATCTGCTAAAATTTTTTCATTTCGAAACAATATGAAAGTTAGATAGGGCCAAATTTCTATAGGACTGAGTTGCCGCCAATAGACGTACCTCTTGGTGAGCTTCCTGTCGATTCAGCAATTGAACTGCACCTAAGTGCTTTCCTGCTTGAAAATTCGGCAAGGCCTTTTAATAAATTACAACCTCGGGGCCCGCAATATGAACTTGTAAAGCAACATTGCCTCTTCATGGTCGTCATCCTTTTTCTCTTCTTCAAATCTGCATTGTAGAGTGCGTGGTACAGTGATAGTCATTTGCTTATGACCCATATTACGGCTCCAAGCACACCAGTCCTTGCACGAACTAGACATACGCAGAGGTATACGGGTATATATGCTTCTCTTGCCATATAAACCACAGCACTTCGTTGGATATGTCAGTGGCAAATATACATAAAACATTTCGAGTTTTCAAGTGTAAGAGAAGAAAGCACAATGCGCCTTGAGTAAACACTTCAATTTTTTAGCAAGTTTGAGCATTACTACATGAATACAGATGTCCAGATAACTATGTTTAGAAGTCTTATACAGCGCTCCCTTTAACGCAGGCAAGTGTGAAGCAAGTGATCACTTACCAGTGCCGTCAGCTTCACAAGCTCACAATCCGTGATGCATCGGTGGGCAATGTCTCGTATACAGTACCTGCAGACTGGCCTGAAAGTTAGAGACGCTAACTTTTTAATGTGTTTAAAGCTGTCATTGAAAATTTCGTGCGCAGATCTCTTGCACTTTTTCAAAGACATGCTCAATGACGCTCGTATATTGAAATTGAGCAACAATGTTTGAGATCGCAAGATCTACTTTCCAGAGAGAACCATGGCTGGCCTTGAAGTCGAGGGTATGACGGAAGCCCATCCGGTCAGCATGAAACATTAGGCTAATGTTTGTCAACCAGAAGTCCAGACGTAACCCCCACATGTTGTTGTGGCCCAGTAAAAGGGCTGCAACAACACAAGGGTTAACACTTGCTGCCCGAGGATATGGCTACCGCGGCTCGAAAGCGGTGCTAAAAGCCTTTTTTAAACTTTCTGATAAATCAGAATCAAACGGCGCATCTGTCAGGACCAGCTGGGATCGACCTCCTCACCTTGTTCCATCTTGTTTTGACGTTCAGAACGCTGTCTGATGCACTGTTTGATTTAATGCCGAACAGCAAGTTCACTGTGGCATGCCAATGAATTTATATGAAGGTTGATGCTAAACTCTTTTATTCCTAAACATTTGTTTGTTTGTTTTCTCGAAATGTAGAAGCGAGCTCACAAAGCTTTATTGAATGCACGAGTTTGTGAAGTAGCGGTGAACCATGCGTGGTGATTGTCGAGAAGGTTTGGAAACAATAATCAGGTACACATGTTTGTGCGTTCAAAATGTGCAAACAGGTTATCCCCATCTGGTACATCTCCACATGCTGAAAGGACACAATAAAAGATATTTAAAGGGACCCTGAAACAGTTTTTACAATTTTTCGCAAACAAAATGGGCCGGTACACCAAGTTCCAAGGCTAATTTAGAGATCAATTTCAGCTCTTTGCGTAAACTGTGTAATTTATTACAACGCTTTAAGGCTGCGAATCGCTCCAGATCGCTGCGACTCCGCCAAACGGGTTTTCAACCACCCATACACCAAGCGACACGCTCTGCCTCAGTGACGTCATCATTTCCAGCTGGTCTGATTGGCTGTGGAACGTGCAGCACAGACTGCCGGTATCCAATCGGCTGCAGAATTTGCGCGTATGCGGTCTCATGCCACATCGTGACGTAGGCGCCGTCAAGGCGGAGCTTAGGCACGAGCGCTCGAAGAAAGAGTTGAGGGCAGTTGAGAGTGAAAGGTGGAGCGGAGGAGGAAGGTACTTTTTCAATACTCGTAGTTCCGTTAATATTGAGTGTTTTTTTTTTGAACTCTGGTGCCAATGATGCTTCAGTAGTGGCCTGATAAAAAAAGGAATGTTAAAAAACTGTTTTAGGGGACCCTTTATTTCAAGTGACGGTAAAAAGATATAGAGCTTACCACTTCCGGCACTGAGCTTTATGGCACCGAGTCTCTTGTTCCGCGTGCATAGAATCACACACTAATGTGCACACTCTGAGAGCCATGCACAGCGGCAGTACTGTGATGCCTTGCTCTTTCGAGAGGAGCGCACACACGGAGAGCAGGCCACAAGCTGCGAGCCACTTTGACCTTTCATGACCTCCTTGTATATCTCGAGAACGTTGGCAGCTGTTCCGAGAAAAAAGCGAATTAGAACGCGTATCTCAGGGTTGTCTTGAACTCTGGACTCTCGTACCTGTTGAAAATAAGAACGCGAGTATTTCAGAACGTTCTTTTTTAGAGTACGCAGTCTGCGTGCAAATTGTAACGAGATGCTCATGCGACAACAAAATTACTTCGCTTATGAGATATGCAATCTGTAATTCTCTCGCCATATCCGTACATTTGTGACAAAGCAGGAGCGCACTATTTGTGGAAAGGATGGCTGGGTAAGATGCAGTATCTGTAGTTTGACTGACCCAACATGCCGCACCGAAACGGTTTCAGTAATATAAAACCTTAAGTCACATAGCAAGGTTCATAAAAATAACCGAAAACTAAACCTCTCATATTTACATCAGATTGCAAAACCAACAGAGCCACTATATCTAAAAATAATTGTAAAAGATCACTCGTTTATGTAGTCTGTTTAAATATCTTGGTAAGGTAAGGCAGAATTATGGTAGCTGTATTTACAATTTTTACGTGGCCTGGTAGTGTGCCAGTGAAGAACATTTTGTTGAACTTCTAGAGCCCATTTAGACGTAAGTTCTCTAAACTCAGTAATGATAAATTACGCAATAATAGATGTTTATTTGAAATATGTTGACAGCCAATGTTGAGTGCACTGAGTTACTCTTAATATCACACAGCCTCTAAATCTGCACTAATGTGCCGATCATGCTCATGGCCATCTTTGTTTCATGAGAACCCGAGACCCTTCACATTATTTCTATTTTGGGATATTCTGAGCGCTAACACATTTTCCGTGCAGAAGTATGTAGCAAAAATCTCTTCAGTGGCACAGAAGAGCGCGTTAATACTTATCCTACGCATTCCCGTGTCTTTATCACTACGTCTTCACGAAAAAAAAAGCGAATAACCAACTAACAACGTTCTTTCGAAACACTCATAACTCACAATTGACTGATTGGGCAGTCTTTTCATTCAAAATTGAAAGCACATCTCCTAAATTAAGGCGGCGATCAGGATCCAATTATTACGCTATGTAAAGTTGCTAACAATCCCCGTGCTTTACCCACCGAACCTTCATATTGGTCATTTGTACTTGACATTAAAGGTCCGTGTTTAAGCGCGAAACTGCAGCGTCCGTTCCTAGAGTCAGGTATGCCTAACAAGACTGCTGAGACAAGGCATGCGTAGGCAGCTTGTATATGAGCGAGGGTGACCTTTTTCGGAAGAAAATTACGTGCGAATGGGCAACACTGCAGCAGGGCAATTGTGCCCCGAACATTCGGCGCACATCTGATGCAATGCTTGGTGAGAAGCACACTGCTATCGAAAACGCATAAATCAGGCAACAGCTGAAGGTGAACATTTCAAAGCGTTTTTACGTAAGACCTAATTGGAGCACTATCAGTATTCTTCTTTTTTGTACTTCTTTGTTGACTGAAAGCAGGAAAGAAACACAAATAAATGCAGTAACGCCAAGAGACTTTATTTGATTATCGCAGTTCATAGTTCATAGTTCTCCAACTAAACGCTATTAAACATACTTACTCTCCAATCTTACTTAGTTCGCAAATACAAGGCCTGTAACCATGGTCATTGCTTCAGGTAAATCACGAGATTGTTTTTTGATACAAAGTCACAGCTTAATATTTCTTCTCTTTTATGAGATATAGGTGTTATTCATCTGATTACGCAAGGTAAGAAACTCTGTCGTCAACTTTCCGCACGGATCTTTGGCATTAGGATCTACATGGTAGAATTAGTAGAATAATATAAAGTACGCAAATAACAGACGGTGGAAAAAAGAAAGAATATAGAAAGATATTAAAAAAACGAAACAAGTTAAAGTCTCCCACACGCACATGTACGTCCCACGGGGACATTAGTGGCAAACCGCATATCTGCATCTTATCTCACCACGGTGCTCTAGTGGTTTCCAATTCCTGCCATGGCGGTCCATTTTCGATGGTGGTGAAAAACGTTTGATGCGCTGCGCTAAGATATAGGTGGATGTTAGATCACTCCAGGTGTTCGGTAATTCTAGAGCCCTGTACGGCCTTCCTCATATTTTGTAGTAACGTGGTGTACTGGTCGAGTGTGTAAATTCATGGTGACACGTAGCGCGAGGAAAACAAGACGCAGGGAAGAACACACGGCACAGGCGCTGTCTCGCGTGTTTTACTCTTTGTCCTAATTTTCTCGTGCTAAGTCTGGCCATCAGTCCCTCATTATTATATCGTGGTTCTGGAACGTTAGGCTATGATAATTTTTATTATTGCCAAACACTAAAATAGTCAAGCCGCCGCTGACAGTAATCGTGTGTGTGACGTGAGTTTTCACATAAACCACATTGCGTCTATTTCAACACAGTTTGGTTCAGTTAGAAAACTTAAGCTTCCTACTCACAATGACACGTGAATTGACGACATTTGGCTGCAATAAAGTGCCACGTTCTCATCAGGCGTCTGGGGTACACACATAAAATTGAACCTAGTGGTTGGACAACTTGACCGCGTGCTTTGTTTTCTCTTTATACTGCGAAGGAAGTCTGCTGCACCGCAACGCTATGCTTCAACAAAACTCATCGGGGCAAGTGAAGCGGAATGACTATCAACCAAAAATTATGTAAAGCAATGAGTATGAAAGCTTGTTCGGCAGGATATGAAAAAAAATTCTTTAGGAATCATACGCGCATCTTTTACAGAAGTAATTGATTGTTTTTTTCCAAAGCGAGAATAGTTTATTCCGAATTTATCCTTATCTTCGTATATTCTAAAAAATGATTCATATGTGTATTTTATGACGTAGCAAGATCAGACAGTGCGACAACTGCGGGGATCCGTAATGCCGAAACATTTATGCTGTTAATCAATCTATGCCACTCCTCGGTCTCTCATTTTTGGGCTTAAAGAATAATACCTAATGTCAAAAAATGTCCCACAATCGCATAGAAAAAAAACGTTTTATTGAAAAACCGGTTGTCTACATGAAGAAGTTTGTGACGAAAGCCGATTGTAAAATTGACAACACAGAATTTTACTTTTGTCAATTTATTACTAAAAAGCCGCACATCAGTCTGTCACTGAGGCACGACCGGAAAGTAAAAGATCGCGCACTTTGCCGGACAAAATATCTCGAAAAATAAATGCGCGGTGATGTTTCTCCATGGCCGAGTAAGTAAATATATCCGTCATCTCTCCTTTCTTCTTAGTACAGCTGCAAGATAGACGCCCGCAAAGTTTGCCAAAGGTAAGTCAACCTTTCGCGGTCAGTAAAAGGGCCTCATTCATAGAAATGACATTTTTATTGCGGCAATACACCCGATAGGTATTGAGCAACTCATGTCTTGCATGAGGCTATAAAAAGGCGATTTGAAAGTGATTTCGAATTCCTATGCCGAGAACTTGGAAGTGAAAGAGTTCAGAATCTTCGCTGGAGCAGAATAAAGGCTAGAAACTCATATTTAAAAGCACGATTTGAAGAACTCTGGGGAAACTCATCTCAACTATGTGTTTTAATTATGATAAAGTTACAACAGAGCGGTTTATTTATGGCCATTGCAAGGCAAGTCTTTTAAGTGACGACCACGGTTAGAAAATATGTCTCATATCTCTGCAATCGAGAATATAAAGAAGGATAACTGAGACCACAAAACTTCACAAAGATTACTAGGTTGATCACCGTATTTCATTCCAAGAAACATTTTCCAAGTTACTCTGTTGTGTAATTCGGGAGAAATATGGATGTTCCCCAAGACACAATCAACTAACCTACTTTCAAGATCGACTGCATTTTTTCTCGACTTTGATGTATTTTATTTTGGCTCATGCTAGCTGTACAAGAAGTTTTGAAGTGTTCCGAAACACCTCTGGGTTCAACTGTGGAGATTTTTTATATAGATAACGTAATGTGACAATGCAAAATGAGCAAGGATGTGTTAAAGCTCCTGTGTACAAGATTATGAATAGACTTTACAAAAACTTACCGCGTGAGAAACTTAAGCGTGCGGTCAGTGGAAATGCATTCGTTGCGAAAAATATTAATGTGTAACTAAGTAAAAAAATTGTGCCTGAACACAATCTTCGATATATAAATGAATCTTTTACTTTCTAAAATCATACCACTTTCGATAACAGAAAAAAAGACAGGTTTTGGAGACGTCTCTGTGCTTGAGTGCAACACAATATTATCATGGCACTGTCTGATGTCAGAGTAGCAGAATAATCACGCGCATTATTATTATTCGTGTAAGTGCACGACCAATGACCACTCGTACGAATACTTACCGGTGGTAGCAGAGGAGAGACAGCAAAAAGAAGAGGCAGCATAGCACCTCGGCACGGCCCACTATACTCGACACCTGCGCCAAGGTGATAGATATGAATAAACAAGCACGTTCTATAGAGCACACAATCACGATCAAAATAACCTTAAAGTACTCAGTGCGGCATATAGATCGAAGTTATATATTGCAGAAATGCAAAACAAAACAAGGAAATAAACGAAAATCCGTGGGGCTGCAACAATAACTTAAGGAGAGATCACCGGCAAAACAGCATACTTGCTTCTGCTACACACCACGATAAGACACATAAAAAATGAGACAAAGCAAAAAAAAAAACTTGTCCAGAACACAACACAATTCGTTTAAGTATAGAAATAGGCCGTTGGAGTAATGGATATATAAAACCAATCAGAGAAGGCGTTCTAGTCCTGAGAAACAAACGAGTACTCACGGCCTCGGTGTGCACTGGATGAGCAGCGAACAGCATAGCGGCCAGGCACGCATGGAGCGCAGCTATTCTTATCACATGACGTGCGACGACAGCCACCAACACTGAGCATGTGCAGTGCAGGGCGACATTGACCACGTGGTAGCTACGCACCTGCCGCCCATTGACGTAGTAGTTGGCTCTGCGAGAGAATACAAGAAGACGTGCACATGAAGAGTTTCCAACGTAACCCACAACTGTGAAAGTGTTCGACCAACTGCCTGGCATAGACCAAATAAATCAATGTGATGCTGCAACTGCCTCTGCAATAACCTCTTTATTCTGTAAAAGCGGAATTACTGCGTATAGTCTAATCAAGCGACGAGTGAATATCCTTTAGGTGGTTGTATGGCGTCGATGCAAATGCATGTCGTAGAGAATATAACGCTACTCCCTGAAAAATAACATTAGCTGTTCATTAGTGTTATTAGCGGCACGAGCACAAAGTGACGTTCTCTTTGCTCTCGTAAGCACTTCCGTCACAATACTTATTTTCGGTTTTCAGAATATTAAAAGCAACCCTTTATAAATATCTAGTATGGAATTACCAGTTCTGGTCAATAATAAAGGTTATTTCGAATACATATAATATCATACCATAGGTATACTTAAGTTAAAAACGCTTTGAGTTTAAAGGTAAATAATACTTATTAAGTCAAATAATGTCTTGAAAGGCAAGCTGTTTCCTTTAGAGCAGCGATCACTGCGGTAACTGGTGGACAAGGTATTTTATCCAAGGTCTACTTTCTACGTCTCGAAAGCGGGTAAGGCCAGAACCCGCGATGCTTCTCTGTCCTAACGTTTTAAACACTAGCAAAAACTACGAATTTTTATGCAGTATACCCACTTCATAGCCTGTCACGTAAAAAAGGTCGTCTGATTAGTTTACGTAGTAATTTTTGAGGCTAACTGTAAGTCATTCCTGTCTCCTCCAGCGGTACAGTGGTGACAATGTTCGGCTGCCGATCCGAGGTCCCGAGCCATGTCCCGAAAACTGCCGTCACTCTTGGATGGATGCTAGGTCTCAGGTGGCTGTTTACTCGGCGGTACGAATGCACGTTAAATATCAACACATTGTAAAAATCTGTGGAACCTTCCACCCCGCTTGCCTAATAGATTACACCATGTTTTCAGCAGATGGAGCCTTAAATATTAAATATTATTAGGCCATGTAGTCTTGTATCCTTACGCGCTGGATAGATACAGCAATACAAAACTGGAAAGGAGAGTTCAGTGCACCGCCAATTAGTAAGGCAGCTGCTAAAAAAACACCACCCCAATAATCCATCAGTGTTTAGTCGCCCTTTCTTCATTCATACTCATATATATATATATATATATATATATATATATATATATATATATATATATATATATATATATATATATATATATATATATATATATATATATGTGACGCTACGATGAACGGGCGACGTGGCCTGGCTCATACGCCATGTTTATTCCGTTCTGCACTTCTTCCTCCTCTACTTCTCCTAACCATCCCTGCCTTCTTACGTCACAGGATTCCCCCTCCCCCCGAAAGAAGTCGCGTCAGACGAACAGAAACGAAAATTGAACATGCATGGCTTAGAAGTGAACACAGTCAAAAAAGGGAAGATCGTTCCATGTCCCAGAAAGTTTCCGTTAACACACTTTAGCTTCATAGAAGAGTGCAGCAGTCCGGTTAAGTGCTGGAATTCTGGTGGACGAGGTTGACTGTTGCGTACTGGAAAACACAAAAAAGCTTTGGACATGGAAACAGATGGAAATACAGCCGGTATTCCTGCAAAGAACGAGCGAGGTTGGAACGCTTTGCAGGATTGAATGTTTCGTAGGCGTCGCATTTTTTGTCGTGGGTCATACAAACGTCGTGCATGCAATTTGCGCGTCTGTTGATAGTGGCTGATTAGGCGCTGCTTATGTTCCTGCAAAGCACAAGCGGTTGTTTTGTGGCTTTTTGGGAGTTTTCTGTGGTGATGACGCAGATGTTCAGGCCGAAGGCGCAATCTTGTACGCTGGTGCAGAAAAGTTCCTTGGCTTTTCTTTCTGCGAAGATAGCTCAGATGCGGAAGCAGTCTTTTCTTTAGTGTATGTTGATCACGACACTCTTCAGGCTGCAAGTATCCTTGCGATGTAGTTTTAGTTGTTCTTTGCCGATGTTGGTGTGGGCGTTTTAGCTGTTGGTCTTCCTCTTGTTGCTTTTGTTGGCATTGCTGATGTTGCACTGTCTGACGAGGTGGACTTCCTTTGGAACCACGAGCCCGCTTTTCTTTGTAGGTTGACGTGACCAGCAAATAGTTGATACTTGTTAGGGTGTCGCGATTTGTGTCGGGTAATGAAGATAGTGCGCCAGAATTGGCAGAAAAATCTGCTGAGGCTCTTGCAACGCCTTTTTTGATGGATGTTTCTGGCACAGGGCAGTGCTTGAGAGTTGATCCTTCAGAGCCTCCTGTGTGGGTTGGGCTCTCAGGTGGCTGGGAATTCGACGGCGACACTGGAGAAGGGTCGGTTTGGTCACATTTTAATTGTGAATTACTGTCTTTCTGTGGAACGAACGATGCGAGCTCTTCTGGCGCATGAAACTGAACTGTAGGTGACGGGCTTGACTGAGTATGCTCAGACCTTCTCCGCTCTATTCCGACCATAGTGAACGCGTGAGACACGAGGTGGGCATTGTGAGCGACCCAATATCCACGCGAAGGAAAAGCAGGAGGTTGGTCAATGCGTGAAGGCTGCTTTTGACTGTGACGACTGGGTGCGGTGGTCTGTGGATGGTTTGAAGTTTTCGTTCGTCGTCGTTTTTTCTTGGTGTGGTGATGGCGCTGAGAAAATTGTAGTCGGTCATCGTCGTTGAAGGAGGAGACGCTGTCGGTAGTCCCAGCGTTATTTACGAGTGCATTGCAAGCATCATTTGTGTCGAGGAAAGCAGTAGATGCATTTTCATTTTTATTAACGAGACTTGCATTCAATGGTGACTCCATACATTTTCGAGTTTGGGTTGGTCCAGATCCCGAAGATGACATTGCCGCAAACATGGCTTGACGTGGTTGCGATTCCGTATGCTTGTTTCTTTGCGGGAGAGTTGAGCTACGCGTTCCTGAAGTACAGTGGCTTTCGGAACGGCAGTGGCTTGACAAGGTATTTTCCCGATGCGTCAGGTCATCTACCATGAATACGGCGTCCTTATAAGGCAAGTGGTGAGTATTAGGAGTGCTTGAAGAACCGCGTGATGAAAACCCAGGTGGTGGACCACGCATGCCAGACGAAGAGTGAACGGCATCAGGTGGTTGAGCAACGTCTCGGGTCATATGCTGAAGCGATGACTTCGCAAATGCCGACTTTCGTGCAGAAGGGAGGCACGCTCGATGGCTGTGTTTTTCCCAAAATACGCGTTGTCGTCTGCCACTGAACTCGTGTGCCACTTCGTCTTTTGTCAGAGGTCGAATCTTGTTGTGCGTTCGAATGGTTGAAGACTGCCTGTAAAATTGACGACTGAGTGCAGTTGTTTGTGGATGGTGGGTTACAAGCAAGTCTTCGTCGTAGTCGTCATCGTACTTTTTAAACCAAACGATCATTTCTTGTTTTATCTTTTGCCAAGACTCATCGTTGTCGAATATGTGGGTGAGGTAAAATTTAAATGCCTCACCGGTGACGTAGTCGCTGAAGTTCGTAACCATTTCCCGTTCCGACCAAGATGCAGCGGTAGCGTGGAACTCGAACAGGTCGAACCAGTCCTGTACAGATCCATCGTCCGCTGCTCCGGTGTACTTGGGGATGGGAAGGTCGGTCGATGATTCTGTCATGGTGCTGGTCGCTGTGTGCGGCTAGGAGATGATTCCGTAGTCGATGTATGGTCAGGGCGTCTTGTGTAGAACTGCGTCGATGATGAGACACTGATGAAGTGGCTGGGAGGTCTTCATCCTGTCGACTCGTGTGACGCTACGATGAACGGGCGACGTGGCCTGGCTCATACGCCATATTTATTCCGTTCTGCACTTCTTCCTCCTCTACTTCTCCTAACCATCCCTGCCTTCTTACGTCACATATATATATATGTTCTTTAGGAACACTTTCGTTTTCTAACGCATGTACTTAAAGAGCAAGCTTCATCAAGAGCAGCACCTTCTATGTTTTTTTTAATATTATGATCCCTGCAGACGATGCATGTCGTATTCCTTGAGCGCACTAGTTCTTTTTGAATAGCATGATTCATTCGCTATCAGCAGAGGACAGACTCCCCACATTACAGCTGCACTTCGCTGTTCTTTTTGACGGGTGCAAGTACACCCTCGAAAAGATTGAAGCAGCAGAGAATCTGCATGTGCTAAACCTTCTCTGCTCAAAAGGACGGACGTCGCAAGTAGAAGCGGTGACTCACCAAGAGCGTCATTAAGCAAAAAACCAAGATGGTTTTTGGTGATAACGTCGGTCGGTTTCACTGATTTTTCTTTTTCGGTTTTCTTTTCTTGTGTGTTGACATGAGCAGCACGACCCGGTAAAAAACACATGTGTATATGCGTTTATAGAGACATAATTTATTACTCGATATGTTGAAAATTACACTCGCGACGTCTTTGAAGAGGAAGATCTATTTTGTTTTGTAACACCTACTTTTCTCAGTGATGCTGAATGAGTGAGCGTATTCTAGCTGCTTAGCATTAAAAGAAAAAGAGGTGTGCACACTTCGTTTCAAATACACACTTCTCTCCTTATTAAACAGGGTTTTAAGCCCTGCATGCACATTTAGATTGCCAGCGCAGAGAATACAATACGGTCGGCGGTGGACAGACACAGCTTTCCACTCTCTGAAAACAGCCGCGAATCGTTCGGAGCTGCACGTATAAATATTATTTCGCTATTCCTAAACAGTTCCCCGGCACGAAATCACTTCTTTTTTTCCATCTACACGAACTTTGCAAATCCCTACAAAACTGGTTGCAAATGCTAGTGTGCCGGCATGAGCAGTTGTGTGTCAATTTTTGTGCATTTTTTATTTAGGCCACATTACCTATCTGCCTGTCACAACAATGCGGAAAGATTATCCGTTATACGCACACGAGTTGTTTTCCGCCACACATCTCGGAATATTCATATCACGGGGGGCTACGACAAACAAATTTTAGTTTATCTCGATGTCTTCTTAACCTATTGAATAAACATTGTCTAATATTAAGAAAGAAAGAGCTGTGTAAGAACACTCCTACCTGTTAGATGAAACGGCTGTTTCATTTTAAACCCTGAAGTAAGCTTTCGTTTCTTCCTTGTGCAAATTGTTAACGTCACTCAGTGAATATAGACACCTTGTTTTTTACACCAAAGCTACGTGCAAAAATTGAGCAGTTCCTGCCTATCTGATAACCTCATGACTTGGTCAGAAGGCTACGGCATGCTTATGACGTTCGATGCTTCCCATACCGCTCTTTTTTTGCTTCAACGCAATTCATCATAGCAAAACAGCGCAAAAAAAAAAAAACACGAGCACACAGGAAGAAGGCAACGCAAGTGTCTTCTTCCTGTGTCCACTTGCTTTTCGCGCTATTTTACAATGCAGTACCAGCTAGCTCGACTTCCTGTATAATTTATCATTCTCATTGCTTTATACATCTGCAATTATCTGAAATATCAAACCTGAAGCAGCCTTTTCGTGTCGTGCTGACATACATAACCTTTCGTGAGAGCCAGGACCCCTGGCGCTTAAAAGCCCATATCGCCCTTCACCGAGCAGCGGGAGAGAAGTGCACCCTCCTGGGATGGTGTAGATGTGAGCACCGCGGGCATCGATTAATCCCCGGCACTTGTTATAAAAGGCGACGGGGTTCATATCGAAGGCTTAACCTCCGAGCGTTTCCTAGGGTGTCCTCTCTTCTCCCTGTCGACTTCCCCCTACAGCTGCGGTACGAAACCAGATTCCCCTCATCGCTTCCTTCGTTTACATTTTTTTTCTTCCTTATCTCATAACGACACGCTAACGACCTGTTCGCTGCGATTTTGTTTATTACTTCCTATGTGATGGATAAACGAAGAAAAAAAGAAGCTCTCGTAGAAGACGGGGACCGCAGAGGCACCCACAAAAAAAGCCGGTATGAGGCGGAGGAAACGGTCGATAATAATTCAGCTTATGGCTTTCTACTGACGAGTCTACAAAGCGCACGGCGCTTGCTGCATAGCCGATTTCTCGTTTGTCTGTTACGGTAAATGCAGTTATGGTGTACGAAGAGCCCAATTAAAGACGTTGTTTAGCGTCAGTAATAACTGCTGTGCAAAGAATAAAGAGCATGGCTGCAATGAAAAAAAAATCTTTCTCAGAAGGTACATGCGGCAAAATAGGACTTGAAAATTCATAATATTAGGTATATATAAGATGTGTCAAGAGAGATACAACAGTCCTCAATAATCAGGCAAATGCGATATTTGTTCTTTTCCTACACAATTACTTCTTCGGCGCCTCCAGGCATCCTGATATCGCTGAAAGTATCATTTCAAACTGTAGGTACGAGGTGAAGTTATTTTATAAAATAGTGGAGTCAAGCGAATATATCAAGTTGGAGAATTAAATTATTTCACTCGAAAAACCCTTTGCTTCTTTCAGATTTCGAAAAAAAGCTGCCTGGAGGAATATTTACGAAGCAATTAAATTCGGCCGACTTCAGTGGCAAAACTTTAACCAAAACATGTTAGAACACAAGAGACATATTCTACTGAAAAGCTCAAAAAGAGTTATCTTCGTTATATCAAACATCCATCGACTTTTTTGCGTGAGTGTGCGCACTGCGCTAGCAATTATAGGATGCCTGACGCACATATGCTAACAAACGAGGAATAAATGCAGATTTGTAATTGTTTTCGTCAACAGTGAAGTCATTCTAGTCGTATCCATGTTTTCGCGTATGCCAATTAGCATGGATATTAATTTCGTTTGTGCCATTGAATTTTGTTGAATTTTAATGGGCACCATGAATACAAGAGAAAGATTTGTCGACATAGACGAGAGCACGCCAATCTCGCAACCAGGCGCCTACCCTCGCTCCCATAGACGCCATAATTTGTTTGCAACTGCCAAGGCGCGCCTCGCTAGCATGGAATGCAATGTCCCTGGTAGTTTAAAATGCAAAAAAGCGCATGTTCACGCTGCGCCCGCTTATAACAACTTGGTACCACTGCGCTGTCATCTGATGCGACAACAACCAGCGCAAAAGGAATAGATTGATAAGCACTGTCTGTGAAGTTCACAGCGCATCGCGGGAATCGTGCCGGTGCGGTGTTTTGCGATTGCACAAACTTCCATCCGCAACGAAAAACGCCGAGCTCCGCCACCGGTGGATATAATGTCAATCGGCAGGAAAAACTACGAGTCCAGTAAAGGTGTACGAGTAAATATGAATAATACGTTTACTCAAGCGCAACGCCAGCTGTTCCGTTTTACAGCATTTTGCGTGCAGTTTGACTGTATAGTATGTGGCACCGAATCATTATCGTACTCTTTCGCAGGCTGCATGCCAGTAATTGGATATATTACGACTCACGCGTGGATGCAAGCACCGCGCAGTTATACTTCTGTAACGGCGTACTATAGCAATGCAAAGCGACGTGAATATCGTGAAAAGCATAGCTTTCAACTCAGTCGAGCTGCGGCATGCCTTCACTCCGTAGGCGAATCTGTGCTTTCTGTCGACGTCACCGTAGCATTTTAAAATCTTGTTATGGTTGGCACTTTTGCAACGCGTGTGTGTTCCGAGTGCCCGGAATGAGTGGCAAATGATCAACACAGTGGATGAGTGCAAGTTGGAGCGAGATTCTAGCACTACCCTACTAAGAAATTCCGTATGAAATCTTACGGAAAATCTTACGGATGGGCTCTGTACGATTTCCTTATGAGCTATACGGAAAGTATACGGATTTTTATTGAAACGTACGGAAGTTGTATGGCGTATACGGAACACTTTTCAAGGAAAATATGGAAGGATACGGAAATTATATGGAACATACGGAAAATTTCTTATGGAAGATATGGAAAGATACAGTAGGCATGTGGTATATACTGAAAATTACTTACAGAAAATATGGAAAGATGTGGAAATACGGAAGGCTTTATGGAGTATACGGAAACTTCCTTAAGGAAATTCTACGGAACATACGGAAATTTTCTTACGGAAATATAGAAGAATAAGGAGTGCGAGCAGACTAATAAGAACGGAGATGTTCATGTCACTAGATTCAAATTGCAGTTTGAGATACGAATACCATTCGATCCGTGGTGGTACTACACCGCGTCCAGAAAAATTAATGGCATTGCGATTGTACGTGATGTCAATGTCGACAATGCAGAAATAAATGGCCGCAAAAATTGAAGAAGGAAAATGCAGAGTGATAAAAAAGTGAATATATACAGAAATTGTAAGTCCCGTGCCTAAATGACGAGCACATAAATAAAAAACTTCTACAGGACGAGCGCTCACTTGCAAAGTTTATTCCTTGAGGTATTCCTCTTAAAAACGTGCTAATTCGCTAAATAAATACGCATAGAAATTGTATATCGCAGAATAAATGATGACCATGAGCCAAGACGACCCGCTGAACCAGTATACACACAGCCGATAAAATAACCACAAGCAACAAGGCGTGCGCGGCGTGACAAAAAAAGCTAAACGGTTGACGCGACTTACAACACAAATTCTTCCTTGCCACAGTCAAGGCACGCCGCAGTGCAACTGAGTTAAAAGCAACGCTTTCCGCTAATCGTGTTTTTTTTCAATCGCAATAGTAAGCACTTGATGAATTTGCTTACGAAGTCTGCCATGCACGTTCTGTAGACATTCCGGGCTGCCAAGGAAGGTCTCCTCGACGTTTCACACAAGTTCAGCAGAAAATTCCAGGAGAGCGAAACATTCTTGCTGGCGAAGCGCGAAACATTCTTGCAGCCGAACTCGGGTTGTGCAGTTTCACGTTTGTTTTGCGCAGTGTCTGCTTGCGTGGCAGTGCATGGGTGTTGCTTCGCCACGCTTGAAACAGATGGCGCGACGTGCTTTTGAACATGTCAGCACGCTCTGAACTCGTTCTGTTATGGTGTATATCTCTAGGCTGCAATTTGTTCTGCGCAACCAAAACTTCAACCTCTATATTTCAAATAAAGGTCCCACTCCCATATTCGAAAAGCTAATAAATTTAACATCTCGATGGCTGCCCAAAACGATGCGTTTAATCGTCTTAATATGCCTTGTGCTAAAGAAAATTGAGTTGTGATGACAGAAAGCAAATATCACATTTTCCTGGTTCTTTCCTAATTTCTTTAATTACACAGTATACGTCGCGAGTTAAGCCAACACTGTGCCTGCTTCAATCGATCCGAGGGAACAGACGTGTCAATTCAGTGCAAGAAGCTCAATTGTCCACTGTCAAAGGCCTGGCAATAAGCACCACTTCATTGCAAATAAATTTTTAAAACAGACACACACCACTTGATTCCACATTACGAAAAAAAAAGTTCTGCAAACTGCTAGGTGATGGTTACCAGCAAAAATATATACGGCGATGAAAAAATGTGAGGCATGCACATCGGAACACTGAACGTTAATGAACGGTATCTCCGGAGACGCTGCTCCCTCTTTGACCTCGTTAGGTTGCGCTAGTAAAGCATGCTTGACCGAATACGTAAAGGCGTTGGTGACGCTGAACTGAGGAACGCCGCTACGCACGATCGCGTCCCGGAACGTCCAACGCAACCTTAATTTACCCCGGTTATTCTCTTGCGAGTCACTCTCTCTGAATACATTATGCGTTTGTATGCCCGCGTAATAAAGAAATAATCGGGGGCTTCTGCTTTCTGATTCGCCAAAAATACCATCACGTTCCCCGTGACGACCAATGATGGTAGGAGCGCGGATTCGCTCAAGCCACAATTAGGTTGAGCATCAAATATCAAAATTGCTCAGCCAGAAATGCGGAAGCATGAACTCTCATTATCTGCTTCAATAGCGTACTGCTGCGCATCATCTGAAAGAGTTTAGCCCAGTTTGGCCACGCCCTGCGTGCTCTGTTTGACATATGGGGCAGGTGTACATAAACCAGAAATAGAACAATAAAGCAAGCTTCAAATGCAAAACACTGGCAACGAAGCCTCCAGCACGCTGCACGTAACTACTTTATTATCACCTGCAGTGCACTGCTCCTCAGTTTTGAGAGTAACAGTTCACGCTTTCAGCGCTAACTGGCTTGTTCATGCAACCGTATGCGTCATAGACGTACGTGACATGAAAGACAAGCGAATGGCCGAAGCCCATTCTCTCCCTCTGTTGTGAAGATAGCCATAAAAACGGACTCCCTCTTTCTCCCTTTAGTTAAGTTGCTGCTCAAAGCAAAGACAGCAACAGTTGCGCACCGAAGGAGCACATGTGACATTTTAGGGGCGAAGCTTCTTAAAGGGGCACCCGTTCGTCCCTCGTCGTAGTACGTATCATGTCTTACACTTTGAACTGCAAGGTGGTGCCGGTGGGAGATTTCTCCTGTGCGTTGTTGAACAATACAAAACACGCAACGTGCGTGTTAACTAAAAGCGGAATTCTCCTTTCTCTGGTTGCCCATTAGCAGCCATTGGCGTGTACATAAAGCACTATCTGACAAGAAACGGCTGCTACGTTATACTCGCTGGGCGTAATCTCCTCGGTTTTAGAAAGGTTTAGCGGGCATTAGGCCACAGTGTCATGAATCCAGTGAACAAGTATATACCATAAACTCAAAGTGGTTAAAGGTGGGAAGTAGGCACGGAGCGCAAACAGTAAGAAAGTGTGCGTGTGCCACCTCTTCTTTATTCCTTGGAATGTCCGCTGGATGGCGCTGCTTCTATATGTGGAATATATGATGAAAAGATGCGAGACGGTGGTACTTGGAGTGTTGAATATATGGACGAACGGACACCCAGACAGATGCATTGACGGACGCACGGGTGGCTGAACGGACGGATGGACGCATGGACGAACGTACAGATGGACGTGCGGATGCACGAACAGACGCACGCACGGATGGGCGGATGGACGCATAGGTGGCCACACAGACACACGCATGGACGAACAGAAGCAAGAATGAAAGGGCGGACGGATGCTTCGCACCACCCTCCATCATTCACTCCGTGGATATGCTGCTATTTTTTTTTTGACGAGGAGCAGGGGGTTCTATGGCTTGCAAACTTAAACAGGAAAAACTTGTTATGTTCCGCGGGTACTCGGGTATGCTCAAAGCACTTGCTGTCAGGCGAACGAACCACGACGACTTCGACACCGATGCTCTACATCCGCTATGAACGGAAAGTACGCAGCCTATACAGCTATTTGAATGATGATATTTCTCCGGTAAACAACCCAATTTAGGATTTCTTTCTATCGTCGGTCAAAGTACCATGGCACCGACAGTCTTAAATATCACGATTTAAAAAAAAAGAATATAAAAATTGGCAGATCCCACGTAAAATAGGAATCGATGATAAGCGAACAATGAATGAGAAATGTTGATGTCACTTTAGAGAGAGTGAGATAAAGATACAAGGAAAGGCAGGGAGGTTAACCAGACGCACATCCGGTGTGCTACCCTGCACTGGGGAAGGGATAAAGGGGAGAAAAGAGGTTGCACAAAGATGAGAAGGTACACACAATCACGAGCACACTCGGTGAGCACACACAGTTCACAGGCGGTCGCTCAGGTTTGTTGACTTAAGGTAAAGAAGCAGTGCTTTAGTTGCTTTCTGCGCAACTGAGGCAGATGCCCAAGGTCCTAGTATCTTCCGCACACAAAATGGTCCGGGGTCAAGTCGATTCAAAACCATCGCTGTGTGTCGTAGCAAGCGCAGCTGCAGAGGATGTGTTCGATGGTTTCTTCATCTCCGCAGTAGTCGCATGTAGGAGTGTCTGCCATACCAATGCGAAAGGAGTACACCTTTGTGAATGCAACACCCAACCAAAGGCGGCATAACAGTGTCGCATCGGAGCGGGAAAGTTGTGATGGTAGCTTTAGCTTTAGCGAAGGATCCAGTTCATGAAATTGACACCTTTGGAAGCTGGTAGACGACCAGAACGTGCGTGTGAGATCTCGAGCCAGCAGGTGAAGTTGTCTTGCTGCATCATTCCTTGATAGAGGAATCGGGACTACACGGGTTTCTTCATGGGCTGAGCGGGCTGCATCATCGGCTAGTTCATTTCCGGTAATACCGATATGTCCAGGCAGCCATTGATATATAATATCATGCCCTCGTGCTAGAGCTTCATGATGGCAATGTCTTATTTCTTGTACCAGTTGGTCATGGCTCCTCCTACGCATGGCAGACTGCAAACTCTGAAGCACTGCCTTCGAATCACAGAATATGACCCATTTTCCTGGACGTTCTTGAACGAGATATTGTAAAGCAGCCCTTATAGCAGCAAGCTCTGATGCCGTAGATGTAGTCATATGTGACAACTTAAATTTGATTGTCATTTCTGCAGCCGGAATTACAGCGGCACTTGATGAGCTGCTGGATGAGACGGACCCATCAGTGTATATCTGCGTTCGGTCTAAGTACAACTCATGTAATAATAGCAGTGTTGCTTGCTTCAATGCTACTCTGGAGTGGCTGCTTTTCTTTTTGATTCCCGGAATTTCTAGACGTATTTGCGGCTGGTCGAGGCACCACAAAGGGCATGCCGTTCTCGCAGCTGGCGTATATCCTGATGGAATGCTGTTTAGGTGCTTGGCTATGACGTCTGAAAACGTAGCACGTGGTCTTCCGGAAGGTAGAAGGGCCAAGTGGTGGTCGGGGACACGGCTAGCATGTCGAATGTGCGCTCTGAGGCAATCCACAGCTATATATGTCCTGACCGGATGGTCTTTGGCAAGCATGATTGTGGCATAAGTAGAAGCGCATCGGGGCAGTCCTAGGCAGATACGCAGTGCCTGACCCTGCAAACTCTCCAATGAATGAGTATTCGATTTGCAAGTGTTAGTCAGTACCGGCAAGCTGTAGCGCAATAGACCCAGAAATAGGGCCCTGTACAGCTGTAGCATGGAGGCCACAGAAGTTCCCCATGCTTTACCGCACAAGAATTTCATGATATGCACAATAGATAGCAGTCTCCTCTTCAAGTACGCACAATGTGGGCTCCACGAAAGACTTCTGTCGATTATTATGCCCAGGAAACGATGCGTCCGTGCATATTTGACACTCTGCCCATTGATGTAAACAGGGTATGGCGTCATTGGTTTGCGTGTAAACGCCATCAACGCGCACTTCACAGTTGATATATTTAGGCCTTGTTTCCGAAGGTAGGCTGTTGTGAGTGTTGCTGCCCGCTGTATTCGTGCACGCACTTGAGGGCGAGTAACTGCAGCACTCCAGAGGCAAATATCATCGGCGTATATGGATAGGCACACCGACTTTGGCAGAACCTTCACCAGACCAATGAGGGCCACATTGAACAATGTGGTGCTTAAAACACCTCCCTGAGGTACTCCGCAGTAGGTGTAATGTTGGGCAGTTGTACCCTCATATGTTTGTACAAAGAAACCTCTGCCAGTTATATAATCTTTTATCCATTGAAACATTCGTCCACCAACGCCCATCGCTGCGAGAGAAGTGAGGATGGCATCGTGAGCTACATTATCATATGCACCCTTCACGTCAAGAAAGAGTGCCACTGATATGCGCTTGCGACTTTTTTCTTGTTGAACAAATGTCGACAAATCAAGGACACAGTCAATGGAGGAGCGGCCCCGACGAAAGCCTGCCATGCAAGAAGGGTATTTGGTGTATCGTTCCAAGTACCACTCGAGACGAAATAGAACCATCCTTTCCATCACTTTTCCGAGGCAGCTTGCGAGGGAAATAGGGCGATACGCTGTCAAGTCCAATGGTGATTTTCCCGATTTCAAAAGTGGTATTAATCGACTAATTTTCCATTCTCGGGGAACACTGCCGCTGAGCCAGGAGTTGTTGAAGCATGTTAAAAGTTCTTTTCTAGCTTTTTGTCCAAGGTATCCCAACGCACTATAAGTAATACCATCAGGACCTGGCGATGACATGCGCTTAGAAGCGACTAACGCAACTTCCAGTTCTTCCATGGTGAACGGAATGTCCATTTCTGGGAATCGCGTCTCAGGAACGATCACGGCGTCGATGCTCTCGTTCACAATATTCCCGGCAACTCTCGTGCAAAATTCTTCAGCCACCTCGAGTTCTGTTTTTCCCTGATGGAGTGCCAAAGCTTTAAAAGGGTGCCGTTGTTGTGGAGAGGAGCGAAGACCACGAACTGTTCTCCAGATATTTCGCACCCAATAAGTTCTGGATACCACGAACTGTTCTCCAGAACTTATTAGGTGCGAAAGATAAGTCAAGTCTGTGCGAATGTAAACAATTACTTTCCTACGTTCTTCGCAAGCGGCTGAACAAAAAGCTTCATAACCGGACAATCTATAAGGCGTTGACACGTTTGGTTCACATATGACAAGTATAGGGAATCGATTGGCCCGAACAAATTGGCGCAAGTCCGAGATACGAGACTTCATGCCTCTGGCATTCCACTGAAAAATCGACGCACTTTTAACTTCAGTGCGGAAGTGGAGATTTTGTTGAGCCATTGTGCTTATACGAAGTTAGCAAGAACTGGATTCAGTGCATCCAGTATTTGCAGTGCACTCTTAGCAGACGGAGATTGTATGCTGCTCAGTAGCGTGCGAATCGTGGCAATTAATGATTGCACGATTGCAGCCACTTGCCTGTCTTGGTTGGAAAGATCTTGAACCGGGACGATTGCAGTCACTTGCCTGTCTTGGTTGGAAAGATCTCGAACCGGGAGCGTGGACTGGCCGTCATGAAGCTCCTTCGGTTCGCTTGATGCTGCTTCCCTTGGAAGTGCAGGCCACTCTGTCGCAGTCAGGGTATGCTCACTGGCTTTGTCCTTTACAGCCTTTCCCGCGGCATGTGGTCTGGGAGGCAAAGGAGGTGGTACTGATGAGGGATCACGCAATCGTGTCGAGGAGGTAGCGGGCGTCCTCGAAGACCGACGTCGACGCGAACGACGCCTTCTGACTTTAGCTGCGGCTTCTCGGTGAGATGAGTGATCGCGCACCATCTCCTTCAAGATGGCAATTTCCTTCTGAATCCGCGGGCAGTCCTTCGATGTGGCTTCATGGGATCCATTGCAATTAGAGCATTTCTTGACAGTTGCGACGCACTTATCCGCTTCATGGTGCTCGGCGCAGCGGTGGCATACCACCGAATTCTCGCAGACGCTGCTCACATGTCCAAGTTTCATGCATTTACGGCACTGGAGAGGCTTTGGAATGAAAGGCCGCACAGCATGTCTGAAGTACCCTACCTTCACATGAGAGGGGAGTGATGTGCTCTTAAACGCAATCTTCACACAGCGAGACTTGCCTAGCCGAGTGACATCAACAATTGGAGTATCAGTTGTTGACTTGACAAGAAGCTGTAAGTCCTTATTGGAAATAGCGACATCAATGTCGTAGATCACGCCGGTTACTACATCACATCCCAAGGGAACATGAGAGCGCACCTGGTTGCCGTCCAAGTCAGTTACACTGCGCAGAACGCCCAACGCACTTGCGTGCAAAACGTCCACAGCCAGTATATTCTTTCTGGCGTTCACTCTTATGTCCGTGATCTCATTTGGCACGAGCGTTTCCAGAGACCTCGACACAGACTGTCTGTTAAGGCGTTTCATGCTTACGGTAGGAAGTGCAGGCAGAAACAGGATGGTAAAAGCGTTCGATTCTGGCGCTTCACTTACAGTTTGAATAGTTGAGGATGAGGATGTCCTCATGTTCCTTCTCTTCGCCTTGCGGCTCAGCACAGGTTGGAAACCGTCATCTGAGAAGTCCTCACTGCTGAGATAGTAAGCATGAGTATCTTCACTGTCGCTGTCGCTGGCTTGTCCCATCCGCTTCCTGGAGGCGGTCGCCGCTGACGTCGCTGGTGCCGGCAGGCGCCCGGGGTGGTCTACTTCCATCCCCTCCAAGGGAGCAGCGGAAACTGATCAACAGACTTAAATTACAACTGAAATACGCCGGAGTTAGCAGAAGCAGCTCCTATTCAAAACACACTTCTTCGTCTTTCCTGATGTCACTTTAAAATCAGCACAACGTTACGACGTGGAGGTGAATGTTTCCATACAAGATTTCCGTGTCATGATTATCACGTTTGAATGTGTCGTTTATCTTCGTCATCTATTCACGTCGCGCGATACCTAATTTAGTATATGTGGAGCCAGCGAAACGGCCGCAAGCATGCTATGAGCGTGTATGTTGTCATGTTCTTACATGACACGCGTGTCAGGATTGTCATGTTTGCCCCAGGCATATATTTCACCATTCATTGATGTCACGTAAAACCAAACTTGGTGTATGTGAAACTGGAAAACGGCCGCGAGCGCATTATGAATGGCCCAATATACTCCAATAGTGTAGACGCGCGCGCACACTGGGCACAGCAACGCTACGTTGGCAAAACACGAGTACTCTATAGTCTGACGCCAGGCGCGACCATCATCCCTCGGCGCGGCCCGACGGCAGCCAGCACGAAACGCGATATGCTGAATTTTGCGCCGATGCGTTACCCAGACAACACTGCGTCTCCCTCTTTTCGTGACGAAGGGATGCCGGGCGCAATGAAACGCGCATGCTTTAAAGCCACGCAGCGCGTCATGCGCCTGCGAGTATATGGCAGGACCGGCGCCTGGCGTGGCAACGCCGGCGTGACGAGCCGAAATGAACGCCGGCCACCTCGCCCACCGCGTCACGTCGAAATCTGTTGGAGCCTTGACAGTGGCATGTAATCATATTCTCACATTACATGCATCTCTTGTCACACATATTCATCATCCATTGCCGTCGCATAATACCGAATTTGGAATATCTGAAGCTAGCGAAACGGCCGTGACCACGTCAGAAGTGTGGCATGTAGTAATGTCGTTACACGACACGCATGACGCGATTATCGTGTTTGGATGTGTCATTTACCCATTTCGTCCGTACGCGTCACATAATACCGATTTGGTAAATGTGAAGCTGAAATGACCATCAGCCCAATTATGAGCGTAGCATGTAGTCATGTTGTTACATGACACGCCTCTCAAGTTTATCATATTTGCATCAGTATCATACCTTCGTCATCTATTCACGTCCCGTAATACCAAACTTAGTTTAAATGAAGCTAGCGAAATGGCCGCCAGCACATCATGAGCGTGGCATGTGGTCATGTTGTTAAAAAACGCATCTAATGATTATCATGTTCGCACCAGTCACATATCTTCACCCTCCATTCAGGTAATATCAAATTTGGTATATGTGACGCTAGCTAAACGGCCGCGAGCACGTCATGAGGGTGGCATGTAGTCATGTTGTTACCTGACACACATGTCATGATTTTCATGTTAGGGTTTGCCGCTTGTGTTCGCCATGCAATCATGTCATACCATACCAGTTTTGCGACATGCCAAGTGAATGAACTCAACGCAAGAACAGCAAGATCATGAAATGTAAATCATGACATTGATGACATTCATGTCATGATTTTTATGTTATGACTAGTCAAATATTATTTTCATACAGTCTTGTTATGTCATGATAAGTTTGGTAACGATACCATTATCGAAACGGCCAGGAGAGCTGAACGTCGTAAGCGGATAGATAGATAGATAGATAGATAGATAGATAGATAGATAGATAGATAGATAGATAGATAGATAGATAGATAGATAGATAGATAGATAGATAGATAGATAGATAGATAGATAGATAGATAGATAGATATGCTCAAAATCGCCGAATTTTGCTAAAAAATGCCTCGCATTTGAAAATGGGACGCGCAGCTACGTCAGCTTCGTTCGATGTAAGAGTGGCATTGAATGGACACCTATAATACCAATTGATTGATTGATTTGTGGGGTTTAACGTCCCAAAACCCCCATATGATTATGAGAGACGCCGTAGTGGAAGGCTCCGGAAATTTCGACCACCTGGGATTCTTTAACGTGCACCCAAATCTGAGCACACGGGCCTACAACATTTCCGCCTCCATCGGAAATGCAGCCGCCGCCGCCGCCGGGATTTGATATCGCGACCTGCGGGTCAGCAGCCGAGTACCTTAGCCACTAGACCACCTTGGCAGGGCTCCTGCAAAACCAAACCAGCGAGTAAGATATGTTGACTTCTCCACAGTTGGGAAACAATCTGAACAACAGCTAGTGTGCAGTTGACAAGAACTGTCAGAGCAGCGAAATAAAGCCAAACCACTGCACTTCAACACATGGCTTCATGCAAGAGCGGTAGCCGATGCGACGGCGTGGCGTAAAAAATATTGTTGAAAAAGCAGACTACTACAGCTCAAGAAAGATAACCGTTGTGCTCGCGAAGTGCTGTTGCTCAAAATACTGCGCATTCTTCGAGCAGAAAGTTGGTGGACTGGACTCGTTCGCGGAACTGTATAATAAAACAATTGGCCCTTAACGACTTGAACCTTGTCAGAAAGTCTCTTAGACTTTTTTTCTACAGAACGTGCGTCACTTCAGTTTAAATTCACCTGCTAAAAACTAGCATGAAACGATAAAAATGCAGCCGATAATACTGCAGATGGGTTGCCAGACAAGAAAAAGGCCGCTCGTTAAAAAGATGGCGGAATATGTAACTGAAAATATGTAACTGAAGGAAAATATGTAACTGAAGGAATATGTAACTGAAAAAAAATAGTTTTGTGGTAAAGCACAAACAGTCACAACACGGATGTCCAAACTCCAGACACAGGAACTCATGCTGAAACCAAGAGTTCGTAGTTCTCACGGATCTACGGGCCTAGCGTCACTTCGGGCGTCTTTTCGCAGCCACCGGTCTCATGCCGTTTACTGTCTTTGTTCTTGCTTTTGCCTGTTTCTTTTTTTTTAACAGACCAGTGGGAAGCAACAAAACTCACGCAACAAATACATCATACTGACAGCTTACGAGAATGAGATTTGTCATACACCGCAAGATTTTCTATGACAAATACCTGTTTGTTGCGCTAAGTTTCGGCGTATTCAGTTTTTCGGGACGAGCAGTTATCCTGCAAAGGGATTTACCCATGTTATTTGGCACATAAGTGATAGGCGGTGCAGTGCAGGCCACACAAATAACTGCTGCCTTAAGTTGGTGATCCCACTCCGGACGCAACCACTCCACATGTTACGCAATGTTTGCGGATGCACTGGGCGTGCTGCGCTTCACAAAGAAAACTGAATTGGGCTTCTGCAGAAAGCCTATTATCCTCTTTTTTCAAATACATCTGATTTTAAAGCCTGGTTGGAAGCGTTACCCAGTAGCAATAAAAATAGTGTGAGCCACAAAAGCATTTTCGCTGTACAAGCCTCCAATGTAGTGAGTACGGCGAAACTATTCAACCTAACAAAGCGAAATTTACTATGCGTTTAGACTGAGTGCTATTCAAGGTTTCTATGAAAAGATATTGGACGTAAAGTAATTAGTAATTTATTTACGTTCCAATGAATATGGGCAAAACAATGAAGGTTTGTGTAAGAATATCTTTTTTTCTTTACCTAGCACAACCATAATATTTAGTGGCTATGTAGACTACACTAGAATTATTTTTTATGTAAAATCGCTTAGTGTTCCGATGACAACTTGATTAATTATTATTGTGCCAATGGGGCAGTTTATGGCTGTACTTGGTTACGCATTACCAACTAAGCGACAAAACTATACTAGCGGATCCTCTAAAATTCTATATAGTGAAGCAGCAAGATCGTTACTGTGATTTTATGAAGAGAAAAATTCTTTATTTTTAGGCCAGAACCTAAGAAACAGCATTGATTACAGCTAATTTTTCTGCTGGCCAGTTCCGTAGAGACTCGCTTTTTTCATTTTACACGCTAACTATCAACGAGTATTGCACATTCGTAGATGCATGTTGCGTCTAGTATCTATTTGTTTGCACTAACCTGACCACTCAGTGCTTCAAACAATATATTTTCAATGAATCATAAATCTCACAGGCGTTTTTTGATGGTAGCTCTATCTATCAACTGAAAAAATAAGTTGCTTTAGATCACTTCAAATGTTCGCCAAAGGTGGCGCAATTAAACAAAAAGAAACAGGTGAAACAGGTATAGATTATATGTCCAAGCTTCATCGTTTGCCTCACAAGGTGAGTATAATCAATACTCGTAAGAAATACCAACTGTAAAAGGAGGAGGGCTGAGTAATGAATCCTTTCCTAGAGTGTACTAGAACTTTTGAGTGGCGCGACCGAAACGCTTTCCCCTTGCTTTCTCCATCCCCAACTTGTGGCGAAAGTAGCGGCGGCGCTGCCATCGCCCAATCTACCCACTTGGTTTACTCGGCTGGCTCGGCGGCATGGCCGGCATCTCGGTTTTAGTGGCGAAATGACAAAGAAGCAGCGTCTAAACCATTGTTACGCGCCAGGTTGCACAACTGGATATCCGCGTGTGCAACAAAGTCGGAAGTTATCGCTTTTTAAGGCCCCGAAAGACGAAGAACGACGACTTCTTTAGGAGCGGAATCTCCATCGGCTTGACAAGCCACTTGACGCCGATTGTGCTGTGTGCGAGTTACATTTCGAACCGCATTTCATTGGGAGAGACTACGTACATGTTATCAATAATGTTCAAGTCCGAATTCCTAGAGGAACGCCGACACTTGCCCTTGATGCAGTCCCGACGATCTTGCCCAACCTGCCTGCATATTTGACGCTCAAAACTCCGGCTCCGCGGACCCAAACAAAGCGGCGGCATCATTGTGTGCCGGCTGAGAATGACAACAGAAAACGGCGACGCATTAGCACTCCTGCACAGCTCCTTGTGTATACCAACGGTGCAACTTCTTCAGATGGCGACGAAGCTGACGAGACAAGCTCAAGTCCCTCGTCTGACGCGGTTGTCACTCTCGGTGACCTTCGTGGTCTTGTCCTACCATCAAAGTCATGGGCGCTGCACGAGTTTCCTGGATTTGACGGCGTGTCGTACGTAGCATGCTCACTGAATCCTAGCACTCGTGAACTTTGCATTCAACGAGCCGTATACTTCACCTGTTTGAACAAGTCGCGGGATGAGAAACGAAGAAGCGCACAGCAGCGCCTAAAATTGAGTAGGCTATAAAATGCTACAGTGGCGTAAAAAGGATGTCATTTTTCGTGCATATTTTCCTACACACTTAATTTTTGGACGGTACACCAAGAAGAAAAACAATTTTTCCTAGAAGAGGCTTGTAAGCGAGAGAACGTGCAAATAATGACGCGAAATCTCAAAATAAATCTTTGATCTTGAATCTTTTTGTATTAAACCTGTGATGGTAAATTTAGCAGCATTAGGGATCTCGGTGCATAATTAATCAATCTAAGCCGATTCATTGTTACACTTCAGTGTCCCTTCAAACGATGTTTCGACCATAACATCTTTTTTTTTATTTAAATGCATTTTGGAAAGACAACCTAAACTCTGTCGTTTTGTTGGCTTTGTTTTATGTTATCTTTTGTATCCTGGCTCTATATTTTACGTTTTTTACAATTTACCTAAGTCCAAATGTATTGTTTTTTAAATATGTAAACCTTGAATTTTTATATTATCAATTAAGATTATCATTAGTTACGACTTTCCTTTGCAGTATTGTTGCGTTTTTTAAACTCTCAAAATCTTCGACTACTATGTTTCACCTAAGACATTCATCTGCAGTATTACGTATGCCCCGCCGCGGTGGTCTAGTGGCTAAGGTACTCGGCTGCTGACCCGCAGGGCGCGGGTTCAAATCCCGGCTGCGGCGGCTGCATTTCCGATGGAGGCGGAAATGTTGTAGGCCCGTGTGCTCAGATTTGGGTGCACGTTAAAGAACCCCAGGTGGTCTAAATTTCCGGAGCCCTCCACTACGGCGTCTCTCATAATCATATAGTGGTTTTGGGACGTTAAACCCCACATATCAATCAATCAGTATTACGTATTTGCATTTCTGTGGGTCCTACAACAATGAATCTATTCCCATATTTCAAAACCAAAAAAGAGGTTTGGAAAAACTGTGCTGTCCTTCAAATAATATCAATAAAGCCTACTTTTTTGTCGTGTGTGCACGCAGCCACAAGCAACGAGCCTTTTATTTGAGTCCAGCTTTGGTGTTTTACGTGGAATCGACCAAGAGTTCTTCGTTTTGTGTGCAGCATATTCCTTTTCTTTTTTTGGGAGGGGGGGGGCGCTTTTGGTGTGTACCGGCCAGCTGGTTTTTCGTATAAAATATGTACACTTTAAAAATTAAAGAAAACGCGCTCGTTATATTGTACAATGTACTATGCTGCTTCGGGCTGCAGTGCGGTCAGCAGCAACTTCAATAACAATAATGACAAATAACGTTTATTTGCGCGGAAAAGGGGAAGTATGTGAATAAGAAAAAAAAGAGGGAGATCATCTTCACACTTGGCGCGACAGAGAGGTACCAACACGTACGCGGAACGCCTGCCAGCCATCCGCCCGGGTAGATTGGTCGACGCCAGCGCCACCGCATCATTCCACGCCGAAACGGCCGCTCCCAGGCAGCCGCTCGCACCACTCAAAAGCTTCTAGTACACTCTACCCTTCCAGTGCCACCACGTCCGCAGGGTGGCGACGTCGTCAAGTGGCAAATGGTTTCGGTACGCCGTATAATTGCGCGTTGGTCACGCGTTCGCAGAACCAGCGTTCCCCGCCGCATCTTTAGTAATGTGCGTCTCTTCGTGGTACAGCTGCTCGTGTTTCGCGCGTTCTTTTGAGCTTTTCATGCGTGTGAGCTTCGAATTTTTGAAAAGATGGACGATGACATGCCGTGCGAATGATATGTATGTAGTGCCGCTTCAAATGGGACAAGATGTTTTTTTTTTCTTTCTTGCCTTGCATATCTTTTTCTTTCTTGCCTTGCATTCTTGCCTTGCATATACTGTAATCATTTGGATATAGTACAATTACTGTTAGAACTTTGTTGTTAGAATTTGGTTAGAATTTGTTTGAATTTGACTGTTAGAAATTGTGAGAACTGGTAGCATCAATGTAACGTGTATCCTAAACGATGTATAACTTACGGGTGTTTTTATTGTGTGCTTTTATTGTGTGTTTTCCCGATGTCCTTTCTGCGAAAATCCCGACAAGGGATTGGCAGTATTTTTAAGTAAATAAAAAATAAATATGAAAACTGTGCATATTTCACATACTCGACAAAATACAAAAGTACCACAAAATACGATTAATAACCATTCGGTCTGTACAGACTATTGGTCAATACTTTGGCATTCGTACCAATGCATGGTTCGATGTTCACAGTCCACTCTGGTACATCCTCTTGTACCTTCACCACTTCAAGAAACTGGTGCACTTATCCGCAGTAATATTGTCGCACAGATCGCCCTTCTACATCCGCATTTTCTGTGGACCTTCTCAAATTTTGTAACTGCCGAGAGTTTCAGTGTAAGCACGTATGGTCATCGAAGAATAACCTGACTTCGACGCCCATGACAATGGCCACATAAAAAAAAATAGTGCTGTTACATGTACTGTAGCACCAACAGACATTTTTGATGCGAAGCATTTCTTTGCGTACTGCAAGCACTTTTGGCGTGTATCAGCGTATCTATCTATATATCTATCTATCTATCTATCTCTTTATCTATCTAGCCGCTTACGTCTAGGTGCTTGCGCGATCGCATGAACCAAAGTTAGTGTAGGAGAATAAGAAAATTTTATGAATATGACGCGATAGTCAAGACATGAATACTTTCATAATCCCATCTCGAATGGTGTCAAACACCTCCCACTTCGGTGTGGCACAAACCTGCGGGCGGGTATGTGCCACAGGTGATCGACCTTGGAATCATGCAGCAACGACGAGAACACATAGGAACAGTTTTAACACGTGAGCATTAGGAAAAACTTGACATAGGCAAAGCTGATCCGATGAATACAAAGAATAAATGTCAATGTCGCAGCAGGAATTAAACCCAAGAACTGTACATGGCAATCGAGCATTCTACCACAAAGCCACGCCAGGTTTCAGAACTACTTTTCATATAGACCGTAATGTTCGTGTAACGTTAATTGTGGTTATCGTGCTGGCTATCCAATTATATCATGATTACATAGGTGCTCCTACGATACAGTCGCCACGACGGGTTAACGTTAATTGCAGTTAGATGTCATGCACTGAAGTTAGTTTATGTAAGAGCGTTCAGGGGTACCATCCTCGCGAGCACCAGCGCTTCATATCAGCTTATCGCTTTTGGTGTTACTAATACTCATGTTCCCCGTTGACATCATCGCGCAAGTGCGAAAAACTGATTATACAAACATCTGCAACGTGTTTCTGTGCGTGCAAGATTTGTACATATATTTAGCGTCATTTCATGATTTGTCGCGATATAAAGATTGCGACATGGTCACTTTCCCTACACATGCTTAGCATAACGTCGATTAACAAGGTATGTAGAATATGCCGGTTTATTTTTTGAAAAAGTGTTGCAGCAACCTAAATGGCAATCTTGTCGATGGTGCCTGTAAGTCAATATTGCCACGTTCCATTTCCCAAGTTTTTGTTATCGTCCGAAAACACCGCACGATTCTCAGCGCAAACCACGCCTGCAGTTTTCTAGAAGGTTCCGGACTGTAGTAGATCATTTCGATAAGATCACGCCCACTGTGCGAACGGTACAGATTGTTCTGGAAGCTACGCCACCGCCAGCGATAACGCTAGAACATTCGACGGCAAGAGTATAAATGCCGACGCGCTTCGCCGCTTGTCAGTTGTTGATCGAAGGCCGACGCTCCGTTCGCCGCTATCAGTCCGAGACTGCTATCTGTGCGAGACTGCTGCTGTAATTAGACTTTCAGTTTACCGGGCACAGGTTCGCCCAAATAAACAGTTAAATCCTAACACGAAGTCTCCTGTCTTCGGCCACGTCACGACCCCGTGACATCTGGTGGAGGTGCTGCTTTGTTCATGTACCGGACGCCCCCGTCAAGCCGTGAACCCAGCCCACGTCGCGGAGAAGACACCGACACCAACCAGGAGCAGCGAACAAGCCGCCGACAGCAAGGGCTACCACCGGAGTACGGGCTTCTACCAGACAAGGCGCGGAAGACGAAGGCCATGACCGCGACTGCAGCGACAATGACAACCGCAGCGTCCCAGCCCACGATGGTCATGCATCAACCCAGGGAACCACCAATTTTCCATGGGTCATCGTTCGAAGACGCGGAGTCCTGGCTGGAGACATACGACCGTGTGGCCGCCCTCAACCACTGGGACCATGACGAAAAGCTGCGTCGTGTGTTCTTCTATTTGGAAGACACCGCAAGAACTTGGCTTGAAAATCGGGAGTCCACGCTCCGAACGTGGGATGTTTTCTGCAGCGCATTCCTTCAAACGTTCGCGAGCGTCGCTCGCAAAGAGAGGGCCGCTGCTTTATTAGAGACTCGGGCTCAGCTACCAAATGAAAATATCGCCATTTTCACAGAAGAAATGACCCGACTATTCCGTCACGCTGATCCAGACATGCCTGAGGAGAAAAAAGTTCGTTTCCTCATGCGAGGGGTCAAACAGGAGCTCTTTGCGGAACTGATGAGAAACCCACCGATAACCGTCCAAGAATTTGTAGCAGAAGCGACCACTATCGAAAAGACCCTAGACATGCGCACCAGACAGTATAATCGTCGCCTGACTGCAGACTGCGCTGCTGCTCAAGCCAGTAACTCCGGAGACCTGCGTGAAACGATCCGAGCGATCGTGCGGGAAGAGCTGCGCAAGCTGTTGCCTTCGGCCCAGCCTCAAGTGGATTCAATTGCCGACATTGTGCGAGAAGAAGTTCGGCAATCGCTTCAAATTCCCCACGCACCGCTGCCCGAGCCGGAAGCTATGAGCTACGCCGCTGCACTGCGCCACAACGCTCCTCCCCGTCCACGCCAAAACGCCGCCCCATCGCACTTCCGTCGACAGACGCCACCGCCGCCACCACCCCCACCGACGTCATACCGTTCGCCAGCGGCCCAGCGCAGTGCACCGAGGAAGACTGACGTCTGGCGCACCCCTGACCATCGCCCGCTCTGCTACCACTGCGGCGAGGCCGGACACACATACCGCCGTTGCCAGTACCGACAGATGGGACTGCGTGGCTTCGCTGTCAATGCACCGCGTCCACAGCCAGGAGAACGACCACGTGACATCGCCGACTACCTGACAGGAACTCGGTGGTCACCACGAAGCCCTTCGCGTTCGCCGTCGCCCAGCCGCCGCACGTCACCGCACCACCGGCAGTACTCTGGCCCAACGCGGGGCCGGTCTCCTAGCCCGTATCCGGGAAACTAAGGGCAGCAACCGGTGGAGGTGCGGTTGCTGTGCGACGAACTACCGAAGATCCTCCGACGACGACGACGCCGCGACGGAGCTTTCCGAACACAACGCCAGCCAGGCAAAGCCCTGACGGCGAAAGCTCATTTACCGAAGGTGGCCTGACGACGCAGCATGGAAGCAGCGGAACAAGCCGACGCAGCCGTGACCCGACGCCACGCCCTAACTGTAAGGCGAGACGGCGAACTAGCGACCTCGACGTTCTTATCGACGGCCACAGTTTGACTGCTCTCGTCGATACTGGAGCCGACTATTCTATCATCAGTGGGTCGTTCGCCGCGAAGTTAAAGAAAGTTAGGACAGCTTGGAAAGGCCCTGAAATCCGCACAGCTGGAGGTCATCTCGTAACGCCTGCAGGAATCTGCACAGCGAGAGTCACCATTAACGGCCGTATTTATCCTACAGACTTCGTAGTCCTACAGCGTTGCTCGAGAGATGTCATCCTTGGCATGGACTTCTTATGCCTCCATGGTGCTGTCATCAACCTAAAAACAAAGTCGATAACGTTATCCACAGAAGAAGCACTACCGCCGCGCACGCCGTCAGGACACCATGCCTTGAATATGCTGGAAGAACAAGTCACCATTCCGCCTCGCTCAAGCGTCATTATTTCAGTCGGCGCTCCTAAATCACCTGACTTGGAAGGCGTCGTTGAAGGCAGTCAGCATCTGTTAGTCACCCGAAATATTTGCGTCGCAAGAGGAATTGCAGAGCTGCGGGGAGGCAAAGCAACGGTTTTGTTCACGAATTTCAGCAATCAGTACAAACATGTGAACAAAGGAACAACGGTCGCATACATCGAAGAAATTGTCGAAGCCACCAGTGCTTTCGCCCTGGCCGATTCTGCGGAACCTGCTCAGAGGAACCAAGCCCCTCCCATAGCTTTCGACGTCAATCCCAGACTTCCGAACGATAAGCAAGAACAGCTCAAGGCCCTGCTCCTGCAATACGAAGGTTGCTTTTCGTCGTCATCGAAAATTCGGCAGACCCCAATCACGAAACATCGCATCATAACCGAAGAAAATGCCAGACCACTCCGTCAGAGTCCGTACAGGGTTTCGACGCGAGAACGTGAGGCCATGAAGAGACAAGTTGATGAAATGCTGCGGCATGACATTATCCAGCCGTCCAAGAGTCCTTGGGCATCCCCCGTGGTGTTAGTGAAGAAAAAGGATGGGACCCTACGTTTCTGCGTCGATTATCGCCGCCTGAACGAAATCACAAGAAAGGACGTGTATCCCCTCCCACGAATAGACGACGCACTTGATCGGCTCCATAACGCCAAGTACTTTTCGTCAATGGACCTTAAGACTGGCTATTGGCAAATCGAAGTCGACGAAAGAGACCGAGAGAAGACGGCGTTCATAACACCGGACGGCCTCTTCGAGTTTAAGGTGATGCCCTTCGGCCTTTGCTCAGCGCCTGCAACGTTTCAACGCGTTATGGATACAGTACTGGCAGGATTGAAGTGGCAGACTTGCCTTGTGTACTTGGACGACGTCGTCGTGTTTTCCTCGAGTTTCGACGAGCATCTTCGGCGCCTTGAAGCTGTACTTCAAGCCATCAAGACTTCCGGACTCACACTGAAGCCAGAAAAGTGCAGATTTGCGTATGAGGAGCTCTTGTTTCTGGGGCACGTTATCAGCAAGTCTGGAGTTCGTCCCGATCCACGGAAAACAGCCGCCATCGCCGACTTCCCGCCGCCCACTGACAAGAAAGCCGTGCGCCGATTTCTGGGCCTGTGTGCCTATTATAGGCGGTTCGTGAAAAACTTCGCCCGCATCGCCGATCCTCTCACTAACCTTACCAAGGCCGACGTGGAGTTTAAGTGGGAAACGCCACAGGAACACGCTTTCCAGGAGCTTAAACATCACCTCCAGACGCCTCCGTTACTTGCCCATTTCGACGAATTCGCCGAGACAGAAATACATACTGACGCAAGCAGCGTAGGTCTTGGCGCCGTTCTTGTGCAGAGGGCTGACGGACTTGAAAGTGTTATTAGTTACGCCAGCCGATCGCTATCCAAAGCAGAAACAAATTATTCCACAACAGAAAAGGAGTGCCTCGCCATCATCTGGGCTACGTCAAAATTTCGCCCCTACCTCTACGGCAGGCCCTTCAAAGTTGTGAGCGACCACCACGCATTGTGTTGGCTAGCCACCTTGAAGGACCCCTCAGGTCGCCTCGCACGATGGAGCCTGAGACTTCAAGAATATGACATTACTGTCATTTACAAGTCCGGCAAAAAACACTCCGACGCCGACTGTCTCTCTCGTGCGCCTGTCGACCAACCGCTACCCGACGACCCGGATGACGACTACTTTTTGGGAACGATAACTACCGACGACTTCGCTGAACGACAGCGGGCCGACCCGGAACTTAAGGCCCTAATTGAATACCTCGAAGGCAGGACCACCGAAGTCCCGAAGGTATTCAAGCGCGCACTTGCGTCGTTCTTTCTACGAAACGGTCTTCTACAAAAGAAAAACTTTTCACCGCTTCGAGCTAAGTACCTCCTTGTGGTGCCTTCAGCTCTGCAACCAGAACTCTTGCAGGCCCTGCACGACGATCCGACGGCAGGGCACCTCGGCGTTTCTCGCACGCTCGCGAGGATACAAGAAAGGTACTGCTGGCCACGTCTTTCCACCGACGTCACTCGTTATGTGAGGACATGCCGGAACTGTCAGCGACGCAAGACACCGCCGACAAGGCCAGCGGGACTTCTGCAGCCAATTGATCCACCTTGCCGACCTTTCCAGCAGATTGGTATGGACCTACTGGGGCCGTTCCCGACGTCGGCTTTCGGAAACAAGTGGATCGTGGTAGCTACCGACTACCTCACCCGTTACGCCGAGACAAAAGCCCTGCCAAAAGGCAGTGCCTCCGAGGTAGCTAAGTTCTTCGTCGAAAATATCGTCCTACGTCACGGCGCCCCGGAGGTCCTTATCACCGACAGAGGAACGGCATTCACTGCCGACTTAACTCAAGCGATCTTGGCATACAGCCAAACAAACCACCGCCGGACGACAGCGTACCACCCACAGACCAACGGCCTCACCGAGCGGCTTAACAAGACGATCGCCGACATGCTGTCAATGTACGTCGATGTCGAACACAAGACGTGGGACGCCATTCTTCCGTATGTGACCTTCGCATACAACACGGCGGTGCAGGAGACGACGCAGATATCGCCATACAAATTGGTCTACGGAAGGAGCCCGGCAACGACGCTCGATGCCATATTACCCAACGTCACCGACGAAGAAAACCTCGATGTGAGCGAGTACCTTCAACGCGCCGAAGAAGCCCGACAACTTGCGCGTCTCCGTATCAAGAATCAACAGACGACCGACAGCCACCGTTACAACCTTCGACGACGCTTCGTGGAATACCAGCCCGGTGAACGTGTTTGGGTGTGGACGCCGATACGCCGACGGGGACTAAGTGAAAAGCTTCTGCGATGGTACTTCGGACCGTACAGGGTGGTTCGACGGCTCGGCCCACTTGATTACGAGGTTGTCCCCGACGGCATCACGAACTCTCAACGACGCCGATGGCAACCTGAAGTCGTCCATGTCGCGCGCCTCAAGCCGTTTCATGCGCGTTAACAAACTGAACTAGTGTTTTTTTCTGTATTATTGTTGTATCGTAATTTATTCATTGTACTTTCTTGCATTATTATTGTACTTTCATCTTTAGTTAAAGCATCGGGACGATGCCTTTTTTTCAGAGGGGGGCAATGCCACGTTCCATTTCCCAAGTTTTTGTTATCGTCCGAAAACACCGCACGATTCTCAGCGCAAACCACGCCTGCAGTTTTCTAGAAGGTTCCGGACTGTAGTAGATCATTTCGATAAGATCACGCCCACTGTGCGAACGGTACAGATTGTTCTGGAAGCTACGCCACCGCCAGCGATAACGCTAGAACATTCGACGGCAAGAGTATAAATGCCGACGCGCTTCGCCGCTTGTCAGTTGTTGATCGAAGGCCGACGCTCCGTTTGCCGCTATCAGTCCGAGACTGCTATCTGTGCGAGACTGCTGCTGTAATTAGACTTTCAGTTTACCGGGCACAGGTTCGCCCAAATAAACAGTTAAATCCTAACACGAAGTCTCCTGTCTTCGGCCACGTCACGACCCCGTGACAATATAAAGAAAAGCCACAACTTTACAGAACAAACAGGTGTATTCCTGCTGCTACAGCAGAAGCAAAAAACAAAACAGGCTTCTGTAACTGTTTCGCTCCCAGAAAAGTTAGGCGTTTCGATTTATTAAAATGCTGGCATGTTCGTGCTTGTTAGAAAAATAATGAAAATGAAAAAATGAAACCAGTTCGTATGGAGCCTCTTTTCAAAAGCGCTCCATATATTTATCGATCAGCCCCATCCTGAGACGTCCGGTCATTTTTGCAGGCACACTACTCTTCAACAACGCTTTTAAAGTAAAACCATATGCCTCTGAAGGGAGAAGAATCACAGAAATGTTGCAACACGTGATTTTAGGGGCGAAGCTTCTAGTAGCGGCACCCGTTCGTCCCTCATAGCCGTTGTACTATGTAACAAGTATAACATTTTGACCTCCAAGTTGGTGCCTGTGAGAGATTTCTTCTGTGCATTGTTGAACCATAAAATACCATGCTCAATGCACATTTCAATGGCTGCTAATGGTGAACGAGAGACAAGAGCATTCGGCTTTTAGTTAACGCGCTCGCTGCGATCCCCATTAGCAGCCATTGGCATGTACATTGAGCATTATCTGACAAGAAAGGGTTGCTACGTTATACTCGCTGGCTGTAACCTCTTTAGTTTTAGAAAGGTTAAGCGAGCGTTGAGCCGCAGTGCCATGAATACAATGAACTAGTAGTAGTAATAGACTTTTATTCAGCCAAATTTACAGGCCGAGCATTTCGACCGCCTGTGCGATCAGTCGACGCTGTTCTTCTTCCCCTTCGGCGCCGATCCAGTCGAGCCAGGAGGTGATGGAAAGGGATGGGGGAGGGTAATAGCTGGATGCTTAGCAGTTGGGCAGTAAAACAGGCAGTGTGCCAGGTCAGCGTATGGGGAAGGACAATTAGGACAGCAGGGGTTAGACCTATAATTATAAAGGAAAAGGCGAGCGGCAGTTCATTTGAATGTGCCGTAGAGTTCGAGCCTCGAGCGCAGTGAGTGATGGATGAGGGGGAGGGTAAAGACACTTCTCGAGCCGGAGCTGGAGATATACCTCCTTGATAGTGTGGCGCAAGGAGATCTGCCCATCGTTATTCGCGGAGCTCTCACTGTCTTCCGAAGGTGTGGGCCAGGGAATGAACGGTGCCCGGTGCAACATATCGCGGGCAAGCTGATGAGCTAGCTCATTGCCGTTAATACCCGAATGCCCAGGAACCCAGCGGAGGAAGACAGTGGAGACTTGAAGAGCAGAGGCCGCTCGCTCGACCTCCCGGTGAAGAGCAGGGGGCAACGTGTTGTTCTGTATGTGACGGATGGCAGCGTGAGAGTCGGAGTAAATTGTTTACTCGGGGAGAGAAGGGAGGGAGGAAAATGACTGCATGGCGTGGACCATGGAAAGGACCTCGATTGAAAGTACATTTGGCGGGTGTAAGGGTGTAAATATGACCCGCTGGTGTGCGTGTCAGGTGCCGAAAGGTGTGGATGGTAGATAACGTAGCCACTCGAGCCCCGAGGAGCCATCTATGAGGTATCCGTGTAGGCAACTCCCTGTGTAGAGAGAGGAAAAGAAAGATGATGTGCTGCCGCATGACGCCGGCCGGCGTGAATAACGGGAGACATATTGGATAGGAGGGGAAGGATGCGAAGGTTAGAAGCAGCGGTGCTAGCGGCAGAAGGCAAGGTGGGAACGGAAACTGGAATGTGAGGGATACCGGGTTGGGCTAATAGCTATTGGCCTTGACGAGTGAGAGAAAGACGGGCAATCTGAGAGTCGTGGTGCAGAAAAATAAGAGAACGTAATAGATGGAAGAGGCCTGTGGCAAAGAACTTAGTGGTAGAGATATTGACAGGGGTGTTTAGAGCTGCCTTGTAAAGGCCTAATAGAGCTCTTTCGAGTGTGTTGAGTTGCGTTTGGGTGAAATGAACATATGGTACAAAGTACAAGAATTCGTTAAGGGCAAGCGCATGTGCAATCCGGGACGCATGAGCCTCGTGGAGCCCCGATTGCCGAGCGACAACGCGTCACAGGAGGTGGGTCACCGAGTGGCAAGTCCTCAAAGCGTGATGTAGGGCCTGCGCGTTCTTTGTCGCGTGCAAAGGGAAGCCAAGAACTTCGCATTGCTGAATAGTGGAGATGAGAGAGCTAGAAAGATGTAGTGAGATGAGGGTAGGAGCGCTGGTACGCAGACCGGTTTAGCAAAAGTAGTTCACATTTCTCCGGTGCAGGGGACAGGCCAGCAGTAGCGAGAAAGGAAGCGATAAGGTCCAGGCCACGTTGCAAAGTATCCTGCACGTGGCCGGGACATCTACACGTACACCGGAGAGTGATGTCGTCTGCATAAAAAATATGGTGGAGGTCAGGTATTTCGGACAGTTGGGAGGCAAGGGGGGCTATAGCCATATTAAATAGAGTAGGAGATAGTACGACACCTTGTGGAGTGCCGCGGGTGAGGGAGTGTGGGTTAGACAAATGAGTATCGACTCTAAAGTGAGCAACTAGATAGGAAAGAAATGATCGGATGTAAGAATGCATGCGGGAGCCACATGACAGGGAGGAGAGCTGAGCGAGCATGTGGTCATGACTCACGCCATCGAATGCCTTCCGTACATCGACGGTTAAAGCGCATGGATCTGACTACGAGAAGGTGAAATAAAAGTATGCTGAAGAACAATGAACATGTCCTGCGCACAAACGTGGCGTCGGGAGCCAATAAGAGAAGGAGGGGAAAACTCTTTCGCCTCAATAAAATCAGACAGTCGAGTCAAGGCCATTCGCTCAAGAGTCTTGCCAACGCATGACGTCAAAGAGGTAAAGCGAAGGTTAGAGAGAGAATGAGGTCTGCCCGGCTTCGGAATCATGCAAATTATAGATGATGTCCAAGAGCTCGGAAGACAGCCGCTGTTCCATGCTTCGTTGAATGTGTGTAAGAGAAATTCCTTCGCGTTGTCGGGAAGATTACGTAATGTAGTATATGTTATCTCATCCTCACCGGGTGCCAAGCGGGTAGATTGAGTGGCTGAGGCCGCTTCCAGCTCCCTGAGCGTGAATGGGCAGTCCAAGTCTGGGTTAGCTTCACCACAGTAATATCAATAAGAAGTTGTGAGGGGGGTGGGAGATACAGAGATTTTAAATTTTCAAACACATCAGATGGAGTCCCTTGAGTGAGAGCTTTAGCTAGGGTGGGAGCGACGGCAGGCTTAGTACCTTCGAGAGACCTAAACAGAGACCATGTAGAGCGCGAGTGCAGTGCGGAGTCAAGGCCGTCACACAGCGTGTTCCAGCGAGAGTGCTCAAGAGAAGTGCCGTAAGCGATAATTTCAGCCCGCAGAGCATCAATTCGTAAGGAAAGTTGGACGTTGTGTGGCTGGGAGCAGAGAGCGCGTTTCAAACGTTGATGACGTCACCATAATCGGAGGAAGTGAGCATCAGGGTCAGGAATGGGGAGTTGAAAACGAGCGCGGCGACTACAGGATGTCATTGCTGCGGAGATCCGCGACGTCCTGTCGTCGTAAGTTTTAAATGAGTCAGGCAAAAGGATATTACGGAATGCTTCCCAGTCAGTGTGAGCGACTCGTTGTTTCCGCCTATTGTGGGAAAGAAGGGTGGTGATGTGTATGAGAAAGTGATCACTGAAAAGATTTTCAGCGGACACCTGCCAGTGAAAAGGAAGGGAACTCCGAGAGAACGTGAGATCAGGTGTAGTGGAACGCTTTGAAACAGTGCCCGCTCGAGTAGGGGTGTCAGGAGTATTAAGAAGGGGGAGATGGCGATACTGGGCGACGCAGTGTAGAAGGCGACCTGGTTTGAGTGATTGGGGGTAACCCCAGAGCCTATGAAGAGCATTAAAGTCAACCCCATGAACTAGTATATACCATGAATGACTCTAGGTGGTCAAAGGTGGAAGTAGATACGAAGCACATGCCGTAAGAAAGTAAAAGCTGAATTTTCCTGTCTCTCATTTCCCACTAGCAGCCATTGGCATGTACATTGAGCCCTATCTGACAGGAAAAGGTTGCTACGTTATACTCGGTGAACGTAACCTCCTTGGTTTCAGAAAGGTTTAGCGAGCGTTGGGCCGCAGTTCCATGAATACAGCGAACTAACATATACCATGAACTCGAGGTGGTTAAAGGTGGGAAGTAGACCCGAAGCGCAAGCCGCAAAAAAGAGCACGTGTGCCACCTCTCAATAAGTCCTTGGAATGACCTCTGGATGGCCGTGCTTCTATATAGGGAACATATGATGAAAAGATGCGAGATGGTGGTACTTGGAGTGATGAATAGATGGATGATTGGACACACAGAGAGATGCATGGATGGACGCATGAACGGACGCAGGGGCGGCTGCATGGACGAACGCAGGGACAGACGCACGAACAGATGCACGCACGGACGGGCGGATGGACGAATGAACAGTCACACAGACGGACGCATGGAGGGACGGAAGCAAGAACGAATGGACGGACGAATGCTTCACTCCACTCTCCGTCATTAACTCCGTGGATATGCTGGCAATTTTTTAAACACATTATTCTCGTTGACTCATGTGTATGCGCGCGTGATAATTACAATTACATAACTTTAATACCTCAGCTTTTGTGTGTGTGTGTTCATCGTACATTCGAAAATCACCGATTGAAGTGTATTTTGCTTTTTCCAGTGAATGGCAACCAATCTAGCAGAAAAGAAACAAATTTTGGATTATTTGTAAAAGTTTCAATACGTGCACAATTTACGCTGCACGAACTAGATAATCTATACCAAGAGAAATTTTAGCAAATAACTATACCTTATGCAGCCACTGCTTGTTCAGACCTTATATCTTGCTTTATAAGCACCATTAAGTCACCCCAGGGTGCTACGTAACTCTCATTGATAATCTTAGCATCACTGGCGTCGTCTGGCGGATATACACGTGCGGAGGGTTCCCCTTCGAAGAAAAATCAATGGTTAATAGCAGCACCCCGCTTTTTATGAATGCATTGTATGGGTGCACAATCTAGGCACTATAGTACGGGACAGACTTTTCGCGCTGACTATTAGGACAAAAGGGCGCAAGCTCTTGCCCTGCTCTCCTCGTGTGCATGCCCATGCTGACACCTATACTCTGTTTCATACATTAGGTGCGACGCTGTGAGAGCTATGCAAGAAGTTCGGCTAGAAACATCTGTGACTTCGCGCGTCTCGCGGTTAGCTTTCATCATTGTAAACGCTCGTGCGAGACGAGCACAAACGCGCCTGCAAAGCGTCGCGTAAGGCTACAAGTGAAACATCATGAAATAAGAACCAAGACAAGCCGTATAACTGGCCGTTTTTAAATGCGAAGCATTTCTTAGCGAACTTTGGCGACTTTGAGCGTATCTATATATCTATCTAGCCGCCTACGACTTTTAGCTCTCCTGGCCGTTTCGATAATGGTATCGATACCAAACTTGATATGGTATACCATGACTGTATGAAGAACATAGCTGACTAGTGAAAACATGAAAATCATGATAACATGAAAAATCATGAAAAACATGAAAATCATGAAATCATGAAACATGAAAAAACATGAAAAATCATGAGTGTCATGATTTCCATTTTATGGTCGTGCAGCTCTTGGTCTGATTTCGTTCACATGGCATGTTGCAGAACCGGTATGGTATGGCATGATTGCATGGCGAACACAAGCGACAGACCCTAACACGAAAATCATCACATGCACGTCATGTAAACAGATGACTACGTGCCACGCTCACGATGCACTCGAGGCCGTTTCGCTAGCGTCACATATAGCAAATTTGGTATTACGGTACGTCAATTGATGACGAAGGTATTGCCACCTACTTCTAGTAGTGGGTCGTATGCCAAGGTGAGGGCTCCACCACAAAGAAGAAAGAAGTGCGCGTGGGCCCCCGCTCTGGCAAACAAGCCCAACCGACGCGCTTGGTTAGAGCCCTGTTGCTCAGACGTCAATAAACCTTGTCGACACCCCCTTGAGCGACGTGACAATTGGTGGAGGTGCTGGGTAGCCCCTCACGGATGTTTCAGACCCTTCCTGGAAGCGGCACCACAAATCCAGTGCGAGTCAACACTCCCGTTCATCGTACAAGCCGCAGGATCAGGTAAATACCACTCGAAGCTGACCCTACAGTTCACACCAGTATGATGAGCACGCCCGTTCAAACTACTTTAACAGATACGGAAAACCCCCCAGTCACTCGGTACACCCTCGAAAGTCCACAGGTTCCGACACCGTTTCATGGCACCGAGCTCAAAGACGTCGAGGACTGGTTGGTCGACTTCGAGTGCGTGGCTGCTTTAAACGACTGGAACGACGCGGCCGAACTACGGCGTGTGTACTTCTATTTGGAGGATGGAGCACGTACCTGGTACATGAGTCATGACGAAAAGATGACATCGTGGCCCGAATCCCGCCGCCGGCTGTTGGATACTTACAGAAGTGCTGATTGCCACGAACGAGCGAAGCGAGCGATCCAGGCCCGCATCCAGATGCCCGATGAAACTGTCATGACCTATGTGGAAGATATGACGCGCCTGTTCCGACGGGCTGATCCGAGTATGACAGAGGAAAAGAAGTTGCGTCACCTGATGCGGGGAGTTAAGGAGCAGCTTTTCGCTAGCCTTGTACGGAGCCCTCCGAACACGGTGGCCGAGCTTTTCTCCGAAGCCGTCACGATGGAAAAGATGCTTCAGCATCGATCCACCCTCTATGAGCGGCAAGTGAACACGTCCACTGCTCAAGTTCTCACGACTATTGGGAGCAACACCGAGTGTATGCGCGACCGTATCCGCTCTATAGTACGCGAGGAGCTGCAAAAGGCTGCCACACCACAACCACCTACGGTGTGTTCCATTGCAAGCATCGTCAAGGACGAGCTGCATCATGCCATTCGTGACCCTGTGAGTCTGGATAACGCCACACCCGCCCCGGCTGACTACCACCGTGTGACCTATGCGGAAGCCTTGAAGCGCCCAGCTTCCTCTTCCCCGCTGTTTGTTCAGGCACCTCCTACGGTTTCTTTTCAGTCGGCGCAGCCTCTACGGTATTACGAGAACACACGCACGCCCCCACCCCTCGTTTACGCCAGTCCTGTGCATCTTGTGGAACGACCAGCACACTACCTTGACAACAGACGCGTTTCGCCTCGGAAATCGGATGTTTGGCGCACTCCTGATCGCCGACCTCTGTGATTCCACTGCTGTGAAGCAGGCCATTTGTACCACCTGTGTCCATACCTGTGCCTCGGGCTGCGTGGCTTTTCAGTATATTCAGCACCTCCTCGGTATGGCCAGCGACCCCGGTACATTGAGGACTACCTGGCTCAACAGCGCATGCCACCGCATTCTGGACGGCAGTCGTGCTCACCGTCACCGAGGCGCTTTGAATCTTCGCCCCAGCGCCATGCTGGCGCACGGTCCCCCAGTCCGCGCCGGGAAAACTAACGCAAGCGACCCTTGGAGGCGAGGTCGCTGGCAGTCGACGTGCTGAAGACCTCCGATCGGCGCTAACAGTAAAGGGTGTAGATTCGACTGAGCGATATGTGCAGCTTTCTCTGGATAAACCGGTGCTGGTGGATGGTTATACAGTAGGTGCTTTAGTTGATACCGGGGCTGACTAAACGATACTAGGCGGGTAAATGACCGGGCTACTAAAGAAGGTAATCACGCCCTGGCATGGCTCCGTGATTCGAACGGCTGGTGGCCACAACGTCTCTCCCCTTGGAACCTGCACGAGTAGAGTGCGGGTCTGCGGTTATACTTTTGTAGCTAGTTTCCTTGTGCTCCGTGAATGTTCACGCGCCGTTATTCTTGGTGTTCCCTTTCTGCAGGAGTATGGAGCTGTCATTGATCTTAAAGAGAATCCCATCATCTTCTCAGCCAACCGAGCAATCGACAAGCAGGACGACCAACAACGTACCAACGTTCTTCGTGTTTCTGCTGAAAGTATAACGCTTCCTCCAAGAGCCAGTGTTATAGTCGACGTCACATGCTGTGGATTGCGAAATGGTGGAGCGATTGCAGAAAATAATTTTGAACACCTGCTGACTCAAGGTGTTTGTGTGGCTAGGAGTATCATACAGCTACGTGATGGCCGATCCCAACTGCTCGTTACCAATTTCAGCAACGAACACCGACACCTTTTCCGTGGCACTTCGTTAGCGTTTGCAGATGAATTACAAACCGTTCCCATCTGCTTCTCGTCGGACGCAGTGGAGGCCGCCGATACGTCTCTAAACAATGCCGATATTAATTCTAACCTCACACCATAAAACCAGACAGCACTTCGAAATCTCTTGCTTGAATTCAAGTCTTGCTTCGCTACTTCCTCTAAGGTGCGCCAGACTTCGATCACTAGGCCCAGAATCATCACTTACGACGATGCCCGCCCAGTACACCAACAGCCTTACCAAATTTCAGCAACGAACACCGACACCTTTTCAGTGGCACTTCGTTAGCGTTTGCAGATGAATTAGAAACCGTTCCCATCTGCTTCTCGTCGGACGCATTGGAGGCCGCCGATACGTTTCTGAACAATATCTATATTATTCTAACCTCACACCAGAAAACCAGACAGCACTACGAAAACTCTTGCTTGAATTCAAGTCATGCTTCGCTACTTCCTCTAAGGTGCGCCAGACTTCGATCACTAGGCACAGAATCATCACTTACGACGATGCCCGCCCAGTACACCAATAGCCTTACCACGTGTCAGCGAAGGAACGAGAAGCAATTCGTACGCAAGTTCGAGAAATGCTTGACGACGGCATCATCGAACCTTCCAACAGTGCGTGGTCCTCTCCGGTCGTCCTAGTCAAGAAGAAAGACGGAACGCTACGTTTTTGCGTCGATTACCGGAAGCTGAACAGCGTGACTAAAAAGGACGTGTACCCGCTGCCACGCATCGACGACTCGTTAGACAGATTACGCCACGCCCACTATTTTTCCTCTTTGGATTTAAAAAGCGGGTACTGGCAGATGGAGGTTGACGAGCGAGACCGCGAGAAAACGGCCCTTGTGACCCCTGATGGCCTGTATGAATTTCGAGTCCTTCCTTTTGGTTTGTGCTCAGCGCCCGCAACCTTCCAGCGAATGATGCACACTGTGCATACTAGTCTGAAGTGGCAAACTTGTCTCGTATACCTTGATGATGTTGTCAATTTTTCTGAAACCTTCCAGCAACATCTTCACCACCTCAGGAGTGTGCTACAGGCTATTCAATCAGCAGGTCTTACACTCAAACCGCAGAAGTGTCACGTTGGTTATGAAGAGCTCAAATTCCTTGGCCATGTAGTCAACGCGAAAGGAGTCCGACCCGACCCCGACAAACTTGCCGCTGTAGCCGCGTTTCCGCATCCTACAGACAAGAAGACTGTTCGGCGCTTTCTGGGTCTGTGCGCCTACTATCGATGATTTATTAGATGGTTTTCGAAGATAGCGGAACCCTTGACTCGCCTTACACGCGACGACACACCGTTTGTATGGCCTACCGAGCAACAGGCTGCTTTAGCCGAGCTACGACAGTGGATGCAGTCAGCCCCTGTTTTTGCGCATTTTGACGATGATGCTGACACAGAGGTGCACACTGACGCCAGTAACATCGGCCTCGGCGCAGTGCTCGTCCAGCACCAACACGGCAAAGGGCGAGTCATAGCCTACGCCAGCCTCTCACTGTCCCGTACCGAGGTGAATTACACGACCACAGAGAAAGAGCGTCTCGCAGTGGTGTGGGCGATCACCAAGTTTCGCCCGCACCTCTATGGTCGTCCATTTAAAATGGTGACGGACCACCATGCCCTCTGCTGGTTGGTAAACATACGTGATCCGTCTGGACGACTGGCCCGATGGAGCTTGCGTCTACAGGAATTTGATGTGACCATCGTATATAAGTCTGGACGGAAGCATGAAGTCGCTGATACGCTGTCACGTGCACCCATACCTTTAGTCAATCAATAAGAAGAAGACGATGACGGTTTCCTGGGCGCCCTTAGCTCATCTGACTTGAGCAGACGCCAGCGAGAGTATGAAGAGATTCGACCGCTCATCGTCTATCTAGAGCGTCATAGCGCCGTTATACCTCGCCATCTATCTCGCGTCATGAAGTCTTTCTGCCTCCGAGATAATGTCCTGTACAAAAAAAACAACGCCCGTTCTACGAGCCGCGCTTACCTTCTCGTCGTTCCGAAGGACATGCGGGACGAAGTCCTCTGCGCGTGTCATGACGAGCCCACATCTGGTCATGTAGGTTACTCGCGAACGCTTACCAGAGTAAGTGAGGCGTACTACTGGCCCGGACTTTCGGCAAGCGTGAAGCAGTACGTTAAAAGCTGTCGTAAATGCCAGGTTCGAAAGTCGCCACCAAGCAAGCCGGCAGGATTACTTCAGCCAATTGATCCACCCCACAAGCCATTTGACCAAGTCGGCATGGACATTCTCGGCCCATTTTCTTTATCGTCCGACGGCAACAAATGGGCATTGTTGCAACTGACTATTTGACCCGTTATGCTGAGACACAGGCGATACCATGAGCCACGTCTTCTGAGGTAGCATAGCTCTTCATGTGCCACCATGTTCTGCGCCACGGTGCTCCATCTACAATGATGACCGACAGAGGAACAGCGTTCACTGCACAGCTTATTGATGAAGTTTTTCGACTAAGTAATACTAGGCATCGAACGACGACTGCTTACCATCCGCAGAGCAACGGCTTAACCGAGCGACTAAATAAGACAGTCACAAACATGATCTCCATGTACATCGACGTCGAACACAAAACATGGGATCGCATTTTGCTTTATGTGACGTTCGCTTATAACACCGACGTTCAAGAAACAACCCGATTTACACCATTTCGCCTTCTCTACGGCCGCGAAGTTCAGACGATGCTGGATGCGATGCTTCCTTGTGAAGACGCCGATCAATTAACAACTGACGCAGAAGAATTTGCAGAGCGTGCCGAGGAAACTCGTCAGCTCGCCCGGCTACACAAGGGTCGGCAGCAACAGGTCGATGCACGACGTTACAATATGCGTCACAATGACGTATCTTACTGTCCGGGGGACCAAGTTTGGGCTTGGACCCCTGTTCGTCACCGTGGCCTCTCCGAAAAGTTGCTAAGCAGATACTTTGGTCTGTATAAAGTATTACGCCGCGTGAGTGACGTAAACTACGAAGTGGTTCCGGACGCTACGTCTTCACGATGGGTACAACGAAGACAACCGACCTCTGACATAGTTCATGTGGTGCGCATGAAGCTTTATTTGCGCGTTCCTAAAAAAACCACTTTTACTGTGTTTTTTGTGCTCCAACAATTGCCTCATCATTGGTGAACTTATCGCATCTAACATTTGATTATTGGTGTCCTTTTTCAATAATTAAGCTACTTAATTTTGCTTCTTTTGCAGTAACTTTACAGCATCGGAACGATGCTCTTTCTTTTTTTTGTTGAGGAGGAATATTGCCACCTACTTCTTGTAGTGGGTCGTATGCCAAGGTGAAGGCTCACACCACAAAGAAGAAAGAAGTGCGCGTGAACCACCGCTCTGGCAAACAAGGCCAACCGACGCACTTGGTTAGAGCCCTGTTGCTCAGACGTCAATAAACCTTGTCGACACCCCCTGAAGTGACGTGACAGTATGATACTGGTGCAAACATGATAAACATGTGATGCGTGTCGTGTAACAGCATGACTACATGCTACGCGCATGTTGCCCTCATGGCCGTTTCACTAGCTTCACATGTACCAAACTCGGTATTACACGACACGAATGGACCACATAGATAAATGACACATCGAAACATGATAATCACGACATGCGTATTATGTAACAACATGAATACATGCACACTGATGATGCGCTCGCCGCTGTTTCGCTAGCTGCACATATGCCAAATTTGGTATGACGTGACGCCAGTGGATGACGATATATATGACTGGTTCAAACATGATAATCCTGACACGCGTGTCATGTAGAAACATGACAACATACCACACTCATAGAGTGCTCGCTGCCGTTTCGCTAGCTCCACATATATACTAAATTTGGTATTACGGGTTGTGAATAGATTAAAAAGGTAAACGACACATCCAAACATGATAATTGTGACATGAAAGTCATGTACAACATCATTTACTTCTACCTCGTAATGTTGTGCTGATTTTGAAGGGACATATCAACATTTGTCATTCGTGCCTCACATATCATCGATTCCCACTGTACTTGGGATCTGCCAATTTTTTTACCTCCAACGCACAAAGCAGAAAGAAGAAAACAAGTCATGTCTCATATGCAAAAAACAAAAATGGCAGCATATCCACAGAGTGAATGATGGAGAGTGGGGCAAAGAATTCGTCCGTCCATTTGTTCTTGCTTCCGTCCGTCCATGCGTCCGTCAGTGTGACCATCCATGCGTCCATCAGCCCGTCCGTGCGTGCGTCTGTTCGTGCGTCCGTCCCTGCATTCGTCCATGCAGCCGCCCCTGCGTCCGTTCATGCGTCTATCCATGCATCTGTCTATGTGTCCGTTCGTCCATCAATTCAACACTCCAAGCACCATCATCTTGCATCTTTTCATCATATATTCCCCATATAGAAGCACCACCATCCAGCGGACATTCCAAGGACTAAACGAGAGGTGGCACACGCACACTTTCTTACGGCTTGCGCTTCGGGTCCACTTCCCACCTTTAACCACCTCGAGTTCATGGTATATACTAGTTCACTGTATTCATGGCACTGCAGCGGAACGCTCGCTAAACCTTTCGAAAACCAAGGAAGTTACGCCCAGCGAGTATGACGTAGCAAACTTTTTCAGTCAGATAGTGCTCAACGTACATGCCAATGGCTGCTAATGGGAAATTAGAGGCGGAAAATTCGGCTTTTACTTTCTTACGGCTTGCGCTTCGTATCTACTTCCCTTTTTTACCCACCTCGAGTTCATTCATGGTATATACAAGTTCGTTGTATTCATGGCACTGCGGCTCAACGCTCGCTAAACCTTTCTAAAGCTAAGGAGGTTACACCCAGCGAGTATAACGTAGCAACCCTTTCTTTTCAGATAGTGCTCAATGTACATGCCAATGGCTGCTACTGGTGATCGCAGCCTGCGCGTTAACTAAAAGCCGAATGCTCCTGTCTCTCATTCCCCATCAGCAGCCATTGACATGTACATTGCACCATTTTTCATTGTTCAACAACGCACAGAAGAAGTCTCTCACCAGCACCACCTTGGAGGTCAAAATGTTATACTTGTTAAATTCTACGGAGGACAAACGGGTACCGCTATAAGGAGCTTCGCCCCTAAAAAAATCCTACTATTTCTTAGTGCCAACGCAATCATTGCAAGAATTCTCACTAGCCTTTACAGCGTTGCACTTGATGAAGGAAACGGAGTATAGGAAAAAGACATTCGTAGAACACATGAACATGGGGTCAGAGGTGTGGCTCCTATGTGGGTGTCACCATAGTGCCTTATGATTTTCGAATATGCATAGTCCCCTTTTCTCCCGCCTTCCCACTAAGTGTGACGCTGAGCTCGATTGTGCTGCTTTTTTTATATTCTGTGTGTTCGTGCAATTACGTCGCATTTGGAAATATACTTTTGGTGAAATTGAAGAATTTTCTCAAGCAAACACTTCATGAGAGCTTAATTTACCATAATTTAGTTAGTAGCATAAAGATGGCGAAAGCAAGACGGGAAACAGCATGAACGAACCTATGGATTATCCCACGTCATCCCATGTACTAGGTGGTCCACGTAATACCCATGAAAAGTTTTAAAAAAAACCATGGGCTCTAGAAGCTTCTAACTCCTCTATATTAGTGTAAATAAGCTGAATAACTAATCATCAACCAGATACGCTTCATTTCGGTAACCATTTTATATTCTTGTTGGAAAGGGTGAAACTCAGCAAATAACCTCAAAATCCTCAGGTCATCTTGTGCTGAAATGTGTCTGGCTGTTTTTGTAGCGTAAGCTAATTCGCTGAGGTTGAGCAGTTTCGGTGGCGAGAAAACAAGAAAATATTTGGCCCCAATTCTGCATGTTGCATGCAAATGTCGTCGAGAGACGATAGTCTTGCGTCTGGAGATAGTGAACGAAACATTTATTTGATGTTGTGCGGAAGAAAATTGGTGAATGGTATTGTGTGGGCGCTGCGTTAGAGTGCCTCGAGCGTGTAGTGGAGGCGAACGAGCGCATGGAGGCACGTTAGACTCGAGCGCCATCTCGCAGTTATCTTCAAAAACAAAGGCGTGCACGCTTGCGGAGAAAGATGCCCGCCTGTCTCAGAGGTGATAAGATGTAGAACGCAAAGCGATGGGCAGGTGCCACCACCATGTTGTCGTAGCAAAGCATTGGCAACACTTGCCTCTTTGAGCATCGCGTTGCACTGTCAGTACAGCGTGATAAACCCTACGGTCCTTAGAGTTACTTGTGTGTGCCTTCTCAAGTATAAAGGCACACATACAAACATAGACATGTTTTTATGGTGCCTCAGATATGCGTAATGATAGCTTTTTAGTTGACAATAGCACAAGTATGAACGCTGAATCATGAGCAATATTGGTAGGCGCTGCGGATGGCGTCGGCCGATTGGTGGCGTTTCAGGTATCGTTAGGGTGGACAAACAGACCATTGTACATACATACAACAGACAGACAGACTAAAATTTTTCCGTCGAAGGTCCCAAAGAAAGACAATTGTCTTTAAAAATGATGCACTCGCGCGACGCTACATCCAGCCAATGGCAAGGTCGCAACATCAAAAAGAAGGTTAGCGGTGATGTCAGTGCGCTCAAACGCTTCGAAGTATTTGTTGACGTCCTGATCAATCGTTATTCCATGGACGTGAATGAGTTGGAAAGACAGAGAGAGTGTGTATTTGTGTACGTGCGTGCGCACGCGCGTGTGTTTACACTTTAGTGAAACAACGCTGGTTTGAGTCTGCCAGCTGTCACTGGGGAACCTTTCGTCGTGTCTTGAAAACGACGGCCACAGTTGACGGATTGTAGGTTTGTGTTCTTTGGTTTTCTTCGGCCGATATCTGCCACCTCGCGTGACCGGCGATGCTGAATGTACTTGCACGAGTAATTTTCTCGCTTTTTACAAGCGTGGGTAAGTGGCGTCGTCTGGTGCATCCTTTCGAACTATTTAGAGAAGGAGGGCATGTCACCGCCACCTTAAGCAGTTGTCTGTCAAGCTGACTTACGCCTGAAACTACTGCAGGCACCAGGTATAATAAGAGGCATAAAAGAGAAAAGCAGGCGCGTCCTCGCTCCGTTCTCAACTGGATGCACATGTATCCCAACAACAGCAAAATAAAGTAAATTTGCCAGCTGCGTATTTTCTTTCTTTCATCCTCTTCACGTACTTTACGCAAGCAACAATGTGGAGGCTGCATTACGGCCCGCATTATAGTTGTGCAAAAGGCATGGCTTTCAAGGGTGGCCGCCAAAACGAGGACGCATATTTTGCACACCTCGACAAGTACGTTTCCTTTTTTTCTCGCCTATTTCAAGGTCCTGCAGCGAAAACAAGGGCTGGTGTAAAAAAGAGAATAGCGCTGATAATGCAACGCTATACAAAAACGGCAACTGTTTCCAACTCTTTGTTAGGACGACAAGGTGGTGGCACCTACCCGTCACTTTGCGTTCTACGCCTTATCGCCTCCGAGACAGACGCACACGCAATCCTTCGTTTTCGAAGATAACTACCAGATAGCACTCATATCTCCCGTACCTCAATGAGCTCGTTCGCCTGTGCTGCACGCATCGAGGTACAATAACGCTGCCCCTACAGAATACCAATCACCAATTTTCACGCGCAGAACCTCAGATAAACGTTTTCTTCACTTTCTTCAGACACAAGACTATATATAGTCTTTCGACGACATTTGGAGTGAAACATACAGATACGGGGCCAATTTTTTTCTGAAGCTCGTATTGGGTGCTCCGCAGTGAATTTGGTCGGGATCAAAACTTCAAAGAAAGTGACTCTGTCTCGCACATTAATATTGCCTCTCTGCCACCGACTTCGCCGACAGCTACGCCACGTCGAAGCTTGATATTCTCAGAAACGCCCGGCGAGTCAGTCGTACAACAACCGACAACTACTGAGTTGGTATGAATCAGTCAATGAAGCAATGTGGGTGCTCAATAGTCATAAGCATGTATACATTATCTGATTAAGATGAAAATAGAACTAAAGATCCTGCACATGTGCTTCAGCAACGCCAACGTTTCAGCTGCTCTGCATGTCGTGTATGAGAAAAGTCAACATTCCACTTCGTTCTTCTCCCTCATTTAGTCCTCTAACAAAGTTACGGCTGGGAGATCGCGTAGAAGCTTCCCGAGTCTGCAGATTTTAAAATGACCGTGAGCTCGATAAATGTACCAAACTATTTAATGCATCTCTTCTTTTATATGTCTGGCATCATTGGGATCCCCGCACTTCGTGGGGTGTCAGTCGACTTCCATTACCGCCTTCTTTCAATAGAAACAACATAAATAAATGATTTTCCTTTTAATTCAGTTTTTCGCACTTACTTTCAATGCAGATTGGTGGTAGTGTAAAGGGGTTCAGTGAGCAGCAGTGAGCTGTGCGCGCAGGTGAAGCCTCTTCACATAACGCGAATTGTAAATCAAGTTCACTGCACACTACATGCTATAGTTGACAAAGAGGTACGCCGCATTCGGTCAGCCAATACTAGACGCACAAACACTGATACAGAAATGTGTGCGCCGTGTCTTTTTATAGCGCGCCCACCTTTACATCCATGGCTGAGGAGAATGGGCTGCGCATGACAAATGCAAACGAACTGTTTGTTGGGGCATCGTGTTGTGCAAGGTCCCTTATTAGGGTATATACTCGTGAACTGAAACGCACGTTGAAACTTACAGAGTAAGGGCACAGTGGAAAAGCAAAATGGAGGGCTCTCGTGTACTTAAATTTTGGTAAGCACGTTGTAAGAAAGGGGCCATGTTTGTGGAGGCTGTCCGGTCGAAGTCTCTTTCCACAGAACTTTGTTATGGTGGTGCTGTTCTGTCGAGTTTAATTGACTACTAATGCTGCAAGCTTATAGACTGGCGCATGTTGGTGGACAACACACACGAAGTGCGGAACAAAAGAACGCCCATTTGTTGAAATAACGCAGCTAATATCGTTTCTGCATTCAGCACGTGGTTAGGTTTCTGTCGCCTAAAAAAACAAGTTCAATCTAGCTTGCCGCATCAGGCAATTTTCTCAAAAGGCGAATGCATGCACTTGAGCTTTTTTTTTTCTTTTTGATGTCCCGCCTTCCGTTCCCCTTTTTATTTTGACTCATGTGCCGTCACAGAAAGGAACAAAAACTTTTTGTCGCTCATTACGCAACGCCTTCTTTCAAGTCAGATATCTCTCACAGGCGCCGATCCTAGATACAGGTCTCTTGGCAGTCTGAGTGGCTATAAAAAAGAAGAGAAAAGAAAAATACCACGTTGTAACTGTATCGCTCATAGGAGGTCCCCACAACTCGCAGTCTTCCCAACAGAACGCCCATGCCCGTGAGTTTTCTCAACATGTCGAGAAGAGACGAGGAATTAAATAAACAAACCCAACACGAAAGGTACACACAGTTAAAGTATGATCGCCTCTTCTGCAGGTCTATTTCTAATATTATTTTTGCTTCGACAAAAACTTTCGCGGCGCAAGGGCTTAATGGGAAATCGACAGACGAGAAAATGAGGACACGGCGAGCAGTGAGAACTTTTGATAATTTTTGCTTGGTGTCTTTTTTTGTATTGATACAAACTCATTTTCTATTTTACTGTGATAAATCCGTCCACTTCTCCGCTCTATAGTGTCTCGCAGGTTTGGTGACACTACGTTGATTGAACGAGTTTTCTAACGCGAAACAGCGGCTCATTATACGAAACTACAGCCAGAGGTTTGTGTATTTTTTTATTTTTCGTCTATTTAATGAATTATTTCATTTCGAGGCTGCAGTTCCTTAAGAGTTCGACTGACTAAGAACGTTGACGTTTTAACAACGCTCTTAGCGCTCCTGATTGGGACTTTCGGCACTACTTGAGTCTTTGTGAAACATGAGCTGTAGGTTTATATGGGCGTTCGGAAACCAGCGGTACAGAAAGACGCTCCTTCAAGTGAGAAAACCCGGCATTAGGACAGGCGTTATTAATCGCGAAGCAGTTTTTGGTCGAGCCTTTATTGCGCGTGATCCGCCATAAAGCTCGTGGGTGTTAAGAACGGGTACGCGCAAGAGCCAATGGGTGTATCCCAACCATATAACTACTCGTCCACTACAAATTAAGGCAAGCGTTCACCAAAAACCGGGTATGTCCCAGAGAAATATGTGTGGCCTATCACAAAACCATCATTGTTATGAACGAGTGTGTGGTACAGAAATTAAGCAAATCCCACAGCACGCAACTTCTACTAAAAAGGAAGAAGACAGCATTTTGCCCCAAAAATGGCGTGTGCGTTAATATAGTCACGCACGACTGTCACGTTATACTTTGCAGTCATATATGCGGTGGCTATATAACCCCGTCTACACGTAACAAGGAGTGCTTAACAAAGAGCAGTGATATAACATACCAGAGTTTTTCAAGTGAGTGCTTATTTGTAAGCTTGCGTATGAAAGTGGTTAGGTAAAGTTCGATAAAACCACCTGAAAGCTTAACAAACAACGTTTAAATAAAGAGCAGTGACGGAATATGTGAAAAAAACTTGCTAAACATAGAAATGCATCAGCCTGACAAAAGAAACGTCAGCAGCCTTACTGTTTTGTAGGAGTGTTGGAAGCGGATTTGTCTCATTTTTTTCATCCTCATACAATCGAAGATAACACTAATGGGACACGGTTGCGGAGCTCGTCGTCACTGCCAATCTTCAGACGCTCAAACATCTGTATATTGGATTACAACCATAGGAAAGTATCACTTCTGGCATACGCTTGAAGCGCATTCGCACATATACAATTGGTCAATATAGAGTTGAAACGTGGGGTTTAACGTCCCAAAACCACCATATGATTATGAGAGACGCGGTATATATAGAGTAAATAAGCAGCGGTGAGCATAACAGCGCGTTTGGTATTGGTCAGAACAACTGCGTAGAATCACTCTTGGTTAATAAAGATTCTTTTATTGTCAAGCAAGTGCACCGAAGGTTGGCTTACACACGTGGCCTCATGCTTCCGGAAATGAAATGCTTCCACTAGCTCTCAGGTTTATCGGTTCACATAAGGAAGCGAGATTGACCGCGGTTGCGCGTGCTTCGATGCAAATTTCGTCGAAGAACGATACTGGTGTATGGGAGTTCTTCTTTCGCTTACTTATTGGCTAAATTGTGTGACAGACAGGCTGACAGAGAGACAGGTCAAAATTTCTGCGTTACCGTGTACCAAGAAAGACTATCTTTGTTTAAGAGGCCAACCTTGTTTTCTAATACAGGTTTGCTCCCACATTGTTTGGAGTGCTGTACCGCCTTTACTTGATGTGTGCGTGGACATTTCAACGCATGCTAATAATTCCTGCAACAATGCGTTTAGAAAATCGAATAGGTGAGAATCAGTGATTAGTCGGATAACATTGCCATAAGACAAAATATTTCCTATTCTCGCTGCTGGTGATATGAAAGTAGACGTCTTGTTCAATTTTTTTAAACATAAATTCCGTTTTCTATTCGCTGAATTTATGTCCCCCCCCCCCCCCAGAACCGCGTCAGAAAGAAGCACGATGAATATCAGCCACTGCATTGTTTATTTTCGAAGAGGGACTAACAACGCAAGGAAGAAATTCTTCGCAAGTTTTAAAAGCTGTTAGCAGAATATCATAAAAGAGTTTTGAGACTGGTACTGTGAAGATAAAAAAGAAACAAAAATAAAAAGATTACAACAACTGAAACTGCAGGCGTTGAAGCAAGCAGTCATTTCGCAGAATAGCAGGGAAGCAAACTGTCTTTCTTCAGTTAAACAACGACAAGATTTTGAACAAGTCCGCTCTCTTTCAACACATCACGTAGACCACTTCATTATTTTAGTGCGTACAGCGCTATCGAGGGAAATGAAAAGAAAGACAGAAGCACTGAAACACAACCGAAGTCGAAAGAATTTTCTCTCCACCCCGTACTTGACACGAACTTTAAGTGAAGAGAAAGAGAACGCTTTCCTTGTCTTGGGTAACGATCCCTGCGACTTTCAGTTTTTCTTTCACGGCGTGGGCATGTATGTCATTAAAACGACCATATCGAGGATGGTCTCCATTCTTACCGTGTTGTGCGTCATGGGGATCACTCACGATTGCCTCTGAATTGTGGGCGGCTGTGGTTGCAACCCAAAAAAACCCTGGGTTTCCCTTCTTTCTCTTTTTCGGCACGGCGTCTCTTAATTAACGCTCCTCTAACGTGAGGGTGACATCTTCCCGATATGCGACAAAGGCAACAACAAAAGCGTTCTTGCGATCGCAATTTTTTTCACTATATGTAACGCGATGCTGTTTTGTTTCTTCATTGCCGAAGCTTTAGAAATTGAGTTTGAAGAGAACGACCCCGAAATCTCCTGTAATCTTTGGGAGATTTTTTGTATATCGAGAAATATCGATTTTTTTTTTTTTTCATGCGTAGGCAGGCCTATTGTAGCTGACGCAGCTCCTATGGGTTCACCAAACAAGAGACGTTTAACCGGAGACACGGAAACGCACCTGATTTACTGTTAGAGATATGTTTTTAAGTTGCGTCAACAACTTGTAGTAGCTTATCTTTATGTGCAGCGGTTGGTAAGTTACAATATGCACTGCAGAAAGGCAACGATGTCGACGGGCGAACGAGCCTCGGTGGAGCGAGACAAAGGCCAGTGGGGCATGGTACGCTTTCGCGCATTGTCAGCAGAAGCTGCTAGCCTCTACCTCCCGTGTGGCAGAAGCGTAGTGTGCACGAATGGGCACAGGCGCAAATTAATTTATAACTCGGGAACGCACACTGGGTCATTTGTCTCCTTAATTGACGACCCTTTAAGCAAGGGTATATTGAGTACCACTGTTTATTTGTGTTTGTGGAAGCCATTTTACCTCATGATTCTCAATACACTGTGCCCAGGTATATGTTTACTACTTCAGCTATAACAAAGATTAAATTTGATTCTTTGCTTAAAGGGGTCAGCGTTATTCTTGACCCATAATAGGAGCGAAGCTCCTTAAGGCGTGGGCTGTGCGTCCCCTGTATGTAGCCACCTCTCGTTCAGTTCTAAGTATTACGCTAGCCACCGCCCGATCTAAAGGGTACAGCCATATCCATCCGTCCATCCATCCATCCGTCCGTCCATCCATCCATTCGTCCATCCGTCCGTCCATTCGTCCATCCGTCCGTCCGTCCGTCCGTCCGTCCGTCTATCCATCCGTCCATCCATCCGTCCGTCCGTCCGTCCGTCCGTCCATCCGTCCGTCCATCCGTCCGTCCGTCCGTCCGTCCAAAAGATGCAAGATGTTATAAACTAGACGGCGGTACGTGTAGTTGATTATGAAAGATGCGAGGTGTTATAAAATAGGAATGATGCCACATATGGCGCGTGTCATCGTTCGATATAGTGCGGCGACGTACGCTAGGGAGAGCGTTGCAATAAAATCGAGTGGGCAAAATGTACGGAGGATTCATGGTTTACCAGGTTTACCTCCGGAGCTTCGCCCACTCATCATCATTCACTTCGTGGATATGGCGGCATTTTTTTCAGCAGGCTTCCACATCAATATTTTAAAAAATCACCGCATATCAACGAAGTGAATGATGATGAGTTGGGCGAAGCGGCCTTCAGCCTGTCCGTCCGTTCGTTCCTACTTCCGTCCATTCGCGCAACCATCCGTGCGTCTGTCCGTCCGTCCGCGCGTCCGTCCATCTGTCTGTCTGGTAGTCTGTCTGTGCGTTCGTCCATGCGTCCATCTGTGCGTACATCTAGTGAACGCTCAATGTACCGCCATCTGGCATCTCGCATCGCTGTGGCACATGCGTCAATCCACCTGTCCGTCCGCTCGTGCGTCCGTCTGTCCGTCCATCTGCTAGTCTCTATGTCCGTCCGTTCATCTGTGCGTCCATCTAGTGAACACTCTTAGTACCGCTATCTCACATCATGCATCCCCTGCGTCGTGTCACGCTGACGGACCGGGGACATTGCTGGACTCTAAGGAGCTTCGCCCCTAAAAATTTTACACTGCAAGACTTCGATGCGAACAGTGAATCTCAGAATTTCATTGGCTTCGACGAAAGTAACCAGTGTTGGAGGGGAGGGGGGGATCAACAACTTCTAAATATATATTCAGTTTTGCATGTGTATATATGCACATCCGTGGTTACGTTGATGGTGCTGTTAGAAGCGTTTATTTTACGTATTTTATTGCCTGGCATATTTTTCCTGTATACACGCAATCACACTTACAAACGCACGCACGCACTACATAGGCTTAAATGCCAGTTGACCCCCCATTCCCCGGAAGAAATATCTGCTGACGTCATACCGCGTAAATTTTCTGCAAGGATAACTTCTACGATTTCACTCTAGGAATCGTGTGGTGTATTCCACAAACATTTACTCCACTCTCACATTGTTCATTGACTACACAGAAAGCTGATGCGAAAAAAAAGAGAAAAAAAAAAGACGTACGCTTCACACTTTTCCGGGGCTTTTCCTGCAACCTTTACCAGCAAGTAACATAAACCGTTCCGCTACACCACGCGGCTGGCGTGACTGGCCGGCTGCCACAGGTCAGTACGCGCGCAAAAGACGTTTCAGCCCATCTCTTCCTTAGCGTGTCTTTTCTGTTAGCACTTGCTTTCAGTCTCTGCTAAAAACATAAATTGGCCTATAGAAGAAAGGAGAAAGATTAAGCACACCATCGAACACCATCGAACGTGTGTGTGGTTCCACAAACAGGGCCCCTATTCGCAATTAATTTATGCTGACGAAGCACCGAAGTCTTGCGCATATTCCCGGAAGACAGCCTTAGAACAGCGATGTTTAACTTCAGGGTGGGTCAGCGACTATAAGGAGGGAGACTATTCAAAGAAAAACTTGAAAAGGAATAGCTCCGAAGTTAAGAAAAGTGTGCATATCACCGTCGACAAGCTCAAGATAAAATATTTCAACTGAAAAACGTCAGTTGTATTGTTAAGCTGTGCCTTCTTAACCCGGCTCATTATAACGATGCCAGAGTGGGAAATATACGCAGCTAATCACACATTTTTAATTTTAGTGGGGATCTCAGCTAGCTGTTTATTTCGACTTTTTCCGCATATAGTAATAATAATATTAACATTATTAATAACATGAAAATTTTGCCACCGACGCTGATTATTCGGTACATATTATTGCATAATCTTTCTCAATGAAGAGCAAGCAAGAAATAGAGTTCTGTCGCTAGCAACACACTCTAAATTTATATAATGGCACACCAGGAGATTTAGGATGTAACGCAAAGTGCAGCAGTTTTCCTTAGTTACGAACGGTCAGATATTTCCTTTGTGTATAGGAGGCCGTTTATCGCAACCGTAGAATAATCATGTTTAAATGAAAATGTTAAGAGACGTCTCCTAATAGCAATTTTTGTTATTCGAGAAACAACTCGTGTTTCAAGACAGGGCTATATATATTTAACTCCTCCATTTTCAATTTCCACGATGTTCAATGCACCACCTGCAGGGAAAATTTCCGGTTCACTTCGATGAACAAATTGTATGTCTCGCTGTATTCAGTATCGTCTAGCTGCAGTAGCTGAATATCTTATATATATCAAATATTAAAACCTGAGGTTTTACGTTCAGAAACCATAAAAAGTTGATAAGGTACGCGGCATCAGTCGGCTACGGAAATAGCAACCGTGTGCGGTTCTTTCACGTGCAGTGTAGGAGAATCTAGCATTTCTTCAACATCCAAGTGCGACCCCCACGGCTGGGATCACACACTTCATATTAGCAGCCGAGTACCGTTCACTCTGTCTACCGCGGCAGACGACTTGGTTTGCAATCATTTAGGGTGGTGTCACGAGATTCGATCTTGGGGGCATGTTAGGAGGGGGGACAGCGATGATGTCTCTATACAACAATTTTAGAAACAGCGTGCACACCTAATGTGCAAAGCAAAGTAGTCAGTTTCCCCTGCTTGTAAGCGCGCCCATTCTTACCTGAAAGTGAGCACTGTGAGGGGCCGGTACGACTTGTGGCTTCGAGGATCCGCCATCGGTCGCCCCCAGAAATCGTTCATCCAAAGCGACGACAACGACGAAGATGTAGCGTGTCGTCTATTTTCTCCGGTGACGTCGGGGTTACCGACCACGGCCACCATGTCATCGTGCACGAAATCCCCATTTAGCGAGTTCACGTAACACAGCACGGCCACGACACCGGCGCACAACGCGGGCATCCACGTGGTCCTACGTTCCATGCCATTGTCGACATACACCGGTTCTTTGGTGGCATCGGCTCCACCGTCGCTTCGCTTTAGTGGTTGTTTTTTCGTGGGGTTTTGACATCGTTGCCAATTAGACGATGGTCGCCGCTGCTTGTGCTGATGCTCAACTGGTGTCGTCTTCACACTGACTGCTCGTAATATCGTAGAATGTTTCAAGTAAGAGTGCGTCCTAGTTACTACAGAAACACACTTGGCACTGAGCGACCGAGTCAACGCACGCACTGTGCCCGCAGTGCGCGTTGCTTTACTTCGACAAAGTCTGTGCCATGTGTCCGGGTGGCAGTATTTCCGATTGCCGTCTGTGTGATCCGAAAGTGCCGTCTCGGTAGACGCACCTCCAGATGTTTCCAGGTAGGCATGAAGCAGCGACGATTGCGCCCCTCCGCTAAACCAACCTCCTACAGCCATCGTTGAGATCCACACAACCAGCGTAGCACAATACAATCAAAGCACGCACGCTTTCGTCGCTCTACCGTTCCAAGCAATACACTTTAATCACGCTAACGAAGTCGATGAACTGCACAGACACACACACGCACACAAGCAAACTGAAAGCTTCACAGGACAATTGGGCGCTTTCCGAAGCACGTGGTAGCTCACAGGACGGCTTATTCCCGGCCACCGGTGTGAATCGAAGCGTATGTCCATTCAAGGTCTTCGTCTTGTGCGACACTCCCGGTGAAGTATCGTGGTAATCCTTGGTAAATCCGTTCCACAGACGTCACTTTCGGTTGGTGCAGCAAATGAATGGAAGGAGACAAGAGTGTCCTGTTTCTGTTTGGGGATGAGAACACCTCCCGCATGAGAAAGAAGCGCGCGCAGGGCATCGTGAGTACTAGTTCAGAAGAAACTAAAGAAAAACTAAACAGAACGTAAACCTATTTGAATACTACTGCTGCATCCTTCAGAACGCATCTTCTTGTGGACACCCAAACGTTAGCGGAGCCACCCAGAAAGATATACAACCATTTTTCGGGGCTCGCACCTGAAAAAGAGTTCATCTGAAGCTACATGTTCACTTTCCAAAGGCGTATGTGCACCTCCGAACACCTTCCCTTGACCTGCCAACAGTACATTGGAAGGCGAAACTTTGATACGACGATTCAGGCGCCACGTTGTATTAAAATAAAAGACAAGCTAAGAGCACGAATTGAGATTCACGCGCGCACTGGGCGGAACCATGGGCGACCATTTTCGCTGAGAGCGCCCGGCACTTCGAGCGCACAGCGCAAAGGACGCACACGAACTGAACGGCACTGCAAAGCGAGAAAACCCCGTTGGGCTTCCGCGCACGCCCAGTAGAGGGCTTGCGCTGGCATGTTCGATGCGTCCCGTGGGCAGTGCTGCCATCTAACGGCTGGCGCAATTGTAGTGGGATAGAGGTGCCGTAAAATCTCGATTTTTGGACGCACGGATTTGAGGCGCGGGTACAGACTTCTCAGTTGAAGTAGGAGGGCGCGAATATTCTAAACTTCATACGTTGAATACTTGTATTGTCTTCGATTCGGAAATCACATTCACTACTAGAAATATTTTAATGCTGCAAGACTTCGTGTGAAATAATCAAATCAGCACAATATACTGCATACGTGTGAGAAAATTTGCCATCCTTGGCACCGATAAATGCAAATTAGTTTCAGTTGCCAGGTTGTCCCCCTTTATCTCTCGGTTCGGCGCAATCGCGCCTTTGCATTGGTAACGTTTCTAAGTGGCGTAGCCACAGAATAGCATTTCGTGTGAAACCTAGCATGTTGCACATGATTCTTTAAATTATACTGAACGAAACCGCCGAACTAAGGCTTCAGTCATTGCGAAATCGAATAGAAATACCTGCAACTAAAGAAATTTACATCTTCTTTTGATTATTACTGTGATGAAGCAGCCACGATAAACAACGTAACAATGTCTTTACTTGTCTCATTCGACGAAGCATGCATATAAGGTTAAAGTATGGATGTAGCCCATTCAGCAGTAGTGTGTTACAGTGAGTGGATATGGGGACGGTGGCATGCACATGTGGTAGCAGTTAGGTCATACAATTCCTAAATTGACAGATGAATACAACTGTATGCACTGCCTAGCAAGGTTTAAATTGACCGGGCTTAGGTTTCCTTTTGGGAAACGTAAATGCTTTGCCTCAACACCACCTCACGAGCTTCCTGGAGTGCAAGCATTTGAATGCTGAGGTCTGAGCTGCTCCAAATGGCTGCTCACATCGACGAAAGGGTCCTGTAAATAATTTGCTAGACTAAAACTTGCCTATTGATGTCTGACTGATGAAACAAAATTTTCAAAATTCAGTTGTGCTGTTCGTGACTAGATAGGAATTACACAGACTAAATTTGACTAGTTACATTAACCAACTATTGTGATGTATTTTTTCAAGTGAGGAATTCGAAGAAAATTACTCATTACTTTCTGACTTCTGACTACAAAGCACTCTTCCTAAAGCATAAAACAATTGTTCAAAAAAACAAAATAACAAAAAACACGTTATTTTGAGGGCATAACAAGTTTGGAAAGCTAAACAAAAATCTTTTCGTCTTTTCATGTGTACGTGTTCTTAGTAAAGACTACATAAGTCGTCCATAAATTATGAACTTTGCTCACTGTAACCTACAAGTATTGTCATAGCCTTTGATAAGTAATAGCTATGTAACACCTTTTCTTTGGTCCAAACAAAACTTTAACGCAATATCCTTACTATTCAGGATTAATTTTCCTATCTCTTTACTGTACATCAGGAGAACGCGGAAAACTTGGGAAAGCGAAAGGTACTGCGCTAAACCTGGTTCACTATAGGCAGGCTCTGTAGTGGTGTTTACAATCGAGAAATACCTGCGAATGCTCCAGCAAATACCAGTCTCCTGTGGCAAGGGTAACGGTGGCGCTGTGGATATCGCTCGCTCTCCGCAGGCTCTGAGGCGCTTGGTGTTCATATTGTCACGGGGTCGTGACGTGGCCGAAGACAGGAGACTTCGTGTTGGGATTTAACTGTTTATTTGGGCTAACCTGTGCCCGGTAAACGGAAGGTCTAATTACAGCAGCAGTCTTGCACAGATAGCAGTCTCGGACTAATAGCGGCGAACGGAGCGTCGGCCTTCGATCAACAACTCACAAGCGGCGAAGCGTGTCGGCATTTATACTCTTGCTGTCGAATGTTCTAGCGTTATCGATGATGGTGGCGTAGGTTCCAGAAGAATCTGTACCGTTCGCACAGTGCACATGATCTTATCGAAATGATCTACTACAGTCCGGAACCTCCTCGAAAACTGCAGGCGCTGAGAATCGTGTGGTGTTTTGAGACGATAACAAAAACTTGGGAAATGGAACGTGGCAATATCAAATGTGACCTTTCTTTTGTAATGAAAACAAGTCTATATGAAGCCAAAGTTAAAACAAAATGAAGCAAATAGAAACAAGAGCGAGGCAAATAGACATTATGGGACATACACTGCTTTTCTGATTTACATACTTGAATATCATTACCATCTCATACTAATCAGTATCTCTAAAGTTGTCTTTATTTGCGAATGGCTGCCTGGGTTTATAATTTTCTTTCCAAAAATGTTGTCATCATACAACTTCTGGTTACACTAAACATTTTCCCCTTCTTCAATTTGAACACAACTGATCCTGCAACATTGCTTCTATTAATAATGAACCTATTTACTGTGAGTATTATTTGGCAGATGGTTCACCAAAATATTAGTGTGGCAGGACTTCTTTTGTAGGTTTACTCTAAATAGTAGGTTGTAGTAACACATCCAATGAGCTTTGTTTATTTCAATGGCGCGAGCTTCCGAGAATCAATAATAAAAGCAACGGGAGAAATCTAAATGCAAATAATGTTACATTAGCCGAAATTCTGGAAGAAACTGTCGAAGAAGAGGGACATTCATTGAACAAACTGCACGTGGAAGTGTTTCTCCCGTGCACATTCTGCAGGCCTCCGTACACTCTAAATGAGTTGCACCCCTAAAGGGGCTTTACCGTGTCTGAAACTAACACCTAACAATGAGAGTGCTTTGGAAAACTAAATCACCGATGACAAGGGTATTTCGGTGATTCAAAACACCCTTGTAGTAGGGTGTTATATGTTCGCCAAGCGCCCTTGAGGGTGCCAACTGGTGCACAGTGTAGCAGCACGACATAAGTTGGGTGATAGGCAGCAACCCCGAGAGGCTCGAAACTGTATGAGCTGTTTCGGGAGAAAAATGGCGGAAACGTACAAATTAAAGGAGTCAGTGCACGCTAAGGAAGTAAATACGGTTGGAGAAAGCCAGCAAACATTATTAAATTGTAAAACAAAAGTAAAAATAATTCAAGCAGGAAATAAAAAAACTTTAATAACACAAGAGAAGCAAAAAGTTACAGTAACAAATGTGAATATGCCTGCTATGCGTGCAAAGTCAGCTGAACAAGAAAATCAAAACGAAAAAAAAAACAGACAGTAGAAGTAACTAGTTTTTGAAGAAAACAATAAAGAGGCTAATTTTTGTCTACCTTGTAGGCGACATGGCAAACTTTCTTGCGGTGGATGGCGTAAGAAATAAAAAAAAATCAGGGGGCCCTAAAGCTTCGCCTTTAGGAGGTGAACCTGATAGCGACATTCTGTTCGTAGTGAGTACTTCAAGCACCTAGTGCATGAAAACTTTTTCGAATTTACTATTCACCCACTACGTGGCCTTAAGGAGTATAGGCGCAGTATTGTGTGCGCCTTTTGTAGAGGGGCACCGGCTTTCAACCACGTAGCCATCATGATAATCATAAATTCCGACTCACGTTGGCATCGGACACTTGACCACGTATCATTGATGCAATATTTAATGTTGCATTTTGAAGCATATTAACAGAACGTGTGTGGCTGTGAAGCATGACAGCTACTTTAACTGCATTTCCAAGAAAAGAAAGTTTTGTTCACTGTTTTTAACGCGATAGCATTAAAAAGCTTTTTTCGCAGAAATTGCTGCGTGAGTGTCGTAGGTTGTGAGCGAAAAATTCCCTTATACTTGACCGAGAAATATAGAATGATGCAAATAAAATAAATAAATGATAAAAAATCCTGTAGCAGAGTGGGGACCAGAGCAGCGTTGTTTGCGGGTTCGAGCGGGAATCGAACAGGGTCGTTTGCGGGGCAAGCGGATGTTCTACTACACGGCCATGCCTCTACTTGTGAGAACTGTGATAAGAACTTGCTTTGCTTGCAAATTCAGTTAAAGTAGCTTCATGCTTCACAAACGCACACGTTCTTTATATATCTTTCCCGATGCAAAATCAAATATTGTAGTAATAATGCGTGTTACAAGGTTTGATTGCCAGTGAGCGCCAGACTATGTGATTATCATAATGGCTCCGTCATTGAAAGCCGGTACCACACCACAAAAGGCACGCACGCTACTGCGCCTATTCCCTTAAGGGCACGTAAAAGTGTACAGTAAAGTCGAAAAGGTTTCGTGCACTAAATGTTTAAAGTACACACTATGAACAGGATGTCGCTATCACGTTCAACTCCTAAAGGCCAAGCTTTAGGGTTCCCAAACTTCTAAACATCCACTTGTCCCGCGAACGAGTTGGGTTTGATCTCCCACTCGGGCCCCAACAACCCTGGCTCGGTCCCCACTCAGCACCAGTGTTCCTCATAATTTATTTATTCAGTTTGCATCGTTCTAGACGTTTGGGTCACGCATGAATTTTCGCTCACAACCAACGGCCCCGACGCCGACACGGGAATTTTGGTGACACTAGCTCTTCAACGCGCTCGCGTTAAAATATTAGTAGAAAGAGAAAGACATAGAAAGCAGACCACTCACCCGTGACCTGCGGGTCAGCAGCTGAGTACCTTAGGCAGTTGACCACTGCGGTGTGGCCAGTGATAAGTGGAGAAATACATGAACTAACAGTATGAATTTCCATAAAATATTGCGCCCTACATGTAAATTGTACACAGTGACCATACCTCGGAAAACGGACTATATGCTGTAACAAATTACAAAATCTGGAACACGCTGTCAACAATATTGGTAAAAGTGTAATTTTTCAAGAGAAAAACAACTGTGAAATTGTATGCAAAATATAGGAGATTTCGAATCAAATCTCGGTATCTGTTTTTTAAGTATCCAGAAGTAAAACAAAACTAAGTCTGCGCCAAATATTCCTGTCATAATCCAAATCTGGCGTCTTCTAATTATAAACGCAATCTAAGTAGAAGAGGCAAACATTGCTCGCACAGCAATATCTCGAATGCACAATCGCGTAAAAATAAAATTTTAATTAACTACCAAATTTAGTAAAATTAGCTGTTTCAAGTATTCGCCGAGCAGCAATTCTGGCAGCTGCCAATGTTTCTTCATCTACATTTTTACATGCATACGCAGCTGCACAGAAAATGTGTCCAAAACTACCTATGGTTAAATACATTGATTACCTTTAGCTGAATGGTGAGGAAGCACAGAGAATGAGCATTCTTAAAGAATTACTCAAACTGAAGTTTCCAATTTACACATTACATTGTAAGAACACAAAAACCTGTGGAACATCAGTATGGGATGTAGCTGGGGATAAAGCCATGGAATAATATAGGCAGTGACTCAGACAGTGAGAACTCAACAAAAAGGATTTTGTTACGCAGAACAAGGTATGTTGAGCGACTATATCACAAACAGTGCTAAACTTAATTTGTGCTGTTTTATTGGGGCCGTGGAAAAGATTTGACTATTTGCCTTAACTTTATCAATGCGATAACGAGAAGGTGACGAATAGTTGCTTGTGCTGTTCGAACATTAATTATTGTATTTGTTTCTTCTTAGAGCGTGCGTAATTTTCAACGCACACGTACATCCGAAAGTGAGTATAACGCCTGTTCCATAGTGATCGCGCCACAGCAGGCGCCCACTAATTGGAAGAACGCATGACACAAACGAACCCGTGTTCCGTTTTGTTTGTTTAAATTACGTAGCAAGAGATGTAGCAATCCACTTTTGTTTCAACAAGATACACTCGGACGTCTGTGCATTCTAATGAAATTTTTGCAACGAATATGCTAGGAGAACAAACCCGACCAAAGCGTGTGTTATAACAGCACGTGTGCTTGTAACACATCTTGCAAATTATTCGCCTCTGCATGCTTTCTCCTCGAAGTCTCATTTACTTTGAAGTAGAAACAGGGGCGCCGGGCGTGACTTGATTGAAATCTAGAAGCGAGAACGAATTACGGGAACTGCAAAGTAACAGAAAGCAAAATGGTAATCAGACCCATATCTACGTGCCAAGAGGCCTGAAACGGAAGCAATTTGCCTCGGGCTCGGAGTGAGCAAATACGTCCACTTTCTCATTTCTCTCGATCCGAAGCACGGAAAAAAAAATTTATAGGAGGCATCTTACGATTGCTGTAACCTTGTCATAGTATACTTAGTTTTTTTGGAAAGGTTGTATAATTTTTTAGAATAAATAGAAAAGCGTGAATTGTTGTAGTGTTAGGTATATCGCTTTTTATTTTTGTCAGCTCTCGTGAACACTTTAATGTACTAAGTTCAGCGTGAGAAATGAGCGAAATAGCTTGGCGAATTTATCAAGACGCGCTCAATTCTTTTTTTTTCTGTATGCACCCCGCCTCGTTTTGATTGAAGCACAGTAGCCATGCTATTAATTTTGGACCAGAAAACTCCTTGCAGCTTGCTCCTTACACTATTGTGAACAATCGCCACTGAGATATCAAAACGAGAATATTGACCTAAGGCTTACAAAAAAAAATTGGCCCTGTATTTGCATGTTACACTGCAAATGTCGTCGAAAGACGATAGTCTTGCTTTCTGGAGAAAGTGAAAAAAGGTTTATTTGATGTTCTGCGCAAGGAAATCGGTGAATGGTATTCTGTAGCGCTGTGTTGGAGTGCCTCGAGCGTGCAGCGGAGGCGAACGAGCGCATCAAGTCACATTACACGTGAGACATGAGCGCTATCCAGCAGTTATCTTGAAAAACGATGCGCGGTGTCTTCGCCCGTCTCGGAGATGATAAGGTCTAGAACGCAAGGTGATGGGTAGGTGCCACCACCGTGTCGTCTTAGCAAAGCGTTGGAAACACTCGCCTTTTTGTGCAAGCGTTGCTTGGTCAGTGTAGCGGGATGAACGCTACGGTCCTTAAAATTACCTGTGTATGCATTTTCTAGCAAAAGATACACATACAGAACAATCATGTGTTGTTGTGGTGTTTCAGATATGCGCAATAATTGCTTTCATTAGACACCCGCACAAGTATGAACGATAAGTCTCGGGCAATATTCGTGGGTGCTGCAGATGGGGTCAGCTGTTTGGGGCATCGTCTGGTGCATTTTAGGGTACCGTTAAGGGCGGACAAACAGAGAAATGGACAGGCAGGCAGGCAGACAGACAGGCAGGCAGACAGACAGGCAGACAGACAGGCAGACAGACAGACAGGCAGACAGACAAGCAGGCAGGCAGGCAGGCAGGCAGGCAGGCAAGCAGGCAGGCAGGCAGGCAGGCAGGCAGGCAGGCATACCGAAACTTTTGCGTCGAAGGTCCCCTCGTTCATAAAAAGACTTGAAGGACACTTCAGCTTTGACTTCAAGATTAGAACGCGAAAGCGCAATCAGGTCCTGTGTGTACAGACGTGTTAACCTGTCGCCTGGCTTCTATTTTCGGTGAGAGCCTTTACCGTGCCGCAAGCAGACGAACCAATGTGTGCTTGGCATTCATTGACCGTTTCAAACTACCGTAAATAGTCTCCTCCAAGTAGCAAACTTGAGCCTCTGCCATAATTCTTTCGATTACGATTGAGCGAAGTGTGCATCGTTGTAAGGCAACACGTGAATCTTGGTAGCTGCTGACTTCAAGGGTGCTTTTGCTGAGGATTGGTTGATTTGTGGGGTTTAACGTCCCAAATCCACCATATGATTATGAGAGACGCCGTAGTGGAGGGCTCCGGAAATTTCGACCACCTGGGGTTCTTTAACGTGCACCCAAATCTGAGCACACGGGCCTACAACATTTCCGCCTCCATCGGCTTTTGCTGAGGAGGATGATTAAATATGTCATAGGTGCTTGGTAATGAGTGGGCCTTTAAAACATCCGTTCGTCACGTAATTTACATGTTATGATGCGTGTAGCGATTCTACGTTTCTGCTATGTAATATTATACACCTGTTGTGGAAACTCATTGCACTGCATGACATTCATCAAGTGTTCTTTTTTCTTTCGAAGCTACTTCAAACAATGCAGGGTTCTTGCGTAGCATACCTGTTTTCTCCGCAGAAGGCCTGGTTTAAATTGTCAGTTAACGTAAAATTTTTATTATTTATTTTATGTGCACAAATATCTGTTTTCTTCGAAAGGTAACACTTAATATATCGTTCACAACCAACGCAGCCGACATCAACAACGACGCCGACACTGACGCCAACGCTAACGCTGGGATATCTGCAGAACGAGCTCTTTTACGCCACTGTGTCGTAAGGTATTTTTCCCTTCATTTGTTGAGGTATTGTTCGTTAGCATTCATTTGCAGACAACCCCACATGATAAAATTGTGGAGCTAGGGAGCGATCGCCCATCTTTTTTGTGAGTATGCCAGTATCAGTGCACCCAGAAATCATCGTTCAGTCGCGTTAGATAGACATGACTACCAGCTTTTGTACGATGAAACTATCCTAGGACAATGATCGCAAACCTTCTCAGCACTGAAATCAGAGAAAACGTGGATGCGCTACTTGCGCAAAACGAATTTTGAAGCGGTACTGAAACAAAAACTTTGGCTTTGCATTTTTCTGCTGCAATGTGTTGTTGGGAAGGGGGGGGGGGTTGTTAGTCATGACACGACACATCGTTTGCTGTAGCACGCGACAGATAACTTATTAAAAGCCCCTCATTGTGGACTTGGAGGCTATGTTGTGGATAAGTTTCAGTTTTGGTTTGAGAGAGCTCCAAAAACTGTGTGCAGCTATCGCCACCTAGCGTGTGCAGCTTTTGACCACGTCAGAACACAGAATTGTGACACACTTCCGCACGGTCCGCATCAAGTATTACTTTCGCATAGGAAACGGGTCTGCAATGTCATGAAACACAGAAATTTTGAAGCCTGCGCCACGGCCACGCACTCGCAACCAGCCGCCGAGAAATATAGACTGCAGTAACAAACGCGTAACAAAATGGCGGCTAAGACGCCATCATAAGTTATTTTCTTAACGGCAGCGTGGTGACGTGAGAGAAGTGGGGGGTCCCTTTGGGGCAGTGTTGCCAGATTTGGCTATATATAGCCAAATCGGGCTTCAGAAAAAGAATTTTCGAGTCGTCTTGGGCACGTTGGCTATGTGGCTATATTTGGGCTACTAAAAATCGAAGACTTATCTCTTTTTGGGCTGTATGTCACGCAGCCGCCATGAACGCTCAAGAGGTGACTCTCGTTGAGCGAACGCAAGTATTTATAGATGCATTTATATTTGGCCTTAAAGAGGCTGAAAACATTCAAATTCACCTTAAGTCCACACGCTTCGTCACCCAAGACAGCAGAAAACCGTGATACGAGCAGCGGCAGTCTATGTCCTTTTTTGTCCGAGCGAGTGCAGAATGCCTTTCAGCGTCTCCGGAAGCCGTTCTTTGGCTCTACTGGCATGTGAATCTCATAATTTTAGGCTGCAGTTCTATACTAGAAGCCAAGCAGTGAGATGTGTATTAAATGCGAAGCATTTTTTAGCGTATTTCGATGACATTGAGCGTATCTATCTATTTATCTATCTATCTATCTATCTATCCATCTATCTATCTATCTATTTATCTATCTATCCATCTATCTATCTATCCGTCTATCTAACCACCTCGAACTTTTAGCTCTCCTGGCCGTTTCAATAATGGTATTGATATCAAACTTGGTATCGCATAGCGTGACTGTATGAAAAAAAATATTTGACTAGTCAAACATAAGTATCATGACATGTATGTCATGAATCTTATGATTTACATATCATGGTCCTGCAGCTCTTGAGGTGGTTTCGTTCACATGGCATGTTTCAAGACTGGTATGATATGGCATGACTGCACGGCGAACACAAGCGACAGACCCTAACATTAAAATTGTGATATGCGTGTCATGAAGCAACATGACTACATACCAAGCTCATGATGCGCTCGTGGCCGTTTCGCTAGTGTCACGTATACAGAACTTTGTATTACTGTACGTGAAGGGATGACAAAGCTATGTGACTAGTGCAAACATGACAATCATGAGATGCGTGTCATGTAACAACATGACTATATGCCCCGCTCATGGTGCGCTGGTGGCCATTTCGCTAGCTTCACTTATAACAAATGGGATATTACGGGACGCTAATGGATGACGAAGGTATGTGATTGGTGCAAACATGATAATCATGAGATGCGTCTCATGTGAGAACATAACTACATTCCACAGTGAAGGCGCCAGTACATTTCGACGTGTCGTTGTGCGCGCGCTTGCCGGCGTTCATTTCATCGTGTCACGCCGGCGTTGCTACTCCAGGCGGCGGTCCTGCCAAATACTCGCAGGCGCGTGCTGCGCTGCGTTGATTTAACGTATGCGCGTTTCAGCGCGTCCGGCGTCCCTCCATCACGAAAAGAGGGAGGCGCATTGTTGTTAGGGTAACACATCGGCGCAAAAGGCAGCATGTCACATTTCGCACCAGTTGCCGTCGAGCCGCGCCGACGGAGGCTGGTCGCGCCTGTCGTCAGACTACATAGTGCTCGCGTTTTGCTAACGTTGCGTCGCTGTGCCCAGCGTGCGCGCGCGTCAATGCTACATAGGAGTATACTGGGCCTTTCATGATGCGCTCGCGGCCGTTTTGCTAACTTCACATACACCAAATTTGGTGTTACGTGACGTCAACGTAGGACGAAATATACGACTTGTGCAAACATGATAATCCTGACACGCGTGTCATTTGAAAACATGACAACATACCAAGCTCATAGCATGCTCGCGGCCGCTTTGCTAGCTCCACAAATACTAAATTTGGTATCACGTAACGTGAATAGATGACGAAGGTAAATGGCAAATTCAAACATGATAATCATGACACAAAAGTCAGGTGCGGCATGAGAGCTGTGTCGACGAGGGCGGTCAAAGAAACATGGTCGACTTGTACTTCAAGCAGGCTATGGTGTGTGGGAAGCGTCAGTAGAGGATTTTCAGCCGTCATTGGTATTGCAGCTTCACCCCTATAAGCTGCAATATCTAGTTTTCCTGCTGCGGTCGCCCAGAGAAGCTCGGCGAGGAAAAGCGCCGAGGTGGCGGAGAGCGGTATTGGCGACGTAGCGGCGACGGGGAGCGAGAGCTGCGGCGACCGGACGAAGGGGCATCAGGGTAGCGGCGACCGGGCAAAGGGGCGTCAGTGGAAGGCTTGTAAGAAGAAGACGAATAGAAATTGAAGGGTGTGGCGACTGAACGTCGAGGGGTCGTCGGATGCATGAGCGCCGAGGTAGAGAAAGTCTGACGTTGTTGGTTTCACCAACGGCGGCGGCAATAGCGAGAAACGTGCCCAGGCTGGTGGCAGGAAAAACAAATAGGCCGGTCGTCGGGTGTTCGCCATTCCGAAGGGTTACGGAAGGGCATTGTTGGAGGTGAACGGCGAGCATATCCTCGGGAGTAGGACGGGATTTCAGGGCGAGTCGAGGGACATGCTGATGGAAGGCCGAGGTTCGCAAACTCCTGCCTCACCACAGCTTGTATTAACGCCACTGAAGACTGTTGTTGGTCAGAGGCGAGCGTTGCGAAAACGGGTGGCTGAAGAGGAGCCGGACAGGCGGCTTCAATTTCCCGACGAACAATGCGTGTGACGTTGTCTTACGTGGGGGACTGGCGGGCGGCTTCACACGATGAGGTTGCGGCCGTGTTGGGCAGCCGGATGAATCGCTGAGTAATACGGTGGCTCTTGGCTTCTTCGAACCGCCGGAACTCTTTAATGATGGCGTCGACGGTGGCAACGTTGTTGTAAACTAGAAGATTAAATGCGTCGTCTGCTATGCCTTTCAGCACATGGGCCACTTTCTCTGACTCACTCATGTGCTCGTCAATCTGGCCGGATATGGCGATGACGTCGTGAATGTACGCGACGTACGACTCCGTCGACGTCTGTGCACGGGCCGCCAGTTGATTCCGCGCTGCGATCTGCCGCCCAACGGTGTCGCCAAAAAGGTCACGGATCTTCTCTTTAAAGGAGTCCCAGCTCGTAATCTCCGCTTCGTGCGTCTCGAACCACACTCGCGGTAGTCCATCGAGGTAAAAAAGCACATTGGCAAGCATAAAAGCCGGGTCCCACCTATAGCTTCAACGTCAACGCCATCCTGACCGGAAAATACACCGGGATCACGAGCAGGAGGTAAAACGACGTATGTAGAAGTCACTGTAGGGGCAGGTGGCGAAGACGATGGTTGTTCAACCAGCGACATGGTTGGACCTATGATGATGCGGCCGTTGCGGAGTTCGTGATGGAGACGGGGAAGTACCCAGCACGTCCACCACAAAGATGTTACGTAAAAATGACATGAGGCGTGTCTATTTAAAATCTATATTCAAACTCATGCGTATGGCGTCGACTAAGATGGAAGATGTTGTTGTTGTTCTCCTATTGTTAGTGGCGCATACCCACTTTGGGGGATCGGCCAAGAATTGAGTGGTTTTAAAATTTACTGTTCAGATTTGGAATGATGGAGGTATAAGAGAAAGACTACCGATAGCCTAGGCAAGTGTGGTGTTTAATGTAATGCATACAAATATTTACATAAACGAATTCATTCTTAGAATAGAGCAATGATCTGGTTTTATACGTATATATTTATGTGGACATGTTAGGATAATGAACCTGGTTAATTAGTCAACCTATTAGTTTCATCAATATAGTCCCGGATGGCCGCGCATACTTTTCCATTAGAGAAACCAGAAATGGAAGCTCCAAAAGACAAAATGACAGGCAGAGATAAGTTCATACCATTACCATGCAAAAGTATTTCTAAAAAGGTTTTTCGTAATGTGTTAAACCGCCTGCAGGTCAAAAATAAATGGTGCATTGTTTACAGTTCATTACAGGATGCACACAGTGCCGAAGGTGCCTGAGCAGACCTGTGTTTATAGAAATTTAGATTTGGTACCCGGCAACGCAGCCTTGTGATAGCTACTCCTTGTTTTCAAGTGCGGCAAAAGTCTCTTCACCAGGGATATAGTAAATGGCGATATTCTGTAGAGTTTGTTAGTGCTGACCCTTTAAAGACTTGCATAAGCGTACGTCTGCGGAATCGAGCAGCAGTCGCATAAGCGGATGATGGACAGAGCGGTAGAATTGGTTCGCTGATTGACGAATTAGCTAAGGAATCGGCTATTTCATCCAGAAACAAACCTTTATGTCCAGGCACCCAAACTAATCGTACTTTTCTCAAATGCGTAAGTACTAGGGCACGGAACGCCTTTGTTACGTGATTATCAGCACCAACAGAAAGTGCCGCACAGAGAGATAGGGAATCTTATGACAGCTGATGTAATTGCTGTATCTAACTTGCGTAAGGCGAGCACCACTGCCAGAAACTCAGCCACAAAAACGGGTATGAAATCGGGTAGTCGAAAGGAATAAATCCAATTTAAAATCGGGCTGAAAATACCAACCCCTAATTTTTCGTCGTATTGCGATGCGTCTGTAGCAATCGTGCGTCTGTAACGTTCGTTTTAATACGGCGCAGGTGATCTTGTAGTAAACTACCCAAAATATTATGGGGAAGTAATTTGGCGTTATTAGGAAAAATGTCGTTGAATTGAATTTCCACCGAGGCTGAATTATCACGACTCGGCATGATGTCGCATATACGTGGAGGCTCCAGCGAATTTTGCACAAATATAATTTGTGGTGTGTGAAATTGCGGCCATCTAGCAGCGAAAAATGATTCTGGAGTGGAAATAAAGGCTGTTTCAGAATGTCGTAATGGTGATTCATAAATTCTTAAGAATGTCTGAACAGTCGGAAGGCGAATTCTACAAGAAAGCGGAGGCACCCTTGATTCAAGATACAACACATTGTTGGCAACTGTTTTGAGAAGGCCAAGGCATAAGCGCAAAGCTTCTCTTTCCAGAAGAATTAGAGGCCGCAACTTGTAATCTGGAACTCCAGAGAAAAGTACACAACCAAATTCCAAAATGGGACGAACATACATGCGATATATCATTAATAATGTGTCTCTTCTCATACCTATGCGGTAGTTGCTTAGCATACGTAATATGCCAATGGCCCGCACACCTTTTCCGGCGATATATTCGATATGAGGTCGCCAGTTAAGCGATGTGTGATAAATTACTCCAAGGTATTTAACCGATTCCATCTGTGGTATATAATCATAATGGTAAGACAGAGAGATGTTCACAGGGTATTGCAGCGGGAAAACAAGGAGGTCACATTTACTCGGATTAAGTAAAAAGCTGTTGCCATCCCGCGAGCTCTCCAATATATTAAGGTAAGTCTGCAGCCGTTCATATAAGGTCTGAATGTTTTCTGCCATTGCAAAAAATGAGATTTCGTCTGCATAAACATAAGTTGTTATATCCTGTTTACGAGGAATTGTGCTCATTAGTAAATTAAATAGCACCGGGGAAAGTACCGAGCCTTGGGGTAGTCCCCTTGTTTGTGTATGAGTAGATGATAAAAACCCATCTTTAAAACAATAAAATTTCCTGTCTGCGAGAAAATTGTGAACCCACGCTACTATGTATGATGGAAAATCAAGGTATTCTAATCTATATATCAAAATACAGTGCTCCACGGTATCATATGCTTTAGCAATGTCTAAGGTAACTAAAGCAGCATATTTTTTTATGTAGCCGAGCTAATTGAAGCCTACTTTCTAAGTCAACGTGGGCATCTCAAATTGAACAAGCAGCCCTGAACCCAATTTTACAGGGACTTAGGATTGACCTCATGGTAATAAGTTCATTAATTCGTATATTGATTCTCTCAACCAATTTCACTAAGATTGATTTCAGTGCGATCGGCCTTATGTTATCCAACGTGTGTGCATCATTTTCATTTTTAGCAACAATACAATTTGGGCAAGTTTCCATTCTGGAGGTATCCACGCGTTCCCTAAAGAATAATTCACTAGTTCTAGTAAAAGATTAGGCGATTCCTGGAGTAAACATTTCAACACAAAGTTCTGGTCCGGGATCTGGTCCGGGAGCCGTACTCGGTAAGCATAACACTATCTGATTCAATTCATCTAAAGAAACTTCTGGAAATTCATGCAAGTATGCAAGAACGAACTGAATAGCCAAAAACTTATCAGTGAAGCGGCGTTCTAAACCTTGCGCTGTGTCTTCTAGAGAGGTGTTCATTTCTACCGGCGTCAAGACACATGACTGCGACGTTAAAGGGGCTGGCAGTACTCTTTTTGTCCGAAGATAAGCGAACAAAGCACGCTTATATTTTCATTTAGAAAGATAATGAAAATGTCTACTGTCGTATTTTTCTTTCGCGCGGTTCACTGTACGCCTGAATACGCCAGCAAGGAATTGGTAGTCCTTCCAGTTTGTTAGGTTCTCATTAGGAAGAAGTTTTTTTCCAAGCGGCTATTCGTCTTCTATAATCGCGCGTACACTCATCGTTCCACCAACGAGAGGAGGATCGTTTATTGGATGGAATAGAAAATTTGGAATTTTTTCTAGATCCCTCCAGCATGGAACCAATCGTAGATGCAATCTGCTTAGTACTGGCATTTGCAAGCTTGGAAATGGCAGAACGGAGGCAGGCTTGAAATTTGCTATGGTTGATGTATGTGCGTTTTGGCTGATCCAAAGTTATTGTTGGACAAGTAATGTCAAAAACTACAGGAAGATGGTCACTGTTAGTTGCCGAATCTAGAACAGCCCATGACAAAACCTTGATTGCATTGGAGCAAAACGTTTAATCCAATACTGAGCTAGTTTGACCTCGGACAAATGTTACATGACCTTTATTCAGACAGGAGAAGTTGTGATCAATAGTCCATTCCCACAGTCGCCTACCACAAGAATATGTCCTTATACCCCAAGACAAATGATGTGAATTAAAGTCTCCTGTGAGTACAATTTCCTTTCTACATGCTACCAAAACGCTGTCAAGATAACGCGTGCTTTGCACACCGGAAGGGAAGTAACAATTTACAATTGAAAAATGGTGGTATCCGGGGAGACACAAGTCTACTGCTAATATTTCACAACCCAAGTCTAACATTGTGAAAGAAATTTTCGCCCTATGGCATAATTTACTTGATACAAGGGTCATTAAACCACCACCACGTGATGGGCGATCTAATCGAAAAGAACGAAAACCTGCAAGATGGAAATTTTTCTCTGGTGTGAGCCAAGTTTCTTGGAGAATTATAATATCAAGATTAAAATTATTGCAAAAGTAATGTAAGTCGGTTGAGGCTGAGAATATAGAACAGCAGTTCCAATTTAGTACCCTCAACTGACCTATGGTGTTGAGCGCACCGCAGAGGCGCATGTCGCACCCTTGTTAGCATCTTCACGCGAAGTAGCTGATTCATTCCGTTTAGATTTGGACTTGATATCGGTGAAAATAGGGGATCTGGTACGTTTATTAGTTCGTATATTGAGTTCCATATCTGTAGCAGCACTTGTGCTCGGCTGAGGCGAACGTCGGTCCAAGTACACCTGTGTTCCTGGCTGCTTAGCCTTGCCTGCAGATGCAGAAAGTTCGTCCAACACTACATTGCGTAGCTGTGTGGCGTCGCTGGTAATGTGTAATACTGCAGGTTCTGTACTAGTCTGTACTGTTTCTCCAATCTGACTTGAAAGAATTTGCACTAAACAGTCGGAGAGGTTAGAATGAGTTTTTCCATTGCCTTACTCACTGCCTTTTCCACGGCAGTTTCAATAGCCTGCGATAGGTTTGAGTCCATACTGGAAGTGCAGCGGGCTGTAATACCAGAGTCTCCAAAAGCCCTGTCTCTAACTATGTCAATGGCTTCCCTTCGAGAACAGTGGCGGCGGTCAATAACTTCAAGGATTTGAGCCTCCCGGGAACGAGCGGAACAGTCAGAGTTGTCGGCTCAGTGACTGCCCCTACAGAGACAACACTTTTCCGCTGTTGCAGTACACTTGCTTGAAAGATGGCTCTCTCCGCAGGTGCTACAACGAACGTTAGATCTACATCCTCCCGCACTGTGGCCGAATCTCCAGCAGTTCTGGCACTGAATTGGACGAGAAGCGAAGGATTCTACTCGGAAGATCAGTGGCCATAATTTTATTTCTGACGGGCATTTTGTGCCCTCAAATGTCGCGATGACAGATTCGGTTGGTACCCTCTCTTTGTCGACTAGGCGATTACACCGGTAAATTGAAATTACGCCTGCTCCAGAGAGCCTGTCTAGGGTCTCAGCTGGGCTCAGCTTGGAGTCGAGTCCCCGAACAAGGCCTTTGGTACATGCAAGGTGAGGCGGAATAAAAGCACTCACCGAGGTAGCAGCAAAGGAGGTGCATTTGAGAAGATCCTGCACGCAGGTCTGATCCGGCGACCTACACACGATACCCCCTCACCCAAATGAGCGCACATCTGTGATGGTCTGGAAATAGTTTGAAGTTGCCTTAAGTTCCTTTTGAACCACCTGAGGGTTTGTAAGTCTGATGAAGCCTCCATTTGTAGGTACCAGTGCCACGGGAATGCTTTCGATACCACTGCGGAAAAAGGAGTCTAGCGGTAATTCATTAGACGGCAGGGACGCTGACCAGGCGGATCGCGCCTGGCCAGGAGAAGTAGTCGACATGTCGAGCACTAGAGATATAGTTAGACTCAGAAACAGATAAACTATAGAATCGGACTCTAAGACAGAAAGTTAAAACGACTCAATCCTCAGCCAAGAACACCCCAGCAGGTTGAGCACGGGCAAGCGTTACGTGTCCTTCCTGGAACGACAGCGACCAACTAGCGAGCACAGACAGCACGCACAACCGACAGACCACTTCCTCGTTGTCGTCTTCTGACCACTGATATGTCAGCTACGTAGCAATATTAATACTCACAGGGACGGCGGCAAAAGCTAGCGTCTATATGATCATAATATTTGTCAAAAGTAATTCATGCTCATCTTTTGGATGTGACCAATAGCGCTGAGTTCTTTATACATGCCTCGGAAGGTAACTTTCCAACAGCGACTGACTGGTGCAACGTGGCTTGCAAAATTGTGCTCTCTGTTAATTTTATTCATTATTAATTATATGGTTGAAAACATACCTAACGGTATACAAAGTCAAAGTCACATTATTTGCTTCAAAAGAACATGAATATTGGTACTCTCACGTTCTCAAACGCTAACGACGAGGCCCGTGTACTCAGATATAGGTGCAGAATCGCAGTTAATCAATATTTCTGGAGTATTCTTCTGAGGCGTCTCTCATATTAACTTCGTGGTTTATGGTTGCTTTAGAAAATACACTAACAACGGATGTTAAAAATATATATTGTCAAAAGTGAAAATATAACTACAACCGCAAATGTGAATGGCTATATATACCTACAAATATTTTAGCTATTTTTTTGTCTTTGGCTACATTTAAGCTACAGTACCTTTAGCTTTGGCTACGCCGCCTCGTCCGACACTATACTAGGGGACCCCTTTGAAGAGTGTCAATGGCACGATGGAGTCCAGGGCTCGTGCAATCTTCAACATCTGTTAAAATACCTTCCCAGCTATATTCGCTGTTGATATTTTGCAGATTATATACGAATGTCTCTGGGAAGCAACCCTACAGGCTATCTCGGCAGCGAAATTTTGTGTCAGTGCCACTTTGAGCAGTCCCGCATCTCCTTTTTTCTCCGCAGGATGAGTAGCGGGCGAAACTCTCGTTTTTTTTTTTTTTTTTTTTCGAGCACTTCCAGTTGGACATAGAATTCTGGGTTTTAGAAAGTTAAGAAAATGCGTTTGCGTACGCAAGGCTAGTGCAAAACTGAAGGTTCTGCTTTAGCTCGAGGGTTCCACTGTACACATATTGTCACGAGGTCACGATGTTAAAAACTGCAGCAGTTGACAGGTTCTTCACAAAACTTTTTAATTGGACGAACATGCGCACGACGAAAAGGAACTCACACTACAAGCAAACGCATTGCATACTAATAGCGGAAATTGAGCTTCATCCGTCAATATTCTGACGATCGACGGAGCGTGTCGTTTTATGTAAACTAGCCACTGATCTTTCCAGCCTTACAGAACTTCCTCAGATGTCGTGACGCGCCTCCATTATACCCACCAGTTTGTCCGTGACTCCTCAAAGGCAAGTTGGAACTGCGGTGTGATGGGCATCTTAAGCGCTTCGAGTTTACTCTAACCAGGTGAGCGTCGGATGATTGTTTTTAAATGCGAAGCATTTCTAAGTGAACCTCGGCGACCTTGCGCGTATCTATCTATCTATCTATCTATCTATCTATCTATCTATCTATCTATCTATCTATCTATCTATCTATCTATCTATTTATCTATCTGGCCACCTACGACATTTAGCTCTCCTCGCCGTTTCGCTAATAGTATCAATACCACACTTGGTATGGCATAACATGACTGCATGAAGAGCATATTTGACCAATCATAACATGAAAATTATTACATGGATGTCATGAATGTCATTATTTACAGTTCAAGGTCCTGCAGTTTTGGGGTGGTTTTGTTCGCATGGCATGTTGCAAAACCGGTATGGTATGATATGATTGCATGCAAACACAGGTGACAGACCGCAACATGAAAATCATGACATGTGTGTCATGTAGCAACATGACTACATGCCGCGCTCATAATGTGCTCACGGCCGTTTGGCTAGCGTCATACATACCAATTTTAGTATTGCAGCACGTGAGTGGATGATGAAGGTATGATACTGGCGCAAACATGATTATCATGAGATGCGTGTCTTGTAAAACCATAAATACATGCTACGCTCATGATACACTCGCTGTCGTTTCGATAACTCCAAATTTACCAAACTCAGCACTACGCGACGCGAATGGATGACATAGGTAAATGACACATACAAACATGATAATCACGACATGTGTGTCGAGCAACAACATGAATACACGCCACATTCATGATGTGCACGTGGCCGTTTCGCTAGTTTTACATGGGTATCACGTGTCATCAATAGCTGACGAAGGTATGGGGCTGGTGCACGCATGATAATCATGAGATGCGCGTCATGTGGCAACACGACTACATTCTACAGTGATGGCGCCCGTACATTTAGACTTGGCGCGGTGCGTGTGCTCACCGGCGTTCATTTCGTCGGGTCGAACTGGCGCTGCCACGCCAGGCTCCGGTTCTGCGATATACTCGCAGCCCCGCGCCGTGCTGCGTGTCTTTGGCGCAAGCGCGTTTCAGCGCGTCCGGTGACCCTTCGTCACGAAAAGATGGAGACGCAGTATCGTCTGGGTAAGGCATCGGCGCGAAATGCAGCATGTCACATTTCGCACCAGTTGCCGTCGGGCTGCGCCGATGGACGCTGGTCGCACCGGTCACGCCTAGCGTCAAACTATACAGTGCTCGCGTTTTGTTAACGTAGCGCCGCTGTGCCCAGCGCGCGCGCACGTCAACACTTCATTGGAGTATATTGGGCACTTCATGATGCGCTCGCGGCCGTTTTGCTAGCTTCATATACACCAAATTTGATTTTACGTGAATACAATGGATGACGAAATATATCACTGGTGCAGACATCATATTCCTGACGCACGTGTCATGTAAGAACATGGCAACATACCACGCTCATAGCGTGCTCACGGTCGTTTAGCTAGCTGCACATATACTAAATTTGGTGTCAGGTGACGTGAATAGATGACGAAGGTAAACGACACATCCAAACATGATAATCTTGACCCGGAAGCCATGTATACGGCATCATTTACTTCCACCTCGTAATGTTGTGCTGACTCATATCAACCTTTCTCATTCGTGCTTCGCATATCATCGATCGCCCCTGTACGAGGGATCTGCCAATTTATTAATATAGATGAATGTTATGAGCGAAGCTTGGGCGGCCGCAGCTCTGTGTTATATTCCTCATTGACAAAATTACATTACTCCTATTAGAAACTAGCCGACTGTGATGATTGTATAGCTACTGCGTGTTGTCGCCACTAATCGCGGAGGCCACGCGTTACCTTTATTGCTTCCAGGCGGCGGCAACGTTATACTAAAGAAGAGAACTGTGGAAAAAACTGTTAGAAATAAAGGGGCGGTTCGTGTAACTTTCTTCATGCGTTCTATTCTATCACAGTGGGTTTGAGGACGGAGAGATCGTCGATTTCACTCTCGTCAACAGAAGTTCTAGTTTTTATTTCATTAAAATCTTCTTTTGTGGATATTGGCGACATGTTTTTATGACGGAAACACAAAGGCTGAGAATTGTATTAAGCATTTCATAATGACAAGCTGCCATTACGGATGGCTACCTTCGTTCTCTTTAGGGGCGAAGCTCCTTATAGCGGCACCCGTTCACCCCTCGTAGCCGTTGTAGTATGTAACGAGTATAACATTTTGACCTCCAAGTTGGTGCCGGTGAGAGATTACTTCTGTGTATTGTTGAACAATAAAAAATAGTGCTCAATGTACATGTTAATGGCTGTTAATGGGGAATGAGAAACAGGAGCATTCGGCTTTTAGCTAACGCACATGCTGCGATCCCTATTAGCAGCCACTGGCATATTAATAATATTATTATTTTCAATATTGCCAGTCTCATTCCGAGACCATAGCAGGTGGGCGTACAGATTGTACATGCAGGTGGTACATTAACAGCGCAGAAAACAGAAACAGGAATGTAGTGAAATGACAGTCATCACAAAGTATAAGAGCGATAAATATACAAAATTGTTTATATCATCAAAGACAAAAAAAAACCATCACCAAAAAGAAGAGAAATTTTGCATGAAGTGCAGTGGTAGCAATAGCAAACTTCCAAACACTCCAGTTAACTCTTGTACACTCCACTAATACGCTTTCACTGGTGGCGCAATGCTTCTGGTAATGCGAGTATTGCCGCATTAAGAGAACATATATTCTAATTTTAGTGCAAAGTCGGATACCGATTTCGCACTAGTTATGGAGGAATCCAAACAGTTCCATTCCCTTATGGCAAGTGGAAAAAAGGAGTGCTTGACCGTGTCATTCCGGTAAGAGTACTCTTTCAGTGTGTGTGAATGTTTGTGCCTAATAACGCGGCAGTCTGACGGACGGATGTACAATGATATAAGGGTTGTGAAGTAGCTGAAAAAGAAATTTGGATATAGATTGAGCACTATCTGACAAGAAAGGGTTGTTACGTTATACTCGCTGGGTGTAACCTCCTTAGTTTTAGAAAGGTTTAGCGAGCGTTGGGCCGCAGTGCCATGAATACAATGAACTTGTATATACCATGAATGAACTCGAGGTGGTTAAAGGTGGGAAGTAGATACGAAGCGCAAGCCGTAAAAAAGTAAAAGCCGAATTCTCCTGTCTTTCATTTCCCATCAGCAGCCATTGGCATGTACATTGAGCACTATCTGACTGAAAAAGTTTGCTACGTCATACTCGCTGGGCGTAACCTCCTTGTTTTTAGAAAGCTTTAGCGAGCGTTGGGCCGCAGTTCCATGTATACAGTGAACTCGTATATACCATGAACTCGAGGAGGGTAAAGGTGGGAAGTAGACCCGAAGCGCAAGGACGTAAGAAAGTGTGCGTGTGCCACCTCTCGTTTAGTCCTTGGAATGTCCGCTGGATGGCGGTGCTTCGATATGGGGAATATATGATGAAAAGATGCGAGATGGGGGAACTTGGAGTGTTGAATAGATGGATGAACGGACACACAGACAGATGCATGGATGGACGCATGAACGGACGCATGGGCGGATGCATGGACGAACGCAGGCACGGACGCACGAACAGATGCATGCACGGACGGGCGGATGGATGCATGTACGGTCACACAGACTGATGCATGGACGGACGGAAGCAAGAACGAATGGACGGACGAATGCTTCACCCTAACTCATCATCATTCACTCCGTGGATATGCTGCGAATTTTTTTGAACGCGGCATAGCGTAAAAGAGCTCATTTCACAGAAGTTCCGTCGTCGGCACCGGCATCGGTGTCGGCGTCGTTGTGTTGAGCGAAAAATTCAAGTGTGCATCGAACCCGGGTCGTTTGCGTGGCAAGCGGGCGTTGTACCACACGTCCGCGCCTCTGCTTGTGGAATCAATGAAAATAGCTTCCTCTGCTTGGAAATGCAGCGAAGGCATGGATTGATTGATATGTGGGGTTTAACGTCCCAAAAGCACCATATGAATATGAGAGACGCCGTAGTGGAGGGCTCCGGAAATTTTGACCACCTGGGGTCCTTTAACGTGCACCGAAATGTGAGCACACGGGCACAGCCTACAACCTTTCCGCCTCCATCGGAAATGCAGCCGCCACAGCCGGGATTCGAACCCATGACCTGCGGGTCAGCAGCCGAGTACCTTAGACACTAGACCACCGCGGCGGGGCTTGCAGCTGTCATGCTTGAAAACACACGTGTCCTGTATACAAGCTTGACACTGCAACATGAAGTATTGCGGTAATATCGTTAGTATTCCAGGTACAAGCGTCCATAGCCAACGAGCGGCAAAATATGCGATTATCGTAATGTCCTCATGGTTGAAAGCCAGTACCCCACTACAAAAGGCACACACGCTACTGCGCTTATATCCTGAAGGCCACGTAGTGGGTGAATAGTAAATTCGAAAAAGTTTTCATGCACGAAGTGTTTGAAGTACGCACTATGAAAAGGATTTAGCTATCGTGTTCAACTCCTAAAGGCGAAGCATTAGAGTCCCCTATTTTTTTACTTCTGTTTTCATACAGGAATGCACTGTACACTGCAGGGGCGGTCGGCAGAACGGTGGCTCGTGGGGTACATTCAGGAAGTGCGGCCGTAATTTACGCATAATCAGCGACCACGTCATTGTGTCTGCTAGAAGAGACCATAGATCACATGTGCGTGCAGACCAACAAGAGCGTGGACGGCTGTCAAAAGGAGAGAATCAGAAACGCCTGGAAAGCGTACGCAATGCGCTCTCGTACGTACAAAGATGCGCTTTCGTTTTCGATGCAACGTATAAAGCCATTGTCTGGCTCCCAGAGCGTTTAACCCTTTCGGCCCTGGTGTCCTATAAAGAAAGCATGAAGAAATTTAGCTGCCAAATGTGACATAAGGAAGCCACAAATTTAAAAAAAGTGTCCAAACTATCCTTAATGCATTTACACAAACAAGGGTAGTGTTTTCTTCGTCGTCATCTTCTTTGGAACTCTGCAAACTGTAAAACAAAATAGCAGACCGCGATAACGGTGACCCTCTGGACAACCAAAAAACAAATGACACCTTACTGGTTAACTATTCAGTCAGTAGTTCTCGTAGTTTTTCAAGTTGTATCTTAGATGTCACACTTGCTTTTTACAAAGTGGGTCGTCTCCAATGAGGTTATACTACAACTTCTGAAGTGGTGGTCCCGCCTACCCGCCCGCGTATCGAAGTGAAGCCACGGAGGCCATATTGCTCAGGGCAGAAGGAGGCGGCGAGTGCTTTTGAGCGCCGTAATGCTCTGGGCTCTTGCGGTCTTGCGTTTCGTTATAGCTACTAAAGCACCAGTTTATTATTCTTAGGAAGCGAGGGAACGTTAGAGGGATTTTTAATGCACATCAGCTTTAATTTTTTTGACACTTAGTGTTTTGAGCATAATAAAAAAAACGCCACGTCTTCCGCGGAACGTGCAGCGCAGTCACAGCGAAAGCTCAAAGAGCGGCCTTTTAGAGCCATTTCCAGACACTCTTTGGGATGCTACAAGCACACTGCTGCGTATTCACAGTGCCATAAATAATCATAATTTTTGTGTAGTAGGCCAGCATTCAATATGCTAAAGCTTGGTATCCGCTACACAATTGTTAGAAATTTTGTTCAATATTTGATGCAATCACTGACAACGATGCAGAATTATGCGTGGAGTGGGTATGAGCCACAGTTAATTGGCGATTAAAAACAAGTTTTCTAATGAATTGGGCATTGTACGACTCATTCGTTACGCAATTCACATCGTGTGACGCCCGGATGTATCTTTGATGTTCTACAACGCTTCATTATATACTTATACTATTATAACGCGATTATTTTACCGACATCAAGCCTTCCTAAGGCCAGTTTTGAAATGAGTCCGAAGCATTAGAGTAAAGACCCTGCAAAAGAGAAATATGTGTCTGGCTACAGGCCGATACCATTGACGAATGTTGACTACAAAATACTAATGAAAGTGCTGGTGATGCGGTTGCAAACAGTCATATGTACACTGGTTGGCCCACATTAAACCTGTGGAATAAGAGGAAAATCAATTTTCACGAACATACACATAACACGAAGCATATAGGAGTCATATAGGACTTCAGAAGCATTTAGAACTTCAGAAGAGTTGCAATGTTGCAAATCGATCTAGCGAAGGCTTTTGATCTAGTTTGTCATAGCATTTTGTTTAAATTGTTAGAACATGTTAGCGTTGGCTCTCTGATACTGAAGGGTGGTGAGATGGCTTACGACAATTGTTCAACAAAGTTGATTGTGATCGCGAGTTAGCTAAAATAATTAATGTATGTTCATCTATAAGGCAAGGATTCCCACTTCGCCTTTATTATTTGCTTTGTACCTGGAACCTCTGTGTGTGGTCATTACAAAAAAAAATCAAATATACATGGTTTTCATTTAGGAGCGTGTGAGGTGAAGATATTGGCATATTCTGATGATGTTGCATTATTTTGTACCAGTCAGGAAAGCATACCCACCTCCATGAGCATTGTACGAAGGCTTTGTGATGCTACCAGTAGTATTGTAAACATAGACAAGTGTGTTGGGTTGTGGCATAGAAATTGGGAAGCGTTCCCACTGGTGTATGAACGGATAAAACGGTCAAGCAAGCCTAACAGATACCTCGGTGTTCCGCTTGACCAGTATAAGAACAACGATGATTTTTGGGCCGAGAAAACCAAAGGGCTATCTGTTCTGACACAGAAATGGGGAGGCCGTGATCTGTCCGTCTTCGCTCGCGCAACAATATGCAACATCCTCTTAGTATCGCGGCTGGTTTACTTGCTGCGAGTACTGTCGTGTTCCACGATCTATATTCAGAGGATTCATAGGCTTCTTGCCGTTTTCGTGTGGCAATCCCAGTACGAACGGACAAGCCGCAACAACCTCTTCTTAAGACTAAAAAGAGGTGGCTTAGCCTCTCCACACTTATTTTTGAGGCAGGTTGTATCAAGGTTTCTCTTTCTACGAGATCAGCAAGATCCGTATCTACGTACATTCCTTGAAATCAGGCTAGCATCAGCATTGCCGACCTTTATTGTTACCTCGAATGATGAATTCCGCTATGGTGTCAGCAGCTTTCTTCGAGAAGTTGTTGCGGCTTTTCGATTTCTTGGTTTTAGATTTAGTTTGGAGTACTTATCTAATGTCATCCGGAAGCGTTTGTCGAAAGATTTGATTGAAACTGTTTTTTCTGTTCCTTTGTATCGTTCTATGTATAGTGGAAGCCAAGGAGAAAACGTTTTGAAAAGAGTTAAAAAGATGATCGTACCAGCTGTAGTTAAAACGTTCTTTTATAAGATGTACACGAATACAATGCTGGTTAAAACGTGGCTACAACAAAGAGGCAATTTTTTACCGTGGGGATCCAACTGCTTATTGTGCCGAAAGCAAGAGTCGCTAGAGCATGTTTTTATTGATTGCTAGGACGCATTTTTGTTTTGGGATGTTCTACAAAGAACACTCAAGAAAGATTTATCTCTCACTTCACACGGGATTCGATTTCTAGAAATAAAACCTGGCCTACTAAAATATATGTTCTTTCTCCTTGGCTTACACAGCATATGACTAAGCCAGACGGCAGTCAGACATTGTGATCTAGACGCGCGGCCAGTACGCATTTATTTTATTAAACATGTGCAAGTTGCAAGAATTTTTTGCAAAACTTTACTACAATGATGTGCTGCGAAATCTTATGGATGAATTATGTCATATGAAACGCTTTTAGGTTGGTGTGGAAAATGGCTCATCTGCCTTGAAGCCATGGCGTTGAGCTAGAAGCTCAGTCCAAGCGTGTTTGCTGTTGTTTCAATGTTACGTGCTGCAATAAAGAAAAAAAACTAGCGTGGCTCAGTGGTAGAATACTGGACTAGCACGCAGCGGACCCGGGCTCGAATCCGATTGTGTTATTGGTGTTTTTTACAGCAAAATCATTTATGAGACCACAACTTGGGTCACGCGCCGCCATAGCTGTCCGCCACCGCCGGCGTCCATAACCACATCGCACAAACTTAGAGAAAGGAACGCGGTACGAATGACACAGATGGCTCGAACCCGGGTCAGCTGGGTGCGAGCCCAGTATTCTACCACCTAGCCACGCAAGGGCTTTGGACTTGTTGGCAAACTTGCCTTAGACAGGCTTGATGTTGGGAAAGCAATCGCGCTGATACGACTTATAAAGCGTTTTCAAACAGCGAAACAGCAACCAGTCATCGCACAGTGCGAATAGCGTAACGAGTGGGTCGTCCAACGCTCAAACCGATTACAAAAGCTTGTTCTTGTTCTCTTATTAACTGTGATGGATCTCCACTTGAGGCATAATTCTTCATCGTCGTCAGCCACATCATGAACAACTGGTACAAAATTCTTTGCAAGTGTTAGCGGATATCAAGCTTCTCGGAAGAATGACGAAAAATAGCATAGCAAATGCTGGTCTACTATTCAAAAATCAAGCAGGTGTGCTTGCAGCAGTTACCCAATGAGTCTACAGCGAAGGCTTTGAGAGGCCGCTCTTCTAGATTTCACGGTGACTGTGCTGCTCCTTCCGCGTAGGCCTCGCTTTTTTTTTTACTGAGTTCATATTTGACTGAGGCTCTGTTTTTCCTTCAGCCTCAATGCCGGTGTTTCCAATGTATGTCATGTAACATTTCCAAGTTCAAGTGTTGCTGTTCTAATTCCTGTATGATTTAAATGTATTGATGTTTGTCATTCTTAGTATGTCCCACCCCTGTAACAGCCCAAAGGCTAACAGTATTGGGAAAATAAATAAATAAATGAATAAATAAATAAATAAATATAGCACTAGCGCTGCTCAGTGATATACTAAGAAGGCACGCAGCGAACCCGGGTTGGAATACCGTTGTGTCATTGTTTTTTTTATTAACCAAGTTTTTTTGCTGTGTCTAAAAAGCGCGACTTTTCCCCAAACGAAGACTGTGCAGCGAGTGCAGTGACCTTTCAGCACCAGATAAATACAACAGAGTGTCTCTGTGAAAGCCCAAGTTGTACAATTCTCCCCACCGTTAGATAAGCGCGCGCACACGTGAGTGTCCACACCCTCCCCTCTCCGCTGTACAAAGTATGCGTAGGAGATGAGAGTGCGCGCCACCGCGTCATGACAATCTGTCCAAACAATCAGCTGGAACTGAATAGCCATTTACAAAAAAAAAATATGCTATTAGGGCGACGAATGGCAAATGATATAAAGTGCGTCAAAAACTCTTTTCATGCGTTCGACACATAAGAAAGGACTATTATCTTGTTTTTAGAGCATAATAGGTGCAGTCCTAACTGAATTAAAGAATGTTAAGTACCTTAATATTGAACTTGCATTCAGCTTGCACAAAGCTGGCATAGATTTCTTGCTATGTTCAAAATCCTCATTGCACGAATTACACATTTTCAGTTTTTTATATATATCTCTGCCATTGCTATATTGTTATTAGTGTTGTTTTTCTTTTCTTTTGAGATCGGGTTTTGTTTGTTTTCTTGCTTGTTATTTTAGTTTGTTCTGCTGAATATTGGTTCTTGCTGTCATATTAAAGGGTGGCTGTGGGATCTTCCCAAGCGGCCTCTTTTGAAGAGCAGCTTTTACCTGCAGCTGTCCTTCATCAAATGTATTGATCAAAAATAAACACTAATATTATTATTAGGGGCGAAGCTCCTTAAGGCGTGGGCTGTGCGTCCCCTGTACGTAGCCACCTCTCGTTTAGTTCTTGCAGTGTTCACTAGATGGCGGTACCGTCCCCTGTATGTAGCCACTTCTCGTTTAGTTCTTGCAGTGTAAACTAAATGGCGGTACTTGTAGCTGACGATGAAAAGATGCAATATGTTATAAACTAGACGGCGGTACTTGTAGTTGATGATGAAAGATGCGAGATGATATAAGATATGAATGATGTCACATATGGCACGTGTCATTGGTGGAAGGCAATAGTCCGATTTAGTGCGGCGACGTACGCTAGTGGGGAGGGGGGCGTTGTAATAAAATCGAGTGTGAAAAATGTACGGAGGATTCGTGGTTTACCAGGTTTACCTCCGGAGCTTCGCCCACTCATCATCATTCACTTCGTGGATATGGCGGCACCTTTTTTATATATTCAACTGGTCGATGCATGTGGACAATGTTTGCAATAAGGCCATCTGTAAACTTTGGTTGTTATGATGAAAACTACACGACGCCACCCTAGAGGCTAAAGCGATGGTATAAAAATCACGATTCTTTCAGTACTCACCCACGCAAGTCATCTACGGGCACCACACACCGAAAGAAATGCATTAAAATGTTAGTGTACACAAAACAAAGCCTTACGATTAATTTGAAACGCCTATTCCGGAACTCAGTCTATCAGTGATCTTGGTGGAAAAGCCAGACTACTGACGGCGAAATGAAAAATGCAACCTAAAGGCCCCTATCAGCAGGTTTGTTTACAACTTTTATGCAATAATTTGTTGCATTGCATCTGGTAATGCCAAATAGAATCGTAAGTACTGAAGTGTATTGTATAAGTATTGTTATTATTGTTGATTGTAAAAAATTTTACGTTGCTTCAAAGTGCCCAGCTACATACTATGAAAAATCGGCCCCGAATCTGCATGTTACACTGCATAAGTCGTCGAAAGACGATAGTCATGTGTCTTGAGAGAATCAACAAAACGTTTATTTGATGTGCACAAGAAAAATGGTGAATGGTATTCTGGATTCACCGCTTGAGAGCTCTTTCTTGATTCGGTGGATGGTGGTGCATGGTCGTTCTTAGTTGGTGGAGCGATTTGTCTGGTTAATTCCGATAACGAACGAGACTTTAGCCTAATAAATAGGCGCGGGGTTTCCAGCACCTTACAACCTTCATAGAGGTACAAGCGCACAAAACAGAGCAATAACAGGTCTGTGTTGCCCTTAGGTGTCCGGGGCCATACGCGCGCTAGACTGAAGGAAACAGCGTGTCTTTATCCCTGTCTGAAAAGACTGAGTAACCCGTGGAACTTCTTTCGTGATTGGGATAGGGGCTTGCAATTGTTCCCCTTGAACGAGGAATTCCCAGTAAGCGCGAATCATAAGCTCACGTTGGTTACGTCCCTGCCCTTTGCGCACACCACGCGTCACTACTACCGATTGAATGATTCAGTGAGGTCTTCGGACCGATGTCCGGCGCGGCCTTTCGGGTGCGCCGGGCTGTTGGAAAGATGACCAAACTTGATCATTTAGAGGAAGTAAAAGTCGTAACAAGTAACATGGTGCCAGTCGTGGTATTTCGTGCACCCCACAAATGTTCTCTGATGCCGACAATACTTGCTTGGCCTCTGCAACGATACGAGGAAGCCACCGTCTACGTCAGACCACAGAAAATGACGATTGAACCTGTATACTCAGATGAGCGCACACCTTTACTTAAAACCAAATTAAAATATCCTATAGGCAACGCTCGTTACTAATAATTAGTCGGAACGTAGAAGTGGCCCTGCATGCAGGACTATCACTAACACCAGCACCTTTTGTTTTCGTATTTGGTGTCAGGGGTCCTTTAATCGAGTTATATATATTTTTGACACACTGTATGGAGAGTACAGGTTTAACCTAAGGGAGCACATCTTACTGCAGAAATTTACCACATCCAGAACAAAACAATACAGCCATGTTACAACACTTAGCCACAGCATAGATTTATTCAAGCATTTTTTTTGGTTCAGAGTATCGATGAATGGAATCAATTACCTTAGTAAATAGCCGGACGTTGCAATTTACAAAGTTTTGAAAAGGCTTTTTAACAATATTGGTAACCAAATTGCATTGCTCTTTCACATGTTTGCCCTTTAGTTGTTTTGTTGTAGGCGACTTATTGCTTGAACATGTTCAATCTACTATAAAACCTAATTTACTATAACCTAATCTTTTTTCGTGGTGTGAATAGAATGTATTCAAATATATTTTTTTTCTTTTTGGATCGGTAAAGCTGTCATAAATGCTGTTTGTAAAGATGGCACATTCTTTTCTATGTGGAAATTCTTCCATGGAGTGACAATATTTCGCAAGAAATGCTTCATGAGCAAGATAAAAGAGTAGTCAGCTCTAGCAGAAAGATTAGTGTTGTTGCAGACGGTGGTGTTGCAAACAAGCAGTTCAACATTGTTTGAAGTGCAAATATTGGATATAAAAAAGCCTTAGAGAAGAAAAAAGTTGAACGATACGGCTTATCAGATACTCGAAGAAGAAAGAGAATCATGTTCTTGCGAAAGAGCTTGATTCACAAGAACAAAAAGTGATGGAAGGCACTATGCTTCATGGTCTCTACTGCTGCAGCAACGAGGTCGATCTTTGAAACTGTAAAACGATTGCCAATGCGAATAAGCCAGCTTTTCTTTTTGTAGATGCACATTTACTGTATTTATTAGTGTACTTATTATGAAGGATGGTATCAGCCTTCAGGGCATTATAAAATCGCATGGTCTGCATTTTCCCCAAGTGCTCCGTTTTTTTTTCTGTTGGAAGGTTTTTTTGTGCTTACTGACCACAAAATTTCTTTCAAACTATCCTGGAACACCTGAAAAAGTCGGAAAAATAAAAAAAAATAATTATTTGAAACCCTGGTTTTTTAATTATAAAATTGTGAAAAGTATATTCTGTTGTAAAACCTTTACTTGTGTTTCACATGTTTCAGTTATAACAAAGGTTCTGCTCTGTGGCCATGACGGAAGACAAGACTAGGTTCTAAGGAGCTTCGCCCCAGAAGGGGTGCGTCAGTCTATATTCAGTACGGAGTTAGTGACAATAAAACTTGCTTGATTGGACTCGTATCAATGTTTACTTTCTGCCCAGGAAGAGAATTAGGAGACATGAATGGAAATTCAAGTGTAAGCTACCGCTCTGCTAATCAGCCTAGTGGCTTGTCCATCATGGTATATCTCTCAGTGCCATCTGTGAGGACTTCAGTCTATCAGTTGCTTTACCGCAGCTTGAATTTGCCAACTACTTTGCACGATAAGCTTCTGAGTGCTCTGCTGAATCTTCGGCAATCCAAGCACTGCGCTATGTCTCTTCAGTACCAAGTGCCTCATGCCGTGTTCTCTGTGTGATATGGTTTTGTCTGCATCAACTTTGCTCCTAGTACTCGTACAAATTTGTTCTCAACTTCCAAGTGCTCTCCATAATTGAGCCCAATGCTGCGTTTTTGTGCATTGCGCCTCACATGTGGTGTATATTTTTTAGTGCATTTTAAATACGTAAACGGGGAAACTCTTTAAACCAGCCATAATCTGTCCATTGCGAACGAAAAACGTCTGGCGAGTATGCATCACAGAAACTGGGTTATTACAGAAACCGGGTACAGCAGGTGCATGCATTGAACAAAAATGAACTCATTAACAAGAGAGAAAAAACAAAAAGATGAAAAAAAGAAAACTTATATAGGTGCTTTGAAGAAAGAGAAAAACAGAGAATAAGAAATGGAATAAAAAATGAAACATACGCAAAAAGAGAAAGAGATAAAAATGGGCCCAAGAATTTGTTAAAATAACAAAGCGAAATAGAAAGAGAAAAAAAGGAAGGGAACAAAGACAAAGATAGAAAGAATCATACTAAAAACAGAATAATTTAGAAGCCTACAAATTGAGGTAGAAGAAATGCAGAGAAAAAAAGAAGAAATCAAGAATCAAAGAAGGTCTCCAAAATCCACTCTTTTTTCAGGCTTTCCACTGCTACTATAATATTTAATGCACACTGTCATCTGAGACACTCGTTGGGGATTTTCGGTCATCTTCTTAGTCGCAATTTATGGGTTTTACATAGACTGTATGCTCACTAATTCGTGTGGCTGTATCTGAAGTTCAACGAACTTTACAAAATCGACAAACTATATTTCACTATCATCAATTTTGATGTGCTGGCTTTCTATATGTATACGTTTTTTTGCCATACAATATTGTGGTAACCTAACTTTTGATGCTGCAACATGCATTACGTGAAAGCTAAAACTTCAAGACATACATAATGTGGGACTACGTATTCTGTTCATTTTGAAATCATTCGTGAAGCACGAAATATGACACAGAAAATACAAAAAGCTTATGAGGGTAGGATACCATGTATTCTTTGTTTTCGATTCCTTAGCTTGCTCTCTGCAAATAATTTCAAAATTAATCCTAACCAACAAGCCCAGCTGTCTCTTTTGTTATTCAATTTTGCAAGTTGTTTTTTTAAGCATTGCTGCTACACTTCATATATAACGTATATTTTTATTTTTCATTTCTCTGTTTCATATTTACTTGTGTTAAAAATTGGCAAAAATACCCTTCTGGCTTATTTGTGACAATACAACGTTGCTCGTTTTACTTTCCATCTTGTGCAAGGTTATAATTTCATGTGTAATTTTTACAATAAAGCTTCGCTGTGAAACCAAAGTTTCGATTCTAACATCATTTCTGTTCAAAATGTTCCAGGTAAACGTATACCACAATGAGTGAATTACATGTTTTAGCGCATTTTGTTTTAAAATTAAATGTCCAAATAGTGTATCTGGCATTGACATCCATGCAACGTCCTTTTAGCCTAAAAACGTGTAAAAGCACATCGTTTTCCACATGAGGCATCACAATTCGGCTTTGCCGCTATGCTTGCACAAGTGTGGCATTCAGAATTGTCAGCTTAAATAGAGCAATAGTAATAGTTTTTCGGTAAATGTTGCGGAATATACTAGAGCTGAGTGCCCTGGTTCCGCTAAAACTATAAGACCAGAAAATGAACAGAAAATGGAAAGCACGGGTATGCATGAACGTAACATTAAACTACAGCTGCTACCTTCATAACTGCGCGAGATTCAACATAAAGTGAACCCATTTGCAAAGGAAGCGGCAAATGTGAACATTTACGCAATTGTTAGACCAAGAAATTGAGCCTTACGTGGCACATTGGGTCAAACCCAACGTTACGAATGTTACGGGTAACGCAGTATAACTTAAGTTGGGCCACACCACTTTGAAAACGACTGTGAAACGCGCGTAGCGCTGGTTGAGCTAGAGCCACCTGACTAGGGGCTAGGGACGTCTCGCTCGGAATTTCCTACGGAAAGTGCCAAAAAAATTACAGCAAATCCACGGATTTCATGATGATGCGTGGGGCGAAGCATTTATCGGCCCGTCAGTGCTTCCGTCCGTCCGTTCGTTATTGCTTCCACCCGTCCGCGCGACCATCTGTGCGTCCATCCATGCGTCCGTCTGTGAGGGCATCCATCCGTCTGTCCGTTTGTTCGTGCGTCCATCCATCCGTACGTCCACGCGTCCGTCCATCAGTCCGTCGGTCTTCTAGTCTGTCTGCCCATACGTCCACCTAGAGAACACTCCAAGTTCGCTATCTCGCATCTCGCATCCCCTGTGGCACATACCAACTCCGCGTGTCCGTCCATCCTCCCGTCCTTCTGCTAGCCTGTCTGTCCGTCCCTCCATGCGTTCGTCCGTGCGTTCATATAGTGAACACTTCAAGTACCGCCATCTCCCTTTTCGCATTCCCTGGGGCACATATCCATTCTAGAGCGGCTATGTGTCACTTTAGGCTACGTACGACATCGGAGAATCTACAGACCCGCGCCTTAAAGAGCTTCGCCCCAAAATGAGGTTTCGCAACTTGGGGATGTTTCGGTGGCTTTTTAGTCGCTCCACTGAAGTAGAGTGTACTAGAACAAGGGGAGTGCCCGGAACGGCCGCAGCACCAATGCATTAAAAGTGAAGCCCAAACAGGGTCAATGCGCTGTGCGCTGTGATCGGTAGTCTGAAATGTGTCGTCGTTTTAAGAACCGCGAGCACCTCCACCAAAGTGGTCGAGGGGTGGAATGCTCGCTTCACACTCAAAGGACCAAGGCAAGGGCTACCTCGTCTTCCACCAAGCGTCGCCGTGCTTGTCAGCGCGTGACTCCAGCTGCTGAGACATCGCCAGCGTCCGCCGCCTCAACTGACCAAGCCACTGCCACCATCAGCGCCACCGGTGACTGTTTATTTTCATAAGCATTATAGCTGGACAACTTACAGGACATGTTTTAGTTTGTCAGCTTAGACTAGGTGTATGTACATTGCAACTTAATCTCTTTTTTTTCCTCTTAATTATGCTTAAAGTTTCTACTTTTCTTTTCTTACATTAAACAGCTTCGTGATTTTTCAGCTCTGAGGCTTTCCCTCTGAGCAACAATTTATTAAACCGTAAACCTGCATCACACATGGACAGTTTTGAGGGCAAACCGAGGAGAGCTAAGTTGAATAACATGGGAGATATCACGGAGCCCTGTGGAGTTCCTTCACTTCCTATGGATATCTCAGATGATGTGAGTGCGCCCACTTAGACTACAGCTTGTCGGTTTGTTAGGAAGTCGCGAATATAGTTATAGGTTCGAATTCCGAGATTTAAGGCGTTAGCCCGTTGGAGTATTGTACTGTGCGTAACATTGTCGAATGCTTTCTTAAGATCCAAACCTTGTATAGCTTTGGTTGAGCGGGACGTGGTGTCTATGATTTGGTGCTTCAACTGAAGCATATTGTCCTGACATGAAAGGTGCCTTCGCAAACCTAACATAGTGCACGGAAGAACGTCATTGTCGTCAAGGTAATCTGTTAGTCGAGCTAAGAAGGTGTGCTCCATGAGTTTCCTTACGCAGGAAGTCAGAGAGATGGGTCTAAGGTCGTGAATGTTCAGTGGCTTCCCCGGTTTGGGGATAAGAATAATCTTGGCAACCTTCCATTGTGGGGGTAAATGTCCTGTATTCCAGCATGCGTTAATATAGTCCGTAAGGTGACTAATAGATTCATCGTCTAAGTTACGTAATGTCTTGTTCGTAATAGAGTCAAACTCAGGAGCGGATTTGATATTACGGCGGTGTAGTACAGCGCGAATCTCTGCTTCCGAAAATTCTTCGTCAAGAGTTCCATTTGTCTGACCGGTATAATCTGGGCGTAGTTGAGGAGGTGCTTGCGAGATATGTGTGGGTGCTATCTCTCGCAAAAGTTCCTCCTTTTTACCTCTGTAATTATGGATGAGCTTATTGATATGTGGACGGTGGAGTGCTTTGTTGTTCTCAGGGTCTAATAGATGACGGAGGAGGTGCCATGTTTTCCCGAAACCTATTTGCTTGTCCATGGAGTTGCAAATGCCATGCCACTGTTGCTGGCTTAAATCTTTAGCATTTGTTTCGATCTCTCTGTCAGGAGCGCTATACGTTTCCGAAGGTTCCTGTTTAATTTCTGGGTTTTCCACCTCTTTTGGAGTTATTGTCTCGCTTCCCACATATGTAGAAGTCGGCTATCAATCTCCTCAAGGTGTGCCTCTGGGGGCACTGTTTGTGTAGCGTGATCAATGTCCTGTCTTAAAGTGTTGGTCCAATGTTCAATATCATCGATGGGTGAGAAATTATTTTCTCGTGACTTGCGGAACTTTGCCCAGTCGACTAGCTTATGTTGTTTTCCTGCCTGTTTGGGAGGGCCCCCTTTGATGTAGATATCGATGATGTAGTGGTCGCTACCTAAAGCCTTTAGTGTGTTACGCCATGTTGTTGTGGGTGCATGTTTAACGAATGTGAGATCTTGTGTAGTGTCATTGCTAGAACTGGTGCCGGCATTGGTAGGCGTGCTTGGATCCGTGATAAGAGTTAAGCCTTCGTTTTGGGTGTCGAGCCGGAGATCACGACCTTTTGGGTGAGCATAAGAATATCCCCAAGCTGTATATGGGGCATTAAAATGGCCTCCTATAATAATGGAATTGGAACCAGCGATGTTGAGAGCGCTCTTAAAGAGGGTGCCAAACCTGTGTTTTTTGTGTTGAGGAATCTTGTATATGTTAAGTAAGAAGAGGCTATCGTGTGTTTTGCGGTGTGGTATGAGTTCAATTAGAATGTTATCGATGCGCCTAATTTAGGTATCGTGTTGTATAACAGTATGGTCTCTGCGGACTAGGGTTGTAAGGGTGGTAGTATCTCCAGTGGCACAGCCGATTGTGCGGTACCCTGTTAACTTGGCCGAACCCTGCGACACCTGTAGAATAATGATATCTGGCTTGTTCTTATCACAGATATACTGGGTTAAAACAGCTTTCTTATTCGCGTAGCTTCGACAATTCCACTGCCAAATGTTGTAGGTAGGTTGCTTAGCCATGGTGAGGAGTGGGGGGTATAAATTTTGCCGGCTGAATCAAACCAGTGGGTGGCGGAATGGGTTGCAAATGTTGACTTTTGGGCGCCGTTCCGTTCGATGGCTGCGAGGACGTCCACGACTCCACTGCTATCATTCTTTGATTAAAGTGCTCATTTTGCTGTTGTATTAATTGAGTAAGCGTATATACACGATCGGTGAGTGTAGATGAGGCGCGATGTTGTGGTCATCCACGCACTGAATTCTTTACCTGATTTCATCAGGTCAATAAGAGTGAGATTACTGATTGTAGTACGTGTAGGTTTGTCCTGACTATTCGAAGTTTTCGCTTTGCGTTTAGGGGGAGTGCAGTAGCCTCCTCCTCCATTTGTGCCAGAGGTGTTTCAGGTATAATTTGGGGAGGGGGGTATTTACTGGGTGTTGCTCTGAGTTCTTAAATTTACGAAGCTCCTTTTTAAGCAGGTGGTTTTCCTCGCTTAAAGTGTTCATTTTCTTATTGCATTGAGTAAGCATTTGTTTGAGTTGAACTATCTCTGACATTAACTTTTTCAATGAGTTTTGAGATGCGGCCTCCTCAGACCTATGCTGCGTTCCCGCGACCACGTCTGCCCACCTCCATTCGTGTGGTCCTAGTGCTCGGCTTCGTGACTTGGATCCGGACCTTTAATAGGTGCGATTTGGGGCCGGCCCCGGCCTCGTTGTGGTGGAGGAGGAAGAGTGTCCTGCTTATTTGCATCGTTGTTGCTGGCTGTAGGCTTAGGCGAAACTTGTTGTTGGCGCTCCCAGCGGCGACGTGTCACGATGTAAGGGGTCTTGTAGCGTGCCCTGCAGGTTCTGTCGGCCGTCTGGAGGTTGCTTCCGCAGAGTTGGCATGTGGGTGTACACTGGTGGTCTTCCGAGAGGCTTGGCGCTCCGCATTCTCGACATATACAATCTTGGGGATTCGGACACATATCCGCGCGGTGTTCCAGTCTGCCGCAGCGATAACATGTATCGACTTGTTTCCGGTATAGGGTGCGCAGTAGAGCTCTACCGTAGTGAACGTACGTCGGTACCGTGAATCCCTCGAACAGCACGATCACTGCAATTGTGTGACTCAGCCTTTTAGCGGCCAACGCCGTGGGATTTCTGAGTGTGACAACGCTGGCGGTAATGTCGCGGGTGCTACCTACCAGGGGTATGCCGCATATTACACCTTTGGAAGTATAGTCCTGCGCCGCCTCGTAGACACTACTCTCATATATGTCCTTGCCGACCGTGATGCGGTTTATATGTTGATATTTATCAGCATGTGTCTCAATGAGTGTACTCACGACGATAATAGTTTGTTGCAGATTAGGGCAGACCATGTCCTCATCTTGAGCTTCTTTCGGGATTTCTGCTGCTTGGTAGACGATGGTCGCTATGTGGACAGCTCCGTGAGCAATAGGAGACAATTTTGTACCGTCTGTGAATTGGTGTGGCTTTCACGAATGCTTATTTGTTTCGAATCGAAATGACCAGCAGCCCGACATGTGACAACTGTGGCTGCGCAGAGACTTTCTCCCATCTTCTCTGCGAGAGTCCTCGCTTCAGCGTGCCAAGAAAAGAACTGTCGAAAGCTTTAGATAGACTAAACAATCACCAATTGTCGGAATAAAGGGTACTAAGACACTGGCTGAGACCGTCCTCTGCACGCAAGGCATTGAGAGCGTTGTTGCGCTTTCTGTGGGCAAGTGGTCTTAGAGACAGACTGTAAGCAGCGTCGTGGATCGTCTGATGACCTTCTCTCTCCTTTTTTTTTCAACGTCTCTTTTCCCTCATCTTTTATCCCCCTTACCCCTTCCCCCGTGCCGGGTAGTCAGCTGGTCTGAGAACTGGCTAACCTCTCTGTCCTTCCTCTTTCAATCCTCCTCCTCCTCCTCCTCCTCCGTGAGCTGCAATGCGGAGGCCCCCTCTTGGATGTATAATTATCTTGTAGTCGCCTCGAGGTAAATGTGGCATGCGACTTGCTTTGATGAGTTGTCGTAGACGCTGCTCGCCTTGTTTCTTGTTGTAGTTGTCATCTGCAGTCTCCACGCGGGGAGCCAACGCTTGCCCGCGATTTGACTTCCGTGAGCCTACTGTCCGCCAACCTGCGTTTTCTTCGAGATCATCCACGGTGACTTCCATGTTGTTAGAAAAATGCGGCGTTTCAGGCGCGTCGACCGGTGCTTTCTTGATACCACCTATCTGCTCAGCAGCGTTCGTGGCAGCGGCAGCGGCTGCAGCCGTTTAAGGGCGCGTCCCAGCTCTCGATCCGCAAGCTCCGATGTTCAAATGGTCGTGCAGTAGAGAAAACTTGACTTCCCACCTTGATTGCGGTGTCAGATGAGTCCTGGTGGCGAGCTGGATCTTGTGGTACCAAATACTTGTGGGTATCCGGTGATTTTCGCAGCAAACTTATGCGTTGAAATCAGAGCTGACTCGAACATGCGTTCGCTCGCTTCGGCAATCGCAGTGCCCTCCAAGAACAGAAATAAGGTCAATTTCCTTTTGACACGCCCTACGAAGGGAAATACTATGGCTTTCATTATATCAAAAGGGGAGTTGACTCATCTGAACTTGTTAAAAATGAAGCGGACTGCTTTTCTCGGCATTCCCTCCAGGCAATTGATGGTAGTTTGAGTGAATGGGTCCCATAGTTCTCTCCAGTATTCTAATTTATGTCCTAATAAAAAATAATAGGACGTTATTTTAACTTTGCTTGGGGCATCACAAAGCTTATTTTCTAGAAATGAGAGCTCTCTGAATGCAGTAAACAAAATAATATTGATATGTTTATTGCACGATAAGGTAGTATATATAGCTATCGACTTGCCTAAGTGGCGAAGAACCAAGCCGGTAAGTAAAAGGCAGGGGTACTTTTTTTTACACGTTATAGAAAGGAGTACGGTTTTATCAGCGTTCAGAACCATTCCCAGTTTTTCGCGCCATTACAATACGTTATTTAAATTGCTATTATCTCAACCTGAAGATCGGGGTGAAAAATTTCTTTCAACAATTTCTTTCACTTTGGGACCTCCTTTTGTATACTTAACACATGTCACATTCTTGTATTCGCACCAATAAAAAACTCTCAAATCTGAAATCTGAAATCTGAACATTACGCAGTCGTCTGCAGATAATGGGATTTGAACACCAGGCCACGCTACGCTAACAATATCATTAATATAAACCAAGAAAAGTAGAGAGCCTAGGGCACTGCCTTGGGGCTCCCCTGAAGTGCCTGCTAAACTTTCAGAAAGTTGACCTCAAATGTCGCTATATTGCTTCCTGTTAGTCACGTATGCAGAAAGCCATCTGATGAAGTGTTGAGGGACGCCAAGAATTCTAAGCTATATGATTAGTTTATCATGTGGAACCTTAACAAAAGATTCGCTAAAATCAAGAAATACTACGCCTACTTGGCCATTAGAATGAAGAAACAAAGCAAATGAATGAACTATTGTTATGAATTGGGTTATCGTCGAATACCCTTTTCGACAGCCGTGTTGATGTTCTGTTATTGCAGCATTATTTTCCAGCAATTCACGGACACAATCAACTAGAATATGCTCCACTAGTTTGCAGCTTTGGGATGTCAGTGAAATTAGACGACAATTTTGTATAAACGTCCTGTCACCTTCCCAGAATGCAGAACCAACCCGGGCTGTCTTCCAGTCATTGGGCAGTTGTGCGGTAATGACTGAGAGGCGAAACAAATTTACAAGAAAGTTGGCAAGAAGCTCGGCATGTCGTTTGAGAAATATGTTAGGGATTTCATCGGGACCACAAGAACACTTAGTTTTCAAGTTAAGCAGCATAATAAATACCCCAGCGTAATACAAAACTTCCATCTGATAGTTAGGGCAATGTGCCGTCACAAGCGCATAGAGTTGCACTAGAGATAGCACTTTTAAAGTAGTTATTGAAGAGCTGAGCATTGTGTCACCAATCTCTCACCGGCTTCCCATCAACTGATATTTGAGTGACTGGTTTTTCGCTATCATTTATGTGCTGCCAGAACTTATCAGGCTCATTTTGATGAGGTTAGAAAGCGATGTGTTGAAGTAATAATCGTTTGCTGCGCGAAGTGCACATGCGAGGTAATCTTCAGTCTGTCTTATTTTGTCATTCTGCGCATCTTTCTTTTTATATCTCTTTATCCTGAGTTTCAGGTAAATGATTTTTAGATTCACCAAGTAGTTTGCTTTTCGACTTTCTTTAGTTTATTGGGGACAAAATTATCGACGCAATAGTGACACATTTATTTAAACTAGTTCTAAAGCAATTAAGCATCGTTTCCCTCGAAGTCAATCAAACAGTTTTGCATGTAATCAATAATGCTTGGGTCATTGGCATGTGCAAATTCTTTAAGGGAACGTGCAGAGACGTGCTTTACACTTTTGTAGTGGCTGAAGCGGCAACAATATGCTGACGAGATTTTGATGAGAGAGCCCTGGCTGGACTTCTACAGTGCATCAGAAAAATCACGACTGATCAAAGTCACGTGTTACACAGAGCTAGATTTATTCTGTACACGAGTTGGTTCATGGACTCCCTGCAATAAATTATACCTTAAAACATTATTGAAGATAATGCTAGCGTATGTATGTGAGCTACTAGCAGCAATGCCTTGTCAATGTACTCCCGGCAAGTTAGAATCACCGAGAACATTTCTTTTTATTTTTGTGTATTGAAATTTCACTATGCAGCATATCTAACACATTCGTAGTGGTATTCGGGGGTCTATAAAACGCGTACATTTTAAAATTCTGGCTCCTGTTGAAAATTTTGACATGCAGGCTTTCGATACCTACTACGTCATCTAATAAAACCACCTGAACACTATCTTCATTGTATGACAGCCACACCACCACCCCTAGCCGGCCGATCTTTACGAAATACTGTGTAATTGATTGATGTGTGAGGTTTAACGTCCCATAACCACCATGTGATTATGAGAGACGCGGTAGTGGAGGGCTCCGGAAATTTTGACCACCTGGGGTTCTTCAACATGCACCCAAATCTGAGCACACGGGCCTACAGCACTTTCGCTTCCATCAAAAATGTAGCTGCCCCAGCCGGGATTTGATCCCGCGACCTGCGGGTCAGCAGCTGAGTACCTTAGCCACTAGACCACCACGGCGGGGCAATTTTGTGTAGGAAGGGGGAATATGTCATTGTCACATATCTCTTCAGCCAGCCAGGTTTCTCTTAAAACAGTCACATGACGATCATAGTGTTGCCACAAAGTTTCTAAGAATTCAGTTCTGTTTCTTCGCACTGCGGGCGTTTACAATGAATATTCGGACTTGTTTAGGGATATTACAATGCAGGCATCATGCCAGTCGCAAGATAATGTCGACGTATCATCGCACTGACCTTTCACGTGCGTGGACTGTGTGGTTTTTGTTGCTTTAACCCGTTTGTTCAGCGTTTGATCCAAATAAAAGTATTTCTCATCTATTGTTAGTCTGTCGTGAATAAGAGCTAGAGAGCTTCTTTCCGGGTTTCTTTTCACCCTCATGGCTTTCCAAGAGTAGTTTTGGTCTTCTTAATGTTGATGCAGAGTAGTCATTCTGTACGAATATTGAGCTGCATTTTAGCTTTTTTACATTAGTGAATACTGCCTCTGTTTTGTTGAAATCTTGGAGGTATATGATCACTGGACACTTGCCTTTGTGATGTCCAAGTCGATTAATGTGACGAATGCATCTACATCTAACGTCAACTTTATCTTCGAACACGTTAGGAATTCAATTGAAAAATATCTGAAGCACTGAAATCCAGCGTTCAAATCTATTTGTTTGATTTGGAAATACTTCCGACTGAAGTACCCGCTTGTTTAAACGCAGTTTTAGCCATAGAAGTTGGAAGGTCTTTAGGTGTGTTTCCCCTTTTGAAAGCTGAGAAAATGAAATTTTTCAAGCTGAATTTTTCTCGCCTTTATATTCATTTGATAGTGAAGAGGTTAGGAATAATTCCTTCCTTTTTATGTTCCGCACTTATTGATTGCTTCGATAGTTATCAAATGTGCTTCTGAATGTATTACACTTCTCTCCATTATTTATCACACGTTCCACTGCAGTCTAAACAACAAAGGATATCATTTTGTATAACATTTTCTATGCGTAAACTACCACATTATTACGCTCAATAAAGCGAGCCAGATGGAACATACGCCCCTTCAATCACTCACTTTTGATGCTCAACTACATTACCAGAAAGGCAATCACGGACCGCTGAGTTTCGTTCTCCGTATGAGCTGCTGAAACGTTTCAGTGAGAGCGATGATCCCAAGAGACTGAATTCACAGCCTAGACGCAATTTCTACTGGAACAGAACATGCACCTCGTTGTACGTTGAGGGATTAAGTGGCAGGACAGCGCTATATTCTAGGGGGATTCAACCTAAAGCGGTTGTTTTTAACGCTTAGCCGATAATGGGGCGCTATTCACGACAAATCGCTCTGCCGACGATATGGTGTAGCTACCTTGCAGTGGCCTTGGGGTCTGCACAAGCTCATATTTCCCAACGGCACAGCCCGATGGCGTTTTTAATTTAAACAGCGCATCTTGTATATTATCAATGACATCCAGATGCAGCCGATTTAACCTGAATGGGGTGCTGTTTGAGACAAGGCAAAACATAAATGTTCGCTTGGCCGGCAGGAGGCTATGGCACTTCGACCAAATTCACAGCGAGGCAAGCAGATACGCAGCCATATTTTTTTATCGAGCCAACGTCCAGTAACCTTTTGCTGCTGGTTACAGACATGCGCAATATAGATAGAGTTCAAGTCTAACAAAGGAAACCAACGAGAAATTGTAAACGCCTGTATTATAAATTTGCCTCTCCTTTTACTTCATCTTATTGTTATCCCGTTCTGTAAGAATAAAATGAGTGATACTTGATAACTGGTGCGTTTCTCTGTGATGCTGCAACTTTTGCTACAGTGTTCTCTCTCAGAATCCCTCAGACACAGCACATTAGTTATTAAGTATCACTTACTTTATTGTTACTTATTAGGATATCAATTAAATGCTATAAATGCAGAGGCAAACTTATAAAACTTGTGTTTATACTTTAATATTTATTTCTCGTTAGTTTCTTTCGTTAGACTTGAACTGCATCTATATTGTCCATACGCGCAGCCAACAGTAAAAGGTTACTGGCGGTTAGCTCCATAAAAATGGCAGCATATCCATAGAGTGAACTAAGATGAGTGAAGAAGCGTGCGTCCGTCCTTTCGTCTGTCTGTCTGTCTGTCTGTCTGTCTGTCTGTCTGTCTGTCTGTCTGTCTGTCTGTCTGTCTGTCTGTCTGTCTGTCTGTCTGTCTGTCTGTGTTTCCATCAGTCTGTCTGTCCTCCGTCCTTCTGTCTGCCCTCCGTCCTTCTGCCTGCCTGTCCGTCTGTGTGTCCGTGCATTCATCCGTCCATGCGCCCATCCATGCATCCATCCGTGCTTCTGTCTATATTCCCGTCCGTCCGCCCATTCGTCTGTCTGTTCGTTGACATGTCTGTCTGTCTGTCTGTCTGTCTGTCTGTCTGTCTGTCTGTCTGTCTGTCTGTCTGTCTGTCTGTCTGTCTGTCTGTCTGTCTGTCTGTCTGTCTGTCTGTCTGTCTGTTGGTCTGATTCTGGCGGTTACGCCTTACGCAGGACAAGGTTAGACTAAGAGGAGATTTGCTCCTAAATTTGGCCATGCATCTGCGTGCTTCTCTGCGAATGTCATAAGGAGATAGTCTTCTGCCTGCCAAGCAATGATTTATGTTTTGCCTTGCCTCAGGCAGCGCATCTTCTATGTTGAATCGGCTCACTGGCTGGCTTGGATGAACTAGAGGAGGCGCTGCATAAAATAGGGAAGCCTTCTGGCAGTTCCCTCAGGAGGGATGGCTTTGCTCGTTACGACAAAAAAAAATAATTGCCTCGTCGTCCCTGAAGTCAGTAAGATAGAAGATGCTTATGAAAAACTTACAGTGCAGTTTAAAGATGAGCTGATCTCGGTAGTTTACCAGCCGAAGCATGGCAAGTGTCATGCAGTTTTATGGTAACTTTTTGGAGTATGCTTGTTGTATTAACTCCCTCCTTATTTCTGCTGAAGATTTTAATATTAATGTACTGGAAGAAAACTGCGTCGCCCGCGAGCTAAATAACATTTTACTCTCTAGTGGAATTAAAAATCTAATAATTACGCCTACACAAACAACGTGCTCCACAGCATCAGCACTAGATCTTGTCATTACCAATATTGACACAGTAGTTTATAGCGCAGGTACATTACCATCTGATATACGTGAACATTGTCCCGTGTTTATGAACAATTTATGCAAACCTCTTGATAAAGGGACGCTGCAAGTGCTGCATATCATACATGGCGTTACATCTCGAAGTCTTGAATCTTTCACTCCCGATATATCTAATCAATCCTGATCATCTGTATTTAAAGAAAAAATAACGATAGCGATAATGATGCGTTCATCCACATTTTTAATTCACTTACGCCAAACATATTTATTTCAAAACATTAAAATCTTCAAGGAAAGGCAAGAAATTTCTGGGTCACGCGCGAACATTTGACAATGATAAAGTGTAAGCACATCTGTTATCACATTTGTTTAGGTACGCGCTCTGCTGAACTTATGAAAATATCTGCAAAACTTCGAAATAGAATAAACGCGGAACTTCAGCGTGCGAAGGAAACCTACTATCAGCGTATTTTTCAACACATCCATCGGCATTGGTCAAGTGCAACGTGGAAGCTAATTAATACAATACTCGGTCGTGATCATAAAAAAGTTTTGCCTGAGTCTATACTTTTTGGGGGTAAATATATAAATGGTGCGACACTCGCAAATCATTTTAAAGAATACTTCATAAATGCAGTTGCATTGTACAATGATAACGCGGAATTTGTCGCCAGTTTAGTCACGTAAGCCAAAGTGCCTTTCTCGACGCAACAAATGAAAGGGAAGTATGCGAAATCTTCAAGAATCTAATTAACTATAAATCTCTTGATGCAGATGATTTGCTGATCACACCAATAAAATACGTCTTATATTTACTTAGTGGTGTACTAACCTAAATATATAACTTAGCTCTAGAACACGGCTTTTTTTCCAGAAGCCACGAAAAAAGCTCGAGTACCAGTAATTTTAAAGGTGGTGACCGCAGCACAGAAAGTAACTACATGCCTATATTGGTCCTTCCCGTTTTCTCTAAATGTTTAGAAAAAATTTTTCATGTCCGCATTACGAAATTCTTTAATAAACATGATGGGTTAACAGATACGCAGTTGGGCTTTAGATGCTGTAAGTCCACTGAAACTGCGTTGGTGACATTAACGGAATCTAAACTTCACAACTTTGAATAAAATAAATTAGCACTTGGCATTTTTCTGGATTTCAGTAATGCATTTGACTCGCTTCATCATAATATATTGTTAGAGAAATTAGAATCATAAGACATTCGTGGTGTTGGCAAATCTTTAACTCAATTATATCTTAGCAATAGGTGTCAAAATGTTAACAAGAATGGAAATAGCTCACCATTTTTGCCCTTCGCCTGTGGTGTACCGCAAGGCAGTATACTTTGTCCGCTGATGTTCAATGTTTATATTATTAATATTATTCAACTCGACACCAAAGTCAAATACATGATATATGCGGACGATTCAACAATAACCCTTGATGGCGTTATTTTGGAGGTTAAGTAAAGCAAATAATATACTATCAAGGATTTCATTGTGGGCCAGAATAAACCGGCCTAATATAATCAAAATAAAACCAAAGCCATTGTTTTTCGTGCCAAAATAAAGTACTCACTTCTCATCAACCTTTATTTCTTTAATCAGTGCCGATAGATATTGTTGATACCCACAAGATACTTGGAGTTAATTTTTCTTCCAACAGTGGCTGGGATAAACATGTAAATTATGTTTGTAAGAAGCTTTCCTAGGTAGCAGGAGTGACGTCTTTTTGTCATAACATTTTGCCTCTCATGCTCGAACTTCAGATATATTACGCGCCGTTTAATTCACAACTAATGTATTGTACTCTTGTATGAGCCACGACAAGCAAAGCAAACATAAATAAAATCATTACTCCGCAAAACAAAAGATTGACCGGCAAATTGTAAATATTGACCCGTTCGAAACGACGCATGAAGCTTTCCAAGAATTCAATATAGTACGAGCTGACAACCTTCATACATTTCGCTTATTGCACACACTTTATTTCTCAAATAGGGAGCTCTCCAACTTCATTAAATCGCTTTCATGTCTCGAGCATCGTGTCATTTCAGTTCCCACAATAAATACAGACATTTGGTTTGTACCGCATTTCCGCACCACGTATAAATGCCAAGCCTTGGCCTACAACGTTCCCAAAACACTTAATATGCTCGAAAATACGATCCCCTGCAACAAGAAACAATTACACTCTCATTTCTGCTCTCTGGCATCATAGGAACATGCGCAACAACCTTTTCTCGTAATCCCGTATTTTTTATAGTTTCGTCTTGTGTCAAATACATTGCATCATGCTACATCTTGTTATCTTGCATAATTATGTATTTAGTGTTTCACGAAATGTGTATAAGTGTGCTTTAAAGTGCATAAGTGTCAATGTATGTGATGGTTTATGCATGATGTACCTTGATTCTTAGAGACTCCTTTTTTATTGCACCTTCATACCATGCGTTTTGAAATATACAATCGTGAAATCATTTTTGAGTTAGTGTGTATTTTTCATGGTTTATATTAGTACTTGCAAGTTATGTACCTCTAATCATTTCCACGCTACTGCCATGTGTATGTACAGGTCACCAGGGCCTTGGTCAAGCCGTTCTCACGGCTTTTAGCATTGGCGACCTTCCAGTTTTGACCTGGTAAATACAGTTTGAAAGAAAGGTTTATTTGAAATGTGAGCCTGTGCTGAACCGAGGGCCACTGCCGGGTGGCCACATCATACCTTTGGCAGAACGCATTTTCGTGCATAGCTTCTCATTAGCATAGCTTGTGGATAAATATTATCTGCAAGCTCTGATATCCGCATTATGAACTTGCGGATAATTTTGACTACGCAGAGATGTATTGACACGAAACAGAGGAGCTGTAGCTCAGATGAACTATCAGTTCAGTGAAGTAATCGTCTTGAAGCGATTTGTCGTGATATGGAGAAGGTGGGCAATCTTTAAGAGTGTGTCAGCATTAAATTTGACAACAAAGAGACAATCAAGCATGTACAGTGTGGCTTGTACAGTGATCAATAAAAGGGCTAACCACAACCACGCAGTTATGGCATGAACCCACAATGAAATTCTTCCAGCTTTCTCAGGGAGACAGCTTTTTATTTGCCAAAAAAGTTGTCCTGGTCCGAAATCTAAGCAGGAACTGCAGTCTTTCTGAAGTTGTTTTAATACCACATCAGCTAACCAGGAAGATAGCGATGAACGTGACTCCCCCTACCACTGGAATCACATGGAAGCATTACATAGCACATGCATCAACGGAATTCTGCAATATGGCGGAAAATAGTGAAATATGGCAAGCTCCTTGGCTGTAGTATTATATGTTTAACATCAGCACGGTTCGTTTAATGCTGTAATGCCAGTGTTCTGCAAGTATTCAAGAAACAGATAAAAACTATTGGCCGAGTGCAAATTTCTGGAGGTGTAATGAAGGTACGATGAATGAGAGTGAAATAATCTTCTCAATAGAGTACTGACGTAACTGGGAATGCTTTGGTAAGTTGTTACACTAGGACTCACTTCATGAAAAAATGCTCATGTGTTAAAGTAGAATGCCATGAATCAGCGTGATTGTGAAAGTCACAACACAAAGGCAACCTTCGTGTTGCATGTTCCTGATAATAACAAACTCTTGGGGCGTGGAATTGTGGAATGGAAGCACAACGTAAACGTTTATCACGGCTATCTACTTCTTCTCGTCTAGTTATATCATTTTTCTGGTTCCACAGAGTAGTATGACATAGGAATGAGGAACTAGGTGGGCCGACAGTGGTGTCTCCATGTGACAGATGTGGCGTATAGTCGAGGAGTCGTGAAGCTTTCCTTAATACTCCGTGCCATTAGTCATCCTTTCCGGCTTTAAAAAGAGACACAAAAAGTTGTGACAACAGTGTACTGGCTTTCAGTTTCACATCTCATCTCTATTGTGCTATCACCGCTCTTCGCCACGCTTACAAGCTTTCCTCTTTGTGTGTGTAGAACGGAGGGGGGCGTTACACGACTGTAAAGACTCCCGACCCCGGACACAAAGTAAATATCAAATAGGAGAGCAAGGGAGAGAACTGCCTAGTGCCGAGCAGGTCACCGATGTTAGACTGGTACGGTCGCTAGTGTGCCGTATATCCCATCTCACAAGTGGTGTGTGTGTTACCAGCCCTCCTTGCAGAACTCTATAGTTTGTGAGGTTGGCCTTCTCTTTAAGAGTAGTTCTGGGTTATTAAGAAGTTGTGCAATTTTGTATTCGAGTTACACAGCGTCCTTCCTTCAAATATACCTTAGACTTCTTTATCATTTCAGATTTTCCTATTTCCGCAGTAGAGATTCATGCCACGTATTTATTTAGCTCATATTGTCACTGCTTTTTTTCTTAATACAAGTCTCACTTTCAAGCGCAGTCAGCCGCATGCTGCATGAAAGATACACGACAAATAAAATAACAAATCAATTGAGCTATTACCTGTGTGTTCCTTCCTGATAGTCTGGGCAACAAAATATTAGATAAACGTTAGGAACTGTCTTCTCTATAACACATTACTTTCTCCTTGCATTGTCACATTCTTGAAAAGTTATTTTCTGGGTCATTCATTCTAGGAAAGTCTATCTATGACCAATATGAAGACTTGGGACAATACTGCATCACCGTGGCAGTATCATTTTGGCATTCCCCACGGTGAGTCAGAGTATGAAATGCGGAAGATGTGTCGTTACTATGCACTTTATAAGACAGGCTAGGATATGGTGCTTTCACATTTTTTCTCTGTCTCTTGCTTAGTAAGTCATATTATTTAATAAAACTTAAGACCATGAGAGAGGCCTCCACCAGATGGCTGAAGCGCTGCGGCCACTCACCTTTTCTCCGAGAAGGCTGAGCCACAAGCATTCCGGCTCCTGACGTCAGTGGAAAGTGAATGCTCATTGGTGCAGACTTGTTAGCTTCCGCCTTCGACGAGGAAAGGGCTTGGGCTTTAAAACTTGTACTGGGATATTGTTAGTTCAGATTGGCGATGGCTGCAGAGCCTCGTTCAAAATTATAAGAATAACACTATTTGAGGCTTTAACTTCCTAAAGCCACGAAGTGATTAGTCCGGACGCTGCAAAATAGAGCTCTAGAAGCTTCGATCATCTGGTGTTGTTTTATGTGTACAGACATAGCACTGTACATCAGCCTGTAGCATCTGGCCACCATCAAAGTGCGACCAACTCTGTGAGGATGAAAATCTCCACCTTAGGGTCAGAAGCTGGGTACCGTAACCACTACATTGCTGCGGCAGACTCGAATAATTGCCTTACGAGAACATTATTTTGTGTAACACTTCTGTAGTGAAATTCGCCAGATATATTACAAAGAAAGGTAACTTGCTTCACCACTGCGAACATTGCATCGCAGGCGCATTGCAGGTGCATCACAGGCGCATGGCAGTGCTAGCTGTGCAGCGAGCCACGTGGTCTGCATGCTCTGCCACGCGCTCTGCATGCACTGCATAATAACGACAAGTCATTTATATACACCACTTGTCAACGGTGCTACGCAGATCTCGGAGGAGCTATAGCGTGTTCTGCGTCACTCTTGACTTTTACATTTTCTATCAAATCAAAAACTATTTTATTATGTGCATGAAAGAGGGGTCTTTTTCTGTACCCATTGGCTACATGCAGCGAAAAAAAGAAAAGGAGAATGGCAGACGCATCACGAGTTACTCTACATCACTCTCAATGAAGCATACAAATTAACTCTAAGCCCCCCTCGAGCTAGATGCCATCGCGTGGTTCTAGTGGCAGAGGGGTCACTCGAAGTACCACAGTTGAATGGAAAAGGCAATGCCTAAAGGCGTGACGTTCTGGATAGTTGACACTTGCCGCATGCTGCTCAAAAACAAGGATGTAATAAATGTGACAATCGTTAGTTCGCGCCTTTTCCAGTGAGTTCTTTTCAATGAAGCTTTGTGCTTGGGGAGCCTTAGGTGTGGTACTCCATTTTTTGCTATCACGTTCCTTGCTAGGGCCTTGCTGCAAAACTGACTTTTTTCAGGGGTGAAGCTCCTATAGCCATGGGTCTGTATATGCATGTGTTTCTTGCAACCGGTTTGTAGCCACCTAGTTGTATGACTCACTCAGCCGCTGGCGCTAATACGGCCAGCCGGATGAACGGACGAATGGACAGACAGACAGACAGACAGACAGACAGGCAGGCAGGCAGGCAGGCAGGCAGGCAGGCAGGCAGGCAGGCAGGCAGGCAAAAGGATGGATGGATGGATGGATGGATGGATGGATGGATGGATGGATGGATGGATGGATGGATGGATGGATGGATGGATGGATGGATGGATGGATGGATGGATGGATGGACGGATGGATGGATGGATGGATGGATGGATGGATGGATGGATGGATGGATGGATGGATGGATGGATGGATGGATGGATGGATGGATGAATGGATGGACAGACACAAAGACCGACAGTCAGATAAACAGACAGACAGACGGACGGACGGATGGATGGACAGAAGACAAACATACAGACTAACAGGTGGACAGACAGACAGACCAACAGATAGACATACAGGCGTACAGACAGACATACAAAGAGATTCATGAATTGCTGATGAACCCTTCGAAGTTTTGCCCTACTCACCATCAATCACTCCTTGTATATGCTGTAATTTTTTTTACCTAAACGCACAACTATGTCGAGGAATCTCGCGTAGAGGCAAGCTATCTGACAAACTTCGAAAGCCATTCCATCACGCTCTGGTACTCCAGCGTGCCCCATTAGCAAACAATATTAAAGCAAATATAAGCAGAACAGCGTTGACACATAAACAGCGTACATACACAAACACTAAAGTGTGCTTATGTGGATCAGCCCTGTCAACATTGATATTATGTGATTATGGGCTTGCTAGGGGTGGTACACGGTGAATGCTCGCCCGCCCTTAGAAGGACAAGGACACAGACCGTGCAGAAATTAAGAGCGAATCGTCAAAGCGTGACTTTCTTCAAGAGCGTCCTTATTAGTGCTCTATAATTTAGGCCCCATGAACAGCTTCTCTGTAACTATCCACCCTGGATGTCAGCCCCATTGTATAAAGGCGAAGCATTTATTCGCGTACTGCCGGCTGTTTGAGCATCTATCTATCTATCTATCTATCTATCTATCTATCTATCTATCTATCTATCTATCTATCTATCTATCTATCTATCTAACTATCTATCTATCTATCTATCTATTTATCTATCTATCTATCCATCTATCTATCTATCTATCTATCTATCTATCTATCTATCTATCTATCTATCTAGGCAGCCGCTTTCACCTAGGTGCCCTCATGATGAATCCCTTAACATGGCATTAATCACCCCTTTAACTCTAAGCGCCAGACAGTTGCAGATACCCGCCCGCGGGTATGTGCCACGGGTATGTGGGTATGTGGCAGGGCTTACTTACACTTCATATTTACCCAGGAACGAAAGAAAACACATGGGTAATTTTAACACGTGAGCGTTAAGGAAAAGCTGACGTCGGGTTCTCAGCAAGAATCAGGTCCCCAGCAGGAAGCGAACTCCAGCATTCTGCGAGGCATCCAAGTACTTTACTATAGAGCCACGCTAAGTCTCAGAACTACTTTTCAAACAGAATGCAATGTTCGGAGAACATAAACTGCAGTTGCATTGCTGGCTGTCCAATTTTATGGACATTACATATGTACTACTATGATAGAAGGGTCAGGCCGGGTTAACGTCGATTGTAGTTAGGCGCCTTTCATTGAAGTCGATTTATGTAGCAGTGCCCTGGACCACCATCCTTGCAAGCACCCGCTCTTAATATCTGCTTACCACTTTCAAGGTTGATAATATTGCCACAGAAAATTGCCAATGCAACGCACAACGCGGACGTCGTGAACAAAGAGAAGCGCTGATGGCACAACTACGAGCGATGAAACCAGCCGCAATGCAGCAGTCGGCCCTGCATGCGCACGGGACTCCACCGAACTGCCTACGCGCGTGAAGAAGAAGAGAACGAGGACTACCGACCTTCGGTTCTTCTTAAAGGGCCACTCACCACGTTTGACAATTTTGAGCTGACAAGCACAATGCGTAGACGAGGCGTTCATGGTCACGTCTGCCAAAATAAGTCAAATTTCAAATGAACACTCCTCCCCTTCCCCTCTGCCGGCGCACGCTTAAAGAATGAGGGCATGACGTGGGCGTATGAATGGCCCTAAGTACACGGCAAGGCAATGACGTTGGTCCTTTACGTAGACGACTCTGCTCTGACGTTGTCAACAGTATACCACGTGACATAGCAAAAATTATTTAACACAACATGCGTAGTTTATGTATTTGTTGCTTTAAGACATTATTAAAACTTCAAATAAATAATGAGACGCAATAAAAACGTGTGCATTTTTCTTTCAATTTTTTCCCGTGGTATGCAACGAGACGCAGGGCTAATGTGCCAGCGTTTCGTATGCGTTAATGTCCCCGCGGTCAGCGCATTGAGCAGACGACCACCATGGAACGCTTATACGTGTTCGCGCACTTATTCTGCTCATCTTCTCTACTGCGTCTAAGCCAGCGTTTCCAAACCATCCCACAGAAACAGGCAGAAGACCACAAAATAACGCTCGTCAACAAAACAACGCCACTCGCGTGCTCGGGGGTCAGACTTGTTTGGGCTCGTCATGCGCACATCACCACTTGGTCGGATGCTGAAGAGCGTGGGGAAGAGATTTGGCTTGCGAAGGCTATGCGGAAGAGCGGCAAGGGTTTCAAGCCAACGCCGACTAAATTTCAAGGCCGAAAGGCTGCCGCAGTGACGTCAGAGGTTGGGGACCCAGTTGTCCAACTGAGCATGCTCAGTAAGACTTTTTTTTCCACATCTTTTATTCGGCTCAATCAAGCCGCAGCAGCTGCGAGAGCGGGAGCGTTGGTTCTCCTAAAACGTGAACGAAACACAGGCTTTCCGCCGCGTTCGCGGCGTAACTGGGCCCCCACCCTCTGACGTCACTGCGACAGCCTTTCGGCCTTGAAATTTAGTCGGAGTTGTTCAAGCTCACCTCCTCTCATCCTCGTTTTGAGCCGCTTCAAAAAACCTGTTTTCTCTGCTCGTGATGAACAAATTCAAAAAAATTTTTGTCGCAAAATGTTCCTCATCGGGCACCCAACAACTTCCACTCTCTAACTAAAATTCGGTGTGGGGCCTGGTGAGTGGCCCTTTAATTGTTGTGCGTCGTTCATTTTAGGCACAAGTTCACCTCTTAATAAACAGTGTAAATTGAACATCCTTGTTGTGAGTCTGCTACATTTGTTACAATATTCTTGTTGCTGTTTCTATCGTTACGCAGCTTTAACAACTGGTTATGTAAAACTTATGCGGATGTTTAGGGTGTTCCTGTGCGTGAATTTGTACATATAGTAATAGCCACTTTGTAACGTTTCGCTAAATAAATAAATAAAACACAATGGTTTTACATCAAAAAGTAACATTGCAGTGTTCATGTTGTTTAGTATTCCTTCGTGATTCATCTCTGCGCTGTTCCTATGTGAACATCGTCCATCCGCATGCTTCGCATGAAGTCGATTCTCAAGGTACGTGGAATCTGCCGAATTGTTTTTTTCACAGTACACAGTAACAAACTGCCCAGAATATTGTGTTTTCTCCAATTGCTGCACTTTTTCAATATGTTTAGCTTGCCTAAATACAAGTAAAAAATTGAAAAAACGAATAACACGAGCATTATTCCTGCTTCGAACCCGTTCTGAACAAGGGGCATTCTCCCCACGATGAAGTCATTTCGCGCGCCACCTAGTTGCAGTCTCATGCGACACTCGGCCTTTGTGCATCTTAGCTTAAAATAGAGAGAGAGACATTTCATTTATATGGTGGTCGGCTACCCAGCTACACCTCCCCCCCCCCCCCCCATTCTACCCACTTAGGGGTAAAATATATCTCATTAACGTAAACTACATTTTGTAACGTTCGGGTGTGTTTATTGAAAGTTTAAACGATTACTTTGAATGCTGATCACTTTATGGGCTTGGAATGTCGTTTGCTCTCATCCCTTGACGTGATGCTGGCAAAATTACGTATAAAGGGAAGAAAGCAAGCGAGAATTTGAGAGAGAAATAAAGAGACGGATAGGAAGAAGGAAGGTAGGAAATCAAAACTATTCGAGGGGAAAACGACAGCAAAAACTCGAATAGGGACAAAGATAGAAAGCTGGGAGCAAGGAAAGAAAAAACATTGTGCCATCTCCCCCTAAAAGAAACCATGAGTAGCATGCAAAGCAACACATGGGTCGACCTAAAGTTCCGTCTTTCATGAGCAACTTTCCCGATGTTAACACGTCCTTGCAAGTGGGGCTCATCATGAATTCACTGTAGTTTTTAATCATATATACGCAAAACACAATAAAGAATATATTTGTTATAATAAATCTCCTGGTAACATAGGTAATCTAGCAATAGGTTCTTTGACGGATAGTATATTATTATGCAATAAGGCATATATAAATATCGAAATACACCTTGGGCGAGTATCACCACAAGAATCACCACTAAGTCCTCTTTTTTTTTGGAACGATGTAAATACAGATAGATACAGATTTAGAAATACTTTCTCAAAAACGTTAAAACTCAAGCCTTCCCAGATGACTGATATAATCCAATAAACAACCCACAATTCTATAAAAGAAACATCAGCATTTCCGATGGAGGCGGAAATGTTGTAGGCCCGTGTGCTCAGATTTGGGTGCACGTTAAAGAACCCCAGGTGGTCGAAATTTCCGGAGCCCTCCACTACGGCGTCTCTCATAATCATATGGTGGTTTTGGGACGTTAAACCCCACAAATCAATCAAATCAATCAATCAAGAAACATCAAAACAGGCTTTAAGCTTAATTTATCAATAATCAAAAAATAAATTACAATTACCTTATCAAAAAGTAATTTTTAAATAAAAGAAGATACTACCACAACAGGCCTCCGATCATCAATCTAGGTGGAAGGAAAATAGTACGCGTCAACTCTTTAAAATATTAAGTCTTACTGACGACAGCAAAACTTCATTCGGCCCTCACTAAGAACAGGTCAAACTCAAAGCAAAGAACTTACTAACCAATTTAGATAGATTTTCGGGAAACACATGGGACATGACAAGCAAACAAATAGGAACATGCCATAGCGACAGAGAGGATGACAACGTATGCGACACCCGCTTGGTACAGGCCACACACATACAATCCGCAAACTACAATCAATTCAATGCGTACCTCTCTTTAAAATAACAGAAGCCTTTCGTACAAAACCAAACATAGCCTTGTCAGTCATCCGGAAAACCCTTGCTGCCCCCTTTACTATACAAATAGAAGTCCAAATATATCAAAATATATAGGATTCTTCAGATTAAGAACACATTTACTTGGGAGTAGAGTTTTTGAAAGCTATCGAAGAACCAGTAAATTTCATATTAGAAGAACTCACCCAGGGAACCTAATAGGTATGCCGACGAAACAAATAGACTATACATCAAACTCATTTTTAAATCTTAAATGAATACCTCTCTTTAAAATAACAAAAGCTTTCGTACAACACCAAACATAGCCTTGTCAGTCATCCGGAAAATTCTTGCAGCCCACTTTACTATACAAATAGAAGTCCAAATATATCAAAATATATGGGATTCTTCAGATTAAGAACACATTTACTTTGGAATAAAGATTTTGAAAGCTAACGAAAAACAAGTAAATTTGATATTAAAGGAACTCACCCAGGGAACCTAATAGGTATGCCGACAAAACAAATAGACTATACATCAAACTCATTTTTAAATCTTATTTTGAAATGTACCATTTTTACTATTTTTAAAACTCATTTTAAAATGTACCAGTAGTTCTGTCAGTTTTGGAACCTACGGTTCCAAAACTGACAGAACTACTGGTACATTTTTCGTATACATGAACAACGATAATACAATTATAAACACATGCCAATATTCTTTAGCCATACACAGCTAAAATTTTGAAGCGGAGGCTGTACCAATATTTAGGTCACTACAATATATAGATTATTTACAAAAGAATGAAAGTTTTTGAATTAACACATAGAGCTTGTCATGTCTGAGGGGAAGAAACAATCGCATTAACACTACGCATTTAATAATGAAAAAAGACACTTATTAACTCTATAGAGCCAACAAACAAGGTCATGTTTTCTTTTAGTAAAGGCCATTCAGGAGACTTCGGCAATGACTTAGCATTTGAGCTTGCTAATAGAGCTTTCAGGGCCGGGAGAGCTATTACGATACCCGTAACGCTTCATCAACGTCCAGCTAATGAAAGAAGCACAACATAAACGGAACGCAATGTTGTAAAGAGTGATTAAAAAACTGCACTTCATGATTGGATCAAAAATCACATCCCACAACATTTTCTAGCGGACTTTCATAAAAAGAAAACATAGAAAAAGAAAAGCAAAAGAGATGCAGGTAGGTTAACCCGGCTACACCAGTGTGCTACCCTACACAGGGGAAGTGGAAAACGGGAGGAGAAAATAAATTAGGAGAGTAGGAAAGAGAGCACAAGTTCTACAACGCTACGCAGAGCAGTGCGCGTACCACGCATGCCCAGACGCTCATGTGAGCAGTCCCAGGTCGAATCGACTTCGGATGTCTTAGCTAAAGGGCACTGCACACTATGATATTAAAAAAGGTTTGCAGGGACTGGCTCCAAGGTATCCAGTACTTGCAGTACGCTTCGCGCTGATGGGGTTGTCGATCCGGTAAGGAGTGGGCGTATTGTGCGAACCAATGACCTCAACAGATCGATGACACGCAGATCCTCGTCGCAGAGATCATTCGCAGAATCATATGTCATCTATCTGTAGGCGTGCATTGCCGGCAACGACGGTCATGCGACACCCGCTGCCATTGCTTTCATCTCTTCTGCGTCTTTTGGGCGCTTCGACTGATGGTGGTGGAAGCGAAGGCATTGGTGGTGATTTTCGGGAGAGATAAGTCTGATGGTTAACTGGAATATGACGCCGCTGTGGTCAAGTAAGAAACTTCACCAAGAGACTGTCCAGTAGTGAATAAAAATGGAGCGTAATAAAGCAGATAGTAACAGATGGCTCAACACACAAAAAAAAACCGCTGACGTTGTCAAAAAGAAAAAAAAAACGTCCTTTGCGTTAACGACGAAGATCTAGGAATACAGCTGCTCAATCTGAACAAACCTTTATGCGATGCAATTATTGCCAGGACATCTACAATGTCCTGGTAATAATTTTACCTGCAAAAATAGTTATATCTGCAAAAATTATTTTACCTGCAAAAATTTTGAAAAATTGAACGTGGATGTACGTGTTTGCGAAAAAAATGTGATGAAAACTGGCCTTTACATCTGTACATCGAAAAACACTCAAATTTCAACATCAAATAAGTAAAACCACGCGAAATATTTACATATATAAACCGGAATTAGTAGAAGACATACATCATTTTTTAACATTCAAACGTTTTGGCGATCTGGAAGTGCGATGAACCAAACGAGGCGGCATTGTCCCCCACTCTCTGCCAGCTTAGAAAGGACATCTGATTTGTTTATAAAACGAAAATCAACAAAAAACGTACGCTATCGTAGGGATCTTCAAAAGCAAACACATTGATATGGATTCTGCAACTTCCCCACAGAACTCCAACAAATCGAGCAGTGAACAGCCAGCGAAGCAAATTCAAGGCTCAGGAGTCAGAACACCAACACCCGCAACCAAAAGACCCTTCTGTCTTCCTTTTTTTAAATAGTTTTGTTATTCAACTACTTTCAATTAGTTTTCTCATCTTTTCTGTCCCTCTTTCTTGTCAGCAAATTCTTCTGGCCTCTCCCTATTCTTTATTTTACATGATTCACGTCTGGTATACTTGTGGCAAAAAATGATTTAATTTCACCTTTTTCTTTTCTTTGTGCCCCACAATAAATGCACATATGTAGTTCCAGTTGCTATTGCTCGTCCCGAACTATTCTTGGAGCGCGCCGCGTGGGAGCCCGTGAGCTCACCGCACGCCTGCAGAATCTCGTTCCCCTAACCCGTCAAATAACTTTTCAGAAAGTGTAAGGGAAAGGGGCCACACGACACACCGTCTTAGCCCCTTACACAAGCCGCAATGCGCTAGCACGTGAGCACGTTATGGTAGCGCTTGGAACAGCTGTTGGTTGCTCGCGCGCAGTAACGGTGGTCACGCCGCACGCCGGATTCAACTCCGCCATAAGCTGCTTCACATCTAAACACAAAAATACAAAGGACGCTTCCAAACTACAATTACCCTCTAGGAGAGTGCCATTCGTAAAAAGCTGCCTTGTTAGTATTTTTAAGAGGAAGCTCGTTAGGGTGTAGGTCGTTCCTTCGCAGTTATATGTTGTAGCAGTAGCTACTTCTAGTTAGTTTAAAACTTGCTCACCAGATGGCGTTGTGTCAATATATTCTTGTAATTAACATTGGTAGATGGCGTTAGGGGTTTTCGTATAGTTTCGTAAAGGGGTTTTGTAAAGAGGATAGCTGGCGTTGTTAAATAAAAAAAATCACAGAATATTGATGGAGGGAATGATTATGAGTGGGGCGAAGCTGCCGTCCATCCGGGCGTCCGTCTGTGTGTCCCAGACAAGCAGACTGATGAATGGGCGCTTCGTCCCCCTCATAATCATTCGACTTGTTTACTAAACATTCACGTTAGGGCATGCTATAGGCAATAACTGAGCTTAAATACATGCATTAGGCGGGAGGAGTGTTACGTTGTGATCGAATTGGTTTATAATTGCATACACTGTGTTGAGTACCGCGGCTATGCGTCACTATTCGTGTGTTTAGAAATGCCCCGACCTCCAAGTAGGGAATAATGACGAATGCGAATGCATTGCATAGCAGCCATCACGCCGTTTCGCACGTGAGAATCCAGCGTTACAAGATTAATGTTCGCTCTGTTTTCTTTCACCGGGTAGCCAATACCGCCGTTCGCCGCACGTGGCATTTTTCTGCTGCGAGAAACGTGGTATGCCTTTCCAGCTTCAGTGCCTAGCGTGCCCTGTAAAATATACTACGAATGGAGCAAAACGAACAGCGTTCTCGGCTTGGCGTTGGTGTTTCATTATGGTGTCTCGAGAACACATTTGCAGGTATTCTTGAGAGGCGCCAAGCCAGCCAAGGGCTGAGAGAGGGGCGCAAGCGAACGGGAAATCAGGGCGCAGGAATGAGAGAGAGCAAATGGCGAGAAAAGGACTGAAGCACTGCACCTACCCTTCTCTACACTATCTTGCACCACATGCTCTCGCGGCTGGGGGCGAGGATAAGCGCGCGCGCCCGAAGCTGTTGCAATAAAAAAAGAAGTGAGCATGGAGAGATAACACTTGCTGCTGTGACGACACCGCCGCGGACAACGCTGGATGCCTGACATAGCCCGAGTAATAAATGAATTGGCACTTAAAAGAAGGTTCGGTGATGTATGGTATGACGTGCTGAACAGTTTGACAGGGTCGTATGAAGCCGTTTATGTTCTTAACTGTGAATGTGCCTAACTCTGAACGCTTTAGAGCCCTATTACGCATTTTACCACGGGTGAGCCTTAAGCTGTCCCAGTCAGTAACAGAAAGGTTGTGGAATCATTGTGTGTTCAGAAACAGTGTTCAACACCTTCAAGTAATTTGTACTCAACTGTGGGAGAGCAGTGAGCCGTCCAGATTGAGGAGAAAAATTGCGACATAAACCGACTGAGTCTCATCGCTGCCAATGTACGCATGGACCGTCGACAGGCAATACTTATCATCTCCTACAGAAGCCTTCATAATTTCTCTGGCTAGATGGCAGATTTTATCGCTGTTCCTAGCTTAGACTACAAGGAACGGCTGCGTACATTGTGGAATATGAATCTCTTTGTCACTTATATTTTTTTGAAACATTTACACGCAGTGTTTATATAAGGCTGCAGCACCTTTATCATCATCATCATCATGCATTAGACCTCATACTACGCCTCTCGCGCTGCTCGTGCTCAGAGCTCGAGGAGCGTCCTATAAGAGATGCGAGGCCTCGCGCCTGGCGGCTAGAATGCAAGTAGCCATCGGTGCTCGGCGCGTCCTGCCAGCAGCGACCAGTCTCACCCTCACAGTCTCCCACAGCTGAAGTTAAAGCCGCCAGCCATCAACCGTGGTCAAACTTGCAAGATGCTTTGACTATGACTGGCGCTCCTCAGGATGACGTGCCTGGTCTACCTGTGACACAGCAGACCACACATGCGACGCTTGCGAGAGAGGCCGCCATCAGCCATGCCGACCTGCGCATGAGCCCTCGTGCGCCGACTACTGAATGCGCTGCCCCTATTCAATGGGTGCTAACTGACCTTCCTTCAGTGTCTACAACTACTGGGTCCCATGGCACGCCTTCTTAACCAAGGCCGCAAATCAGCAGGCGCGTAACTGAAACGCACACTTGCACCTCTACACGCCACAGGCGTCATTCACCTCTCCCCAACACATACAACACTACTTACCCACTACCATCGTAAGCCATCAAGTCGGGCCGTTGTCGTACACAGCTCAATTTGTGCATGATACCTCCTTACTCACATCGGTGTCAGCGCTCTGCACACACGCAGAAGCACACTCGCAGCAGTTACTCGTCGATAGTTGGTCTTCGAGAACTCACTGAGCCACTTAATATAGCTTCCCTTATAGGGCCCACAGCGGTTATTGTGCATCTGCCCTCACCTCCAGCTAGAACCACCTCTACCAAGAATGCTCACTCACAACAACCGGTGCTCTCCTGACAGGCCCCATGAGGTCATCCTGACACTCACTGCGTACGACCTCAGCATACTTTCGCCAAGGTCGTCGTTCACCCTACTTTTCCCAGAGCGCCCCGCCAGAGATCCACCAGTTCCCTATGGCCCATACACGCCGAAAACCGGCACTTCCAAAATGGACACCCTATGAATTGTCGTTCATGTATGTAATTTACATACATCAAGTCTTAATAATATACCCTTCAAATCGCGCAAAGAGCTATGGAGGAGCCCTGTAGCGCCTTCATCCTCGTCATCATCATCACGCATCATACACTGCGCTGCACCTCTCGCACTACTCGAGATAAGGGCTCGAGGCATGTGCTAGAAGAGAAAACGAGTCATCGTGCCTGGCCGCTAGAACGCAGGAAGCCGTCGCCACTTCACTTTGACCTTCAAGAATATAGTAGCGAGCTTCCACATGTCTCTGCCTCTCGCTACAAGGCAATTTGTTAATATACGAATCGTCAAATATTTTTGGGTATCTAAGCGCTTCACTCAGTGCTCTTCGATTTTTTTCGGTGAAACCTTCAGTTTTTTATGGTACCTCGGCTCCACGTCTCACGGCCACGGACGCGGGGCCTTCTGCAGGACTACCTGGCGAGCATTCATCTCGGCTGAGCACCGTGAAGAAGCGAGGAACTTCACTCAGTGACAGCGAGGACACAGAAACGTACTCAGCCACCTCCAAAGTCGACTCATCCGACGATGATTTCATTCCTGCCCGGAGCAAGAGGGCGGAAAGGAAGATCGCCAACGCAGCCTCACCCACCTCTGCGAGTACAGCGGCTAAAAAGTCAAGGCATGAACGCTGGCCAAACGTCACCATCTTTGTGGCAGAGGAGTCTTTAGGCAACCTGTAACGGCTGAAAAGGCAAGCACTCTCCGCTGTTTTGGAACGTGTGGTACCTAATGAAATGAAGGAAATCAGAGTAAATAGGAGGAAGAAGAAGTGAATGGAAGAAGCCCGTAGCTTCATTTCGCTCTCTTAATTCAGTTATTATATTGAGTTCAGGATCTTTTTACAGTGTGTGCGGTGGGTGGACTGTCTCCAGAGTGGCAGCTAAACATCGGTGAGTCGGAGTTTCACTACGCATCGCGATCAGAATCGCCCCTTAGCGGGCCCGTGCCTCATACCTGGCAAAGCCCGGGTATGGGGGACAACGAGATGCCGCTAGCGCCAAGAGGAGCACCACTTATCCATCCCGCTCGACTTCAAGTTGCTGCAGGCTCAGCAACAATATCGACGTCCCCTACAGAGAGCAGCGAGGCCTCGCAGTGCAAGAATAGGCGTACAGAGGAGGAAGAGGTTGACAACTATGACGCTACATCGACGTACTCCCTTAATGACATGACACAGATGGATACAGAAGCACCCAAGGAAGACGAGGGAGCTTACACGGTGGTCACCCATCACAAGAACAGAGCTACGGGGATACCGGTGGTATTCAGACCAATCGCTGCCGAGGACTCCTTCTGGAAGGTGAATCCGAATCGCATAGCGTCTGAGATAATCTCTGCTATCAATGAGAAAGTGACATCATCAAGAATCAACAGATACGGAAGTTTTTGTGTAGGAGTACGGTCTTTGTACTCGGCAAACAAGTTACTGCTGATCAAGAATCTGGCTGGATTGCCTGTACAAGTGATGATACCTCAGTCTTACATGAAGACCTTAGCAAAGATAAGAGATGTTCCACTCGAATACAGTGATTATGACCTACTGGATTATCTTAAAGATGCTGGAGTAATCTCGGTCACACGACAAAAGAGATGGGTTAGAAATGAAGATGGAAGTGTCACAATGCAGCCCATACGAAATGTAATACTCCAGTTTAGACATGACATGCCATTGCCAAAAAGAGTTGCTCTCGGCTTTACGGTTCATGCTGTCGAGGAATACATTGAGCCGGCGGTAAGGTGTTACAACTGCCAGAGATATGGGCATAAGGCAAAGACTTGCAGGGGAACCAAGAGATGCAAGGTATGTGCGGGCGCACATGATTACAAAGAATGCACCTCGAAGCGTCAACCTAAGTGTGCAAACTGTGCTGGACCACATCCGGCGTCGTTCTCAGGCTGCTCTCGAAACCGTTTGGCATCAGCGGCACAAAGAGAGAGAATTCTAAAAGGGTACCATAAGATACAAAAAGGTCCAGCACCCAATGCGGATATAGTCGAAGATGTTCCTGCGGCACAAAGAAGTGCAAAACAGTGGCGCCACGACTTTTACTCGGAAGTATTGGAGCGCTCAGCACCAAAACATCGCGTTGGAAAAGAAGTACGGGCCCAGGAACATGCCGAAGTGGAACTTTCTACCAGGCCAGACACAGCCAAAGAGCCACTGACTACTAAAGGGAAGGGTCACAGCAGCTTGCTGAGTAAAACTTCTTCGAGAAATGCGATCTCGGCGGAGACAGCCGGAAGCGAGCAAGTCATTTTGCCAATAATTTTTGCGGCTCTCAAAGCAATTCTACGATCCCTGCCACAAGCAGGCTCTTTACCAGAAGTGAAATTGCTGCTAGATGTTGAGCGTCTTCTCTTGTCGTAATCATGGCTACCGGACTATCTAACTGGTACAAAAGAAGTGCAATATTCCAGTGGAACTGCAACGGTTTGCAGAATAAGAGTGGAGATTTTCGGAAATTCGTCGCTCAGCACGGGTTTCCGATTTTGTGTATTTCCGAAACAAGAGTATCCACTAACTTTCGCTTGTCCAATTATGTGGTGTACCAAGCAGACCGTCCTGCTGCAAAAAGCAGAGTGATGTTGTGTGTGAGACGCGATATTCCGTCGACACTTGTGGCTACTTCAAAAACAGATGCGCCGGAATTTGTTAGATGCAAAGTGAAGTTTGGAAACGTTACTGTAACTGTAGTTAGTGTTTACGTGCACCCTCAAGCAAACGTTTCATACGCAGAGTTGGCTGCAGTGTGTAGATCTGACCATGATCCCATAATTATATGTGGTGATTTTAACGCGCACCATGAATTGTGGGGTAGTGAGCGTTGTAGTGTAAGGGGATCTGCTATAGTAAAAATATGCGAAGATTATGGTTACACTATACTAAATGATGGTTCTCCAACGTTTCTACGGGGGCATAACTACTGCAGCGTACTAGACATTACTGTGTGCTCCTCTGAATTAGCGGCTGGAGCAGACTGGATTGCAGACGCTGACACAAGAGGAAGTGACCACTTGCCAGTATTCATATATCACCCAAAGTTGAAGAAAACAAGAAATAACCGCACAACAAGAATCACAAACTGGGCAATCTTTCGAGAACTACAGAGACAAAATCTTGAACCCTGTTCTGACGCAGAAACGTATGCATCTAAGATAAAAAAATTTCTAACAAAAGCAACTCGTACAGTACCCACTCCAGATGGGTATTCGGGTGTTGACGCTGAGTATGAGAGGCTTCGGGCAATACGACGCCGATCTGAAAGAAGATACCACAGGCCAGGTAATTTAGAAGACTTCAAGGTTGCACAGAAAGTACACACTACAATGCGTAACCAACTGCAGAAGCTTTCAACCAAAAGGTGGCAAGATTTATGTGCCTCACTTTCCCCATTTACCTCGGCGACTCAACTGTGGAACATGGTACGCGCCCTCCGACAGCCAGTAGTCCACTCGAGACCACTACAGGCTCTAGCGCTGTCTCGAGGAGTTAGCGAACGGGTGATTGCCGAAGAATTTTGCGATCTTATACTGAGAAATGGAGAGACCGCCCAAACGAGCGATTATAAATCCTCAGCAGAATCAGCTTCGGCGGTTGTAACAAAGTCCTCTGCGATCAGTTCATCAGATCTGGATGACAGCTTCACACCAGAGGAGCTCCAATATGTGTTGTCTTCAGTAAAACGAACAAGTTCACCAGGAACAGATGGAGTTACATACGCTGCTCTTGCTAATTTGTGAAAAAAAGGAAAATTACACCTGTTGGACATCTATAATAAAATTTGGCAAGAAGAAAAAGTTCCGGAAAGCTGGAAGATATCAAAAGTAGTACCGTTGCTAAAGCCAGGGAAGAGCCCTATGCAGTTGGACTAGTTTAGGCCGGTTAGTTTGACAAGTTGTTTTTCAAAAGTGATGGAAAAAATGATCAATGAACGAATTTTATGGTGGCAAGAAATGAAAAAACTACTACCAGAAAGCATAGCCGGCTTCAGAAGAGGTAGATGCACAATGGACTGCATTCTGGATTTGGTCACAGATGTGGAAAACCAACGAACGCAAGGAAACATCACTGTCGCTGTATTCCTTGATGTCCACCGAGCATACGACACAGTGAGTCACGTTCACGTTCTGGAAGGCCTGGCGTTACAGGGATTCAAGGGCAAGATACTGCGTTGGATCGCTGACTTCCTGAAGCACCGGAAAATTTTTGTAGTTACGCAGGAGGGCCCAACGTCAGAACATGTCGTCAACCAAGGAGTGCCACAGGGCAGCGTACTAAGCCCTACTCTCTTTAATGCAGTCATGGCGCAGCTCCCGTATAATCTTCCACCCAACATCAGATGTTCAGTATATGCTGATGATATAAGTATATGGACGTCTGGTCCATCGTTTTTGGGTATACAACAAACTCTACAAGAAGGCCATAGAATATACTTTTACAGCGCAAACATAAAACGATCCACAATCGATCCACGATGTTTGCGCTGTAAAAGTATATTCTATGGCTATGAACCAACTAGGCCCAAAAGAAGTTTTACTCTACAAGAAGGATTGGATAATGTAGACCATTTTCTAAAACAAAGAGGTATGGCACTGAGTCTGGCCAAAACAGCCATACTTCCGTTTACATTAAAGAGACGTGGAAATTTCCAGATTAATCTGCAAAATCAGCCTATTAAAATGGTCAAAACTCATAAATTCTTGGGAGTAATTTTAGACCGGAGACTAACATGGTCGCCTCATGTCCAGTCCCTGGAACAAAAAGTGAATCAGGCCATTCGAATCCTCCGGCATCTCTGCGGGGCCAAATGGGGTGGTACTACAGAGTCGTTATTAGCCCTACATGTTGCCTGGATACGCCCCATCGTATCGTACTCACTGCCCCTGCTGCACGGACTCCCAGCCTCCACCGAAAGGAGACTGCACTTGTTATTGGCAAGGAGCTTGAGGGTATGTCTGGGTTTACCACGGTCAACTTCCAGCGATTTAGTGTATGCGGAGGCTCGAGAGCCACCTTTGGCAGTACTGCGAACTAAAGAAACATCTCGAAATTTATTTAGAATTTTCACGCAACATGACAGTCATTTTTTATCTGGTGCACTAACACAAAGAACGGCAACGAGATTTCAGGATACTATATCATCATTTCAAGCAGTAGTACCAGAATTTAAACAATGGAAACCTTCAAAACCACCTTGGACGCTGCCACTTCTCAACGTTGTCCGTGAAATAGACGGCATAGAGAAGAAAGCAGCCATGGCACCTCTAGTAGCGGCACAGTTGGTACTTCATCCGCTTCATGTAATGCATAATGAAAAAACGAAGATATATACAGATGGATCATGCACAGAAGAAGCGTCAGCCTGTGCGGTCTTTATACCCGGATTTCAGGAAAAGAAGATGTACAAATAATCGCACAAATCTTCATCGACGACAGCAGAATTGGTGGCTATCTTTGAAGCAGTTAAGCTTATCTGCGAGAATCCAGATCCACGAAAATGGGTGATATGCACTGATAGCAAACCTACTCTTCAGCTAATCAGAAATGTGAGATCACCTTACAGAAATAGTGAAATACCACAATGTATCGCAGAAACTGTGGAATATGCCTCATCGCAGGGTCCCAACATCGTATTCCAATGGATACCCAGCCACATTGGAATAAAGGGAAATGAAGATGCTGATAGTCTCGCGAAGAAAGCATTGAAGGAAGGACGGGATTGCACAATCCCTATATCTGGGACGGATATTCGACATTTTATATCGCAAGGAGCTAACCATTGTTCGATGGAGAAGTGGTTTGAGAGCCCTAAATCAAAGGAAACGGTACTTTATGAAGTTGATCCACACAGAAAATTTTCCATAGCGACAGACCTTCCACGACACCTAGAGACATTGATCCACCGACTTAGATTGGAAGTAGCATACACAAACAGCTTCCTGCACAAGATACATCGATCCAACTCACCGGAATGCCATTGTGGTCATGCAGAAGAAAATGTTCGCCATATTCTTTTGGAGTGCATTAAATACGCGAAAGAAAGAGAAAAATTAAGAAACAAATTAGCAAGTTTGGACAGACGGCCCCTCACAATAAAGAAACTACTTGGACCATGGCCTGAGATGCATCTTCAGAAAAAGGCAATAATTTTCCTGACAGACTTTTTAGTGGAGACCGGACTGGACAAGCGCCTATGACTGACAGCCAGAAATGAGTATTATGTAAAGGGTGGTCATGTATATACTGGCATTAGAGTAGTAAGGTGTGCGTGAAAGTAGTTTATGACTGTGCGAACTGCGTGAAGAAAACTGTGTATTGACAGGTTATTTGAACATGTTTCAGTGTGCTATTATGTGGTTTTTTTTCCGCATTGTTAATTTTTGGGTACCGTTCTGTATCATTTTTTTATTTTTCGCTGCAGAACTCTGTGATATGGAGTAGCCGAGGCAATAGGCTCCTCAACCTCTCCACAGCAAAACAGTTAAAACAACAACAACAACAACAGAGTAAATACGCGAACAAATGTACTCGCCATAGATGTATTCCACGTCAATGCGCTTGGACCACTCAAACAAGTGATTGAGCTAGGCGGCATCAAAGTGCGGCTCTTTACATCGATTGACAACTCATCCATAGCTGGTGTGATATACGACGGAGACATTGTGATTCCCGACGCTGACTTGCCTACCCTCATAAAACCGGCAAATGAGGGCACAGTCATTACTCAGGTACGCCGCCTTGGGAAGTCACGCTGTGTGGAACTGGTCTTCAAAGGCGATTGCACAACATCACATGTCAAAGCCGGACATTTTCGTCATCTGGTTCGGCCTTGTGTGCAAAAGCCACTTCAATGCCACCAGTGCTTTCAACAAGGTCACGTCAAGGCCGTATGCCCGAACTGACTACGGTGCCCCCAGTGCACAGCGCCCAATTCGGAAGATGCATGTCAGTCCACATTTCTTGAATGCGGTAGCTGTAACAACTCACCCACTGCCTCATCGAAAGACTGCCCTCGAATGAAGAAGGAGTGTGCGGTGCTTAAGCAAATGTCACAGACAATTCGACCCACAGGGATGCTGCCGAAACAGTCCGGCAGTGGTGTTGGTGCCGTAGTTTGACCTCAAAGACTGCACAAGCTCGAAACGACAGCGCCACCTCTACTGCTGCACCATTAAGCCAAGCCGCAACAGGACCGATAAATTCAAAGAAGACTTTGGAGAGGACTATCTTTACAGAGCAATGGCCTATTCTTCCAAGTCATCCGCTAACCATAGAACGTCGCCCGGCCGCGGTGGTCTAGTGGCTAAGGTACTCGGCTGCTGACCCGCAGGGCGCGGGTTCGAATCCCGGCTGCAGCGGCTGCATTTCCGATGGAGGCGGAAAAGTTGTAGGCCCGTGTGCTCAGATTTGGGTGCACGTTAAAGAACCCCAGGTGGTCTAAATTTCCGGAGCCCTCTACTACGGCGTCTCTCATAATCATATAGTGGTTTGGGACGTTAAACCCCACATATCAATCAACCATAGAACGTCAGCAGACCACGCCCACTCAGGGGTCTTCACCAAACCGCTGATGACACACATAAGAAAGATGGCAAAGTCATAACTATGCTTCGTTCTCTCATGGATGCCATCCGGGAGATCTTGTAGGACATGAGGAAAATGTCTGCTCGAAGCGCTCTCAAAGTACTGACCACCTAAAGCCCAGTACTTGAATCACTCGAGTAGAATTATGGCTAACAATCACCATCATTTCTAAGAAGTCAAGGAAGCATCCATCATTCAGTGCAACTCCAGTAAACTAAAACCGCGTCTTTTCGAACTTTCGCCTCATAGTATGTGTCATTATGTTCCAATTCATCAGCATTTGTGAACCCAACGCGTTTGCGAGCTCTCCTTTCTCTCATTTTTTCCATCTTTCAAACTCCCTCATCCCTATCCCCAGTGTAGGGTAGCATACCGGTCGCTCCAGACTGGTTAACGTCGCTGCCTTTCCTTTCCCTCCTCCTCCTCCTCCTCCTCCTCCTCCTTCTTGTTCTTCTTCTTCTTCTTCTTCTTCTCCTTCTTCTTCTTCTTCTTCTTCTTCTTTATATATTTGCTATGAATGAATGTTATTATGAAATATATGTAGTTCATTATCCAGCGTGGCACGAAGAGGAACTTCGGTGCTTGGTACTAGTAATTGTGGGTGAAAAAAAGAACACAGTATACTTCCGTGCCAGTTGTTGCGTAAGTATGGTATTATTAGATGTGAATCATCTCTTTCACTCACGTGTGTAACGCCGTTTGAACGTCCGTAAGAACGCGCTGCAACGCGTTCCTGTCGTTGTAGGTATTGGAGTGGTGCCAAGTAGGTCAAGTCGCAGCTGCGTGGTGTCGTCACGCTCCCCTCATACGCTTTTCTCGCAGGAACGTGCTCACGTCACGCTCTCCCTGACCCGCAGCACGCTTTCCGCAGCGCCCACAGCTGCCAGTTCCTCCGCCCACTCGTAACACCAATCCTCTCTGTTGCTTCACCCTCTCCCCTACCTGCAACACTTGACTGCACGTTGCATGAAAACACTTTTTCGGCTTGTTTATCTGCGGTGAAACTTGCACGAAGCCCAACCAGCCTCCTGTGTCTTTGCGTTTCAAACAAACGTTTACTCGAGTAAATGCTACACAGAGTTTCACTTCAAACCGTTATACGGGCCCCCGCATCGACGCCCGTTTCAGCCGGGTTAACGCTGTGCACACCGCTGCTACCTCGCATACCATCAGGATTTCCTTGTAGGATATGGTTCATAATGTGTAAGAAAGTATGGCTGCGGCCCTTCCACGAATGTTGTTGTTGGCGTTGTTCGTGCTGTCTTTCCCATTATTATTTTTTCCACATGAAAGTGTTTTATGCCGTGGTCCACCACAGCTGCGCTGACGTACTTCTGTCGTGGAAGTGACGTTGAAAAAGTATAATGAGAGACTGCGAAGAAAGAAAAACAGCCACAAGAATCAGTCGCGCGAATTAGGGCCAGCGACCTTCACTTCAAAGCTTAAAGAACAGTGTATCACTTCTGTATTATTTGCGCACATAAGATATTCTGGAAAGTTAAAGCGGTTTGACTTTCGGGCAGATGTACAAAAACTATTCATAGAATAACTTGATAATTCTGGCTCTTCATTCTTTCGTTCTTAATCTCACTACAATCAGCAATTAATACAGTAAAACGTTAGACCACCTAAGCAAACAAATCTCTTCACCGAAAGTCATAACGCTCTTACTGATTGCTTTCATTTAAGCTTAACACTGTCCATCAAATTGGTTTGGCCACTTGTTGAAGAAAAAGAGTGAAAACTCCAATCTTTTGGAGATCGGAGAAGTCCTTGATGCTAAAACTGCCTCTTCAATTTCACTATATGCTGCTCCCTTACCTTCGTAACTCTTTTTCTAAAACAAATCTGCACTGAGTCTCGGAGCTGTGAATAGAATCGGAAAGGCTGAAACCTCTGGTTACGTTAATTGCTGGAATCAAGAAAGCATCTCCTTATATTGCTCTTTTTTTTTCAGCTGCACGTTGCAGCTTATATTAGGTGCAGTTGCAGTCGCAAATTTAAAAAAAAATAATACATCAATAATAACACCAGTTACTCATTGACTGTGACCGCATTTTGTCAACGTTGGTCGGGGACTACACGCCTTTGTTTTTCTACCACACGCAGGTTCCCCGAGCCATACCAAACAACAATATTTTCGCATTGCGTAGTTTACTTCACATGCACTTACCAGGTTAGCTGGCTGATACGATCTCACAAATTTCTCAATTGAAATTTTCCTGCTCGTACAGCAGATCACCGCTCGGTGAAAAATGCCCAAGAGTATGGCACCGTGACTGTGGGATAATGGTGCAAATTATGTGTGCGAAAATAATTGCTGTTGTGGGTGTGCGTAGCAAAAGGAGAGGATTGACAGTTATTATGCTCACACTTATAAATTCAGTGCACTGTATTTAGTACAAGCGGGACCAATGCGGGACATAACCACGTCCCATTGGGACTGCAAGTGAATAATTGTTCACCGAGTCGTCAAGCGTAGGTGAAGGTGCGGTGCATTGCCAAGAACCTGTGATTTTGTAGCTTGCCAAATGAGCATGTCCAGACACCGCACGAGGCTCTCCCGATCAGTAAATATGAGCGGCAACACAAAACACTGACAGGAAAGTCTAGACGAACACCATACCTCAACTACATAAAAATTTCACCGACGATTTTGATGTTGCCTTATGCGTATTCTGAATGCAGCTCCGTGTTAAGTCAAGGCTAGCTGTGTTCAAACTCTTCTATTGACTAGCTATCGGCTACAACATTATGATTTTTGTAAACCAGAGCACAGAATCCACTGGGCATTATTTCTTTCGGTTAATAATTGAGGTACGCGCTAAACATCTGTGAATTAGTATGCACACTCCATTGATGCTGCAAGTGGCTTGATGACAATGAAGAATTATGGCTGAGTGTTTTGCAGTAGTTCAGAGGCATTACACCTACATGGCAAGCACAGTTAGCATTTTGTGAAGACGGATTGTTAATAAATGCTAAGCATTTCTGAGTTTTACGATGTCGCACTTCGGCATCGGTGGCAGCGCTCTCCACACCCCCCACTGCCCTTGCTCGCGTCTCATGTCACATTCTCGCCTGTCGTGCCAACAGTCGCTCCCTTCCCACTCTCTCACCTGGCAACGCCGACGCAGGCAGCATCTGCTAGCAAAAAAAACGACTGTTTGTGCTGGAGAACCGTTCACTGACCACCCCGTGTATGTGGGCACTGGATTGCATGTTCGGAACTCAGTCAAGGGCGTCTTGGCTTTCGCGTGACTTGACTCTAGTTGATGTGATAGAAGCAACGGTACCTACAACCAGTAGTGTCGTACAACCCAACATCAACGTCCCATCACTAAACGGACATACGGACAGGCGGATGAACGGACAGACGGATGGACGCACAGATAGATAGACGGGCGGATGGATGGACGGACGGATGGACGGATGGATGGATGGATAGATGGGTGGATGGATGGATTCAAGGATGGATGGATGGATGGATGCATGGACGCATGGATGGATGGATGGATGGATGGATGGATGGATGGATGGATGGATGGATGGATGGATGGATGGATGGATGGATGGATGGATGGATGGATGGATGGATGGACGGACAGACAGGCAGACAGACAGACAGACAGACAGACAGACGACCGGCGGATGGAGAGTTTCCTAAATAAGAGTTTCCTAAAAATAACTAGAGGAAACACTGGTGTGCTGATCGCCAAGCACCCATGGGAACTATGGGTGTGACAAAGAATCGCCTAATCTTCGTGCTTGTGGGCGGTGAACACACTTTTGCCTTTCTTCGGCGTTTTGGTTTTGTTTCGAAGGAGAGAACAAACGGTTTTCCACTTCATGACCCAAAATTAAGTGGCAAGCATAAAAGATTAAGGTGGTGAAGGGTAACTGCCAAATCATTGACAGTTGGTTTTTCGTGACAAAGCAGCCTCAAGCCACACGACACCTAAACGAACAGAAAGTACGAAGACTAGGCAAATCCATGTTATACCCATAATGCCCTTGCTCGCTGAAGCGCAATGCGTTGGAGCTTCCATGGATACTAGCACCAGAGTTACTTCTAGTGTATATTTGGGAAATTCTATGGGATGGACGGACGGATGGACATGGCCAGCTGATGATTTACGGTTCACCGATCAAATCCTTCGAAGCTTAGCCTAACTCATCATCATTCACTCTGTGGATATGCAGTGATTTTTTTACCCTTGTCTGACACATTGGCTTAACATGCCGTGGGGAACTAGGGGTGACGGTGGTTGGCTGCTGGCTCACAGATCATGGGAGGAGATTTCAGCAGTGGCTACTGTTTTTTCGATAAAAATGAAAATGGTTGAGGCACGTTTACTTATATTTAGGTGGACGTTAAAGAAAGCCAGGTGCTTGAAAGTTTCAGATCTTCCAAATACAGCATCTCTCATAATAATATCATGTTTTGTGACCTTGAACAGCAACAATTATTCGTAATGCGCAAGTTAGAGCTATCGTTTGCCCAGCATGACACCTTTAGGAAGTCTTTTTTCAGACCAGTTTAAAGCACTATCGTGGCTTTATAGTAGGCTACTCTTCTCCAGTGCAGGGCCAGGGTTCAAATGCCATTCTTTCATTGGCATTTTTCTCATTTTATCTTACCGTGCCAATCGGTTACTTTTTCACTTTTGCAGTGCACTTACGCAAGGGAGCGATTACAAAAAACACAGGACATAGTGTTATTAAAATCAGCACAGTATTTCGCTATGGTTTTACTCAAGCGTAATAATTGTAAATAAAAATACACAATGGCACCTGGAAAACAAAGTGCACATTTATATCGACTACACAAGAATATTAATAAACCAGCTGAACTTCACACTCTTTCTGCTAGCACTGTGTCCTCTGTATTGCACAACGGTAACAGAACACGAACAAACTTCAAACGTTTTCATATCAATAGCGTTTATATGAACACTCTCAGCTGAATTTTGCTGCTGATGTCGACGTCGACATCATTCACCGCAAATGTATGCGTATATATATGAAAACACAAGACAGAAAAATATTCCACAAAAAGATCCTGGTGAGCAAACTCGAACGCATAACCTCTGAATTGTTGTTCAAGGCGTTAGCCACTGAGCGATGAAGGAACACCCCCTTCAACGTTTAAACGGCAAGCTATTTACATCTACCACCTACTACTGGTGATGGGCATCTCGGGGAGAACTGTGTTTTCAATATTACTAGCGAGATGGCGCAATGAGCACACGTCGTTGCACGTCGCAAGATCGTCACGCTTACTTTGCCCTGCGGAGTGGAGACACTGACGCGTGCGCTTGCTTATCTCGTGGTTGGACAATCGTACGCCTCGGGCTTTCTCTGGTACAATTCTGTTCTAGTTACCGGGTGCACAAAGGTCACTGCACTAGTTGCACAGTCTTTGTTTGCAAAAATAATGCGCTTTTCACACACAGTGAAGTAAGAACTGAGACGCTTATTCGCGTTCATCTGTTCCTGCCAAAACGTTTTGTGTTTCATTTGTGCGTGATAAACGCTGAGCTCGTTTCCATGTACTTGCCATTTCTCGTGTGACCTTCCTATTTGTTGCCATCATGTTCATAGCATCGCCTTTGTTGGCAAAGCTGTGGCTTTTGTCATTTATGCATAGTCGGTATAAATAAAAATACACCAAATTTCATCGGAAAGAATGTGCACATTTACATTGAGTACGTATAAAAAAAGTTGGCGTTTGCTCTTGCCCTGCTAAGACTGCGTCGTGTGTTTCTTCTAATCTGTCTCTAGAATAAGCCTATCACAAAATACAACACGAACTAAGTAGCCCCTCTCGACCCCTTGCAGTTTTTTTTTCTTGGTCTGTCAGCTACTCCACCATTGTTCAACACCGGAATGGGTGCCTAAATATTTCGCTCTAAAATGTGGGAGTGACCCTGAGACTTGGCTTAAAAGTTTAGTAGTAGCTTGAGAATGTGAACGTACATGTGCCATCATATATTTTTAAGGTTAACTATGCTTCGTCACTCTGCCGACGTGGTAGCAAAACTGTTAGCCAGCCTAGTACATGTAACTGCTTCTCATGGCAGTACCTTGCGCACAGTTGTTAGGTTGTGCTTGCCCATGCGTATCCTTTCTTCGTCCTCAATATCCTCAGTACTTTCATAGGGCCAAAGGGGATTTCGGAAGCCCTGTATACATCAGCGAATGGTCAGGATCTGCTCCACTAAATACCGCAAAAATACCAGTTACTCAGCTATTTCTGTGAAATTGTTTATGTATTTTTCTGATGATTATGAAAGTTCATAGGTGTTTTTTTACAGGGCCCTTAGGCTTGAATATTGCGTTTAGCTATAGGCGTACGCACAAAGAATAAGGGGGGGGGGGGACCCCTTAGTCACTCAAGCAGAGTATGCGCAAAGTCACCCCCACATCAGTGACATGACAGGAAGGGGGTGCTGCGACTCGGAGGAGAAAAGAAGGCACGAAGTCCGCCTCATACATTGGCACATACAAAGAGCTAGGTGCTGCGATAAACCTTTGCCCGTCCCCTGTCCTGCTGAAAAATTTTGCACACTCCTATGCATGTATCTAGTAAAACTATGCCAGGACCAAGGATTATGCCCTGACTTTTGTTTCATTTTTATAAGGCGTTCTCTGAAAGTTCAGAAAATAATGCAGAAACACCTTGGCCAGAGGGGCTTAGGAAAAGAAGAAGGTCGTCGCTCACTGCTCGTGCCAAGAAAAGCACTCACTCGCAAATGAAACTTAATTCCTAATTAAACTAGTATTCGGCAAGAGTGCTCCATGATAATGATTGTACGCTTCGAGCTCCTCTGTGTCGGAGAATCGGGTACTTAATTATTGCGAAGAAGTGATAATTGAGCTCACTAAATTGGTATCTAATACATGAAAAATGATGCATAGTTTAGACTTCTTCAATTTGATGTATCGTGTTCAGTCCTTTTTTTTGCTATCCCTACCTAGACACTACACCAGGTGCACAAATGCTCTTTTGGCTGAAACACGTCCTCTCACCTCCTGCACGTCCTCTGCGTTGTTGTACTATTTTAAATAATGTTGCCCATTCATACATTCATTCTTTTTTTTTTCTGTTTCCGCAGGGTTGTTCGTGAATACCCAAGTCAAAGTTCATTTCACCAGAGAAATTTTGGATAGCCTTCAGGGCTAAAAGCTGCTCTAGCCAACTTTGAAGTCGTCCCTGAACACCCTCTACAATTGGCAGAATACAACGTTAACAGTACAAAAGGGCTTGTGAGATCATACTTGAACATACATGAGTAATACTGTAAAATGTAATTGCAGTTTGGACTAGATAAAGCAATAGCAGTAGCGTACAGAGAGTCATAGTGAGGTTTTGCATTAAACGTCTAGTACACAATAAATAATTTCGCATTACAAAAAGTACAACAAGTACAGAAATGTTAAGGAAGATCAAAATTTGCGTAACGTATCTAGACAGAAATATTGAAATAGAAAATGCGAATGAATGAATGAAACCATGTTTATTCCACTTTGTTCGCGCCGAAGGCGCTGCGGTGGACAGTCAGGGCACTATAGCAGGGGGGGGGGGTAGAGCTGCCTCCGTTTTATTACCGGACGTCATGGAGGCAGCTAAGTGGGGGCCGCTTGAATGGCTTGAATCTTGTGGCTGTCGCGGAGCCGGTCGCCAACCGGTGGCGCGGCCGGGTCCTGGAGGAACATGATGAGTGCTCGCCAGAACTCGATGGCGCGATCAGGGGGCGAAGGCTCCGGGCAGGCCCATGTCCGGAGAGAAGAAGGCCAGGGTCCCCGTTTTATGGTGGCCAGGGCACGGAGCCTAGGCGGGTTGTACACAGGGCACTCCCAGCACAAATGGTTGAGATCAGCCCGGCAGTTGCACGTGGAGCAGAGACCTGTCACGGGTGGTGGCGTGTCACCCCTGTGGAAACGGTTCAGCAAGAAAGGGGTAAGGAGTGTTCCTGCCTGAATTCTCCGAAGCAGGACAGACTCTCTCCGTGTGAATACCTTCGAAGGAAGCAATGGTATCGAGAGTGGATTACCCACTGCTGTGAGGTAGGCGGCGCGACGTTGTTTGGTAATGTGCTTATCTGCTATCGGATCTGCTAGCTCGGGTGGGGTAGCCAGAAAAGTGGAAGGAGTATCGGAAGCTCTGGCTAGCGCGGTGAGGAGATGAGCGCGCGCTAATCTGTGAGCCTTCTCGTTTCCGGGGATACCGCAATGCCCGGGGACCCAGTGGATGGTAACGTCATGACCACATTCGCGGAGCAGGCGCGTCTGGTGTCGGATCTTCTGGAGTACAGGATCTGTGTAAAGAACATTAGCGCATGCCCGATGGGCAGCCTGGGAATCAGTGTACACACGATGGTGAACAGGGTCAGTTTGAGGTGACATTTCGAGGGCCCACTCCAAATAATCTAAGATGCCCACTAGCTCTGCTCGAGTGCTATACATCGCATCTGCTGAAGCATGATAACGTCGGCTCTGATTTCTGTTTGTCTGGTCGTACCACGCAGTGGCATAACAAGTGTTACTGGTACCGTCTGCAGGAAGTGCAGCGTCAGTGTATACGACGCGTTCAGTCATGGGGAGTGAACTCGTGGCCCTAGCATGTCTCTTGGCGTAGTTAAGGCGCCGTGCTCGCTGATTAGGGTCCATATTCAACGGAAGTGGCTTGCCGTCGGTGAGTACCGTGATTTCCCAAGGCGGCGTTTTGTTAGGCAGCATGGGCAGTGTGTTGATGTCATACCCGAGAAGCATAAGCGTGTATCGCCCGGCATTTGTTGCGCGAAGCCTCGTTTCCTGTGTGTGGATGTGCATGTCGATGAGCTCGGTCAGATTATTGAGCTTGCTGCAGCTCTTGAGCGCATCCAGGCGTGTGTACCTTGGTAGTCCGGTAACCATGCGTTTGGCCTCGTTAAGCAGCCGGTCGAGTTTGATTATCTGCGTACGGTTGACCGGATGATACGGCAGTCCATACATGATACGTGAGACGAGAAAAGCTTGAACAAACTGCCGCATTTCGCGTTCGTTTACTCCACGAGTGCGATTAGAGATTCTGCGTAAAGCATGAAGGATTTGTTTGCTAGTCTTCGTAACGCGTTGGAACCAAGTGCTCGCTGTGCAATTCTCGTCTAAGTGCATTCCTAATATTCGGATAGTGGATTTCCTCATTATAGGTTGATTGCCAATGTGAAGTTTAAAACACTTCTTTTCTTCCTGCTTGGCAAACGTGGTTCGGCCACCATGAATGACGACAAACTCTGTTTTGTCTGGAGCGGTGTGTAAACCTGCTTCCATTGCGTAGTCGTGAATAATGTTGAGGGCTCGTTGTAAGACATCCTCCTGCTCACCGACGGATCCTTGATGCGTCCACACGGTTACATCATCTGCATACACCGCGTGTTTCAGGCCCGGTACGTTCGCAAGGCGTCTTGGTAGCTGGTACATGGCTATGTTAAAGAGGGTGGGTGAAATCACCGAGCCCTGGGGAACACCTACGTGGTTGGTTCGTACGGTACTGGCGTCTTGGCCGATTTCGACTTGGTAGCTTCGCCCTTCGAGGAAGCCCGCTATGAAGTTATACATTTTCCCTTTAATCCCAAGGGCACGTGCTTTCGTCATGATGGTACTGTGTGGTACGCCATCGAATGCTTTGCGTATGTCCACTGCTACAACAGCCCGTGGGTGCACCGAGTTAGAGTCGAGGACGTCTTCTTTTAGGCGAAGGAGTACATCTTGAGTTGATAGGCCCGCGCGAAATCCGTACATTGTAGGGGCCAAAAGGTCGCGATCTTCAAGGTACCACATCAAGCGTGTGTTAACCATGCTCTCCATGACTTTGCAGACACACGAGGTTAAAGAGATCGGGCGGAGGTTGGATAAGGTATGGGGTGGTTTACCAGGCTTCGGTATGGGCTTGACTACCGAAAACTTCCATGTGGAGGGCAGTATTCCGGTATCCCAGACTGTATTAAACTCTTTGAGGAGAGCGTGTTTGTACTCAAGAGGCATATTGCGTAAATGAGCAACGCATACTCCATCGGCTCCTGGAGCACTACGTGTGTTAGCATGTTGCAAGGCATACTCCAGCTCGAGCATGGTGAAAGGGCTATTAAATGGCTCAGTGTCTTCAGAGCTTGCATCCTTCCGGTACGTATTGGCTGTGGGGCGAGATGTCTGCGGGAAAAACACTTCAGCAGCTTGTTCGGCGAGCTCCTGTGTGCTGATGCCCTCCCGGAGGGCCACACGAGCCGCGCCATTGTAGGTCTTGCGTTGGCCGAGGAGAGAGCGCAGGATGGTCCAGACCTTTGACGTGTGGGTCTGCCCATTCATGGTTTCACAAATTGCCATCCAGCGGTCTGACGCTAACGTGGTCGTATATGTCTCAATAGAACGCTGTATTTTGCGCAACCGTGCTTTGTGATGCGCAGCGTGGCGAGACCGCCTGTACTGTAGAAAATGCGATATGGCAAGATAAGCTGAAGTTTGCATAATCAAGGCTTATCACCCCAAGGTTTAGAACACAGACGCAAAAAATTCACGAAATAGCCAGTGTGTAGCAGAATTAAGTTTGGTGTATTTATTTTAGATGGATGGCAAATTGCGCCGTTTGGCACGTAATGTGATTATTCCACGTGAAAATCCTGCTAACGATGCAGACAGATAGAGACCAGCCCCTAGCAGTTTTTAGCCGCATTAGAAACAGCCACGAACCTTCAGACTAACGAAGACGTCGGCGCATGACTCAAGCATGACAAGCGGGTAAGCCACTGCAAATGGGGTGCTGCCTCCCAGCTATCCCTTGTAAACTTTTACCTTACCGATTTGTTACTCGTCTAGTACGAGAACCAACATGGGAACGCCTTGTTCAGGGAATAACGTAGTGTTTCAATAACAGAGCTGTAAAGAAAAAGCTTGCTGAGCAGACTCTTGAGCAAAGGTCCCTGTTACCCGGCGAGACCTGTACAATGTATAAAAAAGAGGTTTCAAGGCTCTGCAGGCAAACAGACGCTGACATGGGAAGGAAGACAAGGTGAGGTATTTATTGCAAGGTATTGCAGAGGATGTCTATAACTTGATAATAAGCAAAAAAAAGCCTATGACTTCAGTGACAGATGTAATTCGCCACTGTTGGGCGTGTCAGATATTGAAGTCACCTGGGCAATGCCACCATGGCGATCGCTGTAGAAACTACAGCAACAGCTGCCCTTGCTACAACCATCCGTCAGATCTCTCGGAAAAACTGACGCAAACATGAAAGCATGGCACTTAAAATGGTCGCCACCCTTCTATGCTGCTTCCTGCAAGCTGTGGCTACCCCACCGCTTGAGGATTTCGACATGTTGTTCGTCAACCCAGCGAAGGTTGCGAAATGCCGGCTTGTTCAATGCTCAAGCTCGACTTAATACCAGAATTTACGGTATCCTCAGCATTTCCCCTCCGAACATTTATACCATCCTGAGTAGTCTTGTGCGACCTGCAGGGGCTTACCTTCCAAACCTTCTGTCAATAAACCCCAAACCCCGACGGAGAGCATAATATCTAACCCAAACTTGGTACTAAAGCAGGGAACGATGCTCTCAGAATATTTTTTTTTCTCACGAAAAAGACTAAAATGGTATTCTGCAAAACTTAACAGGCTTCGAGGTGACCGAAAAAATTCTTTCTTTCTGAACTATTCTAGCAATTCGCTATTTTCAATGCAACAAATAAGCATCATTTTTTTTTCGAGTACATTTAAAGTTGTCGCCGAAATTGCTGATACAGTTGTCGTGGACTGAACCAATGGGTAATCCTAGCAAAGTAGGACTACAGTGGCTTATTGTTTCCTGCATTACGAGCACAGCGTAATGGCACTGTCTCGCTCATTCCAAAGCTTCTTGGTGAACAAGTGTATGGCTTCAGCTACGGCGATAATCCAGCCTCCGGGCAAATAATGACTGAAACGCACTGATTACTGACAGGAAAATGTGGTATGTGGGTGACCGCGACCCACCGACGACTGTGCAGCCGCTATTTTTCTCCCACCACCCCGTGGTTTGTCACCTCAACCGACGCGTGGCGCTCGACAATAGGGGAGCAATGTAACATCACTAAAGAGGTGGCAATAGTACAATAGGAGACGACAAGTAGGCTACGCCGTTCTGAATTTTCATCGGCATTTATTTTTATTTATTTACTGTTTGCTCTAGATGGCTGGAAAGCAGAAAATGAGACATCGCATTAGGCTTGACGTTCGCGTGTTAAATTCGTGCCGTATCCCCTCTGACTAGGGGAGGGTCCTAACACTTTCCGCTTTCCATGTTTTTTTTTTCGTTATATGCGCACATACTCTGCGTAAGGCCGTCATTAAGAACGAATTCAACGAAGGCAGCTTTCCGCTACGCAATAATCAATATGTCTGATAGTTTCGATGCAGGCGAAGATGTAATAATAATGTTGGCTGTAAGGCAGCCGGTGAGCATGGTGCCGTTGACGCTGTCAAGCTTCTTGTTCTTAATGTTACTTTGAAATCAAGCCTGTTTAGGAATGCATCACGTAAAGATCGCATTCACAATATTAGTTCCTGGACAACGGCGTTTTTTCAGTCATCACGTGTTTCGCATATGTTGCCGACCCCTTACTCCTATGTCACGACTGTGTTGCATAAAGTGATCACCGCAATTTGTTCACGATTCTACGAACGATTTTTCTAGCAGATGTGCGAAACGCTGCACTATGCAACTTACAAATGACGCAATGTTGTGTTGCACAGTTTGCCAAGTCATTGCGACATCTCCGGCAACGACCTCGTCAACGAAATTGTCAGAAAAAAACGCACGAATAAACAAACCATAATCTAATGAAATGACGTAATTACGTTTTCCAAAACGGACGCAGCTTGTTAATTATGTAAGCTGGCGAGAAACATGACAATGAAGAAGTGGCGAAAATCACAGTTCACGCATCGTGCATTGCGTTTCCTTGACTTATATATGTGACTACGGCTGCTGCCTGGTGTTTTTGCGAGGAAGACATTCTCGTGCCGTCTGATTCTGAGTGCAACATTCACCAAAGCCTAATGACCTAAAATTTAAGTAAGGGGTGTCGACGAGTGCAGTTACTGTACCATCGTTGAATATATCCGGAACCTTTCTTATTACTGCTCAACTTGGAAAAAAATGGTTACAACTTCGTACTGTTTTCAATCACACAAACGAGAAACCTTTCTCTGTGAAGAAAATATGAGGACCACCAGGCTGCCCTTCATAGTTCCGTAAAGTAACGAAACTATTGCGCTTGTAGCCAGAGAGGAAGATGGGACGGCGGCCAACGTGGTCGTGTCGTTCTCTCGCCACTTTATTCCACGCCTGAAGCGGAGCCGCGTGGCTTTCCACGTCCGACACACCAATTGCACTAGCTTGTTCTGATCCTCGCGCAGCTCGAGCTAGCCTCAGCTGCACGAGAGGCGCGGCGCAGTGATCCAGAAATGATGATGGTGATGATGGCACTACACGCTTTCTCAAGGATGCCGGACAGATTCACCGTTTGTCATATGAAACGTCGAACTACTAAATCGGCTGGAGCTATTACCATAATCTCACTAACCAAGAGTTCGACGGATGGTCGTCTGGAAAGAGATGTTATTTTCCTAGTTCTGGACATGTTACAGTACAATTTCCTTAGTCAATTATGTGAGTATGTTGATGTCCATGCTGAGTAATGGCGCTTATCGTGTGACTGTTATTAGCCACAAGATGTCGGTGCCCTTGAAGTCGTCTGGAGAACTTTTCTCTTTCTCCTATTTGCACTTGATGGCAATCAGCACACATTATATATTACGTGGCAGCTGGGCGCAATTCACTTGACCACCTGCCATTTACATAGACGAGGTGATTTTAGAACGGCAAGCTGAAATTATGCGTGAAAGTGCCTCGTTGACTCGTTCTGCGTCCTTATGCGCAAAGTAGGCCACATAAGCTCGGATTGTCCACTCGGTTTAGATGTGTGCTGGACTGTTATATACACTTCTCAGTTTTAGAGATGAAACAATCAGGATAGCCACTGCGGCGTAGCTCCCAATGGATCGTCCGAAGCTCTCTTTAATGCATCACTTTCTGGGCACACCCGTACTGTGCATGTTGCCACGGATGACACTACGGACGACTTTTGGCCCATGGGATGACGCGAACTAAAACTGAGATAACAACTAGTGTGCGTAGGCTTCCTACATAGTGACAATCTGATGGTGCTCCCAAACCGGTGTACCTGAACATCAAAAAAAAATGTTAGTGCGTAGTCCTCGTGTTTAAAGACAAACTGCACGTTCGCACTCTGCGTGTTCAGGCCTTCCAAAAAGCAATAAATCTGCTGCTGCTTCACTCGTCGTCGTACCGGTAGAGCAACTTGAGTGCCAGGGTAAACGGTGCTAGGACCTCTCTTTCGATAACTTCCGTTAACATATTAGCCGTAGTAAGTGCAATAATTGCTCCAATTACCGTACGATGTATTTGTTGATAAATTAGGTCATCGTATAAAAATATGATTTGTTATGAAAAACCGAAGCAACTCGGTAAGTCGAGAAAGGGGAGAAAAAAGGAGGGGAGGGAAATATGCGCAAGTAGTTACTGCCAAGTTCACTGGAACACATTTCAAAGAAGTGACATGGAACAAAGCCCAACCTTCATTGCCACTCAGGGGGACGTCGTCCTTTACTTTTGAATTGAGTGCCTTTCTACTATTATAATTTTCTCTTTCTCTCTCTGCGACCACACACACACACACACACATCATTATTTTTTTTCCTTGAGTAAAGTCCTTAAAACAAGAACAGCTTTTTTTTTTCGCATTGGAGCACGTTCAGTAACGCTGAGAACTTCGACTAGAGCGCTTGCGAGCGTTGTAGCAGACTGAACTGAAAAAGCGACCGGTATCTTATGCGCAGTACGAAACGTTCATGCTCGGTCAGATTATGACCATAGCAACTAATCTATCACTGTTCATTTTCATGGTAGCACGTCCGTGAATTATATCACGTAGCCAGCAGAGTCATTTCTCTCTGAAAAGCACCATTTGCAAATGGGCACCACGAAATAATAAAAAGAAGAAAAAGGAGGGAGAGTAAGCACATGGTAGATTACGTTGTTTGTGTTGGTCAGCGATGGCTGTTCACGCTAATTTGCATATCGTGCGATCTACTGGTCTTCTGGGAAGCACTGATTGTTTCTGTCTAAAAAGCTCTGCCGTTGAAAAATGCCTTCTGTGGTCCTGTCTCTCGTTCTGATTTTTGCACAGAACACTCAACGCTTTAACCAAGAGCTTCAGGCATGCGAGGGGAAATATACACTATCAATACAATGAAGTTGTGTATGAGTCACGTTATAGAGACTGAAGTGAGATTCCCAAATGAAAATTACTCAGCTAGCAACGGACAGCAGGAGGATGAATGGACGGTAATTTAATATGGGGGCTGAGCGGAGTAATAATCTATGGCATAATTATTTCTTGCCAAAGTTTTGCAATTATTTCTTGCAAACATTCTAGAGGTGTAAATCAACCTGCTAGCCGCACTTCGTTGTCCCTCATTCAACTCCATTAAATATTTGAAATTTATTTTCTTACTGTGCCTTTTGTTTCGTAACTGCAGCTTATGAGATAACATATCCGTAGCAGCAGACAGGTTGCGTTTAGCCGAATGAGAAATATAGTTGCCGAAGACATTTTTTTTGTGCCTGGCGCGTGTGGGAAGTCCGCAAAAAAGGGAGAATTATTTGTGTTCTTTTAGTCACATAATTACCCACATCTTAGCTCTCACACCTGATCGCGTGTGACGTAAGTATATGGCACGAATATGAGTGATTTATCAAACAGGAACACACCTGTAATTTGGAAGCGCTAATGACTGCCTTATTGTAGCGCTCGAACGAAGCGACTGCATTGCTGAGTAGAACCACTGAGAGCACGTTGCGCAGCAGCTCGCTAATGGTACGAGACAATGGTCAGGAACGGGACAATGTACGCGCTTTTCGAAGGTTATTTTGAAATTGGGAAAGCAATTATATCGAAAGTGGTGGCACATGTTTACCATGGCCGTCATGTTCCTTATGTTCGAATTGATGTATCATTATCCTGCACCATCGTGTGTGTGAACGAAAGCTTGCAGGGGCTGCGAACTGGGGCGGCATAAAAAGATAAAACGTGGGGGCAAGTGCCAATGGGCAAAAAAGCATGAAGTATCATTATGAAGGGGAGGGGGCGGGAATGGAGGAGGGACAGAATATTTAGTCCGGGTAGCGACTGCGAACTTTGATCAATAAGGCTGAGGGTTGGGCTATTGGTGAACTATTATTATACTGTACCGTAAGGTGAGCGTTTTTTATGCAGACAGAGACAAAAAGGCGCGAAGATTGCTACTCCCACAACGGAATTTATTTTAAAGTACAAACGTAAAAAAACACAGCATATCCACGGAGCGAATGATGATTGGTGGGGCAAAGCGTTCGTCAGTCCATCCGTGCTTTCGTCCACCCGTTCGTTCGTGCTTCTGTCCGTTCATGCGTCCATCCGTGCGTCCGTTCATGTGTCCGTCCATTCGTGTGACCATCGGTGCATCCGTCCATCCGTGCATCACTCCATGCGTCCGTTCATACGTCCGTTCTTCCGTCTGTTCGTGCAACCGCCCCTCAGTCTGTTTGTCCAGCCATCCGTCCATCCGTGCGTCCGCCCCCTTGCGTATGCGTCCGTGAATCCGTCCGCCTATATCTTGAACACTCCAAGTACAGCGACCTCACATTTATTTGTCATGTATTCCTCATATACAAGTGCCGCCATCGAGTGCACATTCTAACGACTACTCTTTCGGGTATGTGCCATGGGTAGCTACATACACCATCAGAGGCTGGACAAAGCTACGCCATAAAGAACTTCGCCCCTAAAAAGCGCGTCATTTTATTCTCCCCCGCACTCTCCGGCGACGTAGAAATGAATGACAGACGAAAGAAAATTAATCAAACGACAAATTTTTCGTACACTGAAATGACATATAGATCGAGGCGTTTCCGAAAATTGAACAAGCAATTGATGTATTTTTATCCGAGAAATGAACTTCTCCGCACAATAAAGAGATTAAAAATGTGAATCCCACGCATCGTGCCATAACCTTTCATCTGTGTATGTTTTTTTCATTTTATACCTCGAGTAAACTTTGCCACTGGGGAGTTATTACTTTAGCAAAACTCTCTAGGATAAATTTCCACATTGCTTCTACATTCACCTTCTACTGATATACCAGAAGGAAGTACTGTTATATCGTATTTCAATGAAACACCCCGATTCCAGAAAAAATAAACAACTAATGCGAGTGCTTTGGCCTCACGCATCAAGAACTTTTTTTTAAAATTTTTAGAGCAGAATAATCCGGGGAGACTTTCAGGCGGACAGACCTAATTAAAGAGTATTGCTTTTAAACCTATGGTCTCGAGTGTCCTGACGTGACGTCCCGTTTGATTCCTCAGGCTTTGAGGAAATCGGCACACCATGCACGTCGGTAGCCAGCAGAGGCACGTCCTTCTCATCCCTGATTGAGTGCCTGTCCGCGGTGTATTCTATATTGACTTACAGAGCGGCTTCACCTTATTCAGCAAACGCTCTGCGTGGCGGTAAGCTTAGATGAATTATATCGACACCTGGCATCGTTTACAACCGTAGTGGTTTAAAAGAAAAACAGGTATCGGTCATTCATACCTCTCAATGCTTATTTTTCTGATAATAATGCAATGCACAGGTAATGCATATTTTGTTGCTTATCTGGCTTATCAATACTTCCATATGAACAGCGAGAAGCACGGTGTGTTTGCGTTATTCTTCAAACTGGCCTCCCTTAATATAGGGAGCAGGCCATACTTTTTGTTCCCAAATTCAATATGGAACGGAGCACTTTGTTTCAAAAAGTGACGCTTGAAACTATTCTGTTGCACAGCATTGGCTGTGTTAATAAAGCCACTTTTTCATGATCAACACATGCTATGTGGCGTGCTTCTTACTGCATCTTATGTGCTATGAAGTAAAAATACATTCCCTGCATTTATTTATCCGTAAATTACAATCTGCGATGTTTTACAGCGATAGCTGTTATGAAATCACAACTCGGGTCTCGCGCAGCGTCGTAGTTGTTGACCGCCGCTGCTGCCGGTATCTGTAACTACATCACGCAAAATTGAAAAAAAAAAAGTCTAGTACCAGTGCCGCAGTGGGGCTTCAACCCGAGTGCGCTGGGTGCCAGCCCAATAATAACGCCAGTGCTTGGGACTTGTTGGCAAGCTTGCCTTAGGTAGGCTTGATTTCGGGAGAGCAATCGCGTCATTATGACCTATAAATGGTTTTGAAACAGCAAAAGAACAAGCAGTCATCGCATAATGCGAATGGCGTAACGAGTGGGTCGTCCAATGTTGCTCCAACCCATCACAAAAGCTTGTTTTTGTTCAGTTAATAACTGTGGCGCATACCCATTTAGTCAAAATTCCTCACCGTCGTGAGCCACTGCATAAACAATTGGCACAAAATTTCTCGCAATAGTATAGCGGATACCACACTTCTCAAAAGATTGACGAAAAATAGCATAGAGAATGCTGGCTTACTACCCTAAGATATAAATAATAATGCCGTAGTGGGCATCAAGCAACAGTTCTTGCAGCACTTACCCAATAAGTGTTCAGAAAAGGCTCTGACAGGCCACTCTTCTATCGCTTTCGCTGTGACTGTGCTGCGCCTTCCGAGAAGGCTGGCGTTTCTTTTTTTAGCTCTCTGTACTTTATACGTGTCGATATGCATATCGGTTTATCTCAGAGTACTACTCCCTGAAAATATGCATTAGCACTAAAACACATTTAACAAGCTGCTAGCGACACACAGAAGCAAGTATTAATGAAGAAGTAACGGGCGAAGCAAGCGGCACTCAGATATCACGGAAGCTTACATTCAGCATTATGAGCAGGAAAATCTCCGCAATCACTTCAATCGATCTTTAGCGCACTTTTAGCGATCTTTAGCGCATTTTGTTTTACTGTCGGTGTAATTCTTGTTTTCGCATACCCAAATTTTCATGGCATCGAGGGCACCACCACGGGTTCTTGTACGACAAACTGCTGCTCATTTGGATATATATGCATGTTTAAGAAATAAATCAAATAACCTACTCAAAGAAGATGCACAACACTAAGTCGTTTCAAGCAGTAAAATAAGTTGAAAATGTTCTTTCATAACTGGTAACTTCAGTGGCTCCTCGAATTGATTTATATGTGGGGTTTAACTTCCTCAAACTACCATAAGATTGTGAAAGACGCCGTAGTGGAGGGCTCCGAAAATTTCGACCACTTGCGGTTCTTTAACGTGCACCCAAATCAGAGCACACGGGTCTACAACATTTCCGCTTCCATCGGAAATACAGCCGCCGCAGCCGAGATCCGAACCCACGACCTGCGGGTCAGCAGCCGAGTACCTTAGCCACTAGACCACCGTGGTGGGGCGCGGCTCCTCGAGCGATCCGCGGTACATGTTAGTATGTAGTTACATCACCCATCTTCAAGAACAGCTTGCACAGTGCAAGGTATGTGACCGATATGTCGTATGGAGTCTTTGGATTCACCAGATCTTTGTGACTAATGCATTCGTTGCGCCAGAACTAGTCACAAATGATAAAAACATGCTACCATAAACGTTTGCATTGCATCTGATTGGCAAGTCTCAACACGAAATGAACTCTGCGCTCGTTTGTACGTTCAACTCAGCTGACGGAAAATGAGAGTATCAATTTTTGTGGCGTACGGCTCGATACCCGTACTGGACGCCAGCATGTGAGCATAGATCGCGATTCCCCGTCTTTATTGGCGGTCTTATATACAACACACGGTTGCCATACAACAATTGAAGAAAGAACGTAAAGATTTGCTGCGTTCTCGTTTCTTTGTTAGACAACCAAATGAATGCACGAGGCACTTAGGTAAGAAAAAACATAAGGCACATTTATTGTTGTATTTATGTGATTGTAGTAATTATAACTCAATTAGAAATTAATTAATTGCGTAGAAACAGCAACCGTTCCATCAATCACACGCAATAAATGCGCTTGCAATCACATATAGCAGAATGTCGTGTTTGCAGATGACTGAGTTAGCAAAGCTCTAACAAGGCGCCGCCCTCGACAATTTCGCAGTACGTCGATTGCACAGCGTGCAGACTCACATATGCATAACGACGCAAACGCTGTTACAAAACCTGAATGTTGTTATTATCGGCAATTAGGAAGGAACAATGACATCATAAATAGTTGCAGGAAGACCACTCGCTCAACAAGCGCGATGGTGAAAGCCTGACATATTGATGAATGCCCGTAAAAATATTTTGCTGTTTTTCGTGCCTGTGCTGCGTTTTTAACACCTCCGCCGTTTTCTTCATATCACCGTTCAATTACTTCTTTTGAAGCGTTTTGAACGATTGAAGAACACTTGAACAAAATTTGCCACGATGTTCTACCTACTTTTCTTTAGAAGGCTACTCACGAGGTTTGACAATTTTGAGCTGACAAGGGCAATGCGTAGATGAGGCGATCATGATCACGTCTTCCAAACTTTGCAACGCTACGCGCCACGCAAATGGGCCAAATTTTAAGATGCACGCTGCTCCCCCTTCCTTTTGTGGGCGCACGCCCAGAGATTAAGGGCATGACGTGCTCGTATGAATGGCCCTACGTATACGGCAACGCTGTGACGTTGGTCATCTACGTAGACAAGTGTGCTCTGAGGTTGTAAACAGTATACCACGTGACATGGCTTAAAATATTTAACACGGCATGCGTAGTTAAGTAATTTGTTGCTTGAATAGATGAATAAAACGTGAGATGAATAATGAGACGCAATAAGGAAATGTGCACGTCTTTTTTTTTTCTCATCTTTTCCCGTGAATCGCAAATGGGTGCGGGGCTAATGTGCCCGGCGTTTCACAGGCGTTCGTGTCCCCGCGGTCAGAGCATCCAGCACACGACAGCCGTGGAACACTCCTACGCGTTCATGCACTCATTGTGCTCTTCAATTCTACAGCGTCTAAGCCAGCGTTTCCAAACGATCCCGCAGAAATAGGTCATGATGGTCAAAATAAGGCTGATAAAAAATAATAAAACCACTCACGTGCACACCCAACAACTTCCATGGTTTAACTAAAATTTGGTGTGGGGCCTGCTGAGTGGCCCTTTAAACACACGACGGAACAATGCCGTCATGGTAGTAAAATATTGCAATAGCTGCACCGCCACTCGCCCTCCCTCTAAAAAAACACTACGTACCCGGGAATGAACTATTTTGACAAACACTCCATGGGTCACAACAAACATCGACATCCTCACATCATTTCACCCTTTCTTTTGATGCAGGAAGACATGGGAACGTGTATTTGGGAAACTGGAGCGTAAAGAAAATTTCCTGTTTAAAACGATCGTAGTTTTCCGTCGGGCATTTGTAGCAAATGAACTTTCGGCGCGCTTCGCTGCCGACGCCGGCAGACCAATGCACCCACAGGCTGAACACTAATGGGCCACAACGCGTGGCGTTAATGGGAGCAGGCAGTGGGCACGCTTAGTCCAGATGCGGCTCGCCACCGTAAGAGGTTCAAATGCAATGCGACTTGCTCTCTGTTTGTTTGCCGCTATGCTCAGTTTATCGACACAAAAGACAACGACGCGTTTGTGTCCGGATATCCATTGTCCGACGAGCGCAGTGAGTGCCGCTTACATTCTCTCCGGTAAACATTGTTGCTTGATGAACCAGGCTCCCAAATGAATAAAGCCAAAGGAGTAACTAATGTGTACGTTAGCCACATTTTACTGTTACATTATGATGATGCAGTGGTAGTTTCTAAATATTCTACCATCTCCCTTAAAGGCTACCATGTGTAGATAGATGCCAGGCAGCGGAAGCTAAACCTTGGCAATATAAAAAGAGAACTTAATCAACGGAAAATATAAGAAAAAACAAATAATGAATTGAGGAAAGAAACAGACTGTCTCTTCTTATATTGCTATGTACTAACTAAACGCAACACAAGTTTTGCTGACGCTTAGACCATATAGTGACACTTGAGAAGTGAAGCGAAAAGAAAGACAACCGACTCCGGGCCGGAAAACCACATCCGCGCTCGTTGAAAGTGTTCACATTCATTTTGTCCCTGGTGAAATGCACAGCCACTACCGCCGCCTTCGCTACTTTGAGAATCCACTCAATTTTGTCTGTTTTCTTTACACTAAATTTCATACTGAATTCTACTTGTTCTTGCAAAATACTGAAAAGAAACAGCTCACATCATTTCAAACGTTGTTTCGGGAGATACGCCAGCGAAAACAACCCAAGTGAATGAACCGGTGGTGGCGGCGACGGCTGATTCAGCCGGCTGTGCAAACGTGAGACACTCTACTCTGTATGGGCATGCCGACTGGTGGATCACCGTTTACATCCAGTGTTCTCGGTGACCGTAATTCAAATGAAGCTCTAGATAAACGCGTCCTCGTTGAGGCCGTGAAACTTCGTCGTGCTGCACGAGTGGTTAAGAATTTGAGCCGATGCGATCCACCAAGGACGGCTTTGCCGTCATGTTGAATCTGCGAACGGCTGTTTAGATCAGGTGGTTTTAGATTGTGCAGCCAAAGCCGTGAAGCGTAAACGCGATCTGCTTTTGCGTGGCGGAACAGTTTGCTCGCACCAATGGACCTTTCCAAAAATGGCAGCGCCGCGCCTTCCCCTGGTGAATCGGCGCTGGGGCATTATGGGAGAGCGTAGCGCCGGCGGTCAGAGCAGACGACACTTTCCCGCTTTCACCTGCTTCTATCACGCGCCGTGAGTGGTTTTGGCTGGTGTAAGGAGCTACTATTGTGAAGAAACACTTCTTCTGATCGCTCTGACTTTCATTCACGCATACTAGACGGTGTTGTTCCTGACAAGTAACCGTAATATTCACTGAACACGCCGAATAAGGAAAGCGGCGGACACACTTGCTCGGTTCGGGAATGTGATAACACGTGAAAGTCACTAGACTTTTCATTCATTGCTTACCCGGCACGGTGGTCTAGTGGTGGGTTGAATTCTAGTCGCGCCGGCCACAATTTCGATGGCGGCGAAACTGCTTTAGGTTCGTGTGCTTAAATTTTTGGAGCCCTTCACTACGGCGTCTCTCATAATCGCATCGTGGTTTTGGGACCTGAAGTCCCAACACTAATGTTATCCGTTCATTTCTCGGTGCTACTTCATGGCTACGATGTTTCTGGTGCTGCAGCTAAGCTGGAGCTTTGTTAACTCTGTCCTCACTAGCTGTTTTACGGGGCTAGGAGTTTAAACTTGCAGCTTTACCTGTCAATAACTACGCTAATTTTTCAAGGTGAGAGGCTTACATACCTCTTTAAAAACTCACAGGTTTCTTTATCCATCCACCTAAGGCGATTCGATAGCGAAAGCCATATTTTTTTTTTCTTTTCGGTCGCTGTACTAATCCTACCCCGCCAGTCTACGACTGTCAGCATGATTTTTCCGTGGTTGCAAACCCATCTTGCATCGCGGCTGCGGCAGAGCACTAGGGTAGCTTGGGCGTGGGCAGGTGTCGGTGTGGTTTGAAGGGGGCCAGTGCCCTTTTTTCACCTCCCCGGCCGACGCCCCAGCCCGCTACCATTCACACCATCTTTTGAAAACTTGCTGTACTTAACATGCTTTCCACTGCCTCCTAAATCGGAGGCACTGCAAAACTTATTTTGCATTGCCTCTAAATCGATTACATTGAACCAAGGTCGGGTGTCATGCGATGACGTGATCACATGAGTCACGTGATGTTTTGATGATGTCCCAATTATTGGCGATGCCTGGCGTCATATATGCTCTCATCACGTGATGTTTCTTTTTTTTTCGGACACTTGACGTCGTCGACACGGGACGCAAACTATCGAGTTTCAAGTTTGTTTTTAGGCGAAAACCTTATAGATGACTCATCAAAAATTGACCGTTGGTGACTTTGGCGCCCCGCGGCGTCGGCGTCAAGATGAGTGATGTTAAAATCATCGCTTGATGGCGTCCCCGCACGACATCATTGGGACATCAAGGATCACCGGAATGTGTAAGGTCATCATGACGGTACCATGATCACGCCAAGAGACGACATCGTCGCTTTGTACTGCTTTGTTATCGGGTGATCAGCCCACCAACCACGGAGGCCGAGCAGAACCAGGTGAGGTACTGAAAGTTTGAAATGCCTCCAGTCATAAATCAGTGCAAAGCCACTTTCGGTGCAGAAAACATTCGTAGGGAGACCGATAGATTGACGGTACAAAAAGAAACAGATGGCTGTCGCCTTCTGGTCACCTTGGGTGAATGCGTGAGAAATCCAGCGAGTTTTTTTGTTGTTTTTTTGCGCCGTTACGTAGTGGTAATTCTGTTGTTTACTGCATGGTTATGTTTTATCGCATCGCGTTTTTATTGACCATAAACTTAGAGACCTCACCTATTTTTGCTACGAGCATCCTTCTTTTATTTTGTTCATGGTAAGGCAAAGAGAGCTAGATGTAGTTTCATGATTATCGATACAAAACCTACACTCGCCGTCAGTTTCTTGCCCATTGTCAGCTTATGTAGGCGACTGCTGTGCCCGTTTATACCTTTCCCACACTGAATGAGGCTTTCACCATTGCTCTTGAACTCATTCTCACCATTAACAGCCTTCCACAGCAACGTTTTTGGCTCAAATCATCCGTGCCCAGGTAGTGAGTGCTTATTAGCACCGTAAGAATGTTCATACTGCACAATTTGTTTTTTCTTAATACGTCTGGGGTGAGCTCTTCAGATGTTTTGTCCTTGGCCCTTTTGAAAAAGGTGACGGGAATAGTTGTATGTTTTGGGCAGCTTAGAGAGACAAATCTACACACACGACAAATCATTAAATTAGCATACTCATAAACTGTAAACAAACAAGAGATCACGGGAGCTGAAATAGCAGACAAGAATAATGTGTAAATTATGCACACTGACACCCATTCGGTTGTACATTTCCTCCAATTGTTAACTGGTCATTACTGTTTGCGCAGTCAGGTCCAAAATTCTCAAGTCACTTTCCAGCTTGCAGTCGTGGTAGCAGGAACTACGCAGAGACAGCAGGTCTTACGCTGTTTGAAAGCAATTACTGCATGCTAAGTATCCGCTCTACGGACATGCTGGTAGCTGGGTTTTACTACTTTCAGCGTCCCAAGTGCAACATTTCTCACACGCACCATTCGAAACAGGCAATTAGTATTGAAACAGTGGGAATCGAACTCATTTATAAGGGTGTAATTTTGATATCATTCGCGAAGTGCATGGTGTTGCACTGCGTATCGTGCAGAAACACATCGCGATATACAGTCGCCGGCATAAAGTACTGATAATGAGCTGTACGGTCATACTGACAATAAAACAAAAGAGAAAACCTTTCGCTACGCTGAAGTACGATCAACGAAGCACAGGGGACTCGCCACAAAAGCCGAGAAAAATTTTCAATTCAATGGGCCTTTTCGCGGGTACGTGAATAATTTGCCAAATCATTATTAGGTTAATCATTAATTAATGTTGCTCTGGGTGGTGCCTCTTCCATGAGTTCAGAATGATTGATAAGCGGGGTTTAACGTCCCAAAACCACCATATGATTGTGAGAGAGGCCGTAGTGGAGGGTTCCGAAAATTTCGACCACCTGGGGTTCTTTAACGTGCACCCAAATCTGAGCACACAGGCCTACAGCATTTCTACCTCCATCGGAAATGCCACCGCCACGGGCGGGATTCGTTCCCGTGACCAGCGCGTCAGCAGCCGAGTACCTTAACCACTAGACTACCACGGTGGCGGGGCTGTGCAGATAAAAGCAGGGTTATGACGCAAGACATTCCCGCAACGATGCGTTCGTACGCCCGCGCGCTGTGGGAAACGGGGTGAGCCAACGCTTCCGCGAGCAGATGACACTCTGCCGGTGCTCCAATTTCCCATAATTCTTTGCAGCTACCGTAGGAGGGTGCGCGTCAATTTCTGGAAAAGTCCATTGTTCGCGCCTGCCTCACGGCGCGGTTCTTCAGCCTCTTAATGTTTCACAAGCCGTGATCGCTGCGAAAAAAGATCGTTCCGTTCATTCCAATCATTCTGTTCGCGACCGTCGCTAATGGCGGTCTTGTTTCACATGAACCACGAACGGTCCGCGATTTTCGTTCTGCGACTGGAGCGGCCAGTTCTTGCCACCGCTCTTTGTGACAGACACGAATGTATTGTAATGTGCATTATGATATCATGAACTTTCCGTGAATGGTAACGAAGGCCCACTTGCTTTGTCATTTAAGAACAATTTCCCGTCTGAATTCAATTTAAAATGCACAGCATCGGCCATTTCCAAAACAAACACGTCGACTCTATTTCAACGGCTTGGCCGGACCAGCCCTATTTCGACGGTTCCCGATCGAAAATCGCTCCCGCTGCTGCGATCAGAGCGAAAATTTCCAACAAGTTAGATGCTTACCGCGGACCGCTGCTGTGGTAGCCAACTGCCCTTTTTTTTGCTGCGAGTGAATTCACAACCTAAAAATCGCTACATTTATGTCATGTGAAGCGGCCTTTAGGCGGTAAAGCAGGTAAATTGCCGGCGAGTTTTATCGCTTTCAATCCGCTCGATGCCAAGTGCGGATGCGCTTTTGGACTGGCGGTGGCATTGACACTGGCGCTAATCAAAGCGTTGCGTAGGAGAGAAACCTGGGAAGCGCAAGGCAGAAAATGGTGGACCGGTTTTTCCTACTATAAGATGATAATCGCTGCTAATGAGCAATGAGAGACAGAACACTTCGATTGGACCCAGAGACCCTCAGCCTGCTTTTTGTTCATGCGCGCGCTACTAATTTTCAATATGCAACAACGCCAAGGAGAAATCTCCTACCATCACCACTTTGGAGGTCAAGATCCACTGCCCATATATACGAAGGGACCAGTGAATGGTTGTGGAGCGCGAGCAGTTGGTTTCTTCCACCAATGGTGTCATCTATTGGCAGATTTGGAGTCGTTGGTGAACTTTGTGCCGGAGCACTCCACTTTTGCGGCGGAGGGCAACAGGAGAGAATCTACCAGTAGAACGCATGTACTCGCTTTGCAAATGGCCGGGTCACAGTGGAACGCGATGCGTGCGTCTCTCTTCAAGTGGGCATGCTGCACACAGCGACGCTATGCTAGCAAAACGTGAGCTCCTACGCGGGCCGCCACCGACGCGAGCAGCGTCCAATGGCGCGCCCAAAGTTGGCACTGTTTCATGTCACGCGGAGCTTGTGACTTCCGGTCGAATTCGCCAATTTTTACGGAGCAGAAAAAGTTTCTCCGTCGATTAGATCTCGCGACAGAGCTGCTCCAGATCTGCCAATGGACCACATAGGGAGCACTCTCAATCTGCCAAGGAAATAGACTTGCTACGTATTGTTACGCACAAAGAGGACCAGGACGTATATGGCGGAAAGGGCCGTTTATTTTGGTCGCGAAGACAAGTGCCGGAGCAACCAACAGGTTGATCATCGCAGCATCGTCTTCTTCTTTTTTGCCCAGCTTGGGGCGTCGAGCACGTTTCCCCATCTTTATTTTCTTTGCAGGCATGCGCACAATTCCTCCCTTCGCAGACGAAGCCCGTTGGGCGGGGTAGTTGATTCACTTTGGTGTGCAAAACTTCAGTCAAGCGACATATACTGCTTTCGTTTTAGCGGCTCTTCTACCAATTCTCTTGAGGTGAGCTATTGTGTACACGACTTCCGTGATTTTGTTGAGAACAACAAACGGTCCGTCGTATGTGGCCAAGAACACTTGGCATAACCCGGGTCTTCGTACCGGAGTCCAGAGCCACACTAAGTCGCCTGGATGGTAAGTTACAGGCCGGTGGCGGACGTCGTTGCGTGCCTTCGATTTTTTCTGTCATGCCAAAGTGCGTAGACGAGCAATACGACGCGCCTCTTATGCGAGGCAGAAGATTTCAGCGACAGAGGGATTGTCGTGCGTCGAGAATGACAAAACTATGTCGAGTGTGTGCCGCGGTGGTCGTGCGTACATCAAGAAAAAGGGGCTATTACCTGTTGTCTCGTGCTTCGCCGTGTTGAACGAGTACGTTATAAATGGTAGCACGTCATCCCCGTTCTTGAGGTTGGATGCCACATACATAGAGAGCATGGTTACAATTATTTGGTTGGTGCGCTCTGTGAGCCCATTTGTTTGCGGGTGGTATGGCGACGAGTGACGAAGGTGGGACTCACTCAGTCGAAGCAGCTCTTCTACTATATCTACCGTGAATTATCGTCCAAGATCACTGATGATGACGGGAGGTTGATTTTGATTGATTGATTTGTGGGGTTTAACGTCCCAAAACCACCTTATGATTATGAGAGACGCCGTAGTGGAGGGCTCCGGAAATTTCGACCACCTGGGGTTCTTTAATGTGTGCCCAAATTTGAGCACACGGGCCTACAACATTTCCGCCTCCATCGGAAATGCAGCCGCCGCAGCCGGGAATCGAACCCGCGACCTGCATGATGACGGGAGGTGGGCCATGTCGGAGGATAACGTGCTTCGGTAAGAACACGGAGACGTCGCTGGCAGTTGCGGTTGGTATGGCCGCCGTCTCGCAGTAACGCGTGAGGTAATTGACGCATACAATTATTCAGTGATTCCCCTTAGCCGACATTGAAAAAGGGCCCAGGAGGTTAATGCCCACTTGTCGGAAAGGTGTGCTTGGAGGTAGCAATGGCTGTAAAAGACCAGCCGAAACAGTAGATGGTTGTTTGTGTCGTTGACACTGCGTGCAGCTGGCCACATACGCCTCGACGGACTGTCGCATTCCCGGCCAATGAAAGCATTCCTTAGCACGGTAGAGCGCCGCGCAGATCCTAAATGTCCGGACGTAGGATCATCGTGCATAGCACTTAAAATCGCTGTCCGAAGGCTTTTTAGCAGCACCAGGAGGAAACGTGCGCCAGTGCTGGAAAAGTTCTTCTTGTACAGGAGTCCGTTGCGTACACGGAAATGCCATGCTGTAAGAATTGTACAGAGCAATGATAGTCTGGTGTTCCTTCGCCGTTCGTCTTTGAAAGTACTGAGGTCGGGAAACTTTGGTGACACAGAAGCTGCGAAGTGGTCGAGGTCATCGCCGTCACACTCTGAAGTGCTCAGTAGCATGCGCGAAAGGCAATCTGCGTCGGCGTGTCGTCGACCGCTTTTGTACGAGACTATGAAGTTATACTCTTGGAGCCGAAGTGCCCAACGTGCTAGATGGCCGCAAAGGTCCCGAAGGTTTATGAGCCAACACAATGAGAGGTGGTCAGTCACGACTGTAAAAAGGGCGTCCACAAAGGTAAGATCAAAACCGCTGAATCGCAAATACTACCGCGGGGCATTCTTGTTCTGTGACAGTATAATTCTGTTCCGGCTTACTCAAGGAGCAACTTGCGTAGGCGATTACGTGCTCGCGGTTACCATAGCGTTGAACTAGGTCGGCACCAATTCCAAAGCCACTGGCATCTGTGTGCAGTTCTGTTGGAGCTGATGGGTAGAAGTGTTGAAGAACAGGCCGCGACGTAAGGGGAAAGTTCAGTTGACGAAAAGAAGAGTCGCACTCCGGAGTCCACTCGAAGGGAATAATCTTCCGTAGCAAACATGTGAGCGGATATGCGACATCAGGCTTTGTCTGCGAAGAGAGGAATGTTGCGCATGCCTGGAAAGAAAACGAAGATTGGTGAACGTGCTGGCCGCCCAAATCTGGGCAAGAAGGAAGACGGCGGTGCTGCGGTGAAAGAGAACGGGAAACCCGACGGTGCTGCGGTGAAAGAGAACTGGAAACCCGAGTTGGTGGAGGTGTCAAGCTCCTGTCAGAGGTAGGGGAGTGATTCCAGAAGCTGTGTGTCCAGTAGCCGTCGCGAGGCAGCAGGTGTGTTGCCCTCGGGTCGTCGTGTGGTCGATCAGACGATCGTGAAGAGTGTTGTGGGGGGCCATAGTACGTTGCTCGCGGGTCGTCGCGAAGTCGTTCGGAAGGCCGTGCGAAGTGTGGTGGGTGGCCATACTGCGGTATGGTTGCAACGTCGACAGTTGCAAAATAGCGAAATATGTCCTGGGACACCACAGGAGTAGCAATCTGTGAGAGCTCGCAACACTGTTTGTTCGTCGATGAATCGAACATTGTCTTCCCTGGCGTAGTGGGTTGGTTTGTCCCGTATATCATAGGGATAGACCGGGCAACGTGAAGCAGGCGGACGCTGAGGGGGCCGGTCATGGCGAGGAGCTGGCAAGCGTTTTGTTCTCTTTTGCTATGGGGGTGCGCTGTACTCGACAGCTGCTGTACTAACAATTGATTGTCAAGGGGTCGTAGAAGGCAGCGGCACAGTCACAGCCTCGCGTTGCACATATACCGAATATTGGTCGCATACAAAATGGAGATCGACTGCTGATTGTGTCTGTTCTCCATAGCAAAAAAGTTCTTCGCGAAAATCTGTCGAATAGTCGAGAACAGGTCTGGGCAGGAGCTCATGTCGGTGCTGGCAACTGTTGTAAAATTTGTGAGCCGGCGGAACTTTGTAGCAATCCTGCGCATTTTGAGCTGTTCGAAAGCTCGGCAACGCCGAATGACGTTGAACACCGATCTCAGGCACACTTTTTCGATGAGAAAATTATAGACATCCTTGGCTATGGCTTTCAGCAAATGTGCTACTTTGTCTTTTTCTGACATCTGAGCATTGACCACCTTAGAGAGCGTCAGCACAACCTCTATATACATGGTACATGTCTCACCTGGAAGCTGCGCGTGTTGAGACAATGTCTGCTCAGCCCGCTTCCTTTGGACTCTCGAGTAGTCGAAACACGCTTTCAGCTCCGCAACAAAAACGTCCCACATCTTCAATGTGTCCTCATGATTTTTGTACCACATGAGCGCAGTAACCATAAGGCAAAAGACCACATTGATGAGCTGAGCGGCGGCATCCCAGCCATTGGACTTGCTGACTTGCTTGTACTGGATGAGCCACGCGTCGACATCTTCTCCCGATTTGCCTCCGAAGGTTGGTGGGACTTGGTAGTAATGCACGAAACCCAATGGAGTTGGCCTTGAAGCGTTAGATGGCTAATCTTGCACCATTACGATCGGCTCAGGTGCAAGTCCGGCAAGGTGGCGGCTGCGGCGAAGTCCTGGTAGTGAAACTCTCGTCGTTCACTTTGTTTTACACCACACCTCCACCAATCTGTTACGCACAAAGAGGACAAGGACGTATACGGCTGAAGGGGCCGTTTATTTTGGTCACGAAGAGAAGCGCCGGAGTGGCCAACAGGTTGATGATCGCAGCGTCCTCGTCTTCCTTCTTGCCCACCTTGGGGCAGTCAGCACGCTCAGCCATCTTCGTTTTTTCAGGCATGCGCAACGGTATGGAGCAGAAAAATCATTACCAGAAGTGCTGCGAATCCTCCAAGGCATGCCACCACAAGAAACTCGCTAGCTTACGCTGCCTGTATCGGCATTGCAAGGCGACAGGAGTACAAAATAAGAGTGACACAAGTGGGGAGCACACGTGCATATGTGCAATGGGGCTGCAAACGGCGTGGGAATAGTTGCCTAGAGCAGAAAGACTGAGGAGCGAGCGCAAGCTAGCAGGTGCTGGTATCACCGGTGTTCTGAGGTGAGAGAGAGAGAGAGCGTGTAGTAGAGTACTAGAGAATGCACTACATTTAAATATATAATGATGTGGACGCATTGTCCAAACAGGGGGGCAAAATAAGGTACGTACAGAACACAATCGCAAAAAAATAGAACGAAACAATAAGACAAAGAATATTACAGAAATAGGTATATTGTGTTCGGCAAAGGCTACAAATCAACAATAATGAAGTACATGATGTCGATTCAATAGTCCTAAGGAGAAAAACGAATCAATAAATTGTTCTTTCTCGCGATGTAAGGTCGTAATGCATCGTGCACATGGTGACGTAAGGTTCGTTCTAATAGAAGTGAATAATATAACGATAAGTCAGAGATTCAATTGTTCGTGTAAAGCAGTTTCCGAAGTTCAGGTATTCATTTCTGTCCAATCTCGAGCTCTTCCATGCGGTTAGCTTTCACATATTTTGTGAGACAATGCACTTTTGAGAAATTGTTAAATATAAATATTACTACTCTTCACTGCACTCTCTTGAAGTCTGTGATAATAGTATCAGTATACGAGTTTCAAACAATACGTGCATATTGCAGTCCAGGTCCTTAATGAATATATTTTACACTGATAGTGTAAAGGGGGGAAGAAGAAGAAGCTGAAGTAGGAAGGTTGTGAAAACTGCGGCTCTCAATTTTCGGAATGATTTCTTCCGGTTTTCTTAATTGTTTTGAGTGTAGATTGTTACCAACGAGCACATAAGACGAGTACTATGCCGGCACTAGCTTTTGTAGCCGGTGGGTGGACTTTTTTACTTCCTATCGCGTTCGGGCCGACCCATCTGACAGGAATCTATGCCTAACCAAGCCGGAGCAAACCCCGGCGTGATGCCATTTTTTGCAGCAATTTATAGCTACAGGAAGAAATTTCAGAATTATCTACTCATCATTGAAGTGACCGTGAAAGGAGACGATTTATTCCCCGGATTGTTTTTGGAATATTCTGGATGGCAGGCTGCCGAGGAGAGACGCTCGTCTAATAAGGCTACACTCACCAGGAGTCGCGAAACCAAGACAGTAGGAACTACGCCCAATGCCGGAGCGTCTGCCGGAGAGCAGCACCCTGGAAAAAGATTTAAGAGAAACATGACCAAGGCAGCACAGATGCCCTCGCTCACTAAGGAAGACGCGAAGATCACACTTCGACCGAATGGTGGGCTTGACGTTTCCAAGGATGGAGGAACTACCGCAGGTAGAGTGGCAATGAAAGTGTCGGGGATTGACGAAGCCAAGGCTAGCAGTGACGTCCTCTGCCAGAGCTTGCAGCGGAATATTGTGGTGGTCAAGACACCAGACAGGGAGAACGCGTTAAGGTATACCAAGATTAAGACAATTGAGGTGCGAGCAAAATCCATGAAGTCAACGCTTATGAGGCTGCCCCGCATTCGACGTGCAAAGAGTCATTTTGCTGAGCGACACCCCCACGGACATAGAAATAAACATCGTGACTTCAAGGAACGCCTTGGTGTTAGGGGCGAAGAGAATCAAGAATACTAGCACCATTATATTTGTTTTAATGGTGCCGTACATTGTGCGTTATGGCTCAGTGTTTGCGTGGTGCTTTCTGTATCACAAAATCTAGACAACTGCTACAAGTGTGGAAGGCTGGGCCATCAAGCCGACGTTCTACCAAGTCCTAACGAAATGGTGTGCAGAGGTTTTCGGGCGTCGAACTCAGGCGATCGCTGTCAATGCACCCCAAAATGCAAGTTGTGTGGAGGTTTGCACATAATAGCAGACAAGATCTGCAGTAAACAGTACCAGACTCATTACGTCGTGAGGAGACAAAGATGAGAGAAGGCGGCAGAAGCCCTAGGAAGCAATAACAGTGGTGACATGACCTGGCACCCATCTTGACAAGAATGCAGAGGGCGCTGCCTATGCAGGCGCTCCTGTTCCAAGGGACGCCCCCACTTCAGGGGATGCTCCCGCACCAGACGGGGATTCAAATCCTCGTCCACTGGGCAATCCCGTTCCAGAGGAAGCTCCCGCAACACAACCGCTTCCAGGTTCCGATCTAAGGAACGCTTCAGCTCTCATTATCCAAGAGGACAGGTGTTGTTCCAGAGGAGGAGGTTTCGGTCCCGGTATGAGCAACACTGGGGCCAGCTATCATGAGCCCACCACCGTGTTCGTTACGGTGCTTCGGAAAGGGTAACGCAGGGTGCGCCGCCAGAGTATCAAAAAGGGTAACGAGAGGCTAGCATAGCATAACTCGAACGCTAAGATAAGGAAACAAGGGACACGATAACTAGGTTCGTGGCCGAGATATCTAAGATTAGAAGTGGTGGAGAGCAACAGCCCATGGAAGCCATCACGCTGTCCACTCACTCAACAGAAATCACCCTAGTTGAATCATGCGAGACGGAGAGGAATGTCAAAAAGAAGGCCGAGGTAAACCGGACAAGGCCTCGGGTAGATCTAGATCGTAGATCCACGAAATGCTGTATTCACTCAGCGAGATCATAAAATAGCTAGATGAGATGGCTTCGCAAATGCAGGGCAACATGCTAGCCATAGAGGAGAGGCACAATCGGTGGTTTTCAAAATAGAGTAGTTTCTGAAAACCACCGTTGCACCTGTCGCAGATTCCAAAGATATTCCACTTGCTGCAATGACTAGTCGAACGGCCCAGTCATCATAGCAACAAGACGGATGCACAAACTAGTGTATTCATTATGTGGCAGTATAACTGCAGGGTGTTTCTTCAAAAGACTCCTCGCAGAAATTTATTCGCTCATATTCGCAGAAACCACATGTCATAATATTACAAGAAACACAAACCACTAACGTCATGCTACCCTGTTACTGATCCGTCACAAAGAAAGCAGGAACAGGCGTTGGCGCTCCGATAAGCAATAAGCCCGTCACCAACACTATTGAAATGTGTCCGTGCAACATCGAGCACATCATGATAGAAATCAATCCTGGATCTACTTATAAAAAGAGCATTTTCATTCGCAATGTATGCAGCAGCCCAAAATACCTAGGGCAGCGCTTCAAGATTTTTCTATCTAAGGCTGTACAGTTGTCCAGAGGGTCCCTCTTGATTATAGCACGGGACTTTAATGCACTCAATCATACTTAGTGCTATCCGTATGACACTCGTAAGGGGAAGGACCTGTGTAGGGAGCCGTTGTACCAGGACGTAGTACTAGTAACACACCGTGCCTTCTCTACCAGATGTGGTACATCGTCCACTAGCGACAAGACACCGGACTCATTTCTCCTCACCCCGCCTCCTTGCAGGGGGATCAGTGAGCCGAAATTCGCAGTGCACGAGTCAGCAACGCAAAGAAAGAAAACTGTCTTTAATGCACGACTCAAAATAATCGCAAACAGCCTTCCGGAACGAGTCAACACGGCACTAAAGCACACAGGTGGACCGAAAATCTGGAGCAAACAATCCCCGCAGACTGGCGGTCTCTGAAACATACGCAGCGAAACACACGCCAGGAAAGCCAATGTGAAACATAACAGCACGAAATCAAACTCACGCGAACTCACCGTAAATTATGTCATCGACTCGCGTTAGCCGATTCCCCCAAAATGGCGTGGTCTTCCGTGTGTACCACGCATGGCGTAAAACCTCATCGTGCCTAGCGTGACTGATACCGCGTCTCGTTGCTGGCCTGCCACTACCTGTGGCTTTTTGGATGCTGACACTCGTCTCACACATGTGCAATGCGAATGTGCTCTCCTCGCCCTGTCTCACCGTGCGTGCGGAAGATAAGGGCCCATCGGCCCGACAATCCTGAACGTGGTGGAGCTAAGTGGTCCAACCTTAACATGCATTTCGGCAGTGACCCCTACCTCCTCAACACTGTCCGGCAAGTTGGACAGACAAGACCACGTAAGTTCAGAGTGACCGACTTGGACTTGCGCCGCAAACTAAGAGAGTAGAAGTCCGAGGAAGTGGACAAGCTTGATCTGGTACAGTGGACGGCGAAGATATGAGAGGACATCCAGCTACCATTAATCAAGTCACCCGGACTTGTCTAGAAAAAAATGAACAGCAGACTGGCTCATCTTGTCGAAGCCAAACAGTCCCTCCTGGCCAGGTAGAAAGGGCAGCGCCTCAATCGCAGGCTTCGCAAGAAGATTGCCGAGGTCAACAGAAGCACGGAGGTACAATGTAAGGTCCTCTCAAACAACAATGTGACAATATTTGCAAATACATAGACGGTAAGATGAGTAGGGGAGGCCCTTGAAACCTTCTGAAGCACCTGTTGAATGACACAAACACCCAATCAAACTAGAGGCGCACGCTGACTCGCACACTTCATGCTGCTAGGCAAGAAACCTTGGACATTCAGGTACGGGGCAGAACTAGTTGGAAAGTACGCGCCCAATCGCTTCAGGGCCGCCACATCCGGCTTCCATCTACCGAGAAGGTGCTAGCCCAGAACTGGATGCGCAATTTGGAAGCGAGGAGATAAGGCAGGGATTGCATGACTTAAACGGCAGGTCAGCCCTGGGTCATCACCAACAATGCTTTGAGAAGCCTAGATGACAGGCTGGTGGAGTATTTGACAGAAATCGTCAACCAGGTGAGGAAGAGTGGTAGTGTCTCGGGGATGTCGAAGACGGCCAACACCATCCTCATTCCGAAACCGGGCAAACATCCCAGCCTCGACAACCTCAGGCCCATCACCCTGACATCACGCGTAGGTAAATTGGCCGAACATGCTATTCTGAACAGGGTTACCCGATACTTTGAGGAACGAAACATTTATCCCCATAACAAGATAGGATTCAGGGCGGGACTCTCGACGCAAGACGCCATGAAGCTAATCAAATATAGAGTCATTGATACGAACACAAGGGACATAATAGCCATATTGAGACAAGACTTGGAGAGGGCATTTGACAATGTTCTCCACCGCTTCGTGCCAAATCAGATCTCGGGCTTTGGGCTTGGAAAGGGCTTCCACGACTACACAAACTCATTCCTGATATGATTCATATGTGGGGTTTAACGTCCCAAAACCTCCGTATGATTATGAGGGACAGCATAGTGGAGGACTCCGGAAATTTCGACCACCTGCGGTTCCTTAATGTGTACCCAAATCTGAGCGCAAGGACCTACAAAATTTTCGCCTCTATCGGAAATGCAGCCGCCGCAGCCGGGGGGATTCGATCCCGCAACCTGCGGGTCAGCAGCCGAATACCTTAGCCACTAGACCACCGTGGCGGGGCACAAAATCATTCCTGACTGAGAAAGAGGCTGTACTCCCTATGGGCTATCTTGCTTCGGGTCCGGTAATGTTTGGCTTTAAAGAGACGCCACAAGGCTCCGTACTATCAGCGACCATCTTTAACCTCGTCATGATCGGTCCGTCCCAAAGACTCTCTGAAGCGATGGCAATAATCATACCATCTATGCTAATGACGTCACCATGTGGTGTATCCGTGGCAGCACCATGTGGTGTATACGTCCGTATAAGCTATGGGGGAAGAAACCCCTTTCGCCATACATGTCTTCTCACAGCAAACTGGTAAAGCGTGGAATTGTAAAAGCATGAGCACATAACACTTTAATGAAATTTTGCTTCCAATCTGTGCAACAAAGCTTCGACAGGCCGATTTTCCATCTAGAGGCAGCGGGCTATCCCGTTTCGTTGCTAGTTTTTGTTTGTGTGAATCTGCGCAGACAGTTAAGAGTATGTGACGATGGGGACACTTTACAAGAAGCAACTTCCAAGAGGGTAATGGTGATACCATATCTGCATGGTATCTCGCATGAACTCATAAGAATAGGCCAAAGAGTGGGTGTGGCAGTGGTTTTTTCCACACCAAATAAATTGTCTCAGTTATCTGTCCGAACTAGTCCCGTAGGAAGCACTGTCAGCAGCTGCAAGATTAAGCACCGAAAAAAGTTTGTTGAGTGTGCACATGATTGTTCATGGTGTACCCCTGTCTTGTGGACTTGAGTACGTAGGTCAGTCAGTCAGGTGCCTTATTGAAAGGCTTCAGGAACATTGCCAGAAAGTAATAAGTGCAGGACGAGACGGTTTATCGGCCGCTCATTGTTGCGAATGTGGGTGCCAGCCATTGTTCGAAATGACAAGGGTTCTTGCGTCCCACCCTAACGAAGGCACAAGCCTTCAATTCGAAGCTGCAGCAGTTGCTCGAAGCAGCTGCATCAGCAAAACATCAATAGCGTTATCTGAAAAAGAATTGGCTTTTTGAAATCGACAGGAGATGGTCCGGGGTGAGCACGTGGTTTCTCGCAGTCACCTTGGACTTTCGGGTTTGTGTTTTTGTTTTATTTTTGTGTTTTTTTCTTCTTAAGGAATTGTATGTGCGTCGTAGTAGTAATAAATTTAGTTGAAAGTCTGCGCTCGTCTTCTTCTCTTGTGTTTGTTGTCGGAAGTTCTTGCGCTCAGAAGAGTAACAATGCATTACCAACTAGTCCGAACCCACACTTTGCTTCCGTGCTGGCCTCAGAAAACGCAACTGCTTCTGTACAGGCCCAAGTGCAGGGGCCCCAAACCGAGAGAGTGGAAGCCACTAGAGAATATCGACATTGAGAGGAGTGAAGGCCGCTTGATCCACAGGATAGACTCCCTTCGGGTTCTAGGTATGACCATCCAGTCAAACGGCTCCAATAATCTGATGGTTACGAGCTGTGCCAGAAAAACTGATAATGCCATCAGACTAATAAGAATTATTGCCCATGGGCTTGGAGAAGATAACCTCGTTAGCTTCGTGCACACCTTTGTGATGTGCCGTTTCAGCACGTTGCATCAATGCACAACTGGCAGAGGTTGAAGCGTCTTAAGGTTAAAACGTTAATCAGAAATGCCATCAAGAAAGCTTTTAGGCTTCCCGTGTACACAAGCTCGGACAGACTGTTCCGTCTCGGCATGCACCACACGATGGAAACAATGGCAGAGGCACCGGAGAGGGCGCAATTTGCCAGGCTGTCCTCCACGCGTTCCGGTAGAAACATCTTGAGGGAGCTGGAGCGTTCACCAATGGAAATGAAGTCTCGCTTCTGCAGTATTACTCCTCAACAGCAAGAACAAATCATCGTTGGCCTCATCTCGCGAAACGTCCTCCCCAAGAACAACGAGGGTAGAAGACGGGCCGGGGCAAAGGTTATAATACAAAGGGCCCAGGAACATGCCGGGGACCGCTCCTTCGCCGATGCAGCCCAATATCCCAAAAGGAAGGCGTACGTGGCAGTGAGCATCAACCACGAGGGCAGTATCACCAACTTGACAACAGTCCGTACGATAGTAGCTGAAATTGCAGATTAAGTGGCGATGCTTGGCCTTGCTGGATAACAGGAGGTCCACAATTTAAAGTGCCTCGAGTTCGGTGGTCCGAGCCTTTTCCAAGGTAACAAAACTGCACCCAGCTTGGCGAATTGTTCGGGGCAAAGACATCGAGTCACACACTCATTTGGTCCCCAACTCATATGGGACGAATTAAGGGAGCTTCGCTCAATCTCAACGAGTCAACCAACGTAGCCACGCGAGGACTAGTAAACCGCGTATCTATCGGGGGGTGCGGCGCTGGCGTTTTGGAGAACCGTGACCCTCTCATCTCGTATAACGAACTGACAAAATATTTTTACCTGGTGCGGAGACCATAACCTCCACCACACAGAAAACTCAGCAGACCTGAGGTTTTGACACTCGGGCATCTTAAAGTCGGGGTGCGCACAAATCCCGCGCTATTGAACAAAATTTATGCCGAAATACTGTCAACTGATACATGGTTCTTATGCAACGATATAGCTAACTCGGAGCATATGCTCTGGCGGCGCCCCACGTTATTCTTTGGGGAAGTCATCACGCCGCCCAAATGGTAGGGTGCTATTACAAGCTTCGGCTTCGAGCAACAACTCTAGGCACTCCAACGGCTCCGTGTGGCAGCAGAGATACTTGGTCTTTCTGTTCTGACGGGTGAGCGGCCCGCAACGTGCTGAAGAACGTTCCGAAGGACCGAATAATGTTCATACATCTATTTGTGTCAAATGATCTTTACCTTGAAAGAGCTATCCTCAGTTTGAGCCCCAAGAGGTATTTTCTGAAAGCTAAGGTGCAGGTGTTAGTTATGAGATGATTTTAAGATAACGTTTTGTTACAACAACACCTGCAATATTGAAAAATAGCTTTTCATCTTTTGTGCAAACTGGTTTCATCTTCGCCGAAATTTTATTTTACAAAAGCCGGTAAATATTGACAAATTATTGTAACTGCATACCACCTTTGACCACGTTTGACAGCGTGGTTAATGTAAAAATTTAGAAAAGAATATCATCACAAGTGGTGCCCATAGCAACCATATTTTCTAGACATGGTGTTTCAAGTGATTTTCTGATGCAGTACCAACATGCACAGCCCACTGCATTCCAATATATCTACCGTAAAATCCAAAAATGCAGAACTCAACCTATTGCTTGGGCCCTGAAAGATGTTCCAGAAGCCCTGGTTAATAAAAATAACGCAATGCCGTCAAATTTACTGTGGTATTTTATGTACATATGAGTGCTTCCTTCTACACAGACAAATTCATGACTGTGTTTTTATTAGACGTATTATATTGAAGAATATGAGTGCTATTCAGAAAGGCAGTGGGTATCACTCAGACTGTGACGAAGACGACGTTTGTTTGGCTCGGTGCACAGGCTGGTTCCGCCACTTCCACTTCACTTGTCGGGACTGCACCTATATTATACAAATGAGTGTCACTCCTGAACACCTCATTTTAGTATTAATATTTAGTCGATGTAGTAAGCATTAGGTACATTTTACCTTTACCTTCAAAAATACATAATTAAAGAAGCACTGACATCCTATTTCCAAATCAAAGTGTGGTCTACATTCGTCTCTCAGTGTATAAAGGTCCTCCTGGCCAAATTTGAATCACGTCAATTGGGTAAAAGTTATTTTATTTCGACGGCAAACAGCGTACGAGAGCTAAATGGAAATTGGATTGCTGCTGCAACATTGACATGTGCTAAGTGTAGGGTAAGGTACATTCCACACATGCCATCCTGAGTCATGATGTGCTGGTAGCGATGACGTGTACAATCCGAGTGTTCTTATCGTTTCGCCGACTGGCACCGAAGCATGGAAACGTATACTCACTTGTCGTGTCTGATCTTCGTTGCACCAGTTCGTATGATTTTGCGAAACCACCAAGATGGAAATCATTTATAACAGATCGGTGAAAGATAAAAGCATGGTTCAACATGTGCTCATTAGTAAGCATGTTGGCGAGCCGTTGTGAGTTGCAGTCACATGATTAGAAGAGCGGAACAAGCGCGATGAGGGCGCAATGCGTGCAAAGTTTATGAAGCGGGAACTACCATCAGTTGGTGCCCCAAATCAATCAAATGAGTCATCACACCACTAACCAAGGCTATCATATAGTCTTTGAATGACTACTTGGTGACTGTGAGATCAGTGGTATAACCACCTCGCCGACAACGCTGCCTGATGTGCCCCCGACGGAGCGCCCACACTGCTGATATGCCTGACAAAGATTGACGCTGCAATATAACTTCGCCACGTCGCGTATAATGCCACACTTACGCACTGGAATTTTCTATTGAACTGCATTTGATGCCTGCGTAGCCTGAGATCACTACTCCATCTAAAACTGCCATCAAAGACTTCGAGACGGGACGCTACAATGCTGTGTTGGTTGTGGGTTGGCGTAGCCATTACCAAGTCATTCAGTTATCGCATCGGTATGGCTCACTCTCCCAACTGTAATAACTGCAATTGCGTACAAACTCTGGACCATGCCCCGTGCACTGTTCTAATATTAAACAAGATCGCCGGACTCTCCAGTGTGTCTTGAGGTGACTTGATGCTTATCCCTTTGCTCAGGAGGAGATCTTGTGTGCGTTGTCTTGAACTGAATCAGCCCTGAAAGACGCACAAGTCCTTCTACAGTTCATGAGGGCAACATCTCTCAATAACTACCTGCAAAACCTTTCAAAGCATGTGCGGTGTGTACAATGTTCCTCTCTTCCTCTCTCGCTTCCTCTCTCTTTTTCCTTTTACTTCCTTATTTTCATCTCCCCCCGGGTAAGGTAGCAAACTGTACTTAATCTGGTTACCCTCTCTACCTTTGTTATACTGTTTCTCTCTCTTGTTTCATGTTGCAACTATCCAAGGGGGACAGTAGTGAGAAATGATTTCAAGGGATAGTGGGACAGGGAGAATTCAACTGTCTTTTATCTATCTCATTTGTTAGGTTCTACTTGTGTGTATAGACACCCACATGTAGACTTCGAAAATTTCAGGCGCAGAGTATGTTTGAATAGTACCCAGCCGGGATTCAATACCGCTATACAGCTTTTAAAGAAAATGTACATCCACAGGGCTGTTTGTTTAAAATTTAGTGGCTCCCTATTCTCTGTTTCACCATTTTGGTCCAGCACTACCAAAGCTACGGTGTGTAAGAAAGTCACACGCTTGCTCAGAGAAACGTAGTCTCACATACAAGTGCCCTACAATTGACAGGGTTGGTTAGAATCGGTGTTTCTTCATTGTGTTTAACGCCACATTCATACGGGATATGTTAATTCTTCGTCGAATTTATTGTTTATGTTGGTTGCCACCATTAACTCTGTTTGCAAATCAACGTGGCAGCATCCATGCAGAAGTGACTACCCGGTTCGATCCGGACTTGCTCTCGCTACATGACCACTGCGCTGACAGTTGTGAAGCAAATGTAAATCAGCTATCGATCTGTTTTATCTCAATCTGGGTATAAAGCATCAGGTACGTTTTGTCTATATTAGTGAGATATTGCCACGTTCCGTTTCCCAAGTTTTCGTTATCGTCCCAAAACACCACACGATTCTCAGCGCAAACCGCGCCTGCAGTTTTCGAGAAGTTCCGGACTGTAGTAGATCATTTCGATAAGATCAGGCCCACTGTGCGAACGGTACGGATTGTTCTGGAACCTACGCCACCGCCAGCGATAACGCTAGAACATTCGATGGCAAGAGTATAAATGCCGACGCGCTTCGCCGCTTGTCAGTTGTTGTTGATCGAAGGCCGACGCTCCGTTCACCGCTATCAGTCCGAGACTGCTATCTGTGCAAGGCTGCTGCTGTAATTGGACTTTCCGTTTACCGGGCACAGGTTCGCCACAATAAACAGCTAAATCCCAACAAGAAGTCTCCTGTCTTCGGCCACGTCACGACCCCGTGACATCTGGTGGAGGTGCTGCTTCGTTCATGTACCGGACGCCCCCGTCAATCCGTGAACCCAGCCCCCGTCGCGGAGAAGACACCGACGCCAACCAGGAGCAGCGAACAAGCCGCCGAACGCAAGGAATACCACCGGAGTACGGGCTTCTACAAGACAAGGCGCGGAAGACCAAGGCCATGACCGCGACTGCAGCGACAATGACAACCGCAGCGTCCCAGCCCACGATGGTCATTCATCAACCCAGGGAACCACCAATTTTCCATGGGTCATCGTTCGAAGACCCGGAGTCCTGGCTAGAAACTTTCGACCGTGTGGCCGCCCTCAACCACTGGAATCATGACGAAAAGCTGCGTCGTGTGTTCTTCTATTTGGAAGACACCGCAAGGACCTGGCTCTAAAATCGGGAGTCCTTGCTCCGAACGTGGGATGTTTTCTGTGGCGCATTCCTGCAAACGTTCGCGAGCGTCGCTCGCAAAGAGAGGGGCGCTGCTTTATTAGAGACCCGGGTTCAGCTACCAAATGAAAAGGTTGGAATTTTTACAGAGGAGATGACCCGCCTATTTCGTCACGCTGACCCAGACATGCCTGAGGAGAAGAAAGTTCGTTTCCTCATGCGAGGGGTCAAACAAGAGATCTTCGCGGGACTAATGAGGAATCCACCGAACACCGTCCAAGAATTTGTATCCGAGGCGACCACCATCGAAAAAACCCTGGATATGCGCACCAGACAGTATAATCGTCGCCTGACTCCAGAATGCGCTGCTGCTCAAGCCAGTGACTCCGACAACCTGCGTGAAACGATCCGACCGATCGTGCGAAAAGAGCTGTGCAAACTGTTGCCTTCAGCGCAACCTCAAGTGGATTCCATCGCCGACATTGTGCGAGAAGTCCGGCAATTGCTTCGGATTCCCGAAACACCGCCGCCCGAGCCAAAAACTATGAGCTACGCCGTTGCAGTGCGCCACAACACTCCTCCCCGTCCACGCCAAAACGCCGCCCCGTCGCACTTCCGTCGCCAGACGCCACCGCCGCCACCACCCCCACCGACGTCCTACCGTTCCCCAGCGGGCCAGCGCAGTGCAACGAGGAAAACCGACGTTTGGCGCACCCCTGACCACTGCCCACTGTGCTACCACTGCGGTGAGGCCGGGCACACTTACCGCCGTTGCCAGTACCGACAGATGGGACTGCGTGGCTTCGCCATCGATGCACCACGTCCGCAGCCAGGGGAACGGCCACGTGACATTGCCGACTACCTGACAGGAACCCAATGAACACCCCGAAGTCCTTCCTGTTCGCCGTCACCAAGCCGCCGCATGTCACCGCACCCCCGGCAGTACTCCGGCCCAACGCGGGTTGGTCTCCTAGCCCGTACCCGGGAAACTAAGGGCAGCAAACGGTGGAGGTGCGGTTGCTGTGCGACGAACTACCGAAGATCCTCCGACGACGACGCCGCCGTGACGGAGCTTTCCGAACACAACGCCAACCAGGCAAAGCCCTGACGGCGAAAGCTCCCTTACCGAAGGTGGCCTGACGACGCAACATGGAAGCAGCGGAACAAGCCGACGCAGCCGTGACCCGACGTTACGCCCTAACTGTAATGCGAGACGGTGAACTAGCGACCTCGACGTTCTTATCGACGGCCACAGTGTGACCGCTCTCGTCGATACTGGAGCCGACTATTCTGTCATCAGTGGGTCGTTCGCCGCGAAGTTAAAGAAAGGTAGGACAGCTTGGAAAGGCTCTGAAATCCGCACAGCCGGAGGTCATCTCGTAACGCCTGCAGGAATCTGCACAGCGAGAGTCATCATTAACGGCCGTATTTATCCTACAGACTTCGTAGTCCTACAGCGTTGCTCAAGAGATGTCATCCTTGGCATGGACTTCTTATTCCTCCATGGTGCTGTCATCAACCTAAAAACAAAGTCGATAACGTTATCCACAGAAGCAGCCCTATCGCCGCGCACGCCGTCAGGACACCATGCCTTGAATGTGCTGGAAGAACAAGTCACCATCCCGCCTCGCTCAAGCGTCATTATTTCAGTCGGCGCTCCTAAATCACCTGACTTCGAAGGCGTCGTTGAAGGCAGTCAGCAACTCTTGGTCACCCGCAATATTTGCGTCGCAAGAGGAATTGCAGAGCTGCGGGGAGGCAAAGCAACGGTTATGCTCACGAATTTCAGCAATGAGTACAAACATGTGAACAAAGGAACAACGGTCGCATACATCGAAAAAATTGTCGAAGCCACCAGTGCTTTCGCCCTCGCCGATTCTGCGGAACCTGCTCAGGGGAACCAAGCCCCTCCCATAGCTTTCGACGTCAATTCCAGACTTCCGAACGATAAGTAAGAACAGTTCAAGGCCATGCTCCTGCAATACGAAGATTGCTTTTCATCGTCATCGAAAATTCGGCAGACCCCAATCACGAAACATCGCATCATAACCGAAGAAAATGCCAGACCACTCCGTCAGAGTCCGTACAGGGTTTCGACGCGAGAACGTGAGGCCATGAAGAGACAAGTTGATGAAATGCTGTGGGATGACATTATCCAGCCATCCAAGAGCCCATCGGCATCCCCCGTGGTGTTAGTGAAGAAAAAGGATGGGACCCTACGTTTCTGCGTCGATTATCACCGCCTGAACAAAATCACAAGAAAGGACGTGTATCCTCTCCCACGAATAGACGACGCACTTGATCGGCTCCATAACGCCAGGTACTTTTCGTCAATGGACCTCAAGACTGGCAATTGGCAAATCGAAGTCGACGAAAGAGACCGAGAGAAGACGGCGTTTATAACACCGGACGGCCTCTTCGAGTTTAAGGTCATGTCCTTCGGCCTTTGCTCAGCGCCTGCAACTTTTCAACGCGTTATGGATACAGTACTGGCAGGATTGAAGTGGCAGACTTGCCTTGTGTACTTGGACGACGTCGTCGTGTTTTCCTCGAGTTTCGACGAGCATCTTCGGCGCCTTGAAGCTGTACTTCAAGCCATCAAGACGTCCGGACTCACACTGAAGCCAGAAAAGTGCAGATTTGCGTATGAAGAGCTCTTGTTTCTGGGGCACGTTATCAGCAAGCCTGGAGTTTGTCCCGATCCACGGAAAACAGCCGCCATCGCCGACTTCCCGCCGCCCACTGACAAGAAGACCGTGCGCCGATTTCTGGGCCTGTGTGCCTATTATAGGCGGTTCGTGAAAAACTTCGCCCGCATCGCTGATCCTCTCACTAACCTTACCAAGGCCGACGTGGAATTCAAGTGGGAAACGCCACAGGAACACGCTTTCCAGGAGCTTAAACATCGCCTCCAGACGCCTCCGTTACTTGCCCATTTCGACGATTTCGCCGAGACAGAAATACATACTGACGCAAGCAGCGTAGGTCTTGGCGCCGATCTTGTGCAGAGGGATGACGGACTTGAAAGGGTTATTAGTTACGCCAGCCGATCGCTATCCAAAGCAGAAGCAAATTATTACACAGCAGAAAAGGAGTGCCTCGCCATCATCTGGGCTACATCGAAATTTCGCCCCTACCTCTACGGCAGGCCCTTCAAAGTTGTGAGCGACCACCACGCCTTGTGTTGGCTAGCCACCTTGAAGGACCCTTCAGGTCGCCTGGCACGATGGAGCCTGAGACTTCAAGAGTATGACATTACTGTCATTTACAAGTCCGGCAAAAACCACTCCGACGCCGACTGTCTCTCTCGTGCGCCTGTCGACCAACTGCTACCCGACGACCCGGATGACGACTACTTCTTGGGAACGATAACTACAGACGACTTCGCTGAACGACAGCGGGCCGACCCGGAACTTAAGGCCCTAATTGAATACCTCGAAGGCAGGACCGCCGAAGTCCTAAAGGTATTCAAGCGCGCACTTGCATCGTTCTTCCTACGAAATGGTCTTCTACAAAAGAAAAACTTTTCACCGCTTTGAGCTAAGTACCACCCTGTGGTGCCTTCAGCTCTGCGACCAGAACTCCTGCAGGCCCTGCACGACGATCCGACGGCAGGGCACCTCAGTGTTTCTCGCACGCTCTCGAGGATACAAGAAAGGTACTACTGGCCACGTCTTACCACCGACGTCACTCGTTATGTGAGGACATGCCGGGACTGTCAGCGACGCAAGACACCGCCGACAAGGCCAGCGGGACTTCTGCAGCCAATTCATTCACTTTGCCGACCTTTCCAGCAGATTGGTATGGACCTACTAGGGCCGTTCCCGACGTCGGCTTTTGGAAACAAGTGGATCGTGGTAGCTACCGACTACCTCACCTGCTACGCCCAGACAAAAGCCCTGCCAAAAGGCAGTGCATCCGAGGTAGCTAAGTTCTTCGTCGAAAATATCGTCCTACGTCACGGCGCCCCGGAGGTCCTTATCACCGACAGAGGAACGGCATTCACTGCCGACTTAACTCAAGCGATCTTGGCATACAGCCAAACAAACCACCGCCGGACGACAGCGTACCACCCACAGACCAACGGCCTCACCGAGCGGCCTAACAAGACGATCGCCGACATGCTGTCAATGTACGTCGATGTCGAACACAAGACGTGGGACGCCATTTTTCCGTATGTGACCTTCGCACACAACACGGCGGTGCAGGAGACGATGCAGATATGTCCATACAAATTGGTCTACGGAAGGAGCCCGGCAACGACGCTCGATGCCATGTTACCCAACGTCACCGACGAAGAAAGCCTCGATGTGGGCGAGTACCTTCAACGTGCCGAAGAAGCCCGACAACTTGCGCGTCTCCGTATCAAGAATCAACAGACGACAGACAGCCACTGTTACAACCTTCGACGACGCTTCGTGGAATACCAGCCCAGTGAACGTGTTTGGGTGTGGATGCCGACACGCCGACGTGGACTAAGTGAAAAGCTTCTGCGACGCTACTTCGGATCGTACAGGGTGGTTCGACGTCTCGGCCCACTTGATTACGAGGTTGTCCCCGACGGCATCACGAACTCTCAACGACGCCGATCGCGACCTGAAGTCGTGCATGTCGCGCGCCTCAAGCCGTTTCATACGCGTTAACAAACTGAAACAGTGTTTTTTGTATTATTGTTTCATCGTAATTTATTCATTGTACTTTCTTGCATTATTATTGTACCTTCATGTTTAGTTGAAGCACCGGGACGATGCCTTTTTTGAGAGGGGGACAATGCCACGTCCCATTTCCCAAGTTTTCGTTATCGTTTCAAAACACCACACGATTCTCAGCGCAAACCGCGTCTGCAGTTTTCGAGAAGATTCCGGACTGTAGTAGATCATTTCGATAAGATCACGCCCACTGTGCGAACGGTACAGATTGTTCTGGAACCTACACCACCGCCAGCGATAACGCTAGAACATTCGATGGCAAGAGTATAAATGCCGCCACGCTTCGCCGCTTGTCAGTTGTTGTTGATCGAAGGCCGACGCTCCGTTCGCCGCTATCAGTCCGAGACTGCTATCTGTGCAAGACTGCTGCTGTAATTGGACTTTCCGTTTACTGGGCACAGGTTCGCCACAATAAACAGCTAAATCCCAACAAGAAGTCTCCTGTCTTCGGCCACGTTACGACCCCGTGACAATATGCTGCTTGCTTAGCCACACCTGCTTAGCCTAACGCACCGAGGCAGTGTTCAAACTGCGTCACCACACCAAGAACACTGCATCTCCAAATGGTGGACATGCAACCTCACACAGCATTCCATGCACGTCGGATCCTCATTTGATGGAAAGAAAAAATAGATAAAATGCGTGTTGCAGCGGGAGATGCATGCAAAGGAACTCGTCGAAGAAGCAGTCATACGAGAACCACGAACAGCGTCGGAGAGAAATAGCCTCAAAGTGAGGTTATTCACCGGCATGAGATTCTACCGACCTTCAGCAGGGCAAAAAACTCGCGATTCTTCAAATTTGCGCTTTAGTTGCTTGTTTATTAGCTTTACTGCAATTTTAGGTTCATTACCTAGCCATAATAACTACAATTCAGTGAGCAGACGACACGGCGGAGATGAATACATGTGAAGGGGCTAAGCTATTGGCTTAGGGTCCTGTAGCTTCCACAGTGCCTGAACTAACGTCCTAGAGGTACAAACAGCAGGGTTCAGCAGTGCCATTACGCGCAGAAGACATTCTTGTGACGCTACTGCATCCTTCCCTAGGGACGTCAATGCTCTCTTCGCTGCTGCTGCATGTACTCGTGCGCGTTTCATCGTGTCTGTAGAAAACAGTTTTAGCGGAGCGTCCGCTATGCAGACGCAGCCTGCCATTAGGATGGATTGCCACGGCATTGGGAGCTTCGCTCCTAAAAATTTGTGAGTTAGTATTCCGGAGATCCCTTCCGGCTACACAGTGCCATGGTGACAGACACTACTAAAGTAAGATGCAAGGAGGCGCGTTTTTTTTCGATTTCGGATATGGACGTGCATCTTCGGCAGCGTCCCTGCGGCGTCTGTAGTGAAATAGAATTTTTTATAATTTTTTTTCTTTAGATCAGTATAACGGCGTCTAATTCTGCGTGGCTGCCGTAATTCAAGACGTGAGGGAGACGCCGACTCCTCGGAAAAGACTCTTACTCACGCCGTCCCACCATTCCAGAAATGAACATCCCCCCCCCCCTCTTTTCTGCAGAAAAAAAAACAAGAAAAAAAAAGCGGATCTCTGTGGAAAGGTGCAAGGGCGATCCTTGCAGCGAGGAGACGTACTCAGCCTCAGCCGCTGCATTGGAAACCTGCTCCGTTTGCCCCACTAGGATGTTGGTTCTAGTTTACTATAGCTAAAGGGAACTTCTGAACAGAGTATAGGTACGAGCCGTTCTCCTGTGACTTAACAGAACAGGCACTCTTAATGCGTGTGTTGCACGGCCACTTGTCATTTCGCCCTTGAAATTCGATGACAAGTATTTTGAACTACGTGCAACTCTTCTGATTTTCAAAATATGCGCATGTAATAAATAGGCACGCCCTATGACCTTGTAACTTCTTCATATATCCTCAGTCAATGAAGTAAAACTGCTTTATGAAGGAGTTTCTGCTAATTCATCACAACATTGTAATTTTAACTACGGCACAGTACTTGCGCGTCGACATCGAGTTAGGATGTAGAAACGACAGGTGCCTTATTGTGATGGCCTTTTCATTTTAAAAACTGCGCTTGAAGAAAAAGACCTGCACATAAGAGTAGTCCAACTCTCGGATATTGCCTGTGATGGAGTTTTCGTCTTCGTCTTCCTACGAAGAATACTGGTAACCTTCTTTCTCATAAACAGTGAATTGTAACAGGGAGGAATGAGTTCAGGGAACACTGTGGAAGAGCAGAAGTGCCCTGCCTTTCAAAAAAATGCCCGCTAAGCCTCGCACAGGAGGCACCTAGCTATACTTGTCTTCACCAGTACCTACTATACAAAAGTAACTAAAAACTCTTTCACTATTTTGGCTTCTTTAAAAATGCTCTTTGCTCGCTATTTTAAAAACGTGGCGAGAGAACTAGTGCATGGAAACCCAATCCACCGTAACGTGCTTGATGAGCTATTTTGCTTCGGAATGCGTTAGATATAACTTGGCCACGAGAACGTTACATGCACTGCCAGAGGTGCTTGTTTCTGGGTAGAGGAGGTTGTAGACAAAAAAATTGTTTTTGAGTTCACAATTTTTTTCCTTCATAGTTTTGATGTGAAAGGTAAGATTAGAACGCAGGGTAGATGTTTGCTCCGCAAACAATTGTTTGGAGACTCGTGCGAAATGAATGCTAGCTACTTTAGAATTTCAAGTAGAACTGTTGTCGGTGTAGGGGTATCGAGGCTCCTCGGCCCAGAACTCCGTATAGAAGACGCAGAGCCAGACCAGGAACCTTGTTTATTCCTCTAAGCCTTGGCCGCAGCTGCCCTCTGCCGGCGGCTGCCGTGTTCCGCGAGCGCACCCGCCATCGTCGTCCTCCTTTCTTTAATCGGCCGGCTCGAGGCCGCCCCTCCCATATAAGGTGATTGCATTTTGAAGAAAAAAGTGACGTGCGCTGGTCCGAGTCTCGGCTGAGAAGTGGCCTGTGTTAAGAACAAATGTTCGGCCATTTATAATACGGTGCACTCGACTATGAGAGAGTGGTAAACTTTCCCAGGTGGCTGTGTTTAGCAAAAATGCTTAATGATTTCGAACACTTCGTACTCAACTATCGAAAGCAGTGAGCCGTCCCTCAAATTAACTTTGTTCAGAAAAAGCTTTACCATTAAGATTACTTGGCACTCTATGATGGGAGAGCAGAAAGCCGTCCTAACGCAAAGACATTTTGCAGAAATAATTGTGTGTTTAGAAAAACTTGTTAACAATTTAGAGTACTAGGTACTCTACTATGGAAGTGCATAAAGCCGTCCCAAGGATAGTGTGTTCAGAAAAACTGGGTAACAACTTAGAGTGGTGCTCTAATATAGGGGAACATAAAATCATTCCGCGGGTCTCGCACTCGATGAGGCCCTGTTGACTGCGTTTAGCAAAATAGTTTGCGATTTAGAGTACTAGGTACTTCACTATGCGAGAGCATAAAGCTGTGCCGTGTACTCCCACAAAATTGAGAAAGGGCAGTTTATTGCACGCTTGATTTGTACATACAGAAACTAAACTTCAAAAACAAGTAAAGACAGTCTATACCTCCCAAAAATGAGCACGAAAATTTAATTGACCACAAGATATTCAAATTTTACATGTCAATGAAAAATTAAAATGAATGAGGTTAATAACACTTTACAGAATACAACGTATGCATGCGTACTAGAGTGGGCGCATGGCTAGTACAGAGCAACTGGAACCTTCAGCTGTACCTGTCTTACTCTGAAGAAACGTGTGAGCATCTTCGAAGGAAAGCCTCTTCGCCATGAGTTCGCAGCTGCTGAATTAGTTTTTTCCACACAATGAACCTTATTTTCAGGAGTGTAGGATAGGCGGCTCTCACGAACTAAGCAGACCAAAACTGTTTGACAAAAGTTTGACGGATCTATAGAGTCAATGCTGATGATTGAACGAAGCATTCTATTTTGTTCTTGCTAACCACCTTTTATTTTGTTCTTTTTCCGCTTCAACTTTTTCTCTTAATTCCATTGATGGATAAATGAAAGTCGGTACTTTTAAGGTGATGTTACCTTTTGTTTTGTTGAACAATATGTCATGTAGGCATCATTAGGCACAGATGTTTCGCACCTGTGCTATGACTATGGGCTATGGTGACGTGAGCGTCGACAGCACCGACATTTCTTTGTGTCAGCAGTAAGCCTTTATGTGGATTCAACTACAATATTGATGCTCAAAAGCACGTTTATTTACATGGCAGCGGTAACTCAAAGAAAGTAAAAAAATCAATAATTTACACTTCCTCGCGTTTTTTCTGTCGCTACTCTTTTTTTGGCATCGTTCGAAGCTTGTTCAAGGAGTCCCGCGGTGCGTTCTAATCCGTATACGCTAAACAAAATGCGGCTTTTTTATTGCTATGCATCTCAAGTGCTAACAATGCTTTGGTTTGGTTTTGCAAAACGTTGCTATCTCTTTGGGTTGTCTTCTCCCAGGAGTTCCCCATTCGAATTAGTTGTGGTTATCGACACGTTCGAATTATCAGAAGCTTCGGGACGCAGGGTGACCAGATCATTAGTTTGAATTAAGGGTGAGTATTATTCATTTCTGTTGAAAATAATAAGATTCCACTGTATTGTATTTTAGAATAGCAGCCTCTCTACCCACTATACTGATGCAGGTCATGACTAGGATTTGTAGACATCAGCACGTAGCGCCATCTCTCGTTCATCACAGCAGCGGCCTGTCATAACTAAATGGGAAAGAGTCGAAAAAAGTCATAGCTTTCAATCAAAGGTAATTATTAAAAATGACTCCCGGTTCCATACAGCATATACTTATATCGGAAGTCTGGCAAAGTTAGTGTCTCGCACTACAAACCACGTGGCTTCTCAGAGTCACAATAGGGTCACATGTGTTTCTATTAGTGATTGTTGTGTATAGGGGGCGCTGTCAATGACATCATTGGTATATAAGGGATCGCCATCAAAATAAAGGACTAGTTTTTTGGCAATATGTATTGTCTTGCTTTATCATTCAGCACTCATTTTCTTCCCAATTATGCTGAGGTGACGGAGCCGTTGCGACGGCTTCCTCGTAAAAGACAGTAGTTCGCCTGGGACCAGAGCACCAAGGAGAGTTTTTGCAGGATCAAGAAAATGAATGTCGTCATGTGGAGTGGTGTCCATGTTCAACGAGCCTTTTCCTGTACAAGTGACTGCTGATGCCTTGGCGTGAGGACTGGAAGCTGGGCTACAGCAGGTGTTCGACAGAGAAGTACACACAGTGGCATTCTCTTCGAGCACACAAACACCACCAGAATGCAAGTACTCTACCGGTGAACGAGAGTAGCTGGCATGTTTGGGGGCCTCCTTACATTGGCATATGTTTATCGGAGGGTTCGCAAGTTTGTCTTACGAACTGACCATCAAGCATTAGCGACGCTACTATACACAAATGGGGTTGGACGACGCCCACTTCGTATTGAATGCTGGTGTGCTAGACTTTTGAGATACAACTTCAACGTGCAGTAGACAAATTGGAACACTAATGTTGTTGCGGATGCACTTTTCAGGTCACCTTTCATCCCTGCAGAGGACGTCCCCGTGGAAGAAGTAGCGGCTGTGGTTTCCAGCATGATCAAAAAGGGTGAGTTGAAAGCAGCACCAGCTGAGGGTTCAGTGTTAAGGGAAGAGGAGCAGCATGTTAGGTTCAGATAGCCGGAAAAGGGCTGTTTGGCTGGAAAGCTAAGGTTGCTTTTTCGTGTGCAAGAAGAACATCAGTTGTAGACGCGTACTGCTGTTTTGCGCTAAACGGGTCGTTCTGCCTGCAGCACTAACTTCCAGGCTAAATATGATGGCACATGAATTGCATACAGACATTGTAAGAACCAAACAACGGGTAAAAAAACAGTACTGGTGGCCCGGAATGGACAGTGATGTCGAGTGTCTGGTTAAGAATTGTGCAATCTGCAAAGCATGAGATGAATCTTCAAAAACTCTAAGGCTCTCGTTGGGGCCTGTAAAGTGGTTCTATCGTTGGCCCGACAGATCGAGCCCCTCTAGAGTACAGGTACACAATCACTATAATTGTTTACCACAGCAAGTGGCCCAAGGTGGCATTTGTGTCCACGATAACTGCACAGGTAGTAGTGAAATCATCCTTGGATATTTATTCTAGAGAAGGGTATTCGAAAAGCATTGTGACTGGCAATGAGCGTCAGTTCATGTCGACATGTTCGGAGCAGTTTTTCCGGAATCAGGGAATTCACCACTGTGGTACAACATTGTACTACCCACTATGCATTGAGCAGATTGAGCATTTCAACCGCGTTCACAAGGAGCATATGCAGGTTGCAGCATTGGAGCAAATGTCATTGAAGGAGGCAATCTGCGACTACATCGGTGCGTAAAGGCCCGCCCCTCCTCCCCCCACATGCAACTACAGGAATGTCACCAGCTTACCTGATGCATGAAAAAATACCCAGAACAAGACTGGATGTTGCTGACCTGCCAGAGAAGAAAGTTTTCGAGGAGCCACGTGTCACCATGGAAAGGTTGAAACAGTGAATCAAGGTCAAGGAGCAGCAAGATTGAACAAAGAAGTACGTCGTTGAAAACGAAGTGCAAAAGCATCTACCATTGAGTCAGAAGATTGGGTCAAAATAAGACAAGGCAGATCAAAGACGAAACACAAGTTTTCTTGCCAATCCAGGTGGAGCGACCAGTGGGCACGAATTCATTTTTTGCTGGCAAATGCGGCGGAATAGAAAGTACCAATGTTAACAGTAATTGGCAAAGTAGGGACAGCTAGGGCAGGCTCAAGCACTAGCTAACGTGGTCACGGCGCGACGCAGTGCAGCCTCGGGGTTTTCCTGCAACCTGGATCTTCACATAGGGAAGTTAGCTGAGCAGAAAAAAAAACACTAGCGCCATGATTGAATCTGAAATGTGGCCATCAGAAGACACCCAGGGAAGTGCTACTCTTTCTGAAAGGCCACAGTTATAGAATTCCTGATCATCGAGACATCTCTAGGTCCCAATTGGCCACAACCGCAGCACCATCATGCACCAGGTCGGAAGGAACATGGCGAATACCAAGGCGATATCAAGACTATGAGCTTGCCGGACTAAAATAACGGCATTTGTGTCACGTGCTGAGAAGTGAGTGCATGAAAAGTCGACTGACTTTTTGTTGTAATCTTTAGTATGAGGGGGAAATGTGTTTGTGTATAGCGAGTGCTGTCAATGACATCATTGGTATATCAGAGATTTCCACCAAAATAAAAGGCAGTGGTTTTCCTGCAATGTAGGTCTTGCTTTATCATTCAGCGCTTCGCAATACCACAGTGGCGTTCAATTGTTCTGGGAAGTCACACGCCTTGTAGCACGATACTGAAGTTTTACCGAAATTTACCAGTGGGTCTCTGCTACATATATCTCGGAGTTGTTTTTTATGAAAAGCTTTTTCGAGAGATATAATTTTTCTCATTTATTTTTTATTCAGCTATAGCAGCTTGCTATTCCTGTCACCAAGAGATGGCACCGCGCCCAGATGTCCCCAATTCCTGGGAATGACTGCTGCGGCCTCCTCTGTGTAGACCAGACAAGCAGCTGGTTTCGGCTCAGCCAACACCTCCTTTATTTCAATGCCAGTGCAAATGCGTGCTTTTTAACGGTAACCGTCGGTCGGCCTCAAATAGGTGACCAGCTTAATAGACAATCGCAGGGAACTGTGGGATACGACGGCTTCTGGTTCGACGCACCACGCGGGGTATAGCAGCGGCACGCATGCCCTTTTGTACAGCTCCGTTGAAAAAAGCACCTCTCCGCGCAATGTCAGTGCTTTAGAAATTGTTTTTTTTTCTGCTAATCGCCCTGTGACAATGACCAGCTAAGAAAGCCATGAACAGTAAGGAAACTTTTCATGGCACCAAAATGCTCTGCAATTCTTTCATGCTGCTCGGAGGTACTGTCAGTTTGGCTAGCAAATCAGTCGATACAAAAGACAGATTTCCTTGTATGATTCGTTACTGCAGATAACAAATCACCACTTTAATGTTCTCAGGGGATGGGGATGACTGTAGCAGTGTGCTACGAGTGCATTCAGGGATCGCTGCTTTGGCCGATCCATGAATGACGATCGGCATGAAGCGCAGCATTTATCAAGCGCGTTGAGATATCTTTCTTTTTTTATAGCCTCCAGCTTGCTATAAGATGCATTTCTTAGTCGAATCCAGATGCTTATTTGAACGCTGATCTTGGTCAAGCTGCGTGGCATGGCGGTAAATAAACAATACAGTCAGACATAAACGGTGACGATAATCGAACCCCTGATCTTGTTTAGCGCACTTATTTTTTTGTTTGCGGTCCTGGCGCACAGTTTGACCCAAATAAACGCAAATGGACTCGTCCAGTGCTTCGAGTAAACCCACTCTTTAGTGAAGCTTTTGCGTGTTTTTTTTGTGTGTGTTTTGTCATACATATGGGTGCAACTGCTAGCGCTCATCTCGTATGGCAGGTATAGATTTCACCCATGCGTTCCCATAATATCTCTGCTAGGCGCTCCTGTACGACAATTTCTTTCTCGATATACCATTCGCATCGATTCATGCGTAAGCTTTTTATTATTGTGGAATACACACATACCTGTGATAAAATGGTCTCAGCACACACTGGAGTGGACGTCTGGTATCCAAAGGCTAGCTGTCGTTGTGGCTCTCTTCACAGCTGCGGCCCACCTTATTTTTCTTTCTTTCGTTCCATGTGAACCGATACATGCGTTAGCCTTTCACGCTAGAGTTGGGGCAGCCAATGGCTGAAGAACCGACCATGGTTTAGCCGGGCGAAGCGGCGACCGTGCGCGCTAATCCCGAATAATCTAAGGCGCCTCGTCTATTCCCCTCGAACCGGAAACCTGTGGCATACGGGGCAGCCCACAATTCCTCGCTCTTTTACTCGTCACCTATTCAGGAAGTGGCCGTGACGCGGCGCTATATGAGGGGTCGTGCTGCTCGCGTCACACGTGCGTCCGAGCGCTTTTTCGCGAAGATGCGATAGAAGTGTTTCCCTCACCACGTCTGTAAGAGTCTCTCCTTCATGCTGCTTCTATCTGGCCCGAGACAATACCGCTGCCGCGTCACAGAGCAGCGCATGCAGAAACGTTGCAGGGACGCTTCTCCATTGGTTGCCTGCATAGCGTCACCAACGACGACACGCTTTCTCGAAACACCGTATGTTTCACAGAGCCAGCGTGACTTCCAATATTGTGAACACAAGGAGTGCAAGACGCCGCCCCACGGATCGGTACGCAACTGAACAAAAAATTACTTTTATGATTTCCGCATGAGGCACTGCATGAGGGGCTACTCTCCACCATGACCGCAAAGCATACACGAAGGCAAGGCGATGGGAGAGAGCGGAAAAGGGCCAGAGAAGAGAGTGGTGAACAGCTTGATCGGGCGCATCTGGCTGGCATTGATAAAATAGAGGAGGCGCTCAGCGGGGCGATACTTTGAGGCAGTATCAAGCTCTGACGTGGTAAGCCTGACAACTAGGCCGCGAATGCTGTAGACACACAACGTCAGAGCGTGAAACTGTCTCAAAAGGCTCATTGAGTTAGCGCACTCCGAACTCTGAAGAAGCACACCCGAGTGCGCTCGGGTGCAACACCTGCAGCGGAGTGCTTCAGGGCTTAAACCGCGATTTCAGCCGACTGCCTTTGGGGGCCTGATAGCGCGGCGGCGGCAGTAGGAACTAGTGGGGAAAAAAGCCGGAAGCACGTTATTGTGGTTTTTCCGGTAGTCACACAAGGCGCACGCTCTTGTGCACTGTCTCAAATTTGGACCACATAGAGTGCACTCCATTATTACGCACCGGAAGTCGCTTTTAAACCTATGAGTTTATAGGAGCGCACTCCGCTGGCTAGAGCACGCTCGAACTGCTAAACTTAACGTGCCCTAAGTGTCACCCCGCAGAGCGACAACCGACTGCTCACACGCTCTACACGGACGACACCCGCACTGCACGTGTTGCAGCACTATCTATGCAAGTGCAAGCAACAGCGCTTTGTTGCAGTGCCAACTTGCCCAACTTTGTACGTTAATAAATTTCGTGAACGCCAAGGTCCCTTCGTGAATCCTTTGCTTCTGCGTATACACAATATCGATAAGAATGAAAGTTAAAATCAAGTGTTTCTTAAAATATATTGTTTGGGGGGGGGGGGGGGGACATCAACACCCCGAATAAGTGAGCAAAAGGGCTCGGGAGGGGCGAAGCCTGTAGGGAAGGGTATTTCAGCAACACTAGCATAAAACTAAGCACGCATCTAAAGCGACCTCTTTCATGAGGCACTATAGTCGTTTGAAATCTAGCAATAAATGTAATCTCACCCTCTAACTCACCCACTTCGAGAAATTTGCATATATTGTGTTTAGAATAAATGTTTAACGATTTCGAGTACTTCGTACTCACCTATGGGAGCGCAGTACGCCGTCCCTGCTTATGAACAAGACTCACGAGTGCCACGTTCCACCACAAAAACTCACCACAGACTCTACTGACGATGTAAGCCGTGAGGAATCACGTTTTTAAATATTACTGTGATGCCAGGTACGTGATAGGTATTTTACATGCGTGATTTCTCTCTACAGACACATATTGGTGCCGCTGGTTTTTGGTGAAAAACTTTGACTTCCCACACTATTGCCACTAATTTATCGACATGACGCTCTATAAAACATATTGTTTCAAGAAGGAAGACAAACTTTTTTATCAATATTTCACATAGTGTTTCTGTTAGAAACAAAAAAGTACCTACAGTTGCAACGGAATCCACTTGCCACGACTGTAACACAGATGAATGGCACGTGAGCCGCTGGTCGGGGGGACAGCACTAATACATGGTTTAACTGTCACAACTGTTGTACCTCAAGAACCATTCGGTCACCTCAATTACCTGCTTCTGACGTTGAAACTGAAAACACATTTTCAAGTTCCTTTTGAATGTAAGAAATGTCTTCCTTTAGTTTTTCGAATAAAAGCAACGTACACAAAGTTTAACAGAATCGCTCATAATTTTTATGTAGCTGAAGAGAACATTATTTCATTATATTTTGCCACATAAGGAAAGAAATGTGTCGAAAATGAACGGGCCATGTTCTAAAGCTCTTCTTGCCCACCGTTGTTATAGACGGTTTCACGGTCATGAACGTTGTACCTCAGAAAACTTACGGTCACCTCATTTATAACTGTTCCTAATGTCAAAACCGGAAGCACGTTTTCAAGTTTATTTTATTTGTAATAAATGTATTCCTTTAGTTTTTCCAATAAAAGGAACGTGCGGAAAGTTCAAGGGAATCTTTTATAATTGGTATGTAACTCAAAAGAACATTTATTTCAATACATTTTGCCAAATAAGAGAACAACAGTGTAGAAAATCAACAGGATATTTTCTAAGGCTCTTCTTGCCCACCGTTGTCATTTTGGTGCATCGTTGGCGAAACCGGATTTCGCCAAGAGGCTGTGTTTTTTTACAGTGAAAGGGTGTATTAAGGCACATTGGTGGAAGAAACCGGATGTCACCAATGGTCTATACCGCTTGCACTAAGTATACACAACTTTCTTTGCTTCGGTAAGAAAAGCAAATTTTTATGCTATTGTTGACAAGCTGAGCTACAATTTATTCTTTTCTTTTTCCTCAATGTTATGCTCTGCAACCTTGATGTGAAGCGAAACTGATCTTGTAGTGCTCAGTACGCTGCTCATGGAAATGCACTATGAAAAAGCGCTCAAAAATGAACAACCACCCTGCAAAGAACGGATAACGTGGTACCTAATTACAGGTACTGGCTCCAAAAAGAATAGAATTAAAAAGACTTGCTAACGCATCATCTGGCATTTCTATCTGAAAAACGTATTTTTTGTGGCAATGTACTTGTCGTATCCATTAAGACTCACACATGTGAAATACACTGCAGCGATTTATACTTCAGCGTAACAATCCATACACAAGCTGTTCTGCCATGCCCTTGTATGCACTATTGCACTCCATTCGCACAATTGACGCAACTTACGCGCAGGTATATCGCCTTCGCTACATTTTGGGAATGCTTGCAGGGCACAAGTTTTCTCTCACATGGGCTTAATTTTTTTTTCTTGACGAGAGTCCTGCGATAGGCCTCGGTACAGTTTTCCGTACTCTATCGCCCAAGCTTTTGTAAACTTTTTTTCTCTAATGAACCTGATGAGAATTTTATTGCGGCACAGCCACTTTTTTTAGAGGCCAAGATTTCTTTCACCATTGCAAACTCTTCTATAACAGAAAAAAATGAGCTAATGAAGGAAGTTTGCTTGTAATAACTTTTATTCCCTTCTGGGGTGCATGTAGCCCCTTCCCGCAAAATGCCATCGGACATGAGGAATAAAATTTTTTTATCACTCACTCACGCGCTTTTAAAAAAAATACAACTTTACAGGCACAAACATTGGGGGGGAAGCACAGTCTAATTGCAACAAGTTTTCCAAATGAGCCCATGATTTTCTTAATCTCTTTTTGCACGTATTCATTTGATGATGGCACGTAAATAAATGGTGGTTGAAAGTTCTGACTTAACACAAAAGCTAAAATGTTAGAGTGTCACTGTTCGTGTTTTATGTCATTGTTATTTATTCATGGTGATTTTGCAGGATCTGATAATGAACCAGGTAGCTTTTCTACTCCGCTGTTCCATATAATGAAGCTTCGTTTCGGCGTTTCCCCCCATTTACGCTCTAATAAAAATTTTCGTCAACGACCTATTTTTGATGTTCATTAAGGTGTTATAATCATTTGAAGAGGCGTCAACTAAAGAGACAGAATTTTATTGCAAATTTAACTTTTAGAAGCGTCCTCATCAAACTTGCTATGGCCGCGTCTTGTCCGTTATCGGCCGCGTGTAAACACTATTTCACACTGCTCCCGCTAAAGGCAGGAGCAACAAGCACGAGAGAAGGTCCCTAGATAAAGTTCGCAAGGTACCGACACTCATGGTTCTCGCTAGAGCTGCGCGCTGCTGCACCGCGACGACGCCACCGCTCAGTTTTGCTCACGCCGTTCGCACCCCGCCAGGATATTATGGCACGCCACCACCGCCTCCACGCAATAATTTCGGCGTGCTGCTGTTTGTCTTGTTTAAAGCCGAGAGGGAAAGCTGCGCTTGAAATAGATCACTTGACCTTCTTTTCTGCAGCTTTAAGATTATTCAGAGCGGCGTTTACGGTGTCTTGACTGATCTCTTGTATCAGTGTTTTCATGCCCTGGGTATATAGGGGCCTTAAAACAGCTCTGAAGACGCACCATTAGCGCGTTACTCTCTCTTGGCATCTCTTATTTTTAGGGCTCTTCGTGACGCTAGAACGGTGACTCACGTGACATGATTGGGGTACATACTCTCCAAAGATCCATATACGAAATATATTAGTCGTACACTCTTTTCTACCCTGCTCTGCCATGCATCCCCCCCCCCGCCTCCACCCCCGTTGTTCTTGTTGTTTCGCATGACTATCATGCGCGATGAACTTGTGATTTCACTGCATTTTCCGAGTTTCTGATTGCGGAAGTAGAAACAGCACACTGTAACCCGCAAGCTCGAAATTTCGATAGGCTCAACGCGTCGCCTTGACATTGCTCATGTGCTTTATGAAGACATAACATTTGAAGAGATATACTTGATAAGAATTGATGTGAAGGGACTGCAGTGAAGTGCGATCTAAAACAAAAATAAAGAAAGATGCTACGGATTATTTCATTAAATTCCCGCGGATAGAAGCTCGTGGGCGTGACAGAAAAACCCTGCTGAAGCATAGATGCAACAAGCTGTTCGTCTCCAACGGTCGGAAGGTGCGTGCGATAACACCACTTCGCGAGCAATGCCTGACATCGATCACTTTTCAATCGAAGAAGAAGCCCTGTCTCTGTTTTGCTGGACGAAGGAGTATGAAAAGATATCCAGCTGCAAGACTCGATCCCAAACTGTGAAGTTTGATTATTAGGGCGCGGTCAGGACTGCTAGCACGCCTGCAATTTTAGAAAACAGGCATCAGCGAACGGCTCTTGTACCCTTTTACGCGCTGTTATATCGCTACACACAGCACTGCTCTTTTCCAGAGAGCGGATATATTTCCATACACGAGCGTTTCGCGCTTTCGCGAGATCGAATGAAAAAGTGTAAGCTGCTGCCTTATTTTGTTATGGGGCTGCGTGCTCGTACCACACGTTGTAAAATGTGAAGTCTTCGAAACTTCTTCTGACCCATACAAATGTTAAAGTCGGCTCATATTTGACGTGTTTTCTTCAAACAGCTGCGCCCAAAGTTGTTTCGAAGTTTCTTAAAGTTGATAACAATTTCGTGCTGGACACTTTGGCTTGGTTTCTTAAGGAACTATAATGTTGTAGCTAATTTTAAAATGTACTTATGCGCTCCATCTGAAGTTTTATGACAATGTGCGTAAATGCCTATTGAGGTTTATGTGCCTTGAAATATATAAAAGGAACCCAAGACGCCCATGGTACCATAAAAATATCATTCATCTCAGTTGTCACATAAAGTGCTTACCTAAATATTGTCATTCCAAGTGTAATGGTTCAACATCACCATCAAAATGCCTGACTAGACCCATTGCAGGGCAAAGGCCTGTCTCATGATGCGCCAATGATGCCGGCCTTTAGCTTCCTGCTGTCAACGTTATACGTAACTTAAAAGTCTCACCGGCAAACCTAACTTTCTGTCTTCCCTGCTTGCGTTAATAATAATATTTATTATTATTATTTGATTTGCATACACAGACACACAAGGACACAGAAGAAAGAGGGAGAGAGCAAGCGGGCAGCTGCCACCTGAAGGGGCACAATGCCCACTCACTTTTTCGAGAGGAGGGAAGAAACAGAAGAAACAAATTTTAAAGGGGAGAAAGAGGAAAGAAGATGAAGGGGAAAAATGACAACGACTTCGACGAGTATGAGTAAAACAATACATAAATGAAATTATTAAAAAGAAAAAGAAGAACCGTCTATAAACGGGTGGCCAGCTCATTTTGGTTCATAAATGTAAGGAGAGCTTGGTGGGCCTGGTCGCGTCGGGAAGCACTACCACTCGGAAAGAGGCAGTCCTCTAGAGTCACGCACTTAAGTCTTGTAGGAATTTATATTCTTTGATCAGGAAAGACCACTGCGTAGCAAATGTGGGACAGTGCACTACGAGCTGCTCAAGTGCTTCACAGGAGCCACAAGCTGCGCACAATGGGCTGTCAATGCGCCCTTGACGGTGTAATCGTTCACACACCAGCACAGAGCCCACTCTTAGTTTGTACAGCAGCACTCGGGAACTACGAGGCAAGCCACGGCCACGAACACGGGGAGGGAACAATCTATTCGTCACATGCTGGTCTGGGTGCTGCTTTCGAAGGTGTCGGCGTACAAGCAGACAAGCGTTGTCCATCGTACATAGAATTCCCGGACAGTCACAGTCATCATGGTTGCATGAAGAAGCAAGGATATTCGCTTCTTTATTGCCCGCCATACCCACGTGCGAAGGTACCCACTGTGCAGCAAGGCATACCCCACGTGGCAGAATATTGTTAACGGATTTCATGATGCAGAATAGGGCTGTCGGTCTCCTTGCTGGTGAGTCTGCTAAGGGCACCACGAGAGTCTGTGAGGATGACAACCTGCGATGCTCGTAACCCTTCTTGTACGTACTTAAGGGTGACGTCTATCGCTGCTAGCTAGGCCGTCACCAACGATGAGGGGTGCGGTACTTTGAACAAACGCCTGATATCGGTTAAAAGGCAGAAGAAAGCTGCACAAACGCTCAGGCCATCGCTTCGTAATGAAGCGTCCGTAAATACTTTTGCATAATCTTCAAAGTTTTCAAATAAGGGTATATGGGCTATTTGGTGTAGTTACGAATCAGGTTGGTCACACTTTTTGCGTATTCCTGGATTTGACAAGTAGGTAGGGAAGGCTCATTGCCTGTGCTCTATCGATGTTGGACACTCAATAGTTTCGCCGGAATTGCCAGTAATGTCACTGAACAAAGCCGGCATTTTACCCTTCCTAGAAAGTGGGTACTGTAACAGCCCGTTAATGAGTGTCTTGCCATGTGAAGCTCGGTTCAAGCACTCACTATGATGTAGCGCTCTCTGGTCAGCTTGCAGCCTTAGCGGCAACTTGTGTGCTTCAGTCAGTAGTGGGATGGATTGTGCTTCACGAGGCAAGCCAAACAGTACTCGCAGGGGAACACAATGATCCCGCTCCATCTGAGACATTAAATCAAGCGGTAACTGAAGACTGGCAAGCCATACATCACGCAAAAGAGTACATCTGATTAGTAAACCTGTAGTGCCATCTTCTGGTCAATGCCGTCACCCCTAGCAATCAAGGCGGCTACATACTTGAACAGAGACAGCAATTTTCACCTCAGAGTTTTAACAGCAGGGCACCAAGAAAGGGGATCATCGATGATTACACCCAGGTTGCAACGTAGGTGTACCCTCTGTATCGGTGTATCTCCAAGGTAAACCCTGCTAAGGCTTCGACGAGCGCGTTACCTTGGATGATACGCGATCGCAGCTGACTTCGCAGGTGAGACCTGCAGGCCATCTTCCACCAAGAATTCTGAAGTTACATTCAGTGCTCGCCCAATATATCACGAAGACGTAGACCATGGTGTGACGGACCACTGACCCAGAGTGCGATGTCATCAGCATAAATCGCTATGCCTATAGGAAAGTCACATTCTTGTAGTAATCAGCTTGGAAGTCCCGCAAGTACGCTGTTAAAGAGAAGCGGTGACAAGACGCTGCCTTGCGGGACGCCACAATGAACAGCGCGAGGTTGACTCTGTACTTGTCCAATGCGCACTTTCATTCCACGCTTAGATAAAAAATCACGGAGAAAGTGTAACAGACGACATGAAATCATTCCAATAATTAGTGCACAAATTATCGCCTTATGTGGCACCGAGTCAAGCGCTTGATGTATGCCAAGAAATAGAACATACGCTGAATGTCTGTTTGTTCGAGCAGATTCAAGCGATGATACAAGATCTGCTATGCCGTCGAGTGCTGAATGGTGGCGACGAAATCCGCTCATGACATCAGGGAAGAAAGTGAACTCCTGTAATCTGGCGTCCAGACAAATCAGCACCATACGTTCGAAATTTAGAAGTTAGTGATATTGGCTGGTATGACTTCGGAAGTAGTGCAGGGCGACCAGCCTTGAAAATTGGCTTCACCACAGACGATTTCCATTCAGCAGGAATGAGACTCGTTTGCCACACTTTGTTGTATTCGTCCAGGATAATTTGATGAAAGACCTCATCAGTGTTTCGCAAGGCTTGGTATGAAACACCATCTTCTCCTGGGGCAATGCGACGGTAACAGAGGCTAAGCGCATGACGCAGCTCAGCCAGGGTAAATTCTGCCTCATCCATCTCACATGCAGGTCCATGTAAAATTGGTACGGAACGATGACTGGCGTTGTCTTTTGACATAGGACAGGTGAAAATATTGGCAAAATCTTCCGCCAGAATTTTCGGAGATCGTCCAGCCGTGATGAACATTGCTGTAGTTGGGTTCTTGCAGACCTCAGGTATTCGGAGAGCCTTCAATATGCTCCATACACTCCCAAAACAGCTCGCCATATGCATCGAGCTACAGAATGCGGCCCAGTTTCTTCGACAAAGTTGTTTTGTGAGCCGCCTAATGGGTGCATCTAAGTGGTCATAAAGTGTCCAATCAGACCTTCTTTCGAACGCTGGGCCCTCTTGTAAGCACGTCATCGACAAGCACGTAGTCTCAAGAGCTTTAAGTCATGGTTTGGCTTTCTATGCTTTGCAGTCATTGTACTGTAGTTTGCTGCAGTTTGAACAGGAACCAGTTTGAACAAGTTATCGTGTAATGGCACCCTCACAATCAGCTCACAGAATTTGTCCCCATTTGTCATTGTGTAGGCAGCACTCTGGCTGCAAGGAGAATTATCTGAAACCAGCCAAATGGGCAGATAATCTGAACCCCATGGGTCAGCTTCGCTTGACCAAGTAAGACGCCATCTCTCATTGATATAGCAAGATAAATGGTGGATTATTCTTTTACTTTGTCGACAAATGTGCATGAGCCGTCTATAGAGGTCTGCAGATCATGTTTAATAATGAGCTCATTGATTTCCTCTCCACGATTGTCTTGTGGGCGACAACACCAACGAAGATGATGGGCATTGAAATCTCCCCACAGCAGAAATGACAAGCCACACCGAGATAGCAGGCACTCCAGCAATGTGATGTCCGAAGATCGCGTTGGCTGAAAATATATGCTTGCCACAGTCGTAGTTGTGTTGCCGAGATTAATAGCAACTGCTACACATTCGAAGTCGGCATCGCAGCGGTCACTTGCGTCGATAACTGCGAAATGAACATCAGATTTCATGTGCGATGACGCTTTCGAAGCACTTCGTGGATGCGTGGTGTCTGCACACTGGAAAGATGCACACGTCATTATCATGCATCAGGCAATTCTGTGAATGCCCACGTAACCCGAAAGTCTGAGCACATCATTTCACACATTGGTTTCTTGGAGAGCTATAACATCCGGCGGATTCTTCTTTGCAAGAAGCCTAAGAAAGAGATACGAATGGCGCGGTCGTAGGGACCTGACGTTCCATTGCAGCACATGGAGACGGGGCTTGCGACAGGTGTTCATGTTATTTTTAGTGAATACTGTCAATACCTGCAACGAGAGCCTCTAAGAGCTGTTGTGTGGCGAATGCTTGCGGGTGTTTCACAACGCGCGATGAGAGGTCTGACGAAGCTAACAATCATCTTAAACATGGTTACAAGTTGGGCATCATCGTTGGCTGGAGCTGTTTATGGCGCCCTGCTTACAGTATTTTCTACTACAGACATGGCCTTGGCGGGTGCTGGTTCCGAAACATTATGAAGCGTGACCTTTAAAGAGGTTGTGTCCGACGGCTTTGATTGTGACGCCAGCCACGATGTAGCCGAAATGCTGAAATTGCACCTCCCTTCGTCGGTTCTATTCTCTCTGACTGTACTAGTCTTCGGAAGTACAGGTGCATCTTCAATTGTGCCATTGCCAGCTACTTGACGGGAGCTATGGCTAGGCGTCTTTTTTCGTGATGCCATCTTTTTAGCTTTCTCTTTCACGACATTTCATTTTTTTCTTTAGCTTGGGACATTCTTCGTCCGTGGCCAAGTGTTCGCCAATACAGTTAATGCAGTGAGATGTCGCACTGTTGCAACGTTTCACGTTGTTATTTGCGCCAAATTTAGCACAGACCCCAACACTTGTGCAGAAATCCTGTACATGTCCAAGCTTTAGACATATGCGGCATTTTAGAGGCTTTGGTATGAAAGGTCGGACGGGGTACCGCACTAGCTTTTCGCACACTAAAAGAATCTTCACACACTTCGAAGAGCCAAGCCTTCAAGCGCTGATGACTCTGCATGGTGGCGTGCAAACTATCATACTTTTCAAAACGTCCTCTGAAAGTTCCAGGTCTACATCCGATATAACCCTTGCCGTTACATTAGTACCTTGTGGAACAAAAGCCCGCACGTTGACGTTGCATAGCTGAGATAGACCTAGCAGAGTTTACACTATCTTTTCATCTGTTGTGTCTACGGCAATGATATTTTTCCTGGGATTCACTCAAACCTCTTGAATCAGACCAGGGACAAGGTTTAAGAAAAAGTCATGAAGCTTCTGTTTAGAGATAGCGTTCAGGCTTACCATGACGTCAACGGGCACATAAGCAACTGTCGTAGTCACGACTGTTGTACATTAAAGCCTCTTCACTTGAGGACGATGGCGCCGACTTCCTTCTTGACCGTCGATGCTTAGTAGGTAGAAATGCATCCGAGTCATCCGACGTAGCATCAGACTCGGAATCGGCAGCTTCTGATGTCACTGAAGAGTTGAGCCGCTTCCTTGCAATGCCAGGTCTACCAATGCCACTAGGCAGATCCACCACCATCTCCTCTATAGCAAAACGTGTAGGGAGGGTCCCCCCCCCCCCCCCCCCCAGCAGAGCAGAGGTCTTGAGGACCAGTACTCGGCGGGCTAGGTGCCAAATATGCACGACGACACAAAGAAAATGGACGAAACTTCACCAGCCAAGAAAACTGACAACCGAACGATAAAACTTCGTCATCGTCCCTCCCTTGTAGTTGCGTTCTTTGGGAATCCAGTCATTTCTCCTAATGACCAGCGATTATCCTGCCTACGTGCCCGGCCCATGTCCATTTCTTTTTCTTGATATCAACTATGATATTCTCAACACCAGTTTGTTTCCTCCCCCACTGTGGTCTCTTCTTTTTTCTTAAGGTTACACCTATCGTTTCTCTTTCTATTGTTCCGTGTGTTGCCCTCAGATTACTATTCATGATTTGAGAATGCTTGCCGAATGTGATCCACTTTATCGTTATTCTTCTAGTTATTACGTTCTCATGGTTCGGTTCTGCGGTTACTATCTGTCCTAAGTAGACTTATTGCTTTACAACTTTTATCGTCTCTCCACCTATCGCGAAGGGCTGGTTATAGCTATGTTTCTCCACTTATTGCATTGAAAAGTAAAATAGAAGCCAAAATGGAATAGGCTAAGAGCTACTACTTTAGTAATGCCTTCCCGACATTTACGAGAAAAATCCATCCAGGTTCTAAAGGGGTCGATTAGAACTGCATCGTCTATGCCCTCATCGCTTATTCTTGATGGTCGATCCTCTTCAAGGCTTGAAGCTGTAGTGAATTCTATTATTAATACTTCACATCTCTTTTTTTTTTTACAGCAACGGCAACGCTCTTTTCCTTTTCGCGAGTAGCAAACTACCTGCTCTTACTAACCTTGAATTAAGCTCCTCTGATGTACATAATTTTTCAATAAGTTTTCAGGTTTTAAAACAGTGTGGATGAAACAGTATTCTAAATATGTTTCTAAGTGCAATTCAAGGGCGACCACGTCGTAGCCATGTATTAGGGGGAAAAAATTATGAAAGTGAACACAATTTCTTTGCACATAGCTTTACTTAACCAAAACGAAGTGCTGTTTATACTGATTGGTATTGTGTGGTACTGCGCCAACAATATGTTGTTAACGGTGATTCTCTCTGGTTGTTCCTTGGTTGTGTACAGCCCATGTGCATTATCATCCTATGTGACTTCGTGTATTACCTCTTTCAAGTCATTATATGCGACGCTAAAGGCGATGTTACATTCAACGGTTTGCAGCGTGTTTGATCAGTGTCACATAAGCCTCCCTATTTGTTCGTGAATAATTTACAATCATAATTTCTGGTTCTCGACGTACAAAAACCATGATGCGATTATGAGACTCTCCTTAACAGAGCCATAAATACTTCGCCCTCTCACAAAAATTGAAGGATCCAAGGATCCAGGAGAGCTTCTAGCACACTTGATGCCTCGAAGTGGTGTGTGAGGAAATATTGGCCAGCTGCCATCTCGTGACACGATTACGTACTGCGCGCCATCGAGCTTGAATAGCTGTGGACCACACAAGTTATTCAACCTACATGGACGGTTTTTGTTTTCTTTTCAAACATAACACACGATGACCCACAAACGTAAAACACCAGCGAAACAACACGATGGCTTGGGGAATTTCTTAAGGATCGTTCTCAGGCGAATAAATTGAATGATAACATATCCAGTTCAACACTTGTTACGTCTGGTGTCGCTCAAGGTAGAGTAAGAGGTCCGTTTATTTCATACATAATAATGGCATAGCTCTAAATATTAGTTCAACAGTTCACTTTTTCGCAGACTATTGCGTAACATATAGAGAAATGGCTGGTCCTAATGATGTCAAAGCCCTACAATCTGGCCTTCATAAACTAACACAATAGTTTATATGCGGCATATGCAAATTATTCTAGAAAAGACCAAGCACTAAACGTTGAATTCTGTCTTTAACTCGCAATCTAATACTTATACACTAAATGGAGAAATAGTAGACTCAGCTACAACGGTTACATACCTTGGCGTCCTTATCAATTGGAATCTAACATGGACTGATCAGGTAAAATATATTACTTGTAAAGCGCAGAAGAAACTTGGCTTTCTCAAGTGATGCCTACATCTGGCCGACAGGGACACCAGGCTCCAAGCATGCAATTTTTGTGTGCCCTTCATTACAATATGCATCAATCATTTGGCATCCTCCCCAAGCCAGCCTCACTAGCCTACTAGAAGCCGTTCACAATAAAGCAGCACGATTCGTCATATCGTCATACTCACGATTTGAAAGCCTTTTATCTTCGAAAGCAAAGCTGAAAAGGCCGCCACTTGCTGTGCGCAGGCTAATTTCCAGATTATGTTTTTTCTGCACCCCGTAACATTCTAACATGTCATTTTCCCGGACACATATTTCACCGCAATCTCATATTTCTAGTCACAGCGATCACGCTTTTGAAGTCAACGCCATCTTCGCCCGTACAAAAAAAATACAAAAACTTGCCATTAACATTACCAATAAAAGAATGGAACGCATTACCTTTCAGGATTGCTAATACAACTGAACCTTCTTTGTTCACTTCAGAATTGCTCACGTATTTAGAACGATGTGACTTTTAATAACACTTATGCTTTATTTGTTGTTGTATTTCTTGTTTTATTGCTTGTGTTTCTCTACTGTAGAATTGTGATAACCTACAAATAATTACTCTCCAAAATTTGTATGTACGTTCCCTCCTCTATGTACTGCCCCTAGTGGGCCCTTGGAGAATTTTAATAAATAAATAACATAAAAACAGGTGTATCAAGTGTCACTGCTACTTATTGGCATGGGCTATTTTTTTCATCTTGGTAGGAATTGCAGCAAATTATACACGGAACAAACGACAGAAGCGCTTAACTTCGACGAAACATTTATTGCAAATGTCATAGTATATCAAGGTGGTGAAAGAGAAAAAAAAATATAAAAGGCAGAACAAAAAAAGCACATGCGCTGTGCCATACATTACTCATGCGTTACTATCAATCGCACCACCCAAAAAAACAAAGTTTTTTTCGCGTGAGCGAGATAGAAGGTGCACTATACGCGGGGACAACTTTCTGTGGCAATGAAGGGAAGGCTACGGAGCCAAAATGGGCATGTGCCACCACTGTAGAATATAGTTCCACAAATGCGTCCGTTTTTTCCGCGTGAAAATAGTAAAAAAAAACATTATTTTTTCTGGATGCTTTTTATAAATACACGCTGCACAGACCGAGGAGATATTATTTTTGTTGCTTTCTGAAGATTCATTTCGCGTTTTTTCTTAGTTATTGCGCGTCTGAAACCGTCGCACGTTCTACGTGCACCTCGCTGTCAAAATGGCGTCTTAGTCTTTAAATGAGCGCTCGTCGCCCTCCAGCTAATGCGACGACTCGCCGAAGAAGCTTGTGTCGAATTTCACTCACAAATGGCTGTGTAAGCAGACGTATTAAATTGTGTGCATTGGAAGTACTTGAACACGGCCTTCATTCAATACAGGAGCCGAACCGGACTACTTCGCGGAGGAGTACAAGATCAGTAGCTCCGCCCACATAGCTTTCCCTTCATTGCCACACAACCTTGTCCCCGAGTGTAACACACTCATAATCATCACGTGTCATTCCTCCTGCTTCTACGATCAAAAGGGTTAATAAATCCCTGTCCCTATATAAAACGCAAGTGTTATCGAAATGCAGCACACAACCGCACTCCTTGCAGTGGATCGCCATGTGACCATCGGTAGCCGTTTGCACTTTATTATGGCGCTATTTTAACCTCTCATTTATGTATCTTTCAGTAGTTCCCACCAAAGCAAGACCAAATGACGAGGGCTCTCTGTAAGCAACCGACAGTGCACACTCAGCATATTTATTGCGACGTTTAATTTGGCAACCTTTCTTTTTTTTTCGAAACAGGACAAGTTTTGCGACATATTTTTGACAATTTCTCCGGAGAAAATGACCACTCGGACACCAACCTTATTTCCAATCATTTTAAGATTGTGTCCCACAGCATGGATATAGGAGACAACAGTCTTTTGTTGTTGTTGTTGTTGTTGTTCAGCCTTCTACTTTTTTTCTCTTCACCTCCCCCCCCCCTTTTTATATATGTTTGCAGTAAACGTTTAGTTTAAGATGAGCGCTTGTGTCGTGTGTTCCGTGTAATAAATGCTGCGCTTCCTACCAAGATGAGTTCATTCCGAATGTCCCAATATGATTGTTTATCGTGTTACATTTCTAGTTCGGCGGACTCTTCAACATGCCCCGCTGCGGTGGTCTAGTGGCTAAGGTACTCGGCTGCTGACCCGCAGGTCGCGGGTTCAAATCCCGGCTGCAGCGGATGCGTTTCCGATGGAGGCGGAAATGTCGTAGGCCCGAGGGCCCAGATTTGGGTGCACGGTAAAGAACCATAGGTGGTAGAAATTTCCGGAGCCCTCTACTACGACGTCTCTCATAATCATATGGCGGTTTTGGGACGTTAAACCCCACAAATCAATAAATCTCTTCAGCGTTAACGTTTCTTTACTCAACCCTTCGAGTAACCCTCACAGCCCTAGTCATATATTGTGCCAGGTCATTCTCGTTTTGCCTAAGGATGAAGCTAACACACCCGGAAATTCTGGCTTTTTTTTTTGGGGGGGGGGGGGGGGTGGCTTTCAACTGTTTGTAAGCCATGGAAACCAGATTGCCAGGATCCTGCACTCTGATTGACACAGGCAGACACGCCTCTGCTGGGATATGCTGCGCAATCAGTTCTACATGGAACACGGCTCAATATACAAGAAGAAAAAAAGTGGCGTGGATCGTGTGGCTTAGCGGATAGCGAAAGTGAATGCCTTTGGTCAACAATCCTGTCGCAGATCAGCTCCAAGCGGGAACCGAAGAAACCTGCTGAAGGCAGACGTATTCACACCACATATGACGTCGTTCTTCATGAATATGTAAAAGAGGTGCTAAGACAATGTTCCAAGTATGCCGCTGAACCAAGAGTTGAAGCGCCTGAGCTCCTGTCTCTTGTGGGACAAATTTCCGGTTGCGCTCCAGAAAGTGAAAGGTAACGGTGTATTCCCGAGGGTGTTGATGTGCTCGAAAACTCAAGCGCAAGCGTCGAGTGGGGCTCAAAAGGAAGGCGGTCAAATACACAAAAGCATAAGGACTTCGTGTCGTTCCTTCTGACAATGAAGGTGGGTTTCGTGTTTTCCTGAACGGTTTTTTGTTTTGTTTTGTTTTGTTTTTCGAAAAGCGCAAGTAGCGATAGAGACGATATTTGATATGAAGCCAAACGTTTAACTCAAATCAGTTATAACGGCTGCAAAAATTTTGTGCAACAGGCTTCTCTTGCATGACTTGGCTAATTAGAAAAAGAAAACAGATAAGCTGGCCTTAGTTATGTTTTCTTTAGTTGGAAGACGCACAAGGTTGGCATGCCGTTCCGGGTAATTATTTCGAAAAAGAGTTCCTTGCAAAAAAAGTGTGGTGCTTTTTCTACAGTAAAAGCTGAATTTCCTTCAATATAATGACCCGTTTGACACTAAGAATTCTGAGCAGTATGTGAGGGTTTCTTTTTTGTAACGAATTCAATGTAGTGGTTAAGGCTTTGTCCATTGATGTGAAAGATTTGTACTATGCTTTACCTCATAATAGGCTCTAGAATTTGTCGAAAAGTGTATACTTGAACATAGTGCAGTGACCTTTCAGAACGCTTGTAGTAAATGTCAGCGCGGTTTTTTTATTTGTTCGTTTTATACTTAACGTCAACATTCGTTATTTGTAATAGAAACACCTATATCTCAAAACAAGGTATTTGTATTGGGTCGGCTGTTGCACCCGTACTTAGTGATATTTTTATGGCCCACTTCGATTGAATAATTGATTAGAAGTTGTCGGGAACTAAGCTTTTAAAAATCTTCAGGTATGTGGACCATTATTTGATATTTTTTAAATTTGGTGCTAAGGACATTGAAAGCTGTGCTGTTTTGACACATGAAGTATTTATTAGAGACGGTTTGTCAGCCTCTAAAACTTACACATGAAATGCCATGTGGGAACACGTTCAGGTTCCTTGATTTATGTTGCAATTTCAGGATTACCGCGTTTGCCGGCTTTATGAGCTCAGAAGCAAAAAGAACTTGTTGCCTTTCTCTTCTGCACATACCAAAGTAGTCAAGAGGTCTGTCGCACGAATGTGCATTTTTAATTTCATAAAGAAGTCCTGTTTTCACCTAATGAAGAAGAGCTTTGAGCAACAGTCTCTTTTACTGCTGGCAGCAGGTTACCCGCAACGACTGGTAATAGCCGTCACGAAATCACTATATAGAGACCTATAGAGAAACAAAACAGGCAACGTATTGACACTTCCCTGCAGCAGCGTAAGACGACTCTTGTCCCCTATATCCATGGTGTCGCACACAATTTTAAAAAAGATTGAAAATAAGGTGGGTGTCCGAGTGGTCATGTCTGCTACAAAGAAACTGTCGAAAAATATGTCGCAGAACTTGTCCTGTTTTGAAAGAAATGAAAGGTTGCCAAATTAGGCGTCGTAAGAAATATGCTGTGTGCCCTGTCGGTTGTTTACAGAGGCCCTTGTCAAGTGGTCTTACTGGTGTGGGAACTTCCGAAAGATGCGTAAATGAGAGGTTAAAATAGTATTATAAAGTACAAAAGGGTGCCGAGGTTTACTTGGCAATTCATTGTAAGGAGTGCGGTGGTGCACCGTATTTTGATAACGCTTGCGTTTTTTGTAGGGACAGAGATTTATTAACGCATTTGATGTTAGAAGCAGCAGAAATGGCACGTGATGATTTTGAGTGCGTCAGTGCACCTTATATCTCACTCACGTGGAAAGAACTGTGTTTTGGTTGTTGTGATTCATAATAATGGATGAGTAATGAACGGCTCTTCGCGTGTGCTTTTTGTTGTTCTGCTTTTAACTTTTTTTCTCTTTCAGCCCCTTTATATAGTCAGATGTTTGCATTAAACGTTTAGTTAAAATTAAGCGCTTGTGTCCTGTGTTCCGTGTAAAAGTTGCTGCGCTTCCTACGAATATCAATTCATACCAACTGACCCGATATATTTGTCTATTATTTCCAATTTGATTGCTGGGACAAAAAAATAACAAAATTTTTTTTTGCACTCCGCTCCATTCAGATGCAGCTACCGCAGCCCCACTATATGTACCGCGACTATTCAGCGTGCTATATACTACGGAATGATTTCCAAGAAACCACTGAGGCTTTAATGGGCGTAGCACATAGACATTGTAGAAAATTATTATTGCAGTACCTAACAGTGGAAACCTCGAAAAATTCTTCCAACTCAGAAAGCAAATAGCGTGAAATAATTGCAAACTTATAGCGGTAAGCCATACTCGAGAATGTTATGACACGATGCCTGATTAAGGTTCCCAGCGTTCCTCAAGCTGTCTCGAATCACGCGGCTCTCTGGTTCTACCGTTGTTGTCGGAGGGCGAAGGTTATTACCACAAATATTCTCTGCAGGTCCGTTCTAGTTGATAATAACAATGGCCTTTTGTGGTGTGTGTGCGCGTGTGTGTATGTGTGTGCGTGTGTGTGTGTGTGTGTGTGTGTGTGTGTGTGTGTGTGTGTGTGTGTGTGTGTGTGTGTGTGTGTGTGTGTGTGTGTGTGTGTGTGTTTCATTTTTAGCCTTACAGCAATGCTCGTATGCGAGATAACTTTTGGTAGTGACACAATTCAAATTGTGTTACTTTCTACGCTTTACATTCGCACTTGCGTGCTGCAGAGCGCTCAACACTCTCGTAAACTGTAGGAGTTGACTAAGCAAAACAAAAAAATAGAAGAAGAAGAAGAAGAAGAAGAAGAAGAAGAAGAAGAAGAAGAAGAAGAAGAAGAAGAAGAAGAAGAAGAAGAAGAATAGGAAGAAAAGAGGAGGAGGAGGTGGAGGGGTAGGAGGAGGGAGGGAGGGGGAGGGGGAGGAGGAAAGGCAGGAAGACCAACCAGTCGAGCGTCCAGTTTCCTATCCTACACCGCGGAAGGGGATTGAGGGACGCAAAGAGAGAGAGAGAGAGAAAGAAGAAAACAAAAAAAACAGGTGAGCTTAAACTACAGTGCTGCATTCTATAGTAGTGGAGTCGGGACTTCAGCCGTGTCACGTTCCACCATACGTCGTCGGTTCATGATGCCTACTGAAGGCTTGCAAGCACCGGACGTAGAACGTCCAGTACCTGTTGTACAGCCTCAGTGTGGTGATTTCAGCCTGCCGATGAACACTTGAAGGGCGTCGAGTAGTGATTGAAGAACAATTAGGATAGGTTTGTCTTCTGGCAATGATGAGGCGTGCTTTGAATCAGCATGAAGCTGTGACTTCGGCAACGAAGACCAAACTGTGTCAGTTGTGTCCACGGGGGTCTTGTTGGCATCGTCCATCGCTGATCCATGTGACTGTAGCTTTGGCAATGTAGGCCAAGTGGGGTCCACAGACACCACGCTTTTCACGGTGTTCTGCTTCATACCAGCCAAGTATAATCGGGGTGGAGAACGAGATTGTGAAGAAGGGCGTCGAGTGGCTGCTGCTAATGCAGATACATTGAATTTTTCTGACAAACATTGGCTTCAACGGCGCCACTTTCTGGCGGTTACGGTAGCCTCGCGATGCGATGTATGAAATCTCATCAATTGCCTGAATACAGCTACCTTTTTTTTATTTTTAGGCAATCTTTTGAGGAAGCTTCATGAGGTTCATTGCAATTTGAACACCTGAGAACAGTGGCTTTACAAGTGGCTGCAGAATGAATTTCAGCACAGGGAGAACATAGTCGCTTGCCTTCTCATACGCTTCTCACGTGACTGAGCTTTATGCAGTTGAGACATTGCTGTGGCTTCAGCACAAACGGTATTATAGTGTCTAAAGTGGCCAACCTTTGAGTGCGAAGGTAGAGAGTTGCCTCTAAAATCTATTCTCACGCAGCATGAGGTACCCAAACGAACAACTTTGACAAGGACACTTGCTTCATTAGCTGGCTTGGTAGGGCCACTTGGGTCCGAGTTTGGAATGGCACCATAAATGTCGTAGATCACACCGGTGACGATGTTCGAGCTTATTAGTATGTATGAGTGGACGTTGACACCACCCACCTCTGTGACGTTGGTTAGAATGTTCAGTGCAGCAGCATGCGAAACATCTATCGCCATGACATTCTTACGCGGATTCACTCTGATGTCGATGGTTTCATCTGGCACCAGTCGCTTGAGCTGCGCCGAAACAGATTGCTTGTTGAGACGCTTCATGTTGCCGTGGGGCTCAGTAGGAGCAAAAACGATGGTATTGGCATCTGACCTTTGCGGAGCCGTTCATTCGGTGTGTTAAAGGATGGAGAGGCCGTGGTGTTACGTCTATTCGTCTTTCGGCGTGGTACGAGTTCAAAGTCGTCGTCAGAATGCCTCTCACTTGTGAGTGAGTGAATGAGTGAGTGAGTGAGTGAGTGAGTGAGTGAGTGAGTGAGTGAGTGAGTGAGTGAGATCAGTGTCCTTGCTGTCACAGTAAGGTCCCATTCACTTCCTGGTCATGGCCGTCGTAGATGCTGGAGGACCTGGTAGATTTCCGAACTGGTTCTTGTACATCGCTGATGGCCCTTCACCTGCCACTGAGTAGACATCAGTGTCTTTGCTGTCGCAGTCTGGCCTCATCCGCTTTCTGGACACTGCCATCACGGACGCCAGAGGACCTGGTAGATATCCGAACTGGTTCATATACGTCGCTGATGGCCCTTCACCTGTCAGTGAGTAGACATCAGTGTCTTTGCTGTCGCAGTCGGGTCTCATCTGCTTTCTGGACACTGCCATCATGGATGCCGGAGGACCTGGTAGATGTCCAAACTTGTCCTTGTACATCGCTCTCGCCCCTCACCTTTCGGTGAGTAGGCATCAGTGTCCTCGCTGTCACAGTCGCGTTCTGTACGCTTCTTCAACGTGGCCATCGTGAATTCTGGAGAAGCTGGTAGATATCGGAACTGGTCTTTGTACGTAGCAGATGGAAGCAGCAGCAGAGTTCACGAGGAGCACATGTTATGGCGCAAACATGGAAAGAAATATTCGAACAGCGTACCGCTTGATACACACTACCAAAACAAAGGAACTATGTAAGGTTTCTTATGGCAGTCATCAGCATTGAAATTACTTCGGCGGCTTTGAACCTGACGGAAAGTTCTATACGCAGTCCAAGCGAGGTTGTGGAGTTGAGACGGGTTGATTTCCTCTCTGTCAAGCGCCAACAAGGTTGTCCTTGGACATGTTCAACGCTATGAAAACGCATGAGAAAAAAAGGCCATCGTTTCATCAGCTGCATCCAAGGTATAAAGGCTTTCCAGGCAAACAAGGATGCGATGGGCCATTTTCGAAGCCACCGCGGTATTTGCTGTTTGAGGTGCAGCTAAAACTAAACCGGCTGCAGCTTCATCTTTCGAGAAGAGCTTAGTCCCGGAAATTTGAAGTTGTTATTTAGCAATTCTTAGCAAAGGACGAGAGATTAGTCGACGACTCTTCATCTTATTTCTCTCCATAGCATCAGCTACAGGAAGTGACATGTTTCACGATAAACTTGTCAAGCCACCACATTGTTCTACTTGAACGCAGAGAGGTTTGGCACGTGCACCGGAAGCCGGTCATTTTGAACATCGCCCCTTTGCCAGGATGTTTTTTGGAACCCTGTTCAGCTAGGGTCTTGGTTGTCATGTGCGAAACCTTGGTGTGGTGTGTTCGTGGCCATCTTTGGGCACCTTTTAGAATCTTCCCTTTCCACGTGCATTGTGTGGCGTCTTTCCCCACCTTCGTGGGTGGAGAACCGAGACCATCAGTTGCCGCATTGGCTGAAGATGTCGACAATGTGCCAGCGTCAGCAACAAGGCGCTATATACATGGAAGACCTGTACAACTTTAGTTTTTAATGGGCCCTTACTTACATGATCCTTTGATCATCTTATGTCGACTTATCACTTCTTAACCATGTGAATAAATTTTTGTCGTTCTTACGAGCACTTTGTCTGAATTGTTGGACGATGAATCCAACGAGGGGCCAGCTGCCACATTGAGACCCCATAGACCCGGATTCACAACAGGAAGCCCTCCCCCACCACTTTAAAGAAATAAACCTATTGTTGGAGAAATTGTGCACCGAAGGAGAAGGTCACAACTGAACACACACCACAATATGATAAAGCTACAGAACTTTTAATGTTCAAAATATGGCTCAATAAAACATACTAAAAATGGCTGTCTTTGCGACAAACTTGGCAGGTGTAAGAAAGAAGATCGCACAAAAAATATTTATTAGTCGAGGTGTACAAGTACAACTTAAATAATCATAGAATATACTTTTACAGCGCAAACATAAAACGATCCACAAAGAAAGCGACGACACACACCAGCGCTGGTGTGTGTCGTCGCTTTCTTTGTGGATCGTTTTATGTTTGCGCTGTAAAAGTATATTCTATGGCTATGAACCAACTAGGCCCAAAAGAAGTTTTACTTAAATAATCAAAACAGATATATCTAAATTTGCGGTTATTTTGATTATGTGTACGTGCGTCCTACCATTGTACAAAGTATACTACACCAAAGTGCCACATAAAATACCGCTGATAAACTACATTCTATTTATTTACTGAAGCGACAAAAGATGACGACGAAGTTTTATCACTTGGTTGTCAGTTTTCTTGGCTGGTGAATTTTTTTCCATTTTATGTCAGTCGTCGGGCATCTTTGGCACCCAGCATGGCCTGTACTTGTCCTCAAGATCTCTGCTCTTCTTGCGGGACCTTCCCTGCAAGTCTCGCTATGAAGGAAATGGTGGAGGACCTGCAGCGGCATGGATATTTCTGCCACTCCTAGAAAGTGGCTCAGCTCTTCAGTGGCATCACAAGCTGTCGATTACGAGTCGGGTGCTACGTCGGATGACTCCGATGCATTTCTACCTACTAAGCATCAACGGCCAAGAAGGAAGTTTGTGGCATCGTCCTCAAGTGAAGAGACCATAATATAAAACAGCATTTTGACTATGACAGTTGCTTATGTGCCCGTCGACGTCACGGTAAGCCTGAACGCTATCTCCAAACAGACGCTTCATGACTGTTTTCTAACTTGCCCTCGTCTGATTCCAGAAGTTCGAGTAAATCCCAGGAAAAATATCATTGCCGTAGACACAACAGATGAGAAGATGGTGCAAACTCTGCTAGGTCTATCTCAGCTATCCAACGTCAACATGGAGGCTTTTGTTCTACAGGGCGCTAATGTAACAGCTGGGGTTATATCGGATGTTGACTTTCAGACGACGTTTTGAAAAATATGATAGTTCATACGTCACTATGCAGAGTCACCAGCGCTTGAAGGCTTGGCTCTTCGAAGTGTGTGAAGATTTTTTTCGGGTGCGAAAAGCTACCTAGTCACATAGAGGCTGGACTAGTGCGGTACCCGGTCTGACCTTTCATACCAAAGCCTCTAAAATGCCCCAAATGTCTCAAACTTTGACACGTACAGGGTTTCTGCAAAAGTGCTATGGTCTGTGCTAAATTTGGCGCAAATCACAACGTAACACTTTGTAACAGAGCGACATCTCGGTGCCCTAACTGTAACGGCGAACACTTGGCAACGGATAAAGAATGTCCCAAACTAACAAAAAATGGAAGGTCTCGAAAGAGAAAGCTAAAAAAGATAGCATCAAGAGAAAAGACGCCTAGAAATAGCACCCGTCAAGTAGCTGGCAACGGCACAATCGAAGATGTACCTTGACGTCCGAAGTATAGTACAGTCAGAGCGAATCGAAGCTACAAAGGGAGACGCAATTTCAGCCTTTCGGCAACATCGTGGCTGGCGCATCCATCAAATCCGTCGTACACAACTTCCTCAAAGGCCATTCCTCGTAAAAAAGTTTCGGAACCAGCTTCCGCCATGGCCATGTCTGCAGTAGAAAATACTGTAAACAGGGCACCAGAAACGGCTCTAGCCAACGATGATGCCCTACTTGTAACCATGCTTAAGATGCTTGTTAACGTCTTCAGATCTCTCATAGCTGGTCGTCAAACGCCAGCAGCATTAGCCGTACAACAGCTTTTGGAGGCTCTCGTTCCAGTTCTCGACAGTCTTCACTAAAATTAACATGAACACCCGTTGCAAGCCTCGTCCCTATGTGCTGCAATGGAACGTCAGGTCTCTATGACCATGCCATTCTTATCTCGTTTGTAGGCTCCTTGCAACGGAGACTCCGTTGGATGGTATAGCTCTCCAAGAAACCAATGTGAGAAATGACGAGCTCATACTTCCAGGTTGCGTGGGCGTTCACAGCAATACCCGGTGCACGGTAATGGCGTGTGCATCTTTCCAATGTGCCGACACCACGCATCCATGAAATGCTTGTAAAGCGTCATTGTACATACAATCTGATGTTCATTTCGCAGTGATCGACGCAAGTGACATCTGCGACAGCGACTTTGAATATGTAGCAGTTGTTATTATTCTATGGAACACAACTACGACGGCGGCAAGCATATATTTTCAGCCAACGCGATCTTCATACATCACATTGCTGGAGTGCCTGCTATCCCGGTGTGGCTCGTCATTTCTGTTGTGTCCAGTATTCAGTGTCCATCATCCTCGTTGGTGTTGTCGCCCACAAGACAATCGGGGAGTTGAAATCATTGAGCTTATTGTAAACATGATCTGCAGCCCCTAATGACGGCTCATCCATATATGTCGGCACAGGAAAGTAACAATCCACCATTGATCTTGGCTTATAAACGAGAGATGTGCGTCTTACTTGGTCAAGCGAAGCTGACCTATGGTGTTCAGATCATCTGCCCATTTGGCTAGTTGCAGACAATTCTCTTAGCAGCCAGAGTGCTGCCTACACAATGACAAATTGGGACAAGTTCTGTGAGCTGATTAAGAGGGCGCCATCACACGATAACCTGCTCAAACTGGTTCCTGTTCAAACCGCAGCAAGCTACAGTACGACCACTGCGAAGCATAGACAAGCGAAACCCTGACCTAGAGCTCTTGGGAATACGTGCTTGTCGACGACGTGCTTACAAGAGGGCCCAGCGTTCCAAATGAAAGTCTGATTTGACACTTTAAAACCGCTTAGATGCAGCCAGTAGGCGGCACACAAAACAACTTCGTCGAAGAAGCTAGGACGAATTGTGTAGCTCGTTGCATGTGACGAGTGGTTTTGAGAGTGTATGGTGCATATTGAAGGCTCTCTGAACACCTGAGGTCTGCAATAACCCAACTACAGCATTGTACATCACGACTAGATGGTCTCCGAAAAGTCTTGCGGAATATTATCCCAATATTTTCGCCTGCCCTATGTCAAAAGACAGCGCCAGTCATTGTTCCGTACCAATTTTGCATGGACCTCCATTCGAGATGGATGAGGCAGAATTTACCCTGACCGAGCTGCGTCATGCACTTAGCCTCTGTTGTCGTCGCACTGACCTAGGCGACGATGGTGTTACGTACCAAACCTTACGAAACATTGATGAGGTCTTTCATCAATGTATCCTGGAAGAATACAACAAAAAGTGGCAAACGAGTCTGATTCCTGCTGAACAAAAATCGTTTGTAGTGAAGCCATTTTAAAGCCGGGTCATCCGGCACAACTCCTGAAGTCATATCAGCCGATATAACTAATTTCTAATGTTACGAAGCTGATGGAACGTATGGTGCTGTTTTGTCTGGACGCCAGATTACAGGAGCTCACTTTCTTCCCTGATGTCATGAGCGGATTTCGTCGCTACCGTTCAGCCCTCGACAGCATAGCAGATCTTGCTTCATCGCTTGAATCTGCTCGAGCAAACAGACATTCAACGTATGTTCTATTTCTTGACATACAGAAAGCGTTTGACTCGGTACCACATATTACGATTATTTGTGCGCTGATAAATGAGGGAATATCAGGTCGTTTGTTGCACTTTCTCCGTGATTTTCTATTTGAGCGCAGAATGAAAGTGCGCATTGGAGAAGTACAGAGTCAACCTCCCGCTGTTAATTGTGGCGTCCCGCAAGGCAACGTCTTGTCACCGCTCCTCTTTAACAGCGTACTTGCTGGACTTCCAAGCCGATTAAAGGCTTTTATCATTTTAGCTTAAAGGCTTAAATATATATTATATATATATATATATATATATATATATATATATATATATATATATATATATATATATATATATATATATATAGCTGCTTACATATGGGTGCTCTCGTGGTAACCCTTTTAACTTGGCGTGAACCAAAATTAGCATGGGAGGGTAAGATGGCTGGACGAATATGACATGCTGGTCAAGACATGAATGTCACAATCCCGTCGCGTACGTCGTCAAACACTTCCCGCCAGACAGTGGCGCATACCCACGGGTGGGTATGTGCCACAGGTGATCGGTATCTACTCAGGAATGACGAAAACGCACATGCGCAATTTTAACGCTTGAGCGTTACGAAAAACCTGCCATTAACAACGTTGACCAGACGAATGCAAGGAAATAATGCCAGGGTCTCACAAAGAATCGAACCCAAGAATTTCACGAGAAAATAAAATAATCTATCATAGAGTAAGGCCAGGCCTCGGAACTGGTTCTTGTAGACCAATGCGTTGACCAATGTTCGTGACACATTAGTTGTGGTTACAGTGCTGACTATCTGATTTTATAAAGCTTACGTAAGTACACTTTTGATACAGCGGTCATGTCGGGTTAACGTCAATTGTAGTTGGGCGCAGTGCGCTTTAGTTGATTTATGTAATCGTCCAGGGCTACCATCCTCGCGAGCACCAGCACTTCATATCAGATTATCGCTTCCGGTGTCGCTAATACTCGAGTTCTTGTTGGCATTGTTGGGCCAGTGCAAACAACTGCTTATATAAATATCTACAATTCTTCATCACATGTCTGTGCGTGAAACATTTATAAATACATTTAGTGTCATTTCGTGCCCTGTAGCTTAATAAAAAAATTACAACACGGTCACTTTCCCTCTGCATGCTTGGCATAACATTGATTTTCACGGTAGTTGGGATCTGCCGAATTTTTCGTTCTTCGATTGTGCTGCTTTTATTCCGTGGTATTTCATGACAATACCAAGCACTAATGTTGTAATTTACATCTTTGAACTTGCACCTGTACATGGAGACTAACCAGTTCACCGAAAGTCCAGTAAATTTTTTAAACTCCGAAAAGTAGTGAGCCCCCCACCTTCATTTTAGGGATATTTTGACTACCTTCAACGACATCACGAAGCATTATCAATTAGGCAGTAGGTCCTTTCCATTGCCACACGAAAAGTTGTCTAGGCCACAGGTAATCTCTCTTCGCATGCTTCAGACGGGAACATACCCTCGCCTCGTAACCTATAGCCATTACTCCGATATTTCAGAACTTTGTCCGGACTGCCAAAATCGCAGTGATTTTAACCACATGTTCTGGAGGTGCCCCTCTTTACAAAGAAAAAATGAAGAATTTTCTGAGAACTCCTTTCATTCAATGCTCATGAGTCCGTTTCTCATACAACAACTCAAGGCTGTCCAGAAGGCCCATGATGCGGCTGTGAGGCTGGGCCTCCCCGTCCCAACGTGGGAGCGGCCCGCGATCCTACCCCTATAAAACGGGGGTGGAATCCTTCAGGACCCCAATGAAAGTTTTTCAACCATCCATCCATCCGAAAAGTTGAATGACACGGAATATCTTTAAAAAGGGGAACGCGAAGAGAATGGTACTTGAACGCGTGTAAATTTTTAGTAATGTAATGAACCTCCGAGCGCAAGGATGTGTCAAACTACGAAGGGAAAGCCCACTCTGTGACGTTTGTGGAAAAGTAGCATGTCGGTAACAGCCTTTGGACTTATGTAGGGACCTACACTAAGCATAGCAGCCGCGGCTTGATATATCGATGATTTGATTCAGCCAAAGAGTCGAGAGCTTTTGAATACCCATTGTGGAAGAGCTCGTCCTTGCTGTTCCAAAACGTAGAGCCTCCAAATAAGACCTCTAACAACCATTTATTATTCTCTGTTCATTTAATGTTTGTCATTTCGACTTTACATTTTGCTTTGCGCCCCTTCCCCTCCTAGTATCGTTTAAGGACATTTACTACACAGCCTCAGAGCGTATTCGCGGTGTATATGGCTAAAAAAATATTCCCTTATGTGAAACAAAAATGACGTAGCTTTCGCGCGTCTGAAATACATTTGCAATTGGTAAATTTGGGCTGAATTTCCACAGATATTTTTTACTAAGGTTTGTGTGTCCACAGCTTGACATTGGATTATATTAAAGCGATGTTGCCTCTGTACCATACATCGTACAAGTTGATTAGCAACTACGATAATATAACTGAGGGCTTTCTGAATGATGTGACCGCTTCATAACTCCCGTTTCATTCCAATGAATCTCTAACCGACTCTAAATAAAGCGAGTTTAACTATCGGTAGAACGCTGAAGTATAAAGCGTCAATGTCTGTTAGTCAGTGTCTGTTAGTGCTCCGCAGAGCTACTTTTTATGTCCAAGAGAGACGACACTTCCGGGTTGGTTAATTCAGTGGGATATCGAGAGGTGGAGTAAGAGCTCGAGGTGACTTTATGCACATATACCTTTAGCAGCCCACGCCATTTTATCTTCAAACGCACCAATAAGCGCCCACGTCAGACTGACTTCACTAGCCGGACGGACGGTGACCCCTTCTTCGTAGAACGATACTGAGCTATGTTTTTTTTTTCTCAGTAGTAAATCAGTTTGGCTGTCGCGCTTCAGTCGTGTGGGTTTTTGAGGACTTCTTCAGCTTTATCTGACTGCAACACACATTGCTGTTGTTTTGGACGTATGCGCTCCGGATGTGCCGTAAGAATGGCGTACTTGTATAGCGAAAAATGTGGTAAAGCTAGCGCGGCACGATTGGCTGCGTGCTTTAGGGCCCTCGGGAACGGTGTCTCAGCATTTGAGAGTTCACCGCACGCGTTGCAAAGACAAAAAAAAGTTGTAAAGTTCAGACGGAAACGCCTCCGTTCTGCACCATAGCTATAAGTGCACTACCACTGAAATAGGTTTCTTCTTTTCTTGGCAGTCTATCTGCGTAAAGCTCTCGGAAGCCCTGTCACGCGTGGATGGCAGATCGCATTGAATTTGTAGGCACTTAGGATGCTATAAAGCAGCGCATTGAAGCTCTAGTGACTTTTCTACCACGTACTTCTACAGTTTACATCGTTAGGGCAATGGCATTTGGTGAAAATGTATTTTCGTTTGCTTTTGTCTTTTTAACAAACATCGCCGTTTGCGTCACTCTAACGCTTGCGCGCCTACTTGATGTTAGAATCGGGAAATCGAGTTCCTATAAAAACCGCATCGTGGGTGTGTGTGTGTGTGTTTTTTCTGATTCTGCATGTAGACGTAAAAGGTGCACATTACGCCTGCAGAGTGGATTCGTGGTCATCGTATAATTTCCGCACGCGAATTTGAACTATACGAAAAAAAAGACGTCATTTGAACTTTTCAAAAGACAAAAAGACAAGATTTTTTAACACGGCCAAATTAACTGACGCCGCGCCTTATCAGACCAATGCAAATAGATATGTGTGTGTAGCCATCGACCATAGAGAGAAAATTACAGCCTGCGCTTCAATAGATCAGGCGTCGACAACACAAGCAGATAAAGTTGCAATAGCACTCGCAATAAAAGAGGGATGGACGCGAAACGCTCCATTAACAATCATTACAGATTCGCAAAAGGCTTGTAGAAACTATCTAAAGGGCAAAATTGGAGCACAAGCGCTCCTTATATTGGTTGGGACAGGATGGGACCCCACAGTGAAATATGTACAGGCTGTGACTTGGGCACCGGGGCACGAGGCTGTGACAGGGAACCTGCGCGCGGACGAGGCGGCTCGAGGCTTCACAAATCACCGAGCCACTCATGCCGATGCAAGTGATGACCCTACACCGCTGGACCCTCGCTTCGCAACAATTTTAAAGTACTACAGAGAAAATAGGCAGCTGTATCCACGTCCTCACAGCAAGCTCAGCGCTGCGGAGGCAACAGCGCTAAGAAAAATACAGACTAACACTTACATAAATCTGCACACTCTTCACCTGATCTACCCCACGGCGTACAGAGATACGTGCCCGTGGTGTGGAGCCACCCCAACACTCTTTCACATCGCGTGGGACTGTGCAGAGCACGACTAAGTGCACGACACCACTGGCACGTGGGAGGAATGGGAAGCGCTGCTTTCTAGCCCAGCCCTAGTGGATCAGCTGCGACTGATCCAAAGAGCTGAACGGATGGCTCACGCCAGTGGGGCCCTGGAATAGGGGCACCACCCTGCCGGACAGACCTCGCTCTCCACCGCGTATATTCTTCGAGGCCCTGGTGTTCAAACCTGTCTGGATTATGTGTATAATAAAGTTTTGTACTACTACTACTACTACTTGAACTTTTCAACACGAAAGGGTTTTACGCCAGGTTTTACCATGGCTCCACTGACATATTTCATTCATGGTACTAACATTAAAAAACATATGCTAAGAGATTGCAAAAAAAAATGCTAGAAGGCAATGCTCTGTCGTGCGGAATTGAACCAGTAATCTATCTAGCCTCAGCTGACCGCGCTAACCACTGTGTCAAAATACGAACATTGCCTAGGATACTAACGACAAGCCATTTTTATACAGCACACACGATCTGTCGCTCCTCAGAGCTTCCAAAATTTAGGGCGTTTACGTCATGAGTGCCGAGATGGCGAGACGGGCTCGCGTTCGACGCGCTCAGAAGGTCGTGGTCTCCACGAAGTGCCGCCCCCACGGAGCGTGGTCTCTCCTGCGTGTGTGCTCATCAAACTCGTACCTGTTTATCAGACTCTCCTACCTGTCTTCGCGCTGTTTGTGCATACTAACCAATCGCGGAAAGCATACAAAACAAAGCAACCAGCTCGACACCGCGCCGTCTGGACAGTATTGTCACGGGGTCGTGACGTGGCCAAAGACAGAAAACTTCGTGTTGGGATTTAACTGTTTATTTGGGCGAACCTGTGCCCGGTAAAGGGAAAGTCTAATTACAGCAGCAGTCTTGCACAGATAGCAGTCTCGGACTGATAGCGGCGAACGCAGCGTCGGCCTTCGATCAACAACTCACAAGCGGCAAAGCGCTTCGGCATTTATACCCTTGCCGTCGAATGTTCTAGCGTTATCGCTGGCGGTGGCGTAGGTTCCAGAACAATCTGTACCGTTCGCACAGTGGGCGTGATCTTATCGAAATGATCTACTACAGTCCGGAACCTTCTCGAAACCCGCAGGCGCGGTTTGCGCCGAGAATCGTGTGGTGTTTCGGAACGATAACAAAAACTTGTGAAATGGAACGTGGCATTGCCCCCCTCTGAAAAAAGGCATCGTCCCGATGCTTTAACTAAAGATGAAGGTACAATAATAATGCAAGAAAGTACAATGAATAAATTACAATACAACAATATTACAAAAAAACAGTTTCAGTTTGTTAACGTGCATGAAACGGCTTGAGGCGCGCGACATGGACGACTTCAGGTCGCGATCGGCGTCGTTGAGAGTTCGTGATGCCGTCGGGGACAACCTCGTAATCAAGTGGGCCGAGACGTCGAACCACCTTGTACGGTCCGAAGTACCGTCGCAGAAGCTTTTCACTTAGTCCACGTCGGCGTATCGGCGTCCACACCCAAACACGTTCACCCGGCTGGTATTCCACGAAGCGTCGTCGAAGGTTGTAACGGTGGCTGTCGGTCGTCTGTTGATTCTTGATACGAAGACGCGCAAGTTGTCGGGCTTCTTCGGCGCGTTGAAGGTACTCGCTCACATCGAGGTTTTCTTCGTCGGTGACGTTGGGTAACATGGCATCGAGCGTCGTTGCCGGACTCCTTCCGTAGACCAATTTGTATGGAGATATCTGCGTCGTCTCCTGCATCGCCGTGTTGTATGCGAAAGTCACATACGGAAGAATGGCGTCCCACGTCTTGTGTTCGACATCGACGTACATTGACAGCATGTCGGCGATCGTTTTGTTAAGCCGCTCGGTGAGGCCGTTGGAATGTGGGTGGTACGCTGTCATCCGGTGGTGGTTTGTTTGGCTGTATGCCAAGATCGCTTGAGTTAAGTCGGCAGTGAATGCCGTTCCTCTGTCGGTGATAAGGACCTCCGGGGCGCCGTGACGTAGGACGATATTTTCGACGAAGAACTTAGCTACCTCGGATGCACTGCCTTTTGGCAGGACTTTTGTCTCGGCGTAGCGGGTGAGATAGTCGGTAGCTACCACGATCCACTTGTTTCCGAAAGCCGACGTCGGGAACGGCCCCAGTAGGTCCATACCAATCTGCTGGAAAGGTCGGCAAGGTAGATCAATTGGCTGCAGAAGTCCCGCTGGCCTTGTCGGCGGTGTCTTGCGTCGCTGACAGTCCCGGCATGTCCTCACATAACGAGTGACGTCGGTGGTAAGACGTGGCCAGTAGTACCTTTCTTGTATCCTCGCGAGCGTGCGGGAAACACCGAGGTGCCCTGCCGTCGGATCGTCGTGCAGGGCCTGCAGGAGTTCAGGTCGCAGAGCTGAAGGCACCACAAGGAGGTACTTAGCTCGAAGCGGTGAAAAGTTTTTCTTTTGTAGAAGACCGTTTCGTAGAAAGAACGACGCAAGTGCGCGCTTGAATACCTTCGGGACTTCGGCGGTCCTGCCTTCGAGGTATTCTATTAGGGCTTTAAGTTCCGGGTCGGCCTGCTGTCGTTCAGCGAAGTCGTCGGTAGTTATCGTTCCCAAGAAGTAGTCGTCATCCGAGTCGTCGGGTAGCGGTTGGTCGACAGGCGCACGAGAGAGACAGTCAGCGTCGGAGTGTTTTTTGTCGGACTTGTAAATGACAGTAATGTCATATTCTTGAAGTCTCAGGCTCCATCGTGCGAGGCGACCTGAAGGGTCCTTCAAGGTGGCTAGCCAACACAAGGCGTGGTGGTCGCTCACAACTTTGAAGGGCCTGCCGTAGAGGTAGGGGCGAAATTTCGACGTAGCCCAGATGATGGCGAGGCACTCCTTTTCTGTTGTGGAATAATTTGCTTCTGCTTTGGATAGCGATCGGCTGGCGTAACTAATAACCCTTTCAAGTCCGTCAGCCCTCTGCACAAGAACGGCGCCAAGACCTACGCTGCTTGCGTCAGTATGTATTTCTGTCTCGGCGAATTCGTCGAAATGGGCAAGTAACGGAGGCGTCTGAAGGCGATGTTTAAGCTCCTGGAAAGCGTGCTCCTGCGGCGTTTCCCACTTAAACTCCACGTCGGCCTTGGTAAGGTTAGTGAGAGGATCGGCGATGCGGGCGAAGCTTTTCACGAACCACCTATAATAGACACACAGGCCCAGAAATCGGCGCACGGCTTTCTTGTCAGTGGGCGGCGGGAAGTCGGCGATAGCGGCTGTTTTCCGTGGATCGGGACGAACTCCAGACTTGCTGATAACGTGCCCCAGAAACAAGAGCTCCTCATACGCAAATCTGCACTTTTCTGGCTTCAGTGTCAGTCCGGACGTCTTGATGGCTTGAAGTACCGCTTCAAGGCGCCGAAGATGCTCGTCGAAACTCGAGGAAAACACGACGACGTCGTCAAAGTACACAAGGCAAGTCTGCCGCTTCAATCCTGCCAGTACTGTATCCATAACGCGTTGAAAGTTGCAGGCGCTGAGCAAAGGCCGAAGGGCATCACCTTAAACTCGAAGAGGCCGTCCGGTGTTATAAACGCCGTCTTCTCTCGGTCTCTTTCGTCGACTTCGATTTGCCAATAGCCACTCTTGAGGTCCACTGACGAGAAGTACTTGGCGTTATGGAGCCGATCAAGGGCGTCGTCTATTCGTGGGAGAGGATACACGTCCTTTCTTGTGATTTTGTTCAGGCGGCGATAATCGACGCAGAAACGAAGGGTCCCATCCTTTTTCTTCACTAACACCACGGGGGATGCCCACGGACTCTTGGACGGCTGGATAATGTCATCTCGCAGCATTTCATCAACTTGTCTCTTCATTGCCTCACGTTCTCGCGTCGAAACCCTGTACGGACTCTGATGGGGTGGTCTGGCATTTTCTTCGGTTATGATTCGATGTTTCGTGTTGGGGTCTGCCGAATTTTCGATGACGACGAAAAGCAATCTTCGTATTGCAGGAGCAGGGCCTTGAGCTGTTCTTGCTTATCGTTCGGAAGTCTGGGATTGACGTCAAAAGCTATGGGAGGGGCTTGGTTCCTCTGAGCAGGTTCCGCAGAATCGGCGAGGGCGAAAGCACTGGTGGCTTCGACAATTTCTTCGATGTATGCGACCGTTGTTCCTTTGTTCACATGTTTGTACTCATTGCTGAAATTCGTGAGAATAGCCGTTGCTTTGCCTCCCCGCAGCTCTGCAATTCCTCTTGCGACGAAAATATTTCGGGTGACCAACAGATGCTGACTGCCTTCAACGACGCCTTCCAAGTCAGGTGATTTAGGAGCGCCGACTGAAATAATGACGCTTGAATGAGGCGGAATGGTGACTTGTTCTTCCAGCACATTCAAGGCATGGTGTCCTGACGGCGTGCGCGGCGGTAGTGCTTCTTCTGTGGATAACGTTATCGACTTTGTTTTTAGGTTGATGACAGCACCATGGAGGCATAAGAAGTCCATGCCAAGGATGACATCTCTCGAGCAACGCTGTAGGACTACGAAGTCTGTAGGATAAATACGGCCATTAATGGTGACTCTCGCTGTGCAGATTCCTGCAGGCGTTACGAGATGACCTCCGGCTGTGCGGATTTCAGGGCCTTTCCAAGCTGTCCTAACTTTCTTTAACTTCGCGGCGAACGACCCACTGATGACAGAATAGTCGGCTCCAGTATCGACGAGAGCAGTCACACTGTGGCCGTCGATAAGAACGTCGAGGTCGCTAGTTCGCCGTCTCGCATTACAGTTAGGGCGTGGCGTCGGGTCACGGCTGCGTCGGCTTGTTCCGCTGCTTCCATGTTGCGTCGTTCGGCCACCTTCGGTAAGTGAGCTTTTGCCTTCAGGGCTTTGCCTGGTTGGGGTTGTGTTCAAAAAGCTCCGTCGCGTCGGCGTCGTCATCGGAGGATCTTCGGTAGTTCGTCGCACAGCAACCGCACCTCCATCGGTTGCTGCCCTTAGTTTCCCGGATACGGGCTAGGAGACCGGCCCCACGTTGGGCCAGAGTACTGCCGGGGGTGCGGTGACATGCGGCGGCTGGGCGACGGCAAACGGGAAGGACTTCGTGGTGTCCATTCAGTTCCTGCCAGGTAGTCGGCGATGTCACGTGGCCGATCTCCTGGCTGCGGACGCGGTGTATTGACGGCGAAGCCACGCAGTCCCATCTGTCGGTACTGGCAACGGCGGTATGTGTGCCCAGCCTCGCCGCAGTGGTAGCAGAGCGGGCGGTTGTCAGGTGCACGCCAAACGTCCGTTTTCCTCGGTGCACTGCGCTGGCCCACTGGGGAACGGTAGGACGTCGGTTGGGGTGGTGGTGGCGTCTGGCGACGGAAGTGTGACGGGGCCGCGTTTTGGCGTGGACGGGGAGGAGCGTTGTGGCGCACTGCAGCGGCGTAGCTCATAGTTTCTGGCTCGGGCGGCGGTGTTTCGGGAATTCGAAGCGATTGCCGGACTTCTTCTCGCACAATGTTGGCGATAGAATCCACTTGAGGCTGCGCCGAAGGCAACAGTTTGCGCAGCTCTTCCCGCACGATCGCTCGGATCATTTCACGCAGGTCGTCGAAGTCACTGGCTTGAGTAGCAGCGCATTCTGGAGTCAGGCGACGATTATACTGTCTGGTGCTAATGTCCAGGGTTTTTTCGATAGTGGTCGCCTCGGATACAAATTCTTAGACGGTGTTCGGTAGATTCCTCATTAGTCCGCGAAGAGCTCCTATTTGACCACTCGCATGAGGAAACGAACTTTCTTCTCCTCAAGCACGTCTGGGTCAGCGTGACAGAATAAGCGGGTCATCTCTTCTGTGAAAATGGCAACCTTTCCATTTCGGTAGCTGAACCCGGGTCTCGAGTAGAGCAGCGGCCCTCTCTTTGCGAGCGATGCTTGCGAACGTTTGAAGAAATGCGCCGCAGAAGACATCCCACGTTCGGAGCGTGGACTCCCGATTCTCTAGCCCGGTCCTTGCGGTGTCTTCCAGGTAGAAGTACACACGACGGAGCTTTTCTTTGTTGTCCCAGTGGTTGAGGGCGGCCGCACGGTCGTATGTTTCTAGCCAGGTTTCCGGGTCTTCAAAGGATGAGCCATGGAACGTTGGTGGTTCCCTGGGTTGATGAATGACGATCGCGGGCTGGGATGCTCCGGTTGTCATTGTCGCTGCAGTCGAGGTCATGGTCTTGGTCTTCCGCCCCTTGTCTTGTAGCAGGCCGTACTCCGGTGGGAGACCTTGCTGTCGGCGGCTCGTTTGCTGCTCTTGGTTGGCGTCGGTGTCTTCTCCGCGAAGGGGGCTGGGTTCATGGCTTGACGGGGGCGTCCGGTACATGAACGAAGTAGCACCTCCACCAGATGTCACGGGGTCGTGACGTGGCCAAAGACAGAAAATTTCGTGTTGGGATTTAACTGTTTATTTGGGCGAACCTGTGCCCGATAAAGGGAAAGTCTAATTACAGCAGCAGTCTTGCACAGATATCAGTCTCGGACTGATAGCGGCGAACGCAGCGTCGGCCTTCGATCAGCAACTCACAAGCGGCGAAGCGCTCCGGCATTTATACCCTTGCCGTCGAATATTCTAGCGTTATCGCTGGCGGTGGCGTAGGTTCCAGAACAATCTGTACCGTTCGCACAGTGGGCGTGATCTTATCGAAATGATCTACTACAGTCCGGAACCTTCTCGAAACCTGCAGGCGCGGTTTGCGCCGAGAATCGTGTGGTGTTTCGGAACGATAACAAAAACTTGTGAAATGGAACGTGGCAGTATGGTTGTCAAACTGCTCGCTGTGGTCTGCCATTGCGCTACGCTTCCGCATCCTTTCATGAAATTTCTTGGTTCTCCCAACGTACGAAGTGGGACAGTCGGCGCATGGGTACGCTCGGCGCTTTTTCCGCAGGTGCGTAGGCTTTGAGCCGAAGAAAAAAACTTCAGATGGTGGTTAATGGCCTGTGAAAAATGTCACGGCGCCCTTGCGGCTCTGTTGTTGCCACGTTCCCCCGTTTTTTTTTTTAAGCGAAGCATTTCTTAATGAACTGCGGCGACTTTGAGCGTATCTATCTATCTATCTATCTATCTATCTATCTATCTATCCAACTCTCGATTTCTCTATCTACTTATTTAAATATCTATATATCCATCTATTTATCTATCTATCTACTTATCTATCTATCCATCTATCTATCTCTCTATCTACTGATTTATCTATCTATCTATCTATTTGTTTTTCTATCTATCTACCTAGCCACCTACAACTTTTGGCTCTCCTGACCGTTTCGATAATGATATTGATACCAAACTGTGTATGGCATAATATGACTGTATGAAGAACTTATTTGACTTGTAACAAAATGAAAATCATGAAATGTGTGTCATAAATTTCACAGTTTTGTAGCTCTTGCGGTGATTTCCTTGACATTGCATGTTGTAAAACTGGTATGTTATGATATGAATACATGGCGAACACAAGCGACAAACCCCAACTTGAAAATTATGATATGCGTGTCATGTGACAACATGATTACATACCACGCTCATGATGCACTCGCGGATGTTTCGCTAGCTTCACTTATACAAAATTTGGTATTACGGGACGTGAATAGATGACGAAGGTATCATACTGGTGCAAAAATGATAAACATGAGATGCGTGTCATGTAACAACTTGACTACATGCCACACTCATGATGCGCTCGGGGCCATTTCGCTAGCTTCACATATGTCAAAATTGGTATTACGTGACATCAACGGATGACGAATGTATGTGACTGGTGAAAACATGATAATCTTGAGATGCGTGTCATGTGAGAACATGACTACAGGCCACAAAGGCGCCAATACAATTCGACGTGACGCGGTGCGCGTGCTCGCCTGCGTTCATTTTGTCGCGTCACGCCGGCGTTGCCAACCCGACGCCAGTCGAGCCATATACTCGCGGGCGTACACCATGCTGCGTTGCTTTGACGCATGCGCGTTACAGCGTGTCCGGCGTCCCTCCGTCACGAAAAGAGGGAGATGCAGTGTTGCCTGGGTAACGCATCGGCGCGAAATGAAGCAAGTTGCATTTCGCGCAGGCTGCCGTCGGGCCGCACCGAGGGAGGCTGCCGCGTTTGCTAACGTAGCGAGTGCTCGCGTAGAGTGCTCGCGTTTTGCTAACTTAGCGTCGCTGTGCCCAGCGTGCGCACACGTCAACGCTACATTGGAGTATATTGGGCCCTTCATGATGCGCTCGCAGCCATTTTGATAGGTCCGAATATACGAAATTAGGTGTTACGTGACGTCAATAGATGACGAAAGTATAGGACTGGTGCAAACATGATAATCCCGACAAGCGTGTCATCCAAGAACATGACAACATACGACGCTCATAGCGTGCTCGTGGGCGTTTCGCTAGCTCCACATATACTAAATTTCGTATAACGTGACGTGAATAGAGCATGAAGGTAAACGACACATTCAAACATAATTATCATGACACGCAAGTCATGTACGGCATCATTTACTTTCCCCTCATAACGTTGTGCTGATTTTAAAGTGACATGTCAACATTTCTCATTCATGATTCGTATATCGAAGATTCCCATTGTACGTGGGATCTGCCAATTTTTCTCTTACACGGAGCCCTGCGAATAAACCCCTTTGTATAGGGGTTTATCCTTCGCGTGATGGAGCGCTGCTAATGTCGTTGCGGCAACCTTTTTTTTTACCACTATCCCCGCTTCCAGTCGTACATTACACCCTCACCCCCCACCCCAATACATTGCGAAAATGGATCTTTCTTGCACGCTCATAGCTCTGTGGAAAGGGGGGGACCGAGTAAAGGAGCACGGACACAACAAAAGATGTTGCATCTTTTTTTTTCTGTGTTGCAACAGGTAGCTGATGACTTACTTTTTCTCGAACAATCATGCAGCGCAGCAAGCAACACAGTGACTACCATATAAAAAGACGCAAACACGTGCTTTGGTGCAAATGGTCATTTATTGTCAAAAGACCCGGCTAATGTAGAATAACAGGCACGTGCGCACTCACATCAGTGAATTAAGTGAAGAGCAGTATATCTCGCGAAAAATTACAAGACACCTTAGCCTATCACCCATCAATGACCCTTACCTGATTTGAAACTCGGGACACGCAATCGACTTCTTTTTTTAAAGAAAGCGACCTCGTGTCATGATAACGTGGTCTACAGCTTTTTTTTGCTAAAATAAAAAATTGTGCACAACAGCATTTCATATAACGATAGAATGACAAGCGTAAGTAAATGCATTACCGAGCATGGTGCCAGCGAATTTCAGAATAGCACCAATATTCTTAGCAGCGAATTCACTGTATTTAATGGTGTAAGTTCACATGTGCCTGTTGTAAAAGTTAAGCGTAATACCACATTCTTTTTGACCATAGATATTGGGATGCACGAGAAATGACTTGGTTTTGTTTGTTGAAAGCTATTATATACATTTTTTCAAAGTTTCATTTCACTTTTAGCTCTTTAACGCGTGTTATTGTACATAATCATTCTGGTATGACGCTTTTTCGACGTTTATTGTATAAGCCAGGCCAAATCAAATATTCCTTATTTTTAGTCCAAGCACGAGTGTTTGAAAAAACGTTTGGCGAGTATTAGTGCGGCTTAGTTATAGTTTAGTTACTTTTTCATGAGTCTGAGTGAGCCTGCCTGACCAATAGCTTGTCAGTGTTTGTCAGTGTGAATATGTGAGTCTGGTTAATTTTTATTTTACCAATTCCGAGTCCGGGTGAGTCCGCTTGAGAAACATTTTTGGTGAGTATGAGTCCGAGTGAGTCCGGCTGACGAAAACATCGGTGAGTTTCAGTCCGAATGAGTTTGGTTGGAGCAATATTTTGTGAGTCTGAGTCCAAAGGATTTTGCTTCAGGACAACTATGGTGGGTCTGAATCTGAGTGAGCCTATGCCAAAAACAAGTTCATTGAGTGACTCTGAGTGCGTTCCATTTGTTTTGCTGACCTATGGTTGGTAGTGCCCGCAAATTTCATTGAAGGTAAGGAATAGATCTGTGTGCCGCATGTCTTATTCACCTCGGATTGGCTTAAGTCTGGCTAGTGTGGCACAGTTCACGTACTTTAATATAGGTAAGCTCGTTGGTGTTCGAAATGACCGGGTGTAGACCCTCACCAATGTGAGCAGGAATTCCATTATCTCGGCTTTCTCTTCCATCCAAATAGAATGAATGAGAAGAACTCTGGGAGCTTATGCACCAGAAAGGTTGGTAAAGCTCTACTCCTTATATCACAGTAAAAAAAAATTACACCCGAAAGGGTGTAGTAAGGGTGCTTTTACGAGAAAGCACCCTTTTCAACCCCCTTTAACACCCATAAATGGTTGATTGAAAAAAAGCCCCCCTTTTTTGGGTGCTTGCCTCGAAAGCACCCTAAAATAGGCTCTAAGGGTGCTTTTGTGCCTGAGAAGGGTGTAGGTTACAATTCATCAGATGGAATATGCAGCATAAGAAGAACACCTAATTATAATGTTTGGGATTTTACGTCTGAAAAACCTCGACATCATTATGAGGGTCGTCGTAGTGGAAAGCTCTAGAGATTTTGACCATTTGGTGTTCTTTCATGGGCGCTGATATCGCACAGTGCACAGGCTTCTACTTTTTCGCCTCCATCTTAATTCGACTGCCACGGCCGGCATCCAACTCGCGACCTTCGGATTGGCGGCCGAGCAGCGTAGCTACTGCACGAATATGTGGACCTTACGTTAAATGACGGACTAGACTTGGAGTGTGTGAAGGTGCTCTCCGAATTCAGCAGAATGCCAGCAGAAGCAAAACGCGTTTCAACTATAACGGCAATTAACTGCAATCCATGTTACGAGAGATTTCCTTAGCGTTGGTTATAAGCTACATGTTTGCTATGGATTATATACAGGAACATAATGTTCGCCCGAGTATGGGTTTGTGTGCGTGAGCCTGCGCATGTGTTCGTGTGTAAGCGCGATTGTGTGTACACCCGTGCATGTGTGCATGCGCGTGTATGTGCGAGTCCGTGCTTGTGTTAAGCTCCCTGTGCACATGTGTACGCCCATGCATGCGTGCGTTTACGGCCGCGCGTGTGTGTGGCCATATATGTGTATACGTGCATGTGTGTGCGCCTATGAATAATTGTGTGTGTATCAGCCCATGCGCCCTCGAATTTTATGTGTGTGGGGGGGGGGGAGGGGGCACTGCTTCTTAGTGCTTAAGGTCCCACACCTATAGAGACTGGGAGTCTATATGGGAGGTGGCTTAAGAAATGGCGGTGGTCAACGCACTGTACACGGACTGTTCAGTACATGGAAAACATTTGAAAGAAATTTATGCAGCGCGAGGCGAAAAAACGAACACAGGAAAGAATAGACTGAGAAGACAGAGCGAGACGCGCTCTGTCTTCTCAGTCTACTCAGCTGCACATTTTCGTACCTCATCATTGCTTATGAACTTGCTGTGGTAGCTTATTAGGTCCGCTGAGGCGCTTCTACGCTCGAAAACGTGGGTTATGACCAATTCACACGGAAAGCTGTCACTGCACTTACGCACAACCATCGTTTATATTAACAACGTTTAACAAGAACGTGCCCTGCCTTTGCTACAGGTGCTTAGCTAGCTCATTGGGCAACCACATGGAATTATGTGCTGATCATGTGGTCAGGAAAAAGTTTGTTAAACAACCTCGGCACGTTTCGTGGTGCGTGACAAGCCTTCTAAACTTCCGCGACTGTGGATTCAATTGTTCCAGCTTCGACTACGCATTCAGTGTTTGCGGCACCATACGCGGAATTGCCAGACACAGACAATGCGAAAAGAAATTGCTCTGGGAAAAGGTGCAGCGATGCACTCCCGCTAATGCCACCGAGGACGAAATAATTATTGTTTCTGGCCATTCCATGGTGCACTTTGTTTTCCGCAAGTTTTGCTTCACTATTTTTCGCCCACTGCAATCGCATTCCGTCAAAATACTCAAAGAACCTGAGGCTGGTAAATAACCAGCATCGCTGTGTGGCTGGCTGGAAGGAGAGTTGCCATTTACAAGGAGTCATTCTTGAAGCGCAATTCGATTGCCTTCCGCGTCGAACCGCCGTCCGCCGTATGCGCCATAGCATTTGCCTTTCGGCGCCGTCTTAGCGGGTTTCCCTGCTCCCCCCCCCCCCCCCGCTCACCCCGGCCAGCATTGCCCCCACAACGGCGGCGTAGATAAGCGAATAGTTGCGTCACCGAACACCTGCGTCGACAGCTGCGGCGCCGCCACCTGTGCCTCCTCCTTCTCTCTCTCAACGTTGCTCCCTCTGTCTCATCGGTATTTCAAATGCGTTGCGTTGGTCTAGGGTCTTGGTCGCTGTGCGAGTTCCAGCGAACAGGCGCATCTTCAATGGTGGTCACGCATGACACCGTGTTCGAAGTGACGCTCGGGTTAAGGAATATTCATGGAGCGGCGGACACGGACAACGTGGGCCTGTTAACGGTGAGTGTACTGTTTTCGTAGGTAGTAATCATACAGCGCTAGCTGGGCGCCTGCAGCAGCTCTGCCAAAGTAGGCTGCCAGCCATTTACAACAGCATGCGTTCGCGGGCCTGTTGCAGATGCCCGATTAAACGTGTGACTTAACGAGTTCACACTGCTATGCGTGATGTTTTGTAAGTGCCTGCATCACTCATACAGTGAGTGATGTGATCACTTAACAAGGGCGGGATTAGTTGCTGATCGCACATTGTCTCTACACATTGAAAGTGATTGATATTGTTTTTAGATGTGCTTTAGGCTACATCGTAATAACATTTCTATTGATACTCAAATGTGCAACGTGCTTCTGTAGGTGTAAGCATAAAAAAAGAAAGAAAAAGAAATAATTATTTCTTGTACGAAATGGCTTTTTTTTGCTTAAAGACGGTATAGTTGGAGGTGCTGATATGCCGCGATGCTCCCAGCACGTGCGCCTCGGTCTTTTAAGCTATTTAGGACAAGGGTCACCAGCAACAGGGAAAGATCTAGCAGACTTCCAAAGGCGCGTTGTTGTTGCCATCGCCGTGCGTTGTTTTCCCTCGTTTCTCTTTGCTGCTTTCGTGCTTTGCTTTCATCTGCGATAACGTTCGGCGTTATAACAGAATCGAGAGAGTATACGTGCTTGTGGGAGCAATGTGCGGTAGCTCTAGCACAAGCCATGCTGCTGCAACGTAGACGGCGTCCGTGCGCGTTGGTGTCGTTCGAGCGCTCCTTCTTGCTTGATTGTGTTTAACTGGGTATTTAGGCACGGGTTACGTTTGTAAATCCCGTGGTCAATAATCGCTAATAGCGTGCCCCTGATTGCCTTCAGAGGATGGGCTTGGTTGTCGAAATATGCCAAACGCTTTTTCTGAAAGCAAGCTTTGAAGAATTGTTTTTTTAAGAAATACTTTTATACGTGCTAGGCAGTGCCTATTGCAGGCCCGCAACTCTTTAAAAACTAGACGCTCTATCACATCTTTTATCAAATTACAATGAATTAAGATGATTGAATTATAGATGACGACTTTCTGTGCTAGATTAGGTGCACAAAACACATGTTCGCAGCCCTACGTCTAGAAAGCAGGCAAATAGGAAGCACAGCGTCAAATTTGGATTAGATTCCATTGACGGAGCGTCTTGCGAGAGTAGAAAGAACGAGAAAATTGTTCATTTTTGATGCCCTTATAGAGGCAGTCAGAATTGCACTGATTGCTGAATTGTAACAATACCTCAGATTGTTAGAGGCATGATTAAAGTCAGTAAATCTTTTACTTTTTTTTGCAGACCTCTTCGCTAGTGCCACGCCCAAGATCATTTGTTCTCATGTAAAAGAGAAAGCAGAGATGCCTTTACTGTTTGTACATGAAGAGGTAAGTTTCTTGTGCATATTGATTAATGCTACATGTTCTGAACGTTGTACTTTAAGAATTGTTTTTCACACTGGCTCACTACCCTAGAAGGAATTTGATTCTTAGGTGAGTTCAGGCTTTCGTAAGTGCCATTTTTGAGCTGTAGTCTTACACTTCACCTCATTTCAGGAATTTGCTGTATGTTGGAAAACTCTTATCTTTATCATACGAAATTATTGGAATGTATGGGTTGTATGCTTCGAGTTCAGGGTAATGTCAATTACACGCCATTTCGAAGGATACACACTACACATTCTTTATATCTGCTGCTGCCAGAACAGCACGAACATCCTTTTATGAGAAGTCATATTTGCTATTATTACAGGATGAGAGGGCGCCACTGACGTGCTGCGTAGTGTACCCCGGCCCCAGCCTAGAGCAAACCTAGTTCCTGAACCTCCACATGGATAACCAAAAAATCTTCCGTGTCAGTAATGACGAAGAAGGAGTGACAGCACTGATGAGTTGATTTTTTTTTTATTTTCAACATTGTCTACGGCGGCAAGACCTTTAACAACCACCGTGATTGAGCGGCTTTTTCTCGGCGTGAGTTTGGAGTTTATCAAAGAAGTTGTTCAGGCAGTACGACGCTGAAAATGTTAGTGTCACAATGCCTGGACAACTTTTTCTAGTGTGGTCATGGTAGATGAACAAATATTGTTATTTGTGTAAGTTATTTTGCTTAAATATAGCTGGACCATTCCATGCCAAACATCCCAGCCACTTTGGCGACCATATGAAGTGTATTTGAAAAAAAATGTGCTGACTTACTGCGTTGAAAACAGTGAACTTCTAGAATATTTCAGCGAGAAAAAAGTTTTGTTCATGTGGCTGGCTTATAACTTCCTGGCATAATGCCGTCTGGGTGCTGTTTGTGCAAAATTTGGTTTTAAAACTACCGCTTATTTTTTCTAAAGCAAATTCGGTCAACCTGCTAAGTAAATGTGCTTCTGTAAGGTATGTGAAGCTCAATAATATTAGTGCAATTTTTTGCCATGTTCGCTTCCAAGAATAAAGCCAAAATGTGTTATGTTTGCATTTTTATTGCAATATTGCTCGTTGTATGAATATCTGAGCAGTGAATACTTACTCACTGCTTAGTGGGCGACTTTAATGCAAAGGTAGGGAAGAAGCAGGCTGGAGACCAGGCAGTAGGAGATTATGGCATCAGTACAAGAAACGCCAGAGGAGAGCTACAAGTAGAATTCGCAGAACGCAATAATTTACGGATTTTGAATACCTTCTACCGAAAACGAGAAAACCGCAAGTGGACATGGAGGAGCCCTAATGGCGAAAATAAGAACGAAATAGACTTTATAATGAGTGCACACCCTGGAATCGTGCAGGATGTGGAAGTGATTGGCAAGGTACGATGCAGTGACCATAGAATGGTACGGTCTCGAATTCGCCTAGACTTGAAGAAGGAACGACAGAAACTGATACGCAAGAAGCCAATCAAACAGCTAGCACTGAGAGGGAAAGTGCAGGAATTCAGAGTGTCGCTGCAGAACAGGTACTCGGCTCTTAGTGAGGAAACCAACCTTGGCGTAGATACAATGAATGATAATCTGACGAGTATCATTACGGAGTGTGCAGTGGAAGTTGGAGGCAGGGTAGTTAAACAGGACACTGGCAAGCTTTCCCAGGAAACGAAGAACCTAATTAAGAAGCGTCAAATCATGAAAGTGTCAAGTACAACAGACAAAATAGAACTGGCAGAGCTTTCGAAGTTGATTAATCGACGTAAGGTATGCGATGTAAGAAGGTATAACATGGAGAGAATTGAACACGCTCTGAAAAACGGAGGAAGTGTCAAAGCATTGAAGAAGAAACTTGGGATAGGCAAAAGTCGGATGTATGCACTAAGGGACAAAAAAGGCAAAATAACTACCAATATGGATAGGATAGTTAAAATAGCGGAGGAGTTTTACAGAGATCTGTACAGTAGCCGAGACAACCACGACCTTAATACTATAAGAACTAGCAGTAACCCAGATTACACCCCACCAGTAATGATAGAAGAAGTCAGAAAAGCTTTGGAGAGCATGCAAAGGGGCAAAGCTGCTGGTGAGGATCAGGTAACATCAGATCTGCTGAAAGATGGAGGACAGATTGTGTTAGAAAAACTAGCCACCCTGTTTACGAGGTGTCTCCTGACGGGAAGAGTACCAGAGTCTTGGAAGAACGCTAACATCATCTTTATATATAAGAAAGGAGATGACAAGGACTTGAAGAATTACAGGCCGATCAGCTTGCTCTCTGTAGTATACAAGCTATTTACAAAGGTAATTGCTAACAGAGTAAAGAGAACATTAGAATTCAATCAACCAAAGGAACAAGCAGGATTTCGAACAGGCTACTCAACGATTGACCACATTCATACTATCAGTCAGGTAATAGAGAAATGCTCAGAGTATAACCAACCACTATACATAGCCTTCATAGATTACGAGAAGGCGTTTGATTCAGTAGAAATATCAGCCGTCATGCAAACACTGCGGAATCAGGGCGTAGATGAAGTATATATAAATATTCTGGAAGAAATCTACAGGGGATCAACTGCTACCATAGCGCTTCATAAAGAAAGCAACAAAATACCAATCAAGAAGGGTGTAAGGCAGGGGGACACAATTTCCCCAATGCTATTTACCGCGTGCTTACAGGAGGTTTTCAGAAGCCTAGAATGGGAACAGTTAGGGATAAGAGTCAATGGAGAGTACCTTAGTAACCTGCGCTTCGCCGATCACATTGCATTGCTGAGTAACTCGGGGGACGAATTGCAACTCATGATTACGGAGTTAGACAAGGAGAGCAGAAAGGTGGGTCTTAAAATTAATCTGCAGAAAACGAAAGTAATGTACAACAACCTCGGCAAAGAGCAGCGCTTCGAGATAGGTAATAGTGCACTTGAAGTTGTAAAAGACTATATCTACTTAGGGCAGGTAATAACCGCAGAGCCGAACCACGAGATTGAAGTAACTAGAAGAATAAAAATGGTGTGGAGCACATTCGGCAAGCACTCTCAAATTATGACAGGTAGATTGCCACTAACCCTCAAGAGGAAGGTATATAACAGCTGTATCTTGCCGGTACTTAGCTACGGAGCAGAAACCTGGAGACTTACAAAGAGGGTTCAGCTTAAATTGAGGACGACGCAGCGAGCAATGGAAAGAAAAATGGTAGGTGTAACCTTAAGAGACAAGAAGAGAGCAGAGTGGATTAGGGAACAAACGGGGGTTTAGGATATCATAGCTGAAATCAAGAAGAAGAAATGGACATGGGCAGGGCATGTAGCGCGTAGACAGGATAACCGCTGGTCATTAAGGGTAACTGACTGGATTCCCAGAGAAGGGAAGCGGGTTAGGGGGAGACAGAAGGTTAGGTGGGCAGATGAGATTAAGAAGTTTGCGGGTATAAATTGGCAGCAGCAAGCACAGGACCGGGTTAACTGGCGAAACATGGAAGAGGCCTTTGTCCTGCAGTGGACGTAGTCAGGCTGATGATGATGATGATGATGATGATGATGAATACTTACTCCACAGAAGGTATATTTTGAGGAAAAAATAACTTTAGACCTCTGAAGCTGCTGAAAAATACGAGAAAATATCACGAATTTCACAAAATCGTGATCTTTGTCTGTATTGAGATGCAATTCGCTCCATGTTGTGACACAATGAAAACTCATTATTATACCTAAATTGTAAGAAAACGAAATTCTTTCTATCATAAAAATCTTATCGCAAAAAGGACAGGAAAGAGCACTGTCAACTGAATTTTATTGATGGTGCTACGAGCGTTTTTATACTGAGGACAAGAACAGGGCTCATCTGCAACAACACATGTGTGACCATGACAAAATAATTTTAACCGAGAAAAGAGTACTCTTTTTCGGAAAAGATAAGTGAAGGTGTACTGATGCATTGATCCTTGGCCTTCCTGATTAAGAGTTCTAAAATCTCTCATTTTTTCTGCTTGCTTTTTTTTCAAAAACCGTGTTTTATGAAACCTTGGACTACACTTACATTCTTTACGGTGTCCGGCCATGAGACTACTATAGCCCTTCTTAACATTTAAAGCATGCTGTCTTGCTTGATCATTGAAGCATTGCCCAGTTTGTCCTTTGTTTACTTTTCCACATGTTAGCGGTATCTCATACACATTACATTGGCATTCAGTAAACCTATTCTACTGTCGAATGGTGCAAGACTGACTATTCCTGTTGCTGTAAGTACATGCACTTTTGAAAGCTTGCAAGGGGTGGAAAACAACAATGTCATATCTGCTGGCTCTTTTCCTAAAATTGTGAGACACCTTATGTACGTAGTACCGTGTAACATGCAAAGGTCATTGGTCATTCTCTTTTTCTTTTGGTTCTGTTTCCTTTAACTTTACTTTCTGCAGGAGGGCTTAGCAAACAAGTGTGATGATGCTGTTGGGGTATTGGCTGGTGCTATCAGCCCAGGAGTGCTAAGAATGTTCTGCCTTTTGATAGTGGGCATTCAAAATTAGTAGAAAGAGGAATCGATACCACATGTATTCAGGCCACCCTTCAGAAGTCATGTTAGCACAAGGGTGATGTCAGGCTTAAAAACCAGATTAAAAGACTAAAAGATGCTGGATATCCCAACAAAATCATCACACCCGTTTCCGAAACCCTCCTGCAGAAACTAAAGTTAAAGAAGACAGGAGCAACAAAAAACAATGACCAAAACCTTTACATGGTATACCACATCACGTGTCTCACAATTAAAAAAATAGCCAGCAGGTATGACATTAACATGTTGTTTTCCACCCCTTGCAAGCTTTCAAAAGTGTGTGTGCTAAACAGCAACAGGAATAGTCAATCTTGCCCCATTCGTCACGAGAATAGGTTTCCCTAATGCCAATTTAACGTTGTAGAAGTATTTTTTATCAGGTAAGCCAATGATCAGTGCATCACTACACGTTCACTTATCCTTTCCGAGAGGGAGTATTCTTTTCACAGTCAAGATTATTTTGTAGTGCTCACACGTGTCGTCGCGCATGAACACGGTTCTTGTACTCCGTATAAAAGCGCTCGTAGCACATTCATTAAATTCAGTTGACAGTCGGTGCTCTTTCCTGTCCTTTCTGTCTCTTCCTAAAGTTGTCGCGCTGTGACTAGCACACAACCACAATGAACCAACTCGCCCAAATTAAGCTCTTGTAACGTAACACGTAGACAGAGTTTCGTATAGAAAGAAGGAGCGGTGCTTTTAAAATAAAATTTTTCACATGCAACACCTAGACGGCATTCCTGGAAGTTCAGAAGGCAGCCACGTGACCAAATATTTTTCCTCTCCTAAATATTCCTGAAGTTCACTATTTTCAATGCAGCACGAGTTTTTCGAATACATTTGAGATGGTTGCCAAAATGGCTGGGACATTTGGCATAAAGTGACCCAGCTGTCTCATTAGCCATAATTATGCATTACCTCTTTTGTTTTTTGTGTGTCCTGACTCAGTTTTGTGTTCGTTTTTAGCTTATTGTGTTTCTGATCATTGTATTGGTTTCTTAAGTATTCGCTAAAATTATATGTGCGAAAACCCGTATATGTTTGCATGTACATCATTTCTCATAACCAATTGTTATACATCCAGGAATACAAACCTTAAACCACTGTGATTGTATACATTTGAAAACACTATCCATATATATTTTTGTGTGCATCACTGCTTGGGAACGATTGTGTACATGAAGGCGTATATGGTGAAATCATGGTGATTGTATATATTTGAAAGAATTATAATATATATTTGCCTGTATTTCATTCTTATAACCGATTGTGTACATGAAGGAGTATTAAACTGGAAACCACTGGAATCGTAGATACTTGAAAGAATTATAGGGATATTTTAGCGTGTATTTCATTTGTAGTTTCTATGTACTTGAAGCAGTATACTAAATTGAAACCAGTATAATTGTTTGTTGCAAAGAATTGTCAATAAAGTGAAACTGAAAAAATATAATAAACATTTGAGGTGTTGCATGTGTAGCGTACGTATATGTGAACGTATATCTGGTGAAAAAGTTGTGTGGCAGAAGAAAAGTTTCGTTTATTTGCCTTTTAAATAAGTGCAATATGCAAGGGCAGCAAGGCTTCATTTTCTGTAACGCGCATTATGCATATACTGTGAAGTATATTTAGATCCAGCACAAGTTCATACACGAATGTACGTGTTTATATTTTTGCCCATACGCAATGAATGGAGCTCGACAGGTGGCGCACCATCGATAATCAGGACCACTATCTTCAAGTAGTGTGTAATCAGTGCATGCTGATATCTGTTAGTGCAGTCTAAAAGAATACTGGCACCCTGCCATGGGCACTCAACACCCTTGTGCACCCTACTCGCACCCTCCTCAGAGGGTGCTAAAAAAGTGAAGGACATCGAAGGCACCCTTCCTTATGGATGTTTTTGTAACACCCTACAGTTTTTTTACTTGTACACCCTATTCTAAGTGTGCATGGTAAAGCACCCTTTTTGTAAGGAGCTCAATTAACATCCTTAGGGTGTAGTCCACGGGACAAGCTCATTTACACCCTTCTGGGTGTAAAACTTTTTACTGTACTCAATTACCTAAATAAGGGAAACACAAGGGCGGCAGACGCCAGTCGAGACATATGTGCAGACATTATTTCATTATTAAAGAATACTGCAATGAACCTTCAAAACTAAGGCAGCGGTAAACACTGCGTTGAAGTTTTCATCTTTGCTTGTTAACCATCTAGACTAAGTGATTGTAGGGTTTTTGTAGTATTCTTCCTTGTGGAGTATTTTAAAACTTACACTCATGGTACGATACACTTCACATGGTGACAAATTTACATCATTACACCTGAATTTTCGCCAGTGCTTTAGCTAGGGGCACTTCGATGGTATAACACAGCAGCGTCCTTTTGGGCGGCGTCTTCATGTAACCACCGAAACTCAGCCGCGCGTGTTCTCTCGCATGGTCACCCACACAATTTTTGTCCTGATGTATAAAGAGCTCCTGCTTGTCTTTATTTTTATTCGATTTGCCCATGCTCTGAGTTTACGGCACGATAATATTTCTGCCGTATCTCCTTTACCAAGAGCCTTGTGGCTCAGTGACGAGGGTCGATTGCGCCACTTATTACCGAACGCAATTGAGTAATCGCTTCCCGTTACTGCTTCGCTCAGCTGGAAACGGCAGCGGCTGTAATTGCTCGCCCACATGGAAGCGAAAGGCTTGTACACGTAATAACAGACGTCTAAAGAACGGGAACGTTCGTTGCCCATATTTCCCGTCCGAAAGATGCTTTTTCTCGCGTCTTGCTGAATTTACTCGCAGTGATAGTCCGGAAAAAAATTATTTGACTGGCAGGGGCTAACGAGGGAGGAGGGGGACGTGATTTCAAACAAGAAGAAGAGAAAAGTGAGCCCCGTATTTGTCTCTCAGGGGGAGAACACCCAACAGTAGCTCACGAGGGTTGGAGGTAGAGAAGGGATTAAAAGGAAAGGATTAAAAGGTAAATAGATATAGAGAGAGGAAGGAGAGAGTGAGGCGCAGGGACAGCGAACGACGGAAGTAAGGAGAAGACAGGAAAGATGGACACGGTTGCAGGAGTCCGAGGACGGGGCACCACTGGCGAGAGCTCTTGTCGGCGTCAAGAGATGGCGTAGGGCTAATCCAGTCGGCCAGAGCTACGCTGTCATCGTCGTCGTCAGGGACCGGCGTCAGGAGGTGTCTAGGACCAGCCCAGTCAGCCAGAGCTGCACTGTCGTCGGAGATCGCGAGGGCACAACCGGTCAGCACGGAATCCAGCGAGCGAATCGAACTAACGACGCCTGGTCACATTGAAGTCCATCCTTGGGTGTTCTCACTTGGTTTTTTTTTTTGCGTTTCGGTTTGTGGACTCCTGTGTAATCAGCAATAAATAGACCGCTGGCACAAGTTTTTCCTATCGACGGAATACTTAGGCTAAATGCCTTAGCCATCGAATTTGAGATATTTTTGCCTCCTCACAATGGTATAAAATTTATTTTAAAGGAGAAAGGAATTTGTCATGAAGAAGCATCGTCGATTCTGTTCGAGAGATCAGCACCAATTATAAGAGAGTAACATTTTAGGCCCCAGGCTGCCAAATGCATTCAGCAAAACAACAAACTTATCTTCCTGCCAGTTTCTTCCTTTACAGTTGGCCAGGTGCAAGTACTCCAGGGGATCGAAATTATTACGAAATTCACCGACTGATTCCTACCTTCAATTTAGAGTGTACTTTTTGCGGGTGGAACTCGCGAAATGAGCAAAAAACGAAACTGTATAGGCCAGGAGCTTGTTTTCCTTGTTAGAGACTACCTAACTATTGTAGCACCGAAAGGCGGGCGAGTTGGAACTTATCCATAGTGGGCAGCGCACAAAAGGAAACACACAAGAGAAGGAATCAGGACCAGCGCTTGTCCTGATTCCTTCTCTTGTGTGTTTCCTTTTGTGCGCTGCCCACTATGGATAAGTACCTAACTATGCCACAAAGCAGTGATGTCAATGAAGGTATAGCAGTCATTTTTTGGTGTATTTTATATATAGTATATCAAGGTTGATATAAGTACGAATAAATAAAACTTGACAAAAAGGAAGCTCGCCATATGTATGAACCATGCCTACAACTTTAAAATTAATGCACCCGATTGTCTACCAATCTACGTGGCTCTCGTCTTTCCGTCCTCTTTTATTACGTATTTCAGGGCATGTAAAGCTGAAACTGTGAAAAAGCCCCCGTTGTAGCACTGATGGTTATGTGGAACACGCTTTCAATCGAAAGCTTTACTGACCTAGTCGAGAGTGCTTTCCCGTCTATCTCCGCTCGGCCTTGAAGCGATGAACGCATACCGCGTGAGTAGGCACGCCCGCTGCCACCGCTTCTCCCGTATAGGGTTTCGTAAAGTTAACTGCAGGATACTCTGGCGCGGCGATTGTCACTGAAGTGATTCTAAGAGAGGGAAAAGAAGAGAAAAGTGAGCCCCGTAACTGTCTGCATCAAGGTGCGACACCTCAACAGTAGCTCACAGGGGATGGGGGTGAAAAGGCATTAAAAGTTTAGGAATAAAGGTGTAGTCATTGACCGTGAGAGTGATGGGTAGTGCATGTATTTGTCTGGTCTTCGTGGTCGCGCGCCTTCAGCCTACTTGTGGCTTTGTTTACTGCAGTGTTTTGGTTTTGTTTGTAGTAAAAGAACAAACCCTTTTGAACTTAGTGACTCGTGTTGTACTGGTGAGCCCAAAACGTCACGGTGTTGAAGCGTAAGTGCTAAAAGTTTGCTGATGGTCATCTCGTGACAAAGCTACTTCGAAGCAACGAAGACAAATGTAGCCGACAGAGCAAAGATTACAGAATTTCGTGTCTCGTGCTCGCTGAAGCTCCGAGCATGGCGGCTTCCATAGACACGAGCGCCAGAGTTTTCTCTTATGTATTTATAGAAAAATATATGACTGTTTCGACCGCTGTTAGGACATGGAAGCTAGGATGACAAACATTGCCTCGGCAGCTGCATCCACGTGATTAACCAGGGCACTCGCCGCTCTCTGTGCCAGGTCTGGTCAACGGGTGAGTTGTTCCGCGCTGCCAACCAATGTGCCATGGTCACGCTACGGAAGAAGGAAACGAGCACACTACTTTATATGTGCAAAAGGCGTTTCCGTGGACCCAGCGGTGACAGCGGCAACCTGCGTGGAACCATTCTGCGTATGTCACTCGCTTAGTCAATGAGTGAAACGACAACATAACACCAGCACGCAGAGTGGCAGGCTAAAACGAGTTATGAACGAGAAGTTCGGCGAGATAATCGTCGAACGAAGGATTGAAAATATGACAGTCATGGACATTAGAGCCTGTGATGAACACCTCGCGTTTGACTTCGGCGATGGCTTCGAAAAGTGGTAAAAACACCACGCCTGCGTGGAAGGCGCAGCACAGTCACAGCAATATCTAGAAGTGCGGCCTTCCAGGGCCTTTTCTAAACGCTCATTGGGTAACAACTGCAAGTACACTTGCTTGACACCCACTATAGGGCATTAATGAAATTTTTCGGGTAGTAAGCCGGCATTCGCTATGGTATTTTTCGTCATTCTTCTGAGAAGCGTGGTATCTGCTAAACACTTGCAGATAATTTTGTGTCAATAGTTCGTGCAACGACTGACGACGATGAAGAATTATGGTTGAAGTGGGTATGCGCCACAGTTAATAGGGAAAGAGGAACAAGCTTTTTGTAAAGGATAGGAGCATTGGACGGCCCAATCGTTTTGCTCTTCGCATTGTGCGACGACTGGTTGTTCTTTCGCTGCTTTAAAGTGCTCCTAAACCCCCATCCGATATTTTCCTAAACATTTCAAGTAAACAAACTCATCGCGTGCAGAATGCCATCGCGATCAACGATGCCACATGCCGCAGTGCTACAGGTAGCGTGCGCGCCACAATTTTGAAAAAAGAATAGCTTCTCCTTTCCGGTCTCCGACATTCTTGCCACTGACATGTGTGACATCACCAGTGAAACTCGATGACGTTAGCACTTTCAATGATTGCGATTGGCCGAACGACAATCGACGACTTCCGGTCACTCTGCAAACATCTGTTCGCGCGCACTTCGCTGTTCTTGGTCGTGTTGCCGCATGCGAATCGACATCAGTGGCCCGTAAACCAACACAGTGTCCATACCAGCACGATTCGTAGGGGCACGGACCGTCACGACAGCAACAACGGTTAGGCAACGATCAGTGCACCGAGATGACACACAGAACACAGTTGACGGCGAGCTGGGTCGCCGGCACGGAGGAAAGAAAGATAGGAGAGGGCATGCCCAGCCGGCGCGCTACGTGAAAAGTGTGGAGGAAATGACATTAGGCGGCCATATTCACTGGGCACAATGGCGGCGTTACTATGGTTACGTGTTGCGCAGTGGGGCTGGTCTAGCAGTGAGCAGCCGTGGCTGGCGGCGGCATGTGTGCCTCTCCAGGTCTCGTGCTGAGCCGTCTGTACTCTGCGCCGCGTTATTGATTACGCAGTGTTCTCCTGGCAGTTACTGTACTCTTAGCAACGTTTACAAATCCTTTTGTTCACCACGGGATTTCAACACTGCGTAGAACGAGTGCACATCCATGTGTCGTGGGGCGGATGACGCGGATGAAGCAATTATTGTTCAGCGAGATAGCATTCGGCCCCATGACGAAGCGGAACGACGACGAAAGCCTTGCAGGTCAGTGACGGTTAGGTAGTGCTCCTGCTTGTGTCAACGGACGATGCCGTTGAGCCCAGTAAGACGCAATGAGGATCATGTGCACATACGTAGTTTCGTGCTGTGTGTGTACAGTAACAACTTGCATGTGCGTATTAAAACGCCTTTTCTGTTCCGCTTCGTATACTATACCCCAGCATTCGATTAATCTCAACGTAACAGCAACCGCGTTCAAGTGTCGCTTGCACCGTGCTCAAAATCACCATGGTCGCAGAATGCTGACGCCGGTTGAGTTTCGCGCGGAGCGCGCCCACAGTGGCCAGATGCTGCGTCGGCCTCGTGGCGGAATGCAACCGTCGAAGGCGCATGACCGATCGTGTTGTCTGTACAGTTGCTGAATTATAGACGTGAAAACACTCGCCGTTGCCAGTGCATCTAGCGCGCGTTCTCTTGTACTTACTTGCTTCGTTGTCGGTGAGCTGTTACTCGCTGTTAATACTCGGACAAAATGATTTAGCCGAAGGTGTCGCGCTGGCCCAGAGTGTTGAGCCCCATTGCATTAGTTTCGGATCGTCACGACACGTGCGCTGCGCAGCTCACGAGCTTTCCGAGCCGGAGAGACAGTCATGCCTTCTGCTTTACATTCGGACGTAAATAAGAGAGAAGATTTTGTCCAGTCAATATGGCCGACTTCCGGCTTCATCGCGGCATTATAACGAGTGACGTCAGGGCCTCTCCTACCTTTCCTTCCTACGTGGTCACCGGAGTGGCGGATCGCGGCAACCGAAAGTAGATGCTGTCTCGAACAGCCACCAGCGGTAACGTATGCCACGCGAGATGAGGAGGGGCACTGAGCTGACTCAGCGAGGAGGGGCGGAGCGGTTTTGGGAGAGGGTAGCGAAGAAAGAGGAAAAGAAGCGATCACCGCGTTTCGATCATCAAACGCGTGTAACTCCGCTATTACGGCACCGTTTCGAAAAATTCTCACGGCTACGTGTTCGTTGTGAACTCGAGCACAACTTCTACACCTAAACTAAATTTCGACCGGTGGATGGTTTACGGGCCCTTTAAAACGCTTTATAGGTCGTATTAACGCGATTGCTTTTCCTACATCAAGCCTGCCTAAGGCAAGTTTGCCGACAAGTCCGAAGCACCGGTGTGGCTCAATGGTAGATTACTGAATGGTACCTAGTGGGCCCGGGTTGGAGCCCCACTGTGGCATTGGTGCTAGATTTTTTTTTTCTAATTTCGGGGGATGTGGTTACGGACACTGGTGTAGGCTGCGGCGGACAACTGCACGTGACCCGAGTTGTGATCTATAACAGCTTTCACTATAGAATAGTGCTACTGTTGTCGAGGTACAGTAAGTTCGATTAACACCACAGTCTGCTGTAAATGCGCTGAAGTGTACATTTTTGGGGGAGTCAGAGCTAGTCAAGCTGCGCGTCAGCTTCTTCTCCCTGTCTCCCTCATCCTATGCTTGATGAATTATAAGGAATATATTTTTTTATTAATATTAATATTAGTAGTAGTAGTAGTAGTACTAGTAGTAGTAGCAGTTGTAGTAATAGCAGTTGGAAAATTGTACTTCAGCTGCAACGGTAAATAAACATTACCAAGTGTAACGAGTTTTCACTTGCATAAACGTGCTTGGCCGAGAAAAGCCGCAGCCACTTGTTCTTGCCGGCTCGCCTCACGTCATACGCGAGTTTTTGTGGGCTGTCAGCTGACTAATTAATTTTTGCATAACTAGGTTAAAGCATGAAGGCTACCGCGACACCCCAATTGAACGCACAGACGAAAGAAAACAAAGGGATCATTTTGTAAAATTCACATCTTGATAAAAGGAAAAGACAGTGAAACCAAGTAACATATACCAGACATTATTTGTGGTCTTTAACTACACTGAAGTACTTATAATGCAAATAACTTTATATTTCCATCATAATTACTAATCTAGGTTAATGAGTACAAATAATATCCCTCATACATTCCTTGTTTTCATTGTGTCTTAGTTTTGCTAATTTACGGAAATTAATGGTCATGGCCGTACAGACGCCCCACTTTTTCCACCCATTTCACTTTACCCAAATTTCTCTAGAACGGACTTCGGACTTCAACAGAGCTTTATTTCTCACACCAACCAAATTTAGCTCCACCGCGGTGGTCTAGTGGCTAAGGTACTCGGCTGCTGACCCGCAGGCCGCGGGATTGAATCCCGGCTGCGGCGGCTGCATTTCCGATAGAGGCGGAAATGTAGGCCCGTGGCCTCAGATTTGGGTGCACGTTGAAGAACCCCAGGTGCTCGAAATTTCCGTAGGCCTCCACTACGGCGTCTCTCATAACCATATGGCGGTTTCGGGACGTTCAACCCCACATATCAATCACTCAATGAACAAAATTTATGTTAGCTAACACAAATGACACTCACCTGTGTATGGAACTGCGATAATATAAAGATACAGCGTGTTGCTATATAAGCCCACATAGTTTGGAATGTGGAGACGAAGAAAAAGAAGCATTATTTATAAAAAGATATTGCCATATCCAAGAATGAATGATGAGTCGGAAGAAGTTTGACAGGGGGGATATCACCGGTAAACCATAGCTCTGCCGTGAAAAGTTAGCCCATTACATCATTAGAAAGACGTAAGACTGTGCGTAAATATTCAACGACTGCGCCGTCGATGAAACTATTGAACACATCTTATGTTATTACCCGGCATACACAAACGAGAGGCTTCACCTGCACAGTGATTTAAATCAACTGGACAGAAGTTATTTCACTGTCGAGAAAGTATTGGGACCATCGCACTGCCCATCCAATTTCTGAAAGGCAACGAAAACATTGTTGCATTTTTTCAGACACCGGCCTGTTTCATCGTTTGTGATGGTGAAACTGTTACGCGTCGGCCCAGTCAGTGACCTTTTCTCTTCTCCTCTATAACTTTTCCCCCTCTCCCCTTCCCCCGTGCAGGGTAGCCTACCGGGGCTCAGCCCTGGTTAACCTCCCTGCCTTTCTCCTTGTGTTCTCTCGCTCTATACAAATCGACTTTTATTTTGCCATTGTTCGTTTGTTGTTTCGTTTCTTCGTTTGTTCTTTTCATTTCTTTCTTGTCATGGAGGTGGGTTGCGAGTTCTATTCATTATTACGGCTTTATGGTCTGTGAAATGAAGCGAGAAAGGTACTTTTACCGGCTGCAGTAGGAAGTTTGCAAACACTAAGTCAATGCATGCCCCTCGGATCGTGGTAGCATGCATATGGATGCATAGGAGTGCGTAATTGGAAAGCATGTGCTGCACGATGCAGTCATTGGCAATGAGGTCCATGTATCCGTTCGTGCGTTCGTATGTCCATCAGTCCGTCCATCTTTCTGTGCGTCCGTCCATGCGTCCATCTATTAGTTCATACATCTGTCTGTCTGTCTGTCTGTCTGTCTGTCTGTCCGTCCGTCCGTCCATCCGTCCATCTGTCTATCTATCTGTCTATCTATCTATCTATCTATATGTCTGTCTGTCTGTCTGTCTGTCTGTCTGTCTGTCTGTCTGTCTGTCTGTCTGTCTGTCTGTCTGTCTGTCTGTCTGTCTGTCTGTCTGTCTGTCTGTCTGTCTGTCTGTCTGTCTGTCTGTCTGTCTGTCTGTCACTCACACTAGTGCCTCTTGCTGAGTAAGTCATACAACTAGGTAGGTTCAAACCAGTCACAGACATACATGAACAGACCCATGGCTTTAGGAGCCTCGTTCCTAAAAAATTAAAAATATATATACAATAAGTTACGAACACGAAACATGATTGTTCATCAAGTGTACCAGAAGAACAAACAATATTTATGAAGCACTCAGACATTTTTTTCTGAACGAACAGCGTTGGACGTGCTTTCGAACTTCAAAATTATTACTTAGCATCTTTGTCGTCTCGGCAATTGCCGCTATATAAGCGCCCTAGCCACTATGAAAAATTAACATCGGCTCTATCTCTCAGTCACTGTTTAGGCCGCTTCAAATTTTAAATCACATGTTAAAAGAAGAGGGTGATGCTATATTTCCACAAACTTAATTGTTGTTGTTCTTGAAATGCATTTCTCGACACCAGCCTCACGAATCGAACGCATCGTGTACCAGCTGTTAGGAAGTGACAACACATATTTTATAAGCCGTAAACGATACTGATATAACACTGTCCTCTTTAGGTGGCATCATTTCTCGCTCATGATTATTTCACAATCATACCATCAAAGTTTCTATTTTCATATTCATTTGCTTTTTTATTTGAGATATGGATTGTTTCGACAGTGTCAGAGTATATTTACTTGCCAAAATATTAGTGGCCCTCCAGGCAAGACCCTATACAACTTGCACTGTGATTGCACCCGAAGGCTCTCGTATGCTATTAGGCAATTTTCTATAAAAAAAAATGTACCCCGAGTTCACAAAAGCTTTATTCAAAGCAAGAACTAAGCTGACACATAACAAGGCAGGTATAGATTACAAAAAAGCGCTTTATTTGCAGTCCGATATACGTGTTACAGATGTTGTTACCGTTAACCAAGCTTCGGCTTGCGCTCATTGAGACTCACAAGACATTGCTTTGGGCATAGAGTTTCCTCATAATAACTAGAGGGGACTCTGGCACTGCATTTGTTGAGTTAGCATGTCAATTATGGGCAGTACATGAATTTGCCTAGTCTTCGTACTTGCGAGCCTCGAATAGTACTTGTGGCTTCGTTTAGACCGGGCCTTCACCTCAATAAGAACACATAAACGTCTCGGAGTCTGAACGTGCCTAGAGATATAAACCTAGAAAGAGATGTTTATTTACCGAAAGAATGAGTTATCAGCCTGGGCGATGGTGTACTCTCATCTGCCACTGTACATAGAGTACCCTTACAAAAATTCTTATTGAGGAAACAAAGAGAAGTTATTGAGCAATGACAACAGATGGGATTGAAAATACATGACCTTTCAATTGAAATACCATTGAGGAAATTGTTGACCTGTATTTAAAAATGGCCCATGACTTTCAATTGAAAGCGGTCAATTAACTCGATATCTATCATTGAGAGAAAATGAAATGGTGATGGAAAATACGTTGTGGATCAATTGAAATATCACAAAGGCGATTCTTGAAAAGCATTGAACATTGGCCAATGATGTTCAATTGAAAGCTATCAATGATTTATTAATGCGAAAAGAGAACAATTATTTTTCGCACTTGACAGCGCCTTTTTGCCAATAATGCGGTAGACATTATGACTATAGCTAATTAGAAAACCATTATTATTACAATGACCTGCATCTGTACACCACCCCAATACTGGAATTGAAGTTGGGACCTCATGCACATGAAGCAGATGTCTTATTCATTGCACCATAGCCCCATGAACCGCGTGAAGGCCAGTCTTTTTGCGGCTATATATCTATCAAACGGCTTTTTGCAAATTGTCGGCGGAATTTAGGCTATTATTTGTGCCACATGCATTTCTGATCGCATGAATTTGATCAGCGAATAGTTTGTAGTGCTTCGTGAACTCGAGACAACAACGGTGAGTGCTTTCGGCTCCGACTGAGGTTCGTGGTGCACCGTTTTGCAAGAACGATTAACGTGTGTTCCTGCGTCGTTTTAGTGCTTCCCCGTGAATCAATGGTGTTTCGCTCACCAGTGCGACGATACCAGTGCGACGACGCTGTGTTCGGTTGTCGAAACCTACGTATGCTTTTCGCACGTGCGTGTGCTGTAAGCGATTTCGCTTATTTGTGCCGCGTGTCACGAGGTATACGCGTGTCAGTGCCAGCGGCCTATTCTCAGCTGTTTGAAGACAATGCGCTTTCGCACGTTTACGTTGCATGGGTATTTTAGCGTGCCCACTCTAACATTTTCATTTCGTACGCGCCGTGAGCTGCACGCTGGGGCAGCAGCACCTTTTTAAGATTTTGACGATTACTCTTTTCTGCAAATAAAATTTATGTGCGTTATTTCGCGTTATAAAATGGTTTTTACTCATTTTCAGTCTTTTAACTGATCTCATTAATGGGGAGTGGCTACTCTTACCGTTATTCAGCATCACATCGCTGTTCAAGTGAATGCCGAAACGCGCGCCAAGGTCAAATATGACGTACACAAATTAGCGACGGACAGGTCGGTATCCCTCCAAATAAATAATGCTTCTTCGCATCTCTTCGCGAACGTCCGCGTGCAGTTGGTGTCAAGAAATGGTGCAGAACGAACCTCAAAATCTTTGTTGGTGCTGCATACAGTACCTATTTAGAAAATGAGGATTTTTATAGCTGGTACTCTATCTCCACAGCAGTACACTGGCTGTCTTGGTCGTAGTTCTTTGTTACAAATCCATGCTGAAATATGAGAACTATACTTAATATTCAAAGGAGTGAGCAAATGTTGGTGGCATACGCTCTCTTGCTGACTTCTGCACCTGACTTCTGTATACTTAATGTTGAAGTTCATCATCAAATTATGCAACCACTAATCAAACATCAACCAACCAATTTTCAATTTTTATCTTTCTCTGTCTCGCTGCCTTCCGTTTGTTTCTTTCTTGTCATGCTTTCCTAAAATCATCAGTTCAATTTGTTTTGTAAAACGCGAGCATAAACATATAGGCCAGTGTTTCAGTACTGTCAAGCATGCACTATAGAGCGGCCGCACCACGAACACGAAACTTCTGAGCTTCCGCGGTTCTCGCCTCTGTTTTTTTTTTTTTTCTTCACCTCCCCCCTTCCCCGTTCACGCGCGCGCGCTGGAGAACATGAGCAGGCGCACCGCTCAATTTTTCTTATGAAATATTGCTTACGAAAGACTTCGTCCATGGTTTTTTTTAGAAATGAGACAATAAAACTTTTAGTGCAAAGTTCTCAACAGAAATATTGTTTACAAAATATTTTGTCAATAGTTTTTAATAGAAGTGAGACAAGAAAACTATCATTACAATTAGCTAAACAGAAATATTGTTTGCGAAATACTTCCTCAATAGTATTTCATCAAAAATGAGTCAATAACATTTTTATTGCAAATGCTCAACAGAAATATTGTCGACAAAGTATTGAAGCAAGTCAATGAGTATTGAGGAAGCAGTGATGATCAATGAAGTCAATTATTCAATCACAGTCCGACAACGTAAATCAACAGTCATTTTTATAAGGGTAAGTGGAATGTGTTCAAAAAGGTATGAATGATGATCGTAAGTTATGAAAATGAGTATGCAGGCCTGCCAAGGGCTGAAGCAATGCGTTCAGTTCAGTAGCTTTTAGGAAGGTTAAAACCGCTTTTCACCCACTGCTGCACTATTGGAGTCAGACAAAGGACCTAACACAGGCTCATCAGATAATGCCTTATCAAGGAATCATTTATTATAAAAACAATACAGTTTCGCGCATTCTCAAAGCAGGGACAAAATATGTGTTATATTGTTTCTAGCACTTGACAGTGATAACATTTGCAAACAGCATTGCTGGAGCAGTAGCAGCTAAAATATCAAGAATGTATTGGGACGATCAAGTCTTATAATAAAGAAATACGCAAGAATTACGTTTCGAAGCTTATGATCATTCTTCTTTATAAATATGTATACAGACAACAGATGGTAACAGGGTGAGCTGACGAATGCTTTGTGACGCTTCAGCGTAACTAAAAAGCAAGCAGGGACTAACTGATCTTTCCATCGTAAAGCCTTAACTAAAGAGAGGAGATGTCACGTTTATGATAATAATTGTTGAGGTTTAGCGCACCAAAACGACCATATGATGATAGGAGACGCTGTATTTTAGGACTCCAGAAATTTTGACCACCAGGGACTATAGTTAACATGCAGGTAAATCTAAGCACAAGGGCCTGAAGCACTTTCACCTCCATTGTAAATGCGGCCACCCCCGTCGGAATTTTATCCGGAAACCTGCGGTTCAGCAGCCGAGTGCCTTGCCCCCGTATTCTAAAACGTCCCTTCACTCAACGCTTCACTTTCACTTGAGAAAGCCGATGGGAGCGCCTTTTCTTAGCACGGCAAGTCACTGCATACAAGCGATAATCTGCTGCGATTCTTGAGTAGCACAACGTCATTTTTGAGCCGAGCTGTTGCGCAGTGCTCAACTCTGTTAAGTGAAGGGTGAAAGTTTCAGTTTCAGTTTTTTCAGTTTCAGTTTCAGTTTATTTCAGTTATTAGTACACAAAAAGGAACAGTATACAAAGTCTATATACAGGAGGAGGTCCGAAAGCACGAGGCTGCAGGGGGACCTCCTGTTCAAAATGGGATTACAAAATTTACTCAATTAGCAGTAGCAGTGAAAACAGAGAGATGAGTAAATTGATAAAACCTACACTAACTAAGAAACAAGTAAAAAGAAGAGGGGAATAAACAATATAACAAGATAAAAACATCTAGTAGTTTATCAAGTACGAATACAATTGTTTTTTAAATGTGCCAATAGTCGAGCATTGCTTCATGTGAGATGGCAATGAATTCCATAATGATAATGCTGAGAAACATGCAGTGTGGCGACCAAAATTAGTGCGGATAGTAGGAAGTAGAAAATTTCCATTTGAAGCGAAACTAGTACGGTTTAAGTTAGACAAAGCATTAGGATAAAAGACGCTTGATGGGACAAGATGGTGCAAGGATTTGAACAGCATGATAATGAGGTGATATTTAAATAAACTAACAGTAGAATGTATTTCGAAGTTACGAAGTAATGATGATGCACTAGAACGATATGAACTGAAAGTCATTAGTCTGATGGCTTGGTTTTGAATGTGCTGAATGGGAGATAAGTGGGTAAGGTATGTATTTCCCCAAGTGGTGATGCAATAATTAATATGGCTGTGAATAAAAGCATAATATAACTTGATTAGAGTTGAAATGTTAAAGTAGTAACGTGTTCTGATTAGAATCCCGACACCAAATGCTAGTTTTTTGCGCAAATGAATAACATAATTAGAGTATTTTAGGTTGCTGTCGAGAACGATTCCTAAGAAAGAGCATTCATTGTCAGGGTTAATGAGTGAGCCATTTAGTTTAATAAAAATTTGGGAGGGAAGAACTTTGTTAGCTGAGTGGAATATCATGAACTTAGTTTTCTTAGGGTTAATAATGAGGGAATTCGTGAGACACCAGCTTAAGATGTTATTTAGATCTTTTTGTAATTTTAGCGTTGAAGAGTCAATTGATTTACCAGTGGCAAGTATTGTAGTGTCATCGGCATAAAGAAAAGGCAGAGAGTTAGTAACTGAGAGGGGAAGGTCATTCATGTAAATTAAACATAAAAGTGGGCCAATAATGGACCCTTGAGGAACACCTTGATTAGTAGTAAGAAAATCTGATAAAGTAGAGCGAACATAAACAGCCTGCTGCCTATTACAGAGGTAACATTTAATGAGTGTAAGGGCAGGTCCAACAATACCAATGGCCGTGAGTTTGGTTTCCAGGATGCTGTGATTAAGTGAGTCGAAAGCTTTGGTTTGGTCAATGAACAATGCTCCAGCTAATTCACCAGAATCAATAGCTTTTTTAATCTTATCGGTGAAAGTTAACAATGCAAGATTAGTCGAGAAAGCAGGTCGAAAACCAAACTGACTAGGAGTTAACATGGAAAACACAGACAAGTAATTAGTTATACGTTTCTCAATACACTTTTCTATTATTTTACTAAAAGATGATAGCATAGCTATAGGGCGATAATTAGATATGAAAGTTCTCTCGCCTTTTTTGAACACTGGTATTATTTTGGCCTGTTTTAGTTGAGATGGGAATGTACCTATCTTGAATATTAGATTGATAATGCGGGATAGAGGGATGGCAATATGGTTGGCAATTAGCTTAATGTAGGACGAGTGAATTCCGTCCAGTCCAGGAGAAGTTACTTTAAGATTATGAATAATGCTGATAATTTCGTTAGGGTCTGTTGGGAAGAGGTAGAAAGATTGTGAAGAGCGGACCTGAGATCTATTGGACGATGGGGGTGTACTAGAAGCTTGTTTACAGAAAAATGAGTTGAATTCATTCGCAATGTCAATTGGCTGATCTAAGACACGGTCAGCAATTTGAAGCTCAGTGATAGTAAATTCGGACGTGTTCTTGTTTAGAAAGGAGTTAATAATTTTCCATTGTTCTTTAGAGTTGTTGCCAGCACGCGCTATTTTTTCTTCGTAATAACTTTTTCTAGCTGCTTTTAAGAGTCTATTGAGAGTATTAGAATAGAAGGTGTAACGATGTTTTAGATTCATATTGAAAGGACGGCGTTTGACTTTTTTGTAGAGGTTTTCTTTTTTATGCATGCATGTCAATAGACTGTTCGTTATCCAGGGATTATGGGGTGCTGAGTATATTCTTTTACAATTTACTACCGTGACGCTATCATGAATGCATTTGCATATGCGAGACGAAAAAAAATCAAAAGCTAAGTTGGCATCAGTTCATGTTTCAATGAAAGACCAGTCGACATTTGTTACGCGGTTCACATACTCTTCTTTGTTTAGAATTGATTTAGAAAATCTTAAATCGTGATTATGCTTGAAGTTTTTACATGAGAAGAAAACAGGGTAATGGTCAGTAATATTTACTTTAAGAACATCACTGTGTTCAGGTGAAAGAAAGTTAGACAGAACATGGTCAATGAGTGTGCTACTGCGGCCAGGAATGCATCTAGTTGGAAGTGTGATCAAGGACTCGTAACCAAAACCTTGGTAACAATTTGCATATTCAATGCGATTGGAAGTATCATCAAGTAAATCAATGTTTAAGTCCCCCACAATAACAACATTTTTACGTTCACATGATCATGTTTCAAGGAGAGCATAGAGACTTGAAAAGAACTCAGAAATTGACGATGAAGGCGACCGATAGATAGTTCCAATGATAAGTTTACCAGTGGATGAAGGCTTGTCTAGTTCTATCCAAACAGATTCGCAGCTATCGACGACAATATGAAGGTCAGATTTGCGTTTATAGGGCAAAGTAGGTGAGATAAAGATGGCTGCGCCACCATAGCTACTTGATGTGCGATTGCAGTATTCTGACAAGTAACCTTGCAAGCCAAACAAGTTTTGATCCTCTAGTGTAAGCCATGTTCCCGAGATGCAGACGAGGGAAAAGGAACTTTTGAAAGAGTGTAAAAGAGCGTTTATTTCATCATGATTTTTTCTTAGACTACGCACGTTAATGTGAATTCCTGAAATGGCAGAGTTATTCAAGAAGGAATCTAAGTTATTGATACTAAAATAAGACGACATGATGACGCGCAGAGTTTCCTAGATAGATAAGTGATCAGATCTATCGAAAGATAGAAAGGTCAGCTTCAGTGCGAATCCGATACACCCTACTTTCGTTTGATTGCCTCGCCTTAATATGGCAATTATCCGTCCAAAGGAACGCCCAACCGTTCTCTCTCTCTTGAGGGAAAGAGAATTCGCAAACAACCTTTTGTTTTCTACGGTGAGATGGTCATTTACATACAGAGGATAATGATGAGGGCCTGGGAATCCGAGATAATTCGTGTGCAGTTTGGCCTTGCGAGCCTTGCTTAAAAATTCTTGCTTCTTATCGCGAGAACAGAAGCGCGCGATGTTTTTTTTTTTTTGAGTCATTCTTAGTGGGGACGCGATGAATGACGTCGATGTCAGAATCAAGAATAGTGCAGTTGATTTTAGTAGCCACAGCTTTTACTATGGCTGCGCAATCTTCCCCTTGAGAGCACGGAATTCCCTTTAGTTCTACGTTGATAAGTCTCGAGTATTGTTCCAGTTCTGATACACGGTTGGTTAAAATTTCATTTTGTTTCTTTAGAGACTTATTAGAGGCAACTAACGTGGCGTTCTCGGAGCGTAGCTCCTCAACAAGCGCATTGAGACCACTGACGCTTGACACGAGGCTCTGTAGTTCAGCCTTCAACTTTGACGTCTCTGGTATTAGTGCCAGAAGTTTGGGTTTGCATTCTTCAATTAGTTTAGAGGCTATTTCTCCCAGTTTATTCTCAGTCCAGGCCTCAAGCTGTTCAATGCGCTTCGCCAACTCGACATTTGAGGGCATGTTTGTAGGCAATCAAAACAATGAGCAAGGTTGTACAGTGCAGTAGTAATTGCAGAACTAAATCACTCACAGCACTAAATCACTCACAGCAGCAGTCACGGCAACGCACGATGCCCAAAACAACAAGAAGGCCACTGACCTGCGGAAGCGTTGAAAAACCTTTAGAATAGATGCCGATACGTAGAACCGTAACTGCTGCTGCAAAATGACGCTGGGTGAGACGGGCCTCCGCTTTATGCCGGAACACGAGCAGGTGATCAGCGCAGTAGATCCACGCAGATGATTCTTTATCCACCAAGGATAGCCGACGCTGATATTCGTGTAGAATGCACGAACACAGATGGCTCAGTCAGGTGGTGAAGCAGGCGTCGAAAAGCTGAAATGGTCGGTAGCACAGGACCACCGAATCCGTGGCAACCGTCGTCCAACAGCACACTTGATTTCTTTGAAATCGTCCAAAAGCCTGCGGAAGCGTTGAAAAACCTTTAGAATAGATGCCGATACGTAGAGCCGTAACTGCTGCTGAAAGTTGTGTCGAGGAGCGTTTGTGAATACGGGGGTTAGTCACTAGACTACCGTGGCTGGTCTTTATGTTACTGTTAGCTCTCTCCTACCGAGTATACAACTTTTTAGCGCAAACATACTAAGGGGTTTTTGCAAAACATGTTCCTAACTGGATTTTTTTATTGGAACTGCTGACAATGCATTCAATAAATAAGGAGGGGGGAAGGAAGCAACAAAAGAAGGCAGGAAGTTTAACCAGAAATAGATCCAGTTGGCCAGTCTACACTAGGGGATTAGGGAAGGGAACAAGAAATAACTCTGCTTTAAGGATCTTTAAAACATGAATGCCAGTTAGTGCATTGCAAAGTAAAATATAATGTGAACAAAACCGTGAAATATAATGTCGAGAAAAAAAGGCACCAGCTGGGTGTTCTCAAAACAATAACACTCGTGACACGCAGCAGGGTTCATCGTCTTTTGACTTGCGGGACACTTTTTGATGCCGGGCTGTTATGTGCTGTTGTACGCTGCTATAGTCGCTTGGCGTAACGCAGGCAAAACAATATTCACCATAGTTGGCTGAAGCAGATTCAGCGTGTGCTCGCGCCAAAGAGAAGCCTTCTTCCTCTTGTCTTTCGAGTGCCTTGACAAATGCATTAGGTGCGGTCAATAACACCATGGGTAGGGACAATACAAGCCAAAAATAAAAACTAGATGAAGCAAGCGACAAAAGTGAGAGAGAAAGACAACTAGAAATAAATAATGGCAGAGCTCCGCAAAAAAAGCGGAAAAGACAACAAGAGAGAGAGAGGAGGAAATGAAGAGAAAACCAATTAGGAATAAAAAGTCTTCCCAGCTGCACACTTTCTTCAAGTTTGGCAACACTAGGACTATCCTGCCTTATTTTCTTCTCTTTCCTGTTTTGGTTTGGCGATATATGTTTTTATTTAAGGACATCATCACCGAATTACATAAATACTTGAACGTTGTTGAGTTTTCGGATGAAATAGATGTAGAAATTATTATTTTAACAAGCGCGGTAATTATAAAATAGTACTGAGTCCTTGTTTGTTGGGCGTTGTAATACATTCACCAGTACGCATTAGCAATCCTCGGAAAATGTCAGCAGTAGACATCACGAGACACTACTGCCATGGCAAGCCAAGTGGATACCTAATGAACGCACGGGCAGAGAAGTCACGTGGTGGTCGTGTAAAAGATTAAAAATAAGTTCTACATATACAAGCCGAAATGAACGTCTTCCTTTGGGATCGCGATATGGTGTTCCTGGGCAGTTGAATGGGATCAGAAATGGATCCGAATTAACACCACTAAAACAGCATCCGAAAAACACAATGCGGAATATTAAAACAGACTATCTCCCTTTAATTAAAGCATGACGCGAAAAAAATAGCGGAGCTGTAAACAAGACTTCACCAAAGCAGGGGCGCAGTGAGAATGCTTTCTTCTTGAGGAAGACATTATGAAACCCTGGCCAGAGAAAGTGAATTGGGCTAGTAGGACGTGGGTGTGGACGTAGTAGGACGTGGGTAGGACAAATAAACCACGTTTTTCTTCTTGAAGAAAGCGAGTGTTATTGCAATAACAAAAATAAACCTTAAAAACAGGAGCAGGCACTGTGACTGACACAAATCTAAGTATGGTGTTAATTTAGGGTTTCGTCTTTCTACAATAGGCCCAACCATAATGAGAATTAACACACAATAATACCAGAGAAAGTATCGCGGGTGTTGATAGAGGTGATTGTAATGTAAATGTGGAGAAATAAAACTGCATAAGATAACTTGCCACCTGAAGGATGTGAATTTTTTACCTTCGAATAACGCGTCCATATTCTTCCACTGAGCTACGGTGGCGGTCATCCCTACCGTTGTCTTTATACAGCATATATGTGCATTTAAGTGTAGAAGCGTCTGTCATCGTCATCAGTTGCCACTATGGCGACTGTGTAACACTCTTTGTTGCCTGTTTGACGTCAGACGATACATGATCCTATTTAAATGCACATAAATAACATATAAAGTGGACGAGGGGTTGAGCGCCACCGTAGCTAGGTATTAGAGCATTCGACGCGCTGTTCGAAGATTGCAGCTTCAGATCCTACTGGCGGGAAGTTACTTGTTCGTCCATTTTTCTTTCTGGACATTTGCAATACAAATACCTCTAATACCATCACCTATACTGTCCATGGTATTACTGTATGTTAGTTCTCATTAAGAAAGCTTAGCATATCATTATTGAGTATGAAACTGCAACATAGGCGTTTTGAATATTACCGTGTAGAAATTTGAATTTCGCTATTAGCATTCATCTGTTTTTGTTTGTTTTTTAAGAGGGAAAGGAGTTAGATGATAAGTGGATGAAGCAGGAAGTAGGACTTCAAATCTCTTGTCTCGAAAACCATAGACTAAACTTAGAAGCTTATTCTTTCTATTGATTATAACCTTTAATTATAGAAGGTAAAATATTTTCTGGTTTGTATGAGTAAAAACTGACATGATGGTGCCAGCCAGCAAAACAAACTTATTTTAACATTGTTCCTAGAATAGCATATGGTTTTGTTGTAAAGCTTCTCATTATGCTTCAGCTTGACGAAATGGCAGCGACATGAGAAACGTTATTTGATGAAGAAAAATGCACCGAAATGTTTGGTTGAAAGTTTCACTGGGGTATTCTGTTTGTTTCTCTACTTTTCCGTTTCAGCTGTTTTCTTTACAATGCTATGTCACTTAGCACTTCACTTTACATTTTTCTTTCCGCAAAGTGAAGACAACATTCTGCGCAACGTACGAGAATGATGACTATCCACTTGCTCAACTTACTTCCGCTTCTTTGGCGGAGCTCGTTCATCATGTCTCAGACGTGTATGAAGCCACTCACGCTTTCGCGTGCTAAGGCAACAGCCAGCATGGCTTTCTCCACTCAAAAGATTTACTGGATCGCCAAGTCTTGAGATGTTCTTCATGAACATTCCTTACTGTATTTTTTCCTACTTTTCGACCAGCCTGTGTCCTGTTTTTTGCCATGAGACATTTAATAAAAGTGCCAGGGAAGAGGAAACCACCGCACCGACCACAAAGCCCCTCTGGATAGAAACATGGTTCTCTTTTTTTAAAACTTCAGTGAACCCACTTTGTGCTTTGCATATTGCTCTTTCTCACCGCATAAGGTGACACAACATCGATATTTCCCTTATTGAAGAAGACGCTTAATATAATGGTCTGTTTCACGCTGCTTTGATGAAGCTTTATGGCTCGAGCCTCACAGCTTCATGAGGTTTACATTTCTTTATCATCCTCGAGGGTGCTGTGGAAAGTGCTAATGATGCCAAAGTGCTAGTGATGTAATTTTTGTAATTTTTGTAAATTTGTAGTTTAGATTTTCTCTGCGATAAGGGGCCAGTCAAGCTGTGAAATGCAGCTTTTTTTCCTTTCGCACCAAACCACGTATACAGTGTATTTTTGTGTACTTGTCACGTGGTTGAATAAACTCAAACTCAAACTCAAAGGCATCTAAAACATCACGTGAACTTATGAGTCTTTCATGCATTTTTGTTAATTGCGTCACCCTCGTCGACACCATTATTCATTGCGGACACTTTCAGTTATATCGTCATCACTGAGCACATTTTTTGTAATAAGATCAGCCTCCCCCCTCCCCTGAAGAACTGTGCAATTCTACAATTTCTGGTATGATTCGTGGGCATGGCATAACCTGTCCCATACTTCAGCTAGTAGATGCAGGTGGTCATTGGCGCTGGGAGAAGAAAACCACTCCCGTCTCTGATAAGGTTCCCCAGGCGAAATCGTAAACATGCGACACAGTGTAAAAAGTAATGATCGCACCAACGGTTGCTGGCAGAAAACTACGCTTCTGTGATGTGTGAGGGGCTTACTCAATGGGCCCAGGTGATAGGACGCACTCCAGACAGCCTCATAAACTGCAAGACGCTTATGAAGAACGAAGATATAAAAGAACATCTGGATGATGCGTCGTTAAAGTAATAGAAAGTCGACATAAAAGTGTGCGTCCTGTTACACTAATGTCTCAATCTTAGTACTCAAGGAAGTTCACTTGCACTTTACTGAGTTCTCGGCAACAGGAGTGACGCACGCCGTTTTTGTGATGATCGTAACATCAGGCAACGTGGCGTCAAGTTCGTCATTGTAGCCTCCGTGGTTCCAACACGCCTTCTCGTGTAGCTTGCTGGCTTCAGCTGGAAGTGAGTGCGCCGCCACACGACGATTTTCACGCGTCCAGGTAACGCTCAACCGGGCGAGCACCCAGGGTTTCAAAGCCGCGTTAATATTCTAGCCGACCGCACACAGCTCCACACGCACACCCCATTGACACAGGTGACGCTGATTTAATAACAATATTTTCTTCAAAAGTTTCGGACACCTTCAGATTATTTCGAGAAGCGGGACATCAATTACTGAAAGTGGGTGCACCGTTTCCATAGGAGCGAAAAACGATTTGAAGAGAATGATAGCGAGTTAAAAAAACATAAAAACAGTGTCCTTGTCGGGCAAGGCTACACGGTCACGTACAGAGACAACATTTCGTTCTGCAGCTCAGTTCCTCGCAGAAAAGAAAAAAAAGCAATAAAAAGCAATAAAAAAGCTGTAAAGGGAGCAAAATCCTGAGAACCTCTACGGTGCTGTTTTAGCGAATGGCGTGTACAGTGCTAGCTTTCGTAGCCGGATGAGCCTCAAAAGGCCGGTTGCTCCAAACATTACTCGAAAAGTTTACTGCAACTATAGCGCATGCAGGTTAAGCGCGGTCACTACGATGAGAAAACAACTAAAAGTTACAAACACGTGGCTGAATAGAGAGCCAGCTTTGCAGCACTCATAACGGGCATGAAAACGACAATAGCGAACATGTTTGCAGTTTCGTACAAAATTCTGGCATGTTTATCTTTACTCGCTGTCTCTGGCATGCGGCAAACATTATCGACAAACACCATCTATGCAAGTACGCTATATTTTTGTTCTAGATACAATTATTCACTATTGTTAACTAATTAACTGATAACAATTTGTGCGGCATTACTAGTCAATCGCAGTCACGATACAATTATCGAACAACATTCGCGTATAATTCGCTGGCAGTGTACTACGGGGATCCTGTTTAAAACAATTTAGGCCGGCCACTGCTCACTGGGAATTCAAACACAAAGTCAACAGATTTGCCTCTTCAACATTTTTTTTGTTTTTCGCTGGTTATGTCATTAGAAGACACACAAAATATACAATTCTCTTTTTTGTTGCCCGTAACCACAAAAAAATTCGTGCCAGTTTTTCAGAAGAAAAAAAAACCTGCCTATTGACAAAACACAAATATTTCGAGTCATGTGATACAAACCCGCGATCAACCCACCAACTTTCTTTTCTGGGTAGTCACATCTGCCATCTCCCTAACTGCTCCCATTCTAGACATCTGAAAAAAAAGTTAGGCATAAGAGTTAATGGAGAGTACCTCATTAACCGGCGCTTCATTGATGACATTGCATTGCTGAGTAACTCAGGGAATGAATTGCAACTCATGATTACGTACTTAGCCAAGAAGAACAGAAAAGTATGTCCTAAAATTATTCTGCAGAAAACGAAAATAATCTACAACCTCTGAAAAGAACTGCGCTTCAAGATAGGCAATAATGCACTGGAAGTTGTAAAAGACTATGTCTACTTAGGACAGGTGATAACCGCGCAGCCGAACCACGAGACTGAAGTAAGTAAAAGAATAAGAATGGGGTGGAGCACATTTGGCAAGCACTCTCTAATTATGACAGGTAGATTGCCACTATCCCTCAAGAGGAAGGTATATAACATCTGTATTTTGCCGGTACTTAGCTATGGAGCAGAAACCTCGAGACTTACAAAGAGGCTTCAGCCTAAATTGAGGACGACGCAGCGAGCAATCGAAAGGAAAATGGTAGGTGTAACCTTAAGAGACAGGAACAGAGCAGGGTGGATTAGGTAACAAACCGAGGCTAAAGATATCATAGTTCAAATTAAGAAGAAATGGACATGGGCTCGGCGTGTAGCATGTAGACAGGGTAACCACTGGTCATTAAGGGTAACTAACTCAATTCCTAGAGAAGGTAAGCGGATTAGGGGGTAGTACTAGACAAGTTTATTATTTTTTTAAACAACTTGAATAGGGTTAGGAGGAGACAGAAGGTTAGGTGGACAGATGAGATTAAGAAGTTTCCGGGTATGAATTGGCAGCAGTAATCACAGCACCGAGTTGACTGGCGGAACATGGGAGAAGTCTTTGTCCTGCAGTGGACGTAGTCAGGCTGATGATGATGCTGACGACGATGACGACGATGATGATGATGATTGTTATGATGATGGTGATGATGATGATGATCTACCATCTGATTTCCTAACATGTGCTTGGAGATAGTTCTTCAATCTGGTTTCGAAAGAGGAAAACTAAATTTACACATCTCCACGAAATGAATGATGATGATTGGGCAAAGCTATAGGTCCATAACGTCTACGTTGAAGTCGCCGACTAGTGTAAAGGATGAAAGGAAGGACGTGCGCGCGTATGGACAAAGGGATGGACAAATGCACGGACGGATGAACGGAGAGATGCGCTCAATGGCGGATGGGCCTATAAACGAATGCACAAATGGACGGCGCAGATGATCGCGTATATATTGTGCTGTCATGCACTTGCTTGGTGTATATATAAAATCAGTTTTTTGCCCAGATGTTTTCATTTTTTGTTGCGCAGGCATTCACTTCTGCTTTCGCTTATATTGAGCATGACGGAACACAAGACTCGGCCTCAAAACTTAGCCACTGTACGATCATGGCATATCCAAAAATTGAATGATGATGAAGGAGCTTTCTCCCGAGGTTCTCTCCGGTGAACTCTAAATCCTCCGTACATGCGCTCGATCAACGTACAAAGACGTTACACGGGTCGAGAAGCCCGTGCTCCCCCGGCTGCGCAAGCCGTCGCCACTGTCATTCCCTCGGTGCTGGAGCTGGCTTGGGCTTGCTACCGGCGCTGGTGTCTCGCTTCGGTCTCGCCAGCTCTCTCAGCGGCGTCGTCACAGCAATCCCACGCTGCAGCCGCATAGCGAGCCCTTGGGTGTTCATGGAAGCAGACTGCAGACCGACTCACGGACTGATAAGGCGTCAAGAGTGAGGGCGATATTTAGGCACGACCCTGTAGTGGTCTGTTATCAAACTATAGGACGGCCTGAAAAAAGTCCGCTGGATGGATGGGATGGGTGGATGTATATGCCTGTACCCTTTAGATCGGGCGGCCGCTAGCGCCACCAAGCCGTAATACTTATGAAGAAATAACTAGATTTATTTTTTCCCTTAAATAATGAGGTTGAGGATTCATACTTTGCAGTGAAGGGTTTAATTTTCACTCGTGCCTTGGCTTTAGCCACCAATCAGATAACCTCCTTCTAGTTAATTCTACCCGCTTAAAGTCTATTTTGCCCTTCCTTTCCCTAAACCCCAGAGCTTTGAAAAACTCTGAGCCATCTTTTTGAACTATATATAGGGTGAAGCCCTTTACAGAACATTATCAAGTGTTCCACAGTTTCTTCTTCCTCTCCACACGCACTGCATACCACGTCTACCCCTTCGTATTTGGCCCGATATATCTTGGTTCGCAATACTCCCGTCCTGGCCTCAAACAGTAGAGAACTACCACGAGTATTATCTTAGATCCTTTTCTTGGCAATTTTTTAATTAAAAGTTCGATAAATCTCTAGTGCGGAATTCTTAATCATGCCAATTCTCCACATATTGGTCTCAGCTTCCTTCACCTTCTTTTTAACCAATAATTCCTTTTGGTTTGGCCCCCTGCTGTTTTCCAAGTATTTACCAGTCAATTTTCTGGTTCGCTTCCACCATTTTGTATCGACATTCTTCATGTACAAGTAGCTGAATACCTTCCTAGCCCAACGCTCCTCCCCCATTTCTCTCAATCGCTTCTCAAACTTTATCTTGCTGCTAGCTCCCCTGCCCTCAAATGATGTCCATCCCATATCACCTTGTACTCCCTGATTTGATGTATTCCCTTTGAGCTCCTAAGGCAAGCCTACCTAATCCACGTTGCTTAATTTCTAATCTTGCTTGAACTTCTGATCTCATGCACAAGACCGCATTGCCAAACGTCACACCTGGAACCATGACCCCTTTCCATATTCCTCTCACAACCTCATACCTATCGTAATTCCACAGTGCCCTGTTTTTCATCACCACTGCATTTCTGTTACCTTTAGTCGTCATGTATATTTCGTGTTCCCTTAGGCACTCGGCCCCATTGCTTATCCATATGCCCAGATAGTTGTATTTATCTCTCATCTCTAGCGTGACATCCTGTAGTCTAAGCTCACTACATTCACTGTCATTAAAAATCATGACTGCTGATTTTTTCTTACTGAATCTGAAATCTAACCTATCTCCCTCATTACCGCAGATGTCCACCAATCTCTGCAAATCTTCCTTGTTCTCGGCCATTGGCACTATATCATCTGCGTACATCAATGCAGGTAGTGCCTGTTCAATGAGTTTTCCTTGTTTGACGAAAGAGAGGTTGAATCCCAGTCCACTTCCCTCTAATTTGGCCTCTAATTCTTGTAGGTACACCATGAATAATAATGGTGACAGGGGACACCCCTGCCTAAGCCCCCGTTTTACCTCTGCAGGCTTGGATACCTGTTTTTCCCACTTTATAATTATCTTGTTACCTTTAGAGACATCCTTTAAAAGATTAGTGACTACATCTTCAATGCCTAGTGTGTCCAGTATTCCCCACAATTCCTCTTGAACCACGCTATTGTACGCTCCCTTGATATTCAAAAATGCTAGCCACAGGGGCCTGTGTTCCTTTTCTGCTATTTCAATGCACTGCGTCAGTGAGAACAGATTGTCTTCCAACCTCCTGTGTTTCCGAGACCCATTCTGCAGTTCCCCCAACACCCCCTCATCCTCTATCCACGCCTGCAGTCTTTGCTTTATAATCTGCATCGCCAGCCTGTAGACCACTGATGTCGCTGTTATAGGACGGTAGTTGTTTATGTCAGCTTTGTCCCCCTTTCCTTTATAGGTCATGCTCATCCTGCTAAGTTTCCATCCATCGGGAACTTCACCATCGATTATCATTGTACTCACTGCCTCTCTCAAAGCCTGCTTACACTTCGGACCTAATGTTTTTATCAGCCTAATTGGAATGCCATCTGGGCCTGTTGATGTACTACTAGGAACCCTTTTCTCAGCCCTTTCCCACTCTTGTTGTGAAAATGGAGCCATTGCGCCACTTGATTCATCCTTGTCTGTTGTGGTGCATAAAGCACTTCTTGGTTGAAATTTGTCTGTCACCCTTGTTCTTATATATTCAATATCTTCGTCCCCTTCTAGCCTAGCACCTTGAGCGGTCGTTATAAACCTCTGCTCTAGGCTCGTTTCATTTCTTAGGGAGTTTAAATGGTTCCAAAATTTCGCAGCTGCCTTTCTGTCTTCTTTATGTACTTCTGCCAGCCACCGGGCTCCCTTTCTTCTAATCTTTTCATTGATCAGAAGGGATGCATCCCTTCTACAGCTTAGAAAGATTTCCCATTTTCTTTCAACATCATCTGTCGGTTCACCCCGCTGCTTAGCATGTCTGTGTTCCCTAGAGGCTTCCTAACGTTTTGCCACGGCTCTCTTACCTTCCTTATCCCACAAACTTTTGTGTTTGTGTCTTCTTTTCCGGGGTGACTTGTCACGTGCCTTAGCAAGCTCTAGCTCAAACGACCTAATTAGATTCGTGTGTGTCCACACTGTTTTATTATCCTCATAGATTACTTTGTCACTTTGTTTAGTGACTATTTCAATTTGCCTTTCTGAATAAATATTTTCCTGTAGTTGCTCATCTTGTCTTCATCCCACTTTCACAGCTCTTCCAAAACTTAGCTTGATACGTTTGTGATCACTACCTAGTTTTCTGTAGCCACCTTCTTCTATGTGCATTCCTCTGAGCTTATCATACATCCTATGTGACATCAGTGCGTAATCTATCGTCGACTGCAGCCTTCCTACCTGACATGTTATTTGCCCTTTACACTTCTTGGTACTGTTGCAAATGATCAAATCAAGCCTTTCACACATATCCATGATCATTTTGCCTGTCGGGTCGGTATACCCTTCTATATCTTCTATGTGTGCATTCATATCTCCTAGTATAATTATCTCGCACTCTCTTCCTAACTCCTGAATGTCCTTTGATATACACTCTACCATCGCCTGGTTTTCCTCTCTGGCCTTTGCTCCCGTCCACAAGTACACGAAACCAAGGAGTGTCATTTGCCCTGCCGCTTTCCTTTTTTGTCATAAATGTTCCTTGCACTCCTGCTTGACCCTTTGCCAGTCTGTACTTTTATGAATGAATGCCCCAATACCACCCCCCTTTCTGCTGCCTTCTGTTCTATTACAATATTCCCACGCGTAGTCTACATTGTTAGGAGGTTGTTTCATGTCCCTGAGATGTGTTGCCTGAGTGGCGGCGCACCATCTAGTGCGCCCTCTTGAAAGCAATGATGGACGCATTTGCGTCCATCATCAAGGGAGAGCGATGAGAAGTATCGTACGCGGCAGGAGGGATGAGAGCTGCAAAAAGAGCAAGCTAGTAAAACCTGAACAATACCTTCACCAGAAATATCGGTAAAACGCGAAAGCACGTCATGTCTTTACACAAGTGGTTGAATGTTTTCTTTACATCTACGCAAGAATGTTCCTAATGTTACGATTTTGCTTGCGACACCATGCTGACAGCGGCGAAGGAGCGACGAAGGTGCCACCCTCGAAACACGCAAATGTTCTTGAAGGGTGAGAATAGCGTCGTGCTCCGCAATGCATCGGCATTGCCAAAGTGCTGCCACGTTATGCTGCGCGAGCCCCACCTAATTAGGGCGACTGCTGAAAGGCCCGCGCGCTTGTCCGAGAGCTCCAGTGTGGATAAAGCTGCACTCACTAACGAGGGCGGATGGTAAGCCACAGGTAGCTTTGCATGCGTGCCGTGTCGATACAGTGCTTCCCCGTTCACCCTACGCCCCACTTCCACAAGATCTCCCTCCAACCGTCTCTTTGGGCGGTTGGATAACGAGCTTCCGTATGTATGACATCTCTGACGCCATTTGTGGGCGCCATGTGTGCCACTGCATTCACTTTTTCTCCGCCAGCTCTATTGAGCAGAGTTCGGCTGCAGCAAGCATGCTTATAACGAGGTCAGCGTTTTGTGAAAGTGGGCATAAGCAGTGCAACAGTCTGCTCCAGAACATTTTTCTGGAAGGGGAGGGGGTGGCGCCGAAGTTCGACCGCTGAAGCCGGAATCGAACTCACAACTTTGGGGTACCTTCACTGTAGTCACTACACCAATTAGATGGCTGGCCGGAAATCCTCCCTTATAAGCAAGCTGACATTGTCACTGTTCGAATACTGTAACGTAAATGCTGAAGTGATAGCTGAGTGGTAGCCTTCAAAAAAATTAACGAAAGCTATCTTAAGTTACACACACACAGATATATATATGCATGCCCCGCCGTGGTGGTCTAGTGGCTAAGGTACTCGGCTGCTGACCCGCGGGTCGCGGGTTCAAATCCCGGCTGCGGCGGCTGCATTTCCGATGGAGGCGGAAATGTTGTAGGCCCATGTGCTCAGATTTGGGTGCACGTTAAAGAACCCCAGGTGGTCGAAATTTCTGAAGCCCTCCACTACGGCGTCTCTCATAATCGAATGGTGGTTTTGGGAAGTTAAACCCCACATATCAATATTAATTTTATTACCAATGGTTTAGACCGGTGGACCGGTCTTCGTCAGGGTTTATATATATATATAAATATATATATATATATATATATATATATATATATATATATATATATATATATATATATATATATATATATATATATAAACCCTGACGATGACTGGTCCACCGGTCTAAACCGTTAGTAATAAAATTAAGACAACCGCTATATATTTATTTATTTACTTATTTATTCACAATACTGCCAGTCTCCAAAGAGACCATAGCAGGTGGGCACTACAGTATACAGTGACAAAGAGCACTTAACACTTTCAGGATCGTAAATTGGCAAATGATGTGTAAAAATACAAATCAGCAACCTCGAAGCATACAATCAGCACTTATGCACACCATACACACCAAATACAAGTGAATGCTGGTTTGCATGTCACAGAAAAGCAGACATATCAAGGACGCTAAAAGACGTTATTTTCAATTTTTGATAAGAAATCGCACAATGACTTGGCATTAGTGGTGAAAGGGGTTAACAAATTCCATTCGTGGATGGCAACTGGAAAAAAGGAGTATTTAAACGCATCATTGTTACATTTATATTCTAATAGGGTATTTGTATGTTGGTGCCGGGTAGCTCGTGTTTGCGAATATTCAACGTCGTTTGAGACATCTATTTTGAAATAATTATGTAGGAGTTGATGAAGAAATTTCAAACGTGCCTGCTTCGCCCGTGTTTCGAGCGTGGGAAGCCCAGAAACAGCTAGAAGGGTAGTGGGTGAATCAGCCAGTTTAAATTTGTTATGTATGAATCTTATGGCCTTCCTTTGTACCTTTTCTATTTTTTTATGTTAGTCACGGTATGAGGAAACCATACAGTATTTCCATATTCAAGGATTGGCCTAATGAATGTTTTGTAGGCTAGTAGTTTCGTTGAGGTGGGTGGCAGATGGAGCGATCTGCGGATAAAAAATAGTCTTTGCATAGCAGAAGAAGTAACATTATCAATGTGAGCGTCCCACCTTAGATCTGATGTTATTGTTAAGTCTAGATATTTATGTCTCTCTACATTTGTGAGAGCAGCACCATTTATGTTATAGCGAAAGTTAGAGGGTTCTTTTTTCCGTGTTATCGTCATGCATGCAGATTTTTTTACGTTGATTGTCATCTGCCAATGAGAGCACCATTCTGCAACGGTATTAAGAGACTTGTTGAGAGAGAGGTGATCTTGTTGATTGATAATTTCTCGATAAATGATACAGTCGTCTGCGAATAACTTTATTTTACTATCTATATTAGTAGTTATATCATTTATATAAACGAGAAATAACAAGGGTCCAAGCACGGAGCCCTGGGGCACTCCTGACGTCACTGGTACTGTGTCTGATGCAAAATGTTCAAAAATGACAAACTGGGATCTATTAAACAAGAAATCTTGAACCCAAGCAATGATTTCTCCATCTCCGATAAGGCTTCTTAGTTTAGCTATTAGCTTTGTATGACAAACGCAATCAAATGCTTTGGATAGGTCGGGTAGGATTATGTCGGCTTGGCGGTGATTGTTAATGCCTAACGCGAGGTCGTGTATTACTTCGGTTAACTGTGTTATGGTGGATAAACCTTGGCGAAAACCATGCTGCTTATTGAAAAGAATGCCTTCTTGCTCAAGAAAAACGGTTAAATGTTTTAGAATGATATGCTCGAGCAGTTTACATGCCGTGCTGGTTAGCGATATTGGTCTAAAATTTGTTTCAATGGATTTATCTCCAGATTTGTGTATCGGAATAATTTTTGCTATTTTCCAATCTTCTGGTAGTTTAGATGTTGAGAGGGATTTCCGAAAAATAATCCCCAGGTATCTGCTGCACCACTGTACGTATCGTTTAAAAAATTGATTTGGTATATTGTCCGGACCACAGGCTTTTTTGGTGTCTAGGCCAAGCAGAAGATTAAGAACACCGGCGTCTGTGATAACGAGTGGCTGGATAGTGGGACGAGGCCGTGGATGTAAGTCCGGCATGACACCGTTATCTTTAGTGAAGACAGAACGGAAGAATTGGTTGTATCTGTTGGCTTTATCTTTTTTTTTTTTCAAAGGACGAAAGCTTAGTTGTGAGTGTGTTTTTTTTTTTGGCTGAAGTGGTTCCAAAATCTATGTGGGTTGTTTTTTAAGAAGCTGGGGAGTACAGTGTTGAAATAATGACTTTTCGCTTCTCTGGATTTCTGTATATATATATATATATATATATATATATATATATATATATATATATATTGTCACGGCTAAAGGCCGGGCAAGAAGACAGAGGACGATGAAGTGATGAGCGTGGACAACACCCACCGTTCCTCCAAGGAAGAAGAAGTCGAAGCGGCTGCTCTTTTGTTCTGTTAATACAGACCTCGTTTGTTCTGGTCGCACCGTCGTCCTGTATTCTGTTATTTTCACCTAGCGACATTGGTGGAGGTGCTGGACTTCTCCAACTGATGCTTGGGACACCTCCGCGCCCTAGCACATTGAGTCCACCACCGCAATCCGTTCCTGCAGTAGCTACTCCTGTCCACCGCTACAGTCGCCGACAGCGAGGCCTTAGTCCCGAGGCGATCCCGCTCGAACTTCTCCAGCAACACACCGTACCGGGAAAAATGGCTACCGGAGGGCCTTCACAGCTTACTGTTGATCAGCCTCTAATTCCTGAGACCTTCCACGGTGAGGCTTTTGAAGACGTCGAGGACTGGTTAGCCCAGTATGAGCGAGTCGCCAAAGCCAACCGCTGGTCCACTGAGCAAAAGCTATCGCGCGTCTACTTTGCTTTGGCAGAGAGCGCTCGTACGTGGTACAAGAACCACGAGTCAACGCTGTCTTCGTGGGACGAATTTCGGCAGCAAATTCTCGGGACATTCGCAAACACCGACCACCGTGATTCTGCTTTACAGCTCATTGAGGCACGCATACAGAAACCAAACGAGAGCGTCGCCATGTTTGCGGAAGACATGACCCGCCTATGTCACCGGGCCAACCCCGAGATGCTTGAAGGTAAAAAACTGCGACATTTGATGAGGGGCGTCAAGGAAGAGCTGTTTGCCGGTCTCCTACGCAACCCACCAACAAGCGTAGCCGAATTTGTCAAAGAGGCTACAACAATCGAGCGAGCACTGCAGCAACGGCGCCGATACCATGACCAACCAATCAAAACATCTACCAGTCTCTCTGCTTTGGGTGCCGGTAATGAGTGTTCTCTGCGCGAACTCATTCGTGAGGTCGTTCGGAAGGAGATCCGAAACCTCCTTGTGACTCCACAAGAAAATACCATGGCTTGCGTTGCAGAAGTTATGCGGCAAGAACTCCGCCAGGTATTTTCGTTGCCCGAATCGCCCTTAGACCAGCGGTCTGTGAGCTACGCATCAGCTGTCCGTCGACACACTCCAGTGTCCTACAACTCGTCACCACTGGCTTATCGTGACGTGAGCCAGGGGCCTCACAACGAGCCGTGGGCCACAGCTCCCAATCCGCCGCAGCCGTATCCACAGCCTAACGTGCCTATGCAAATGGTGTCAATGTACACTCCGCCGACATCTGCATCTTGGTCGCAAGGTATGCCCACCAGTCGACCATTCATCCGTAAGACGGACTTGTGGCGCACCGTCGACCATCGACCACTTTGCTTTCATTGCGGAGAAGCCGGCCATTTTTTCCGCAATTGCCCGTACCGTGACCGTAGACATCATAACTTTCTACAAACCTCCCCTCGTGCCTATTTCGATAACCGCAATGACACCAGTGCAGGCCCGCAAGCACAGCAACCTGAAGTGCCGTATCGTCGACCCCGCTCTCCTTCACCTGCACCGAACTCGCCGTCGCAGCGCAGGTACTCCGAGGTGGTCCGGGGCAGATCTCCTAGCCCTCGTCGGGGAAACTAACAGCTGCGACTTTTGGGGGGAAGGTTGCCGCCCGTCGAGATGCTATCACACCCCCAACATCTTCTCTACGACGTGATACGACGAATGATACCACGGATCGTACGACGCACGATACCAAGGACGATACGACGTCACTGACATCAACGGAAATCGTAAGCGCCAATCTAGACATTTGTATAGACGGACGCCCAATAACAGCACTGGTAGATACTGGTGCGGAATTCTCTATTATCAGCCGTAAACTCGCCGACTGCCTAAAGAAAGTAAGAACAATATGGACGGGCCCAAACATTAGAACCGCAGGGGGTCAATTGGTGACGCCGACGGGCAAATGTACAGCTCGAATTAATATCGGCAGTTCAGATTTCTTCGCTACTTTCGTAATTTTACCGGAATGCTGCAAAGACCTGATCTTGGGCATGGACTTCTTGCGTGAATACGGTGCCATTATCAACATTCCTGAGAGATCGGTTACGTTTTGGACGGCCCCAGATCAAGTTTCGGATGTGCCCTGTACAGACGAGCGACGTCAGCCTTTGCGTGTCTTCGAAGACGACGTGACCATCCTACCGTGGTCGAGTGCACTCGTGGCTGTGACATGGGACACGTCGAGTGATTCTGAAAACATCGCTGAGCAAATTCCAACACTGCTATTCAGCCATGGTTTATCTATCGCAAGAGGCGTCGTAAGCATAAAAAGCGGACACACACACGTCCTTGTTACAAACTTCAGCTCTGAACGCCGACATCTAACGAGGGGCATGGCAGTCGCGTACGTGGAAGAGCTCGCCGAGATGACGGACTGCCTAACTCTTGAAAAAGATAATTCAACTGATCTGACCCCTGCACCTCTATCTGTTGATATTGGCCCAAGTTTGCTGCCGGCGCAGAAGCAAAGTATCATGCAGCTTATTAACAAGTTTGAAGATTGTTTCTCTTCGATTTCCAGGGTCCATCAAACGCCGCTGATGAAACATCGAATTATAACGGACGACATGACCACACCCATCAGGCAAAACCCGTATCGGGTAGCTCCGCGAGAACGAGAAGCTATCGAAAAGCAGGTGCGACAGATGCTTGAAGACGACGTTATTCAGCCGTCGAAAAGCCCTTGGGCTTCGCCGGTTGTATTAGTAAAGAAAAAAGATGGCACCTTACGTTTCTGCGTGGATTACCGCAAACTGAATCAGGTGACAAAAAAAGACGTCTACCCACTTCCACGTATCGACGATTCACTCGATCGACTGCGGCACGCGCGTTATTTCTCGTCGATGGGTCTAAGGAGTGGGTATTGGCAGATAGAAGTCGATGAAAGAGACCGGGAGAAAACAGCTTTCGTGACACCTGATGGCCTTTTTGAATTTAAGGTACTTCTGTTTCAGTTTCAGTTTCAGTTTTATTGAGCATTTTCTTCACAGAGTTGCGAAAAAGAAAATGCAAGGATAGGAGCAAAAAGCTGCTATATTAGCAGCTTGACGAGGCTCCTACCCCTTTTCACTTGGCATTACAAAATCAGCAGAGCACAAAACATGAAAAAACAATTTGACGTCGATTTTCAAAACTTCAATAAATAAAAAGAAAATGCATCAAAATTACATCAGTTTCAGGTTTACATAAAATAAGCAAACCACATAGAGAGAAAAACAACAAAAAACAAAAGAAAACAGCGTGCGGCCAATCATGAAACAATGCACACGTTGCTAAACGGCTGCCAAAGTATTACAAAATGATTATACAACGTTTACAACACTGGGTATGCGAAAAGCACGAGTTGTAATGCACAAGGGAAACACTGACGAGTGAAATGTTGTATGTTTTACTCGTAAAAAAAAGCAACGAAAAAAAAATGTCAAAGAAAGCAAACATTATACGATGCCATGTTACACAAGCACTATTATAGGGTGTTTCTTTTACATATAGTACTGTAGCCGGACAACTAGAAGATGCTAAACTACACGGCGCCATTTTGGATGAGAAGGTTCTTAAGTTGTTTTTTATGTATATTAAAGATGTCGATGTTTTTATTTTCAAACAAGTTAAAACAAGCTGGAATACAGTGTTCAAGTCTTCTCAAACCGTGATTAGTTCGCGAATAAGGAACAAACCAGGAAGGCCTTTTCCGAATGTCATAATAGGATTGTGTATTTTTCCTGAGGTTACACAGTTTAAGAAAACAAGCATTGTTTGATAGCAAGCTTTGTTTGTATTTCATAATAAGGTTGAAGCTGTGTATGTGATCGATCGGTAAAATCTTATATTCTCTGAATAAATGACTTGTATGTGCGTCGTATGGTACGTTTGCAATATGACGAATCGCTTTTTTCTGCAGTAAAAATATTTTGTTCCGATTTGCTTTAGATGTATCTGCCCACACTAGACTACAATAGTTTATGTGAGATGAAAACAACGTATTATAGAGTAAAAGTTTAATGTTTGCTGGAAGTATCTGTCGAAGTTTAGAGAGAGCACCACACGTCCTAGCTATATTTCTAGTTACTTTATTAACGTGTTCATCCCAATTAAGATTTTCATTAAAAATTACTCCTAAGGATGAAACTTCTTTGACAACCTCAATTTTTTCGGGCGCGAGATATATATCCAAACCACGACAGACAGCCTTCTGAACCGGTGCGAATACCACAGCTTTGGATTTTTTTGTGTTGATCGTTAAATAATTTGCAGTACTCCAAATGAAGATGTCGTTAAGAATGTTGTTGGCTGAGTCTGCAAGCTTACCTAAATCATTACCATGAAAAAATATACTAGTGTCATCTGCATAAATTATAAAGTCCACATATTTGCTGACACTTGTTATGTCATTTATATAAATATTAAACAGTAGGGGCCCTAATATGCTGCCCTGAGGTACACCTGACGTTATGGTTAGTAGGGAGGATTGGCTGTCATTTATTACTACAGATTGCTTTCTTTGTGATAAATAAGATTTCAGAAAGTCAAGTGGGGTTCCCCGAAAACCATAATGACGCAATTTTGCATAGAGTACTTCGTGGTTGATTCCATCGAACGCTTTGGAATAGTCAATAAAAACACCCAATGTTAACAGTTTCTTTTCAAATGAGTTAAGTATGAGTTCTTTTTGTGTGAGGAGAGCCAGTTCCGTGGACATGCCCCGTCGGAAGCCAAATTGATGCGGTGATAATATAGAGTACTTTTCACAAAAAGACATGACACGTTGATATATTATTTTCTCTAGCCCTTTAGATATAACAGGAAGTATCGAGATCGGACGATAATTAGAAAAAATATTTCGGTCACCAGATTTGTATAAGACACTAACTCTCGCATGCTTCATTTTTTCTGGGAAAACTCCCGTGGATAAGCAGATATTAAACAGATGGGTAAGAACAGGTAACAAAAGATCAAGTGCTGCTTTAATAGGTCTAATTTGTAGGTCATCTATGTCCCGAGCAGTAGTGTTCTTTAGTGACATAAATACAGACAGTACTTCTTCAGGAGTTGTGTTTAAAAAATATGCAGTGCTCATGTTTGGCACACCTAGAAAGTCCCTGTAATCACTATTACAGGCACGAGAAGGGTTTGATAAATCAGAGGACACCAGCGTTGTGAAGTACACGTTAAATTTATTAGCAAGTTCTTGACCCTTTACTATCTTGTTATCTATGTTTAACTCAAGTGCGTTGTCTCGAGAGCAACTTCTATTTAGAAGCTTATTTATTTCTCGCCAAAGCACGTCGCCACGAGTGCTAACCCTCTTGAAGAGAGCTTCATAGTACGCATCCTTAGTTTTTCTCAGTTGCTTCGTTACAAAATTTCTATACCGCTTGAATTCCGAAAGATCGTTGTGGTGTCTTGTTTTCACGAATTTCGCGTACAGAAGATTTTTCTTCTTAATCATTTCCAGACATTCTCGCGTCATCCATTGTTTCCGACCTTTCTTCAGGGTTATTTGGCTTGTGCTCAGCACCGGCAACGTTTCAGCGGCTAATGGACACCGTACTATCAGGCCTCAAGTGGCAGACGTGCTTAGTGTATTTAGATGACATCATCGTATTTTCTGCCACATTCGACGAACACGTCCGGCGACTGCACTCAGTATTTCAAGCTATCCGTTCCACCGGACTAACACTTAAGCCGAAAAAATGCCATTTCGGCTTCGAAGAGCTTCTGTTCCTGGGGCATCTTGTCAGAAGTGAAGGTGTGCGGCCTGACCCTGAAAAAATAGCTGCCGTTACAGATTTTGGATCCCCAACTGACAAAAAGGCGGTCAGACGGTTTTTAGGACTGTGTGCTTACTACCGACGCTTCATTGAGAACTTTTCGCGCATTGCCTCGCCGTTGACCCGCCTTACCAGGGGAGACGTCGCATTCGTATGGAATGAAGACCAGCAAAAATCATTCGACGAGCTGCGGCAACGCCTTCAAGAGCCACCAGTCCTCGCACACTTTGATGATGACGCACCGACAACAGTGCACACCGATGCTAGCAATGTCGGCTTAGGAGCTGTACTCGTGCAGTGGCAGGATGGCGCCGAACGAGTAATTGCTTACGCGAGCAGAACTCTTTCACGTGCGGATGAAAATTATTCCACTACGGAAAAAGAGTGCCTTGCGGTAGTGTGGGCAGTTATAAAATTCCGGCCATACCTGTATGGTCATCCTTTTAATGTTATCAGCGACCATCACTCCCTCTGCTGGCTGACGAATTTAAGAGACCCTTTAGGATGGTTGGTGCGCTGGAGCTTGAAGCTTCAAGAATTTGACATGACGGTGGTCTACAGATCGGGGAAGCGACATTCAGACGCTGATTGCCTTTCTCGTGCGCCTTACGAACCTGCGACGGCAGAAGATGACGATACAGCCTTTGTCGGAGTTGTAAACACTACAACTATCACACAGCTGCAACGAGACGATCTCGAACTAGAATCCATAATACGTTTTTTAGAGGGTCGCACTTCAGCTGTACCTAGACTGTTTGGAAGAGGGATTTCGTCATTTTGCTTGCGCAACGACGTCCTGTATAAGATGAACTTCACGCCGCACGGAAATGACTACTTACTCGTCATCCCAAACTCTCTAAGGAGCGAAGTATTACAGGCATGCCACGATGAACCAACATCCGGCCACCTGGGTTACACGCGTACGTTGTGCAGAGTGAGGCAGAAATACTACTGGCCAAGACTGACGGCGACCGTTCAACACTATGTTCGGACGTGCCTTGATTGCCAGCGCAGAAAAGTTCCACCCGTCATACCAGCAGGCCTCCTCCATCCTATTGGCGTGCCTGTTACTCCATTCGCTCAAGTCGGAATGGATCTTTTGGGCCCATTTCCAACCTCATCAGCAGGTCGCAGAAGTATTATAGTAGCCACCTCACTCGTTACGCCGAAACCAAGGCTTTGGAGAGGGGCACACAAGTGAAGCAGCCCGATTTTTCGTAGAAAATGTGGTGCTGAGGCATGGTGCTCCATCAGTGGTAATAACTGACAGGGGAACTGCATTCGCAGCCGAACTATTACAGACAGTTTTAGGACTTAGTGGCACATCCCACCGGCGAACAACGGCGTATCATCCGCAAGCGAATGGTCTTAGGAACGTCTCAACAAGACACTAGCGGATATGCTCGGCATGTACATCGATGTGGAGCATAAAAACTGGGATGAGATCCTGCCGTATGTCACGTTCGCCTATAATACGGCTTATCAAGAAACAACAAGAACAACGCCATTCCGCCTTCTTCATGGTCGTGAAGTCACCACTATGCTGGATGCTATGCTGCCGCATGAGTGCGAAGACGCTGAAACGGATGCTGATTATATCACTCAGCTGGCCGAAGAAGCCTGACAACTTGCACGCCTTCGTATTAGGCGCCAGCAGGACTACGATTCAAGACGGTACAACCTTCGTCACCGACCAGTCTCCTACGAGCCAGGAAAGAAAGTTTGGATATGGACCCCTATTCGGCGCCGTGGCCTCTCAGAAAAACTGTTAAGACGGTACTTCGGTCCCTATAAAGTTCTGCGACGTCTCAGTGACATTAATTATGAGTTTCTTCCTGATACTGCGCACTCTTCAAGGCGTCGAAGGTATGCTCCAGAAGTTGTGCACGTGGTACGCATGAAGCCTTATTTCTCCGAATGAACTCATGCGTTTCCAACGAGTACAAACCGCTTTGATTATAAAGCATCGGGACGATGCTTTCTTGAATGGGAGGCTAATGTCACGGCTAAAGGCCGGGCAAGAAGACAGAGGACAATGAAGTGATGAGCGTGGACAGCACCCACCGTTCCTCCGAGGAAGAAGAAGTCGAAGCGGCTGCTCTTTTGCTCTGTTAATACAGACCTCGTTTGTTCTGGTCGCACCGTCGTCCTGTATTCTGTTATTTTCACCTAGCGACAATATATATATATATATAATTATATATATATATATATATATATATATATATATATATATATATATATATATATATATATATATATATAGTGGTAGTATTAATTCAATGGGCCAGTTAGTCTTCGTGAAGGTATGGGATGTGGCACAACGGGAGCGTTGTCATCAGCCTGACTACATCCACTGCATGACAAAGGCCTCTCCCATGTTCCGCCAGATAACCCGGTCCTGTGCTTGCTGCTGCCAATTTATACCCGCGAACTTCTTCATCTCATCTGCCCACCTAACCTTCTGTCTCCCCCTAACCTGCTTGCCTTCTCTGGGAATCCAGTCAGTTACCCTTAATGACCAGTGGTTATCCTGTCTACGCGCTACATGCCCGGCCCATGTCCATTTCCTCTTCTTGATTTCAGCTATGATATCCTTAATCCCCGTTTGTTCCCTAATCCACTCTGCTCTCTTCTTGTCTCTTAAGGTTACACCTACCATTTTTCTTTCCATTGCTCTCTGCGTCGTCCTCAACTTAAGCTGAACCCTGTTTGTAAGTCTCCAGGTTTCTTCTCCGTAGTTAAGTACCGGCAAGATACAGCTGTTATATACCTTCCTCTTGAGGGATAGTGGCAATCTACCTGTCATAATTTGAGAGTGCTTGCCAAATGTGCTCCACCCCATTCTTATTCTTCTAGTTACTTCAATCTCGTGGTTTGGCTCCGCGGTTATTACCTGCCCTAAGTAGACATAGTCTTTTACAACTTGAAGTGCACTGTTACCTATCTGGAAGCGCTGCTCTTTTTCGAGGTTGTACATTACTTTCGTTTTCTGAAGATTAGTTTTAAGACCCACCTTTCTGCTCTCCTTGTCTAACTCCGTAATCATGAGTTGCAATTCGTCCCCTGAGTTACCCTGAGTGGATATGTGTCGTTGGCCCCGATGTCTTGGCGCGCTTAGACGTGTGGAAGGGTTCCGGCTTTTCAGCACTTTCTATGGTGTACAGAGTCAGTGACCGCAAAGCAGAATAGTATAATGCAAATTCTTCATGGCTTTCGGCTCGCCTTCCCAAAAGCCCTTTGGACCGAACGACTGACAGATTACCTAGAAAGGGCCAAATTCTGAGCATCGCTTTTTTACGTTTCTTCTAATTGCATATTCGTATAATGTGGTACTTCCATTCGTCCACTACTGAGTTATGTATATATTTACATATATATATATATATATATATATATATATATATATATATATATATATTTATATATATATATATATATATATATATATATATATATATATATATATATATATATATATATATATATATATATATATATATATATATATATATATATATATATAATCAATGAGCCAGTTAGTCTTCGTGAAGGTATGGGATATGGCACAACGGGAGCGTTGTCAACAAGGATAAATACATTTATTTCCCAACAGTTTCGGGAGGGGTCCTCCCTTCATCAGGGGATGAGTTATACTGACATGAATTTCCAAACTTCGTTGCTGCCGCGTCCCTCTCGCCTTGAAACATGTTTGCGAGAGTGAGAGGGAACTAAAAAAGGAAAAAAACAAAAAAAACAAAAAGGGGGGAGAAAAAAGACGAAAAAGAAAGAAAAGAAAAAAAGTAAAAAAAAGGAAGAACCAGTGTCAACACTGATAACAAAACCAACTGTTCGTTTACGTCCACATCCGGTTTTTATCACGTGCTGTTCAGTTCTCGACGTGTGTCGGGCCACCCAAGATTGTCGCCGCGTTGCCGGGAGGGTCCGTGACGGCGTGCGTAAAGAAAGGGTTTCCCCGTAATGGGTCGGTCGACGTGCGGCGTGCGTAAAGGAAGAGTTTCCCTTTAACGGGTCGGTCGGCTATATATACATATATATATATATATATATATATATATGTGTGTGTGTGTGTGTGTGTGTGTGTGTGTGTGTGTGTGTGTGTGCAATTTCCACGGACATTGCAATAAAGTAACAACTTCATGATAGCCGTCCGAGTGCAAAACGTACCTGAAAATTCATTTCGCCGTTTATTTGTTCATTCTGTGTTTGTTCATGTAATTTGGCATCATGAAATACACTACATCACGCTTTTAATTACTTTTCAAAGGTCATGGTTCACAGCCATCTGATTTGATTATATTGACGATCATCTTGATCATTATATCTGTTGCCACTAAAAAAAGAATTGTAAGATGAACGAAATGCTTTACAAAGGGCCAGAGTCATTCAAAGCAATGAAACAGGTCATGAAATTTCATGAAAACCGTTTGTTCCTATGCTGGCGCAGCGAGTTGTTGTGGGTGATTTTGTGTTCCGCCTCAAAGTGCCTCTCCGTGGGGCCAAATCAATTATTTTAATTTGTCTTAGCAAATCAAATTGGTTGCGAAATAAATGGAGAAAACGAAGATTTACGTAAACAAAACACTGGTCGTTCTACGTCGGTCTGCCTTTGATGACCCTGGCTTCTTAGTTTGCCTGGTCGATATTGCGGCTGATTACTAACACTTGACAGTCCGTGCCGCATTCGTGGCCGCAGAGAGATACAAACAGCCATCCGCGTATTTAGACTAGTGTGCACGCGCCATGCGGTTCTCAGCCGGTCCAATATGCTTGGTGCAGAGTTTGTCATAGTTTCGGTCATTTGGAAAACACTAACGTTGTGCGGAGTGCAGGAGTCAGGATGCGCAACGTGAACCCTGGTGCCGGAAACAATCGATAACATATGCGCAAGGTACCTATGTAACCGTATAAAATTAGCTTGGTGTATTTTTTCTGTAACAAGCAAAAACATTTACTGTACGAAAATTGATAAACGGCCGTACTGTACCTTTAAATGCCGTAACATTTACACCTTGACCCATCTACATAGCTGATATGCGAGCTCCACTACTTGCATCTTTAACTACAGCAGTATATTTATAACAACAGGCCATGTTACTGCGGCGACTAATGTACTAGGAATCGTTAAAAAAAAGCATAGCCAAAAAGGGCCAAATACTAAGCGTCGCTTTTTCATGTTTTTTTCTAATTGCATATTCGTATAATGTGGTACTGAGTAGTCACTCATGTTATTTCAGTTGTGTTTTTCAGTCCTTAATACTGTTATGATCAGCCCCCATGTCTTGGCGCGCTTGGACGTGTGCGAGGGTTCCGGCTTTGCAGCACTTCCTATGGTGTCCAGAATCAGTGACCACACAGCAGTATAGTATAATGCGAATTCTTCAAGGCCTTCGGCTCACCTCACCAAAAGCCCTTTGGACCAAACGGCCAGCAGATTTCCTTGAAGGAGCTCTTTTGCTGTGTAAGCTGCCTAGAACGAGTGGTCACCATTGTGTTCCTTTGGTCGTTGAAATGCACTTGACAATGAGCCGAGCGCCGGAGCATCAACTTCGGGGACGTTTCTCGCAATCCAAGGGCCTTTCCACTCTTCATTTCTCGCGCACCGCGGCCTGCCCGGCAGCGATGCCTCCTTGATGAGTCGTCTCTGCGCATTAGATTCTCAGTAATCACACTGTGTTAGCTGTGCAATGTGTTGTGTGTGTTTCTCCTTCGGCATGCGACAAACTGGGCCCCTTTCCCTCTTTTCTGGGTGGGAAGGAGGCGGAGTTTGACTTTCCCTCTTCGGGGGCGGGAATCAAGACGATGGTTTCATTGCACTGTTCTGGCCTCAATTGTTTTTCTTGCAGGGAATTTTGGGAAGACTAGAACATAAAAACGCGAGCGCAAGACGCTTCAGAGCTTCATTTTCTTCATGTGTATCACGCTACCTAAATGATTTAAATATCTTTAAATAAACATTCCAGTTTTCACCTCAAGCTCCTCGGTTCGTCTCCGTCCTGAGCCTTGGATGGCTCCAGGTCTCGACACATTCCCACAGTCGCAACAGTACATATCGGGGGTCTAAAACAGTCAGCCAATCCCACGCTAGACTGTCCTCGCCCAGCGTGTAGTTTTATATTTCTTTATTAGGCATGTTCATAAGCTACAAAGACGTGAATTGCTTTAAGCATATCTTTACAGCGAAAGCTGTTATGAGATAACAACAAGGGTCCCGTGCGCTCTGGCTTGTGCGGTACTTTGATTGATATGTGGGGTTTAACGTCCCAACGTATGCGGGGTGAACGTATGTGGGGTTTACCGTGCGGTAGTTGCTCTGTACCACAGCAATCAACAAAAAGCTTAGTAATTAAAAAAAACACAAAGGCCAAGTGCGACTCGAACCCAGACCCCTGTGTGCGAGCCCACTACTCTACCACAAAGCCACGCTGGTGCTTTAAACTCCAATGCAAACTGGCGTTATATCGGGAAAGGCATCGCGGTAATATGAGTTAGGAGGCGTTTCACAATGGTAAAAAGAACAATCACACGTAACACACTGATCATTCCTTAACGAGTGAATCGTCCAAAGCCCCAACCTTTTAGAAGAGCTTCAGGCATAATTTTTTATCGTCATCTGCCAAGAAATTGCACATAAGTTATTACAAATACGTACGCAAGTGCCATGCATCTGTGTGTTTAGAAAAAGTAGTTAATGAGTTTCAGTACATGGCACACTACCATGAGAGAGCAGAAAGCTGTCCCGCGTGTCTAACACTTGATCAGGCCGTGTAGACAAAACAAATCACAGCATATTTACGGAGTGAATGATGATGAGTGGGGCGAAGCGTCCATCAGTCCATCCGTGCTTCCGGTCGTCCGTTAGTTCTTTTTTTCATCTGTTCGTGCGTCCGTCCATGCATCTGTTCCCGCGTTCGTCTGTGTGTCCGTCCATCTTTCCACGCGTCGGTCCGTGCGTCTGTTTATCCGCCCATCTGTGCGTCCGCCCGTCCATCCGTGCGTCCGTTCATCCATCTAGAGAATACTCCAAGTACGGCCATCTCACATTCTTTCATTATATATTCATCACATAAAAGTACCGCCGTTCAGCGAACACTTCAAGGACTAAACAAAAGGTGGCCATCTACTGCTACGACGACGACGATTACTACGACTACTACTTCATACATGACCGACGCACGACCGACGGCTTAAGGAGCTTAAGCCACGAGGCTGAAGTTATTCTATGCACACATACACACTTTTTAATCGGCTATGTTAAGAGTGTTAAACGATTTGGAATACCAGGTACTCTATATCATGAGAGAGCAGAAAGCCGTCCGGAGGGCGTCACTCTGAAGAATCACCGGAGCGGTGACTCGAGAACATTGGCAACACTGGTGTGCACACCGGTGGCCGCTGGACAGGGCGTGAGAGTAATGAGCAAGCTTTTGAGCATTGCTTCACACCTAAGATGCAGCCGAAGTTTTGATGCTGAAGCGAAAGTAACTGTCCCCTGAAAGCGCGGTAGGGAGGCTTGATTTGATTCCCACGTAAAGTTTCAGGAACGACAAACTATTGATTTGAAGCGATGTACTTATGTAGAAATTTCCCAGTTGACTCAAAATATTGGTAACTGAACTTGTCAGTCTTATCCAGCTTTTGTAACACACTACGTTTTCTTCATCCTGTTCATGTAAGATATTACAAAGAAATTCGGCGTTTTTCAGCGCCTTTTTACAAAACATTTGACGCACTTGCTAGGGCACCTTTTGGAATCTCTTATACGCAGCTGGCATTTGATAAGTACTGCAGATTGTACGAGTTGGTGAATAATTTATTTTATTTTCATGATGGAACGGAGAGCCGCCATTACTGATTTACTTCCTCTATGCACTTCTTGCGTTTTATGGCAGGACGCAGGTAACCAACTAACCTGTGTTTCGACACGTATGTGTTCAGAACAAGGGCAAACTGGATGGAACTGTCTCGGCGTCTAACTGATGGATGATCCCGGACCAGTCAGGGTGGGCCCAAGACAGGCATAATGATGGACTATAAGAGAGTGAAGAAAGTTTTACTGCCAATAACAAACCTCTATAGCTTCGAGTAACCAGGCATGGTCACTTCAGTTTCATTCTCTTGAATGGAATAAGTTTCGGTTGCGCTGATATCTGGAGTGAAAAAAGTAGACAAATAGAAAGTCAGTGAATGCACGTAAGGCTTGTTTTTCTTGAAATAATGGCGCCTTTAGTTCCTTCACCTGCACCAATTCATCTTAAGTTTTTTTTCAAAAATTATGCTGTATGCACATACATCGAATTTTAGTTTTACACTCACTCGTTTTATAAATATATTCTAAACGGAGTCAAGCACTCAAAGCAACACTTCATGAGTGCGCCAGACTCACAGGAAAAATGACGGGTGTAGCAATTAGAGATAAGAACAAAATTTATCGGCGCGCAAGGTGAGATAGCTAATTCAACGTTTTGTTTAGAGAATATGAACCTGAGCAGGTTACATGAGAACAATACGGACAGCTACAGTTAGCCAGTTATAAGAATAAAATATATATCAGCAGTTGATAAACGAACGAAAAGGCATCAAATAGTGTTCAGGTTATGAAATTCAAAAAAAATGTTCCTCGCTTAACATCAAATTAGTTCGCTCAAAAAAAGGGTAAATTGCACGAGTAAAACATTCTGCAGCCCGCAATCTATAGGATGGTAGCGGCGGTTTCGTTGATCAAAAATTTTTTAGATACCAACATGTTAAGCTGAGAAGACCAATCAGAGTAAGCAGCGTATACACGTTAACAGCCAAATTTGTCTGCAATTTATTGGGTACAGATTCCAAAACAAAAACAAATAATGAGCCACTTTCACACTTGAAGTGCAAGCATGAAGTAAATGCTGAGCTGCCTTCTTTTTTTGCCTAAGTTTTCTTTCTCGTTCTCTCTTTCTTTCTTTTTCTGACTTCTGTTATTGCTCGGTTTATTTTTTTTTTCTTATTTCTTCCAATCTATTTCTCTATGAAGTTGTTTACCTTTCTTCTGTGTATATTTCAATCTCTCTCACCTCTTTACTGTTTCTATGTTTTTTTATCTGTATATTTTTGTTTTATTTGATTATCTATCTGTCTACTTTTCCATTTGTTTCTGTTATGTTCTGCTCCTCCCTGCTTCTTTCTCTCTTTCTCACACTTCTGCTGTTCACTCCCACTTTCTTTTCTCATCAGCTTGCTGACTACACCAAAAAAGGGTACGCTGTGCTCAGGAAGCGTGCCTGGATGGTCGAGGTGCTACGATGCTCGCTTAGGGCAATCAGCACTGTGTTCGAATGTTGGCGCAACCGAAATTTCACTCAGAAAATATTTTTGGTTTCCTTTTCTTTCTTGGTCTTTGTACTAATCCTCTCGTCGAAGAGAATCCGTCTTGTTCACGGTGCTAGAGCACACGCGCTATTTCTCTAATGGTAAATACTCTTCTTCCATGACTTCCTTGAATGGTATTAGCACCTTGTTGTTCAACTGTTACTTTTTTTAAGCCATAACCCCTCTGTCTTATAGCAAAGGACTTGTGTAAGAACGCTTTGCAACCTTGTTTCATTCTGTTATTTAGTGTGTTTCATGTATGCCCACCCTGCTTGGACTTTTTGTCTGCAGTATTCTATAAATAAATAAAATAATAAATAATGGGAAAGTTGCGAAACGCTGTGCAAGGGGCTCCGTGCATGTTTTAAATTACAAAAGTTTTCATTCTGACGCGGCCGGTGGTCTATAATCCCACCGTGAGGCTGGGCCCCACTATCAAACAGCAGAGGGCAGAACAGCAAAATGGACTAGGTGGAGGAGTCCCACACGAGACAATTCAGTCCACGCATTCTGAAGATAAAAAGTATGAGGAGGAACAAGAGGTTAATGAGCAGGCCTGCCATTTGTGATGATGATAATTTGAAAAATTCAACTGTTAAACTGCAAAGTATACACTATATATATGGCGGGAGTGCTTGCACGTGACAAAAACTTGTTGCGCTGTGTATAATTTTGATTGAATGAGTGGTAAGCTCAGTCAGGAGGTCTTCTGTTCTTGTGGTATATATATATATTCGTTTTCTGAATAAATATTTCAGTTGAAAGTCAGCGCTGTACCGTATCCATTTCTCTCGTCTATGTCCGGGTGTTTCGCGCTGCAAGCCACGATGAAATGTCGAAAAATTTTCGTATCAAATCACTACCCTTGAAAAAGCTTAAAATTGTCAAAAAAAGAAAGACCAAGTCTGATCAGAACATTCAGCGATTGCTATGAAAAGAACAGGAATTAGCGCGAGTGAGCAGCTGAAAACTAGGGTAAGCTTTCAAGCATATACAAAGGTGTAAATCCCGAAGTTGTGCGAGCCGTAATGTTTGTCTAAGAAAAATAAGAAAAAAACCTTCAAAGACGCTATACATCTTCTGGTTGTCAGAAATACGCTCTTCCGAACGTCACAGCTGTCAACTTAAAAGAAAATCAGCACCGAAAGAATGAACCGCCGTGTACAGAAGTATAGGCAGAGGTGGCACTATTTGCATGTCAGACAGGAGTAACAGCAGCCTTCCTCGGTTCAGATCTACGTGCTGTGTCGTTTACTCGTACATTATCAGCCAGACATAAAATGTAAATAAATAACCCGTATAGATTTCTCTATCACAATTGCGATGATAACTACAGTTAGTCTGCTACTGCGAAAGTATCTCTGGCGATTACCAGGATGAAAAGTTCTTATTGTGAGAACCACACTCGACCTCTTTATCGCAGTCTAGCGTCGTGCGTACTGGCGAGCATCAGGTTAACTTACGTGTGCTTCAGTCCCCTTCATAATAAACAGTATTCAGACCACTAATGATAATCAGTTGTAATAGTTGTAGTGTAGTTGGATTACCTAAATAAACGGCAATTGTGCTTGCCGTACGCAAAGAAATGCTTCTCATTTAACATATATAATCCTCTAACGTGTTGTCGCATATTGGGGTTTTCTCATCCATGGTCGTTATTAAAAATTGATTCGAATATGCGGTTGTTCGGTTAGGCTCTACTCAATTCCTTATTCAAAAAATTTTGACTATTCGCACAGCCCTAATGTTTACAGACTCCCTGTACACGCAGCTTGTCCTTGATAAGGGCGAAAGCCAAAATAACACTATGATTATGAGAGAAGCCGTAGCGGAGGGTTCAGAAACTTCATTCTACCTGGGTTTATTTACCATGCACCTAAATCTAACCATACACGACTCTGGAGTTTCACACGTATATGAATGCGGTCATCGTGATGTAGTCTGTTCATGACCTGCGACAGATTTTGCACTTTGGAGATTACGTGACTGTCATAGAAGAATGCTGGACGTAGAGGTGGGGTGTGCGGCACTGAGCACATTAGTATGACCGCGCTAAATAAGGAGGCAGTGACGTACATGTAACCTTCTAGCATTTCAAGTGCATTTTCCATTTCATGGGCGCAGCAATAAGGTCAAGTCCCTCAGCCTACCTTACCTCAGGCATGGCTCATGCGGTTCGACGCCGTTCTCGCTATGAATGGCGTCAAGGACCAGTGGCTTACGCACGGCATCTTGCTCGACGCACTTGCGATCGACTTTCGCCATTTTATCGACGCACTCGCGATCGACTTTCGCCACCACAAGCCCGCAGTCATATGACGCCCTCTACACTGCGGTGCTTGCCTGTTACGTCCTCACGTACCACCCGCTTGCAGGGGCTCACGACTTCGGTGTTTCCACTGCGTCGCAGCCCACGCTACCAACCAGCCCACACCCATCCATTGACCGCGACCTCACTACCTCGGCTACGACTTCTACCTCAGATCCGGTCGCAGGAACATCTATTCCTGCACCTGACACCGACGACGAGGTAGAAATGCCGCCGCGGATGTCTAGTGGCTAAGGTACTCGGCCCGCAGGTCGCGGGATCTTATCCCGGTGGCGGCGGCTGCATTTTTCATGAAAGCAGAAATGGTGTACGCCCATGTGCTCAGATTTGTGTGCACGTTAAAAGTCACAGGTGGCCCCGCCGCGGTGGTCTAGTGGCTAAGGTACTCGGCTGCTGACCCCAATCTCACCGGATCGAATTCCGGCTGCGGCGGCTGCATTTCCGATGGAGGCGGAAATGTTGTAGTCCCAGGTGCTCAGATTTGGGTGCACGCTAAACAACCCCAGGTGGTCGAAATTTCCGGAGCCCTCCACTACGGCGTCTCTCATAATCATATGGTGGTTTTGGGACGTTAAACCCCACATATCAATCAACGTGGTAAAAGACGCTGTCACTTCGTCTGACCTCCCCACCGAGAGATGTGTCCCAAATGTGCCCACATAAAAAGGTCCGTCACACGTGCCTGCCATATGCAAGTCTTCCCAGACATTGGTGGCAAGCGACATTTCGGCGCCGCCAGACTCCACAACAGCTACCTCGCCGCACGCCTCGGAGTTTGGTCCAGACATTATTTTGGCCGTTATAAGATCCCCGATCGCAGAGTTTTCATCATCGACAATCTCCAATGAACCTGACCTTTCATTGACCTCACCACTCTGCGTGTCTTGCAAACTGTATCTAGCATCGCCCTCAATGTCTCCCGCAGCGAAAGTTTGCGGCCCTGGAAAACCACTGCCGAACTTGTACGGCGTGGAAACAATGACTGGCGCACCAGAGGAAAACGTACCTGGTCCGCATATGGCAAAGCAGATCAAAAATGCCACGCCAGTGGTGGACGCAGCCATCGATTAAGCAGATCTGCACGCCAACCTCTGCACGCAAAACACCGAAGGGCGTTGCACGAGCACAGGTACAATCATCTGGCATAGTCAACGCTGACTGGGTTCCAGAACCACTATCCCACGGAGCCTCTGACGCCAGACGGTAACCACCATACATGTGTCCACAACGCATCCTTGTTGCTCACAACAGCTACGCAGTCTGTTATTCCTACATGTCTACCACCCGTGTCACTACGTCGACGAAGTCAACGTGCTCGGCGTAAAACAGAGTGACCATTTTTGAGCTCTCCTGCTTTGTTCTGCTACGCAGCTACGCCTTGCTGCCACGGCGCTCAGAACAGCGCAAGCGCCTACAAGGTTTGTCAGACGCAATGGTGAACCACTTTTCGCGCACTTGACTATCTGCAGTGCGCGTGGCGCCATTATTCGGGCACGTTCCTGCATCAATCGGCGGCACGTGTATCCGCGCCAGCACGCCGGACGCGGCACAACTCTTAGGTCAGTGTTACGTCGACACTGGTCAACATCGGCACTGCCAATCTACTGCCAACGTTAGACGCCTAACCTCGCGTCACATGGTCCGCTCTGGATCCAGCCTGCCAGGTTGTCGTGGGATACACTTGTACACGGCTACAATGCCCCATTGTCTACTTCTTCGCCCGCAGCGTTTTAGGGGTGAACCTCCTCAAGGCGTGGGTCTGTACATCCTCTGAGGTATTTAGTTGTAGTAGTAAAGAGCCACCTCTAGCTTAGTTGTTGCAGTGTTCAAAAAATGGTGGTATTTGCAGTTGGTGAAAAGATGTGAAATGTTATAAAACTAGATGGCGGTACTTGTAGTTGATGATGAATGATGCGAGATGTCATAATAGGAATGATGTCACATAGGACGCTTGTCGTTGGGGGAAGGCAATAGTTCGATTTAGTGTAGCGACGTACGCTTGGGGGAGCGTTGTAATAAAATTCGTTCGCTGCTGGCACGTGCTCAGAGTCGGCGGGTGGACAAGGCTGCGGAGCAGCGAGCTCGCAATGTGGCGGCAGCGCACGCTCGCAGACAGAATCCCAGTGTGTGAGCCCGTGAGCCAGAAGCGCGCTGTCAAGCTGCGGGACGCCACCGCACACATGCTGTCGTACGAGAGCGGGAGGCCCAAGCGGCACGCCATACACACACAGGGTTCCTCGTGTCTTTAAATGACAATCGACTGGGCGAATTACACGGAATATCCACAGTTTACCGATGATTCCCTCCGGAACTTCGCCCTCTCACCATCATTCACCCCGTGGATATGCTGTGATTTTTTCTCAGTGTTGCCCACCAGAAACCCACTGGTTCCCGATGATCCCTTCACGTTGACAACCTGGACTTCCCGAATGGACGCCTGGCGGATTACCATCCATGTATATAGTCTCTTTCCATCTCTTTCTTTTGTATGTGGGCACCGTCCGCTGACCAGAGGGAGCTGCGTTGCTGGCACTACTAAGGTCCCTAGATGAAACAAGTTTCCTGCAATCTTGTTTCATCTAGGGACCATAGGCTCCAGCCCATCTGTGATAATATTGGCAGAAGAGTGAAGATGACAAAGAAGAGCGCACGAGATCGGGAAGCGCGTGACAGCGTTCGAAGCAGCGAAGCTGGCAAGGACAGACAGTTCTTGGCTGGACGACCGGTCCGGGGAACTAGGAGACGTCTTCTAGGTGCTGTGATGTCCTGGACTCCGGCTGGGTGACTGGCATAGGAACCAGGCGACCCACTGCTGTTCCGGCTGCCGTTCCTGACAGCTGGACAACCGGTGAACGAGGCCTCGACTCTAGCTGGGTGACTGGCCCAGGGACCAGGCGAGGTTCCGCTGTTCCCGCTGCCGTCCCAATTTGTTACGAGTTCCGGTTTGCTGTGGGCCGCTGGTCCTGCTGCCGTTCCGGGTGGCTGGCACGACCCAGGTGTGCTACTGGGACGAACGCGGTGGCTGAGAGCTGTTGCTCCAGGGCGGAGCTTCCGAGCGACCGCTACCCTCCTGCTGCTACTGCGGCAGAAGGCCGTGAGGTGGCGTGGGTCAACTCACGTTCAAGACGCCAACGGGACAGACGGCACGTCATTCCGAGCGATCAGCATCAGAGCCCAAGCAAAAAACTGCGAGAGACTTTATATTAGTAAGAGATTTCCCATAGAACGGCATGTGACAGACTGTGTGTAGAAATGGTCCATTAATAGTTGCTTTTCCCATGTAAATATATTTTGTGTGTGTGTGTGTGCACTCGTGGCTCGATTGTTTCTTGGCTAGCGGTCCTAAGCCCAAAACCTGACACTACGTCACACCATCATAACTTCGCTGACCTTGACCACTGTGGGAACGCAGAAAACAGACGCGCATATGTGTCCCCATATATCCCAGCTGGCTGCAAATGATATCCGCCCTTTATGCGGGCAGGGAGACACGGGCATCGCACTCCATTTCGACCGACCCCAACCTTTAGTGAACTAGAATATGATCATATTCTAGTTTACTATACCCCGACCTATTATTTCCTTTTTTCTTCGTTATGCATTGAATTCAGGCGCCCCAGTCACACTGAAAAAAAATTACGGCATATTCACGGGGTGAATGATGGTGAATGGGCGAAGCTCCGGAGGGATTCATCGGTAAACTGTGAATCTTCCGTGTAATTCGCCCAGTCGATCATCTTGTAAAGACGTGAGAAACGCTGTGTGTGTATATACACAAATCAACTTTTATTTGTTCTTAGACGATGGATGGCTTGCGATGTCCCTTGCCTCGCGCGCTCGCACATCGGGATTCTGTCTGCGAGCGCGCGCTGCTGCCGCCTTGCGCTCACTCCGCTGTGCAGCCTTATTCATCAGGCGACTCCGAGCGCGCGCCAACAGCGAACGGATGGATGGATGGATGGATGTGGCTGTACCCTTTAGATCGGGCGGCGGCTAACGCCACCTAGCCGTAATACTTAGTGAACTAACCATTACATTTATCTTTTTTTCCCTTTAAATAATGAAGTTGAGAATTCGTACTTCGCAGTGAAGGGTTTAATTTTCACTCGTGCCTTGACTTTAGCCACCAATCAGATAACCTCCTTCTAGTTAAGTCTACCCGCTTAAAGTCTATTTTGCCCTCGCTGTCCCTAAATCCCACTGCTTTGAAAAACTCTGCGCCATCATCCTGAACTATAGGGTGAAGCCCTTTACAGAACATTATCAAGTGTTCGGCAGTTTCTTCTTCCTCTCCACACGCACTGCATACTGTGTCGACCCCTTCGTATTTGGCCCGATATGTCTTGGTTCGCAGTACTCCCGTCCTGGCCTCAAACAGTAGAGAACTACCCCGAGTATTATCATAGATCCTTTCCTTGGCAATTTCCTGCTTAAAATTTCGATAGATCTCTAGTGCGGACTTCTTAATCATGCCCATTCTCCACATGTCAGTCTCCGTTTCCTTCACTTTTTTCTTAACCGATAGTTCCTTTTGGTTTGGCCACCTGCTGTTTTCTAAGTATTTAACAGTCAACTTCCTGGTTCGCTTCCTCCATTTTGTATCGACATTCTTTATGTACAAGTAGCTGAAAACCTTCCTAGCCCAACGCTCTTCCCCCATTTCTCTCAATCTCTTCTCAAATTTTATCTTGCTGCTAGCTTCCCTGCCCTCAAATGATGTCCATCCCATATCACCTTGTACTCTCTCATTTGGTGTATTCCCATGAGCTCCTAAAGCAAGCCTACCTATTCCACGTTGCTTAATTTCTAATCTTGCTTGAACTTCTGATCTCATGCACAAGACCGCATTGCTGAACGTCAGCCCAGGAACCATGACCCCTTTCCATTTTCCTCTCACAACATCATACCTATTGTAATTCCACAGTGCCCTATTTTTCATGACTGCTGCATTCCTGTTACCTTTAGTCGTCACGTATATTTCGTGTTCCCTCAGATACTCGGTCCCATTGCTTATCCATACGCCCAGATATTTGTATTTATCTGTTATCTCTAGCGTGACCTCCTGTATTCTAAGCTCACTACCTTCGTTGTCATTGAAAATTACGACTGCTGATTTTTCCCTACTGAATCTAAAATCTAACCTATCTCCCTCATTACCGCAGATGTCCATCAATCTCTGCAAATCTTCCTTGTTGTTGGCCATCAGCACTATATCATCTGCGTACATTAATGCTGGTAGTGCCTGATCAATAAGTTTTCCTTGTTTGACTAAAGAGAGGTTGAAGCCCAGTCCACTTCCCTCTAATTTTGCCTCTAATCTTTGTAGGTACATCATGAATAATAAGGGTGACAGGGGGCACCCCTGCCTAAGCCCCCGTTTTACCTCTGCTGGCTTGGATACCTGTTTTTCCCACTTTATAACTACCTTGTTACCTTTATAGACACCCTTTAAAAGATTAGTGACTACATGTTCCACGCCTAGTGTGTCCAGTATTCCCCACAATTTCTCTTGAACCACGCTATCGTACGCTCCCTTGATATCCAAAAATGCTAGCCACAAGGGTCTGTGTTCTTTTTCTGCTATTTCGATGCACTGCGTCAGTGAGAACAGATTGTCTTCCAACCTCCTGTGTTTCCGAGACCCATTCTGCAGTTCCCCCAACACCCCCTCATCCTCTATCCACGCCTGCAGTCTTTGCTTTATAATCTGCATCGCCAGCCTGTAGACCACTGATGTCGCTGTTATAGGACGGTAGTTGTTTATGTCAGCTTTGTCCCCCTTTCCTTTATAGGTCATGCTCATCCTGCTAAGTTTCCATCCATCGGGAACTTCACCATCGATTATCATTGTACTCACTGCCTCTCTCAAAGCCTGCTTACACTTCGGACCTAATGTTTTTATCAGCCTAATTGGAATGCCATCTGGGCCTGTTGATGTACTACTAGGAACCCTTTTCTCAGCCCTTTCCCACTCTTGTTGTGAAAATGGAGCCATTGCACCACTTGATTTGTCTTTGTCTATTGTGGTGCATAAAGTACTTCTTTGTTGAAATTTTTCTGTCACCCTTGTTCTTATATATTCAATAGCTTCGTCCCCTTCTAGCCTAGCACCTTGGGCTGTAGTTATAAAGTTCTGCTCTAGGCTCGTCTCATTTCTTAGGGAGTTTAAATGGTTCCAAAATTTCGCAGCTGCCTTTCTATCTTTTTTATGTACTTCTGCCAGCCACTGAGCTCCCTTCCTTCTAATCTTTTCATTGATCAGAAGGGATGCATCCCTTCTACAGCTTAGAAAGGTTGCCCATTTTCTTTCCACATCATCTGTCGGTTCACCCCGCTGCTTAGCATGTCTGTGTTCACTAGAGGCTTCCTGACGTTTTGCTATGGCTCTCTTAACTTCCCCATCCCACCAACTTTTGGGTTTGTGTCTTCTTTTCCGGGGTGACTTGTCACGCGTCTGAGCAAGCTCTATCTCAAAGAGTCTAATTAGATTCGTGTATGTCCACACTGTCTTATTATCCTCCTTGATTACTTTCTCAATTTGTTTAGTGGCTATTTCAATTTGCCTTTCTTGATAAAAATTTTCCTGTAGTTGCTCATCTTGTCTCCTTCCCACTTTCACTGCTCTTCCAAAACTTAGCTTGATATGTTTGTGATCGCTACCCAGACTTCTGGAGCCACCTTCATCTATGTGCATTTCCTTGAGCTTATCATACATCCTATGTGACATCAGTGCATAATCTATCGTCGACTGAAGCCTTCCTACCTCCCATGTTATTTGCCCTTCACACTTCTCGGTACTGTTGCAAATGATCAAAAATCAAGCCTTTCACACATATCCATGATCATTTTGCCTGTCGGGTCGGTATACGCATCTATATCTTCTATGTGCGCATTCATGTCTCCTGGTATAATTATCTCGCACTCTCTTCCTAACTCCTGAATGTCCTTTGATATACACTCTACCATTGCCTGGTTTTCCTCTCTGGCCTTTGCTCCCGTCCACAAGTACACGAAACCAAGGAGTGTCATTTGACCTGCCACTTTCCCTTTTAGCCATAAATGTTCCTTGCACTCCTGCTTGACCCTTTGCCAGTCTGTACTTTTATGAATGAACGCCCCAATACCACCCCCCTTTCTGCTGCCTTCTGTTCTATTACAATATTCCCACGCGTAGTCCGGATTGTTCGGAGGTTGTTCCATGTCCCTGAGATGTGTTTCTACAAAACCGTATACCATCGGCCTCTCTTCCCTTAGCTGTTCTTCTATCTCTTCCCACTTCAGCCTGTTCCTACCACCCTGCATGTTAATATACCCTATGTCTGAATTGGCTCGGCGCTCGTGGCTACGTCTATTTATGCCCCGGACTCTACGTATCTTAGATATTGGTGCCACTTTGGAATCGTATCTGTCTATACCACCTGTCGAAGAGTCTCCCTGGTTGTTTTCCTCGTTACTAGCTATCCTGCACCCCGAAGGGCACGCTTGCCCCCCAAAAAAGCTACTGCGCGTCCTGCAAGTCGCCAACCCACCTCATGACCTAGCCGCCCATCGAAGTGAATTCTGTCTCGTTGAAAACCCCCCCACCTATGCACCTCTCTGTTTATTTCCACCACCTCAAAGCCTTTCTCCCGACTCATCCGCCATATCTCTTGGTTTGCGTTGACCAGCGCTCTTTGCAGGTTGCTATCACGCACCGGTACCTCCGGTATCGTGCATATCACTACCTGCACCTTAGGAGAAGTGGCGCGCATGTCATCGACGCCTTTCGCCAGTGTGGCTGGTAGTCCTGCTGCATCTTCATTTAGGACATCGTTTAAACCGCCTGAAATTATCACGAGGTTGCGTCTATCAGCTTTCGTTTTGAGCTTTGCGCTCGCTTGCTTCATGACTTCTTCCAGCTTGCGTCCTGGGAACACCCCTACTGCAACCCTCTTGTCACCTCTTACCCTCTCTTTGATGGCTTCTGTGCATCGATTTAAATTTGGGTCCCCGGCGATTATCACATGCTGTGACTTTTCCGCTGGGGCGTTCTGCACCTGGGGGCTACTTGCACCTGTGACGCCGGCTCTTTTGTTCCCTTCCTGCCCCACCACTACCTCGCTGAAGCTGGGCCTTGCGACAGTTGAACCGGCTAAACCTGTTTTTTCCAAGCTTGCGTGCTTTTCCTTCTCCACCGTTCTGGTTGCCGGTTCCCTACTGTTCTCTCGGTAGGTCACTTCTTTGTTCAGCTTCGCTAGCCCTTCCTCGGCGGACTTCAGTCTTTCTCCCATTGCCCTCATTTTTTCTTGCTCTGTCGCCAACGCAGTCTCGAGTTTGGCGATTCTCATCAGCAGTTCACTCTGGGCAACCATCATTTTCTCCATTTTTTCCTCGACCTCACATTGCCTACACTTCGCGTCAGCCTCTTCTCCATCCGCTTCTACGCTTGGGTCCACTTTCAAACCCACTCCACATCCTGAACACTTTACAGTCTTTTTAAGTATGCCTTTCTGACACCAATTGTCCCTATACTCGATAATTACTAAACTCGAGCCCTGCACTACGAAAAAAAAGAAAGTCCAAGCTCTACTACAAAAATTTGCGTGTTCAATGTACGCGCACCTCCCCAACGGTGTGGCAAAAGAAAAAAAAACAACAACAAAAAAATTCAAACACACACACCCGCACTAACTAATAAATACCTGGTGACTGGTCCCGAAAAAGCCGTACCATAAAATAAGTGCTACGAAGATTTCAACCGCTGCCTTATAATTATAGAGACAAGCTCAAAACATGCAACAACACTTATCTGCGCAGTCGATTCGGAGCGCTCAAAAAACACGTCCATCCACCTTGACAGCCTGAACTGAACAGCCTGAACTGAACGGATTTTATACAACGCTCCCCCTAGCGTACGTCGCCGCACTAAATCGAACGATTGCCTTCAACCAATGACACGTGCCATACGTGACATCATTCCTATTTTATAAGATCTCGCGTCTTTCATCAACTACAAGTACCGCTTTCTAGTTTATAACATCTTGCATATTTTCATCAGCTACAAGTACCACCATCTAGTAAACACTACAAGAACTAAACGAGAGGTGGCTACATGGATGGATATATGCTATGAGCGTCTCTTTATAACGGGGTGGTGACAAGTATGCCACCAGGCTCGACAAAAAAAAACCCTTTTTTCCCTTTTTTTCCCTTTATGTTGGCCTAATGCCTCTACTTCGATAAATTCTATCTTAATGGAAAAACAGGAGACGGTACCGCCATCTAGTGAACACTGCAAGAACTAAACTACAGGTGGCTACATGGATGGATGGATGGATATGGCTGTACCCTTTAGATCGGGCGGTGGCTAGCGCCACCAAGCCGTAATATCTAATGAACCAAAAACTATATTTATTTTTTTCCTTACAAAAGAGTTTGAGGATTCGTACTTTGCAGTGAAGAGTTTAATTTTCACTCGCGCCTTGACTTTAGCCACCAATCAGATAACCTCCTTCTAGTGAAGTCTACCCGCTTAAAGTTTATTTTGCCCTCCCGGTCCCTAAACCCCAGTGCTTTGAAAAACTCTGCGCCATCATCCTGAACTATAGGGTGAAGCCTTTTACAGAACATTATCAAGTGTTTGGCAGTTTCTTCTTCCTCTCCACACGCACTGCATACTGTGTCTACCCCTTCGTATTTGGCCCGATATGTCTTGGTTCGCAGTACTCCCGTTCTGGCCTCAAACAGTAGAGAACTACCCCGAGTATTATCATAAACCCTTTCCTTGGCAATTTCCTGCTTAAACGTTCGATAGACCTCTAGTGCGGACTTCTTAATCATACCCATTCTCCACATGTCAGTCTCCGTTTCCTTCACTTTCTTCTTAACCGATAGTTCTTTTTGGTTTGACCACCTGCTGTTTTCTAAGTATTTACCAGTCAACTTCCTGGTTCGCTTCCTCTATTTTGTATCGACATTCTTCATGTATAAGTAGCTGAAAACCTTCCTAGCCCAACGCTCTTCCCCCCTTTCTCTCAATCGCTTCTCAAATTTTATCTTGCTGCTAGCTTCCCTGCCCTCAAATGATGTCCATCCCATATCACCTTGTACTCCCTGATTTGGTGTATTCCCGTGAGCTCCTAAAGCAAGCCTACCTATTCCACGTTGCTTAATTTCTAATCTTGCTTGAACTTCTGATCTCATGCACAAGACCGCATTGCCGAACGTCAGCCCAGGAACCATGACTCCTTTCCATATTCCTCTCACAACATCATACCTATTGTAATTCCACAGTGCCCTATTTTTCATGACTGCTGCATTCCTGTTACCTTTAGTCGTCACGTATATTTCGTGTTCCCTCAGATACTCGGTCCCATTGCTTATCCATACGCCCAGATATTTGTATTTATCTGTTATCTCTAGCGGGACCTCCTGTATTCTAAGCTCACTACCTTCGTTGTCATTGAAAATCATGACTGCTGATTTTTCCTTACTGAAGCTGAAATCTAACCTATCTCCCTCATTACCGCAGATGTCCATCAATCTCTGCGAATCTTCCTTGTTGTTGGCCATTAGCACTATATCATCTGCGTACATTAATGCTGGTAGTGCCTGATCAATAAGTTTTCCTTGTTTGACTAAAGAGAGGTTGAAGCCCAGTCCACTTCCCTCTAATTTTGCCTCTAATCCTTGTAGGTACATCATGAATAATAAGGGTGACAGGGGGCACCCCTGCCTAAGCCCCCGTTTTACCTCTGCAGGCTTGGATACCTGTTTTTCCCACTTTATAACTACCTTGCTACCTTTATAGATACCCTTTAAAAGATTAGTGACTACATGTTCCACGCCTAGTGTGTCCAGTATTCCTCACAATTCCTCTTGAACCACGCTATCGTACGCTTCCTTGATATCCAAAAATGCTAGCCACAGGGGCCTGTGTTCCTTTTCTGCTATTTCGATGCACTGCGTCAGTGAGAACAGATTGTCTTCCAACCTCCTGTGTTTCCGAAACCCATTCTGCAGTTCCCCCAGCACCCCCTCATCCTCTATCCACGCCTGCAGTCTTTCCTTTATATTCTGCATCGCCAGCCTGTAGACCACTGATGTCACTGTTATAGGACGGTAGTTGTTTATGTCGGCTTTGTCCCCCTTTCCTTTATAGATCATGCTCATCCTGCTAAGTTTCCATCCATCGGGAACTTCACCATCGATTATTATTGTGCTCACTGCCTCTCTCAAAGCCTGCTTAGACTTCGGACCTAATGTCTTTATCAGCCTAATTGGAATGCCATCTGGGCCTGTTGATGTACTACTAGGAACCCCTTTCTCAGCCCTTACCCACTCTTGTTGTGAAAATGGAGCCATTGCACCACTTGATTCGTCCTTGTCTATTGTGGTGCATAAAGTACTTCTTTGTTGAAATATTTCTGTCACTTTTGTTCTTATATATTCAATAGCTTCGTCCCCTTCTAGCCTAGCACCTTGGGCTGTAGTTTTAAATCTCTGCTCTAGGCTCGTCTCATTTCTTAGGGAGTTTAGATGGTTCCAAAACTTCGCAGCTGCCTTTCTATCTTTTTTATGTACTTCTGCCAGCCACTGAGCTCCCTTCCTTCAAATCTTTTCATTGATCAGAAGGGATGCATCCCTTCTACAGCTTAGAAAGTTTGCCCATTTTCTTTCAACATCATCTGTCGGTTCACCCCGCTGCTTAGCATGTCTGTGTTCCCTAGAGGCTTCCTGACGTTTTGCTATGGCTCTCTTAACTTCCTCATTCCAGCAACTTTTGGGTTTGTGTCTTCTTTTCCGGGGTGACTTGTCACGCGTCTTAGCAAGCTCTATCTCAAAGAGTCTAATTAGATTCGTGTATGTCCATACTGTCTTATTATCCTCCGTGATTACTTTCTCAATTTGTTTAGTGGCTATTTCAATTTGCCTTTCCGGATAATAATTTTCCTGTAGTTGCTCATCTTGTCTCCTTCCCACTTTCACTGCTCTTTCAAAACTTAGCTTGATACGTTTGTGATCGCTACCCAGACTTCTGAAGCCACCTTCATCTATGTGCATTCCCCTGAGCTTATCATACATCCTATGTGACATCAGTGCATAATCTATGGTCGACTGAAGCCTTCCTACCTCCCATGTTATTTGCCCTTCACACTTCTCGGTACTGTTGCAAATGATCAAATCGAGCCTTTCACACATATCTATGATCATTTTGCCTGTCGGGTCGGTATACCCATCTATATCTTCTATGTGCGCATTCATGTCTCCTAGTATAATTATCTCGCACTCTCTTCCTAACTCTTGAATGTCCTTTGATATACACTCTACCATTGCCTGGTTTTCCTCTCTGGCCTTTGCTCCCGTCCACAAGTACACGAAACCAAGGAGTGTCATTTGACCTGCCACTTTCCCTTTTAGCCATAAATGTTCCTTGCACTCCTGCTTGACCCTTTGCCAGTCTGTACTTTTATGAATGAATGCCCCAATACCACCCCCCTTTCTGCTGCCTTCTGTTCTATTACAATATTCCCACGCGTAGTCCGGATTGTTCGGAGGTTGTTCCATGTCCCTGAGATGTGTTTCTACAAAACCGTATACCATCGGCCTCTCTTCCCTTAGCTGTTCTTCTATCTCTTCCCACTTCAGCCTGTTCCTACCACCCTGCATGTTAATATACCCTATGTCTGAATTGGCTCGGCGCTCGTGGCTACGTCTATTTATGCCCCGGACTCTACCTATCTTAGATATTGGTGCCACTTTGGAATCGTATCTGTCCATACCACCTTTCGAAGAGTCTCCCTGGTTGTTTTCCTCGTTACTAGCTATCCTGCACCCCGAAGGGCACGCTTGCCCCCCAAAAAAGCTACTGCGCGTCCTCCAAGTCGCCAACCCACCTCATGACCTAGCCGCCCATCGAAGTGAATTCTGTCTCGTTGAAAACCCCCCCACCTATGCACCTCTCTGTTTATTTCCACCACCTCAAAGCCTTTCTCCCGACTCATCCGCCATATCTCTTGGTTTGCGTTGACCAGCGCTCTTTGCAGGTTGCTATCACGCACCGGTACCTCCGGTATCGTGCATATCACTACCTGCACCTTAGGAGAAGTGGCGCGCATGTCATCGACGCCTTTCGCCAGTGTGGCTGGTAGTCCTGCTGCATCTTCATTTAGGACATCGTTTAAACCGCCTGAAATTATCACGAGGTTGCGTCTATCAGCTTTCGTTTTGAGCTTTGCGCTCGCTTGCTTCATGACTGCTTCCAGCTTGCGTCCTGGGAACACCCCTACTGCAACCCTCTTGTCACCTCTTACCCTCTCTTTGATGGCTTCTGTGCATCGATTTAAATTTGAGTCCCCGGCGATTATCACATGCTGTGACTTTTCCGCTGGGGCGTTCTGCACCTGGGGGCTACTTGCACCTGTGACGCCGGCTCTTTTGTTCCCTTCCTGCCCCACCACTACCTCGCTGAAGCTGGGCCTTGCGACAGTTGAACCGGCTAAACCTGTTTTTTCCAAACTTCCCTGTTTTTCCTTCTCCACCGTTCTGGTTGCCGGTTCCCTACTGTTCTCTCGGTAGGTCGCTTCTTTGTTCAGCTTCGCTAGCGCTTCCTCGGCGGACTTCAGTCTTTCTCCCATTGCCCTCGTTTTCTCTTGCTCTGTCGCCAACTCAGTCTCGAGCTTGGCGATTCTCACCAGCAGTTCACTCTGGGCAACCATCATTTTCTCCATTTTTTCCTCGACCTCACATTGCCTACACTTCGCGTCAGCCTCTTCTCCATCCGCTTCTACGCTTGGGTCCACTTTCAAACCCACTCCACATCCTGAACACTTTACAGTCTTTTTAACCATGCCTTTCTGACACCAATTGTCCCTATACTCGATAATTACTAAACTCGAGCCCTGCACTACGAGAAAAAAAAAGTCTAAGCTCTACTACAAAAATGTGTGTTCAATGTACGCGCACCTCCCCCACGGAGTGGCAAAAGAAAAAAAAACAACAACAAAAAAATTCAAACACACACACCCGCACTGACTAATAAATACCTGGTGACTGGCCCCCGAAAAAGCCGTACCATAAAATAAGTGCTACGAAGATTTCAACCGCTGCCTTATAATTACAAAGACAAGCTCAAAACATGCAAAAACACTTATCTGCGCAGTCGATCCGGAGCGCTCAAAAAACACGTCCATCCACCTTGACAACCCGCCGCTACTACATACAGGGGACGGTACCACCATCTAGTGAACACTGCAAGAACTAAACTAGAGGTGGCTACATACAGGCTACAGGGGACGCACAGCCCATGCCCTAAGGAGCTTCGCCCCTTAAACTAGAGTGCACGGAACTTAAACACTTCAAATCACGCAAAATGCTAGGGGGAGGGGGCAGCTCTTTAGTGCATGATCATCATCATTTTCTTGGACACCGCGCCGCGACTCTCGCGCAGCTCATGTCAAGCTCGAGCAGCGCGAACAAGACAATGGAGACTTTTAGTACTGCCAACGCCTCCTAGATTTCCTGCGCCTGCCGGATTATTGGCGGTCACATGGGAAGTGGCGGTCGTCGGAACTACTGTGATGGCGCCACTCAAGTAGGAGTGTCTTGAAGTAGGTTTTTATGTTTTTGAAGGTTATATGCAACAAAATTAACGTAAAAGGTTTTAAAAAGGCGTAAACATAATTATAATTAACCCTACGTAAGTGACGTCGTCCCTCAGCAAGCAACTCTTTTTAATACAAGTCATCGTCTGAAATTAAAAGCAAACACCAAAATTGCCGATCTCAAAGGCTAAATACAAAGACCCTTACCCCTGCGTAGGCAGCGCCGCCATAGATGACCGGCGTTTTGCGCTAATCCGGCAGGCACGGGAAATCTAGGAGGCGTTGGTACTGCGGAATGGTGCTACGTACGCATCACGCAAGCGCCTTGAGTTACGTGGCCTCGTTTGCCATGAATGGGCTTTTGTGAGCCGTAGTACCCGCGTACGGCTGTGCTCCAATACTCACCGTAGACGGCTAAATAGACAGCTAAATGGATGGCGCCCATCTTAAGTCCCATTCCAATTCTCACGTAGCCGACAAAGTAGACAGCTTCGAGAAGACCTCATCATAGGCAAATACGATGCAGGCTTTTTTGTGTCTAAAGAAGATGGCGGCTCAAGGAATCGCTCAGACAGATCAAATCTCGCCAGAATGGCCGTCTGCACACAAGCAGACAAGTGTGCGAGCCGGACTATGGCCGTATCTTTAGCCGCTGTAGTACGCTACTACAGTGGCTAGAATAGGGCCATTGTAACGCTACTACAGTACTCCACAAGGGAACGGAGGAAGGAAAGATAGGAGAGGGCATGCCCAGCTGCCGCGCTATGGTGGCTAGATAGCCACGCTACGTGAAAAGTGTGGAGGAAATGACATGGCGGCCATATTTACTGGGCACAATGGCGGCGCTGCTATAGTTACGTGTTGCGTAGTGGAGCTGATCTCGCAGTGAGCGGCCGCGGCATGTGTGCCTCCCCAGGTCTCGTGCTGAGCCATGGCGTACAATACCGTGCTCAGCGCCGTGGTATAGGTTACGGAGTGTTCTCCTGGCAGTTACTGTACTTTTAACAAAGTTTAAAATCCTTTTGTACATCACGTTGTTTCAACAGAGCATAGAACGAGTGTATATCCATGTGTCGTGCGGCGGATGACGCGGATGAAGCAATTAGTGTTCAGCGAAATTGCGTAGGGCACCACGACGAAGCGAAACGACGACGAACGCCTTGCAGGTCAGTGATGGTTGGGCAGTGGTCCTGCTTGTGACAACGGACGACGCTGTTGAGCCCAGCAAGACGCAATAAGGACCATGTGCACATACGTAGTTTCATGTTGTGTGTGTACAGTAACAACTTGCATGTGCGTATTAAAACACCTTTTCTGTTCCACTTCGTAAACTCTCCCCCAGCATTGCATGTAATCTCAGCGTAACAACAACCGCGTTCAAGTGTCACTTGCACCATGCTTAAAGTCGCAACGGTCGCAGAATGCTGACGCCGGTGATTGGATTGGATAAACTTTTATTTGGTTCTCCAAAACACAGATCACTGTGTTGCGGGCAGCTCCCACGTGGGGACTGAGATGCCAAGCTCCTCAGCCACCTCGCGGGCTTGGTGGACAGCCCAGAGCTGATCTGCCAAGGACGAGCTGCGGATTGCCGCCTCCCATCTGGCAGAGGTGATGTGCGATAAATGAGCGAATTTGGTGCACTGCCAGAGCATGTGTTCTAATGAAGCTATTTCCCCACAATGTGGACAAAGATTACTTGGGTATAGGTCAGGGTACCTGATGTGTAACATTTTCAAAGTAGGGTACATCCGCGTTTGCAAAAGCCTTAATGTAAGTGCTTGGGGCCGGGTTAGATTTTTGTGAGGTGGAGGGAAAATCCTTCTAGACAGGTAGAAATGTTTAGTGAGCTCGTTATATGTTGTAAGAATTTCCCGGTTATCCCCTTCACCGGTAGAACGCATCCCCGGGGAGGCGCGGTTGGAGAGTTATCGCGCCGCCTCGTGTGCTGCTTCGTTGAGATTGGGAGGGGAATCGTTGATTTGTCCAAGGTGAGCTGGGAACCAACTCAGAAGATGATGTGTTATGTTCTTGCCTTGCAGTATTTTCAGCGTTTGTTCACAGACCATCCCCTTGGCGAACGCCCGTAGTGCTGCCATAGAATCACTGTAGACGACTTCGATGTTATCCATCTTGAGTGCTAAGGCGATGGCCACTTGTTCCGCAATGATTGGGTCTTTCGTCCTGACCGTCGCTGAGTTGACGACATGGCCAGCCCCATCGACTACCACTGCCACAAACGCTTTCCCATTGGCGTAGGAAGCCGCGTCAACAAATACGACCCCTCGTTCCTCGTTTGAGACTTGACGAAGTATAGTCCTGGCCCTCGCTACTTTTCTTCCGACGTTGTGTTCTGTATGCATGTTTCTCGGTATAGGAGATACCGTGATAGTCTCCCTGATGTTGTCAGGGATATCATTGTAATTGCGTCTGATTGCTATTATGTGTTGGCCCAGCTCCTGCAGGATCATTCTCCCCAACCTTGTAGTAGATAACCTTGCAAACTGTGCTCTCTCTTGGTCTTCTGCTATTTCTTCGAGCGTGTTGTGTATGCCAAGCTCAAGCAGACGCTCGGTGCTGGTATGTATGGGTAGGCCCAGGACCTTCTTGATAACTTTCCTGAGGAGCACATTCAGTGTCTCGGACTCTGCTCTTGACCAGTTGTGCATTGCTGCCTCGTATGTGAAGTGACTTAGAACAAACGCATGCATCAACCTGATGAGGTTGTCTTCCTTGATCCCATTTCTTTTGTTGGCCACTCTGCGTATGAGGTTCACCGCACTGTCTGTTTTCTGAGTTAACTTGGCTATAGATTTGCTGTTGGCGCCGGTAGACTCTATCAGCATTCCCAGGACTTTGATGGAGTCGACCCTCTGGATGGCATCCCCTTGATTCGTACGGAGATGGATGTCTATCTGGTTTAACGGCTTCCATTCCCTGGGCTTCGGTCCCCGGCGTGCAGTCCGATAAAGCAAAAGTTCTAACTTACTCGAGGAGCACTTGAGCCCGGAAGGGCGAAGGTAGTCTTCTACGGTGTCGATCGCCTCTTGCAGAGTGCTCTCAATCTGCCCCTCGCTTCCACCTGTGCACCAGATGGTAATGTCATCTGCGTAGATGCTGTGCTTCAATCCTTCAATGCTCGATGATTTCTTTGACAGTCCAATCATGGCAATTTTGAACAGCATTGGTGAAATCACTGCCCCTTGTGGCGTGCCCCTTGCTTCTAGTTCGATTGCTGCGGTCTCGATATCTGCAATCTTCATCACGGCTTTCCGATCTGTAAGAAAGTACCATACGTAGTCATAGAAGGCTTTCCCTAGACCAAGCTTGGAAATTTTTCTTCGAGTATGAATGAGTGGTGGATGTTGTCAAACGCTTTTTCTACATCTAGGCACAGAATGTCTCTCACGCCTCTGGTTTCATTGTCAATGACCTGGTGTTTGATAAGCTTCAATGCATCTTGTGTGGATAGCCCTGCCCTGAATCCAACCATATTGTTTGTATATATGTTGTTATCTTCCAAGTACTTGTTTATCCTGTGCAGTATGGCATGTTCTGCGACCTTGCCGATACATGATGTCAAGGATCTGACGCCAGTGAGTTTCACGCGGAACACAGACACAGTGGCCGGACGCTGCGTCGGCCGCGTGGCGGAACGCAACCGTAGAAGGCGCATGTCTGATCGTGTTGTCTTTACAGTTGCTGAATTAATGACGTGAAAACACTCGCCGTTGTCAGTGCATCTAGCGCGCGTTCTCTTGTACTTACTTGCTTCGTTGTCGGTGAGCTGTTACTCGCTGTTAATACTCGGACAAAATGATTTAGCCGAAGGTGTCGCGCTGGCCCAGAGTGTTGAGCCCCGTTGCATTAGTTTCGGATCGTCACGACACGTGCGCTGCGCAGCTCACGTGCTTTCCGAGCCGGACAGACAGTCATGCCTTCTGCTTTACATTCGGATGCAAATAATAAAGGAGAATTTGCCCAGACAATATGGTCGACTTCCGGCTTCATCGCGGCTACAGTGTTTTAGAAGGGGGCAGTGGAGTCAACGGGGAGGCCGCGCCGCATCTCAGCTGATTCTCCGGCGGGTGACGGAAGGGGTGGCGCTGTAGTCCCATGGTACTGAAGATCTCAGAAGCGTCTACATTGGGAGCGCACGCGCCTGCGAATCCGTGTAATTGCTTGTTTTTAGCGCCTTTGATGTGTTTCTGAGCCTTTATCAGTGGACGCACCTGCTAAGTGCTACGGGGCATGAGTGAATATGCGAGCACGCCGAAATCATCAGTGCGTCGAGACATTCACTGTTTCAAGAACCTGCCGACCCACACACACAAAAAAATGTGATCGGAATTTGCACGAATCCGCCTAGCTTCTCACTAAAACAGCGCTTTGAGCTGCGCTACATCTTAAGTGCCTACTGGCGAACTACAAATTGAGGAGAAGTATCAAAACCGTGAATAAATCATACGCTCGTTTTGTCGGCAGCCTCTACGATATCCAGAGCACGCTGTTCCTCATTTGAGCCTACATGCGCTTGGTTGTTTCACAAGAAACCCGAGTATAAGCAATGTTGTCACAACATTAATCGGTGACGACTCTTTTTTGTCATGCCAGTATCGCGGAAGGTAATTATTGCTTTCCGAGAGGCAAATCACATATTAAACTTATTAAAAACAACACACCTATTAACAAGTTCCAATTGTATACATAGCCCGTCTGTCTAACTGCGTAACTTAATTGTAACCAGTTCTCATTTTGTATCGACAGCTTAAATTGTGCTGCTTTCCAAATATTCTATTGGCGTAACGCCATTGCAAGCGAGCAAATTTATGACGATGTTTTGTATTATAAGCGTAGTTCTTTTAATGTGTCAAAGTGTAGGCAGGCAATAGTGCATCTCGTTTTGAGAAATTAACCTTCCTTGTATATGTACACAGTAATTGATTGATTTGTGGGGTTGAACGTCCCAAAACCACCATTTGATTATGAGAGACGCCATGGTGGAGGGCTCCGGAAATTTTGACCACCTGGGGTTCTTTAACGTGCACCCATATCTGAGTACACGGGCCTACAACGTTTCCGCCTCCATCGGAAATGCAGCCGCCGCAGCCGGGAATCGAACCCGCAACCTGCGGGTCAGCAGCCGAGTATCTTAACCACTAGACCACCGCGGCGGGGCTATGTACACACTAAGCACACACACACATACACACACCGATATATATATATATATATATATATATATATATATATATATATATATATATATATATATATATATATATATATATATATATATATATATATATATATATATATATATGGGATATGGCACAACGGGAGCGTTGTCAACAAGGATAAATATATTTATTTCCCAACAGTTTCGGGAGGGGACCTCCCTTCATCAGGGGATGAGTTATACTGACATGAACTTCCTTGCTGCCGCGTCCCTCTCGCCTTGAAAGACGTTTGCGAGAGTGAGAGGGAACTGGAAGAAGGAAAAAAAAAGAGAGAAAAAAGACGAAAAAAGAAAGAAAAGAAAGAAAGTAAAAAAGAGGAAGAACCACTGTCAACACTGAGAACGAAGCCAACTGTCCGTCTACATCCACCTACGGTTCATATCACGTGCTGTTCAGTTCTTGGCGTGTGTCGGGCCACCCAAGATTGTCGCCGCGGTGCCGGGAGGGTCCGGGACGGCGTGCCTAAAGAAAGGGGTTTCCCCGTAATTGGTCGTTTGGTCGTTCGGCGGGCGGCGGGCGGTGTGTGTAAAGGAAAGGTTTCTCGTTAATGGGTCGGTCGGCTATTTACCTTTAATCTTCGTCCGTTTCCCTTCAACGGTCATGAAGTGGTAGGCGAACGTAAACACTTTGCATGTGCATGTAAAAAAAAAGAAAGAAATAAGAGGACAGTGTACACGTACGAGTCAGTCAGAAAAAAGCATGGTCTCCAGCTATCAATCTTTGTCACCAATTTTCTCCTGGCTTACTTCTCGGAGGCAGTTGAGTTTTCCGGGGTCCTCATTGATACCGGCTACTAATGTACGAAATTTGAAAATAAAATATGCCTCACGCTGTTCGCGCTCGCGTCTGTTTGAAAAACCGGACTGCAAAAGAGTTACGCTAATATTTTTAAAACTGTGGTTTGGCAGGCGCAGATGTCTAGATAAAGGTAGCTTCGGCAGTGAAGTGGCGTGGTACCGGTGATTATTGAACCGCAGCCGAAATGGCGTGTCTGTTTGGCCGATATATTCTTGTCCGCAGATGTTGCAATGTAGCATGTATATTACGTTACTGGAGTCACAATTAAGGCTTTCAGTTATGCAGAATTTGAAATCTGAGAAGTTCGCTTTGGATTCACGTGTTGTGAGCATCTGTGGGCATACCTTGCATCGAGATTTTCCGCAGGGATGGCACCCTGATTGAATTTTGGGGGTGTTTGTTTTTGCCCTGACAAGAATGTCCTTCAGATTTTTATCCCGGCGGTACACCACGTGAGGTGGCTTCGCGAAAATAGAAGTTAGTCGTTTGCTTTGCCTGATTATGTTGAAATGGCGGGAAAGTATGTTGTTGATTCGTGGCGCTGATGAGGAGTAAGTTAGTACAAGGTTCGTTTGGGAAGTCGTTTTAGGTACTTTGTTTGGTCCCTTAATTATATCATTCCTGTTCACGTTGCGAGCACGTAGTATGGCATCGTCAATAATGTCTTCCGGATAATTTTGTTTCAATAAGGAATGCTTTAGGTGTTCCGCGTGTCTGTCAAATTCCCGCATATCGGTGCATATTCTTCGGTACCGGTAGGCCTGAGAATATGGAATACCCGTTTTGCAATGCTTTGGGTGGCTGCTGTTGAAATGTAGGTACATTTGACGGTCTGTAGGCTTTTTGTAAAGGTTTGTTGACAAGCGGTCATTTTCGACCGTGACAGTAACGTCCAAAAAGTTAATGCTAGTTTTGGAAATTTTGTGCGTGAATTTTATTGACGGGTGGCATTTGTTAAAATCCTCTATGAAGCGGAAAAGACTTCCCTCATCATGGTTCCATATCATAAAAATATCGTCTAAGTATCTTCTGTAGTAGAAAGGTTTCAAGGTGCGTCCCTCAATGAATGGGATTTCAAGTGAAGCCATAAAGGTGCTCGCGAAGTTTGGGGCCATTTTCGTGCCCATTGCAGTGCCACTGACCTGAAGGAAATGCTTGCCGTTGAACTCAAAATGGTTATAATTTAGTACAAGTTTAAGAAGTGTAAACAGTACCTCGCCACTTACACTAGTTGATGAGTCAGATTTTACATATTCAGAAAGCATAGCCGCTATTCCGTCATGGTGGGGTATGTTGGTGTACAGTGAGCAGACGTCCATGGTCACCAGAAAACTGCCGCCTGGGATGTCGAGACTTGAAGTTTCGCAGATGAAGTGGTTTGTGTCCTTTAGGTAATAGGGAAAATTTGGGGGGATGTTTTTTATGAAGGAATCGATGAATTCTGATATATTTTCTGTTGATGTGCTGTTACTGGATACTATCGGACGTCCCGGATTACCTGCCTTGTGTATTTTGGGGAGCAAATAGAATCGACCGGGAACAGAGTGGGCCGGTAACATTGCTTTTAACATTTTGCCGGTAATTTGCTCGTCCCGGCGGAGATTGTTTAGGGTTACTTTTATCTCCCTTTCAAATTCGGGAGTCGGGTCCGTTGGAAGTTCTTTGTAGAATTTTGTGTCTGATAGCTGTCGTTCCCCTTCCTTTAAGTAGTCCGACGTATTTAGAATTACTATGCAGCCTCCTTTATCAGCCGGTTTGATAGTAATTCCAGTGTTTTTTCGTAGTTCATCGAGTGCCCTTCGTTCTGACTTTGATATGTTGTTTCGAAATGGCCGATTTTTTCCATACGCTCTGATGATATCTTTTTGAACTGCTGATATATACATATCGAGGTGTTTGTCCCTCTGCTCACCCGGACACCATGATCCGTCACCACCAATCACTCTATTCTCGTTCGTACAGTCCTTGCGATCATGAAAGTATTCACGGAGGCGGAGATTACGCGCAAAGTTATCGAGGTCTTGGTACAGTTCAAATTCATTGAATTTACCGAATGATGGACAAAAGGTCAAGCCTCTCGACAAAAGTTGAAACTGAGCGGGTGTGAGTGTTGTGTTTGACAGATTGAGTACATTTTCCTCACACGTTTTCGGCTGCTCTTGGCTATCACGTGGCACGGGAGTGTCAGCGTCATATTCGAGAGTAAGGATGTTTTGATTAGGATTGCACTGTGGTTCTGAGTTCCCATTTTTCTCCTCAAAGTTAGGTTGAGGTACGGGTGGTCCCTGGTGTTCTTGTACGGCCTCATTCCTATTTTCCTGTTGCAGAGCAGTGGAGCTACTGCAATCCCGCTTGAATTTTCTATCTTTTACTACTGAAATTTCGCCTCTCTTCTTTAGTTCATATCTTTCCAGTTCTCTTGCCTCATGCTCTCCGAGATTAGATACCAATTTCTGCGTGGCCTCCGTGACACTGTGTTTGGCGGCCTTACGCTCACAATGGTCCGCAATGACCCGAGTCAGTTGCAAGGACGCTTCTAGTAATATTTTTTCCCACTTCCCCCTTTCTGCTTCACTTAGTGTAGACATTGAGGGGTTGCAGGCTAGGCGGAGACCCTTAGGTGCAATTTCGTGAGATAGATATTTGTTTAGTTGTTCTGCGTGTTTTTCGTATTGCACCCGCTTTTCAATGATTTTCCTAATCGATAGAAATGAGTGGGACCATGCGTGTTTAAGACTGCCCGTACCTTTTGTTTCCCCGTGTCATTTGGAAGCCGCCGCCTTGGTCTTCGCCGCATTCGTCCGCCTGGTGTTGTAAGGCCTCGCTGGTGGGAGTGGCGACGTCGTCACTGCTGGGACCCTGGATGGCTCTTTGTGTCCCTCGGCTCCCTGTTGTTGAGTGGGTTTAGCACTGGAGTTTGCCGTGCAAGCCGTTGCCGCCGATCTCTGACTCACTGGTGGGACCCGCTGGCTCGCTGGCCTCGCTGGTGGTAGTGGAGACATCGTCACTGCTGGTGCCCTGGATGGCTCTGTGTGTCGCTCGGCTTCTTGTTGTTGAGGGGGCTTGGCACTGGAGTTGTCCGTGCAAGCGATTGCCGCCGATCTCCATGCCGCCGACGTCCATCGCAGCTGCACCCTCGTGTGCTGTGCCAGTAGCGCGACCCCCTCGAAGCTTGCATGTAAGCCGTCAGCAGCCAGGAAGCGGCGCAGCGGCAGTGTTGAGAAACCATGTTCGACGTAATAGACGCCTGCTCCCAACAACCCGTAGTGGCAGAGACGGCGGGCCTCTCTGCTGAATCGCTGTACCTCCATATTAAACCGATTCATTGATCGCCAGTTTGAGTCCCGCCGTCGGCGATTGGGTGCGCGAGGTAGTGGCAGACTAAGATGCAGTGTCTTGATGTTCGGGCGCATCTGCCTCATTCGCTTCAATGCCTCCCTCAACGAATCCAGTGATCTTGAAGAGCTCGTCTTCAGGATGTCCGTGGTGCCCACATGCAGAAACAACGTGTCCACCCGGTGAGGTAGGTACTCAAGTAGCGCCGGAATGTCCGAAAACATAGCACCACCATAGGAGATGAAGCACGGCGTCGACGAGTCGTTCGGGCTGAAGTGCGTGTGGACGTACCGCATGATTGAGTCCCCGATGACGGCACACTTCGTAGGGTAATTTGGATATCTCCGCGACAAACGCTCCGTTGATGATGTACTGGCAGCCATGGTTCAGGTCAGTGGGAGTAATAATTCAATGGGCCAGTTAGTCTTCGTGAAGGTATGGGATATGGCACAACGGGAGCGTTGTCAACAAGGATAAATATATTTATTTCCCAACAGTTTCGGGAGGGGACCTCCCTTCATCAGGGGATGAGTTATACTGACCTGAACTTCCTTGCTGCCGCGTCCCTCTCGCCTTGAAAGACGTTTGCGAGAGTGAGAGGGAACTGGAAGAAGGAAAAAAAAGAGAGAAAAAAGACGAAAAAAGAAAGAAAAGAAAGAAAGTAAAAAAGAGGAAGAACCACTGTCAACACTGAGAACGAAGCCAACTCTCCGTCTACATCCACCTACGGTTCATATCACATGCTGTTCAGTTCTTGGCGTGTGTCGGGCCACCCAAGATTGTCGCCGCGGTGCCGGGAGGGTCCGGGACGGCGTGCCTAAAGAAAGGGGTTTCCCCGTAATTGGTCGTTTGGTCGTTCGGCGGGCGGCGGGCGGTGTGTGTAAAGGAAAGGTTTCTCGTTAATGGGTCGGTCGGCTATTTACCTTTAATCTTCGTCCGTTTCCCTTCAACGGTCATGAAGTGGTAGGCGAACGTAAACACTTTGTATGTGCATGTAAAAAAAAAGAAAGAAATAAGAGGACAGTGTACACGTACGAGTCAGTCAGAAAAAAGCATGGTCTCCAGCTATCAATCTTTGTCACCAATTTTCTCCTGGCTTACTTCTCGGAGGCAGTTGAGTTTTCCGGGGTCCTCATTGATACCGGCTACTAATGTACGAAATTTGAAAATAAAATATGCCTCACGCTGTTCGCGCTCGCGTCTGTTTGAAAAACCGGACTGCAAAAGAGTTACGCTAATATTTTTAAAACTGTGGTTTGGCAGGCGCAGATGTCTAGATAAAGGTAGCTTCGGCAGTGAAGTGGGGTGGTACCGGTGATTATTGAACCGCAGCCGAAATGGCGTGTCTGTTTGGCCGATATATTCTTGTCCGCAGATGTTGCAATGTAGCATGTATATTACGTTACTGGAGTCACAATTAAGGCTTTCAGTTATGCAGAATTTGAAATCGGAGAAGTTCGCTTTCGATTCACGTGTTGTAAGCATCTGTGGGCATACCTTGCATCGAGATTTTCCGCAGGGATGGCACCCTGATTGAATTTTGGGGGTGTTTGTTTTTGCCCTGACAAGAATGTCCTACAGATTTTTATCCCGGCGGTACACCACGTGAGGTGCCTTCGCGAAAATAGAAGTTAGTCGTTTGCTTTGCCTAATTATGTTGAAATGGCGGGAAAGTATGCTGTTGATTCGTGGCGCTGATGAGGAGTAAGTTAGTACAAGGTTCGTTTGGGAAGTCGTTTTAGGTACTTTGTTTTAGGTACTATGTTTTCGGACATTCCGGCGCTACTTGAGTCCCTACCTCACCGGGTGGACACGTTGTTTCTGCATGTGGGCACCACGGACATCCTGAAGACGAGCTCTTCAAGATCACTGGATTCGTTGAGGGAGGCATTGAAGCGAATGAGGCAGATGCGCCCGAACATCAAGACACTGCATCTTAGTCTGCCACTACCTCGCGCACCCAATCGCCGACGGCGGGACTCGAACTGGCGATCAATGAATCGGTTTAATATGGAGGTACAGCGATTCAGCAGAGAGGCCCGCCGTCTCTGCCACTACGGGTTGTTGGGAGCAGGCGTCTATTACGTCGAACATGGTTTCTCAACACTCCCGCTGCGCCGCTTCCTGGCTGCTGACGGCTTACATGCAAGCTTCGAGGGGGTCGCGCTACTGGCACAGCACACGAGGGTGCAGCTGCGATGGACGTCGGCGGCATGGAGATCGGCGGCAATCGCTTGCACGGACAACTCCAGTGCCAAGCCCCCTCAACAACAAGAAGCCGAGCGACACACAGAGCCATCCAGGGCACCAGCAGTGACGATGTCTCCACTACCACCAGCGAGGCCAGCGAGCCAGCGGGTCCCACCAGTGAGTCAGAGATCGGCGGCAACGGCTTGCACGGCAAACTCCAGTGCCAAACCCACTCAACAACAGGGAGCCGAGGGACACAAAGAGCCATCCAGGGTCCCAGCAGTGACGACGTCGCCACTCCCACCAGCGAGGCCTTACAACACCAGGCGGACGAATGCGGCGAAGACCAAGGCGGCGGCTTCCAAATGACACGGGGAAACAAAGGGTACGGGCAGTCTTAAACACGCATGGTCCCACTCATTTCTATCGATTAGGAAAATCATTGAAAAGCGGGTGCAATACGAAAAACACGCAGAACAACTAAACAAATATCTATCTCACGAAATTGCACCTAAGGGTCTCCGCCTAGCCTGCAACCCCTCAATGTCTACACTAAGTGAAGCAGAAAGGGGGAAGTGGGAAAAAATATTACTAGAAGCGTCCTTGTCTGACTCGGGTCATTGCGGACCATTGTGAGCGTAAGGCCGCCGAACACAGTGTCACGGAGGCCACGCAGAAATTGGTATCTAATCTCGGAGAGCATGAGGCAAGAGAACTGGAAAGATATGAACTAAAGAAGAGAGGCGAAATTTCAGTAGTAAAAGATAGAAAATTCAAGCGGGATTGCAGTAGCTCCACTGCTCTGCAACAGGAAAATAGGAATGAGGCCGTACAAGAACACCAGGGACCACCCGTACCTCAACCTAACTTTGAGGAGAAAAATGGGAACTCAGAACCACAGTGCAATCCCAATCAAAACATCCTTACTCTCGAATATGACGCTGACACTCCCGTGCCACGTGATAGCCAAGAGCAGCCGAAAACTTATGAGGAAAATGTACTCAATCTGTCAAACACAACACTCACACCCGCTCAGCTTCAACTTTTGTCGAGAGGCTTGACCTTTTGTCCATCATCCGGTAAATTCAATGAATTTGAACTGTACCAAGACCTCGATAACTTTGCGCGTAATCTCCGCCTCCGTGAATACTTTCATGATCGCAAGGACTGTACGAACGAGAATAGAGTGATTGGTGGTGACGGATCATGGTGTCCGGGTGAGCAGAGGGACAAACACCTCGATATGTATATATCAGCAGTTCAAAAAGATATCATCACAGCGTATGGAAAAAATCGGCCATTTCGAAACAACATATCAAAGTCAGAACGAAGGGCACTCGATGAACTACGAAGAAACACTGGAATTACTATCAAACCGGCTGATAAAGGAGGCTGCATAGTAATTCTAAATACGTCGGACTACTTAAAGGAAGGGGAACGACAGCTATCAGACACAAAATTCTACAAAGAACTTCCAACGGACCCGACTCCCGAATTTGAAAGGGAGATAAAAGTAACCCTAAACAATCTCCGCCGGGACGAGAAAATTACCGGCAAAATGTTAAAAGCAATGTTACCGGCCCACTCTGTTCCCGGTCGATTCTATTTGCTCCCCAAAATACACAAGGCAGGTAATCCGGGACGTCCGATAGTATCCAGTAACAGCACATCAACAGAAAATATATCAGAATTCATCAATTCCTTAATAAAAAACATCCCCCCAAATTTTCCTTATTACCTAAAGGACACAAACCACTTCATCTGCGAAACTTCAAGTCTCGACATCCCAGGCGGCAGTTTTCTGGTGACCATGGACGTCTGCTCACTGTACACCAACATACCCCACCATGACGGAATAGCGGCTATGATTTCTGAATATGTAAAATCTGACTCATCAACTAGTGTAAGTGGCGAGGTACTGTTTACACTTCTTGAACTTGTACTAAATTATAACCATTTTGAGTTCAACGGCAAGCATTTCCTTCAGGTCAGTGGCACTGCAATGGGCACGAAAATGGCCCCAAACTTCGCGAGCACCTTTATGGCTTCACTTGAAATCCCATTCATTGAGGGACGCACCTTGAAACCTTTCTACTACAGAAGATACTTAGACGATATTTTTATGATATGGAACCATGATGAGGGAAGTCTTTTCCGCTTCATAGAGGATTTTAACAAATGCCACCCGTCAATAAAATTCACGCACAAAATTTCCAAAACTAGCATTAGCTTTTTGGACGTTACTGTCACGGTCGAAAATGACCGCTTGTCAACAAACCTTTACAAAAAGCCTACAGACCGTCAAATGTACCTACATTTCAACAGCAGCCACCCAAAGCATTGCAAAACGGGTATTCCATATTCTCAGGCCTACCGGTACCGAAGAATATGCACCGATATGCGGGAATTTGACAGACACGCGGAACACCTAAAGCATTCCTTATTGAAACAAAATTATCCGGAAGACAATATTGACGATGCCATACTACGTGCTCGCAACGTGAACAGGAATGATATAATTAAGGGACCAAACAAAGTACCTAAAACGACTTCCCAAACGAACCTTGTACTAACTTACTCCTCATCAGCGCCACGAATCAACAACATACTTTCCCGCCATTTCAACATAATCAGGCAAAGCAAACGACTAACTTCTATTTTCGCGAAGCCACCTCACGTGGTGTACCGCCGGGATAAAAATCTGAAGGACATTCTTGTCAGGGCAAAAACAAACATCCCCAAAATTCAATCAGGGTGCCATCCCTGCGGAAAATCTCGATGCAAGGTATGCCCACAGATGCTCACAACACGTGAATCCAAAGCGAACTTCTCAGATTTCAAATTCTGCATAACTGAAAGCCTTAATTGTGACTCCAGTAACGTAATATACATGCCACATTGCAACATCTGCGGACAAGAATATATCGGCCAAACAGACACGCCATTTCGGCTGCGGTTCAATAATCACCGGTACCACGCCACTTCACTGCCGAAGCTACCTTTATCTAGACATCTGCGCCTGCCAAACCACAGTTTTAAAAATATTAGCGTAACTCTTTTGCAGTCCGGTTTTTCAAACAGACGCGAGCGCGAACAGCGTGAGGCATATTTTATTTTCAAATTTCGTACATTAGTAGCCGGTATCAGTGAGGACCCCGGAAAACTCAACTGCCTCCGAGAAGTAAGCCAGGAGAAAATTGGTGACAAAGATTGATAGCTGGAGACCATGCTTTTTTCTGACTGACTCGTACGTGTACACTGTCCTCTTGTTTCTTTCTTTTTTTTTTACATGCACATGCAAAGTGTTTACGTTCGCCTACCACTTCATGACCGTTGAAGGGAAACGGACGAAGATTAAAGGTAAATAGCCGACCGACCCATTAACGAGAAACCTTTCCTTTACACACACCGCCCGCCGCCCGCCGAACGACCAAACGACCAATTACGGGGAAACCCCTTTCTTTAGGCACGCCGTCCCGGACCCTCCCGGCACCGCGGCGACAATCTTGGGTGGCCCGACACACGCCAAGAAATGAACAGCACGTGATATGAACCGTAGGTGGATGTAGACGGACAGTTGGCTTCGTTCTCAGTGTTGACAGTGGTTCTTCCTCTTTTTTACTTTCTTTCTTTTCTTTCTTTTTTCGTCTTTTTTCTCTCTTTTTTTTCCTTCTTCCAGTTCCATCTCACTCTCGCAAACGTCTTTCAAGGCGAGAGGGACGCGGCAGCAAGGAAGTTCATGTCAGTATAACTCATCCCCTGATGAAGGGAGGTCCCCTCCCGAAACTGTTGGGAAATAAATATATTTATCCTTGTTGACAACGCTCCCGTTGTGCCATATCCCATACCTTCACGAAGACTAACTGGCCCATTGAATTATTACTCCCACTATATATATATATATATATATATATATATATATATATATATATATATATATATATATATATATATATATATAAGGGAAAGAAGTGTATACGTAAGGGCTCGTTTTTCCGTGTTTTAACACAATAATAATGAGATCTAACAGACAGTAATGCCAAGGAATGTACAGGGGAAGTTATTAGAACCAATGGAATGTAAATAAGAAGAAAGAAGAAAGAAAAGTGGATGCAAAAATAACCAGCCGTGAGCAGGAATCGAACCTACGACCTTCGAATAACGCGTTCGATGCTCTAACCACTGAGCTATCACAGCGGCCTTCCCTCCATCCACTTTTTTTTTATTTATATGTGAATTTAGAAGTAGGAGTGACAGTCAGCGCCATCTATAAGCCAAATGACGAGTGTGAAAACACTCTTATGCGCATGTTTGGCGTCACGTAGCACGTGAACTTATTATGAGCGGGCAGCTGATTAATTGTCCCTCTTATTGTGTTTAGGTTGTATAAGAGGGACAATTAATCAGCTGCCCGCTCATAATAAGTTCACGTGCTACGTGACGCCAAACATGCGCATAACAGGGTTTTTACACTCGTCGTTTGGCTTATAGATGGCACTGACTGTCACTCCTACTTCTAAATTCACATATAAACTCAAAAAAGTGGACGGAGGGAAAGCCGCTGTGATAGCTCAGTGGTTAGAGCATCGAACGCGTTATTCGAAGGTCGTAGGTTCGATTCCTGCTTACGGCTGGTTATTTTTTCATCCACTTTTCTTTCTTCTTTCTTCTTATTTTTATCCCATTGGTTCTAATAACTTCCCCTGTGCATTCCATGGCATTACTGTCTGTTAGATCTCATTATATATATATATATATATATATATATATATATATATATATATATATATATATATATATATATATATATATATTGTGGTAAAGCCTTTGAACAGTGGGTTGTCCTCTTCAGCGCCTTCTAGTGGGTCGCCCTTTTTCTTAAGAAGAAGATCAGCTCGTGCAGAGAGTCGATCCCCGCATTGACTGTCGCTGTCGTGAATCATCGCTGAGTGTCCGCCAATAAACCGCTTAACAATTTGGTGGAGAGTGCTGAGAGTGCTGTGGCCTTCAAACACCTTCCGTCAGCATTCGATGCCCTTGGAGCTTCGATCCCGTACCGTGCCTCCAACCATGTACCATGACGCCGCCCAGCAAACGCTTCCTCCTACGCCGACGCCATGTCCCGGTGTCCCCCGCATCCGCGACCCTCCTGTATTCACCGGAGCGGATGGCACCGACGTCGAGGACTGGCTGGCCATGTACGAACACGTGAGCGTCCCCAACCATTGGGACGAGGCAGGTAAACTCGGCAACCTGTTTTTCTATCTGGCGGGTGTGGCTGGCATGTGGTACAACAACCACGCATCTGATTTCCCGACATGGTCTGCTTTTAAAACCACTGTCGTCGACGTGTTCGGCCGCCCGGCCGTTCGTAAGCTGCAAGCTGAACAGCGTTTACGTGAACGAGCCCAGCAGGCCGGTGAGTCCTTCACAAGTTATATCGAGGACATCCTTGACTTGTGCAAGAAAGTCGACCTGAACATGTCAGAGGCTGACAAAATCACGCATGTTCTAAAAGGCATCGCCGACGATGCCTTCACCATGCTCCTGGCAAAGAACCCCCGCACTGTGGCAGAAGTCATCATGTTATGCCAAAGTTACGACGAGCTGCGGTGGCAGCGCTTGATGACCCGTCGCCCGCCACCACGTGATGCTGATCTCTCGGCCTTGTCAGCAGTTCTTGACCACGCAACCTTGCTCACCGAAATCAAGTCGTTCGTGCGTGAGGAAGTTGCCCACCAGGTCTCTCTACTGGCTTTTGCTTCCCCACAACAAGCTCAACAGCCATCAAGTACACTTCTACCTCCGCTCCGCCGAGCCATTCAGCAGGAAATCGTGGAGGTCGTCCCTGAATACCACCAGCCACCTCCTGCATCTGTGCCACTCAGCTACGCCCAAGTTGTTGCCAGGCCGCCCCCACCGATTTCTGTCACTGTTCCCCTAAATTACACCGAAACCGTCGCGAGGCCCCAGGCCTTTGGAGAACCTGTCTCGCCTACATACGCCGGCGTCACCCACGTGCCCCGAGTGCCGCCTACCATGCACTCATATCAGCAGCCGGCTCGCCAATCGCGTTCTGCGACATGGATAAGACCAGCAAACCAATGGCGCACTGCTGACAATCGCCCCATCTGCTTTGCTTGCGGTTGCGTCGGTCATGTAGCACGATATTGCAATCGTGTGCAGCAACCGCAGGTCGCCTCTAACTTTCCCAGCCAGTCAAGCCGCTCTTATGACCAACCGCCGCCTATGTCACCGTCGTCCCGCTCCGTTCCGTCTACCCGCCTGTGATGCAGGGTTTCTTGTTGCTGATTTGTTTCTCCCGGGCTGAGCCTCAGAGAGTTTTGTTAATAAGGACAAAGCCGTTCGGTTTCCAAGAAACACACAAAAAGTTTAATTGAAAAGAAAAAAAAGGCAAAGATTCCTCACAAAACAAAACACTTAATAAACAGTTGACTGGACATGACGAAACACATCTGTAAACACCCAACAAAAACGTTCAAAGTCAGTAACTAAACCTAACGTTCGAAAGGGGCTGAGTGATGGGAGTAGCGCAAGAGTATCGGTGCAGTCTCACCCACAAGTTGGTTTTCGGCGGTGATGAGAAACCGGAACGCCGTGACTCCTGCGTCACTGCGTGGGCTGGACGAGGACGAGGGAACGCTGGCTGCTGGCGACACGTCGAAAAGCCCTACCAAATCGTGATGGTTTCGGCTTGAGGAGCGTGGACACGTCGGAGACGGGAGAACGCAGGCTGGTGGTGACGCGTCAGAGAACCAGGGTCAACCTGGCCAAGCAGCTGGGCGCACAGCTCGGGCCCGGAGCCCGACGGCTGTAGCTCGCCTGCCGGAACCAAAGTCCACAGGCCCTGGAAAGGAGTTCAGGACCGGATGGCCACGGTCCTTTTGAGCGGGAACCCGACAGCAGGAGGCCCCGGCCGGTGGAAGTCCTGTAGGCTCGGGTCCGGAACCCAACGGCCCATCTTCAGCGCCCGGTCCGGTGACGACCTTCCGCTTGCACTGCCTGCCTCGAATTCCCCTTGCTCTGGTCTGCTCAGGCTCCTGCTTCAGCTCTGGCCCACTTGTCTCGTTCTCATTGGAGATACTGCTGTTTCGTGGTGTCAAGCCATTGGGCCTTGAAATCTCCGTGTTCGCTGCCCATTGGATGTTTTACCTTTTGTTTATTTCACGTCCTGCCACGCATCCTCGTGCTTGACGCTCTTTAACGTCGTCATTCTTGTTTAAGCAGCACCGCACGTGCACTCTGGTATTTCTCCTTTTGTTTTTTTTTTTTCGTGACGCGCACTTTTCGAAGGCGCGCACTTTGAACGCGCACCACACATCACATACGCCCCCCTTTCATTCAAGTTTTTTTTTTTTTTCTAAAAAAAAAAAAAACTGCCGATGAGTGCGCGTTCTGCACTACGTCACAATTAAACCACATATGTCCGCCACACAGTTCACTGCATTGCCCAAAGGTCCACATTCACTAACCTCAAAATACGCAAGAAGTGAGAAAAAGTATGGACACATCTAGCGGATTGTGAAAATCCCCAAATTAGTAGTACACCACCCCTTTTTTTATCATATATACCCTATCATCTCAAAAACTATACATCATGTTAATGTTACATTGCATGTAACTTCTTCAAATATTTACAAGCAACACCCTTCCATGGTCCGCAAGCAAGATCCAAAAGAAACCAGCGGGAAATCGAATTTGACGCTTAAGTTATAGCGTCCCGTACAAGACGTTTAACTGCTCTAACCATTTGACAAGAGTAAGGAATCGGAAGCCAGTGGAAGAATTCTCGACCGTAAGCTCGTATGAACCTAAAGCTGTGTATCACCAGGTTCCCAACCTCGAAATCACAAGCATACACGCTGGAATGTCTGTATGCCAGTCGGAGGCGTTGCCTCCAGGCGCACCAGTACAACCACGCCTGAATCATTTCATCCTTCCCACGAACGCCTTGCTTGAGCTCGTAAGCCGCTAATTGTTGAGACATCTTAACAGAAGCGACCTCTTCAACCGAAGATGCCAAAGAGCACCAGTCGGCGTCCTTCCTCGTACAATAACCTGCTGGACCATTACTGCCTTCTGGTTCACTTTCCATCCCTTCAGCTTTCTGTATTGCTTGTTCATCAATACTTTCAACCCTTCTGCCTGGGTCATCGTGATTACCCTCATTGTCACATATAGCTGACCTACATTGCAACTCTACTCTCTGTTCTTCAACAAGTGCTTTTGCATTTTGCTCCAATATTCTTCTAAAAGCATCATCTACAATTTCCCGAGAACACAAGCCATCTCTCTGTATGGGCAAGTTATAATCATGGTGAAAAACCATGTCCGTAGCGTCTGTTGCTATCTCCAGTGGCCCAAAACAATAGGTAGCTGCTACATCAGAGCTTTCATTATGGCATTCGCCGGCATTACCTAGGAGACCTTTTATTGCTCCTTCAGCGGAGCTATTCAGAGGCAATCCTACCTCTGAATAAAGTGCGCTTGACCTCTCACAGGTTTCAAAATACCCTTTACTTTGAATGGAACGTTCTTGTTCCATGCTCACGAAGCATTCCTGCGCTTCAATAAGCTTATCGAGTCTCCTAGTCTTTTGACTGTTTACCTCCCTGTCATACTCTTTCAGAGTTTCTTTCTCTAGCGAAAGGTCATGACGAGGTACAGGGTCAGTCTCACGTAAATTCAAATCGCTCCCGATGTAACTGCTTTCAGAGCACACCTCATCCACTGGTTGACTACTCTGGCTCTCAGACCACGTATATTCAGCGTTTTCCCTCTCAAGCCACTGCTGCAAATCCTCATATTCTAGTTCCAACAGTCTCTTCTTTTCGCGCATCTCTATCTCGAGCAGCCTTTTCTTTTCACGCATTTCTAGCTCAAGCTGCTCCTTCTTAGCGCGTGTCTCTCGCTCGAGCTTCTCTCTCCTAGCCCGTGTTTTTCGCTCGAACTCCTCTCTCTTAGCGTGTGTTTGCAATGCAATCTGCTGCTTTTTAGCGTCACATATCGCAGCCCGTTGCTCACGCTCCCTCTCCATCCGCTCCTCGTACCATACTCTAAACTCCGCTCCCGTCAGTCCCATTTTATCCGCCAACTCAATTAACTCCCACGTGTTCGTCATCGTGTTAACCGCGTCAAAAAATCTACTGGAAAAACAAACGACTTTGTCCTGTCGCGGACGCCAATTTGTGATGCAGGGTTTCTTGTTGCTGATTTGTTTCTCCCGGGCTGAGCCTCAGAGAGTTTTGTTAATAAGGACAAAGCCGTTCGGTTTCCAAGAAACACACAAAAAGTTTAATTGAAAAGAAAAAAAAGGCAAAGATTCCTCACAAAACAAAACACTTAATAAACAGTTGACTGGACATGACGAAACACATCTGTAAACACCCAACAAAAACGTTCAAAGTCAGTAACTAAACCTAACGTTCGAAAGGGGCTGAGTGATGGGAGTAGCGCAAGAGTATCGGTGCAGTCTCACCCACAAGTTGGTTTTCGGCGGTGATGAGAAACCGGAACGCCGTGACTCCTGCGTCACTGCGTGGGCTGGACGAGGACGAGGGAACGCTGGCTGCTGGCGACACGTCGAAAAGCCCTACCAAATCGTGATGGTTTCGGCTTGAGGAGCGTGGACACGTCGGAGACGGGAGAACGCAGGCTGGTGGTGACGCGTCAGAGAACCAGGGTCAACCTGGCCAAGCAGCTGGGCGCACAGCTCGGGCCCGGAGCCCGACGGCTGTAGCTCGCCTGCCGGAACCAAAGTCCACAGGCCCTGGAAAGGAGTTCAGGACCGGATGGCCACGGTCCTTTTGAGCGGGAACCCGACAGCAGGAGGCCCCGGCCGGTGGAAGTCCTGTAGGCTCGGGTCCGGAACCCAACGGCCCATCTTCAGCGCCCGGTCCGGTGACGACCTTCCGCTTGCACTGCCTGCCTCGAATTCCCCTTGCTCTGGTCTGCTCAGGCTCCTGCTTCGGCTCTGGCCCACTTGTCTCGTTCTCATTGGAGATACTGCTGTTTCGTGGTGTCAAGCCATTGGGCCTTGAAATCTCCGTGTTCGCTGCCCATTGGATGTTTTACCTTTTGTTTATTTCACGTCCTGCCACGCATCCTCGTGCTTGACGCTCTTTAACGTCGTCATTCTTGTTTAAGCAGCACCGCACGTGCACTCTGGTATTTCTCCTTTTGTTTTTTTTTTTTCGTGACGCGCACTTTTCGAAGGCGCGCACTTTGAACGCGCACCACACATCACACCGCCGTTCACCATCTCCACGACGTCGCTCACTGTCACCGATGCGGCCACGTCCACTCGAGGGCGACCAGGAAAACTAGTCGTCGCAGTCCACGAGGCAAGGGCTGCGACGCTGTCGAACTGCCGAAGCCCTCAGGAAAGCCCGTCGAACGTGATAGACGTGCTTGTGGATGGCGTTCGTGCATCTGCCCTTGTAGATACTGGAGCCGCCGTATCCGTGATGGACGAAAAACTTAGCCGATTACTGCGCAAAGTGACCACGCCGCTTTGCAGGCTCTCCCTCCGTACAGCCAGCGCCCAAAGCATTCACCCTACAGCGATGTGCACAGCCCGCCTTATGATTCAGGACGTGATGTATGCGGTAGAATTCATCATAATTTCTTCATGCTCTCACGACGTCATCCTAGGATGGGATTTTCTCTCCCGCCACGACGCCGTCATTCATTGCGGACCAGCAGAAATAGAACTCGCGCCATTCTCTTCTTTGACGCCGGCCGACAGTCCATCCACTGCAAGCAAGTTACTCGTCAGAGACGACACTCAAGTGCCTGCAAACTCGTCCGTTGCGGTGTCGCTCTACTGCGCAAGCCTTTCTGACACCGCTGCACTCCTCTCGCCATCTCATCGTGTTTTCATAAGAAAAAGCTTGCAGGTTCCTTTCGCGACCGTGCAACTCACTCACGGCAGCACCACTATTTTTGTTGTGAACTCATCTCCGTACAGCGTTACGTTGGTGCGAGGAGAATGTCTCGGCAGCGTGGAACCCATCGAAGACGCGCAAGTTATAGATCAACCCGATGATATGCACTGCTCAAGTTCCTGTACGCTTGGTGCTGTTTCGACACCTGCTTCATCATGCGATGATATATTCGGTCCCTACATACCCGACGACCTTACGCAGGGCCAGCGTTCCCAGCTTTTGGGCCTGTTGGAAGAATTCCGCTCTTCTTTCGATGTCGCTCAACCTTCTCTCGGCCGCACATCCACCGTTACGCATCGCATCGACACAGGCGCACAGTCACCGCTGCGGCAACGTCCATATCGCGTATCTCCCACAGAACGCCGTGTAATCAACGAACAAGTCGACGACATGCTTCGCCGCGATGTTATTCGCCCCTCTAGCAGCCCCTGGGCATCTCCTGTCGTTCTCGTCACGAAGAAGGACGGTTCTGTGCGGTTCTGTGTGGACTACCGATGCCTCAACAAGATCACCCGTAAGGACGTGTATCCACTACCGCGGGTAGATGACGCGATTGACAGCCTGCAAGGAGCAGAATTCTTTTCATCCCTCGATTTGCGCTCAGGGTACTGGCAAGTACCTATGGCTGAGGACGCTCGACCAAAGACCGCTTTTGTCACCCCCGACGGCTTGTACGAGTTCAACGTTATGCCGTTTGGGCTCTGCAATGCGCCCGCCACCTTTGAGCGCATGATGGATACAGTTCTGCGTGACCTCAAATGGCACACGTGCCTGTGCTACCTCGATGACGTCGTCGTTTTCGCTCCTGACTTCTCGACACACCTTCAACGCCTTCGGCATGTTTTAACGCGTCTGCGAAACGCCAGTCTGCAACTGAACCTAAAGAAGTGCCAATTTGCAGCTCGGCAGCTGACAATACTCGGCTACGTCGTGTCCAAGGACGGAATTCTCCCTGATCCAGCCAAGCTTCGGGCCGTGACCGAGTTCCCCAAGCCGACATCCGTGAAGGAACTGCGCAGTTTCGTAGGACTGTGTTCCTACTTTCGGCGCTTCATTCGAAACTTCGCGACTATCATATCGCCGCTGACGAAGCTTCTCGGAAGTAACGGGCCTCTCCATTCGTGGTCATCACAGTGCGACGACGCTTTCAGAACACTTCGTCATTTGTTGACGTCGCCTCCCATACTCCGCCACTACGACCTTACGGCCCCTACAGAGGTACACACGGATGCCAGTGGTGTCGGCCTCGGCGCTGTCCTTGCGCAGCGCAAACCAGGGTTCCCGGAATATGTCGTGGCGTACGCGAGCCGTACGTTTACTAAAGCCGAGACTAATTACACAGTCACCGAGAAAGAATGTTTGGCAATCGTCTGGGCCCTTGCAAAGTTCCGACCTTATTTGTATGGTCGCCCATTTGATGTCGTCACCGACCACCACGCACTACTCTGGTTGTCATCATTGAAAGATCCCTCAGGCCGTCTCGCCCGGTGGGCACTTCGCCTGCAAGACTATGACATCCGCGTGCTGTACCGCAATGGAAGGCAACATGCTGACGCCGACGCCCTGTCGCGTTCTCCCTTGCTTGACGACAATGCCAACAACTCAGTGTCTCACCTTGCCATTTCTTCGATTATCATTCATGCAATTGCTACTGAACAGCGCAAGGATCAATGGATTGCCTCACTGATAGACTTGCTGACTGATCCATCCACTCCATCCACTCGCGCGTTGCGTCGTCAAACCCACCATTTCGCCGTTCGCGACGGCCTCCTCCATCGACGCAATTACAACGGTGACGGCCGCCAGTGGCTACTAGTCATACCTCGCAGTCTGCGCTCTGACATATGCGAATTCTTTCATTCTGATCCGCAGTGTGCGCACTCCGGGGTATCGAAGACTTACCACCGCATTCGCCAACGGTACTTTTGGCGCGGCATGTACCGCTACGTGCAGAAGTTCGTTCGCTCCTGCATAGAATGTCAGCGCCGCAAAACTTCAACGCACCTGTCGCCGGTAGGTCTGCAACCTCTACCTTGCCCTGCCAGGCCGTTTGGGCGCGTTGGCATCGATTTGTATGGGCCACTTCCACTAACGTCGGCTGGTAACCGCTGGGCCATTGTTGCTGTGGACCACCTCACGCGATACGCCGAAACGGCCGCTCTTCCCGCGGCTACAGCGAGCGATGTGGCCTCCTTTCTGCTCCAACGATTCATTCTGCGACACGGCTCACCCCAGGAACTGCTCAGTGACCGAGGCCGTGTCTTCCTGTCTGAAGTCGTTCAAGCCATTCTCAAAGAGTGCAACGTTGTTCACCGCAAAACTGCTGCTTACCACCCGCAGACGAATGGCCTCACAGAACGCTTCAACCGTACGCTGGGCGACATGCTCTCCAAGTACGTCGCCGCCGATCACACAAATTTGGATTCCATTCTACCCTTCGTCACCTACGCATATAATACCGCCCCTCAGAGCACTACTGGCTTTTCACCTTTCTTTTTATTATATGGAAGGCACCCGTCACACACCATCGACACGATACTTCCGTACGGCGCAGATCCGTCTGAGTGGGCACCTATTTCTGCTACAGCCAAGCTTGCTGAAGAGTGTCGAGAGCTTGCAAAGACCTTTACTGCGCATGATCAAGAGCGGCAAAAAAGCATTCGCGCTGACGCCAGTACTACTGCGTCCACATTCCTCCCTGGAGCGCTCGTCTGGCTCTCAATCCCTACTACTGCAACTGGCCTATCTTCAAAACTATTGCCCAAATACGAAGGCCCCTACCGTGTCGTCAAATGCACTTCCCCAGTCAACTACTTGATTGAACCCATCGAACAATCTTCGGACATGCGTCGTCGAGGACGCGACATTGTTAACGTGGAGCGCCTCAAGGCCTACCATGACCCGCTCATTGTAACCAGCTGTTAGGTCGCCAGGCGGCTCCCTTTTCGTACCCGGGGTAGTTGTGGTAAAGCCTTTGAACAGTGGGTCATCCTCTTCAGCGCCTTCTAGTGGGTCGCCCTTTTTCTTAAGAAGAAGAGCAGCTCGTGCAGAGAGTCGATCCCCGCATTGACTGTCGCTGTCGTGAATCATCGCTGAGTGTCCGCCAATAAACCGCTTAACAATATATATATATATATATATAACCATGCAATGCCGCTTAGGCCAGCTACTATTTTTAGGCGGTGCATTTCTCATCCGACTACATTAGACTTGAACTAGTTTGGAAACCTCATACTCGAAAAGCTGAAATTTGCAGTGTGTATCTGTAGAGACACGCTATATTCCGCTACGACAACTGTAAACTCTAGGCGCAGGGCTACCCAGGATTTCTTTTTTTTTTTAGGGTGTGTGGTTTGCAGCAGAACGCCTAACTTTGGCAATTTTTGATCGCTGTGAACGCGTGTAACTATTTTAGTATACCCTCAAAAGGTAAATTACGAATAGATTTCGTGGTGTAGAGAGGTCAGATTCTCTTCCTCTACCCTCGTTACTTCTGACTTCCTGGTTCTGCGTGCGTGTGACACAGTATTTCTTTTTTTTTATCTCACAGCTTTCTGAGCACAGCTAACTTCCAATAAATCGGCTGAGTTATTTTGAATATTGTAGACGTCTAACCAATGAAGAAAGAGTTAAGGCTGAAGAAATCAGCATAAGAAAACCCTTTCTGAATTATTTTTGATCTCTCACAAGGGCTTTTATGGAGTTTAAATTCAGTAGATTGGCGTGTCATACTTCAAGGGCTATGTTATCATGTGCTAGACATGAACGATGCGCAGGTACAAAAAAATCTGCATCAGGAAAGCCCCACGGAAAAGCCGAAGCACATAGCAGTTCCTGCCCGTGGCGCGCGGCTCCTTCAGTACTATACGACTGCAGCGCCACCGCTGTGGGCAACGCGGACGGGATCAGGCGGCGAGGCGCGGTCACGCCACTCAACACTTCTAGTACACTCTATCGCGGCTTCACAACGAGTGACGTCAGGACATCTCCTGCCTTTCCTTCATGTAGAAGGGGGTAGTGGAATTAGCAGCCGGAGCGCCCTACGCATTGAAGCAAGCCGGCGAGTGCGGACGATACCCGGATGCTAATGGCGGCGCTGTAGTCGCGTGGGCTGGCTGGCGTGGCTGCCGCTACAGTGTCTAGAAATATACTGGCTAGTGTGCTGAGAGCGGGCTAGGAGATGGCCCCACAGCTGATGACTGCCTGCGGCACCCGCAGTGTGCGCTGCTGTGCGAATGGGTGTATTTGCGTCCATTCCCTACGCTCCGCAAGCACTGCGAAGCTTTCAGGAGGCCGAGCCGCGTGAGGCCAACTATTATTTTCCTGCATTTTTCCTGCATTTTCGGAGTGTTTTTTTACATAACGCATTATAGTATAAGAACTACTCGATTGTTTTTACAGTATTGGTGCTTTGCCATACCAAATGAAGATCATTTCGTGGCATACATTTCGCCATGCGCTACCGCCGGCAAAAAAAAGGGGGGGGGGGTGCAGATCTTACGTAACTTGGGAATCAATGCTATGCAAAGCATGCTAATGGAAGGTGACTCTGTTGTAATTTTTTATTAAGCAAAACACTATGAAGTGGCGCTAAATATGTGCGAGAAATCGGATAGCCAACACAAAAACCAGCATTGCCGTTTTACGAACATTTGGCTCTTCTTGTAAAATATTTCGAAGACCTGGCGTGGATCTGTAGTAGAATACTCGATTTTCACGCAGATTGCTTGGCTTCGATACTCCTGCTAGGACACAAACGTTTATTATTTGCATTAGTATGGTCAACGTTGCCAATGCCAGCTTAACACTCACGCGTTAAAAAAGGAGATGTGGCGAGAATGGTTTGACAGCGTACGTGACGGAATTGGGAAATTATTCATGTCAGGACTAGTGAGTCATATTCATCAAACCACCTTACCCACCCACACTAATTTTGGTTTACCATAAGTTAAAGGGGTGATCGTGAGGCACCCAGTCGTAGGCGATTTGATGGATAGATAGATAGATAGATAGATAAATAGATAGATAGATAGATAGATAGATAGATAGATAGATAGATAGATAGATAGATAGATAGATAGATAGATAGATAGATAGATAGATAGATAGATAGATAGATAGATAGATAGATAGATAGATAGATAGATAGATAGATAGATAGATAGATAGATAGATAGATAGATAGATAGATAGATAGATAGATAGATAGATAGATAGATAGATAGATAGATAGATAGATAGATAGATAGATAGATAGATAGATAGATAGATAGATAGATAGATAGATAGATAGATAGATAGATAGATAGATAGATAGATAGATAGATAGATAGATAGATAGATAGATAGATAGATAGATAGATAGATGCTCAAAGTGGCTGTAGTATGCAAAGAAACTAATTTTAAAAAAATCATTGACACTATGACTGCAAGAGTTATTTTTTAAATTTTTTTTGTTCTTGAGAGCAAGAATTATCACAGAAGACCCAAAAGCCTTTACCTCATAGCCTGCATTCCATTAGGATTCGACTGAAAACGAAAAATAACATACCAATGATCAATCTGACACTCGCTACATATACTCAACACGTTGTTGGAAAGGGAGTCCGACGTTGAAATGGGGGAAAAGTGTGTGAATGAAATTTGAAAGCGTATTTTCAATTTTTTATAAAGATTGATATTTGAAATTATGCCTAAACGGCGATTTTGCTCCCGACACCAATCACCCCTATCAGAACAGATAGTTCGAAGCCGTCACTCTCAAAATGCCTTACGCACACGACAGCCTTCGGCGTCAGCCTTCTGTCTGCCTTCTTAATCCTACTTTTCCATTCAGGAAGCCGTGCTAGATTCGTTAGTGCGGGGGACAAGACACCTTTTCTTTGTTAATTTGACCCATAACTGCTTCGACACAGCGGCACAAAACTCGTCCTTTCTTTGCATCCCCGCTTATCATTTAACATCTCAGGATATTGCAGCCTACATCTGGCGTCATCGAACTTCACAGTAAAACAGCTGATAACTGTGACGCACTGATTTTACACGTGGCAAGGCGCTGGCAGCAACCGGACGAGAGGAATTTCGCGCGTTCGTGCACCCTCTCGACACTTTTACGCCTGAGAGTCCACGCCGAACGTCAATGTCAATGCAAAGGCAATCTGTGTCATGACCAGCGGTCGAACCCGCCTGACGCAAGTCAACGACGTCATCAAGCGGCGGCGCCGGTCTGTCACGCAACGCACAGCGAGCTCCCTCAGCCCACGAGCCCGTTGAAGCAATCGGCGCCTTCCAGTCTGGCAAGTCTTACGCAATGCGTGGAAACGTCACTTGTCCTTGGCTGCAACCACGCGCAGCGGCTCTGGATTTGATGAGCATGACGCGGCCCAGCGGCGGGCCCCATTGGAGGATTCTGACATCACGGCCAGCGGCACTTCTGGTTGGACGTTGGTGACTCAAAGAATCCACCCGGTGCCTACAAACACAGCCCTCTGGCGCGTCGCCAGCAGTAGACATGTGTCAGAGAAGCCGCTCGTTGCGTCGAGCCCCTTTCGCAGTCGGTGCGCCCGGTGTCCTTGGCAGCGGCGAGTTTCGTGGCGCCCTTCGTAACCTCGTCGGCCGTGAGCTTCGTAACAGAGAGAGAAGCCGACGGATGCGTGCGAGAGAAGACATTTCGGCTCTTCGAGTCCCTAAGCTGTCGGCCCCAGTGCCAAATTCGTAACCTCTCTATTTGTATGCTGTACATAAACCTTGCCTTACCTCAGAGTCGTCTCGCCCACTCGTCTATCAGCTCTGCGCAGAAGCAGTCCCGAGCTGAGTAACACACGCCACGAAACGGCTGGTGACCATGTCGGCGGAGTTCGGAGCAGTGGCGCCTTCAAGACCGTGTTGGCGTCTCGCCTTTGTAACAGTGGTTGACAGCTGACAGACACGTAGCTATGTATATAGGTATATGGCCCCATTCGTGGATTCTGACATCACGGCCAGCGGCGCTTCTTGTTGAAAGTTGGTGACTCAAAGGATCCACCCGGTGCCTATAAAAACAGCCCTGCGGCGCGTCGCCAGCAGTAGACCTATGTGTCAGAGAAGCCTCTCGTTGCATCGAGCCCCTTTTGCAGTCGGCGCGCCCGGTGTCCTTGGCAGTGGCGAGTTTCGTGGCGCCCTGCGTAACCTCGTCGGTGGTGCGCTTCGTAACAGAGAGAGAAGCCGACGGTTGCGTGCGAGAGAAGACATCTCTTCTTCGAAGAGCTTAGGGCTCTTCGAGTCTCTAAGCGTTCGGCCCCAGTGCCGAATTCGTAACGCCTCTATTTCTATGCTGTACATAAACCTTGCCTTAACTCACCGTCGTGTCGTCTGCTCGTCTATCAGCTCTGCGCAGAAGCAGTCGCGAGCTGAGTAACACACACTACCTAACGGCTGGTGACCATGTCGGCGGAGTTCACAGCAGTGGCGCCTTCGGGACCGTGTTGGCGTCTTGCCTTCGTAACAACACGTAGCGCCGCTTGTGGCAACTGAGTGCAGTCATCGCATGCGCAGCCACCCTCTCTCGTACGGAATGCGCGTGCTCAGCACACTAGCCAGTAATATTTCTAGGCACTACGCTGCCGCTGGTGCTTCGCGCGCTTGTTGTGACGACCGCACGCACGCACAGATGAACGCCCCCAGCAATCAACCTAGACCCATGCAGTTACTAATATTCATTTGTTGCCTGTAATTTTATAACCTTGCTAAGATCGTACGCTCGGGCAAAGTTGACCTTGACGGAGCTAGTGCAAAAATAGTTCTCTCCTGAGTGCGCAAGATCCTTCTGCTCAGGAAGCCAGGGTTCCTGCAGTGGGCCATCTGATTGAGTAAAGGACGCTAGTATCAGCTGAACGCATGGTTCGGAGTATTCCTGCAGAGCACAGAGAGTTGGTAGAGCAGAAGAGCGACGACCGTCTAATACATTATATATGGAAGGTTATGTTGCTCGAAATTAAGTTTCTGAAGCCTTATGACTGCATGCCCTGCAAGACCCTTCTTTAGGAAGCCCCTAATACGGAAAGCAGAAACACTGAGTTAACTGTGATTTGTGACAATGGAGGCTTGTTGTATCCCTCACGGGAGCTTTTTAGGGCAGTTAAAACATCTTCACTGTGTTTTTCAGCCGAAAGAAACTCTGCAGGGACAGCACAGTGGATTTGATGTTGCTGGTGAATGAGAAGTTTTGTAATGCCCTAGGTTGCAGCTAGCATCCACGTGCGTTCACGACAAAGTTGACCAAGTTCTATGTGCTGACCATGCTACATTTTTATGTAAAAGGGCTCAACAAATCGCTACATGAATGACGTCAAAAGAAATCGCATGCAAAGATCAGCCGCTGCTCTTAATGCCTATCTCGTTGCACCCATGTGCTTTGAGAAGACTGGTGTTTTGTGCCAGTAAATTTTTTTTGTTACTAATCTTGTTTTTATTTTTCAACTGCGTCATAAATCTTCGTTATCTTGGGTCACTACTACAGCCGCGCCATAGCGGCATCATCTTGGGAATAATTAAATCCCAAGCTCTCAGTGGATATCTACAAACGTAAACGAAACCGCTCGTAATGAAATTGATATTGGACATATGATCCGAATGTGTTGGTACATGCAGCGTCGCAGCTCCCTGGCTTATTCGTACTTGTGAATGCAATTAAAACCTAACGTATGACCATTCTGAATGGCAAATGAATCAGACAATTTAAGCATTCAAATTTTTACATCTACAGGGTCGGCGAGCCTTTAGTTTACCATTCGGCCGCATCGTCCTGCGCCCGTCTTCTGCACTTGCTGGGTCAGCTTTATTTTCCACCTAGCTTAAAACGTGCACCTGTCTAGGTTTCTCTGCACTTGTGTTAACTCAAAGGAAGTTTTTAAAAACATGATAAATAACCCCGCACTTCCTTTTTTCGGTGAAACACCAGGCGCACACGGCTTTCTCCGCATTACTGAGGCTCTACAATGGCGGCTAGAAAGACCCATAGCTCTACGTTTCGCGTTCCGTAGAGCCCACGCACTGGTTGCGTTATCTCGTGGCATCTACGCCAGATCGCGGCTTCTACGCGGCACCTACGCGGCATCCGCGCGCTCTCCCTGATCCGACAACCCCCTGCTAGAACACTAACACTACCATTGCCGGTGCTCGCCTTTGATGCCGCCATTTTTTAAGTGTGAATAGACTTTATAAGCGACCCCAAACCATCCACCGCCGTCGGCGGCGTCCGAAGTTTTCTCTCTATCTTTAAAAGAAAAGAGGACTTGGCGGGCCGCAGCGCGACGCTCTACCGAATAAGCCACGGACGCGACGCTGATATCGGTGTCAGTTTCGCTCGCTCCTCCGCTCTCCTCGCTCCCTGCAGCTGCGCGCGCACCCCTCTCTCTCGCGCGCCCGCCTTCTCTCTCAGTCTACCATCGAGAGCGGTTCGTGCGATGGATGTCCCAAGGCAACGCTACCATCAACAACGAATACAGTACAACCGAATGCCAGCACTGCACCCGTCGTTGGAGGTGACGGTACCGCGGTGGTTTCGCCGACGTTGGAAGACAAGGCGGCGCTGCGAAGGGCTCGTGAAACCGAACGTAAGCGGGCGAAGCGTGCAGCGGATGCCGAACTGCGTGCTCGCGAGGCCGAGTGCAAGCGGGCGAAGCGTGCAGCGGATGCCGAACTGCGCGCTCGCGAGTCCGAGGACAAGCGGGCGAAGCGTGCAGAGGATGCCGAACTTCGCGCTCGCGAGGCCGAGGACAAGCGGGCGAAGCGTGCAGCGGATGGTGAACTGCGCGCTTGCGAGGCCGAGATGAGGCGTCAGCATCGAGCCGCGAACGCGGCCCAAGAAGCAGAACGACAACGCAAGCGTCAGATAAAGGCACCATAGTGTGATTAATAAATATAATAGTGCGAATTAATAAATACCCCTCATAGCATCACCCCGTGCATTCACACTTAACCATGTTCACCCTCGGGAAAATGCTTGGGAGTTTTTAAAACAAGGTCTCGCGCTGTCGCGAACGTGTTCGAAAGCGGCGCGACCAACGCATACGTACGTACGCACGCATCGCATGTGCGCGGCCGCCGGCCGCGTTCGTGCGCGTTGCGGTCTGCGCATGCGCACTGCGCAAAACGTGGCGTCTTTCCATACGCAACGCCGTCACGTACAATACAGACGCCGTGCAAAAACTCTATTAACTTCACGAGCCGGGGGAGGGCGCGCTGGTCGCCGAAGAGAGCGGACGCGCATCACGTCGGCTCCGTCTTCCAAGAACTATTTGCCAGTGATTTTCGGTCATTCAGCCCATCAATTTTACAACAACGCGTGCGGAAAGTGACCAGGATTCCACTGACACCAAAATTCAAGGTGGGAAAAGACTTTTTGCTGGATTTGGGAGGTTTTCAACCCACGCCCTTTGGCCCGACGCTCACGAAAGCCGGCCACCCGACGAGACGCGCTGAGCGTCTCCTCTGACGCGGGCGCTTTCTTCGCCCAACAACAATGGAAGTCCACGTGAACGGGGAGGATATCTCCCCCGAAGAGTTTCTGGAGGGCACGGATTGGTGCACCATCGGATCTAAGACCCAAGTTAACCGCGCAAACGCGCAGAGCAACACCCAGAACGGAGCCCCCTCCTGCACCGGCGAGGGAGCGGACTTCAACCGACAGCGTTCGCGTCGACAACCGCATAACATCAAACAGCAAGTCATTAGAAAGAGCAAAATGCCACTACTACGGAGCGATTTCAAGATCGTGATACGACCACGAGGAGGCCTCGACGTGGCCACCACTGGAACCGTGCGCCTCGCATCGGCGATTTACCGCGCGGCCAACGTACCGGCTCATGAAGCAGGGGAGGACACGGTGTGTTCCAACAACCATCAAAACATCATCGTCGTGAGCACACCACATGCCTCTCACGCCGATAAGTACAGACAGCTTCAAGCCATCACCATCGGCGACCACCACCACGAGGTTAGTGCCTACGAGACGGGCTCCAACAACACGGTGAAGGGAATAATCAAGGGCATCCCGTTGGAAGAAGACGCCAAGTCTATTCATACTAGCATCGTTCACGCACGTAACCCTTACGCCCTGGCAGCCAAACGGTTCAGTAACACCACGACCATCATAGTGGCGTTTGAAGGATCGCGAGTGCCCACTTACGTCAATTTTGGCGGCGCTCTCCTTCGCTGCACCTTGTATCGCAAGCAAATCGACATGTGTCACTGCTGCGGGAGACTTGGTCACCGCATGGACATGTGCCCAAAGCCCACGGACAAAGTGTGTCGTGGTTGTGACGCCCCTAACCCAGGCCCCAACCACCAGTGTTCCCCCATTGCAAGCTGCGCGGGGGCGCACACATGACGGTGGACCGCAACTGCCGTGCAAGGTACAAAACGCCCCACATCGTGACGAAAAGACAATGGGAACGACGCAGGGCCAACGAGGAGGCAGAGGCCACTACCACCAACTATTTCACCAGCAAGCCCCGCTCAAGATCCAGGACACCCAGTCGAAGCCACTCCCGATCTCGTAGACGCACACCGGGACCCCGAAAGCAGCAGCAACGCCGAGCTCGCAGCCGAACACCTGGACGGACCCCAACGAGGGACGCGAAGACAACTGATTCGGTGAGCTTTTCAGATGCGGTCAAAGGAAAACGCGCAACAAACGCGGAGGCTGGCGGCAAAATACACACTAAGATAGAGGCGGAGATAGTTCAGTTAACACAGACGATACAAACTATGCAAAAACAAATTGAATGCATGCAGGCACAGATTCACACAAAGGACGAACTCATACAAAAGCTTCAGTCTGCCGCTCACAGCGAGACTGATCAACAGGAAATGCAGGAAACACAAGAAGAACTCGTAGAGGACGGTGAGGTCGAAGGCCCTGATACTAAACGCGGGCCGGCTATCTCCCTAAAAGTCAGTACGCTCCAAGCGTACGCGCGCAGCAACAGACGACAACCGAGTGAAGGCACTCGAGGCTCGCGTGAGCAGTCTCAAGGAATCTATCACAGCGACTATCACGCGTACAATTCAACAGAGCTTGGAGAGCATTTATCTCAGATTGTCCAGATTAGAAGCTGCCAACAGCGCGCTGGAGACGTCGCAAAGCGAAGCGGCGCCACACTTGTAGTACCACATAACCATGGCAAGACACCCTTCGAAACAAAAACATACAATATGGCAGTGGAACTGCAGAAGTTACAAAAACAAACGAGCGCACCTACAACAATACCTTAAAACGATCCCCGAACGCCCAGACGTCATTATACTGCAGTAAACAAACGGCCCCGCCAAACTTTCAGGGTACCAGTCTATACCAGGCAAGGAGGAAAATCCAAACGTCACCACACTGGTCAAGCGAGAGCTCACGGTCATCTAACACGACATCCATGTCAAGGATATTGAAAACGTCCTCGTAGAGCTAATTCCACCACGTAAGACGCCCGACAGCATCTTCGTACTCAACGTCTATAGCAGTCCGAGATGCCGCAAACACCGCTTTCACGTCCTCTTCAAACGAGCACTCGATATCAGCCAGGGGCAACAACTCTTCATTGGAGGCGACTTCAACGCGGTGCATACGGTGTGGGGTTACAAACAAGATCAGCCGAAAGGCAGGCATTTGTGGGAAACGGCGCAACTCACCGGCCTCGAGCTGGTCACTGACCCAGCGGCACCAACTAGGCAGGGCAACAGCGTCAGCACTGACACCACGCCTGACCTTACCTTTACGTGCATTACACGAAAGGTGACTTGGAGAAACACTTTACATTACATTATCTCTATAGAAGCAGAAGGCGGCCCACAAGAACACAATGCCGGTCGCCAAATGAAGATCACCAATTGGGAACTACTACAAAAAATTGAGACAAGCAACAGATTGAAGACATCAAAGACATTAAGCAATGGACCGAGCAACTTCGGCGTGACATCGAGAGGGCGACGCGAATGATGCCGTCAACAGCTGGGCTTGATAGAATAGACACCCGGTTATTGCACATGTGGCAAGCCAAGACCCAACTGCATCGCCGTTGGAAACGACAACGACATAATAGGAGACTGCGAAAACGAATAGCACAGCTCAACAAAGAAATAGAAAAGCACGCACTTAACCTGCAACAACAGCAATGGGAAGAGAAATGCGCGCAGATGGATGGTCAGCTCACTACGAGTCGCACATGGCAGATACTGCGGTACCTCATAGATCCCGCGAACACCAAGACCTCACAGAGGCCAGGCATATGCAAAATCATACACGCTTACGGGGGAACGGAGCAAGATTTCCTACGGGAAGCGGATCTCCAATACATATCCCAAACGCCCCCGCAAGTACATCCGGACTACAGGGGAGAAGGCAACGCCATCCTAGACGCAGAATTCTCAATTTCCGAAATCGAGGCGGCCCTTGTCAAACTCAATATCAAGTCAGCCCCAGGCCTAGATCGAATATTGAACAGGGCACTGCGCAACCTCGATTACAGATCGCTAGAGAAACTCAAAAATTATATTAACGAGTGTTGGGTGCGTGGAAAGTTACCCCAGCCATGGAAAGATGCGCAGATCATGCATACTTATACCGAAACCCGGCAAGAAATTGCAGCTGCAGAACCTGCGCCCTATCTCCCTAACAATATGTGTAGGTAAACTGATGGAACATGCGTTCCTCAATAGACTAACAGATTACCACGAAGACAACAACCTATTACCACACACAATGATTGGGTTCAGAAGACATCTCTCCACACAGGATGCTCTTCTGCAACTAAAACATCAAATCATCGAAAATCCTGGGTGCTCAACGAGAGCCATCCTTGGCCTGGACCTGAAGAAGGCCTTCGATAACGTTCGTCACGACGCCATATTGCGACAAATAGACAGATTGAACCTCGGAATGCGAGTGTACAACTACGTCCGAGACTTCCTCACGGGAAAAACCGCACGCATGCGAGTGGGACAGCTAGAATCAAATCAAATCAACATTGGAAGCTCGGGTACACCGCAGGGCTCGGTGATCTCGCCGATGCTCTTCAACCTCGTCCTGCTGGGGTTACCCGAGCGATTACATCAAATTGATGGACTGCACCACACGCTATACGCGGATGATATTACGATTTGGACGACAACTGGCAGTGACGGAGATATCGAGGATCGCTTACAGGCGGCCATAGAATGCGTGGAACATTACCTCGTAGGCACGGGACTCACCTGCTCGGCCGAAAAATCCGAATTACTGCTATATAGACCAGTGAAAAAGGGACGCCCGCCCAAAAACTACGTACCTTCAGAAAATCAAGAAATCAAACTAACATCATCAAACGGCTCACCAATCCCAATGGTAAAGAAGATCCGGGTACTGGGGATGATGATTGAGCAGAACGGCGGCAATGGTGAAGCACTGCGCAAGATAATGGCAAAGGCCACCAGCACGATGCAACTTATCCGACGCATCACGAACAAACATGCGGGCATGCGCGAAGGCAGTGTCATACGACTCATACAAGCCTTTGTTATTTCACAACTAATGTACACGGCACCGTTTCACAAATGGACAGTTGCGGAAAAAGACAAGCTTAACGCCCTGATACGCAAGACGTACAAGTTCGCATTGGGACTGGCACCCGGAGTTAGCACCAGCAAACTCCTACAGCTAGGGTTGCATAACACCCTCGAGGAACTCGTGGAGGCGCAACAAGTTTCCCAGCTCGAGCGCCTATCCAAGACCCGCCCAGGCCGACACCTAATCGAAAAACTTGGCATCACGTACCATACGCAGCACGGCATCAAAGTCGAAATTCCAAGATCGGTGCGCGAGCAAGTATACGTACCCCCATTGCCTCGCAACATGCACCCCCAACACCATACGGGATGGCGTAAAGCCAGGGCACAACGCATTACTCAAAGCTACTCCAACGACACTGAAGCGGTTTTCACTGATGCTGCGCGTTATACCAATAAAAAGACTTTCGTGGCGGTAGTTACCGGCCATCATGGCAAGTACATCACAAGCCTCACTGTGAACACAGCACACGCTGAAGCGGCAGAGGAAGCGGCTATAGCACTGGTCCTAACACAGATTAATGCCACATACGTGATTAGCGATTCGCAAACAGCAATTCGCAATTTAGCCAACGGACGCATCTCCCAAGAGGCGTTTCACATACTCCAACGACATCCCATACATCCAGGAGAGGTCGACTTCGATAACCGAAGGCACCTGTTATGGATCCCGGCACATACCGGACTGAGCACCCCCAACGAAGCGGCTCACCGTGTTGCTCGAGGCCTCACTCACCGAGCATCGCCGGAGGACGACGAGCCCCCGCGGGGAACTGCAGACATCTGGGCATGGGAGGATCGTATGACCAGGTTTCACGACATCACCACACATTACCAGTTACAAAGACGCATATACCCATCTCCTCACGAAAGGCTAAACAGAACGCAAGCGGTACACTTCAGACAATTACAAACAGATTCATACAGAAACCCTAGACTCATGCACGCCATGTATCCAGACATATACACTATACAAACAGATGCACGTCATGTGGCGAGGTTGCCACCCTTAGTCACATGCTGTGGGAGTGTCAGGGCCTAATAAGCAATTCGAACAGTGCCGATTCATCTCACTCTTCCACCGCCAGCCTCCGCTCGCGTTGGAAGGCCGCACTGCTCAGCTCGAACCTGACAGCACAACTCTGGGCCGTCCAGCGTGCCGAGGAAGCCGCTTCGAGACAAGGTCTCGGAACCGCATCCGCGGTTGGTGCCCAGGCCCACTAAAAAACGCCGGATTCGAATCGTCTGGATTCGACAAATAAAGTTTATGTTCTTCAGGAGCCGGGAATGCTGGCAGCCGCCGCCACTCCGTCTCAGCGCAGGACTGAAGTGGCGAGATTGGCACAGCCCTGGCGGCCACCTTTGACGTCGTCTTACGTCTCCCACCTCGCACGCTACAAGGCCATGCCGTGGTCGCAGCTCTTTATGGGGCCGCTGGCAAAAAGAAAAAGCAAGCGGTTGCACCTGACGTATCCCGCAGGGCCAAGAGCTCTCATCTCCATGCTCATCACGAGCCACGCGCCTCTCTTCTTCTGTCACGTCTGCCACGGTGCTCCAACCCCAAGTTAAGGGGGTGATCACGACAGCACCACACGAAGGCGGCTGAAAAGATAGACCCCCAAATAAACGGCAATTGTGCTAGCAGTACATAGGGAAATGCTCCACATTTAACTAATTAATTCCCTAACGCGTTGCCCCATTGTAATTTTCTCCTCCGTAGTCGTTATTAAAAAATATTGAAATATACGGTTGTTCGGTTATGCCCTATTCTATTTCTTATTCAAAAAATTTCGAATATCCGCACACCTCAATGTTTACAAAGCTATGTGCACACGCAGCTCGTCTATGATGAGTGCGGAAGCCTGGACGCTTTTCTAACCACCCCACCTGCTCCAAATTATTGAACGAAACTGCAAACGCTTTTCTTTTTCTTTATGACATGTTCAACATAGTTGCGTGCAAAAAAAACGCGTTTGATAGTTGTTTAAACAAAATAGGTTTTAACTGCAAGATGGAACAGCTGCCAGTAAATTCGTTGCACTCCTTGAATATGCCTAAAAATGCTTGAAGAAATAATTTAACTACTGTTTAGGTTTTTGCTGGATGTTTTAGCTATTTTCAGCTGCTTTTACGCTGCCATCTAGCCGTTTTGCTCCCCGGCATTTGGCAACGCAGATATTTATATAGATAGATGGGGCCTGACGGCATGGACAAACAGCGCCGATAAACGGAGACGCCAACGGGAGAAATTGGCCGAGTATCCATATCATTGCTGTCTCAATAAAGCGCTATGTTCCAGCCACAGATTGTTGGCATTATATTATTATATTAAACACAAGTACAATGCCATTTTAGCACTAGACTGCCTCACTGTAAATAGGTCACCAACACAACAAAAACTTGTGCCCTCGCAAGAAATGTGCTTTTCAGGTATTGAATGCACCTTGCAATGGTGGAGATACTCATTGGCACAACTATTAAAAAAAGAAGCACCTAGCTATCGTGCCAGAAAAAAATGCTGCCAACACAGGCTGAAGACACTTGACACCACTCTTCCCCCAATATTGTTGTTTTATTTGGCACACAAAAGAAAAAATGTACAAAACTTGCATTCCTCTTGTGAAATACGCGGAGAATTCAACAGGTGTTTCACTGCAAACCCTGAAGAAAAAAAAGAGGGCACTTTGGTAGCTGCAAGGCTGCTGCAGACTCGACCGGGCTTGACGTTTTTGAAATCACTGCCGCCGAGTCATACTTGGTGGATTGGCAGAAGTCAAGGTGACAGCGATGGTGTCGCACATATCTCTGATTTGCTGCTGAGCCACAGTCAGGTGATCCCTGTAAGAAAAAAGTCGCCACAAAAAGAGCTGCGCACAATTGTTTCTAAAATGCTACTTGCATTTGAAAAAGACCCTTATACACAGTCACCTAATCATTCCGATGATCCAGCTACTGCTTAAAGAGACACTAAAGTCAAGTAATAGTTCACGTCAGAGTGAAATCTCAATGCATAACGACATCTAAAATGACAATATTAACAGCAGTGCCCTACTTACCGAGAAATTAGGCAAATGCATGATAACAAATGCGCCACAGTACACATTTTGCAAAATTATACTCGTGATGTCAGACAAACCGCCTACAATTCATCACGTCGGCTGGCACGTCGGCTGGCCGCCTGTAACAGCCATGACCAACCCTTTGGTTTTCTGTATGCAGTTGCTTCTGGCACGGGCAACATTCACGGCCGATGCATCAAACAAGATAGTGGATTCCGTAGGCGCTGCGCCGATCTATCTCGGCAACTGCGCAGAAGAGGCATCGCTTGTTCTCAACTCTTGGATGCCACCACAGTCATCGACTGACGCCTATATAGGCAGCCCAACATCACGGCTTTCCTTCAGTGGGCACGTCGGCTGGCCGCCTGTAACAGCCATGACCAACCCTTTGGTTTTCTTTATGCAGGTTAGTAGCAAGTATTCCTGTGTCAAAACTAGTGATCCTTGCTTTATCCAGCTGAAGTGCCCCACCACCTTATGCATGTGTTACCTGTACGTGCGGAACATAGTACTGTCTCTATTGAAACTTTGTGGCGATATCGAATCGAACCCAGGTCCGACTACCGAACAAATGTCGAAAGAACTTCTTGAAGGCCAAAAGACTTGATACTATAGAGTTGAAATTTAAAAAGGTAGAAGCATCAGTGACGGAACCGAGTACCAAAGTTGCCAATCTCGAAAAAACAGTGCAAGGACTAGAAAAAAGGCTGGCGAATTTAGAAGACAGAAGCAGAAGAAGCAATCTTCTGGTTTTTAGCATTCCTGAAAAAACCGGGAAAAACACCAGAATTGCTGGAATAAGCAATAGCTGAAGACTTGTTCAAAACTAAGCTTGGTGTAGAGGTAAAATCTAAAAGCAACCCGACAAACCTACACCTGTGATCTTATAGTTCATAGATGAGAGGGAAAAAAGGCACGTGCGGAAGAACTGTTCTAAACTGAAAGGAATGGGCATTTCTGTGTCTGAGGACTTCTCGGCAGCCACAAAACAAATCCGAAAGAACCTATGGAATAGTGCCTCTGATAGCAGGAAAGCGGGAGTAAAGGTGAAACTGTCATATGATAAAATTCGAATTGATAACGAAACGTATGAATGGGACAGTATTCACATGAAAAGGGTTCCTATTAGTCGACGTAGTAGCAGGCTGCGAGATAAGAAGTGACATAAAAACAAGGAAACTAAGCAGTTTTGTTGTCTTAACATAGATGCCCGTAGTTTGATTAATAAGGTCGTAGAATTAGAAAGTGTAATAATAGCCCACAAACCGCATATGTTAATAATTACAGAATCGTGGCTACACCGAGACATAGATGATGATGAAATAACGTCACCAGGCTACAAAATGTACCGTAATGACAGAGATTCCCTTGGTGGCAGTGTTGTAATCATGTTTCGAGAATCGCTATATGTGACACGATTACCCAATATTAAGGGAATTGAATGTGCTGTTGTTAAAATGTTATTCGATGAACTACATATTGTCGTTGGGGGATTTTATTGTCCGCCCAATTGTGGTGATGAGTTTGTGGAACAATTAAATGAGTTTTTGTGTCAGTATAAAACGAATAGTTGCAACGTCTTAATCGATGGTGACTAACTTTCCCATGATAAATTGGTCGGATGAATTTCCACATGCCATCTCTGCTGCATCTGTATCTTTTCTTGATGCTTTGCTGTTTCATGACTTGACGCAGCTTGTGAAAACGCCCACTCGCATTCAAAATGAATCTAGCACAATTTTAGACCTCTTTCTTGTTAGTAAAGGTATATATAACCACAGTCCGGTAATAGAAATTTACGGCGGCATTTCGGACCATAAAATTGTGTCATTAAGCTTTCAACTGTACTATGCTAAAATGCTCGATAAAAAGACCGTTTTTGTACCCGTATTCCCACGTGCTGGTGATGTGGACATAATAGACGCTCTTGATCATTTTTATTTAGATTTCGTAACGCTTTCCTAAGAAAGTGAATGATCTGTTGACTGATTGTGGTGCTTTTTCAAAGAACTAGTAATTAAATGTATCCAAAACTTTGTTCCTCACAAACACAAGGTATTAAACCGGTCTAGCCCCTGGATTACGAAAGAAATTGTACACCTAGGGCACAAGCTAAAAAAGGCAAGAAAGCGACAAATAGAACGAGCATCATTGTCTGGACTAGATAATATATCAGAGATGCTTCACACACTGAAAGCCAAATTGAAAAGTGCAAAGAAAAAATATCAAAGCGAGGCTTTGACAAACTTTCTCTTGACGACACCAAATAGGTTTTGGCAATATCTTTCACTGAAAAAAAGTCCAGTATCAAGCTTATCTATTAAGGGTGATGTTAAAACCGACAAGAGGGAAATAATGATGTTACCCCTGATTTCATCAGGGATGACACGTGTATCACTACAGGGGGTGTCTTATCGCTTCTGCTTAATCTTGATCTAAACAAGTCACCAGGCATTGACTCTGTACCTAACACCTTTCTGATAAGGTATGCTGAATGGAATTCCAAATACCTATGCTCGATCTTTAAATCATCTCTTCTGCGCACTGAACTTCCGAGTGATGGAAGCACGCTAAGATCACTCCAGTACGAAAAACTGATGACCATTCGCTTGTGTCCTCGTTTAGGCCTATCTCCTTGCTATTATCTAGGGTCGAAATTCTAGAGCATATAATATTCAAACATTTGTCTATGTTTGTCGAAAGAAATAACCTAATCACACCCCCTTCAGCACGGCTTTCGCAAAGGGTATTCTACGGTAATCCAGCTTATTGAGACGTTTCACGACCTAGCAGCAGCGATCGATATGAATGGTCAAGTAGATGTTATTGATATGAATGGTCAAGTAGAGTTGGATTTTGAGAAAGCTTTCAATCGTGTGAGTCACAAGAAATTATTAATTAAGCTCAAACCAATTCTGAAGAATGAGAAATTGCATGGATAACTGCCTATCTTTCAATGAGGAGCCAATTTGTTGCCATTGATGGTGTCACTTCGAGTTCTGCCCCGTAACATCAAGTGTGCCTCAAGGGTCAATTTTGGGGCCGTTGTTTTTTCTGTTATTTATTAATGATATTGTTCTAAACTTGCCCGTAAAAATAAAGCTCTTTTGCGGATGATTGTATACTATATCAGGGAATTTATAGTTACAGTGATCAAGAATCGTTAAATAATGCACTAGCAATGCTACAAACGTGTTAAAATTGGCAGATGACAATTAATTATAAAAAAACAGTAGCAATGCGAGTTACGCCTAGGAAACAGCCCTTTCTGTTTACCTATCACGTCCATGGTCATGCATTACCTGAAGTCACTAAACACAAATATTTAGGACTCATACTCACACCAGGCTTAAAATGGAATGAACACATAGAATATATTGAAAGAAAGGCAATGAAAAAGCTTGGCTATTTGCGAAGGAGGCTTGTGAATGCCACACCACACATCAAACTTCTCGCGTGCAAAACTTTCATTAGACCAGTATTAGAATATGGAGCTGCAGTGTGGGATCCCTTTACTGAGTCCAATAATAAAAATTAGAAATGGTCCAAAGAAAATCGGTCCGATTTGTTTTTAATTGTTATAATTGGCGTACTTTCCCTTCACTTCTATTAATTAGAGCAGATCTCGAAAAACTACAGGAGAGAAGAAGAATGGAGAGGCTGAAGCTTTTTTACCTCATTTTCCACAACAAAATTGGTATCAACAAAACAGTGCACATTAGACAAATAAGTGAATATGCTATGCACTCACATCATTCAAAGCAAGTCAGATTACGTAAACCACACAGGCACATTCAGGTATTAATTTTTTCCAATAACTGCCCGTGCGTGGAATTGCCTATCACCCGATGCTGTACAGTGTCCAACAGTTGACTTATTTCTACATGCTCTCAATAACCACTAACAGTTTTTTTTTTTTGTACAGTCATGCAGCCCAGAGTTACGCAATGCTTCCATTTTTTTAGTACGTTTCAGTCAGCAAAGATATGCCATTGTTGTAATGTTTTTCTTTAGTTTTTTTGTAAATTAATACAAAAGTGTTGAATTGTAACCACTGTCAGTATGCTGTGTGATGTCAATTATGTTATTTTTTATAGTAAACATTTCTGTATGCCCATTCCTGCTTAAGACCTGGTAAACAGGTCAGCAGTATGTAATAAATAAATAATAAATAAAATAAATAAATCACTAGCAATATATCTAGCTGCCCTAAATAAAGAGCTTTGTGTGCATCAAAAGCTGTATTTAAATGCTGCTCGTTCGTTTTCGTTTCATTCGTGGAAAAAAGAACCGCCAGACATTACTATAGAAAATGGCACAAGAGGTTCAAAAATTCGATTTTCACCTGGTTAAACTAGACTAGTCGTGCCATCTAGCAGGACCCAGCTGAACCAAGCATGCGTCAATCTCGTAGGTGATAGGTAAAAATTGTTCAATGGCCATTGTTGCTGCCGTGGCTCCCGCTACTTTCCCTCTGCTGCTACTATAGTGTTGGCGACCGCAAATTAAGGCTGGGCAACGTCGTGCATGGCAACAGTGACTTGAAATGTGCCATTGAGGCAGGTAATTTGAAGAGTGCTAACCTGATGCGGACCACTAAAACACAATTTTATTTCAAAATAATTCCTTCCTTGACACATACATATCTAACAATACGAGGTTTCTGGAGCACTATATTTTAACAACCATTGTCAACTTAGGAGTTGCCTTTAAAGAAGTCCCTTTAAGACTGATGCTGTGTTTAGGTTCAACATTTGTAATAAACGTGGTATGTGACAGCATCGGCACCCATAAGAGAACACTCTTTAGTTTCGCGCCAAAATGAGACAGTCCTTGCACCATCTGATTGCAGGCACAGATGAACCAGTTTTCTGTATGATCAAGCTTCAAAGCTGCAATAATAATATCTGGGGTTTAACGCCCCAAAACCACAATATGATTATGAGAGACGCCGTAGTTGAAGGCTACGAAAATTTCAACGATCTGGTGTTCTTTAACATGCACTGACTTCACAGAGCACACGGGCCTCTACCATTTCACTTCCATTGAAATACGACCGCTGCGGCTGTGATCGAATTCGCGACCCTTGGGCCAGCAGCCAAGCATCGTTACCACTACACCACCACGGCGGATCACTTCAAAGCTGCATCGTTGCTGTTGGCGCATGTCTGCGCTTCTCATACTATTACTATGTTTTATTACATTGCTATGCTTAATACATAAAAATCAGATATGTTTGTGGTAGCTCATGCGCGTTATCGAATCTTGGCAACAGATTGATGGAGCGGGTTTGTAGCTTTTTTTCCGATTACGGAGTAGGTAGCCTTTGGTCAGATACTCTGCAGAGATTGCTTCAATATTCATATTTCCGAAGCATTTATGTGCTATAACGGCTCAAACAGCCTGTGTTATCCCTTACTGTACTTACGTTTACAACCCAAGAAGAGCACACTCTCCTAGAAGCTGCTCCTCATTCGGAAAAAAAAAAACTATATCCACATGCATATGTAACAGATGCTTGTGTGCGGCACTTTGCATATGCTACTGAACAAAATAATGCTGTTCTAGCAAATGAGTTACATTCGATCATCAGTGAACTGGTTATGCATTAAGATAGTTTCACAAGCGTTCAATCGGTGAAATAAAACTACCTCGATGCAATGGGTTGAAATTGTAAGGTGCCAGTAGGCCCCAAAAGCGAGAAAGTGTGAACGCCAGTATGCGAGCCATGGCATACATATATCACGCGATCACTGCTCAAAAATCTTAAAGATGTGATTGCACGATTGAAGTGCTCTGCCGCATCCAACATTGCTCGTGATTAAGATAAACATAAGTTCAATTCAGGTAACTAAATCAAGGTATTGCAGGCGCACTTCAATTCTTCTTTGTTGTTTGTTTGCTGGCATTCTTGTAACATTATAGCATACATTGCTGGGCTTGCGAGCGATGATGATGCAAGTGTGCCAGCTGCACCGCTTTATTTATTCGAACGATTCTAGTAAAATTCCCTGGTCACATTTCCCGACAATGTTTGTAGAGCAGCAGACACAACCCGCTGAATAAGAGAACATGTATTTTGCATTTATTTTACCTATAATGTTACTGTGCATACAAATAATAATGCATATTTTACAATACAATAATCATGTTTATTGCTTATTGAAGACACTACAACAATTTTATGGCAACACCTGCTTCAAAGAATGCGAATACTGAGCGACTGCATAGCAACAAAGTGCAGCTGGTCCTCTACAGTTGACTTCACGATATTTATAGGATGTGGACAAGAAAATGGCTGTCTGGTTTTATCCCATGTAACCATATGGATACTCCCGATGCACACCTCTGGAGTAGGTGGTGTGTAAAAGAGTTCGCTTGGGACACCATCACTGGGGCTATCACAGTTCAGTGCGCAACATCTCGTCAAGGGCTGACGGCATGTGTTTTGACATATTCTGTGCATATGAAGTGCATTTTGAAATGCACCAGGGGTTCGAAACTACCCTCTACTATCTTTACGAGGATCATGGCGTCGGTGGCTGCCTTTGGTGTGCCCGTCACTTAGAACTGCGTAGTATTTTCAGTTGCAGCCACTGTGTTGTCAAGGCTTCACTTAGAAGGTCATTGACTCTGGCAAGTATTATATTTCACACTGTGTGGTGAGAAACATGGGTGCAGAGTATTATTGAAAGAAAATAAGTTTGAAATGACCGGCACATCGTTTGCTGAGGTGTGAAGGAATGCACGTACAGCTTTGTGAACACTATCCAAGTATTGTGCCTGCCGACTTGCCGAGCGTGCAAATACATGCACGAGCCGTGGTTAGGATTCAGGAAAAACAAAACAAAGGAAGGCGAGTTCACGTACTGCACAGAATCATTTACTTTCGTAAGGGGGGAGGGTGTATCTATCTTCATGGCATATTCTCACAGACTTTGCGTGCGTGACCGGCACTGAGAAAATTGTAGGTACTTTTTTCTTTACCCGCGTGTACTAGAGAAACACCTGTTGCTCAGTAGACCCGGACGCTGCGCACGAATGAAGCGCTTGCTGCTTGTGCATGTGGCAAGGAGCACATGAACACAGTCGCTCACTCTTAGCTAGGTCATGCGAATGGCTGCGCTCTTTGGAGGCTTAGTGCATCCAAGGAATCTAACACGTACGAAAGCAAAAGTGGCCCAGGTATAAAGCAAGCTGACGCTCCTTCTTTGTGTCCTTGTATTTTAGTTTCAATGGACGGCTACAAAAGCAGCAGTGGTGCTCTTAAGAGCGCAACCATCAACCAGCTAACGGTGAGACGTGACATGACTGTTCAAACCCTATTATCGCTTTGCACAACAAAAATGCGGCTTTCATGCACCTCTAAACAAGAGCCACTTGATTGTATTTACGTACTGAAGTGTGATCAATAAGGCACGTGACAAGATTTCAAGCATACTTGGAAGCTGATTACATCACCATAGATTTATTATTTTCAAATTAAACATTTATTTCCGTCATATATAGTTTTACAGGTAAAGGACAACAACAAAAAATTGGCCGATAGGCTTAGTTAATAGCAAAAGCCACAAAACGTCGAAATAACAAAAAAGCTGAGCAGCAGAAACAGAGGCAGAGAGCAGAGATGTGGCACTAAACACTGACCTTTATTTCGGAAAAAAAACCTTTCTCTAAAGTCCGTACAATGCATGCACAGCTAACAAACCAAAAGACCAAGCAAGCTAATCATAGTGTGACTTTCGTCTGATCTTGTACATTTGGAAAGTTTCCTGATAACCTTTGTTATACTTGAGCTGTTGTTGGCATTTCATGTCAAGCTTCTGCAGGCGCTGCACTAATATGATCCACTTGATCACTTAGAGTGTCAGCTGGTCTTGATCGTGTACCTGGCTCGCAGGTGCTTCCGAGCTGAATGAAGACTTCAAAATCCGCACCGATTCTTCTTCCTCACTTGACGAGGACGATGATGACGCTGATGGATCTTCATTCCTTTGGGCGGCGACCTCGCCAAGAATGGCAATTTCTGCAACTTTCGAGGATAGCAGAGGTTCGCCCACGTGTGGTGTTGCTTGTGGTACGGTGTTGGTGTCCATTATGGCATCTCAGACCACGGTGTGCAATGAGCTTGCGCTTATGAGTGCGAGATTCACAGGCATGGTGGCATATTTGGTGGCATCATTTCATGAATCTTCCCACAACTTGTCGATCACAGTGTGTCCCGCTTCGCCAGAGTCCTTGTTTGTGCCGAATCCCTGCATGACGCGCATGGCGTAGTTCTGGATATGTGGGGTGCGGCACTCATACATTAAGCACAGGTCTCTGGCATGAGGCGCTATCTCTTTGTGGTATTTGGCAGCATTGTAGGTGGCCATGGAGTCCATGTACTTGGTTGAGTGAAGCTCGTAGCAGCACTGCTGCTCGCCGTACCGATCATCGACTTGCTTAGACTGGGTAGAGACGCTACCGCCAGGATCGGGCTTGAGCAGCATGTAGGGCGAGTAGTAGGGTTCCGCGCGTTGTACCTGAAGCTCTCAGTGAGCAAACAATAAAGAGTATATCATTGCTACTACAACTCGCAGTAGCTGTCTGACTTCGATAGTTCTCAACCAATTTCACACCAACTGCAGTGTAAATTGCCAGCGACTAAATCAGGGTGTCTACCAATTTGATATTTCTAAATTCCCTGACTTTTCCAGGTTTTCCATGATGACTAAAAGCGAACTCCATGACTGCCACATCTGCTTAGAAAACTCTGTGCACTGGAAACAAACCCTCTAGTGGTAAAAATAAAATCACTCACTCCATTGAAAAATAAGTAAAATATTTACCAGACGCACTCAGAATGTTCTGAGCATGTGCAGTAAATGCAAAAAGCCGCATAAACAAAACTATCTAAGCAAATTTGGTTGGTTTCATAAATATTTAATGACAAAAAGTTTTGGGTAATCTGAATATTTTTTTGCTTACATCAATTAATTGAAACTACAATAGGCAAAATCTATGAACGGCAAAAGTGGCCATGGCAGTCTAGCAAATATGAAACAAATGTCAAAGCTAGCCAAGCGAATCCAGTGATTGCACATGTCCACGCATGCCGAGCAGCAATGGACGTCTCGTTATGGTGGCTAGAAGGGGAGGTGTCAGCATGCATCGTCTCGGTCATGCCTTGAAAGGAGGCATGCTTGTATTTCATTCCGCCGCAGGGCGGTGCGCACTTTGGTTTTGCACTTTGGTCAGTCCAGAGCACCCACCAGCCGCACTAGCTGATGGGTGCTTCTTAGTCATTTGCTCGTGTTCTCCCAACGTCTGCGGTGTGCCTATTTGAACTTGTTCGGGACAATACGCACCAATGTGACCATGCCACAGTGATGTGTAAACTGCAAAGACACTGCTTTGCACATGAATGCAACGTGGGGTATGTTTCAGCCTGCAAACAAGGGAAGAAAGCGTCTCTCTTCGCTGCTCTCGTCGTTGATGAACGGCGCAAGACCTGAAAGCGTGCGATTCCTCGCGCTGACAAGCCACTGCAAAAGAACTGCGTTGTTTGCGAGGCTCATTTCGACAAAATATTCATCGTCCATAGCTACAATAGCCATGTGGAACACTACTATGGCACTGGCTTTACCAAGGCTAGTTCTGCATTTGTCGCTATAATAATAGACCTCATCGATGCCCCGACATTAGGATACTCAAAGTGAGGTTTAAGACCAGAAAGTAAAGAAGTAGCAAGCATCAAATGCTTTTTGGAGTTCTTAGCGACTTGTGAAAAAGCTGTAGCTGAGCAGGGTGGGTTCCTGTGCGAATTTACTGCCAAAGAACTCCATGCTTCTCTTACCAGCACACTTTCTATCCTGCACTATGTCACAAATACCTTGGGCTATGAGTACTTGATGACATGTCGCCTCCGCCAAGATGCACTTGAAAATCTTTTCGGTATCTTGAGGCAAATGTCTGGCTCCAATGACCACCCTACGTCGACATAATTTTTTGTCTCAGTTTTTACACCTTGTCACGGTCACCCTCCAGTGTAAACATACCATCTGGAGTTCTTAGCAGCCTTCTATGTGCGGGTGCCCACAATAATTCAATGAAACTGCAGAATAAGCTAGATGAGCTCCTAGATGTGGGTCGTCTCAATGAGGTTCAAGAAATGATTGTTGCTTGTGAAGCCCTCCCTGAGCACACTGATCTCGGACGCAAAGGCAACTCGCACATCACTAATTACGTCAGTGGTTATGTGGCCCAGAAAATGTTGAAAAAGACGAAGTGCAACGAATGTAGTAGGCTGTTGCTTCACTCGGAGGATTCCAGCTTGCTTCAGGCAGAATGATGCCTCACTTTTTAAGTTACGAACACACTCCGCACGCCGCTCACCACTTGCGAGAGGCCGCTTTTCTCTCTTTCTCCCGCCGAGCGTTGTGAAATTTCGGCCGCCGACCGAATCGCTCGCTGGGCTATTTTTGCTGCTGCAACCGGCTCCTGCACAAGCAAACCACCAATGAGCGCCTGTTTTTCCTCTCTTCCTCCTCACATTGGCGGCGCCTCCTCACTCATCCCTTTTCCTCTCTCCATCTGTCAAGACAAGCCGCGAGCGGGCAGCGAGCAGGTGGGCGCGCGTTTCGACAAGTCCATTCCTGTCTCGCTTTTCTTGCGGCTCCGCCAATGCAGACAGCATGCGGCTGGCTGCCGAGCGAAGGCACCGACGGACAGGACCGTGCTACAGTGTACTAGAAGAGGGCAGTGGGCTTACCCCACAGCTACTCTGACGCTTTTGGCATCACATAAGAGAGATGGCACCACAGGCATCTTCAATGGAAGCTTCACCTGCATAAGCTGCTCGCCGATGGCTACTCGTAAAAGTTGGAACGTGCATTTATTTCATATTTGTAATAAACTTGCATGCTTTGACTGCCCTCTGATTATATTAAGGGCTTCTGGTGCTCTCGCTTTACAGTGTTTTTCTTTTCTTTTGCGATACAGCTTCCCAAAAATTAGTCCGATGGCAGCCGGCGCAGTCTGTGCATTCTCCTTTCTAGTGCGACGCAGCTAACGCTTTTTGTGTGTGTGTGTGGGTTTCGGAGGGTGTGTGCTCGAGTTAGTAGAGTATTCCTGATAAGCACTATATTTGTTCAAACCACATCGTGTTTCCTCGAATATAACACCTCGTCGAAAAGGATGATGTATCCCACAAATTATATGGTTTGATACAGTGACCAAATGTACGGTTCATGCTGTGTAGACCGAACCTAAATAGAATTCGCAACAAGATTGTGCCCGCCCTTTCACGACATAATTAGAAAACAGTGCACGTTCACTTCCCAGAAAAGCTTTAACATGCAGGCGTGCTGACTGCGTTTGCGCCTTTATTATAAAGTGAAACTGTAGTGCTTAAATAATTTTTGTCCTGCTTCAGTTGTAGATCATTACACAACAGTTTTCTGGGAGTTATTAATAATCATAATTATGCAGATACACATATGTTAGACATATGTAGAGCGACATAGTGAAAAACTAAATAAAGATACACACGAAGCTTCTGCTCCTGACATGAAGCTTTTATTTGCAAGAACTGAAGTACACCATCTAGCCACTGATTTACACACCTTATTCACTTCATGTGTGACGGCTCATCTTCAGCTGCTTGGCTCTCTGCCACTTGCCTGCCTAATTGTCAGTGTTCAGTCCTTTCAAATTGAATGAAGACATTTGACAACGTAAAAAGTAATTACTTTTGCTTTGAGGGCAGCTGCGTGCACACTGCAACCAACTTCAATCGAGAGTCTGCGCTGAACAATTGCCAGTATGTCCATAATGCTGTCAGAGTGTACCTTACTCTGGCAAAAACATTCTGTGAAAATATCCTCAAGCTTTTTCATGAAGCTGTACAGCTGACTTGAGGGATGAAGGAGGCCTCCTCGGTCACAAAAGTTGGTCAGCCGAACAAGTTGAAAACAGCCCCGGCGTGGATAATGGGTGAGATATGTGCACTTTTTTTCCATCGATAATATTCACAGACGCAGTTGCAAGTGGAGTTCGCAAGCTGCGTTGGTGTCTTCCAGAAGCTTGTCCGCTCTGTGCTGGTTCCTCTCGCATTCTTTCGGCCCGTTTTTATCCTTCAGGATGTAAAAGAATGACAGGTTCTGCTTACTCTTCACGAACATGTTGCCTGTTAGACACCCAAGCGCCTAACAGTGGTTTTTTTTTTTACTGTCATCTTGTGTGGTGCGTAACGCTCAAAGCTGACGGCAAAAACTCAGCGCAACAATGTCCACAGCCACACAACATGGCTCAAACTCAAACTCTGTTGCTCTGCAGGACTTGACCGGCCCACAACCAGCTCAGCTACAACGTCCCTCCCAAAATTCTTCCATTGATGGCGATGCCAGCACCGCTGCTCCTGCGACCAGAGAACCACAAACGTGCGACATTTCTGGAGCCACCCCTCTGCATACCCTCCCCCTGAGAGTGAGCCCACTGCCCCCTTCTAGTTCACTGTAACCGTGCCGCGGCATGCTTCCCGCCAGTGTGTCTGTACACTTAGATAGACAGAGGGAGCTCCTATACCCGTCCAAGTCTTTAACAGACCTGGTCAAAGCTATGGAAGATGCATTTGCATGTTTTAGTTTCAAGAAGTTGAAAGGGAATAGCATAACAGACCTTATCTCTTGCCTGTCTGTGAATAGGTTAAATATGGTCGGCTGTGAACACCACAAACTGGAAGTGACAAGTCGGATCATCAGATTTTTTACACTGACCAGAATGTATCTTCTTGTTGCTGAAGCAAATGTGTCCAACCAAAAACAAAATTAAAAAGACAAAATTCTTGAAGTTGAGACGTACACGACTTGACTGTCATATCGTTAACACGCTCAGCAAACAAGGTGTTATTTTATGCAACTGTGCATTACTCACACTGTGTTGTCTTTCGTGCTTTTAGTATTATCTTGTTCACATTGTTACAAATCTCCCATTAACAAATTTGATGTCACTGTCTGGCTGTGTTTCACATACCGTAATTACTCGAATCTAACGCGCACATTTTTTCCAGTTAAGCGAGTTCATAAATCGCATGCGCGTTACAATCGAGTACAAAAAAAAATTAATACGGTCATTCTATTGCCATCGGCATTTCTAAAATGGCCGCCCCCTACGTGCGTCGGCATGGCGCATCGGCCATTTCTGCCTATGTGTTTCCCATGTGCAGCACTTCGTATGTGTGCTGAGGAGTTTGTCATCTTGTAGTGCGTTAGCATCGACGGTATGGAAGGGCCGACCCTAAAAACTCGACGAGTGCACCACGATGCCGCTTTTCAAAGAAAACTCATCGCGTGTGCAGAAACGGACGGAAATCAGGCCGCATCGCGGTCGTTCAGAATTCCCGAAACGTGCGTGCGGGACTGGCGGAAACAAAAGCAGAAGATTGTCGACAGCAAAAATTCACGCAAAGGCTTCATTGGACCACAGCAGGGTCGGTTTCCGCAAACTGAAGAGCTGCTCGGCAAGTATGTGATTGAGCAGTGAGCGGCACAGCGGCCCGTGACGACAGAACTGCTCCGTGCAGGCTATGCAGTTAGGCTTAGAAAAATGGCTAATGCGCAGCCAGTTTAAAGCGAGCAGGTGCAGGCTAACTAACTTTATGAAGAGGAAAGGCTTTTCCCTCCGAAGGCGAACAGGCATATGCGAAAAGTTTCCGAAGGAGTACGATGAAAAGCTTCACAGTTTTCAGAGGTTCGTCCTAAACTTGCAGCACAACAACGGCTACCTGCTTGGGAAAATCGGGAATGCCGATCAGATGCCTCTTTACCTCGACATGCCTGGCACCACAACCGTCGAAAAGAAGGGGGCGAAGCAAGTTCGCGTGCCGACATTGGGCCACGGTAAAACTATAGTGATGGCAATGCTCTGTTGCACGTCAGATAGGCACAAGCTTTTCCCTTAACTCATATTTCAACGGAAGACGCTCTCGAAAGGAGTTGTTTTCCTGAGTGGTGTGATCATGCGGGCCAACGTGAAAAATGGGTGTGCGTTGCAATCGATGTCTTACTTTTTTTTTTTCGTTGTGGAAACGGGGCGCGCGTTACAATCGAGGGCGCGGTAGAATAAAGTAAATACGGTATGCAGAAATCAATTCTTCATGAACTTGTTTGTGGCTGCACCTATGTTTGCAAAGCAAATCTGAATGTCATTTGTATATGTATGCCTACTGTGGCATTGTATATCTACTGTTTTTTTGGTTAGCTTATTCACTTGCTATAGCTGAGTTTTCTATGCTGATACCTCTAGAGTCGAAATTCGCTACGGCTAACGCTGCTTTCAACGAAATTTCTGCTACAATGAAAAATTCACGATTCCCCGTTAGCAGTCCATAGGAGTCAATGCATAAATACTGCCGCCACAACGAACGCTTTTTCTTCGATCGTCCCGCTTCAACGAAATTCTACGATGCAATTCCAGGCTCAGACACTTATTTTTATGCACCAAACCCAATCTAACATTTCGATGCATTTTCAGAGCCTGAAAATGGATCAATCAAGTTTAAAACACTCGTTGGCACCACCATAAACCGCCGCTTTTCAACAAGCATGGGCGCCGCCATTGCTCAATAGCGATGGCAACGAGACTGCCCTGCTTTTGCCACTGGCTTGCTTTGAGCCGCAGATGATCCAAAGCTGAAGCTCAGTCGCTCAGTTTATGGTTTTCGTCGCGCAGCTGCAGGGTGCAACTGCAAAACGATGACTTTTTCGATTGCAATGCTTATCATTATGTTCGCGCTTGGCCAGTGTGGCTACTAATCAGAGCGGCTGTGCTACTAATCAGAGCTGCCACATTATCAACAACATCAGCTAACCGCGAGTGATGGATGATAAGGATGGCATAGAATAATGCAAAAGTCGCCGCTCCACGATACCCTGCCTCCATCTCGGCCTGGTTGGATATTTTTGACGGCGGACGGCTGCTGTTGTTAACATGTTAATGCAACTGTTTGGTTTGTTCACGAAGGTAGTTTTAGGCATTGTTTCAGCATATTTTTCACCACAGCGTCACTATGCATGGACAACAATTATGACGCAACATTGCTGGGAAAGAGTAGGACCAGCGGACATTTTTTCGAATTTTGAGAACAAACGTTCCTTTGTTTTGCTAGCTCATATAGGCTATATATATATATTTTTTTTCAATTTCACTACAACGAAATTTTCACTTCAACAAATTTTTTTCTGCTTTCCATCAGTTTCATTGTAGTGGGGTTCGACTGTACCTGCATTGAGATGTCATGGAGAACATCGCGGCATCAAAGTAAAAACGGCACAGACGTTGTTTTCATGTCAAACTAACGGCAAGTCATCTATTTCCTTCTTCCAAGCTTCGAGCTACGGGTGGGGTGACAAATGTAGCTGATATACAGTTAAACCTGGATATAATAAATTGACAAATTCCTGAAAAAAATTCGTTATAAAAAGGATTTCGTTATATGCAGGTTTGGTAGAACTATTAAAAAATAAAGCACAAATTTACCAAAAGGGGAACTGAAGGCAGATATAACCCAATACACTCATTTTACAGTAGAAAACTGCATTGTTATTGTGGTGGGAATTAAATGGCCAGCCTCGGCGGGTTTTTGCTGTCGCCGCCATGTTCTGCAACAAGTCCGAATTGATAACATGCACCCGCGCATCGCAACTTTCATGAGCAGGTAAGAATGTGCGACCGCTGCGGAAGCAGAGATGAAAAGAGTCTGCCATTTTTACCACTTGGAAAGTGCACAAGGTAACATCTCCCGCCTGATAGAGCTGCCATCGAATGCTCAAACAGAAAGTAAACCACCCGCCTTGAACGAGCATGAAACTATGTAGAGAGGGAGGGGGGGGGGGAGAATCGCTGAAGTAAAAATAATGCTTGAGTTTAGGAGCGGTCGCGACCTCTGGCACGCTTGCTATCTCGGCGAGTATTCGAGTATCAGTGCGGTTTCAACGTTTCAATGCGAAGGGACTGTATGAAAAGAGCACTTCTTCCTGGAGCGGCCGTATTTGCTCCCACCAGCGTTTTGTAGAAGTTCCGCGATAACAGATGCAAAAGAGTTGGCTGCCAGCCTTACTTCTTATAGCATTACAATTTTTAAAGACGATAGTCTTTCTTGGGGACTTTCAACTCAATAATTTTGGTCTGTCTGTCTGTCTGTCCGTCTGTCTGTATGTCTGTCTGCCTGTACATTTGTCTGTTCGTACATCAGTACCAGTACCCTTAATGACACTAATGTGACCACACGATACTCCAAGCGGCCGACCCTATCCACAGCGCCGAGCCATATTGCTCAAGGTTCAGCGTTCACCCTACCAGCAGTGGCTGATGACCGATGATGGCAAACATCTTGGATTCCCATCGGCTTCCTTTATCATTGGTCAATGCCCGGACAGCGGGACAGAAAAGGGCATAACCTACAAGCAAAATATGGGCGAGATGGTACCGAAAGCCTCAAATCGTTTTTTTTTTTAAGTGTGCGTTTTTTTTAGTTGCTTGCCCTTCTCAATAATTAGAACGACACAAAAGTTTGGGAAAATACCTGTGATATTTAACATGGAGGCCAAGGGCTTTCCTAACACATACCGTGGTTGCTGGCCAATGTTCACAGAATTAGCCTGTTCATCAAGCTTACTTACTTTTGTGTATTACTACATACTATTTGACAGAAATTCGTGGCATGCGAGCACGTACAAGCGGTAAAAAAGTAAAGCGGTAAAAGCAGATGTGTCCGTTTCTTTGGTCACTTTGTCGTGAAGTCGGACAAACAGCTACCATAGCCACGGACTCTCATTTGTTCCGGTCATTAATTCAGTTCGCACTGGGTTCTCTACGGAATACCTTTTTTTTTTTCATCCAAAGGACTGAAGTGTACCAGCAAGTTCACAGTGTGGCGTTTAAACTGCACACTTTTTATCGCGTGCGCATCGTTTGGCCCATGCAGACAGCGCTTAAGAAAACTAGTTTATCAAAAAAACCAGACAGGCAATTTTCAGAAGCCCACAAACAGGAACGGCTGTAAAGCACTTACATAACAGTACAAAAGTCATCAAAGATATTGCAAATAATTTAGCTTTTAAGCCCGTACACACGCATGCACCATTTATGCTCGCTTCCACATTCCACTGCGTGTTACGTGTATGACTGCGCGCCATCTTCACCTCGTTCGCACATTGGATGTATGTCACGGGTGTCACAGCTGTGCAGCGACGAGCTGTTTATTCAAGTTGAAATAGGAGGTGAGTAAATATCAGCAGTACCTGGATTTGCCTTTGTTCTCCCAGTGCCATATGTGAATTGGCGGTCAGGTTTACGGGGTGAAAAAGCGCATGTGTTAAGAAGTGGGCACTGCGTAGTCTTAGCTGTAGTCCTAGCCCATCTCGCCGAGATTGCACATGGTGTAGTTACAGCCTCTTGTTACAAGTAAAAACCGGACATATTCGAAACGTTATTCGGTACAGTATTCGAGCACCGATTCAATTCAGCGTATTTTTTAAATTAGTGATGCACTGTTTTCGGAGAAAACTTGAAATTAACTAAAATGACCCGGTACAAAGGACGGGCGCCCAGCCGCCGGTTGTGTATGTTAATTGATGCGTGGTGCGCAGCCATTTCTTGTTCCCTTCTGGGGGGACTGCCTGTCGCTGACGACGAGTGCATCTCGCTAATGCGCCATGCGATTTAGGGTTGGTGCCATTGCTTTGTTAATTAATTCGAAATTGCAAACTTGTGCGTGGGGTCATACTTGAAAGGTAAAATAGATATGAAAGCTGGTGCCGAATGCGAGAAAGTCATTTGCATCTACCATCCAAATTCGGCTGCGCCTGTATTTTTTCTTTTACGTAATGCTTTGATGCATTGAGGTTCCTCGGTATTATTGGGTCTACATTAGTGTAACTCTACTTTTGAAAAAAAAAAACAAACATATGATGCAATTTCAGCTTCAGCAACTTCGGGAATTCAATGATCGATATTGAGAAAATTGTCATTTCAGATGTTGGCAAGTGATGTTATTCTGATTGTAATGCATTTCTTGAGAATTTCTATTGTATAATCTGTCGCAAATGATCTATCATCAGCTTAATGTATCTTTAATTACGTATATCTGTTCTATTTTCTTGCATGAAGTAAAAGCCACTTATCAGATGATTAATTACACAAGATCACATGATTCTTTCAGTTGTGCAACAGCAACTTTATGAAATTTACACCAAAAAATGCTGTTTACAGGAAATAATCGGGCGTAAATACTTATAGGGTTTGGCCAATTTTAATCCCAATTTTCTACAACGAAGGCATACTTTTCCAAGTCCTACAAGTACTTCGTCGAATATGCAATGAACATTTTGATGCATTGATGCTGTTTTGTTATGGCAAGATTATCCTTCTACTGGCACCACAACCACTGGATATAGTAGAGACTTCTTCAAAGCTTCTAAACATGTGCTACATTTATCAACTTTGTAATTTATGTATTGGTTTTTTTACAGGTCAGCTATTTGTTCCTAAAAAATGTCAGCAGTGCTGAATACGCTGTGCACACAAAGCTCCATCATATTGTACTAATGTAGTTACAAAGAAGTACTGCTGGGCTGCTGAGAATAATTTTTCATTTAAAAGCCTGCAAATGTGCTTCTGCTTGGCGAGCATCAACAGAAAACAAATAAATTGGTTTTGCTTCACCTTTTATTCGCAACATTCTTATGACTTTTTGTTATGTAGGCTTGACTTCTCGATGCTGTGTTATTTTGGTTGCTGTTCTTTAGAAAATGTTTCACTGATGTTTGTTTGAAAACTTGACCTACTAATACAATTTATCTAGTTTATATATGCTGCCCTCCTGAAAAAAGCAAACTTCTGCCAAGTGGAGCAAGATTGAGCATTTAAACAGTTTCACTGCCACCATATTCATTACTTAAATGTTGTATAATCTTATTTCCTGTTCTATCAGCTTGCTGAATTGTGGGAGCCAGAGCACATAACCAATTTACTCATTTAAACAGTCAGCTTCATGACTAAGCGGCAGGACTGCTCAATAATGAGCATTGAAATAAAATAAAGCATTGACAACAGAAGCTACTCAACAAAAATAACCTTTGTAAATAAAGGTGCATTGACTACCTCAGTAATGTTTATAAATGTAAAGATACGTATATACAAGAAAAAAACAAGTACACTAAACAGCGCTTCTGCACCAATGCTGCTTCCAGAATGCTATCAGTGAAAAAAACTGCCTTTTCTTCAATTGAGAGAATATATGTTCTGAAATTTACGAGGATAAAGAGATTTTTTTTAATTGTTTGTCTTCATTTTTTCACATTGATGGGGATCTCTCATGGCTGCACACTACTTTAGTAATAAAAATACATCATGCAATCCAACCAGTACTTTCTTCCCGTCTATGCAAGTGCTGTCATCCTCATAATCATGCATAACCAATCAGTTTCCCAAGAAATTTTCCTACTGTGTGTTTTGTTGAAAATTGATGAAAGCCGCTGCCTAAGAGATGGCTTATTAAAGAAGAGGATCTCATGTATTTTTCTTCCCACTTTCCAGATGAGACATACCCTGTTCATCAAAACTGACGCAGCTGTTTCAGACGTAACAAAAGGATGGCTCGTGCTTGCTTCAGGTCAAGAAGGTGCACCTATGCGAGAAGGCATGCGCCTACGATAGATGACTTCAAGAGAAGCCTTCAGAATCACAAGAGTTTGCGAAATGGAAAAATTGCATATTGCCTTCTACATAATACGTGTAAAACAAACCTTAAGCCCTAAAAATATTTCTCTTGTTACTTCTCGTGGGTGGGGGGGAAGAGGGCATGAAAAATCGAGAAAAAAGTAGCCAGGGCATGAAAGTGTAGTCAAGACAAAAATTTAAAATAAATGAGCCAGAAATTGCATTGGCCAAAATGCTTGGCTTCCATGCCAAGAACATGCTTGGCTATTGCATGGTATTCCAACGCAGTGACAACCATGGAAAGGGGTGTTTCCTATGATTTTCCAAACACGACCTTCCTTTGCTTGGCCAACGGTAGGCTTGTCACATTGCATTCATTGTTTTTCCCTTGCGGCGAAACTGATGTTTGTTATTTTCAGACGACCGTGTCGTTACCACCGAGGGGATGTCAGATTAGGCACTGATGGAAACTCTCTGAGACCACGGCGACAACAGATCTTCTTCGAAGGTTGACTCGTCACACGCTTCCATCTTGCGCCGCGACGAGTTGGCAGGCTGGTAGCTTTTGCGATTAGCCGATTAGTTTTGGGAAGGCGACGGCACGTTGAATGCAATGCAATGAATGCGATAGCGAAAAATTGTAATGCTATAAGAACTAAGGCTAGCAGCCAACGTTTTTGGATCCGATATCGCAAAACTCCTACAAAACTTTGGTGTGAGCAAATACGGCCACTCAGGAAGAAGTGCTTTTTTTCACACAGTCCCTTCACGTTGGAACTGCACTAATATTCGCCAAGATAGCAAGCGTGCCAGGGATCGCGGCCGCCCTTTTAATCCAAGTTCACTATTGCCACTCGAGCAATTTCCCGCCCCCTTCCCGCGTTGTTTCATGCTCGTTTAAGACATGTGGTTTACTTTCTGTTTTAGCAATCGACAGCAGTCCTAACACACGCGAAATGCTATCTTATGCACTTTCCAGGCGACGATAGGGATGAAACCACTCATTTGATTTCTGCTTCAGCAGCACTCGCGTGCTCTTACCTGCTCGTGACAGTTAGGATGCGCGGGGGCATATTATCAATTTGGACTTTTTACGGAAATTGGCGGAATCGGAAAACCCGCCGAAAGTGTCCATAATTGCTATCGCAATAATAAAGCAGTTCTTTACTGTAAAATAGGTGTTTGTGGTTAGATTTACCTCTAGTCCCCTTTTTATTCAATTCGTGCATTTATTTTTTGAATTGTCGTATCAAACCTGCAAATAACAAAATTCTCGTTAAAACAAATTTTTAAAGAAATTTATCAATTTTTTTATATCCAGGTTTAACTGTATTTTTATACGAAGAGGATAAGAGGTGAATGTACCGTATTTACTTGCGTAATCCTCGCACTCGCATAATTCTCACACCGCCTACATCGCCCAAGAAAAATACGATTTTTTTTTTTTCTCGAGTAATTATCGCACCCCCGAAAGCTGCTGCAATAAAGTCGTCTGCTCGTTCCAGCCATTGATGACGATAGCGCAAGCTATCTGGCGTCATCTCTTAAACATCAAGCGTACTATTGCACAGAGAATCAATTCAATCCAAGCCAAGCCGAAGTGGCCAGTGCGCGGTGCGTTTTGTTTGTTGTGTCGATAATCTTGGCACGTTACGAGGCGATACTGAAGCTACACGGCTGCTTCAAGTTGCAAGTCATTGGATCATGCACTAAACAACGGCAACAGGGCCGCTGGTAGGCCCTTCGGAGCCTACGAGTTTCGTGTTCGCTACTGGTGACGGCAGCTGAAAGCCACAAAGACGCGTTGGGTCTGCCGTGTGCCTAAAACCGGGATTGATGGTAAACTATTTCTTCAGAAGAAAACTGCAGACGATTTTGTTAAATAGCCTGCAGCCCAATACTGACATCCTACGCTTATCTTTTGAGGGCTTCTGTTCTGCGAAAAACGCTACCGCTACGCCCGCAACGCCCACAAGCTTTGCGTGTGGTATTCTAATTCTCAACTATTTGCTTCCACTTTTTGTGTCTCAAATAAATCTTGTCTTGTGTTGAACTTCTGCTTTTATTGTTGAGGTAAGTTCTAATTAGTACTTCTTAAAGCTTGCTGTAAGTTGCTGGTGTGAAAATCCCGATTTGCGGCCACTTTCCTTTTCTTTTTCGCTCTGTACCTTTTCGTGGAAAGTTTTCCCCGCGTAATTCTCGCACCCCCCGACTTTGCATCGGTTTTCCGGCAAAAAAAGTGCGAGAATTATGCGAGTAAATACGGTACAAGCGAAAAGCACAGTTGTGTGCGGAGCTCTCTAAACACGCATTCTAAGAGTTACTGGCTTTTGTTTTCTTTGTAACCAACTTAGATATCATGACACACAACAAGGTCATTGATGTTACTGAACTTACCTGCTGTTCGGGTCCACCAAAAAGTCGACCATGTCACTCAAGTCGACCCGCCAAGTTTTCTCTTTAGGAATGGCCTGTAAACAAGCAAAACAGACTGTAAAATCACGTATGCAGTGAATGATATGGCTGAGAGCATTTTTAAGCACACTTTCTAGCATAGGACTTTGTAGCTGCTTCCCTCAGTTTCATGACATGTTGCCAAAACAAAAAATTCACTAGAATAAATAAATACTGGTATGGAAATAAAGCTGCATTACAGCTGTAACGACAAAGTACCAGTATGCTTCTCTAAGAGTAGTGAGCAGTAACACATTAAACATTGCCACAATCGACACAATAACTGCTTCGAAAAGCTGCCCAGTTGAGAAGATTAGACATGTAGCTTTCAGTCAGCAGAAGAGAAGTTATATTGATGCGAGGTAGGCTGGCAACTATAGTGGCCAGCCTCTCAAAGGAGGACAACCAAGTTGTTTATTGTGCGCATGCTCTGGCTTTTACCATTTTGCCTCGAGTGAAAATCCTGCTTTGTATTTGCGTCCCGGTGTATTCTAGCACCCATCTGCCAGCTTGGTGACATTTTCTAGTGGAGCTGTGGGGTAGGGTAATTGATGCAGTCCCCATAGAGTACCCCAGAAGCAAGCCTATCGAGTAGCTCAACTGGCCTTATTCCTGTGCATGTGCGTTCCGGTCGTCATCTCCAGGGCCTCCAGCCACAGCACGGTTCGCTGCCTGAACGACAAAGGGCTACGAACCAAACACCCCCTATCATCACCACACCAGCACCAACGGAGCTGGTCATCAAGCAACCCAAGACGCTGCAGACATTTCACAGAGCTGCTCTTGAAGATGCTGAGAACTGGTTCGAGCCTTCTGAGCGGGTCACCATCATGAATGATTGGACACACTAGCATAAGCTACACTACGTCTACTGTGCTCTCGAACATTCTGAAAAAACGTAGTACTACGAGGCAACATTTCCGTGTGGGATGAGTTTCAACAGCAGTTCCTCAAGGCCTTTGCCAGAATGGACAAGAAAGAGAGGGCACAGTAGGTGATAGAGGCAAGGGTGATAACCTACATAGAAGACATGGATCGGCTTTCCAGGCGTGCGGACCCCTCTATGACTAAAGCCAAAACAGTTTGCCACCTCATTTGAGGCGTCAAAGAAGATTTTAGCCAGCATACTTCGAAACCCACCTGCAAAACTTGTGCAGTTCCATGAAGAAGCAATGCCATGGAGAAGGCCCCTCAACAGCGTGCCAGGCATTGTAATTGCATTGTCATACACTCACTCAAGTGAGGTAACTTCTGTCACTCTCGGCAATGACATAAGGGCCTTGCGAGAGCTCATCAGAGCTGTCATCTAGCTACAAAAGATGCAGGTTAATGTTCCACCTAAGAGGCAGCTCTGTTATGGAAATGGTGTATGCAGAGCTACACCAGGCTATCCATGTTCCCTAATAGTACGAAGCGCCACAACAGCGCCAAAACAAGCTACACAAGAGCAGTGGACATTTTCCACCATGCAGTACTTGCAGCATGGTGCACCCAATTGAGCGTTGTGCTCATCAATTGGAAGTACCATAGGCAACAGTCTTCACAGGCCCCCGTTGGTCACCAAAACGAGACATCTGGCGAACACCCGACCACAGGCCCTTTGTTTGCACTGTGGGGAAGCTGAAAACATCTACCGAACATAATGCGCTGTGGGTCTCCATGGATTCTTGCAAAACGCCCCTTGTGCCCGACCTGGCGAGCAACAGACAGCTTCATCTCCAATCATCGCAACATTGAACATTGGTTGCACGAACCCAGTTTGTCATCGCCTGTTTGCTACAGGTCACCAAGCACAGCCTCCTCATACGACGCTACAGGACGACGCTCGCCCAGTCTTGCCGATTAGAAAAACTGAGTTCAGCGACCTTCAGAGGCGAGGCCGCTGGCGCAGATTGTACAGAAGATCCTCCATTACGGCAAAGGTGATGGAAGAGACATTTTGCTTTTTGGAGCACATTCCTAAGCAGAAAAAATGGTGCTTTGGAGCAGCCTTGAGTGTCTTCGGAACAGAAAAAATGCTATAGCTTAGGGTTGCTATTGGTGTTTTCGGAACAGATGTATATTCGTATCAGCTCCTGAGGTTTAAAGCATCACTTAAGGATCTAATATATATATTTGTTATTAAACATGCCGTACGCTAGTATGCAGCTAGTATACAAGCAGTATAGTTGGGGTAAATCGTGGGGGAGCGGGGTCAAGAGAGCCTAAACTTTTCTGGTGTTCAGGCTGGGGAGCACACCTCTTGCAAGTGTCGCACCTGAGATTTAGCTTTAGGACGTGATATAATTGAGTTAACAGTTAACTCTTTCGTTACCACGCAAAAATGGTTGTTTTTCATGTCTCTAAATGATCGTATTTGCTAGTTTGTAAATTACTCCAGCGAGCACTGCAGAATACCAAACTTTGCACAATGAAATGCTCTTTCGACAAATTATATGCTGTAGATTAACAAAATATTTTAAAATGAATAAAAATATGAAAAGTGTGTAGTTTTTGGATGTTAGCTGGTAAACAGTACAATAAAAAAACACTATACTTGCAACAAAATTCATAACAAGGAAAATTCAGAATATACATTTTGTATGTGATTGACCCAGGAACAGTATAAAAATAATGAATAAGAAATAATGAAATAAGAAAATCTAAACCAAGGTGCTTCTTCATTGCGTGCCATGCGGTGAAGCATGGCATGGTTTTTCGTGAGGCACAAGTGGACCCGTACACTTTTCTCAGAAAATATTTTTTGTGTTGTGGTAAAAGTCTCCAGGTGTTCTAATATAGATGGATACCCGTGAAGTGAATGATCCCTCATTAAATACAATGTCCAATGAACTTCCTTATTTTATCTAGCGTCACCTCTTTCCATGAGCCACCTCAATTCGCATAGGTTGGCTTTCTAATATATGCATCCAAGCATATTTCTTTGCATTTTTGAGCATATCGTATTAAAAAGAAAAAACAACCTTGCGCGCAGTTCTAAAACATTCCACACTACTTTGTAGTCAGGGCCAAAATGTGCTTTGGGAACCTTCTTCTCGTTAGGAGAAGGCCTACAGCTGGCGCCAGCGCACCACGCCTCAGCGAAGTGTAGTCATCGCACGTAACTGGAGTAGCTTTAAGATTGCGCACAAAGGTCAGAAGCTATACGCACTTGCCCTGGAGGAGGCAACTTGAGGATGTAAACAAAACAAACCCATGAACGGCTGCAGATTTCTCAGGCTGACGTGAAACATCGTAGCCATAAAACTTGAAGCTGAGGTGCGGTCATCCTCGAACTCTAAGCTCGCCCTCACTTAATCTAGGTTACTGTAGCATAATCACGAGGGGCACGCACTTCTGTCAAGTTCGCCAGCTAACTGCACTTTTCCAACAATACACGCACATTGGTTTGCTCAAAGGTCCGTCAAAAATTACTATGTTGACAAAACGGGCGAATTCAAATTGATTCTGAAGGTTGAGTGGCTGGACTAAGCACTACTAGAAAATGCTGGGTGCACGGAAAAGAAAACTAAGATGCCAATATCGACCATTCAAAAGTGTCGATCATAGGCTTGGTAATGAAAGAGTGAAGTATAGTGCAATCAAAGGCTTTTTATTACCCGTGCTAAATGCCCCTCAGCTGTGTGAACTATGAAAATCGAAAAAAGGTTAAAAAAGAGACGGTATAGAACTATGCAACTTCTCAAGCTCGAACCCCATGCTCGTTTTTCAAAATTTTATTTGAAAGCATGATTTATTCCCGATATATAAAAAATACAACCCAAATTAGAAATACGAGTTAGACACCACGGCCTGATATGTGTCCCTCCTTGAGATTTTTCTGGATTCCCACCACTGTGTAGCATACTAGGATGATAGTGTATACAGATTGCTTTTGGTTTTGCTGAGGCTCACAGGATGGTCCCATGGTTGAACTTTATTCTTTTTAGTTTGCCAACATCCTTTCGGAGAAGGTTTGGAGCAGTGACTAGGAAATATTGCACTTTGGAGCAGCATGGAGCGGCATTTTTCCTTTGGAGCACTTTGGACCAATTGGAGCAGCACTTCCATCCCTGCAACAGTGAGGACAGCAGGGAAATATACAGACGCAGTCAAAATTGATACGAAGGGTGGTGTCGTCAAACGTTTTGGATGACAGAGTATTGGCACTAATTGAAAATAAAGCAGACACCTCCATTATGAGCACGGGCCTCGCCCGCAAGCTGACGAAGGTGGTGGTGAAGGTGGTGTTGCAGCAGGCAGGATTATCCTGGCCTGCATGGCCAGCAATTGGTTTACCTGAGCATATTCTGAATTTGGAAATTGTCACCACGTGTCAGACAGCCCAGTGTCTCGCAGGAAGACTAACAAAATTCGTTGCATGTTTCTCCTAGTTGCCGTGGGTCCTTCAGGAAAGATGACGTCATCAACTGTCCAGTGCCTGTGACAGCCTTTTTGCAAGGTGCGGATCATTGCTGTTCTTTGCACATCAAACTGTGGGCAAAGCCAAATCAAATGTTGAATATCCCCGATGTCACCCCAGAAGGCACAGAATGAGGAAGCGTATCTCCCAGTCTTGAATGACCCGGCCGGGGTGTATGCGGAGTCGGTTCTTATGTGGTACAACAGCGCCGCTTGTTCCCGAGAAAGTTCATGAATTACACATGCTTGGTGTGGAAACTTGTAGATCGCCTTGAAATATTTGCGTATCACATCTTTGTTGTTCTGGTAAGTCTTGGGAGTTATTACTTTTGGAACAGATGTCCATGCTTCGCATGCAAGAGCATCAGCCTTTTCATTGTCTTCAATGCCAACGTGGATAGGATCCACTGAAACTTTATATTAAAGCTCTTGCCAATTAGGTGTTTAATTTGTGCCAGACATTGCCTGGTGAACTTTTCTTGAGGTAAGCCACCATGCAGTCTTTGTAACGCCGATTTGGAGTCCGCCAGCACTACAACATCTCGTGCAGAAAAGGATCACAATTTTCACTATGCCGCCGTGATTGCAGTGCTTTCTACTATTGTGGATGAAACCACGCGATCCAGGCGGCCCGACCATGGCACCCCAAGGCAGGGTATGCAGAAAGCCGCTGCACAGCTATCCGTGCACACTGATCCGTCGGTGTACACTTGTAGGTGGCTGTGGTACATCGTGCTCAAGTGGTCCAGCATAAGAAATTTTGCTTCTGCGGCGTGAATGGTGTGCTTCGCTGGTAGCTTGGGTATGCCGAAGTTACACGCAACATCCACAAAAGACCATGGCGGGTCCATAGGGCGCCGTTTCGGCAGTTTCAAGCCTAAATATCGAAATGTGTTCAGTGCCGCATTGAAATGTGAGCCAGTCCTTGCTCTTAGCCGCCGGAGAAGCGCCATGCCTGCGAAGAACTCGCCCAGTCTTGACAGCTACGTCAATAAGGCCTGAGACACCAAAATGCGAAGTGGAAGAGACTCGGCTTCATTGGTGACCTTCATGTTTGAAGCCGCCTGAGGAACTCTCATCGCCAAGCGAAGACCCTTTCTGTGCACTGCCTCTAGGCGTTTGAACTGGCTCGGTGATGGTGATATCAGTGGCAGCAGATAAAGAAAGCGGCTTGTTATAAGCGCAGCATTCAATTTAAGCATGGACATAGGATTGTTCCCCGACGTACCCCTGCCATGCCATGAAGAGCGTTGATCCTTTGCACTGATGCAGTGACTATACCATCAACCGCATGTCGCCATAATAGCTTGTTGTCGATGGTAATGCCCAAGAAACGGAATTGTTGCACAACGAATAAAGTGGCCTCGAATATTCAGCGACAGACGTGTTGACTTCCGTCTCCCTCCCAGGAAGAGCATGAAGGCCAATTTTTCCGCTGATAAAGACAGGCCAAGTGTCAACAAGTGTCGCTCAATGATTGAAATAGCGCTCTGTGCTATCCAGGCCAAACGTTTGTGCTGGTACCCTGAGATCGAAATGCAGATGTCATTGGCGTAGATGGATATATTAACTTCTTTCAGAGCTAAGTGCAGAGTGTCAGGAAGGCTGGCCATGGCAGCGTTAAAAAGCAAGAGAGATAGAACACTTCCTTGTGGGACGCCAAGAGAAACGCGTCCCTCTTCGCTCGTTACATTTCCAAGCTTAACCCGGACACAGCAATCTCTGAGAAATTCATGTACGAACCGAAGAGCATTTCCCGACACACCCATGGCTTGGAGCTCATTCACGATGCCTGCCTTAAGCACACAATCATACGCCTTGGCAATGTCCATGAAGACGGTGAGTGTCGGTAGTCCACATACGTAGTGGTGGTCGATGTGGCTCAATAGGTCCAAAACACTATCCTGGGCACTCGGTCATGGGCGAAATCCCATCATACACGATGGCCATCGCCTTCCTTGTTCAACGTACCAAGTTAATCTTGTACATATTAATCTTTCCATCAACTTAGATACGCATGATGTAAGAGATACCGGTCAATATGATGCAAAGCTCGCAGGGTCCTTTTCGGACTTTAGGACTGGCACCACCCATGCTGTCTTCCAAACAAGTGGGATCTCTCCCGTGCTCCAGACATGAATAAATATGTCCAAAAGGGCCCTTTTTCGCTGATATGGCAGATTTGTCAGCATTTGATTGCTGATCAAATCCGGACCCACGACACAGCGTCTTCTTAATTTGCTAAGTGCCATATCCAGCTCTCGAAAGGTGAATGGCGTATCCATCGTGTGAAAAACTGGGGTGACAGAGGAATCGCTGCTCCTGCTGATCTGCCAGATGTGTACACGTCTGCGAAACCCTCTGTATGGGTTTGCAAATCTTTCCCTTGTTTAAAAGCGAGTGCTTCGAATGGCCGGTGTGAGCGGATCTTTCCACAAAAACTGATTAAGGTTTCTACCCAGTGGACTAGGTCCAAGACCCGCACAGCAGGAGGTCATTTTTTAACTCTGGTGGAACAATGCATGACACGAGTTAGCGTTCATGTGTTTATATATCCCGAAGATTTCATAATACTCCAAAGTTCCTCAAAAGACCTAATTCTCGGACGGGACTTTCTCAAGGATTACTGAGCAGTGATGAACTTGCAAGAGTTGCAGGTGACATTTTTCACTGCACACGCCACATCCAGACGACTGTTACTACGGAAGAGTGGTGTGTTCACATTAGTAACCTGCAACATTTTGGTGAATTCGATGACTATGAGGGCATTGCAGAGGCAAATAACCTGCCCACTCTTATTCAAAAGAAAGATCTGCATAGCTGAAGGCTTTGTTCTGTTACAGAATAAATGCTCCCAAGTTCTGCTGACCAACTTCAGCAATAAGTTTCAGCACATCCCTAGAGGAACCACTGTCAATTTTCTCAGCGAGATCGCAGGCTTTTTCGACATCAGCAGATTGCAGATGACTTCACTGGATACAAAAACTTGTGCTGACTTGGGCAACCGCATTCACGTTAATCATGACTTGCAAGAACCACAAAAGACCCACAAATCCTGTGGCTGCCAAGCCACAGAAACTTCGGGCTTCTCCATAGCATAGAAAGGTCAGAACTATGCCGTTATGAAACTCTGCATTGTTACCAAGGAGTCGGTACAGCCCCACTGCCAACATCTACATCATGTGTCCCCAAATGAAAGAGAGGTGATTAAATATAGGCTGGCCAGTATAGTAATTAAACTACCTCGCGTCACTATCACCCCTAAATATATCTACCGAATTGAATGCCTTTTCATAGCACAAAGAGTATTGCTTCCAGAAAAAGCACAGTTAGACCTCAATATATACCAAAATACAGTACAGTTACAGTTAGATCTCAGTACATAAAGAAATACAGAACTTATGATAATTTTGTGCACATACTTTTGTGCACATAAATTAGCATATAAAATTGTCTCACTATAAGCAAACACACTCATCCATGCTCTAAACTAATCACAAACACTTCAGTTTACTTCCTAATTAAAAGAAGTTAATCTACTATAAGCATTAGATGTCAAACCACTGCGTATGCAGTTTTGTTTTCGTTTGTGTACGCACACCTTTAAAATTGCGTGACAGGGGAGGACAAGTGTGGTAGTCTGAAATAGAAGGCCTTCATTGTTACCTCGAAAGCAGCCTTGAGAAAAAATAAATGCCGCCTCATCAACAAGCCTAGCTTTTTGCAAGTGATCACCCTAAGGAAGAAATAGGGCACTGTCACCTGTTTTGGGATATCACACAGTAGAAAGAAGCTATCCATGACTTGCTCAAGAAAATGACCGCAGATGCACTGCTTGTTCATGCCACAAAATATTGCATTTGAGCAGCCTACTGATTCCCCTGAGGCATCACTTCAAAAGGTCATGTAGATGGGCCAAATAAAACTCACTTGCAAGACTTCTGTTTAATCAATCCACACTGATGACTACCACACACAATTTTTGCTGCCAACAGCAAAATTAGCTGTCATGAAGGAAGTTGCTGTTGTTGCTTCGCTTCTGTTGTTCACCAACGAGGCAGGTGCCGTTCATCATTATTGCCAGTGCTCCTCTCAAGCTGCTGCTTGCTAGAGTGGCACAAAGCCATCTGTTTCTTTTCATTGTTCCATGAAAGAGCATTTCTTTCACACGGGCCGTCTCTTTGTCCTGCATAACAGCCTGGTAGACGGCAGACCTTCAGGTCCAACAAAGCTTCTACAAAGTGGTACGAGTGCATGATCTTACTGCCTGCAACTGCAAAAGGGAGCCTTTTTGAGTCGTATGATGGATCCCACAACAAAATTCAGGGGATGCGTGAAAAAGTTTGTTGTCATGAAATTTCCTTGTTGGTCCGATTTGCTACGGAAAGCATGGCAACTACTGCATTTTCCTGATAGGTAATTGTGAGGAGTTATCAATTCATCTGTGGCAGCACCGTATTTACTTGCACAATTTTCCCACTTTTTTCGGCAGAAAACCGATGCAAAGATGGAAGGTGCGAGAATCATGCGGGGAAAACTTTTCATGAAAGCATACAGGGCGAAAAAGAAAACAAAACGGCCGCAAATTGAGATTCCCACACCAGCAACTAACAGCAAGCTTTGAGAAGTACTAATAAAAATTTACCTCAACCTAAAAGCAGAGGTTCAACACAAGGCAATAATTATTTGAGACACGAAAAGTGAAAGCAAATAGTCGTGACTTAGAATACCATACGCAAAGCTTGTGGACGTTGCGGGCGTAGCGGTAGCATTTGTTGCTCATAGGAGCCCTCAAAAGGTAAGTGTGGTATGCAAGTTAGCGCTGATGCCAATTTAACAGAATGGTCCGCAGTTTCCTTCTGAAGAAATAAAGTTTACCATCAATCCCAGTCTTAGGCACAACGCAGGCCCAACGCCTCTTGGTGGCTTTCAGCTGCCGTCACCAGTAGCGAACACAAAACTCGTCGACTCCGAAAGGCCTACCGGCGGCCCTGTTGTCCTTGATTAGTGCATGATCAATCACTTCCAACTTGAAAGCAGCTGTGTAGCTTCAGTATCGCTTTGTTACGTGACAAGATTACCGACACAACATACAAAACACACTGCAATGCGCACTTACCCCTTTGGTTTGGCTTGAATTTGATTGAATTTCTATGCAATATTAGTACGCTTGATGCTAAAGAGAGGGCACCAGATGGCACACGCTATCATCATCAAGGCTGAAATAGCAGACTACATTATTGCGGCAATTTTCGGGGGTGCGATAATTACTCGAGGAAAAAAAATCTTAGTTTTGTTGGGCAATGTGGAGGGGTGCGAGAATTATGAGAGTGCGAGGATTACGTGAGTAAATGACATATGTTTTTTTCATTATAGTCTTTTTCATTATACTCATGATTCAACTAATCTGCATAGCTCTACAAGGTATTATGAAACAATTTGTGAGAAAAAGGCACCGCAGCTGCTTGGTGGAACCCACAGAAAGCGACAGCCCTGGCAAGATGTCCCGTACGGCGGAACGGCATCTCGAACCGGAAGTCGATACAGACGAGCCCCGTAGCCCACAATCCTCTGCGTGAGCCACAATTTAGCCATCCATCTAGGTATTACAATTGAAGCGGAAATTGGGAGTTCTATTAGGTTGCGAAAATCATCGCGATCTTTTCTGGGATTTTTCCTGTTTGACCAGAAACCTGCTACGCGATGGCGACGAATGGCCCTTCACCTAAGTCATGGCTAGCCATGGCGACAGCAAACTGTCATTATCGCTCGGAAATCACGGGTATGTAGGTAGGCCTTCAAGTTTCGTACTTGCAGAAAGCGGCCGTCAGTTTGCGCGTTAAGTTTCGTGACCTTCGCTTGCTGTGGGCTTATCAGCTGCTATGTCTCTACACTCGCTCCATTCGTGAACGCCGCTGTGGCGCATGGATAATAAAAAAAAAAAAAACACTGGATGTGCGACGCGCAGAAGGAACAATATGGCGGCGGCAGCGGGCAAAGGGAGCAAGCCGCGGTTGCCGAGAGGGGTTGGCATAATAATAAAAAACGGAAGAGATCCAACGATCAAGGAGATGCCAGATGTCGGTTAGAAGGACTGTAGCGGATGAATATAGGGGGTGTGTTTATTATGCGAATAGATACAGTATTTACTGTGCATGAGCTCAGCCCTGTACAATGAGACAATGTTCAAGTGGCAGATATCAGCCATACCTCATGGCGCAGTTTCTCTAGGATCTTCATCAGTGCCACAATCAATGCTTCAGCAAGGTCCACCATGTCGTCCCGGCTGCAATCAAACATCTTCTCCACACTGCAGAGAGAACATGATTATAAACTCTCAAATGCACAATCAGACATTTATAGTCACATGCCCCCTCGAACCAGTTTAGAATGCACTGAAGAACTTTCAGACATGAGTCCAAAGCACAAACTCCATGTACACGCTTGTACGCTAGTCGTCACCCCTTCTAGGTATTTTTTTCTTTATGCAGTGAAGAAGGCCTCTCCCGATGATCTCCGCTGCACCCAACCCTACACAAGCACATTCCAGTTCATCATCACCCACACCCAACTAAATTTTCTATCTGGCCCAGTTGCACTTCCCTCTTTTGGAACTCAGTCGACAGCTCCAACTGAGCCGGCTGTCGACTGCTGCCCAGCTCCTCCTCTTCTAAAGTATCTGCTGTCTTGTTTGTTTCATTCTGCTGTCATTTATTATTTACAATAGACGGGCAGATAAGGCATCATACACTGGCTATTATAAGTGCCAGTGCCAAACCTACGCAACTCTATATGCCAGGGAAGGGCGAGTAAACAGCGTGCTGCCAGCAGTCTTGCGAAGTTGCCACTCCTCAATCAAAATTAATCCAGAATTGTTCCACATTTTTGCGACTCCAAAGTGGCATGAGAATGGAATGGCGATAAAGCTTCGAGGAATGAAATAAGAATGGAACTAAGCACATTTTGCTCGGAATAGAATGGGAATGAAATTAAGTCTTTCCAAAAATAGCCCATTTTTGTCGATGAGCTGATTTTCAAACTTCAAACGTTAGTAAGCAAGACGCTTCAATTGAACAACAAAATAGTAATTTGAAATATCTTGGCCTATTACAAGCATAGTAAAGCAACACACCTACTGTAATTCTGTCCCTATAGAGACTGTGTTGCTCTGATGTTTCCCTCTATACCTCGCATAACCATGGCTCTATGCCATGGTATTTGTCATGCGGAACAACGGCGGCAGCATACTCACATTACACTATGAGATTCTTTCCCCCTCGGTGGCCAACAGCTGCCTGCTGTCTCCCCATCCTTCACTTTGTTTTTGCTTCAGCCACCATCAGTGACTTGGATACATATTGGAAAAAGCGCTTATCTAACACTGAAGGGAACAGCGCAAAAAACGGGACGGAGAAAGATTGAACACACGACACAAGCGCTGACGAATTACTGTGGGTAAATTTATTATACCTGGAAATATACAGCTGAAAACAACAAAAAATGTCACACAAAAAAGAAAAACCAAAGGCAAAAAAGAATCTGCCACGAGTCGAAAAGAACAAGTTAACTACTCAAAAACATTATCTCTTTTTTGCCTTTCCCTCATACGTGCACGTGATGATTTTTGTTCTTGTTTCCAGCTACATATTTCCAGGTGTAATAAATTTACACACAGTTGTCCATCAGCGCTTGTGTCGTGTGTTCAATCTTTCTCCGTCCCACTTTTGCACTGTTCCCCTCAGTATCATGTACCGATTGGCCCTTCAAAAAACCCTTCCGCTTCTCTAAGTTATAATGTGTATTGACGCTGGTGCGATGCTTGTGTTCACTGGAAGCTTTCCTATACCAGCTTACGCACCGTCTCGTCCCATATTATCCCCCGCTCTCTTTTTTTTTTGCAATATTTTCCCCCCTAACTAAACACATGAGCGCCTTTGCCAGGAATTCTATCGCAAAGGTTTGCAGGTTAGCACAGCACACATTCATACATGAACTGTTACAACAAGATTAACCATACAGAGAGATACAGTATAGAATAGACTTTTGAAAGCAGTGGTGCGAGTAGCCAAAACAGGCAATCACACGTAACCAAGGCGGCACATCCCGAAATCCTTACAAGAGACTACAACATGTCGTCGTTTTAGCATTAACGCATTCAAGCTTAAAGAATATCGAGACATCACCATTTGTTCAAACATGCACTCTTGCAAAAAAAGGTTTGCATGTTCACTAACTAAATACTAACCATTAACTTATCACAAAAAACACTAATCTCCTAGTAAGTGAAAATAGTAAAATGCAGATTAGTGAAACTTGCTAGTCAACTAAGTAGTTCCTGAATAATGCTGACTGGAACAATTATTAATGCTACTAAATTTTTAATTACCCTCGTCTATACATGCATTTAGCAGCAATGGCGTAGTGATTAGAGCATCCGCCTCGCATGCAAAAGGCCCGTGGTTCAAATCCTGGTGCCGCGCAGTTCCCAACCGGATAAAAAATCCGCATGGCGATGGAACTGCATTACGAGGCCTGGGGTGCGGCCTCACCGGTAACCACCGCCGGGAACACACTCCCTCACCAAAGAAGGATTGGCCACCCTGGTGCAGTATCTGGCCGCTACCTCCCACATGCATACGTCAGATAACTCACGGCCCTCAGTCCCCAGCAGCTGCGAAGCAACTGACCACAGCGGCGGTCAGACCTGCAAAGCAGCAGAGGGTGTTAAGAATCTCTGGATCCGGACAGGCCGCCATTGGAACCTGAACTTGGCAACGTTTAACCCTAGAACCTTATCTAGTGAGGGAAGTCTAGCTGTACTATTCGAGGAGCTAGAGGGTGTTAAATGGGATATAATAGGGCTCAGTGAGGTTAGGAGGACAGATGAGGCCTATACGGTGCTACAGAATGGGCACGTCCTTTGCTATCGGGGCTTGGTGACAGAAAAGAACTGGGAGTGGGGTTCCTAATTTACAGAAACATAGCTGGCAACATAGAGGAATACTATAGCATTAATGAAAGGGTGGTAGGTATCGTAATTAAACTGAATAAGAAATACACGATGAAGGTGGTACAGGCCTACGCGCCTACATTCAGCCATGATGACGCTCCAGTTGAAAGCTTCTATGAAGATGTGGAATTGGCAATGAGTAAGGTAAAAACACAATATACAATACTGATGGGAGACTTTAATGCAAAGGCAGGGAAGAAGCAGGCTGGAGACCAGGCAGTAGGAGATTATGGCATCGGTACTAGAAACGCCAGAGGAGAGCTACTAGTAGAATTCGCAGAACGCAATAATTTACGGATTTCAAATACCTTCTACCGAAAACGAGGAAACCGCAAGTGGACATGGAGGAGCCCTAATGGCGAAAATAAAAACGAAATAGACTTTATAATGAGTGCACACCCAGGCATCGTGCAGGATGTGGAAGTGGTTGGCAAGGTACGATGCAGTGACCATAGAATGGTACGGTCTCGAATTCGCCTAGACTTGAGAAAGGAACGACAGAAACTAATACGCAAGAAGCCAATAAATAAGCTAGCACTGAGAGGGAAAGTACAGGAATTCAGAGTCTCGCTTTAGAACAGGTACTTGGCTCTTAGTGAGGAAACCAACCTTAGCATAGATACAATGAATAATAATCTGACGAGTATCATTACAGAGTGCGCAGTGGAAGTTGGAGGCAGGGTAGTTAGACAGGACACTGGCAAGCTTTCCCAGGAAACAAAGAATCTCATTAAGAAGTGCCAAATCATGAAAGTCTCAAGTACAACAAACAAAATAGAACTGGCAGAGCTTTCGAAGTTGATTAATAGGCGAAAGGTATCCGATGTAAAAAGGTATAACATGGAGAGAATTGAACACGCTCTGAAAAACGGAGGAAGCGTTAAAGCAGTGAAGAGGAAACGTGGAATAGGCAAAAATCGGATGTATGCACTAAGGGACAAAGAGGGCAAAATAACTACAAATATGGATAGGATAGTTGAAGTAGCGGAGGAGTTTTACAGAGATCTGTACAGTAGCAGGGACAACCACAACTTTAATACTATAAAAACTAGCAGTAATCCAGATGACACCCCACCAGTAATGATAGAAGAAGTCAGAAAAGCTTTGGAGAGCATGCAAAGAGGCAAAGCTGCTGGTGAGGATCAGGTAACATCAGATCTGCTGAAAGATGGAGGACAGATTGTGTTAGAAAAACTAGCCACCCTGTTTTCGAGGTGTCTCCTGAGGAGAAGAGTACCAGAGTCTTGGAAGAACGCTAACATCATCTTAATACATAAGAAAGGAGATGACAAGGACTTGAAGAATTACAGGCCGATTAGCTTGCTCTCTGTAGTATACAAGCTATTTACAAAAGTAATTGCTAACAGAGTAAAGAAAACATTAGAATTCAATCAACCAAAGGAACAAGCAGGATTTCGAACAGGCTACTCAACAATCGTCCACATTCATACTATCAATCAGGTAATAGAGAAATGCTCAGAATATAACCAACCACTATACATAGCCTTCATAGATTACGAGAAGGCGTTTGATTCAGTAAAAATATCAGCAGTCATACAGACACTGCGGAATCAGGGCGTCGAAGTATGGCCGTCGATGAAGTATGAAGATGGGCGTCGATGAAGGCAGGGAGACACAATCTCCCCAATGCTATTTACCGCGTGCTTACAGGAGGTTTTCAGAAGCCTAGGATGGGAACAGCTAGAGATAAGAGTTAATGGAGAGTACCTTAGTAACCTGCGCTTCGCCGATGACATTGCATTGCTGAGTAACTCAGGGGACGAATCGCAACTCATGATTACGGAGTTAGACAAGGAGAGCAGAAAGGTGGGTCTTAAAATGAGTCTGCAGAAAACGAAAGTAATGTACAACGACCTCGGAAAAGAGCAGCGCTTCGAGATAGGTAATAGTGCACTTCAAGCTGTAAAAGACTATATCTACTTAGGGCAGGTCATAACCGCGGAGCCTAACCACGAGATTGAAGTAACTAGAAGAATAAGAATGGGGTGGAGTACATTCGGCAAACACTCTCAAATTATGACAGGTAGATTTCCACTATCCCTCAAGAGGAAGGTATATAACAGCTGTATCTTGCCGGTACTTAGCTACGGAGCAGAAACCTGGAGACTTACAAAGAGGGTTCAGCTTAAATTGAGGACGACGCAGCGAGCAACGGAAAGAAAAATGGTAGGTGTAAACTTAAGAGACAAGAAGAGAGCTGAGTGGATTAGGGAACAAACGGGGGTTAAGGATATCATAGCTGAAATCAAGAAGAAGAAATGGACATGGGCGGGGCATGTAGCACGTAGACAGGATAACCGCTGGTCGTTAAGGGTAACTAACTGGATTCCCAGAGAAGGCAAGCGGGTTAGGGGGAGACAGAAGGTTAGGTGGGCAGATGAGATTAAGAAGTTTGCGGGTATAAATTGGCAGCAGCAAGCACAGGACCGGGTTAACTGGCGGAACATGGGAGAGGCCTTTGTCCTGCAGTGGACGTAGTCAGGCTGATGATGATGATGGTATATGCATTTACAATACCACATTAAGATACTTCTATTACAGAAGAATATGTAGGAGAATAAATGAAGTGAAATTGTTCACATAGATTAATTAGTGGCCACTAATTACTTCATGCAATTACCATGACAAGTATGCATCACAGCAACATACATTGGGCATGAACGAATCACAGACTAGGAAATACAAGAAAACGCGCATATAGAATGTCAAGATTAGCCGGTACGTACTGTAGAAGCCGTTTTACGCTACTATATAGTTTGGAATAGCACACTGTGTACTGGTTAACATTCATAGAATTTAGAAAAATAACAGACAATTTGTACACATGATCATCTGGCTTCTATTTGCACATATGTATGTCATCACTTAGCATGAAATTTTTATTTCAAAGTAATCGACAAAATAAGAGAGTGCCACAATTACTGCAAGGATCGAGTAACATATGTGGCTTGGTAGTTACTTAGTTAAGACTGAGAAAGCATCCCTGGTTAGTAACGGCAAAAGTTTGAAGCTTTACTAGCTGCTGGCTAGAGTAAAGAAATGCCACGAAGGTAGTAAAATACGCTCAAAAAAAGTCAATAGATGCGTTGCCAACTGTTTACTTACTTTTCTTTCCAAGATTGTGCTGACCATGCAAATACTGTAGGTAGCGAGAGAACTGCCCCATCGGAAGTAGTAGTGTGGTTGTACTACCCGAGATAAGTCACCGAGCTACTGTCCCTCCACCAGTGTTTTGTATACTTCTGCAATTCCTAATGAATTTGATAACAGCAGCTTTATGTTGTTACAATCATTCTTAGCTCGACAGAGCTATCAAAATCAAAGCATGCCTTTCCTACGTTGAGAAAATGTAGGAATGGAGTTGATCTGCCCGGTCATTCCCAGGGTCAGAATGAACTAGGGTTTTTTTCATTCTATTGAGAGAATAGAATTACAAGTTTCAATTCCCCGGAATGTGATTGGAACAGAACGAAGGCGCCCAATCCGCAATACTGGCTGCCAGGGGTAATAGTCACATGAGACATTTGGAAGGAGTTATGAATGATAACCTGTTGAATGACCAGTCATGTTCAAGCCGCCAAGTCTATCGAATCAGCAAAGCGCCCCTTAACTGAACTAATCTCTTTTGAGCAAAAAAAAAAAAAGGGTAAACAGCACGAATGTGCCCTCTCATTCGCATTGCGTGCGTGCTCACAATTAGAAAGAAAAATCCTACCAGAAAGCTCTAAACTACAAAACGTACACAAGTCGACACTCTTTTGCAAACTACTGTTTAACAGAGCGCTTGTTTCGAAGGGCAAAGACAATGCTTGTGGGAAGCATGCAAAGGAAACGTTTAGGTTGCCTCTGAAGCATTAATGCAAGAGGAAGCCAAGAGCTTCCACTGCTTGCCAGTATGCGAACCCAGGGTGCTTTAAAGAAAGGTGCCCGACTCCATATGGAAGTAATGCAATGGCTTGGATGACAGCAGGAAAGCTTTCAGAGGAATATGTTGGAGCAAAAGGAGAAGTTCTCCCTGGGCACAGCAACTTGAGCATGAATGAATGCACTTCATGAGCGGGGCATCATCAGCTCGAACACCTACACAGGATGCTGCTATTGACACATGCTGGGTGGCAGCTTCCCCTGCTTCACTCTGGCAATGGTTGTTGTGCCCGCACAACAGCCTGCTTACAGAAGTGAGTTTGGGTCATTCCAAAATGTTGACATCATCCATCGAGACCGACATCTCTGTTGCACCTCGTGAGGTTGAAGATGTCAACAATGGCCAAGTATTCAGAAAGCACGCAATATAGCCATTAAAAATGGTTGCAAACGAGAACCCCCAGTTTGCAAAGACAATTGCACAGTACACAGTCACCAGCCAATCTTGTGTGACTAATGACCCATTAATAAACATGAACAGCTGTACAAACAATGGTATAATGATTGCGAAACACAAGTAGCAAGTGCAAATGCACAAAAAATGAACATCATGCATTGCAACCCTATTGGCAGGCTTAACTGCAATAGATTTTCATTATGGCTGCAAAACATACACAATATGTCAGTTCGATGCTGGTCATGGCACAAGAGGCCAGCAAGTGTTCTAAAACGAAGGTTCCACCGAAGAAGAAAATTTTAGGATTCCACAAGTGCTTAGGGCTGATGAACTGTATTCCATGTATCCATAGTTATATTAAACTATCCTTTGATGAAGTCACTGCACGTTGCATCCACACTTCGGGAATCAGCAAGCAGCAAGACAAGCTTTACACAATAAGGTGTGACTCACTTCGATTGTCACCTATAAAGCATGCAATATGGTCGCTGGATTGAAGTTTCTCAGTGCCCATGCTACTCAGTTGGGCGCCAGCCAGGTGTTGCTTTTGTCCACAAAGTGGAGCACCCTGGAAAGCAACCTAACACCAGCAAACGGCAGCATTGTGCTCTTGTGTTGCGTTCAAGGCACACAGCTGGCGATGATCATGACAAGGCTGTCGACAATGAGGCATAATGGTGCATTCAGCACTGGCCGCCACCTTGCCTTAGCTTTTTTTTTAATACCTGCGAAGGCATCAAGGCAATTGTGCGCGTCGAAATCATTGACCGACTTGTTGCCAGTTACCGAAAAAACAGAAGACTTTTCTGACATGAAGCAGGCTCTCAGTAAATGAACACCTGTTAAACGAACAATTGCCCTCGATGTGATTGGTTTCACACAAGCATTCTACACTCCTGTTCATCTCTCAGTAAATGAGACTCTTGTTAAACGAAACACGTTTACCTGGTCCTTTCATGTTCTGTTCAATGAGCCTACTGTACTTAAAATTTATGCAACGAAATGTTATATCAATCACTGCTTGTTGCATTGATGGCTTCTCGCAAATGAAAGCATTTTTTGGTTGCTCTTCGAAAGCTGACAGCAATTCTGGCTTCAAGCTACCTTTTCAATTTTTTTTTCTCACAGTCATTATGCCACTGTGCAAATGCCTGGAAACTGAGCAGCCTTACTTGTGGTGCCAGAAGTCTGCTTAGGTACATGCCAATCTACACTCTGTTTCAAAATTATCCTTCAGCACTGTGGAGGCTACAGGGCCCCTCAGCCAATAGAAGGGTCGATTAGCCCCTCCACACGTAATCATCTGCCCCATGTCGTCTGCTCACCGAACTGTCTATACACACTCATTGCAGATAAGGCTGGTTTATTAACTTTAAAAATACAGTAAAACTACAGTGAAACAGTTTTTTCTTTCTTATTCATGCTTATATGTATTCCTAAAAACTGCACATAGTGCATTCCGTCAGGTTAGTTCAACAAAAGTCACAAATTTGGCTTATTTTCTTCTGTTTATCTTGTGTTGGCAAGGCACTGCTGAAGACTGGTGCTACATATTCAAAAGGGTATATGACTGACTTGATCATTAGAGCATTAGTTCAATCAAAATAAAGACAGAATTATGTTCTTTGGCTCCTCTCTTTCTGTTGCCTATTGAAACAGAACTCATGATGCAAACTACTTTCAGAGCTACAATATCTGCTGCAAAATGTCATTGATGACCCTCCTTCTATTTGCAGACAAAAATAGATGCAGTGCTTTGCACAAACGTTCATCGTGCCCAGTGTGTCTGCTCAACTTTTCCCACCGTGAGCCACTATTGACAAGAAGGTTAAAGCATCATCATATGCAAAGCCCACACCAACACAGCATAGATATTTGGCATTTAAAACAACTTACTGTCAATTCCCTGTTCAAACAACAACACCTAGATTATAGGCTCGGGTTCCTGCCGGGCCTCAACAGCAGTTGGGTCAAGCCGGGCTGGACCCAGCAGGCTAAATTCTTTCTCAAGCTTGGACCAGGCCTATGTTTCACATTTCAGTCACTAGGCCAGGTTTGGGTTGGTAAACTTAAACAATTTCTGAACCCAGGCCGAGAATCGTAGCCTGTGCAGTGCTCTTGTATATACACACCCACATTCACTTCGTTTCTCACAGCATGAGCAGTCAAGTCGATCACCTGTGCCTCAACAGAAAAAGCTCTAGAGCCCATTTTATCACTTGTAATATATTTGAATTACCCTTTCCTCATACGCCCAAAGCAAGCCAGCAACACCCAACTGCATGGCCTAAAACGTATCACACTATCTGTCGCAGAAAATGCGCAAGTTGTCTACGTCTTCTGGAGGCCAGCCAATATACAAGGCCAGCCAATATACATCTCCTCAACCATAAGCAAGCCTTTGCAAGATCCCGTTACCCTAAAAGCTTTTTCCAAAATCGGGAATGAAGCTTAAGGTGTCATGTAAAAGCACTTACACAGCCATGTAATCTGCCACACGAACGACGGTTTCGAACGTCGCAAGCAAGTCCTCAGAGTTGCATACAGCTCTCTTGTAGTAGGGGTACATATGCCGGTGGCCGGACGGTATCTTGGTGCAAAGATTTCCACTGCAAAACGAAAGAGGACGGCCCAACATTTTCTATCACAAGTACGTTTGAAATATATTTTAATCCCTGCAAGATAATCACGACACTGCAAAGAAGACAAGCACAGATGAATAATTGTTGAGCTGACTGCGAACAAGTCGAACACTGCTACGAGATTTGTACCATGGCTTACAGAAAACATCTCATTAAAAGCAATAATTTTCCTGATTCGGTCCAAGTCCTGCACAACAGCCAGGTCCAGTGGGAGATAGATTTCAAACCAAAATCTGTTGGTTTGCCGCCCTCATGAGAGCAGTATCAGAGACAACCTAAATCATATGGCGCATACCAAGGTGCGCTAGCTCACGCCGGCGACTATCGCCCATGGGACAGCACTAAAGCTCAAAGAACACTTGCCAAGCTGCAACGAATTCACCAAGGCCCGCTAACTGACCTACCTACCCTGCCCTAGGCCTAGGAAGATGATGGATGAAAAAGGCACAGCTGTTGGCCCTCAGACAACTGTAGCCGCACACACACCCAAACCAGTCGTAATATCACACACTATGACAGGGTGTCTACCAAGTCAGCATTTTGAAATTCCCCGAGATTTCCGGGTTTTCCCAGAGTATTTTTGCAAAATTCCCTGAGTGGCACATAACTTTCTGCCACGTCAATACAAGAAGGTACCATGCCACCCAATGCTGTCACTGTCTAGTAAGCATGTGTAACATTTCGTGCAACATTTTTCTAAGCTTTCCAAAATTTCAAATTACTTCAATGCAGATTTTGAATGTGCCAAATGTGTACAATAGAAAAATTCTATTAAAAACACATCAGCAACAGTATTTTGGTGTCCGCATCATTTATGACTGCAAACTGCACCATAGGCTTACAACTTTACCCAGTCAAAAAAAGTGAATTGGTTCAATTGGTCATACCAGTTCATAGCAATTGGTCCTAAATGATCATTCATATACGTACACCACTTTCCGATTGGTCTCCCAATTGAAATGCTTGTCAGTCCAATCGATCGCACACATCCCATTTGGTAAACCATTGGAACAGTGAATTCCCATCGGCCTCCCAATTGGAATGCTTGTTAGTTCAATTGAATGTGCACGCCCGCACGGGAAAATACTTTCGAATCGGAGGAGACCCTTTATTGGAAATATTCTAGTCGTAAAGAGTGTTGCAAGTGTTCAACTGGTTGACCTGGTAGAAACCATTTAATTCCAACTGGCTGACCAGTTCTCTTCGACTGGTCAACCCTATGGAGTGCCTTGTGCAAGTTCTGTGAAGTTGGCAATGAGTGAGGTGGTAAAATTTTGCAATATTTTTTCCCAAAATCATAAAACACCTTATTATAGTACTATATCTGCTACAAACATTTCTTTCCACTTCACACCTTTATGACACGAGTAGCCACCCCAGTTCAATCATACAAGAACACATTGAGAAAGCGGTCGAGCAAGCATTGGTTTAGTACCAACAAACCTTCCAAAACCGCTGCATTTGAAGCGATAAAGTGAGGTCAAAATGAACTTTATAAATTAATTTCTCATTACAAAATTTTGTATTGCTTTTCGACGAAAGCAATTTTTGTGTAGTCTAGATTTTCATAAAAGAGCATGCACTCACAGTGAAAGCGCTGCAGCACGTGCCATCAGGATCGTCATCACTAGTGGACTGCCGCAGCGGGCACAAGTCGCAATGTTCACCGACGTGTTTTATACCCAGCCTCTTTGCAGTAATTATGCTGGCATGATCCATTGATTCAGCCCTTTTTATTTACAATCAAGGCAAGTATTTTACTTTTGAACCACCTTAACACCTGTATTATTATCATCTTTAGAAGATTTTGTTCGTTACACTAACTAGTGTTGGCTCGCGACTGCAGCAGACACGGTGCACGGGCGTAGCTAGCATGAAGTGTGGGAGCTACTGTACACGGTAAGTCTAGTTACATCGGTAACATTTCCATACTTTGTGCAGAGGTAACCACACTGGTCTGGAACACTCTAATGACGCACTCTGAATCGCAACGTCGATGTTGGAATGCATGGCTGCTTAAGACGAATGCTCACGTGTGGACTATCTCGAACTACCCAATCTGGAAAGTGCCAGAGCGTGCAGTTACAGAGTTTTAGACTGGTGTGTTAACCTCTTTACTGCAGCCATGTAGTCTATTTTATCTATGTCTCATCATATTTTTCTTTCATGTAGCCTGGCTGCGTGATTGCTGATGCAATGCGGAACAAAGAAATAACTCTGAGCAACAACACTATGTCAACGACCCCCTTTCTAAAAACTGCAGCAGAACGAGCAGCAGTTCAACTACATATACCCTTGCTAGCAGGAATTGGGAGTTGTACTATAAATCTCGCTCTGTACAAGACATTTTTGCCGAACTATTGTCGTCTAGTTAAGCCTCTTCGTGTTGAGCACCAGTTTGTTTTAATTTGATGACCATTTGCACTCGGCTGGTTAACCAGTTGGAAACCAGTCTATTTTAACAGGGTGACCAGTTGAGCACCTGTTACCTTTAATTGAATGACCACATCTATTCAATTGCTTAACCAATTGAGTACCACATACCTTCGACTGACCTTCTAGTTGGACACAAATTCTCTTCAACCCACAAACCCTTTAGAAGCCAGCTAGTTTCAATTGGATGACTACATCTATTTGAATTGATCAACCAATTGAACACCACCTAGTTTCAACTGGAGGACCATTTAGGATTACCTGGATTACCAGTTGCACACCAGTTCACTTTAACTGGTTAGCCATTTGGATCCCAGTTAGCTCTAATTGGATCACCAATTGGTCCCCCCCTCCTACATCAATTGGTCAACCAATTATCCACCAGTTCTGTCTAAATGATTATAAATAATTGAATATGAATTGGTTCACCAATAATATATAAATGGTATGTTTCCAACTGGTGCAAAATTCCAATGGGTAGAAAACCAATTGATATCAATTGGTATTTTTCCAATTGAACCACTCGAACTTTTTTGACTGGGTACCTATCTCCGACCAACACTGCTGTGGTTCTTCAGCGATCGATTGCATGATGTTTTGATTTCATATGAAGAGATGAGAAAAGGTATCACAACAACTAGCGCCAGGGGCGGCGCCGCGCAGCCAAGCACCTCGGTCGTCATACAATGACCAGCGTGTGCGACTACACTACAGCGGCTGCTGCACCAGCACCCCTGCGGATGATCTCATGTGAATCTATAGTATTTCAGAACTTGATATTGCTTGAAACATGGGTCAACGCAGAGCGCCTCCTCACAGTCCACACAAATAAAATGTGTCTGTTCTTTTGGAGCAACGAGTTGCACTGGCACACATGGGGCACATCTGCGTGTGGCTGCCTTGGGCAGAGTAACCTCAATAATCAAGGAGAAAGAGAATACCGCGTGAGCGTCGATGATAAATGAGCTAAAAGCTGCCCCAATAAAGATGAAAATCGGCTTCCACCGCCCCTGCAAAAGCGTATGATAAAGATAAAAACCAAGTGTCGCGCACTTATCCGTTGCGATCACGCGGGGAAACCAAAACCATGACAAGGCCATCGGCGTTACTGCCGACCGCGCGACATGGTGATGCTAGGAATCAGTTTTTATTTATTTATTTATTTATACAACAATCCTTAGTTGGGACCTTGGTAGGGCAGAAAGATGAAGAGTGCATGTTCCGGTACAACAAAATGTGTGAAACAAGTGGTAGGCATAACCATGTCCCATAATTCGCATGACCTAAAACGGAAAGTGACTTCATAACATGTCCCATAATTCGCATGACCTAAAACAGAAAGTGACTTAACAAATAAAACGCGGTTACACATTCGAACTTACACGTGCACATGTATGCAAATACATATATAGCAATCCTCAATGCAGTTATGCACACATGATTGATTGATTGATATGTGGGGTTTAACGTCCGAAAACCACCATATGATTATGAGACACGCCGCAGCCGTAGTGGAGGGCGCCAAAAATTTCGACCACCTGGGGTACCTTAACGTGAACCCAAATCTGAGCACACGGAGTTATTGGCACATAGGAACAAAGTACCGAGTGCAGGTAAATAAAATAACAGATGTGTCAAGAATAAATGTGCACACGTACTAACTACACATGAGTAAATATAAACTAAATATAAATAAGGACCAGGTTCATGAACACTGACACTAGAAGCAAAATTCGCCAGTGAAGACTACAACACTTGCTCATTTGTTAATAAATTTTAATCATTCACCGTTCTGGGGAAAAAAGAATATTTAAATGCATTATTTCAGGTTTCAACTCGGACATGAAAATGGAAGCTCTCTATGAGCTGCTCGTTTTCCTAGTGTATAACTATTTTGTCCTGTACCTCTTAATTTTCATTCTTTTTCTTTTAATATAGTACCGCCAAAGTATTACGATTTCATGGTCGGGGCCTCCATAAGAATGTTAACACTTAGTACTGTGATGTTTATTATATTTTCTTTTGTTTCATGCTTCTGAAACCACAACGAAAATACTTTATGAACACTTGCAGAAACACTTTAAATGTGTCTTTTTTTTTGTTTTACCTTCCGGTTTCGTAGCAGTGTACAGAGCCGACATGCCCTTTTTTCTTGGTAAATGTGACCTTTTACATATATTTCGCAACTTCCCTTCCCCTTATGTAATGCCCCATCAAGGGCCCTTAAGGGTTAATATATGATGATGATGATCATTTATGAAAATATGGAAGAAAAGTGGTCCAAGTATCAAACACTGCGGGACACCAGACGATGCTGAATCTCTAGCCAAGCAGCGTCGATTAAATGAAGCCAGTTGTAGACGACCAGTTATGTATCGTGAAATCTAATATGTTAGTGTTGTGTTTTGGGTTTTCAGTTTCGGTTTCGGATTGACATGTGAGGATGCCAGGGGGCGCCGCTATGGCACCTAGGATTTCAAGGCGACTATAATAAAGGCAGTGTGTGTTGGGTAACCGTAGAGTGCGGTTGTGCTTTCTTTCGGCGCTGCGCGCCAACCTGCGTGTTCGGGCTGGTCGTTGTCCCCGCCGGCCGCGTACGTCTCCGTCGGCCATCTTCTTCTTCTGCTTCGTCGGGACCAGCCAGCCCCCAATACAGCAATGGCGACGAGGACCTGTAAGAACCCATTTCGTTTTCCGTGTTCGTCTGTTTCGTGCTTCTAACGAACCTACTCTGATAACCCTAGACGCTCTTTGTTCCCAGCAAGGTGGCTCCTACGTGCTGCGTCGCTTCATTTCTTCATTCAGCTACGCCGCCTCTGCCTTCGTCTTCAAACAGTGTCTGGGCGTCATTTTCTTCTCGTCTACACCTCTCCATTCTTCTTGTTTGAAATGGTGTCTCCTATTCCACCTCCCCTATTTCTTATTCGCCCGGAGACCCGCCACTTCCGTGGGCGGACTGGAAATTGGTGTTTCAGGCTTACGCAGACGCGGTCGGGGAGGACGCCAGCAAGCCCGAGCGTCGCAAGGCCCTGCTGCTCAACGCGTTGGGCCCTGCCGGGTTAAAGCTCTTCTATACTTTGAAAGCCACCAACGCGTCGCCGACGCCAGCGTCGGGCGATGCCTTCAAGAATGCTGTTGCTCTTTTCGATGAGCATTTTAAAGATGTCTCGTGCGATTATCTTGCACGCGTAAAATTTCAAGAAAGGCGACAATTGCCTGGTGAGCCAGTCGCTGAGTTCATTACTTCTCTTCGAACACTCGCTGCGTCGTGCGGCTTCGGCGCGCTCGAGGACGATATGATCCGCCATCAGCTTTTCACCGGGGTAACCTCGCAAAAGTCCGCTGCCGCATGCTTCAAAAGGGCTCCTCGATTTCATTATCCGAAGCCCTCTCGATTGCGCGAGAGGATGAGCTTATTCGCTCCCAGTTGGAGCAATTCACTCCGCATTCAGTGCAGCAACTTTCTGCTGCGGGGGGCCAAGGCGGCGGCTCTTCGTTTCACGGTACGCGTCAACATGGCGGCCCTTCACCTTCGTCTCAGTGTGGCGGTCAACATGGCGGCCCCTCTGCGTCACGGGGGCGAGAAAGCCGACAATATCCGGAACCAGTTTCTTCGTCCGCCCCTTCGAGCACTGGACAAACCAATACGGTCACTGTTTTAAATGTGGATGGCCTTCACACTACGTCCGAGCCCAGCATCGTAGTTTCAGTGGGCCATGTGCCCTTGTCATTTCTCGTGGACACTGGTGCCTCAGTCTCTTTAATCAATGCTGCTGACTTTCACAGTCATTTTTCCAACATTCGGCTTTTGCCTTCACACGTCGTTCTACAAACATATCCCAAGGGGACGATTGATAATTTAGGTCAATTTACAGCTCAGGTCTCCTATTACACTTGCACTGCTTCCATTACTTTTTATGTAACAGCCAATGGCAGCTCACTTTTGGGACGTGATGCCATCAGGGCTTTGTCCATCAACATCGTCGGTGCGTCTATGACGTGTGCTCAAGTCGACGTCCAAGATGATCTTCCGGCCAACGCGCCTTCCGAATTCCACCACCTGTTCACCCATGAACTGGGTTGTGTGCGTGGTTTTGTGCATAAAGTGATGCATCGACCAGGTGTGTGCCCTGTGCGTGCCAAGCTGCGCCGCATTCCTCTTCTTCTCCGTGAGCAAGTCTCTGCGGAACTGTCTCGCCTTCAAGCCAGCGGAATCATCGAGCCTGTCTCTGCTTCTGACTGGGTTTCTCCACTGGTCGTCATCAAGAAAAAAGATGGATCCCTTCGACTATGCGTCGACTTACGAGAACCGAACAAGGCGATCGTCATAGACGGGTTTCCACTTCCTCACATTGAAGAACTGCTTCATCAGCTCTCCGGAGTGGTATGTTTCTCCAAGCTGGACCTCGCGTCCGCTTATCACCAAGTTGAACTTTCTGAGTGCAGTAGAGACTTGACCACATTTGTATCGCACGAAGGCTTGTTTCGGTTTCGCCGCGTGTGTTTCGGGCTTGCATCTGCCCCTGCAGTGTTTCAGAAAATGATGTCAATTATTCTTAAGGGTTGTAATGGCGCCCTTTGTTACTTGAATGATATTTTGGTGTGGGGACGTACTCGCGAAGAGCACGATGCTAACTTGCATACTGTTCTCAACCGCATCAGTGAATGCGGTATGAAACTTAATAACAAGTGCATTTTTTCGGTGAATGAGTTACAATTTCTAGGACATAATGTCAGTTCCCGCTGCTTGACACCTGTTGAATCTAAAGTTCAGGCCATTGTCAATGCCCCACGGCCTACTGATGTTAAAACCTTGCAATCTTTTTTAGGTCAGGTTGGTTATTATGCCAAGTTTGTTCCTCACTATGCTGATGTTGTTGAACCACTGCGTACTCTACTTCGTCAAGCACAGCCTTTTAACTGGTCAGCTGAAGCTGGGCAGAGCTTCATTCAAGTTAAATCAATACTGGCCTCAAAGCCAGCTGTTAGTATTTTCAATGAGAAGCTTCCCATCGTCATCACAACGGATGCGTCCGATGTTGGACTGGGAGCAGTGTTTCAACAACTCGGAGATGATCAGCTGATCACTATTGCTTTTGCATCTCGTACATTGACCCCTGCTGAACGCAGATATTCAGTAGGAGAGCGTGAAGCTCTCGCTTGTCTTTTTGCCTGTGAGAAATGGCATGTTTACTTGTGGGGCCGGCACTTCACATTACGTACAGATCACCAAGCACTAGTTGCTCTTCTTTCTGCAGGATCCGAAGGCCGCCGCCCCATTCGCATTTCTCGTTGGTGTGCCAAACTCATGTATTATAATTTCAGTGTTCAATATTGTAAGGGTTCTAATAGCGTGGTTGTGATGCACTGTCGCGCCTTCCTCTTCAGATACCGGTTACTGAAGAGCGGGATGAGGAAGTTGTTTCATTAGTTACTTCCTGCATTACTAAAGCTGAGCTTCAGGCAGCTACAGCTGCAGATTCCACTTTGTCTCAAGTTCTCAAATATTTACGTGAAGGATGGCCTTCCAAAGGTGCTCTTGTTTCTGAATTCTTGCCTTACTTCGCAGTCCGACAGAAACTGTCTTGTGTCGAGGACTTGCTTTTCCGCGATGAACGCGTGATTCCCCCTGCTTCTTTCCGTAACAAGCTAATACAGCTTGTCCATGAGACCCATCCAGGCATTGTCCGCACCAAACAGAATCTCCGAGACAGGTACTGGTGGCCAGCCTTAGACAAGCAGGTCGAGCATGCAGTTTACAACTGCCATATATGTCAGGCAGCTGACAAGTCTGCCAAACCTGCATTTTCTGCGTTGCAGCCAGTCCAGTGGCCTGATCGGCCTTGGCAGAAACTCGGCATGGACATCATCGGTCCTTTGCATAATGTTCCGCAAAATGCCCGGTTCATTGTTTCTCTCATCGACTACCAATCCAAATGGCCAGAAATTTGTTTCACACATACGGTTACTTCTGAGGTCATCATTGAATTTCTGTCTTCAATTTTCAGCCGGGAAGGGCTTCCTGATGCCATAGTTACGGACAATGGTCCACAGTTTCAGTCCCAACATTTCGAGGCTTTTCTTTCACAACGAGGAATTCAGCACTTGAGGTCATCAGTTTTCTATCCCCAATCAAATGGCCAAATCGAGCGCTTTAATCGCGTTCTGAAGGAACATATCCAGATCGCCCAATTAGAGCACCGTCCCCTCAAGCAAGTCTTGACTGAATGTTTAGCTTCGTACAGGTTCACACCACAAGGCACCACTGGAGTGTCTCCTACTCAACTTCTCCACGGTAGGCAACCGCGAGTTGCTCTCGACATAGTTTCTTTGCCTCGTAACATAGCAGTGTCTTCTCCTGATCAAATTCGGACCGGGGTTTTTTCTCGTCAACAAGCAATGAAAAAGTATGTTGACACCCGTCGAGGTGCAAAGCAGTCCAAAGTTCGCACTGGCGATCTAGTCAAGGTTCGTGTGCCAGGCAAGCGCCCCAAGTATCGGGGTCCTTACAAAGTCTTGGGCCAGGTTAGCCCCACTTCTTTTCGCTTAAGTGATGGTAACATCTGGAATGCTTCGCGCCTTGTTATTTTTAATACGGATTTGCCTTCAACACCTAAAAGTCTTCATCACGTTCCGTCCACGCCTTTCAACTACGCATCAGACTGTTACATGTGGTCTCCATGTACAGGCATTTCTTCTTCAAGGGGGGAGGAGTTACCAGGCGGTGTCGCTGGTTCAAGTACACCAAGTCATACGGTTCACTTCGAACCTTCAAATACGGCTGATACCGTTGAACCGGACTCCGGTCTGCAAAATTCTTCCGAAGCTCATGCTGCAAGCTCTGATGAGACCGCAAATTTTAACGCTCATTCAGAGCCTTCACAATCTTCCACTGCTCTTGATGTGTCACATCAGAGCAGAAGTGACCAAGGTGCAGAGACACCAGATTATACACCCAAAAAGGCCCGCCCTAAGCGGAAGCGGCAGAAGCCGCGTCGGTTCGAAGACTACGTGACGTAGAACTCTTGTTCCGAACAGTTGTGTGAATTTTTTTGTTTGTCAGTGCATTTTCAGGACTTGTAGTGCGTGAGTTCGGTGTGCCGTGTTCTGAATTTTCATATGTTCTAATGTACAGACCTTGTAAAATATGTTGGTATCGAGCATGTATAAATATAAACAGTGTATAGGTGTGCTTTTTCGAGGAGGGGATGATTGCTGTGTTTTGGGTTTTCAGTTTCGGTTTCGGATTGACATGTGAGGATGCCAGGGGGCGCCACTCTGGCACCTAGGATTTCAAGGCGACTGTATAATAAAGGCAGTGTGTGTTGGGTAACCGTAGAGTGCGGTTGTGCTTTCTTTCGGCGCTGCGCGCCAACCTGCGTGTTCGGGCTGGTCGTTGTCCCCGCCGGCCGCGTACGTCTCCGTCGGCAGTCTTCTTCTTCTGCTTCGTCGGGACCAGCCAGTCCCCAATACAGCAGTTAGCCCAGGGTTTTGAAGTACTAAGTTTAATTAATAAAGCAGCTTATTATGAGAAATCATATGAAATGCTTTGCAAAAGTTTAGAACAATAGCGTCAGTTTGATGACCAAATAGATGTTGCACATCGTGTATATTTTCTACTAGTTGAGTTTGTGTAGAAGCCTCTCAAAAAACTCTGTTGAACCTCGTCGAAGAAGTTTTTTCTTTGAGAAATACTGAAATGTGTTATGCATTATATGTTCCATCAGTTTGCAAGCTGTTGAAATTAGTCATATGGGACAGTAATTTTCAACTGGAGATTTGATCCTGTTTTTGTGTAGCGGTATAATCTTAGCTATTTTCCAATCTAGAGTGACCTCGCCCTCCTGCAACGATTTTGAAAAGAATACATGAAGGTACTTAGTCATCCACTCCGAAAATAGCCTTAAAAATTCGTTGGGAATGTCATCGGGACCGCACGATTTTTTTATATCTACATATATATATATATAAGAGCAAGTTGAGTATTCCCTCTTTGCTAATGACAATTTCTGGTACAGGTGGATTAAATTGGGCATTAAATTGTTATCATTGGTGAAAACAAACTGAAATTGATCATTGAATGCGTTCGCTATCTTCAAGATGCCATGAGTAATGAAACTATTAACTTCAAGAGCCGTGGAAGAACGAGACGAAGGGTAAATCGATCGCCACAATTTGTCTGAGGATGTGGAGATAAAGCGTAGCAGTATTACATTATGGTAGTTTTGTGTATTGAAACCTTACTTTGAAGTTAAACAATTAAAAGAGACATTTCTTGATTTTGACTATCTGTTGAAGAGCCCTTCTTCAATCTTTAAAGCTTTCTTTTGAGCTCTAGTGTAAGCCGAGTAATCCAGGGGTTTCTATTTATTGGTTTCTTGACAATACGTGGCGCAAAACGGTCCATGCATTCTATAATAATACCTTTTATGCGGTGCCAGAGGTTGTTTACGCTAGCATCACTGCTTGCAGAGGTGTTGAAGCGAAAAGACAATGGATATATTATTGAAACATCATCTGCTCTGAAAAATTTGGAAAGTTACGAATTGATCAATGTTTGTTCATTGATACACCGGAGAGAGTTAGTAATACCAATTCGTGATAAGAAATGCCAGGATGAATTTCAGATGCAACACAAGATGCAGAACAGCCACGAATGAAAAACAAGTGATGCATGGATCTAGTTTGGCCTTGTATCCTAGTGAAATCATCAACAATTTGCAATAACTCAAATGCAAATATGAACTCTATAATTGCTTCACCTACTTTGTTGTTTTGCTTCCTGGTAGTCAGCAAGTTCCAATCAATGTTTGGTGCTTTAAACTCAGCAACCAAAATACCTCTATCTTCTTGTTTTAGGTGAATGGTCATGAAACTGTAATTCAATAAAATTGTTGCGTACAGAGGAGAGTGGCCTGTAAATAATGCCAATAACGTACTTAACATTTCCATGATATAAGTTTAGCAGAAGAGAGCTTTAACGTTAGGTGTATCATAATGTTCAAGGAATTTTCGAAGAGCCACCTTCTCCTTTTTCTTGCTCTGCGATCTTTCCTGAACACATTGTAATCAGCTGGGACAAATTTGCTGTCGAAGATCGAATCATTTAGCCAAGCTTCAGTGAATAGAAGAAAATTTGACAGATCCCGCATACCTGGGAATCGACGTTATGCGAAGCATGCGGAGGGAAGGCTACCATGTTGCAAATTTTTTTTTATTGGGCGACGCGCCATGAAATGAGGCTAAATATATGTACAAATGTTGCATGTACAAACGTAAGTTGAAGAGTTGCCGATGTCTATAAAATTAATTGTTTGCCCTTGCGCAACGATGCCAACTGTAGCATGCATATTAGCGACACCAGATGCTGCTATGAAGCGCTGATGCTCCCGGGGATGCTGGCCCGCGACACCGCTACATTAATGAACTTCAGCGCATGGCAACTAACCACAATTGATGTTAACCCGACGTGATGGCTGTGTCCAAGAAGTTCATATGTAATGTTTACAAAACTGAATAGGCAGTTCTGCGACCACTATAAAAGTTTAATGAAAATCAGCGTCTACTTGACAAGTAGTTCCGAGACCTAGCGTAGCTTTATGGTAAAATGCTTCATTGCCATGCACAATGCTTGGGTTCGATTCCAGCTGGGACCCCGACATTTATTCTTTCCATTTGTTGGGTCGACGCCACCAATGTCTGGTATTTCATAACTCTCCAACATTAAAATAGCCCATGTGTGTCCTAGTCATTCCTAGGGGTCAATCATCTGTGGCACATACCCACATACCAGCAACACATACCCGCCCATGGGTATGTGCCACTGTCTGATGCCTTACACGACCAGGATTGTGACAATATTCTGACAATATTCGTCAAACCATTTTACCCTCCCATGCAAATTTTGGTTTACGCCAAGTTAAGTGGGTGACAACGAGAGCATCAAAACAAGCGGCTAGACGAACAGACGGACGGACACGCTCGAAGCCGCCGAAGTTTTTTTAGTACAGTGATCGCACAGGGATCGTGAGCAAGTATAATACCATCCAGCTCAGTACATTTAATATACTGCTGCAGTTCATGTTTAATATTGAAATGGGGGGCCAAGGGCGCATTACTAGTCACCTACGAGGTGCTTTATTTTGATGACAGTGTTAATTTTCTAGTCATTCCACGTGTAAAAAGTACCATCGACACAAGTTTGTCATGAATGAGTTTAGCACCCCTTGCTCTATCTCATGTTGCACTGTCCCGAAAATTTTCTCGTGTCTCTCACACTCGCTTGGAGAAATCCTGAGAAAGAGAGAGTGATCTGTGTTTTAGTTTATAGCATTTTCCCAGAGTCATTTACTGTTCACAACAATTCAAGAATCTCAGGATTACAGGGAGAGTTTCTTCACCTTTGAGGCCGAGCCTATGAATTCTTTCTATAGCTGGAGTTGGTATTTCCAGTCTTTCCAAGAAGATACCTTCTACAACTTTCTTTTATAGCTCCCCACTAGAAGTTATTTCTGCGAAATCTGTTCTCCAGGTCCTCTACTTTTTGACTGAGCACGCTGTTGTGAAATAACCTTCTCCATGTCATTTACTTCAGTTATTATTTCCTGAGACTGGAAAGCTGCTGACCTATCCAGTTAATCTTTTCAGCTAAGGTAGTAATTAATCTTACTTTCAAATTTCTTTTGGTTGGCTTGGATATTTTTTTCTACGGTAGCACTAATTTTATTTTGGCCGGCTAATAGCTGCACCAGCAGATCTTTACCAGACGGACCGGGATTCAACTCAATGTCATCAGATACGAATAAATGTATAACAGAAGTGCATAAAAATATGTTTAGCAAAGCGTGGGCAGGGCAGCAGCAATGCGAACTGGTTATCACTGCGGTAAGCCAATCAGCAATCACTAAACTGTATTACTTCCGCAGTTCTGCTTATTTTTGCAAGAATATAGCACAACTCGGAACACCTCTTGTGGTTCCTAGGAGTTAATAGAACCTCCTAGTAAGCATCCATGATTATGGCGCGAAACTTCAAATGCAGGGTCGAAAAAGATACCTGACACGCAAAACTTCAGCGAGTAAAGAAGAAATGTTGCTCCCAGTGATGTGTGCATATTCAGTGTGTCGGGCAGGTACACAATTGAACATATTGTAAATGGCCCGCAGAAATTCCATGACTTGCCACCCTGTTGCCATGTGTCCCATTTTGCATGCGCCGTTTACAACGTGAAGGCCACAGCTACAAATGTCGAGGTTTCGGCAGCAGTTTTTCGCTTCACGAACCTCTTGCTTGATCTCACGTAGAAACTTCATGTCGACATTTGGCCTTTCCATTGATATCTACGATTTTCGATCGTGAGAGTCCTTCTGTGGAGCTTTTAAATGCAGACACCAATTCTTCAGCAAGAGTGCGCCTAAAAAATCATGTCATGTAGCGAGTTTTCACGCATTCCTATGCATCTGCCTAAATGCGAACTAACACGTCCAGTCGCTCCTTTTGTGCAACCTTATTCAATGATTTATCAAATGCTATGACGAACAAGATAGCACATACTGCTGACTGGGCGAGTTATTGCATGATAAAAAATGAAACGTCTTTTTTCAGTGTTTTTTTTGTTTTTTAAACTTTTACTTTGATCCGCACAGTATCTCAGAGTTTTTTAATTAAAACCACAAAACGATACCGCTTTAGCGCAGCTCAGTCTGAGCATGAAGAAAAGATGCTATTCAGTCAAGAAGGGGAAAAAACAGATGAGAGTGTGAGCGCTCATAATGTCGTTTGTTTTTCGTTTGAATGCATAGCAACTTTTCTTCACACTCAGACTGAGAATCCCTAAAGAAATATCATTGAGGTAGCACGCTTGACTCATTTCCAACTGAAGGCACTCTTTCAAAAAAGGTGCGAGAGAAAGACAATGGTACAACCCATCATACCCATCATGTTTTTGCAAGTTGCATATTCTGAGCAGTAGCTGACGACAGAAGCATCATCAGAGAAGCTGACGCCGCAGCAGCACGTAATGATGAGTGCATCATGACAGCATTGAGGCACCAAAATACTTCCACAATAATGACCTCTCAATCACGATGAAACCAATATTTTGTTGAACTTGGGAGCTGGAAAACTGTAGGCGTAGTTCTGTGATGCCACCTAGGTCTTTTGGTTTGGATCACTTTATGGAGCAGCAAAATTTTCATGTTGGAGCACTTGGGAGAAGCAAAAGTTTCTATTTTGGAGCACATTGGAACAGTAAAATTTTCATTTTGTAGCAATTTGGAGCAGCTAACTTCACGTCCAGGAGAAGAAGCAAGTTGAGTTTACATTTGAGGGCATGAATAATTATTTTGGTGCTGTTGTTTCCTATGAAGAGCTTGAAATATTTCCCTTCACTTCAAATCTCATGAAGCCAGTCATTTTAGGAGCACTCCCTATTTTAGTTGATCATGCTAAAATAATGGCATAATTATGTTGGCCACTCTGAAAAAACTAGTTCAGTCATTATTATCTAAGAAAATAAACAAACTACTGGTTGAATGAAACTGTACTTCATGAAATAACATTCTATGCACCTATGTGGTTATCAGTATATATGGTAGACAAGCGCTATGACGTACAACACTAGACATACATAGTCGCAACTGCATTTCCCTTAGACGACTCCAAGGATATATATTTATTATTTTTCAGAACCAATTATACGGCTGGGCTTAACACTGCATCATTTGTCTAGTCTCACAAAGCCAACTTCCTCCGGCCTCCATCTCTCTGTGCTGTAACTACACGATTCAAAAAACTTTGTTTTCCTTTTGAAACAACGTTTTAAGTGTCTGAGGCATTCCGTCTATACTCCGAAATCCCCCTGCAGTGTTCTAGAAAGCAGTGCATAAAAAAAAAGAACCTCACAGTGTACCATATGCATACGCGTAAGACGACTAGAAGGCGAGAGTCTCTTAGTTTTTATTGCGATAGCAATTACAAGAACATTTTCCACCGGTATTTGCCATCGCCAGGAGCGTAGGTAAATTTTTGGGAGGGGAAGGATGGAGTGCACCTTGATCTGAAGGGTGGGCATGCAAATGGTAATATTGGGCTATATATATGCCATGCCAAAAAAATATTTCGGGGGGGGGGGGGGGGGTGCCATCACACAGTTGGTGCCATTCTGTATCTGAGTGAGTATAGCACCAATGCCATGGCCGCTTGCATCGGTGCGAAGCTCTGTTCGAGCCGCTGGATCAAAATGAGCCAGAACAGGTGGTACGTGAGGGCGGTAATTAGCGACGCAAAAAAATGTTCTTGGTCCGTTTCCCAAGAAAAGGCCACATTCTTTTTGAGGGGATCCGTGAGGGGCCTAGCAATATCTGCAAAGTTGAAGACAAAGCGGCGGAAGTATGAGCAGAGCCCAATAAAACTGCAAACTTCTTGTGTAGAACGTGGAACCGGGAATTCTCAGACTGCACGGACTTTGTTGGGGTCGGGTTCAACACCAGTGGTGTCAACAAGGTGGCCGAGTAGTTTAATCTACCGGCGTCCAAATGAGCATTTCGACCAATTCAGTTGGAGACCAGCGGAACGAAAAACGTCAAGAATTGCCGAGAGACGAGACAGATGGCTTTCGAAGGAGGGCGAGAAAACGATTACATCATCCAGACTCGATGAATGCTCAATGACGTCTTTACTCAGCATTTTCGCGACCTTCGTCTGTATAACTTGGTGCTCAGCATGTGACAGGCGACAAGGGCGTTTGTGGAGTGGACTGGCATCGCAAGTGTCGATGCGGTGGGTTACGGCACTTGTGCGGCCCAGGGGACGGTCGTCGACGTCAAAGATATCCAGGTAAGAAAATAGAACACCCCGGAGCGCTGCAACTTTGGAAGGTAAGAAGAAGGTAAAAGAACTTTCGTTTATGTACTCTTATATCAACGTGACGCTAAAAAATAATCACAGATTTAAGGACACAATCTCAAAAAACTTAAATGAGAAATTTAGTCGAAAATACACAGATACCAGCAATGAGTCCATAGGTGAGAACGTTTGCCATTGCATCGCCAATAATAACAATCCTTATATAATAACAATAATAAGAGGCACGACATACCCCGGCAAGCTTCTGCTGATGGCAGTTCTAGCCTAACCAGACCTTCAAGCCAAGCCGAAATCGCGACTAAACCAAGCATGCACAAATTTACCTACATGAGTAATGTACAGGTTCCAAATTAAGATATGCTGTGTATGCAGCCGACATTCAAATAGTTCATGTACCAATATGGAAGCTAAAAAATGCTGTAGTCAATGTGAAGGAAAAAAAAATGTCCTCGTTCTTCTTCACACCATAGGCTCCCACGATTATGAAAACTTGTGTAACGGTGAAATTGGCGAGTTCAAGAAGAGTTAAACAACATGAACATGATGTCACCAAATGACACAGGGGCTCAAACGCCCTTGCTGAACATGTAGAATCTACAAGCCATCAAACTGACTGGTCACGCGCACATGCTGTAGTAAAAGAAAAAGTTAAGCCAGCGACATGCCTGCCCGTGGAATCCCTGCACATACAGACAACTTCCCACATGCTGAACAGGAGTGATGGGACACTTTTGACAATGTACTCTCAAGGCTTATGTCATGTACTTAGGCGTACTTAAAGGGACACTAAAAAGCTAGAAACAATGATGTGGTTTAGATTAACAAACTACATTCTGGGAACTTTGATGCCTTTTTTTTTTCACTATCATAAAAAGAAAATAAAAGTTGAAGTTTCATTCTTAAATTTTGTTCATAAATATCTGCACATGAAGACCTATTTCAAAATGCACTGTTTGTCTTTTCATAACATTGGCCTGAGGAAATTTTCTGCAACTTCGTATGCTACATATATGGCACCTACAGATGATAATGTGCTTCATTTTTATTGAATAGCAGTTATGTAGGACCCAGTACGTCTTCAAAATCTATGACATCACAGCGCGCTTGGGATAGGAATCTTAAGGTGGCATCTTCCCCCGCATTTTTTGTGGTGCACATTCTCGCTTACCAAACGTTCTGCCACGGTAAGAATGGTGTTTTAGAGATTGTGAAATTGTACTATCCTAACATGCAAAAAACAGTTTTGCTCTTTAATATCTTTTTAAATACGCTGTGCCTTTCTCATGGCTTTTATTGTGAACAAGCCTCTCACATGAGGTGCCGAAATGTCAGTAAACTTTTTTTTTAGTGGTGTATCCTTTTGAGTTTGCACTAAGAGGTGACAGTTATACACTGCCTTTATTTCCCACCTCTTCTAGAAGGAGCGACTTTTTAAGCTTTGATCAATTGTAATGCTTATTTTTGTAACAAACCCACAGACTGCAATCAGTTTCCATGACCTGACCAAGTTTTTCAGAAATTCCGTGACTTTTCCAGGTTGGTAGTAGACACCCTGCTAAGTGAGGCTCACTCAAGGAATATCATTGATTTTTCAAACTAATGTCAGTGACCAACTGCGGGCCTTCGAACAGGCTTGTGAAGCAGTGAAAATGGAAGATCTAAAGCCAAGTTGGAAAAAAAAAACTTTCAGTAACGTTGCTACCTACCACCTTGGAAAATTTTGCAAGTGCTATCTTGTGAATAAAAGGCCTGTGATTGCTGTATATCCTCACAAAAACTTCTCAAGCAGCGCATTGCAACATCCATCTGGCACACTTCGACTACGTTTCTGCCACTGGGCATAACAACCAAGGCCTTTGAAAGAGGCATGAGAACCAAACAAAACTATATTCTGCCATGACCTCTGCCAACAAAACTGCAGTAGACACACTCATAGAAGCTGTTCTGATGGCACATGTGTGGCCAGCGCACCAAGATTGAACTAACTGACCACTGCGAACAAAACCATGGTTTTTTACTACAGTGATGAAAGCGACATTTTCTTTTTTGGAGAAGATTCTGGAGCAGAAAAAATGGTGCTTTGGAGCAGCCTCAAGTGTCTTGAGCAAAAAAAAATGCTACAGATTAGGGTTTCTATTGGTGTTTTTGGAGCAGATGCATGTTCCTGACAACTCCTCAAGTCTAAAACATCACTTAAGCATCTAATAAATATTCATATTTACAGCTGAACCCCTTTAAAAGAGACACTGATACAAGAAACAAACAAGCATGAGCAACACAAGTGTGCCTACAATAAAATACAGATTGTTATACTAACAATTTGTAATGCTCCTGATGACTTAATAAAATCATTTCTGATTCTGAGAAGAAAACGAATACCAGGTGCCCTGCTTATAAGACATATCTCATATAAGAGACAAGAATTGCTGCCCAGAGCATGTCTCTTATAAAGCGGTTTAACTGTATAAATAAACATGCAGTATGCTGGTATGCAGCTAGTATACAAGCAGTATAGTTGGCGTAAACCATAGGCGGAGAAAATGGGGTCAAGAGAGTTCGGACTTTTTTGATGTTCAGGCTAAGGAGGACACCCCTAGCAAGTGTTCCACTTGAGATTTAGCTTTAGCACGTGATATAACCGAGTTAACAGTTAAGTATAGCACAATAGGCTTTTTAAATGGCTTTTTATCTTTTAGTGCGTGCCTGTGTTAAGTGCCCCTTAGCTGTGTGAACTATGGAAATCGAAAAAAAGGTGAAAAAAGAAAGAGACTGAATTAAAAAATGCAATTGCTCGAGCTCGAACCCCATGCTCAGTTTTCTTTTAATTTTATTTGAAAGCAGGATTTAATTCCTATATATATATAAATACAACGCATATTAAAAATATGAAATGGACACCATGGCCTGATATGTGTCACCCCTTGAGGTTTTTCTGGGTTTACGCCACCGAGTAACATACTAGGATGATAGTGTATACAGCTTGCCTATGGTTTCGCTTAGGCTCACGGGATGGTCCCATGGTTAAACTTTATCATTCTTTTCAGTTTGCCAACATCCTTTCAAAGCAGGTTTGGAGCAGTTACTAGCAATTATTGCACTTTGACGCTGCATGAAGCAGCATTTCTCTTTTAGAGCAGTTTAGAGCAGTTGGAGCAGCACTTCCATCATTGCTACTATCATGATCATCTATACCTACCACACAGCTCTTAAGGTATCGAAAGTTGTAAAAAGGCACAAAGTGCTTTCCTGTCCTTCACTTCAAACTATGGTGCTTCATACTTCAGCTCGTAGCTTTTGTAGCTTCCTGCCACCCTCGAAGCTTTAAAGCAGGCATTCACTTGGGAGTCGTCTCATTGCTGTATCTTTTTTTCGTATTACCTTCCCCTACAAACCATAGAACAAAAATTATAGAAAAACGATGCCTGCAAATCGACATGAAGGCTTTACACTACCGTGAACCTGTGCAGTGAAGCCAACTTATGCACTGAAATCAGCGCATAAGCTGCAAACCAACTTTGGCTACCCATTGTCTGTATACTTTGTTCAAACTTATAGGCGATAAAATACGGCACCTTCAGTGCAACCAAATAAGCATAAGTCAGTGAGAGTGATGTAAAAAATAATGCAGTCGCTTTCTGGACCCAGAGAACAAGTCATTCCCAAAACTTGTGGTCTATACATGAAATTTCACTACAACAAACTTTTTATGCACACCCTGTTAGCTTTGTTGTGGATGCAACTATAACAAAACTGAGACACATACAACACCAGCGATACAGGCCTAGTTGCTGAAAAGACGGCGGACCACATGTCATGCAGGACATATTCCTGACGGTAAAAAAGAAGCTTACCAGAAGTCATTCAGGACTGCAAATGCATCTTGGAACAACATCAAGGGTGTAGTGGTCCCGAGCACAAGTAAAGGGTTCAGTGACAGGTCTTCCCTTGGCCGTCGCAAGGGAGGGTTCAGTGGCACGTCTTGTTTTGGCTGTTGCAAGGGGTGGCATTCACCAAAGCTGTGACATCCGGGCACTGGGTGCAAGAGCCCAGAAATTCCAGATCTCTGGGGCCCCTCGCTAGCCTCCGCTTTCTGCTCTTCACCTCCAATGCTAGAATCGTTGTTCGTAGGTGGCTTGCGGTATGATGGCATCGTCAGGGAACTTGTGGTGTTCCAAGGACTGAGTGCAAGACACAGAAACTGCCTGTAATACACACTTCACAAGCAGAAAAAGTACCCAAATAGCATTATGAATTTCACATCAACATTAGCCACAATGATCAAGCACACATGCTTCCCAACTGTACTGGCTGTACCAGTTAATCTTTACACAGCGATAAACTTCAGCATATGTAATTTGGTATGAAACAGACAAACACACTGACAGGACAAGTGCTAACTGGCAATTTTTCATTGTGCAACAGTTTTCCTAGATGTATTCGCCCCAAGATCGAAATGTGTCAACATCAGGTGGCCACTGGTTAAAGCGTGCCTTGTGTGGATTGGTCTTTGCATTGTCTGCTAGCCATGTAAGGCTAGCATATGTGTGCACAATATGTTCATCCTCAAAGGGCAGCTCATCCCGCTATGTTAGCACAAGCTCAACTGCTTGCACGTTTGCCTAGCACTATATACGCCAGCATTTCGACTTGCTCGCCTGTATATGCACTGCAGTAAGATCAGTATGTGCCCTCGCCGAGTACTGCGAGTTGTCGTACCTTCCATTTGCCAGGGTCATGTCGGTAAAGGTCTCGCTTTGTCGAATGTCTTGAGGGAGTTGGTGCTTCCTAACAATCATAGTATTTACGCGAAAAGACAAAATGGAGCTGCAGAACCACACATGCGATGTCTATTCTGTGTGTAAGTTTTCTTTATTCATGTTATATTATGATGATTTACATACCACTCTGTCATTGAAGCACTTTGTACTGAAGTGCCCTTGGCGTCATCTTAAACATAAGGAATATTAGATAACATATTAGTGAGTCAGTATTAACAAGGACGAAGAAGGCAGGTTGACCAAATCTTGCTTATTGTAAGTGCAGCGCTGTTGTGCAATTTGATGATGCCATAAGCTTTGATTTTACTAGAGATACTTTTTGCATTGCACGGTCCCATTACAATGAAATATTTGTGTCAAGTAAATTCTGCCACTTCAGTACTTACATTCTCCTTTAAAAAGAATAGAAGTACATGGCCATTGCTCAACATGAGTCACTAGGCGCATTTTGAACATTGTGCGAGCCCACTCGTCTGCTTAGATTTGAGTTCACTTTAAAGAATCAAGATGGTAAAAAAAATTGATCCAGATGGCATGCCTAGGTTATATCATATAATGTCCCGCAAAACACAGTCTTTTTTTACATTATTTTGAGCGCTTTTGTGGCATTGTTATAGGTTGACTCCCTTGAAAAAAAAACCTTTGTCTTATCAAATAACCAAACATTGTTGTATCACTGTGTGTAGATAATCGATTGAACAAAGCTGTATGTTGTTACCTTTTTGTATTGTCATATTCGTGGTTACTTTACCTCATTGACCAAGAATGAAACAAATGACGAATTCAGTCGCATTACAGTGGTCACGTGCGAATATCGCTTTCAATGACAGATTGTGTTCCTAACACTTGGCAAGCTTTGTGCATTCATTCGGTAATGGGCAACATACATATTACAAGTAGGCTGCAGTCAACGCATTTTGTTCTCCAACAGTCAGCTTGCACCGCTCACAAAATGCACACCACCTATCCACACTAGTGTGATGCTGGTGCTGCCGCTTGTACTCTGATCTTGGGGCGAGTACACAGTACAGGAGGCATGCGCCGCACACTGCGCATCAACACCACAAAAGTATGTATACAGAATAGACAGGTCCAATGCACTCAGTTGGTGCTTTTCGAACGTGCATCGTCAATGTGACAAGATTGTCCGTTTTCCTTCCTGGCACATAGCTTGGGTTCGGTCTATGCATTACAATGGCAACTTAAAACGAGCCCCGTTTATTGTTTTTACCAAGCAGAGCAGTCGATCATTGGCCATTCAAGTTGCTTGCATCCCTTGGCATACTGATGAAAAGGGATGGAAAAGGGTGGTTGCAAGAGCTGCACGTATTGACTGTCACCCGAACAATACAATCACAGTTTCATACCATATGGTCTCAGCCACTTGACATTTGTCGAAGAAAGCCTGTTGTTCGAATACCAAACATTGCCTGTCTCACTTTATCATACAAAAGTTTCACTGCATCGATTTCTCACAAAATCAGTTTTCCTTTAGCTTCACTTAACCACTAAAAGGACCGCTGGGCTAGCCGGTACTCTGTATCATGCGGCTTATCAAAGGACTATAGAAGACGCAAAAGTGATTGATTGATTGATATCTGGTGTTTAACGACCCAAAACCACTATATGATTATGAGAGACGCCGTAGTAGAGGGCTCCAGAAATTTAGACCACCTGGGGTTCTTTAACGTGCACCCAAATCTGAGCACATGGGCCTACAACATTTCCGCCTCCATCGGGAATGCAGCCGCCGCAGCCGGAATTTGAACCCGCGCCCTGCGGGTCAGCAGCCGAGTACCTTAGCCACTATAGACCACCGCGGCGGGGCGACGCAAAAGTGATGCAAAAATGATAAAGTACTCATATTTTCTGCCACCATGACTTGTTTGTTTGCATTCATAATCAACATTCTGGAAGGATCACCTTAGTGTGGAAGATTACCTTACATTCCAGGAACACTACTCCTTGTTTTCGAATCAATACAATCTGTAAAATGACCCTGGTATTCTGTGCTGTTACATTTAATACCATATGTTGCTTATCCTTGATGTAGCCATTAGCCCCAGCTTCAGTAAAAGCTATGGAAATGGTTTTTAAATCAATCTTTGTCACATAAAAAGTTAAATTTTGTAGCAGCTGCCCAGAGTGTTGTTGCAAAGACAAGAAACAACAAATAGACTGAGTCAGTGCTGAATTGTAATTACAGCTGCACAAAAATTACACCAGCAATGCATCAGAATATCTTGAAAAGCACTAAGGCATCAAAAGAAAGGAGTGAAAAAATATGGAACGAACCGATCCGAGATATTTCCAGTCTGATATGACTTGGAAGTTGCAGTCAGCAGCAGGGAACGTACATCGTCGCAAAACACTGTAGGTATCTCTACTGAGTGTTGTTATCCGAGAGTTCACATAAAAAAACGACGATAATTATGAGAGAGAGCTCTGGAAATATTGACCATCACTGACCATCCACCATTTCATCTCAATAGTAAATGTGATCACCGCTGCCAGAATCTAACCCTCGACCCGCAGCCGAGCCCCGTAACCGCTACTTCACTAGGTCGCACGCTTTTTCACACCACAAAATGTTTTGCTGCCAGAACACTTGCGCCACAATGAGAATCGTCATGTTACAGAAAATAAGTAACGGTTGTTACTGCTTTGTGTATTAAGTAATTGATTACAGCTGTCGAGTACAACTACAGAAAATCAACTCAGCAATTACAGAAATGTAATTTATTACTTTCACATCGCTTTCCTTCAAAGTTTTCTTTCCATAACGTAATAACACAAGTCTACTCGAACTACAACAAAGTACTGTGGCTTGCATGGTAGAGAGACGGCTAGAATTGTGAGTGAAAGCTGGGAAGCTTGGCGGGTTATCTATAAAGTCTTAATAAAAGCCAGGAAATAATGATTTTTGGGCTGGCCATTATTAAATCTTTATTTTACCAGGAAGAACAGGCAAATAATCTCAGCATGACGTACTCAATGACAGAAGCGACTTTTTACTTTTTAGAGCATACTTTGGAGCAGGGAAAGTACTACTTTGGAGCAGCAATTAGAACTTTCGGAGCAGGAAAAAATGCTAGCTTGCAACAGCTACTAGTGTCTTAGGAGCAGATAATAAATTTGCCATGCATTATTAAGAGTTCAGAGCAGTGTTGAAGCAACTAGTAAATATTCTTTGTTATGAAATGTATTTACCAGACAACAATCGAAATAAATTTGATGATGCGAACAATGGAAAGTTGTCAGAAATGTGCTGCAATATGAGCTACAATATGATATACTAGTATTTGGGGCAGATATCAAATTAAACCAGAAAAGATAAGCGCCACATTTTAGAAGTAACCAGGGTCCCATATAAGTGTTGCTGAATGATAGATAATAGGTATGAGGTAAAAGCAAATACGGCTCATTTTCACATTTTACCACACTAGCCTACCTATCCAGCTGAGAAAAAAAAGCAGCCAAATGGCCTATATGGTCAATATGACAGTTCTGTGGTACAAGTGGGAACAGAGCCGATAATGCTGCACATTAGTAGCACACTGAAATTAAAGCACACTGATTCTTCCTAAGGAATTATGAGTTGATTAAAGAGTAAAAGTTTGTCACTCTCGTTTTTTCAGCATTTCTCTTTTGGGGTAGTTCGGAGCAATTAAAGCAGCACTTTCATCCCTGCACGATGGAAGTATAATGAGGGTACCTCCTTGAGCCGGCAACATGGTGCCCAAATGACACTACTGTGTTGCAGAGAACATGTCTTATAAAACAGGCGAGCGCTTCAATTGATCACAATTTTTTTTTTTTTTTTCGGTGGCAGCAGTGAGACCCGCTCTTTCCCCATGTTTGCTGCGAAATTGCAACCAGGTATTGCTGAAAAGCACAACCCTTGGAACCGCAAATGAGCCGGCCCAGCAAACAACCAGCCCTGATTACTTCGAAGAATTTTAACTTCCTTGCACCCCCCCCCCTTTTTGCATCATTTGTTAATTCAAAAACCCACGTAATTCAAAGATTTTTCATGGCCCCAGAGACTTCGAGTTAACAAACCTTTAATGTATATAGATAAACAAGCAGAAGTTGCCGCTTTACTGTACTTCCTTTTAAATCATCCATTGATTGCTTTTTACATTTGGAATGGCCAAGGGCTACATGCGGAAGCCGTCTGATGATGATTTCCAGGAACGATTTCCGAACTTGACTCAACGATGAGCTGCATACACTTTCCAGATGTCTTTCTTTTTCTGCGACGCACAGCCTCGTTCTCATACTGCATTTTTAGTGTAACTCCTGCCATATCATACTATGCAAAATGGCAGTACATGCAAATAAATGATAAAAGGTGCAAAGAGAAGCAAAAAAGATGCACGCATTTTGCTGCCACCACAACCTGTTGCAACCAAACTAGGGATCAAGAAATTTCATTAGCTTCTTAGACAAGGACGGCATGCCGACACATTAAAGGGCTGTGTGTGTGTGCATGCACATTTTTCTCTGTCCACATTCAGTTGCACTAGTCAAACATGACACGCTTTACTACAAATGAAAGCTTCGGTAAGCGCGCTTCTGTAAAAGAAGCCATGTGGATGCTCTTTGAAAAAAACCTATTCACAAGATCTCCGTTTACCTAAACCATGATGGTCAGTACTATCACTGAATAAGTTGCTCGATTCACTTAATAAACATGCCTTGTTGCAAAACAGAAACTGGGATGGGCATGAGAAAGTTGCTAAGGTGCAAGCTCTGCTTCTACAAAGGCAATCCTAGTGTCAGTGTTTCTGCACACAGTTTCTGCAAAGGGAGCCATATATGTAACTCTCCCAAATGCAAGGCCCAATCAAATGGTGAAGCTGCCCAAGCATGCACATCTGTGGCCAAGGAATACAGACATAATTGTGAATGGGTGCATATAGGATGTCTCAGGAGAGAGACTTCATATTAGGTAGTCCCAACTGCTACTTCAAGTTGACCGTAACTTCTCTTGGTTATAGTCTATATGGCAGTGTTGGATGATTTTGCCATTCCAGCAATCTCGAAAGCCAACCTTTCGGAGCAGTCTTTCTATTTTGTAGCAGAGATGCCACAGATTCAATGAAATGTTTTTTTGAGCAATTGTAGCAGCATTCCCACCACTGAATTTAGAATTAAACAAAACGAATATTATAACTTATCGAACTGAGGAGCACTTGTGCTTTCCCGACTTTGTTCCACTAACCAAAATAATAAAAAAAACTTAAGTCACAAAAATTTTGTGAACCTCCAATTTTATTCAGCGGCTACTGATTCATCAATAATGGCAATGAAACTCATTTGCTCAAGTGAAACAGAAAAAAGCTTCCATGGACACTAGCACCACATTTCCGTCTAGTGGATTTACAGGAAACTCAATGCTGTTGACAGCTGCCACAAAGCGAGATCTTCCAGCATTTCATTCAACTACAATAACTTATTTTATGTTTTCTCCCTCGTATCGCTGTTTTTGTTGAAAAAAAAAAACAATCCTGGGAGTCGCTAATTCACTGCCAGTATTTTTCACTGCCAGTATTTTACACAGAGTCAGTATGTGGGTAAATCGCAGCAATGTTACCTTGTAGGTCTGACTGATAAATAGTCTGTCTAGGTGCCCGTGTAAGTGGGTATAGAGTAGACGAGGGGAAGTACATGATTTCTCACAGCGTGAAAAAAAGTTGCCAAATTTTCGGTGCCATGCAACGCTTTCGCTATTTTCTGAGATCGAAAACCACAAATCAAGAAGCAGTTGCACTACTGGCCATATAACAGATTAACCAAATTAATTGAAAAATCAAGAAAGAAGTGTAAATTTAAGGGCTCATTGTTTTGTTAGATGTCACACGTATCACATTTCGTTTTTTGTTGTAAAAGAAAGATAAAAGGGAAGACAGAGAGGTTAGCCGTTCCTTGTGGTAGAGCAAGCACAAGGAGGGCTCACCCGTCTTTAATGATACTCAGCCATGAAATAACTATGAGAGCGAAGTGATCGAAGCATATAAAATGCAAAGAAAAAAAAACATGGTTCTGATTGTGTACCGTCCACAGAGTTATCACGAAAAGAGGCTGATCACCTGTTTAGAGAAATGTATCATGCTCTGCGTTATCTTTATGGTACTTGCAGAGCTTCAGCGTGTTAGTAATTAATCGGATGGTCTTATGCGCAGTGTTTTCATCTGTACCAGTTGCATCACGTCTGTGTGATATTCCTTTCCAACCCTGTTGCTTCATTGCTAGTTCAGGAATCCTGTAGTACATTGTGTTATGAACTTGTGCAACGGAATAATCCACGATAATAAATACAGTTCAGGTAAGATTATAAATAAGTGCCAAGAGGTTGATGTCTAAACGAAAAAAGATATTTCATTTGAAATCTAAGAGGCATCATTTTCTTAATTTCTCATTGTCCACTGTTTCAATAGACCCCTTACTAGGCCAGAAATCTAGTAGACTCTCGTGAGCAATGCACAAAAAGCTCTTGGATAAAGCCTCTTCGCTCAAGTACAGCACTGCTGCATTACACATGTTGTAGTTGTCAATTTTCTTTACAATCAGAACTACTGGTAGCATTTCCAGTTAGGGCACAACTGGCACCCCTTGCTTCCAATTTAACTAGTTATGGTTTTCAACCGGGCCAACTGCTTCTAGCTGAACTGGTCGTGGTTACCGTTGGTGATCAGTCGAGTTATAATTGATACCAATTAGCTGCTAAGTGGAACCAGTTGCAGCTGGTATCAACTGGGACCAATTAGTTCCCAACTGAGATCAGTCGACACGAGTTACTACCAGCTGAAGCCAGTAGGATTCCCTGTTGCACATTTTCGCTCGGGGTTGTGTATCGGCATCCTTCAAGGCTGGGTTTGTCACTCTTTCAAACGATATGCTAGCCGCTTACCACCATGAATCCTGTGAAACATATGCAAACACAGTATAGGCACAAAAAAAAAAAAGCACTGCACATTTCTGGAAGCAATAAACACACATTGATCACAGCCACGTACCACGGTGGCACGGTTTTATGAAGAGTGTTCGTTCTCAGCCATGGTGATTGCATTTTGACTGACGATAACCGGGTGGTCAATACTTCCCTAGAGATTTACTGCGGTACAACTTGAGATTGGTACCTTCCTTCCCCCTCCACGCTCCTTTTTTTTTCATATGCATACTCAAAAACAAAGCATTTATGAAATGTTTGCCAGTTCTCTTCTAGTAAGGTCCAGTCCTCAGTAATTTCAAGCTGAGCTTACAGTTTCTGCTCCAACACTATTGTCTGAATTCCACAACTATCAGTCTAGATTAGAATAAATACCGTATGTGGGTCCCCTTTCAGTCTAAAATGCATGGAACATACCTTGTGCCCTTAAATAAAGGAGTATGACAGACAAATGGCCCATGCATTTCTTTGAAAGCAGCTGCCAAATATCTCAATTGATTAATCAACAAAAAACATCAATGTCGATTCACTTTTTTGTTAACTTGCCTAATCAAATTGATCATTGGTGATTCACGCTTCGAATTATTGATTTGCTCCTTGTGTCAGCACCTCCTATTAGTTAGTCGAGGCTTTCAGATTAAGTTTGAATTTTGCTGCCGTAGAAACTTGGCGATTGTTTAGAGACTCATGCGAACCAACAAGCGTGTGTTGTTAAGAAAGTAGGCACGGCTGATGCACCTGAGAGAAATGCCTGGCGTTCATTCTATTTCAACAATAAACCCAAGCCAAATACAAATGATGACGTCAGCTTCGTAATCAGATATTGTTGATTGGTGTAAGTGCTCAGAACTTATGCCAGCTATTCACTGGAGAGCTGCTGTTTGAAGTCTAGGAAGGTTTGTATGGCCAGAACTCAAGGCACACCGCATGTATAACACCATTGAGCTGGCCTTTTTAGCCAGTTTTAACAGTTTTGGTATCACTTCACTCAATCAATTCTCATTTAGAGGACTGCATCCAGTTTCACTTGAATGGTGGAAACGATACGCACACCTTTTCAAACTGTTTAGCGACCGCACACCTAAATTGAGTGAGGGCACAGGCGACAGTCCCTCAGCTTGCATGAACATCTGCAACTCAGTGGTTGGCTTTGACCTCCTCAGCAGTGTACGCAAAGCTGTAAACTTTTTTACACAATCTTCCTCGGGCACGCTGCCGACACAATAGGGCTTGTCGTACTTGAATTATTACAGGGCATCACGTAATAGAAGAAATGGCCATCTTCTCCCTTGGACATCCTTCTTTTTCCCCATATTTACTAGTTCTTGTGCTGCCACCAGCTTCTCTTCATGCCAACAAGGCCACTCACATCAGAAGCAGCACTTAGCACAGATTCTCGTTTTTCATTTTTTTTCTTTACTTCATTGCACAGGGGAAGATGCAAAAAAAAGATCCTTGGATGCATATTTTGGAATGCCAGCCTGCGCAGAGGCTGTTGATAATAAGAAATAGTGATGCCAGAAAAAGGGGTGCAATTCACTGTACTTACACAAGCATTGTTCACATCCAGCACATCCACTTACTTTAATATGCACGCTATTCTTATAAAAGAAGCATTGTGTGCAAAATATGTGGGGTGCACCCGAGTTCAAGGGGAATTTATTCACTGCATGATAAGTACATGAAACAAAAAAAAAAGAATTTAAAAAGTGTGGTATCCTCGGAATGGAAATAAAAAATCACATATCATGTGTCCTAATTTTAGAACACTGGCTAGTAAAGCGTCAATGGCTGCAAGAAAGATGTTGGTACCTCGTTTATGCTGATTAATGTATAACAGCCACACAAAAATATTAGTACAAGCAACCAATTGTTCCATCGAAAAAATCCCCCAATGCAAGATTTACAATGGGCTGCTTGAAAGACCCCTGAAAGCAACACTATTGAGACTTTTTTTTACTATAATCTGTAGCCTTGCATATCCTAATGCTGAAATTGATTTGCAAGAGCTCTGATCTGCCATTTAATCAATGCTAGCATCATAGCTGCGTCCCAATTTTAGTATGACTTCAAAGTGCCCCATAGGAAATCAGCGCCCCACCGCAGGCGAATGCCTGAGACTAAGTGTGAGGCTGAACCAGCAGTCTGGGAACCCACTTCCTGCCAAAAATGAAACAATGCGGGTCACCTGGAGCGATAAGAAAAGCATTCCTGGTGTAAGCAGCTAGAAACCCAGCCAGACAACAAAGCAATAGGGGCGAGGAACAGTCGTGGTTTTGTATGCACCCCATGAGGATTCTGCAATGTCGATAATACTCGCTTCTGTGGAATATCAGTAGGAGTATACTCCACACTTGTGGCAATGTCACCGGCGAATGAAAATCAAGACGAGCACTCACGGTTTCTTTGAAACCAAATAATGTATCTTAACCCATTAGGAACGAGTGTACTTTACAAAGTACCCTTTCTTATTCTGGAATAAAAGTATGTAACACTATATTCTGATTTTGCTCATTGAAATGTTAGATGCAAAGGGTTGTAGCGAGATAATGTAAAGTAAGCATATCGAATTTGTCCTATTTTTTGTGCTCTATGAGTCATTCAACTTTAAAAAAACATGAGCCTTTCTGAATTTCTTTCAGATTTTACAATTTATGTGTTGAAAAAACGGACTGCTTGTGCATCAACAAGAACAAAGTAATTCCTGCACAACCCGAGAAGTGTATAGACTGCATAGCTTTGCTCAGAGGTGTGATCAAATCTGGGTGTACTTTTTATAGTACAATGGGACTTCTTAAGAACAGACACATATTTAATCTTGTGCAGTGCCTTTAAAATTGCACTAGCCAATTTCCTTGAAGTAATGCTGTTTATTTTATGTTATCTGATATCCACGAGGCTGGGACAGATACCGCTGTGAATATGAATGAGCCCATTCAGGTTTCATTGTCGCATCTGACCCTTGTATAGACACTTAGGAGGAGGAGAATGACGACGGTACAAAGGGTGATGTGTGTCGACAATAAAAAATATGGAACCAAAGAAACATAGAGAGTATAGATTCTCTTTTGATCCTGAAAACAATTCTGTTTCGTAACGGCCAAAGACAAAGGGATAGTTTCTTTGCTGCCGAACGACCACACAGTAGCTTATATGTTCTGTAACTGGGTGGCCAAACAGTGAGAAAAAAAAAAAAAAACGTCGTCCCCTAGCAACTCTCCTCAGCATCTGTAACAATGTCATGAAAGGGGCTGAGCTCTACGATCATGCTGCGAATAACTACAAACATTTCATGGCTGAGACACAGTGGTACAGGTCTACATTTACCCACATGATAAAAATGGCTGTAGACAACACATATGGGGTCTGCAACTGCACTCTATTTTAGGCAGATCCCTAGCTTACAAGATGACAATTGCCCTTCACTTGCATAATACACATCACTTGGCGTTGTTGTACCCAACGGAAGTTTCAAGAGATCTACAGCGTCCGCTGAGCTTGCTATTACACTTGATCCATATATACAGACATTTTCACAAATCCTGCAAAACAACGCAGGTATTCCACAATATACTGGAATAGTGTTGCAGGAAGCATGACGTTACGCTTTCCATAAAGGGTCGGTACTACATTAAGCTGTATGTGCCACGATGACTTCGGTATTCGTTTGGCAAGGACTTAGCGTACCCTACATTCTTGCATCTCACCAGCTTTCTATCGCTATCTCGACGGACCAGCGTACTTTCTAAAGCAAGTGTTATCCCTTCTGTAAAAACTCATAAACGTCTATGAAAGTTTGCACGTATTGTTGTCTATTGCATTTATTTAAATGTGCTAAATCTTAATAAAATTCACTCAGTACTTCCTTTGTGGTCCCCAATGGGTTAATGGCAACATTCATTAGTCATAATTGGTCAGCAGTGCCCATGCATGCAAGACTATGATACAACACAAGCATCTCGAGTTATCAAACGCTGTGTCAGGGGACCAGAAATTTTGTTTTTAAATATGCATCACAGCTGCCACTCTCGTTAGGAAAGCGCCGAATGTAACAATTTTCTCACTCCAGGCCCTTGTTTTCATTCAGTAGCAACTTTACAGAATACAAGAAGCTTGATGGGAGATAGACGACAGCTAGTGCTAGCTGACACACTGAAGGTGGCACACATATTGTGTTTTAATGCAATGCAACTGTCAAGGAAAATCTGCGAGTGACGAAGTCATTCTATACAAACACCTCGGGGAAGGAGCCAGCCACTAAGCATCATAAGAAAATGAACGAGAATGTGGTAGAAATATACCTGGCCCTTTGGACTCCGAAGCTTTCTGGAGACAGACTCACTTGCACTCCCGAAAATTTTCTTACACTGGAACTCGCGGCTCGGTCCCAATGAGTCGACTTGAAAGTCCGGTGTTGGCCTAGAATTAATTTTTCCGATCATGGTGTCAATGTTTTTGATCTCGCGTAATCGCGGTGCTATTCTTGGCCGCTTTCGATATGGTGCTTTCTATTACAGGTTATGAGTGGCTGCAATCCAATAAGAACATTTTTTTTAAGAGATCTTTAACAAGAATTTTTTTCAGAGAGTTGGTGTGCTATTCTATGTACCCACGTAATTGACACCTCTGGTCAATAAATATCAATATGGTGATTAAACGTTAACGCTTTTGAATGTCCATGATTGAACGTGAATAAAATGAAAGTAAGGCTGATAGTAGTAATGCTGAATATGGGTAGATATAGTAAATCGGCAAAATAAAGTAGAACTCACTTGAACTCATCAAAAAGTTCCCAGCCACACACATACAAATATTTCTGTCAGCCAGACTAACTGCTGGATCCGAGTCTGAGCAAGTTCGAGTGAGTCGACTCGTAAGCGAGTTCGTGGGCGACATACATGCTGAGAAAGACTACCTCAGCTATGCACACACACACACACAGGAAACACCAATAAAGTGAATACTAAACATAGCCTGATCATTTCCAGCTAAACATGAGGCATCAATCAAGCAAAGAAAACCCTGAGCGACAGTCAGTATCCAACAAGTCTAGCTGTATACCACAGTATGAAGGACCACAAGACGGACTCTCCTGCTTCTTCATGACCATGCACAGCCAAGGTCTCTTTATTATATGAACACAGAAAAGAAACTTGGTCGCCCCAGACTATGAAATTTTTTTTGTTTGACATAAGTGTGAGCAGTCTATGCCACTGACAATGCCCAAAGAAGTTGGAGGTGCACCAAAGGCCCTGAATCATAGCTGTGTGCATCGAGAAAATACAATCAGTGGGAGGCATGCGTATGCACGGAGAACAGCAGAGTGATGTGGGATGTCTTTTCTGGCGAGTGCAGGGCGAGATATTTTTTTTAGGCTAGTTAAACCTATGTATGTTCTTGGGTGCCTGCACACATGCAAAACTGAGATCAGTTATGCTGATGGAGAGGTGCACTGGCACAAGCAGATTTTGTGAACTCTGTCATAATTATGCAGTGCACATTAACGTATTTCAAGCATCAACACGACACAGCAGCCTCTTCAAGAACTTTGACAGTGAAAACACGTAAGCAACCGCACAAGGCGGGGCGAGGACCAAATGAACGGTTATTTACCTCACAAGCCAACATTTCAAGTAATGCATGAATTTTCAGCACAGAACCAGCACAAGGATGAAACAAGATTGAAAAAGCAGTAATGTTGCATCCCTCTTTTTTTTTTCTCTGTCTTGCAGTTGTTTTTGCACTGAAAAAGCTGTACTGATGCGTCCCTCTTTTCTTTCTGTGTCCTGCAGTTGTTTTTGCACTAAACATTCATTGCTATTTGCCCCAAAAGAAAACAATGATTAGGCATTGGTATAGACATGTGTTATGACAAATGGAATACATCTGCCGATTTCGGGAATAACATTGCATTATTTACACAGCAAAAGCACAATCGTTTCTCCTGCGTACAGTTGGAGCAATGTTCACAGATGAATCATTTGTTGAACAACCGCCCATATTTTTAATCAGAACACACGAGCATCTATAATAATAATAGTTGGGGATTAACGTTCCAAAACCTCCATAAGATCAGGAGAGACGCCGAACTGGAAAGCTCCGGAAATTTCGACCACCAGGGGTTCTTTTAACGTGCACCCAAATCTGAGCCCACGGGCGGGCCTCAAGCATTTTCGAACGCGCGAGCATCGATCGCTGAGTGAACACGCACCGCATGCCGCAACAGCCTGGCAGGAGGCAGCCACACAGGCCTATTCATCAGGAACATTCTGGTTCATTTAGCCGCTGTGCTTCGTTACGGCCGTTTCACAGGACACACGAAGTAGCGATTTCGAGACTCTGAATTGGCTCGCAGCAAAAAAAAAAAAAAAAGGGGGGGGGGGGGCAGTTCGCTCCTACCGCAGCGGTCAGCGGCCTACCTACAAACATGTTGGAAAACTTTCGCTCTCATCGCAGCAGCGGAGCAATTTTTTGATCGGGACCCGCGAAATAGCTAATGCCGCGCCGGCCAAGCCATCGATATTCCTTGTTTGTTTGGATAATGCCCGATTTCACCGCATTTCAAAATGAATTTAGACTGCGGAAAGTGTTATTAAATGACGAAACATGTGTGCTCTTCGCACAGATCGCTACATAGGAAAAATTCTGCAGTGTCATTCATCAAAGACCTGCGGCAGAAATGTCGCTCGTCGCGACAGTCGCAGAGCGAAAATCGCGGAGCATTGACAGTTTATGTGAAACGAAACTTCCATTGGCGGCGGCCGCGAAAAGAGCGAATGGAGCGAACGGAAAAATTGTTTTTCTCTGCAATCGCGGCATGTGAAACAGCCTTCTTAGGGCGCTTATATAGCCGATTGACGCACGCGCATTCAAGTTTTAAAAATGACCGGCTGTACATCAAACAATTTCTAAACAGTGTGGGGGATTTTTGACGAAGCTGTACAGTGTCCTAAATAAGCCAGGCAAAATGTGCCCAAACACACAGTTGCTTTCGTGATAACACTTCAATCGAGAGCGGCTGCCAAAAACGTAGTTGCAAGACTAGGCGCCTGATCGGCCACGACTACCGTCGTTTCGCAGCGGCCACGCATTAGGTAGACCGCTGAGCCACGGCTTGGCATGAGACAGGCTTCCGCTACACCGGTGAAATCGGCGGATTTCCCTTTCTAGCAGATCTGATGCGCAGCACAACGTGAAACTGCGTTACTGGTGCAGAACGATATCCAGCAACGCAATATGGCTCCCAGCTGCTACTCGACCGTATAATCGTGTATAATCGTGATAGAGACTGCCTTCGTCGAAGCATCTGGCTAAAATATACTCACGGTTCTTGTCGCTGTCTTTCGTGCCGCTTTCGAAGAGCACCGAGACACCACCAGCGTCTCCGCCAGCCAAGAAACACGCCGCTCGTTTCGAACTCACGAGCGACCAACTGCGTTGTGGAAACGAGGCATTGGTTGTAGCAAGCACGCGAGTTCCTATTGGTCGCCGCTCGCGCTCGAAACCACAGGAAAGATAGTAGAACGAACGCAGTGCCGACTGTCGGCCTGCATAATTGAGCTTGAGGGTCACCACTATAGTGAACTAGAATAAACCAACCACTACTAAGACCAATGCAAGAGGGAACGCTTCGCCGTGGAGCACGAAAGAATCGTTGAAAGCAATTTAAGGAAATCCACGCATCCACAGAGTTGCTGAAGATGTATAAGCGAATAATTTTATTTTGTAGATCGCAGCCTTCTCCGGGGCGTTTTTTTTTTTTTTTTCGAGTGGCGTCTTTCGTCACCGTATCTGAGCGTTCAGGCCGCCTATCCTGCCCTCTCAGCAACGTGCCCAGGCCAAACCTGGCTCACATTCACCTGGCCTACCTGTCTTCTCCTACTGGCGGCTTCACGGACCCGCCAAGGCAGAAGATCGCCACCAACACAAATGTGGAGGGTAGCGCAGGAGTCAGGAAGGAACAATTTCCATTGAAATAATCTTTTTTTTTTTCTTTCACATGGGACTGTAGAGCGGTCCCACGAGGGGCGAGAACTACCGAATGCTTGACATCAATTTCGGAACATAAGCACATAAGCACGATACCGGGCATTCACAGAAACGAGGGACACAGGACTTTAGTGTGAGCGTCCGGTTTTACGCTCTAGTATTCCCGAAACTATGCATCATCTCGGCAAATTTTAAGTTGTAATGAAATGTTGGGTATCCAAACTTCGCACTTTGAATTTTACTGATGAGTACAATCGTTCATGTCGGCTTTATGCGTCCAAGAAGTTGAGTTTTTCATTCAAGAAAACCTTCTTAGAAAGTGTTCACCTTTGACATTTCTTTTGCACCGCGTGCATTCAATTCATTCACATTATCCTGTAGAAAAGGAAGAGGGCCACGGAGGAAAGAAACCAAAATTGGCAGCATATCCACGGAGTAAATGATAAAGAGTGGGGCGAAACAATCGTCCGTCCATTCGTTCTTGCTTCCGTCCATCCATACGCCCGTCTGTGTGACCGTCCATGCTTCCATCCGCCCGTCCGTGCGTCAGTTCATGCGTCCATCCCTGCGTTCGTCCATGCATCAGCCCCTGCGTCCGTTCTTGCGTCCATCCATTCAACACTCCAAGTCCCACCATCTCGCATCTTTTTATCATATATTCCCCATATAGAAGTACCGCCATCCAGCGGACATTCCAAGGACTAAACGAGAGGTGGCACACGCACACTTTCTTACGGCCTGCGCTTCGGGTCCACTTCCCACCTTTAACCACCTCGAGTTCATGGTATATTCTAGTTCACTGTATTCATGGCACTGCGCGGTCCAACGCTCGCTAAACCTTTCTAAAACCAAGGAGGTTACACCCAGCGAGTATAACGTAGCATCCTTTTACTGTCAGATCGTGCTCAATTTCCATGCCAATGGCTGCTAATGGGAAATGAGAGACAGAAGAATTCGGCTTTTACTTTCTTACGGCTTGCGCATCGTATCTACTTCCCACCTTTAACCACCTCGAGTTCATTCATGGTATACACTAGTTCATTGTATTCATGGCACTGCGGCTCAACGATCGCTAAACCTTTCTAAAACTAAAGAGGTTACACCCAGTGAGTATAACGTAGCAACCCTTTCTTGTCAGATAGTGCTCAATCTACATGCAGGTGGCTGCTAATGGGGATCGCAGCGTGCGCGTTAACTAAAAGCCGAATGCTCCTGTTTCTCATTCCCCATTAACAGCCATTGCCATGTACATTGAGAATTATTTTTTATTGTTCAACAACGCACATAAGAAATCTCTCACCGGGACCACCTTGGAGGTCATAATGTTATACTTGTTACATACTACAACAGCTACGAGGGACGAACGGGTGTTGCTATAAGGAGTTCCGCCCCTAAAAAGTAGTAGTGGTAGTCTTTATTGTACAAATGATCTTCGACCCAATCGGGAGCATGGCGCAGCGTCAGGGAAGTGGGAATTAGAGAGGAAAGACCATGGTACAAACAGAAGGGTTGCGGGCACCTAACGATAAACTGCCCTTTCAGTAGCCTCCAGAAACAGGCTGCAGAGAGCTTGCATGGTTAGGCGAATGGAACAGGAAGTCGTTGGGGGTGCTCGCAGGAAGGCCTTGTAAGCAGGGGTGAGCATTAAGCGTGCCTGCGCCGACGCACCACGCGTAGCCTCTACTAGGCAGCCTACATGATCGCCTGTCATGTAGGCTCCCTAGCCTCTACAAGCCCACCCCCTCAGAAGCCGCTCGCGTTCGTGCTCATTTCCCATGAGGCTCCTGCTTCATTTCTTGTTTTGGTGGGCTCGTGAACAATAATTCTGAAATTCGAAAGAATTGCGCAAACCTGAGAGGCTTAGCACATTTACAGCCGAAAATTTTGTTGCGTCCGATGCGGAGTTCTGAACACTGGCACATCCCCCGACCGCGAACAAATTATGGACTCCAAATGCTAAAGCACTCTGTTCCCCATATACTAAATAAGTTCAAGCTCACAGAACAGCAATTGCGTCTCCTTTCAAGTAGTGATATATTAAACCTGTTTGTATAAGGAGCTATAAACCCAGAAAAATTGCACCCAGTACTTGTAAATGCATGAAATTTTAAGTGTACCCCTTTCTGTTATAGCGTCTCATTTTGGTTGCCTTTTTTCCCAATAATTGTTTGTTTGTAAACAACCAAGTGTGCATCTATTCTGTACTTCATAAACAACCACTAGAATGTTATTTTCTTTTCTTTTTTCTTTCAATCATACGTGAGCACCGTATGGAGTTTGGTGTGCCATTGTTTCTGTTGCCTTGTACAAATGGGAGGTGGGGCTAGTCAAGCTGCTATAGCGCAGCTTTTTTCCTACTTTCCATGCCACAATTGTTTCTTGTTTGTGTAAATCACGGTGTATCGTTGTGGTGAAATAAAATTTCAACTTCAACTTCAACTTCAAAACTGACGAGCACCAACCTTCTCGGACGCCGCACCCCCCCCCCCCCCCCTTCCGTTCCACTCCTGTTTATTTACAACAAAAGCTGTATATGGCTAGGAGAAACGTAAAAAAATCACAGCATACCAACGTAGTGAATGATGACGAGTGGGGCGAAGCGACCATCCGTCCGTGCATGAATTCGCTCACGTTCGGAAATGCAGACGGCACACAGCTAACGCCGACGAGAGTGCAAGCGTCTTCAACACGCCCGCAGCTCTCCTTTGTCTATGCCCTCCCCCCCTCCCCATTTTAACGATCTGCCACGTACGGCGACTATCCAGGAGAGGCACTATTTCTCTCTCCGCGCACTCAGGCAAAACGCGCGCCGCAGCCAGTCGAATTGTAGCGGCACTTCGGAAAGTAGCGGCGGTGTAACGCCATTAGGAAATCAGACGAGAAATAGTCATCCATTTCATTTGCCTTATTTTCTTTATCGTCTCTTTTTTAACCCGCCCTCCTTCTGGCTACGCGCAATACACTGGATCACCAGCCTTCGAATTGGACAAGGCCTTCCAGGAAGCAGAGGTTCAGACCATCTTAAACAATCCTAATGGGAACTCCAGCACGGGCCCGGATGGCATTACAAACAAGACAATACGCAATTTAGACGATGACTCTGTCACCTACCTCACCAAAGAAATCAATCGTATTTGGGAGATGGGGACTTTCCCTGAGCAATGGAAAAGGGCGTAGGTTATTCTCATACCTAAACCTGGCCGGAGTCCCAGTTTTAGCAACCTACGACCCATATCACTGACGTCCTGTATAGACAAGATCGCCGAGCATGTCATCAACGATCGAATATCAAAGCACATAGAGAAGACTAACCTGTTCCCGTACAACATGGTAGGTTTTAGACCACACCTATCTACTCAGGACGTCATGAAAATGCTGAAGCATCACATCATAGATCAGGAGACAAAAACGTTAGAGCTATTCTCGGTCTGGATCTTGAAAAGGCCTTTGACAATGTCTCGCACTCCCACATACTTGCCCCCATCTCTTCTCTCAACTTAGGAGCCAACTTTCACAAGTTCACCAGCTCGTTCCTCAAGAATAGAAAAGCCACCAAACAGCTTGGGGATCTCAAGTCTGAGCCCTACGATCTCGGTTCCTTCGGCACCCCGCAGGGCTCAGTTGTCTCCCCACTGCTTTTTAACATTGCAATGTGCGGCCTTGCTGCAAATCTCTCAAACCAAGAAGGCATCAAGTTTGCCATCTACGCAGACGACATCACCATATGGAGTGTTGGTGGCTCGGAGGGCTCTGTGGAGAGCTCTCTTGAAGAGGCCGTAGACTGTGTTGAAGTCTACATAAATGAAATGGGCCTCAAGCTCTCGCCAGCAAAGTCCGAACTTCTTTTATATCGACCCACAAGACGGGGACCCAAACCCAAAAACTGGCAACCACTGGCCGACATCGACATTATGCTGCACACGGCATCGGGGCAGCGTATTCTAAGGGTGGACTTCATACGCGTTCTGGGCAAGATTATCGAGGCTAATGGACAGAACGGCCGCACGATCGACAGTCTGACTTCTAAGGCGGAATGGGTCATCCTACTAATCTCACGCATTTCGAACAGTCGGGATGGTCTTCGAGAGCACAACCTCCTCAGACTATTCCATGCATTCTTGATGAGCCACATAAGCTATGTCGCATCGCACAGGTGGCAACTCCATGAAAGAAATAAATTGAACATCCTCATAAGGAAAAGCATCAAGAAAGTTCTTGGCATTCCTATGCGCACAAGCACTGAGAACCTTATGAAACTTGGAGTCTACAACACGCTTGAAGAAGTTATCGAGTCTCAACAAACGGCACAGGTTTCCAGGCTTTCGATCACACCAGTGGGAAGAAAGATTCTGGTTGACACTGGAGTCGACCCCCTGACGCTCGAAGTGCAAAATACGTTACTCGATGATTATATACGCTCTCGCATGAAAGTGTGCCCCCTTCCACGAAATATGCATCCACAGTACAACGCGGGTAGGCGTGTCGTTCGAGCCTCCTCTCTTTTAGCTCAAGCTCACAAACACTCGTCTGTTTCATGCTTTGTTGATGCCGCCCAGTATCGCGTTTCCGCTCACTTTGCGGTAGTATCTGTAGATACTAAGGGTCAGATTTTATCCTCGGCGTCGGTTCGAACCACTTCTTAAAAAGCAGAACAAATGGCCATTTCACTAGCACTCCTGGATCCACAAAGGACTGATATTTATACGGACTCTAAATCCGCTACTAGGGCCTTCGCTTCTGGTTCCCTGTGCAAGGAAGTTTTGAGAACTCTCGTTCAAGAGGAACTCACCCACCACACAATTATTTGGTTCCCTGCTCACCATGGTTTGAGGGTCGGAGGCCTTCCCAATGTCAGCGAGCTAGCCCACTCCAAGGCGCGAGGCTTCACTTACCGCGCCGAGACTTGTGCTTCTCAGACAGAGGAGTCAGCCCCCAGCCTTCATTTTAGGGACATTTTGACTACCTTCAACGAGATCACGAAGCATTATCAATTAGGCCGTAGGTCATTTCCATTACCACACGAAAAGTTGTCTAGGCCACAGGCAATCTCTCTTCGCATGCTTCAGACGGGAACATACCCTAACCTCGTAACCTATAGCCATTACTCCGACATTTCAGAACTTTGTCCGGACTGCCAGAATCGCAGTGATTTTAACCACATGTTCTGGAGGTGCCCCTCTTTACAAAGCAAAAAGTGAAGAATTTTCTGAGAACTCCTTTCATTCAATGCTCACGAGTCCGGTTCTCATACAACAACTCAAGGCTGTCCAGAAGGCCCACGATGCGGCGGTGAGGCTGAGCCTCCCCGTCCCAACGTGGGAGTGGCCCGCGATTATACCCCTATAAAACAGGGGTGGAATCCTTCAGGACTCCAGTAAAAGTTTTTCATCCATCATCAATCCATCTCTTTTTTCGGACACGCTTGACAAGGGTAGACTTAGAGGAGCTTCACCCCTGAAACCGTCCGGCAGCGTTGTTATGAGCGGTCTCCATGGCTGTGTTATCAGTTATCCGCAGCGCCATACCTAAGCACGCGCGCCATTGGCTGCGTTCTGAGCATGACCTACTACACTCCTGACCTGTTCAGATAGCGGGGTTCCTATGGGAGCGCGTGTCCCCGCTCTCGTTCAATCGCTCGCCGTAGGTGGCGCTACCTATAACCTGTTCGTCTGCTACTGTGCGGCCGGCAGGAGGGCGACGGACTGATACCATGCGTCTGCTTCTGTGACAAACTGCCTATACGTGCACGAAGGACTTCAATTATGTCATTATACCCGACCGCCTGCCAGCCCTATATAGAGTGAACAGTTAATCGCCACATTTCGTTACCGGCGTAACGTTTCTAATTACCTTAAGTAAGCTTATACAGAAACGAACAAAGCTGTATGGGAAGATAGAGGTTTGAGATGAGAAATACATTTGACCAAATTCGGTCGCTAACTTCAGTGACACCCAGTGTTCAAGAGTTGTCCATCGCTAAACACACACACACACACACACACACACACACACACACACACACACACACACACACACACACACACACACACACACACAGAGACAAACTGTGGAGGCAGCACGTAAATATTTCATATCATTAATTTTTTTATGGATTTCGGCGGCATTTGTTGAGGCAGCCTTCGGGAAGGGTGCTCGAACCCCTCGCAACCCACCGCTACGCATTTTTACATAATTTACAGATTTCGTATATTTACTTTTTTCTTGTGTGCTATATTTAAATTTCTTGGCACTATTTGTGGAGCCTGCCATATTAGCCGCGGTACTTTAAAAAAGCTTTCATGTTTTTTAGCTCAGTGAATTAGCATAACACACGGAAATAAAGTTTACTAAAGCACCCTGGTGCTTCTTGCTAGCTTGCAACTCGTTCTGAATTGAAACGACTCTCAAAAACACAAGACTCACCTTTTCTTCCAATTGCCTCGATCCATTCTTCCCGTATGTCTGTGGCAGGAAACTCGTGAAAACTTACTTTACTTTGTTTGCCTTGTTCCGATTTGCAATATGGCACGCAGCAATACACCATACTTACATTTGAGGTGTCAGCTCATCTAAAAAAAAAAAAACTGCACGCGGCCACTATTAGAGCTGACTACTGCAGCTATCTGCCGTCTGCAAGTTTCTGCACACGACCTACTGTGTTTCTGCGTATCTTCTGCAATTTGTGTATGCGTATCGTCTGGAACCATCGTGATTCAGTGTGAACAATGAATGCCTAACAATAGTTTTTTTATCTCGTTGGACTACGTTTTCATTCAAGAAATATTTTCATAATAAATTTTCCTTCATTTGTAGAAAAGTTCCCGTCTGCTTGCCACTGTGACCCTTTGTGTGCTTTTTTTACGGTTCTATTTCTGCTTCAAACGTCCACACGAATGCAGCCAACTCTGACGAGGAATCATATCGCTTTATTTGCCATATTTTACACATTCATACACAATTCATGCACAATAAGAACGATTTGCACTGCCACAGCGATGGCTGAAGCAGACGACAGCGAACAGGTGCTGCCTAGCGCCACGCCGCTCGTAGGTGACGGCCCTAGCGGCAGAAGGTATGAACTAGAACGTGGGCGCTGGAAGAGGTGCTCTCTGGGCAGGTCAGGAGTGTAGTAGGTCATGGTTCTGAGTTAGCTCGCGATACCAAACGCTTGCAACAACGCGGCGTTGCGGCGTCACTAGACAGTTATAGTTTACGGTTAACGTGAAAGCAGAGGTTAGGAGAATGGCGTTACCGTGCAGCAAACAACGTTCGTTGTGAACCACGTCTTATAGTTTAGCGGGATAGCACTTACGTGGTTTACGTGCCCCAGCTGGGACGGGGCGCCACCTATTGGATGGTTCATAAGTTAAAGACAGTGAAAAGGAAAAGAAAACGAGAATGTTTGCCTATGCCACCGCACGAAACATTGTTACAGGTTTATTTTACTACTAATAAAAGCAAATAACTATAAACCGTGCACCGAACGCGAAAAAAATTATGTTGCCGACCTGTTTACTTCGATCTTGTAGTTAGGCCTAGACGCGTTCGAAATGTGAAGCTATCTCAAAAACTACGCCAACTTAATCGTGATACTTGGTCATCGAGGCTAACTGAAGGCAAGCGAAGCCACTTCAAACAGTTGTTTGCTGCGAAAAAGGTGAATATTTCAACAACTAAACGCCAAAATCGCTTTGAAGTGGGCGTCCGAGAGCGTCGTCATGTTTACGTACACTACGTACTCCTACTTACGCTGCCACAGTAACGTCGAATCTGAAAAATACTGCGCATACGGTAAACGGTATGGGTAACGTACGTATCTGTGCAAGCGCACTTAGATTCCGGGATGACTGCATGCCCGGTATTCCGGTGAGCCCGGTGTAATATAACTTTCTAATGTGATAATTGCGGGAGCGCACGCCAGCTTTCACCGGGAGTTTTTCTAGCGGCACTTTGGCTTCGGCGGCGACGTCTGTCACCACCTGGGTTTCCAGAACAAACATTGTGATTATGGCATTGCGAAACACATTTAACCACTCATTACACTCATCCATGACCATGATCATGCAAGCCAAACGTGTGTCTAATCTCAGTAAGAAGCAGTCCTAAATGTGTGAGAGCAAAAGTTGCCCATATAGAAGAACTTTTGCCCTCACCCATGTAGGACTGTATATATGTATATATGCTATTGTTTTTTTTTCACATTTTTATTTGTACCAATTAAGTGGAAAGGGGTAGCCGTCGCCAAGTAACGGTGACAAAGACTCCTTCGTTTATTTTCTATTTAAATAAAAGAAACACGAACATGTAACCAAAGTTTCGAAAGGTATCAGTGCAGTGTCGGGTTGAACCCACTAATGAACACCGGGACCGAACGCTTCAGCATTCGCTGGGTGACCATTTGTACGGAGCGCTTGGGTGGTGATTATTATCATATGCGAAGCATTTCTTGCGAACTTCGGCGACTTTAAGCGTATCTACCTATCTATATATCAAGCAGCTTACGACTTTTATCTCTCTTGGCTGTTTGGATAGTGGTATCAATAGCAAACTTAGTATGACATAACATGACTGTGTGATGAAGATAACTAACTAGTCATAACATGAAAATCATGACATGTATGTCATGAATGTCATGATTTACATTTCATAGTCCTGCAGCTCTTGCGGGGGTTTCGTTCACATGGTATGCTGCAAAACTGGTATGCTATGACATGATTGCATGGTGAACTCAAGCGACAGACCCTAATCAAGGTGGACGATTGGGCGAGTTGGTGATTCATGATCGACGTATGTAACTGCGCGGTAGTAAACACGGACGACAAGAAGATACAAGGACAAGCGCAGACTATCAACTGAAGGTTTATTTTTCACAAACCACATATATATGACTTAAAGTCATATATATGTGGTTTGTGAAAAATAAACCTTCAGTTGATAGTCTGCGCTTGTCCTTGTATCTTCTTGTCGTCCGTGTTTACTACCGCGCAGTTACATACGTCGACAGACCCTAACATGAAAATTATGATATGCGTGTCATGTGGCAAAATGATTACGTGCCACGCTCATGATGCGATTGCGACCGCTTCGCTAGCGTCACGTGAATGAATGACGAAGGTATGTGACTTGTGCAAACATGAGAATAATGAGACGCATGCCATGTAATAACATGACTACGTGCCATGCTCATGATGCGCTGGCGGTCATTTCGCTAGCTTCACTTATACCACATTTGGTATTACGGGAAGTGAATGTATGACGACGGTATGTGACTGGCACAAACCTGATAATCATGAGGTGCGTGTCATGTAAGAACACCACTACATGCCACACTCGAGGCGCCTATACACTTCGACCTGACCAGGTGTGCACCAACGTTCGTTTCATTGCGTCACGCCGGCAATAACACGCCAGGTCCCGCCGCGGTGGTCTAGTGGCTAAGGTACTCGGCTGCTGACCCGCAGGGCGCGGGTTCGAATCCCGGCTGCGGCGGCTGCATTTCCGATGGAGGCGGAAATGTTGTAGGCCCGTGTACTCAGATTTGGGTGCACGTTAAAGAACCCCAGGTGGTCTAAATTTCCAGAGCCCTCCACTACGGCGTCTCTCATAATCATGTAGTGGTTTTAGGACGTTAAACCCCACATATCAATCATATCACGCCAGGTGCTGATATCCACCTAGTAGAGATCAGTGGATCTAGCCACTGACCTCCATTGTGGATCTGCCTGCCATATACTCACAGGCATGCTTTGCGTTGCTTTGACGCATGCGCGTTTGAGCGCACACGGCGTCCCTCCGTCACGAAGAAAGGCAGACGCGGTTAGAGTGTACTAGAATGGGGGAGTGGGTCCACTGAAGGCTCCACGCTGAGGCGTTTTTTTCGGAAAATCCAGGTGGCGCTACCATCGCCTTCACCTGAAGACTTAGCCGTGGTTGCCATGGTTACAAGTCCCCTTTGCCACGCGGTTCGCGACGGGTGGGTAGTCTGATAGTTCGCGCGGTTCGCGTGCTGCTCGCGCGTCTGGCGCAGTCTCGCAGCGTTGTTGCTTCGTTCGTGCGTGCGTGGCCGTGAACGGCGTCGCACCGTGCTTCCGCGCCAGTTCAACAAAATCTAAATGTTTATATTGCGAAACGCCCTGCTCGTATAGGTAGTCACGCACGCAAGTACCGTGATTTCCACGGTAATTGTTTACAATCAAGAGCGTAAGTTGAATTTGGCTTTTGCGAAAACGTACGCATCGAAAGTGTAATATGAGCATTAACTGCGATGCTTTTAAAAATGTCAATATAACTGGGATATATAAGTAAGTTTGCGTTTGGTGCAAATTTAGACTCACGGCAGCAAATTGAATATGATGCAAGACTAAAGTTACCAGCTGTTATCACGAGAATTAAAGCTAAAGTATGCGAACCCTTCTGCAAATTTGCAGCTATTCGTTAGGGACGCGTGATATTATTGAAAAACTGAACCAGTCCTGTTGCGATTACGTGAGGGTGTTGGCAAAGGAAGTTTAGTCACATCGGACGGCAACTGTGCTATTCGTAGGAAATGACTTATAGGGCGGACGCACGTCCGTCGCGGTGGTTTTATGATGAGTTTTTGTTCGGCATCTAGTGCTGGTATACGTTGTAGGTATTAATGAAATATGTTATATTTTACCTTTTCTCTTCGTGCCTGCGGTACGTGTCCATGCAAACATTTGCTCGAAACATGAACGTGTTTTCACCTATAGATAGGAAGTCTGAAAGACACCAATAAAGAAGTGATATGCGCAAAATATTTTATTTTAAATTGACTGCGCAAGCTTTTCGCATAAATATAAAAAACAAAATAAATATCATCGAAAGACTTCGACACCGTCGCTCAAGGAACGTCAGGCTCTATGTTGTCCTGCTAAGCTTTAAGTGTTTTGCTCTCGCTCGTTTCGAAGCGTTTTCCCTGTTCATTCCCTTCACTAAGAAGTGAAGGCGAGTGAGCACGTAGAACGAAACGAGCTTTGTGCTCACTGCATCTTTGTGGTCTGGACAGCCGACCGCTTTCGAGTTCAGAAAATTAGTTTTCACCAATGAAAGGATGTCAGAGATGCTATCTGTGTGCAACATGGAAACACTGAAACATTCAGTAAACAAGTTTTCAAGTGAGGCAATGAAATCATACAGCTGTCGTGAGGGGTACAGAAGTCCACCCCAGTCGCATTGCTCCGTGAATTGCGAAGGGAGCTGTTCAGCAACCGCGACAGCTTTCTCAAACAGAAGCACTTCTTTGCATTGTACGCATGCCAACTTCAATACACACTTTCTGGCCACGTACCCTGCTGTGTAGTAAATGAGTCTCGAGTCACTCTTCTCCAAAGTCACATCGATGTGGTCAGCAAACTTTTCTGGCATCGTGGCAATCGTGCTTTCGACCTCGCCAAGTTTTCCCTGTGATATAAGATCATCAATTTTTTTGTGCGTGACCTTTAGACCCTGTCTGTCATGCACAGTGACAAGAGCGTTTATCATGTCAGGGTTTGCGTTTGCGCTGTCCACACTGTGCGCCAAGTTATAAAAGGACAAGCAGTTGACGGTTATTAGAAACTCATCCGGAGAGGGGTGCGCGTTGCAGCCACTTGACTGGCGAACGATGCCGAAGAAATGTTCCACGGGATCGGTGCTAAGTCGAGATGTCATGAGATATTTGAATCCAACGCTCTCTGTCAGGTACTTCAGCAATGAAAGGGTATTTGCTATAGTGACCCTAAAACCTATGGCAGTGGACTCGCTGAGAAAGTGCCGCTTGTTGTCACTGAATGATTCCCAGTCATTCAGGAAGTCCAGAAAATTGGACAGGAATGCCACGTCTGTAGAAGCTGGTCTCAGCGCTTCGGCCCGAAACCTGGAAGTCATCACGGTGATCAGTCGTTGGATCTTCCTGCAAAATAAACAAAAAGAATGTATGTCAGAAGAGCGCTCATCATGCGTTTGAGATGTTTACGATTACACTTAATTCATTTGGAACGTAGGCGCAACTCACGAGAAGAACAGCTGAGTTGCCTCGATGCTGCCACACCTTCTCTCGATGTCCTCCTTGTAGAAGGCCAGGCCCCGTAGGACATATGGACCGAATAGTTGGAAGGCGAAAGGGGTTCTCATCTTCTCAAATGAGTTTGGTTCCAGATGCGTCTCGGTCAAATTGGGCATAACTTTCAGTGTCCTAACACTTCTGTCTAGAAGGTACGCCTCCCGAACCGGATGCACAGACACCTAGAAATATAGGTTGAGGTAATGCAATGTATGCAAAAAACACAATCTTTGTAAAATGTCAACCATGAATCTATACGTACCAATCCGTCTGGTGTTGCAAAGCCTTTCTGGAGAAGACCATTCCTGAGGCATTTTAGCAGATGCGGGAAATCGGAGATAAAGTGCAATTTCCTCATCTCGTCGACAGGATGCTGTATGGCGCCATTTATTTTCTTCGATGACGCCGACACCCCCGCTAGCTTCCACATTTTTCGATTCCAGGGGGCTCCGTCACAAGTGATGTGGTCGACGAACAAGCCCGCCTGTTCCACGAGGATGGTAGCTTCCATGAGAATTTTCAATAAAATGTCTCCTCTCACATTTCCTTTTGTCGCAAAAACGCCCACAATTTGGCTCCATTTTCCAGCGAAAGGCACAAACATGATGACCATGCCGTGATCACATTGCTGGTACTTGTCTTCGGGCTTCGTAAATTCTCCAAGGTCCACGAAGCCTTGAATCTGGCCAGACGCCGTCACATTGAAATGTTCTGACAATTTCATTTCGTCCACCAATAGTCCGCCGTGTCTTTCGAGGTCTGACATGCTCGCGGTTTTTTTCTTTAGAGTGTTCATTACTGCTTGATTAAAACCGAAGGCCGACTCGTATGACCTCAAGTATCTTTTCAAAGTAGTGTTGCTGGGCATCATGAGAATTTCGTTCTTTCTGATGTGCTGATAAAGCCGGGGACTCTTTAGTTTCATGAGTAAACACTCGAGGATCCACTCCTGATTGTAGCGCATGCCCTGCTTGCTGGTTTGTTTGGCAGCTTGAAAGCAAGCGCGAACACTTGCCTGCTGCTTTCGCGGTAGTGACGATATTTTATCCTCTAGTATTTTATCCGCGACATTCGCATTGTTTGCCCTCATCTCTTCGAGACGACCAGCAATGTCCAACAGCCTTGTCGCCATCCGCTTGTTTCTCTGACTCAGGACCCGCAGTTTGGTGGAGACTGAGTTTCTTCGCTCTTTTCGTTTTAGGTAGCTTTTTCTGGTGAGTATTACTTTCCTCACGTACTTGCATGAAATGCATGAAGAACCTGGAAGTATACGAGAAAAAAATTATGAAGAGCTTCCAGTTTTTTACCATGCATGTTTGAAACGCAATTTATGCACTTTCACTTTCTGTAGGCAAACTATTCTTTCGTAAATGTTAATGAGTACTACAAAAATTAGGGGCCACACAAATGTTCTAGCATTAAACAGGTTACTGATTGATTAATTGTACAATTACAAGTGACGTCTCAATAAACGTTTGCCGCACTCACCTTGTTGTTTAACCGCTCCTTTGCACGTGACACTGAAGACAAGGCCGTCGGAATGAGAGATTTGCGGCTCCAGTTTCTTCGTAAGAACGTCATAGGTGAAGTCCTTCGCCCTACCTGCTCCTCTGCAAGGGTGAAGAGATTCTGCGCAGTCCAGGACTTGTTTGGCATCTTCAAGGTTATAGGCGACCTTTTCGGAGATCAGCGTCTTCCGAACATATGTCCGACAAATCACTTCACTCCGGTCGGTACCGTAATTCATGAGCACAGTCTTTTCGATGCTTACGAGTTCACGACTTAGGGAGGCCGAAACATAAGCAATTCCGTCATAATGACGAAACTTGTGCATTGCCCAGTGGTCGTTTGGCCGGACAACGTCTTCAAGTTCAAATGCGTTGTCGCTTTGCCTCGCACTTTCGCAATCTTCAAATCTCAGTTGCGGCTCAACTGATTGCAGCGCAGTTCTTTTTGACGGCTGGTCTTCACAGGTTGGTGGTGAAGCCGCTCTCTTCTTCGTTGACTGCTCCGGTGTGGGCTGCTCGTCAGGACACTTCAGGAGATGAGGTATAATTATGGGTACAGCATCACTGCGAAGTTCCGGCTTTCCCCGCTCTATATATACTTCTCGGCCTTCGATAATATGTACATATTGCCTTAGTATGTATTTTTGCTCGAAGTGCAGCTCGCAAATGGCATCGGTGACTTGCAAGGGCCGATCAGCGCGGTTGAGATTCTGGTCCCATAGCCGGCGTCTTTCTTCGTCTTGAGGTACTCCAAAGAGTGAGAGCTTGGGCTGGTTTTTAACTCTGCTGTATCCGGTTTGGCAGCCTACGACACAACAGTAATTTCTACGCCTAGACGTGCTCATCCTCTAATCTTTTGAAGCAGCTTGGAACGCTCCGTTATGCAACCAGCAGACACATATCTGCGCACGCAAACGTGCCGTCTGCCGCGTATTCTTTGTCCAGACGGCTTTGCTCAAAGGGAAATACAAACCTACGCGTTCACGAAAAAAAGCATACATTTTATTTCATGTCACTTGTTTTTGTCTCTAATAATGTGTAAAAAAAGAACCAGGAGACAAATTGTGAAAACAGCGCACGAACGACGGTGCATCGAACAGACGACGGCGCGTCGAGCAGACGACAACATCGAGCGCTCAGCGTCCCCGCCAGCGCGTCGTGCGGCCCGAACCGCCGCACGACTCGCACGCTCCCGCCGAAACTGACGTCACTTCAGGAGAAGGCTACTGCAGCGCCACCAAATTTTCCGCCGTTTTTGCTTCACCCGCACCGCTTGCCGCCGGCCACAGTGGACCCACTCCCCCATTCTAGTACACTCTAGACGCGGTGCTAAGTAACTTCGTTGGCGCGAAATGCAGCATGTCGCATATCACGACGGTACCCACCGAGCCGCGCCGACGGACGCTGGTCGTGCCGGTCGCGTTTCGCTAGCGGGGCGTTGCTGCGCCCAGCCTGCGCACGCGTCTACTATGCGTTGGAGTATATTGGGCTCTTCATGACGCACCCGCTGCCATTTTGCTAGCTCTACATGTAGCGAATTTGGTTTCGCGGGAAGTGAGTAGGCGATGAAGGTAAATGACACGTCCAAACCTGATAATCATATTTTGCGTTTCATGTAAAACATGGCTACATACTACGCTCATAGCGTTCTCGCAGCCGTTTCATTAGTTCCACATATACCAAATTTAGTATTACGTAACGCGAATGGACGACTAATGTAAATGGCTCGTCCAAACATAATATTTATGATATGGATGTTGTGTAAAACATGACTACATGTTACGCTCATAGCACGCTCGCGGCCGTTTCGCTTGCTTCATATATACCAAAGTTGGTAGATGACGAAGGTAAATGAAACGTCCAAACATTATAATCCTGACATGGAAGTTATGTACGACATAACTTACCTCCGTTGTGCTGATTTTGAAGTGAGATATCAATCTTCCTCATTCGTGTTTCGCATATCATCGATTCCCATTGTACGGGTGATCTGCCAATTTTTTCTATTTATTAGAGACGAAAGTCTTTCTTGGGGACCTTCGACGGAAAAATTTTTGTCTGTCTGTCTCTCCGCCATTTATCTGTTTGTCCACTCTTAATGGTTTCGGGTACTCTAAACAGCACCAGCCATTACCCCTAACGGCCGACCTTATCCGCAGTGCACGCTAATGTTGTTCGAGGTTCAGCATTCATACTTGTGCGATTGTGAATTAAAAAGCAATTATTGCGTATATCTGAGGCACCATAACAACACGTATATATTCTTATGTGCGTCCTTACTAGAAACGGCATACGTAATTCTAAGGACCATAGTGCTTATCACGCTGCCCTGACCATGCAACGCTTGCACGAAAAGGCAAGTGTTTCGAACGCTTTGCTAAGACGACACGGTGGTGGAACCTACCCGTCGCCTTGCGTTCTATACCTTATCGCCTCTTAGACGGGCGAGAAATTCTGCCCCTGGTTCAGATCAAATCACAAATGCAATGATAAGGAACCTCAGCGATAAGGTTATAGAGGCACTGACAAACCATTTTAATGACAACTATTGCCTCAAAGGGAAGATACCCGAGGAATGGAAAGTAGCCAAAATTATTACGATACCGAAACCCGGGAAGAAGCCATCCCTGCAGGCACTCAGGGCCATATCTTTGACGTCATGCATGGCAAAGCTTTTCGAAAGGGTTATTTATAATCGGCTTCAAAACTTTATAGAGGACAACGGCCTTTTTCCAGCCACTATGCTGGGTTTCCGAAATGGGCTCTCCACTCAAGACGCATTTCTCCTATTACAAGAGGACGTTTTGAGCTATATACCTACAGGAGGAGAACATCTAATACTAGCCCTTGATTTAAAAGGAGCATTCGACAATATCTCGCATAAGGCCATCCTAACAGAATTAAAGAACATGGGATGTGGGACAAACACCTACAATTACATCAAGACATTCCTCACAGAAAGGCGGGCTTCGATAAGCGTAGCACAAGCCACGTCACACGCTTTTGAGATGCCAAACAAAGGTACCCCTCAAGGAGCCATCCTCTCTCCCCTGCTCTTTAATATCACCATGTTAGGACTCACGCGAGCTCTGGATGGAGTTCCGCAGTTAGGATGCACTCTCTATGCGGATGATATCACCCTATGGGCCACGCGTGGATCTCTAGCTAACAAAGAGCAGACACTTCAAGAGGTTGCAACAGCAGTTGAAAACTTGAAAACTTTGCGAAGGCAAGCGGGCTCGGCTGTGCCCCAGAAAAATCTGAAATTATCATGGTACATGGAAAAAGATACAAAACTAACGGAAGCATTGACATAAACATTAAAGGTGTCAAAGTACGTGAGGTGACCGTTGCACGTATTCTGGGTTACTGGGTTCAAAGTAATGGACGAGCGAATCATACAATAAACATATTAAAATCAGCTACGAAACAAGTTGCACGAATGATCCATAGAATAACATACCACAAACAGGGCATGAAGGAAAGAGACACAATTAGATTAGTACAGGCACTTGTACTGTGTAAGATTACGTATAGTCTACCTTTCCACGTGTTAAACAAATCAGAAGAAGAAACCATCGAGTCTATATTTAGGGGCGCCTACAAAGTGGCCATAGGGCTACCGGTAAGCACACCAACCCAAAAGCTTTTTGACCTCGGTATATATAATACATACCCTGAGCTAAAGACAGCGGTACTGACTGCGCAGAGAAATCTTCTAAGTCAAACGAAAGCGGGGAGAGAGATACTTTCTAGGGTGAGCTTTCCGCTATACCCCCGGAACATGGACGAGCTTCTCGTAGAAATCCCGGATCCCGTCCGCAGCAAGATCTCGATCTCACCGCTGCCCAAGAACATGGACGTAAAAACAAACAGAAAGCGCAGAGAGGAGAGAGTGCGATGGCCCCGAAAAACATTACAGAACGAATCAAGTGTTTCGTATGTGGATTCTTCGAGGTACAATTTTTAACGGTCAGTTGCATCGGTACTTAGCAGCGACAACTGCATGGTGACATGTGCCTCACTGTACACGTCCTCGATTGCCCAGGCGGAATGCTTTGCCATTGCCCTTGCAATCAAAGCGCAGGAACAAAGAGATGAACCGCAGACAACTATCATTTCCGACTCGCAGGAAGCGTGCCGTTTCTTTTTAAGAGGCCGCCTTCCGATAAAAATAAGCAAGTTCTTAGGCGGGAGCTTGACGAACATATACAGAGTGATCTGGTGTCCAGGACACGCAGGCCTGGAGGGAAACGAAAGTGCTGACGCTTGTGCTCGAGGGCTCACGAACTGAGCAGAGCTTCGACAGCACATTCAATCCTTTGAAACACTCCAGGAGGAAGCTATCGAAGAGGATAATGACCCATCCAGAATGGCCCCTCGCGAAATTCTTGCTAACCAGCGAGGCATGCGACAAAAATACAGCGCCCCCCCACAAATCATTAGAAGGGGAGGCGATTGACCTCCACCGAATTCAAACGGGAGTCTTTCCCAATCTTCAAAGGTTGCACAAAATTTTTCCAACGCTGTATGGGCGTGCTTATCCGTGGTGTGGCGGCTCGCCATCGCTCTACCACATTTCGTGGGGATGCCTAAAACGACCACCAAATTTAGATACCTTTTTAGGTCAGTACAAGCTTTGTAATACTTTAGTGCAGAGGAGATGAGCGAGGCTCGCAATGGCGTGAGACGCGGCTTCGCGTCGGCTCCGTGAAATGACCACTTTTTCACGCGGAAAGGACAACAGCCAGCTGTTGTCCTTTCCGCTCAATTTGCAGGTCAGTGACTACAAATACGCCGTCTGTGTTAGGAGTAGCAATTACTGTTTGATTGCGGTGTCGTGCCCAGCCGAATGGTGTGATGCTTTGAAGCGATCTTTGTCACGAATATCTCGTTTCTGTCTGGTAATCTTTGATATGCTGCTCATGCTGTCGGGTGATATTGAATCGAACCCAGGGCCTATGAGCAAGATCGAGTCTGAGGCTTTCGCCGCAGCTATGTTAACCATACAGAAATTAGAGGAAGGGCATGCAGCCTTGTCAGCGCAATTAAGCGAGACCATTGAAAAACTGACGGCTTCTAAGTGGCTCGTTTAACTGAACGCATTTTAGCGCTTGAATCATCTGTCGCGTCACGTTCGGCAACTGGTACCGGTACGCCTAATAACTCCCTGCACCAAATTTCGGATCATTTGACCGAGATTACGTCCAGGTGTAACGATACCGAAAACAGACAGAGGCGGTCTAACTTGCTTTTTTTTGGAATAGAAGATGACCCTAAGGAGGGATGGGCAGCATCTGAAAAAAGAATAATCGAATTCTGCTCCGAAAAATTCAACATTTCTTTGACTGGCGCACAATTCGAGCGTGTGCACAGGCTGGGGAAATTCAGAGACAGCAAACAGAGACCTATAATAGCCAAACTGACTTTCTTTAAAGATAAGCAGCAAATTCTTGCGTCAGCTCCAAAACTAAAAGGGTCAAAATATTCTATCGGAGAAGATTTTTCTCTAGCTACGCGACAGGCACGAAAAAGCCTAATTGAATTCGCTAAAACGCAAAGAAAACCGTTTAAGCTCTCAGTTGACAGGCTACGCATGGATGGCAAAACCTACATACTTGTTCACAGAAGTTAAAAAACAGCGCTAAAAAGACGGGACAAGAAAAGAAAGGACAACAGGACAGGGCGCTCTTTTCTTGTCCCGTCTTTTTAGCGCTGTTTTTTAACTTCTGTGAACATGAACCAACCAGCCCAAATGCGTACGCTTCTACATACTTGATCATGCCAGCAAAACCGTTATTCTATCAGAAAGATAGCTCGCAACCAAAACATGTCCACCTAAACACCACCAGAAACCTAAATCACATTTGGCGACCCCTTCTTTTCTGATATCATTTACTAACATTAGAAGCATAATACCCAAGCGCGATACAATCTGCTCTTTTCTGGAAGACAACAATTCAGATATACTCGTGCTCACGGAAACTTGGCTATACCCTGCAATCACAAATAACGAAGTTCTTGCTGGCAGTGAAAGATATAACATATACCGCAAAGATCGCGTCGACAGGAGAGGTGGTGGTGTACTTCTTGGTGTAAAAAATACAATCTCTTCGTATGTACTGAATCTTGACTCACCCATTGAAATAATTTGGATAATGTGTGTGACTAAACACGCTAAAATTCTGGTTGGCAATTGTTACCGTCCGCCTGATTATAATAACACATTTGTACGTGATCTTCGTCATAGCATCAAAAATGCCAAAGATCTTTGCCCTACTGGTGTAGTTTACCTATTCGGTGACTTCAACCTCCCGCTGATTGATTGGACAAACTTTTCATCACCATGCTGCCTTTCCACAGAATTCATTAACTTAGTCTTGGACTTTAACCTCTCGCAAGTCATTGATCAACCAACCCGTGGTTTAAATACGTTAGACCTATTACTAACTAATGCTCCTGATTCAGTGAGGACAGTCTCTTGCCTAAAGGGCTTCAGTGATCACAATTTAATCGAGGTAACGTTGGACTTACCTGTACCATTTGCAGGAATATCCAAAAAGAAAATTCGGGACTACAGCAAAGCAGAGTTTGACAAAATAAGTGCACAGCTCGAAGAATTTTTTAGCAATGTCCTCTTTCCGTCATTCTACAACAGGTCTGTAAATGAAAACTGGGTGCTTTTTAGAGACAAGATGTCTTCATTGATAAACCAATATATCCCTGTTATCACTGTTTCTAATGATCTATCTAATCCCTGGTTCACTAAATCCCTCCGTAAGCAAAGAAACAAGAAAAAACGCCTGTACTGCAATGCCAAACGCAGTGCTACGCCCTCCGCTTGGGAAAAATACAAGCAGTACTTGACTGACTACTGTAAAGCAATATGCAACGCCAAAGAAAAATATTTTCACAACGACCTACCTTCTCTTCTGCAAAATAATCCAAAAAAGTTCTGGCGCCTCATATCCCCTGACCACGGTTCCAACCAGTTGTCATTACTTAATGAAAACAACATTCCGCTTTCAGACTACGAGTGCTCCACTACTTTTAATACCTTTTTTTCATCTGTATTTAGCCAAGAAGATTCTTCTGAAGTACCACATATCCCTGATTACAACTTCCAATACATGCAGCCTATTGAAATTACGGTGGAGGGTATCGCGTGTCGAATTAAACAGATTAAGGCATCCTCATCAGCTGGTATAGATGATATCAACTCTAAGGTAATTAAAAATACTGTTTCCATATCTAGCATTACATTATACCACATTTTTCGACAGTCGCTATCGTCTGGAAAACTTCCAGACGACTGGAAAATAGCCAAAGTAGTACCCATTTTTAAATCCGGAGATAAGAACTCACCTAAAAATTATCGCCCAATCTCGCTCACATGCATATGTTGCAAACTCCTCGAACACATAATCGCCTCCCACGTATACAGTCACCTCGAGACTAACAAATTCTTCTTTTCAAACCAGCACGGATTAAGAAAGGGCATGTCATGCGAAACACAGTTACTAGAATTCACTACAGACATTCATTACAACATAAATAATGGCCTACAGACTGATTGCATATTTCTTGATTTCGCCAAAGCATTCGATCGTGTCGCCCATTGTCGCCTTATTTCAAAATTATCTGCCCTCCGATTAGACTCCCTCACTTTATCTTGGCTACGCAATTTTCTGTCACTTCGCAAGCAGTTCACAATCGTTAATAATTCTTCCTCTCCCTCTTCGTATGTCTCTTCTGGCGTCCCACAGGGGAGCGTTCTTGGCCCATTACTTTTTCTTATCTACATCAACGACCTCCCAACTAACATATCATCGCATATCAGAATCTTCGCTGATGACTGCATGCTCTACAGACCTATAAACTGTCCTAACGATCACTCCATCCTTCAAGATGATCTGAACACTATTTCTAACTGGTGCAGCACTTGGCTTATGAGGTTGAATACTAATAAGTGTAAAGTTGTTTCTTTTGGACGTAAACAGGTCATATCTAACTTCACTTACCATATGCAATGTGACAGGCTCTCCACGGCGACTTCTTACAAGTATCTTGGCATCCACCTTACACCAGGGCTTTCCTGGTTTGATCACATCACTAACGTTTGTGCAAAAGCCTCCAAAACATTGGGGTATTTACGCCGAAACCTTCGTCGTTGTCCCACTAACATTCGCAAAATGTCATACCTAACTTTCGTCCGCCCGCAACTTGAATATGCCTCATCTGTTTGGTCCCCTTCCGCTCAGTATCAAATTAACATGCTGGAAACAATCCAGAACAGAGCCACCCGTTACATTTCTAGAAACTATGACATCAATTCCAGTGTGACTCAGCTTAAACTCCATCATTCCCTCCAAGCATTAAATGTTCGTCGTCACGTGTCCTTGTTATGCCTATTTCATAAGTACGTCTACAGTAACAAAACATCGTCGTTGCACCTTCAACGCCCGCTCTACACGTCACGCAGATTACATAACCATCTCAGCTTCACTCGCATTTTTGGAAACACGAACGCGTTCAACACATCCGCACTACCACAAGCCATCCGCATGTGGAATGATCTTCCCGACGATATCGCCTCTGATAGCAACCCCAACACGTTTCGGCAAAAAGTTCAGACGCATTTCCTTAATATTTCATCTTGACGTTCTTTTACTTCTTTTCCGAGGGTTTTTATGTTACGGAGTGTTCTTATATACTTCATCGCCATGTTTACGTATTGCTGACTTATTGCTTTGTTAATTTTTTTGTTATTACTAACCGACATTGTACCGTTTTTATTTTGAAATTTACATGCGATTTTTCACTGTAACCCCCCTTACTCAATGCCTTCTGGCCTGTAAGGTATTTTCAATAAATAAATAAATAAATAAATAAAGTGCTGTGTGTGGTTGCGGACGTGCTCACGATCCTGTGGCTACCATTCCGAAAAACTGTCAGTAGATTCTAAAGGATTTTATTGCGCCTTCGGTGGTGGTGGTGGTAGAAACATTTATTGCCACTGTGTAGCGTGGGGGCCGAGCCCCCTCATGGCACGTGGGTGCACCCTCGCAGTGAGGAGGCACCCTTACAAAGCAAAGGAAAGCCCTTGAAGTGCGATCCTCTTCATGGCGCACGAGATGATCCGGCGCTGATCGAACGCAGAAGTGCTGGTCATGATGGTCTCCCAGTATGACACTGCCACAGCCGGAGGTGGGGGATGTGGGAAGGTGGGACATGTGAGGAGGATGTGGAGGAAGTCTCCTGGTTTGTCGCAAAGTTTGCATGAAGAGGGGAAATGGTCTGGGTAACGGGCGTTTAGTAATACGGGGTATGGAGCAGTTCGAGTTTGTAGGCGTCGCCAATGTGTGGCCTGCGCTATGTTTAGGGATGGGGCTGGGGGTGCGTATATTCTTCGTTGTTCCCGGTAATACGATAGAATATCACGAAAAGAGAGCAAGCGCTCCTCGACCTGTGGAGGGGGCTCCATTTCTCCTGCCCGGAATGTGAGACCTCGGGCTAGAGAATGAGCCTCCTCGTTGCCAAGGAGGCCGGCATGTGCTGGCGTCCAGATCAGGATTGTGGAGCACTGAGGCTGCCAGAAGCGTAGCAAGCGAGCAGCGCTACATGATATCAGGCCATTGGCGTAGTTAAGAATAGCTGATTTCGAGTCGCTAATGATAGTGGTGGCAGGTGTGGAGATGAGAGCAAGCGCGATGGCTGCCTCTTCTGCCTCTGTGGAGGAATTTGTGACAATTGAGCAAGAAGTTAGGAGATTTGCCTGATTGTCAGCCACCGCAAGGGCCATGCGGGATCTTGACGCATATTCCGCTGCGTCAACGTAGACTACATTCTGGTCCTCGCCATATTGTCTCTGGAGGGCCCGGGCCCTTGCCTTTCTGCGTTTCTCGTCGCGCACAGGATGCATGTTCTTGGGAATGGGCGGTACGTTTAGGTGAGAGCGGAGGTTAGAAGAAAGAGGGACCCTTCCAGGTGATTCTGTTATTGGGGATAAGTCTAATTGGGTCAAAAGAGCGCGGCCACTCACCGAATTAGACAGACGACATATTTGTGCCGTTAAGGTGGCTTCAGCGAGTTCCTCAAATGTATTATGTACACCAAGTTTGAAGAGTCTGTCATTGGATGTGCTTGGGGGAAGGCGTAGAGCTGTTTTTGTGCAACTTCGTAGAAGCGCGTTAATGCGGTCTCTCTCTTTTTGTCGGAGAGGTAGGTATGGGAGGGCATACGTGGTGCGGCTGACGATGTAAGCCTGGGTGAGGCGAAGCGTGTTTCGCTCGCGTAGGCCAGCCCGACGGTTCGCTATGCGACGAATCAGCCGAATGGTCTGCTGAGCATGTGTTTGGAGAGTCCTGATGACTTCTCCATGTGCGCCATGTGAGTAGAGTACTAGCCCTAGCACCCGAATTTTTGAGACAAGTGGGATGGGGTGGGCACCTAGCGTGAGAGAGATAGGGGGAATGGCTGAAGCATGCTGCTTCGGTCGGTAAAGAAAGAGCTCTGATTTGGAAGGGGAGCAGGTAAGGCCACGTTCTCGAACATATGTGTCGATGGTGGTTAGTGCCAACTGTAAGTGTTCTTCTATTTCGGCGTCACTACCACGGTTTGCCCAGACGGTGATGTCGTCGGCATAGAAGCTGAAGTGGATGTCGGGGATCTGACCCAGTTTTTGGGGCAGATGTAGAAGTGCTATGTTAAAAAGAATAGGTGAGAGGACTGCTCCCTGGGGCGTACCACGGGCTCCAAGCGTGATGCCTGGCAGGCTGTGATCGCCAAAGGTAAGTGTTGCTGTGCGGTGGCTGAGGAAGTCGCGGACGTAGTTGTACATCTTTACGCCGACTCCCAGGGTTATAAGGTTCTCTAGAATAGCTGAGTGCGCAACGTTGTCAAATGCCTTTGTTAGATCTACTCCTAAGATAGCTCTGGTATCGCAGGTTTGAGAGTCAAGAATGTGATGTTTTAGTTGTAGGAAAACGTCCTGTGTGGAAAGTCCAGGGCGAAATCCAAACATGCAAGCAGGCAAGAGATTCTTGCCTTCTAGGTACTGGCAGAGCCTGGTTTGGAGTACGTGCTCCATGAGTTTGCCGACACAAGAAGTGAGGGATATGGGCCTGAGGTTAGACGTAAGGAGAGGTTTCCCAGGTTTGGGTATAAAGACAACCTTGGCCTCTTTCCATTGTGGTGGGAGGATGCCCCTTAGCCAGCACTCATTAAAGTATTCAGTAAGCTCGGCAATTGATTGGTCGTCGAGATTACGGAGTGCTTTGTTGTGAATATTGTCCGGACCGGGGGCTGAGGAAGTGTTTAGTTTCTGTAGTTCGGCTTGAACTTCGGCTACTGTAATGGGTTGGTCGAGGAGCTCATTAGGAGGACCTGTATAATCGGGATACAATACGGCAGGGTATGTTGGGAAGTACTGATTTCGAAGTTCCTGTAGTAGTTCTGGTGGAGGTTTATCGCAAGTATGTAGGAGTTTGGTGAGGTTGTGTCTTTGGGTAGTCTTTGACTGAGTTGGGTCAATTAAGTGTCGGAACAAATTCCAAGTCTGAGGCATACTCATATTGCCGTCTAATTTGTTGCAAAGCGATTCCCAGTTCTGTCGCGAAAGAGTGGCTGCATGGGTCTCTATCTCTTTGCTCAGGCGGGCCAGGCGACGTCTAAGAGTTCGGTTCCAACGCTGGCTTTGCCAGCGTCGTTCTAGGCTTGTTTTAGCGTCCCATAAATGTAGGAGACGAGAGTCAACTGTGTCGCTTGGGCAGTCCTCTCGTACTAGACGAGTTGCGGATCGGACATCACTCCGGAGTTGTTCTGACCATTCAGTGATGTCCGTGATAGAGGCGTGGGTGCGTGTTGCCCTATAAGTGCGGAAAAAATCCCAGTTGGTAAAAGTGGAACCTCTGAGAACCCTGCGGGGTAGTTGCATATTTAAGAGAATTTCGATAATGTAATGGTCACTACCCAAATTCTCTTGTGTGTTGCACCATGTGGCATGAGGGAGGCGATGTGCGAACGAGAGATCTGGTGTAGTGTCCTTGCAGACACTATTCCCTATGCGTGTCGGAAAGGCAGAATCGGTGAGCAGTGAGAGGCCGGCTTGCTGCGCTGCTAACCACACCCGACGTCCTTTTGGTGTGTCGCGCGGATAACCCCAGGCTGTATGTGGGGCATTGAAATCTCCCACGACGAGTAGGGGGCACTTATTGGCTATGCGTTTCGCGAGCGTAAAGAGGCGCTGGAAGTTGCCCTGTAAGCACTTAGGGCTGCTGTATACATTCAGGATGAAGAGGCTTTTAGCTCTGGCATGTTGCGGCACAAGCTCAATTAAGAGGTGATCAATGTCTTGGACTGCTAAACAGTGGGAGATGGTGGTGATTGAGCGATTAATTAGAAACGCCACCCGAGAGGGTGTAGGGGATGTGGGTGTAATAGAAGTATAGCCGGGTAAGGTTAGGGGGTTGGAGGGTTCTTGTAGGGCAAGGATATCGGGTCCCGCAGCGCAAGATAGCAGTTGGTGGACAACATGACGCTTCTGGCCAAAACCTCGGCAGTTCCACTGCCAGAGTGTCAGATTACGGTTTAGAGCTGCCATCATGAGAATTGAGAAGGGGCGTAGCCGCCGCGCAAGGTTGGGAGTCGTTAGTGACGTCAGGGAGTGGATTGTCTTGCCCTTCAGTTGCTTTGGGCTTCTTGCGTTTACTTGGGGTGAGATCCCGTTTTGCAAGGCATGTTGCGAACAAATTGAGCTGTGATTCAAGATTGTTGTAGCGGTCAGTTAATGTTTGAGCTAAAGCATCAAGACGATGATTAAGTGCTGCATTGTCTGTTGTTACACGGATTACCGCATCTTGGAGCGTTGTGCATTCCTGATTGATGCTGGTGATACCTTCCTGCAATTTTGCCTCAAAACGAGCAGTAAAAGACTCAAGCATGGTTGGAATATCGGCTAGTGAGCTGTGTGTTGAGGGACGCGGGGTAATGTCCTGATTTGTGTGCCGAGGAAATGCCGTGTCGATATCTAACTCAAGCGAATCAGAGCAGGATGTCGCGTTGACATGGCTGGGTGGGAAAGACATGCTAGAGGTGTTGGGTGGGTTGTGCGCAGGAGTTTGGGATGTAGTAGGAGTTGGGGTAGGTGGAGTGGCATGGCTTGTGGCGAGAGTACTTATCTGGGTCTCCAGCTTCGCGATGTGTTCTCGAAGGGCAGCGGCTTCAGCTCGGGCTGCTTGAGCTTCTGCTTTGGCTGCCGCTGCCTCCTCCCGAGACTTGGCCAGAGCGTCTTGCAGACTGGAAGTCACTGTTGATGATAGTGCGTTCTTGCAGGGCGAACGGGGAGGGCCCCAATCTTGTTTAAGCGGCTCGGTCCAGGCTTGCTTGGGTTGGCTGAGTTGGCTGGGCTGAGTGGGTCCCGCTGACAACTGGGGGAAGTTGTCCCCGTGTGGAACCGGTTCTTGTCGCTGCGTTTGAGGTTGCTTTGTCGTTTTGCGTGGCTGGTGAAGGTTGCGTCCTTTGCATGAACCAGTGCCGGTAAGATGAGGGCCCTCGCACAGAATGCACTTAGGCGTGCAAGGAGGTTCCTGGGGTGAGTGTTGGCTGCCACAGCGTGGGCAAAGATTAGTCTTGGGGCTTGGGCATACGTCGTGACGATGGCCCGGTAGTCTGCAGTTCGTACAAGCATCCGGACTTCCGCGGTATGGAGTACAGCGGTGAATGGCTCCCATGTATTTAATGGAATGTGGCACCTCATTGGCGTCGAAGGTGATGAGAATGGAGTGCGTCTTCCCCATTCGTCGGGCTGCGAGTATAGAGTATTCAGGATTCCGTTTGACCAGGTCTTCGTACAGCTGGGTTGGCGTCTCGTCGTCAAAGGCGTTTGAGATGACCCCTCTTGTAGCTCCTGGTGGGGGTGCCACGTAAGCCATGCAGGGGTAAGCATGGCCACCAATGGTGAGTGAAGTCAGCGTCTTTAGGAGCTCGGCTGCGGCGGAGTGTGTTGTGGCTGCCGTGAATGTATTATTAGTGGGGTGTATGCGCAGGCAGAAATCATCGGGCAGAGTGGTTTGAAGTGCGGCCTGCACTGCCTTCATGAGTCGAGGCGTTGGGACATCTAGGAGTCGCAGTTGACCTCGCGGACGAACAACGACGCGAATAGCGTTCGGTGGGAGTGGCGGCAGTTGCTTGCTGCGTTTTACAATGATGCGCGTCTCCTTGGTAGCAGGTGGTAGGTGGGTTGGCGTCTTGCCTCTTCCAGTTGCAGCTGCTTCGACGCGCATGGCGTTCGGGTTGGTCTCCTTGACGGTAGCGTTGGGTTGCGAAAGTGGTTTCTGTGAACAGGCTGGTCGAGACGCATAGGCTTTGTAGAGAACTGGTGTCCAATTGCCTGCCTGGAGCTCTTCAGCGGAGATGGTGTGGCCCTCAACCGTTACTTCCATAATAACGGGAGGCGTTGCTGCCAGTGTCGACGAAGGAGCGGAGTCTCAGAGAGGCTTAGCTCGGATGCTCAGCGTCTCGGTTCACTAATTGTTGCACACAGAACGTCGGAGCTTGCCCGGAATGGGCGTCGTCTCTGTCTTCCTCAGACCCTTATGTCGCTGTTCGAACAGGCTAGTGACCGCAGGAAAGGTTCTTGCGCCTTCGGTGTTCGGCTACGTTGTGCGTCTCGCCAACTCCACCGTTCGGCCTAGCACTGAGGCGGTCGGATCGGCGTTCGAGGCTCCAGGCGTCGGCTCGTAGAGCGTCTGCGGAGACACTATGACGATGGAAGTGACTGTTAATGGTAGAGATGCCGAGATATTTTTAAACGCTCATCGCTTCTCACTTTTTCGTCGCGACCGTGGCACACAGAGAGGCGGTGGCGTACTTCTGGCTATTTCCTGCGATATCCCATCATCATCTGTACACATTCATACTAATCTAGAAATGATATGGGCTGTGGTAACGCTTAGTCACCAGAATGTAGTCATCGGGGTATGCTACCGCCCACCCTCACCCTCGCCTACATTCAGTAGCGAACTTCAAGATGCCATAAACGTTGTTAGTACGCGTTTCCCTACATCGCCGTTGCTCTTGCTGGGTGATTTCAATTTTCCCAACATAACCTGGAATTCCCATTCCCCTTTAATATTTCCGCTTTCGTCCCAAGCTCGCGAATTTTTAGACGTTTGCTCGGTATTTTCCTTACAGCAAATGTGTACACAAGCAACCAGAATAGTAGCTCACGCTGCAAACACATTAGACTTAATTCTAACAAACAGTTCCGATATAATATCGCCCATAACGTACCTTCCGGGTCTTAGCGATCATTTGCTTCTACATTTTTCCATTAACTTAGCCCACCCGAAAACAAAGAAAAAGAAGAAAATCATTCGTGACTATAACAGAGGTGACTTTGAGGCAATCAACAATGACCTTTCTACCTTCACTGATCTTTTTCTTGACGGTTTTGACGATCGCAGTGTACAAACTAATTGGAATATGTTTTCAGATAAAATAATTCAACTCACTGAACAGTACATCCCACACCGCAGTGTAACCAACAACTCAAATGCACCCTGGTACAACAGCCATATCCGGCGTTTGTCAAACAGGAAAAAGCGTTTCTTTCGCGCCGTAAAACTTTCGCCTTCTAATGAACGTTGGGCTTTATATGCAACAGCGTCTACGTTGTACATTCAAGCCCTTCGAGATGCAAAAAAAAACATTTTCATTCCCATGTACTACCTTCCATGTTAACCACAAATGTTAAGAAATTCTGGCGAACTTTTAATCCCTCAACCGATGACGCTATCACACTGACCGATTCCTCTGGCGACCCCATTTCATCTGATATTTGTGCCTCAGTTTTTAACTGTACATTTGCTGAGAACTTTTCTGCCCATTCTGCTGTTAATAACCCCACAACAAACAGCCATACCTTTGAAAGTATGCCACCTATACTAATCAGTACACTTGGTGTTCTTGAGCTCATTGGTGGACTTAGCCTTCATTCAGCTCCCGGCTGTGATAATATTAGTAACAAGTTCTTGAAAAACACTTCGGCCTACGCTGCGTTAATCTTAACTAAACTTTTTCAACAGTCTCTTGATCAGTCCATTCTTCCAAATGAGTGGAAAATTGGGAAGGTCATTCCAATTCACAAGTCTGGAAGCAAGACATCTCCACTTAACTATCGCCCCATTTCCTTAACCAGCACATGTTGTAAAATGTTTGAGCATATTATTTTCACTAACCTTGTCGGTTTTCTAGAATCCAACTCTTTTTTCTGTTCAGCACAACACGGTTTTAGAAAACATTACTCATGTGAAACTCAGCTAATAACCTTTACTCATGCGCTACATCAAGTACTAGATCGATCATCGATCATTGACTGCATATTTTTAGATTTTTCTAAGGCATTCGACAAGGTTTGTCATAAATTGCTACTGCTTAAACTAAACACGCTTAATATTGGTATTAATTTACTGAAATGGATTGAGTGCTTCCTTTTAAACCGCTCACAATTTGTTTCTTTTAATGGCTTTAACTCAGAGTTTACAGATGTCTATTCGGAAGTTCCTCAAGGTTCAGTCCTTGGGCCTTTATTATTCCTAATTTATATTAATGATCTTCCTTCCGTTGTTAACTCTAATATTCTCCTATTCGCGGATGACTGTGTTGTTTTTAGAGAGATAACGAACTCTAATGATGTTGCCTCACTTCAGTCTGATCTTGGCGCAATCGCAGACTGGTGCAGTGAATGGCTAATGCAACTAAATATTAATAAATGTAAAGTCATGCGTGTTTCCAGAAAATCTTCTCGTCCACCACCATACCACATTGATAACATTCATTTAGAATCAGTAACTTCATATAAATACCTCGGTGTTTACATTACTGCAAACCTAAACTGGTCTGCTCATATCGAGCACTTAATTAACAAAGCTAACCGCATGTTAGGCTATCTTCGTCGAAATTTTTATCACGTTCCTTCCTCCTTGAAACTCCTGCTCTATAAAACACTAATCCGATCGAAATTAGAGTATGCTACATCGGTGTGGGATCCCACCCATATCAACTTAATTACTGCTCTAGAGATGGTTCAGAACAACTCTGTACGTTTCATTCGCGCTAATTACAGTCGCACCGCCAGCATAACTTCTATGAAATCAGACCTTTCCCTCCCATCATTATCACTGCGCAGAAAAGTGTCACGCATTGCCTTGTTTCATAAAATGTATCATCATCCTGATCTGCGCGATCGACTCATCCCTCAACCATCTTATGTATCCCATCGCACTGATCATCGTCACAAAGTTGGATTCGCTTCATGTAATACTGAGTACTTTCATCAATCATTTCTACCACGAACCTCTCGCGATTGGAATGGCCTTGCCGCTGACATTGTAAACATTAATAACTGTAAACATTTTCGCAATTCTGTAGCTAATATTGTATACTCAGGCTCTTTCTAACTTATAGTGCGTCTCTATTGTACTTGCATATTTTGTTCCTTTTATTTTGTTACCTTTTTGTGCTTTTACCACTCCCCCTCTGTAATGCCTCTGGCCCTGAGGGGTACAATAAAATGAAATGAAATGAAGAAGAATTGGAAAGGTCGGACTGGGTGACGAAAGTGTCGAAACGTGTGGCGGAGCTCCAGGAGAGTCAACAACGGGAACGCGATGGCGCCACCAGGGCGGCGTCTACCAGCAGTGAATGCGGAAAAGAAGGCAGGACGATGCCGGCCGGCTTCAATGGCGACAAGCATGGTGTAAGCGGGAGACCCTCATATAAAGCGGCGGGAAAAAAAGCTCGCAGAGCGGTCAGTAGTGTCGCATCTACCAAGTCTTCCGAACGTGGATCACAAGGTTATTATCAGGCCCAAAGAAGGACTGACGCTCACCAGACACTCGGCACCTGTGATTGGTGGAGCAGTAAGGATGGCAGCAGACATTCCATGGCAGAAAGGTCGGGAGGAGGACAGGATCGTTGTCAACGACAAGCAAGGAACATTGATATTCAGCACGCCCAGGGAGGATGATGCCAAGAAAATGTTGGACCTGAAAGTCATAAAGCTCGACGGCAAGGAGTACGAGGTGAAGACATACATGGCTGCGCCTGAAAGCTGTGGCAAAGGTGTGGTACGTGGACTTGATATCAGACTCTCTGAGAGAGAATTGGAACTGGCTTTCTCACACGAAGAGAATCGTCCTATTCTTGGTGTGCGAAGGATGGGCAACTCCACTTCGGTAATCATCACCTTTGTTGATGACTACGTGCCGAGATGGATGATCTGCTTTGGGACGCCGATGAAATGTTTTCTCTACAAGAAGAGATATGAAGTGTATTACAAGTGTGGTGAGCTGGGACATCGATCCGACGTATGTGACAGCCCGCACGAAAAATGCAGAGGTTGTGGGGTGGCCTCACCACCCAAGGACCATGAATGTACGCCGAAGTGCCGTCTGTGTGGCAAGGAGCACGTGACCGGAAACAAAAGGCGCAAAGAACGTTTTCGGACACCTTATATAGTGAAGAAGCGACAGTGGGAAATGAAGCTTGAAGAAGCGCGGGAGCAAGAAGAACGACGCAAGGCCGAAGAGGGCACGCAGCGGCACAGCAGGACAGACGGGGTTCGAGATCGTTCGAGGCGTAAATCTAAGCATCGAAGTAGATCGAGAGGGCGCTCGGAATCCTTCCCCCGATTGCCACCGCAGGAGCAGCCGGGAGTTTTTCACAAGGCATCCCATGATGGTGGTGATTGTGCCCAGGAGAAGTCAAAATCCACAGGACCACAAGTGGGTTGGGTAACTAAGGTCTCCCAGGATGCTAATACAGAGATGATTAATGCTCTTTAAGAGCAAAACAGGATATTACAGGAGCAAAATGCGGAATTACGCAAACAGCTTGATGAGATTAAGGCTCATCTAACCAGTAAACCATGGAAGGCGTTGGAAACACCCCAGGTAGCAAACCAACCGCCTTTAAAGAAGAAGAGGGCTAAAGAAATCGAAATTGAAGAAACTCACGGAGCGAGAATTGAAGCGCTTGAGGTGGAAACAAAGTCATTACAAAGTATGCTCCAAGCTGTACTAGAACAGATGAAACAAGTAGGCAATGCTATTGAGCAAATTAAGGCTGAATTTGCTAGCAGGGACCGACAGATAGAATGGCTATGCCAAGCGCTCAAGCTAAACCATGATGGCTCTGCACCCTTACAGTAATACGATTTAGCAGTGGAACTGTAGGGGTTTCTCGCGCAAACGTGCGGTTTTACAATCTTTTCTTACCAACGCCGATCGACCGGAGGTTATTGCGATCCACGAGTGTGGAAAAAATGCCAAATTAGCAGGTTACAAATCTTTTGCCGGGTCGGGTAATGATACCCAAGTTACGACCTTCGTAAAGAGAAACACTACGACATTGCAGCACGAGACGGGGAACTCGTAGATCGATCATGTTTTAGTCGAACTTGTGCCTCGCAAGCGCAAAGACAAGAGTCTTTTTATCCTGAATGTGTATAGTTCCCCCAGGCAACGCAAAATCAACTTTGGTGATCTTTTTACGAAAACAAAGGTTATTTCAGCTACTATTAATTTTGGGCGACTTTAATGCGCATCATACGGCATGGGGTTATAAATTCACCCAGGTTAAGGGCAGAAATTTGTGGAACGAAATTCAACAACACGACCTCATACTTATAACAGACCCAATGCAGCAAACGAAGAAAGGAAATAGCGTATCTCAAGACACGAAGCCAGATCTTACCCTGGTCAGCAGTGCCACCGCTTCCACGTGGTGCAATACCGGCGAAGGCCTAGGTAGGGATCATAGAATTTTAGAGATTATCATTGCCAATGACCCGCTGGTGATCAATAAGAGCAAAGTTAAAACTACAGATTAGGTGACCTTTAGAAATATCAGGTCGGAACAAGTCCCCATAAATGATATTAACGATTGGAGTGAAGGGGTGATCCAGTCGGTTCAGCATGCTACCGAAGAGATTGACGCTGGCGATGAGGAAGTTGTTGATAGACATCTTGTAAGCATGAGGAAGAAAAAGAAAAACGAAAAACTAGAGCGAAAAATCAGTCAGAAAAGAGGAGACAGGAATCTCCGAAAGGAAGTTGCTGCACTGAATAGAGATATCGAAGATTATGCATTGGAACTTACCAAGAAAAAGTGGGGTAGTATCTGTGATCAGATGGATAGAGAGATTGGCAGTGCTAAAATATGGCAGCTACTACAGCATCTATTAGACCCAGAGAAAACCAAGTTGGAGGCCTGACAGCAACTTCAAGAGCTTGTGTATAAATATGAAGGTCAGACGACGGAATTATTAAAGGAGGTTAGGGATCGATACCTCTGCTGCGCAGAATCTGAAAAGCTCCCTGACTACGCTGGTTCAGAAAACCCGGACCTAGACAGCCCCATCACGGTTGGAGAAGTCAGGGCTGAAATGAACCGACTTAAAACAAAAACGGCTGCCGGTCCGGACATAATCAACAACAGAATGCTCAGGAATCTCGACGACGGCTCCATTCGTCAACTTGCAGCTTATATGCAAGAATGCTGGGACAAGGGAGAAATACCGCAAGCTTGGAAAACGGCCAATGTAGTCTTCATTCCTAAGCCAGGGAAAAAGCTCAGTCTTGAACATCTCAGACCCACTTCCATCACATCTTGCGTAGGAAAATTGATGGAGCACGTGATCCAAACAAGACTGACTAGGTTCATTGAAGATGAAAACATGTACCCTGATACTATGATAGGCTTCAGATCCCACCTATCGACGTGCGATATTATGCTACAGCTAAAGGACGAGATAATAGACAAAAAGACTGTTGACACCAAAGTAATTGTGGGTCTGGACGTCTCCAAGGCGTTTGACAATGTCAAACATGAAGCCTTACTTAAGAACCTTAGTGCGCTAAGCGTAGGCGTCAAGACATACAACTACGTGAGGGGCTTTCTTTCAAATCGTGCAGCCACTATCAGCATGGGAGGGCAGTCGCTCGAAAACATTAAATTGGGGAACAAAGGGACGCCACAAGGGTCTGTACTCTCTTCGACCCTTTTTAATATAGCGATGATTGGACTTCCTGAGACGTTGGAAGGAATCGAAAATCTGCATCACACAATATACGCAGACGATGTGACGCTGTGGATAAACAGGGGTAGTGACGGACATATTGAAAGCGCACTTCAGGCGGCTATAGATACCATCGAACAATATCTCGAACCACTAGGGTTAAAATGCTCGGCAGAAAAATCAGAGGCTCTTTTTCTACCATCGCAAAAAAGGAAAACACACAATCCCCTCGGAAGGGGTTGTGACATCGCTTTACGAGTGAATGGTAATGCTATTCCAACCGTAGACATTATTAGAATTCTAGGAATGCGCATACAAGCGAATGGAAAAAAACACTGAAACTATCCGGAGACTCGAAGCTAGTGCGAACCAGACGTGCCGCCTGCTTAAGCGCATTTCTAACAAGAATGCGGGGATGAAGGAAGCCAATCTTTTAAGATTAGTTCAAGCTTTCGTGATAAGCCGTGTACTATACGTTGCCCTTATCTTAAATAAGTAGAGCAGAAAAAGATAAAATTGAAGCCATTATAAGGAAAGGCATTAAGATTGCGATAGGGCTTCCCCCGAACACCTCTACGGTTAAACTTCTTGGGCAGGGTGTCTCCAACACTTTAGATGAACTAGTAGAAGCCGCCATGATGTCACAGCACCAAAGACTTCTGAGAAGTAGAACAGGGAGGAAAATCATGGAGCGCTTGGGGTTCGAGCCCACGGAGTGTTCCAGGCAGACCGCTAGCATACCTAAATCAACTAGGGCAACACTAAAAATTATACCGCTGCCGAAAAACATGCATCCGGCGTTTCATGAAGGCAGACGCAAAGCTAGAGCTGTAGCCCTGCAGGCGAAACTTGAAGGTCGATCTGGCGTGCTTTACACGGACGCTGCAGAATACGAAAGGGAGCACACACAGCGGTAGTGGTTCGCGAGAACGGGGACCTGGTCTCGTGCTGAACCTCTAAGAACACAACCACCACAGAGGCAGAAGAACTTGCGATTGCTTTGGCAATAGCTCAAAAAGGCACACGAGTGATTGTTAGCGACTCTAAGTCAGCCATTAAAAACTACGATATGGGCAGGATCTCTGCTACAGCCGCCAAAATTCTAAGACAAGGACCAGTACCCACAGAGCTAATCTCACTAGTATGGTCCCCGGCCCATCAAGGTCTGAAGGGGAATGAGAAGGCGCACGCGATCGCCCGAGGGCTCACTTTCCGGTCGATCGACGCTGACCCACCGCCTTCGCGCGAGCAGCCCCTCTCCACAAGAGACGAACTACGCACGTTTTAGGAAATAACCGCACACTATAAACCCCACCGTAAAATTTATCCAGAGGCAGCTAAACAGCTGAGCAAAAGGAGGAAATTATGCGGCGAAAATTGCAAACCGGGGTGTTTCCGAACCCTCACCTGTACAGTAAATGGCACCCGGAAGTGTTCAACTCCAGATGTGCGCACTGCAACAGCACTGCGGGTTTAGTGCACATGGTATGGACCTGCCCATCCTACAATGATCCAAGTAGAAACGTAGAATCCTGGGAGGCCTTATTACACAGCCGTGACGCCGAAGAACAGCGTCAAGTCATCGGTCTCGCCCTGACCGCCGCCGAGTCCCAAGGGATTCCGGCCGATGGCTAGGGGGATGATTGCGGGCAGAGGCCGAAGCCTCCTCCCCCGTCATTCTAGAGGGGTGCAATAAACGTTATTTCTCTCTCTCTGTAATACTTTCGAGGAATGGGAGGCACAGCTCACCAGCTCTGACCCAGAGGGGCAGCTTGCACTTCTGCGTCACGTCAGACAGACGGCGGCAGCCAGTGGAGCCCTGGACTTGGGGCCCCACCCATCAAGCTCATGACCCCTGTCCCAAACCCTTGCAAATAAAGTTTTTCCTTCCTTTCTTCCTTCTTAAACGGGCGCTCACGCCCGTCTATGAGCCGTGCACTTTGTTTTTGAAGAAAACTGTCAGATAGCGCTCATGCCTCACGTGTGACGTGACTTGATTCGCTCGTTTACCTCCGCTGCACGCTCGAGGCACTCTAACGCAGTGCCTCCAGAATGCCATTCACCAATTTTGTTGCGCAGAAGATCAAATAACTGTTTTGTTCACTCTTTCCACACGCAAGACTATTGTCTTCCGACGACAGTTGCAGATTAGCATGCAGATACGGGGTCAATTTTTTTATGACTGAGTTTAGAAATTTTCGTTGGACGCTCCCTTCTACACTCTAAAGAAAGAGCGAGTAAAAAGGGCGCGTCTTGTTGTCGCACAATAATAATCGTCATTTATATTGCGTTCCATCCTTGCGCAATTGCCCCATGCCCGGTACATTCCGGTCACGATCGACATGCCCATTATCAGGGTTTACATTGCGTTCTTGATAGGAAAGTGGCCAGCGCCGAGTTTTCAAGAAAGGAAGCGCACGCAGGCCTGATGACGATTATTGTTGTGGGACAAAAAGACGCCCTTTTTACTCGATATTTTTTTAGAGTGTAGCTTCATTTTTTTTTCCTTTCCCAGCCTACGCCTCAGCGGGACGCTCAGGCGTGGGCTGAGTGTCCCGTCGTATTCGTATGTTGCCACCTCTCGTTATTTCTTGAACCGGCCGTAGAGGGCGGTACTTGAACATATAACGAAATGCATATGCGCGGTAAAATGCAAATGGTACGATACTAGAGGACATTACTTGTAATATGATGAATAATAAAAATCACAGCGTATACATAGAGTGAATAATGATGAGTGGGGCGACTCGTCTGTCAGTTCTTCTGCACTTCCGTCCGTTCGTTCGTTCTTGCTTCCGTCCATCCAAGCGTGAGTGCATCCATACGTTCATCTGTGAGTCCATCTGTAGATCCGTCCATTCGTGCATATGTCCATTCGCCCATCCATACGTACGTGCGTCCGTCCATCTTCTCGGGTATCCATCTATGTGTCTAACTGTGCGTTTGCCCCTGCGTTCATTCATGCGTTTCTTCCATCCATCCGTCCCTGCATTTGTCCATGCATCCATTCGCCTGTCCGTGCGTCTATCCGTGCGTTCGTTTGTCCCCGCATGCATCCATCCGTGTGTCCCTGCGTCCGTCCAGGCGTCCATAGAGTTTCCTAAAATTAAGTGGAGGGGACTCTGGCACTGCGATCGTTCAGGGACCCTGGGAATGATGAGTAGTACAGATTTGCCTAGTCTTCGTATATGTGGGCGGCGAATCGCACTTGCAGCTTCCTTTATTGCTGGTTTCGGTTTCATTAAAAGAAAGAACGAATTCTTTTTAATTTCGTGACCTGATTGAAGATGGTAAGCCTAAAAAAATAAGGTGAAGTGCAACCGCTGAACATTTTTTTAATGCGAAGCATTTCTTCGCGAACTTCGCGACGACTTTGAGCGTATCTATCTATCTATCTATCTATCTATCTATCTATCTATCTATCTATCTATCTATCTATCTATCTATCTATCTATCTATCTATCTATCTATCTATCTATCTATCTATCTATCTATCTATCTATCTATCTATCTATCTATCTATCTATCTATCTATCTATCTATCTATCTATCTATCTATCTATCTATCTATCTATCTATCTATCTATCTATCTATCTATCTATCTATCTATCTATCTATCTATCTGCTTACGTTTGGGTGCTCCCGTGGTTACCCCTTTAACTTGGCGTCAACCAAAATTCGCATATGAAAGTAAGATGATTTGACGAATATGACGCGCTGATCAAGACATGGACCATGCCACAGTCCCGTCGCGTACGTCGTCAAACGCTTCCCGCCAGACAGTGGCACATACCCACGGGCGGGTATGTGCCAGAAGTGATTGACACTTATATCTACACAGGAACGACGAGAACACACATGGGCAATTTTAACGCGTGAGCGCTAAGAGATACCCGACATCAATAGCGTCGACCGGACGAATGCAAAGAATAGATGTCAGGGTCCCAGCTGGAATCAAACCCAAACATTCTACATGACAATGAAGCATTTTACCACAGAGCTACGCCAGGTCTCGAAACTACTTGTTTAGAAAAAAGGGGCAACGATGGACAATACTTGATACTCTACTACTTTTCAAATGGGTGCTAACCTACGTGAAACGTCAATGGTGGTTGCAGTGCTGCCTACCCAATTTTATAAACATTACATATGTAATCCTTTCATACAGGCGCCACGTCGGGTTAACATCAGTTGGGGTTAGTTGCCATGCGATGAAGTTGACTTATGTAGCAGTGTCCAGGGCCAGCATCCTCGCGTGCATAAGCGCTTCATATTGGGTTCGGGCGTTGCTAATACGCATGTTCCAGTTGGCATTGTTGCGCAAGTGCAAACAACTGGTTGTATAAACTTCTGCAACTGTTCAACATATGTCTGTGCGTGCAACAATTGTACATATATTTAGCGTCACTTCACGACGTGTCGCTCAATAAAAAAGCTGCAGCACGGTCACCTTAATTCCCTCCGCATGCTTAGCGTAAAGTCCTTTCCCAGTTACGTGGGATCTGCTGTTTTTTTATTTTTGTTTCGTGAGAAAACAGCTTCAAGCCCCACAAACACACACGGAGCCAGAAGCAGGCCGAAAGTACTATTGATTGATATGTGGGGTTTAACGTCCCAAAACCACCATATGGTTATGAGAGACGCCGTAGTGGAGGGCTCCGGAAATTTAGACCACCTGGGGTTCTTTAACGTGCACCCAAATCTGAGCACACGGGCCTACAACATTTCCGCCTCCATCGGAAATGCAGCCGCCGCAGCCGGGATTCGAACCCGCGCCCTGCGGGTCAGCAGCCGAGTACCTTAGCCACTAGACCACCGCGGCGGGGCCCGAAAGTACGAAGATTAGAGAAATATGTGTACTACCCATCATTCCTATGCTCGCTGAAGCGCCGTATGTTGCAGCTCCCACAGACACTAGCGCCAAAGTTCTCTCTAGTGTATATTTGGAAACCATGCATGCGTCCATCCCTGCGTTCGTTCATGCATCTGTCTGTCCGTGCATCAGTAAGACAGACAGACAGACAGACAGACAGACAGACAGACAGACAGACAGACAGACAGACAGACAGACAGACAGACAGACAGACAGACAGACAGACAGACAGACAGACAGACAAAGCCAGCGGATGATTCACGGTTTGCCGATAAAAAGTATGATATGCGCAAGGCGGCGGAGGCGCTTGCTTGAAGACGGAACCCCGAAGTGTAAGCGCGCGAGAAAATAGGAATGACGTCACACGAAGACGATAGCGATCGTGCGTTCGTCGGTAGTGCCGTACGCTAGTGGGCGTGCATGGTGTAGTAAAATAAGCCGTTTTGGCACGCGCGCCCTTTAAATGGGCCCTGAAACGCTTTTTCAAGTAACCGCGGAAATAATTCACTGGAAAAGCTTATTGATTGATATGTGGGGTTTAACGTCCCAAAACCACCATATGATTATGAGAGACGCCGTAGTGGAGGGCCACGGAAATTTCGACCACCTGGGGCTCTTTAACGTGCACCCAAATGTGAGTACACGGGCCTACACCATTTCCGCCTCCATCGGAAATGCAGCCGCCGCAGCCGGGATTCGAACCCGCGACGTGCGCTTGAAAAGCTTATTGCCTTACGAATTCAAGTCCACAAAAATTTTAAGAATCTGTTCAGTGCGAGTGGAGTTACAAAGGCTTGTCGCATGCTGCAATGGCATTCTCTCTTCTCTGGTCCTGACGAAAGCGCTGGAAGCTAAGCAGGGAGGAATGGCAGGGCCCCAGAAAAACATCACACGCGACTCGTGGCCTTAGAGCCCTTTTTTCTTGTTTTTTCTTTGAATGTGCCGCTTTTTCAGTGTGATCACGCGCGCACGCGTGAACAAGTCGTGGCCTTTCGCGGCGATATCTGTAACGAACGAGCGCGATATGTTAAATCAGCCAATGGCTGATAGATGGGTAATTCACGTGTAATTTTTGGGGACATTCGGCCATTTGTCGAGAGAAAAAAGAGCAATTTTTAGCTGACTTTGGTAATTTATTGTGAGTTCCAGACCACGTGCTGTGCTATATTATTTGGATCGCATGTTGTCGGGAGCCCCTACTTGCGATCGGCTGCATTTTTTGACCATGCTCAGAAAGTGTTGCAGGGCCCCTTTAAGGTCGGCGGATGGACAAGGCTGCCGAGTGGCTTGCGCGCAAGGCAGCGGCGGCTCGCGCTCGAAGACAGAACCCCGATGTGCGAGCGCGCGAGGCAGAAACGTGTCGCGAAGCTTCGCGGTGGCGCCGACAAGATTCCGGCGTACGAGAACGGGAGGCCGATGAGGCGCGGCAGCGGCGTGCGGCACCAGCTTCGCCCCACTCTCCATCATTCACCCCGTAGATATACTGCCATTTTAAATGCGAAGTATTTCTTAGCGAACTTCGGCGACATTGAGCGTATCTATCTATCTATCTATCTATCTATCTATCTATCTATCTATCTATCTATCTATCTATCTATCTATCTATCTATCTATCTATCTATCTATCTATCTATCTATCTATCTATCTATCTATCTATCTATCTATCTATCTATCTATCTATCTATCTATCTATCTATCTATCTATCTATCTATCTATCTATCTATCTATCTATCTATCTATCTATCTATCTATCTATCCATCTATCTATCTATCTATCCATCTATCTATCCATCTATCTATCTATCTATCTATCTATCTATCTATCTATCTATCTATCTATCTATCTATCTATCTATCTAGCCGCCTATGACATTTAGCTCTCCTGGCCGTTTCTATATTGTTATTGATACGAAACTTGGTATGGAATAACATGACTGTATGGCTAGCATATTTGACTAGTCAGAACATGAAAAGCTTGACATGCAAGTCATGAATGTCATGATTTACATTTCATAGTCTTGCGGTGGTTTCATTCACATGACATGTTGCAAAACTGGCATGGTATGACATGATTGCATGTCGAACACTAGTAACAGACCCTAACATGAAAATCATGACATGCGTGTCGTGTAACATGGCTACAAGCCCCGCTCATGATGCGCTCGCGGCCATTTCGCAAGCGTCACATATACCAAATTTGGTATTACGGTACGTGAATGCATGACGAAGATAGGATACTGGTGTAAACATAATAAACATGAGATGCGTGTCATGTAACAACATGATTACATGCTACGCTCATGATACGCTCGCGGCCATTTCGCTAGCTTAACATGTCCCCCGCCGCGGTGGTTTAGTGGCTGAGGTACTCGGCTGCTGACCCGCAGGTCGCGGGTTCGAATCCCGGCTGTGGCGGCTGCATTTCCGATGGAGGCGGAAATGTTGTAGGCCCGTGTGCTCAGATTTGGGTGCACGTTAAAGAACCCCAGGTGGTCGAAATTTCCGGAGCCCTCCACTACGGCGTCTCTCATAATCATATGGTGGTTTTGGGACGTTAAACCCCACATATCTATCTAGCTTAACATGTACCGAATTGGGTATTACGTGACGCGAACAGATGACATAGGTAAATCACACATCGAAACATGATAATCAAGACATGCGTGTCATCTAACAACATGGCTACATACCACATTGCTGATACGCTCGCGGCCGTTTCGCTAGCTTCTCATATGTTTCACGTTTCGCTAGCTTCACATATATCGCTAGTTTCACCTTTCCTTTCCGCTTGGTGATGCGAAGTCGCACAAAAACAAGGAGAAAAGTTAATAAAAGATTTCGCTAAAGCCGATGACTATGCAATACTTGACTGTTCGTGGGAATTTCATGATAACATGCTGGGCTGCGTCACAACCCTCTTGGATGCTCTGAACGACACTATTTATTAATACATTGAAAAGTTTGTCCTGTCCAAATATGTTTGCACTAACAAGAATAACCCGTGGATGACAAGAGAAATCATTCATTTACACCGTAGGCTAAAACAAGCCAAAAAAAAACATAAAAAACAATTAGTGAGATATCTCAATTAAAAGTCAGCCTTGCTTCCAAACTCTCCGACGCAAAAATTAGGTATTTCACTCACTCATTACCTGACAAAAAGCCCTGAAAAATTCTCGCGATATTTAGAACAAACGGATGCTATGACCAGTCAAATAACTGTTGATGGTTCCATCGTAAATGATGTGTGGTTTGTCGCTGATCAGTCCAACAGATACTTCTGCTCCGTATTTTCTGCTCCCCAACATGAATCACCACATGACCACTTTCTTTCAGTAATGTCTTCCGTGTTCATAACTTTTGAGGGTATATTTTCTTTGATGCTTAACCCGAAAAATAAATCTCCAGCTGGTCCAGATAATATCCTTAACACGTTATTGCGTAAATGTGCCGAACCCTTTGCGCACGTTTTAACAAACGTTTTTCGCCTCTCCTTCGAAAATTCTTTCACTCCTATTGACTGGCGCATGGCACGTGTAGTACTGGTCTTTAAGAAAGGGGATTGTCTAAACATTGCAAACTACAGGCCTATTTCCTTAACGTGTACCTCATGTATGTAAGGTATTATAACACATAGTCACACATTACATCACATCATTTTTGGAAGAAAACCGCCTGCTGTCGTCATTATCGCACGGATTTAGAAAAAAAATTATCGACCGCAACGCAGCAAGTCACAACAATTCATAAGTTCACGTTGTCGCTTGATACGGGGAATCAAATTGATGCTATTTTTTATATTTTAGTTAAGCCTTCGATCTTGTCACGCATAGCAAACTAATTTCTAAATTACATATTTTAGGTCTACCTGTTAACCTCATTGACTGGATCCGTTCTTACCTTCACAATCGCAAGCAGTATGTTAAAGTAAATGACTGCATGTCTGGTATTCTACCAGTATCATCAGGAGTTCCTCAAGGTAGTGTTGTGGGACCTATTCTCTTTCTAGTGTATATAAATGACATTGTTAAATGAATAGACACATCACAAGTCCACATAAAGCTTTTTGCAGATGACTGCATACTTTTTAAAACGATTACTGCTCCGAATGACCGAAAATGTCTGCAATCCAACCTTTGTGTCATTTCTATGTGGTGTGAAAATTGGTCAATGAAATTAAATAGCGATAATTCGGTTGTCATGCATTTAACAAATAAGAAACACCATTTTGATTACACGTTTTTTCACAACAACTATCCATTGACTGAGGCTAACGAATATAAATATTTGGGCGTCACAATTATAAGCCACCTTACATGGTCAAGCCACATTGTTAAAACATGCTCATCTGCTTATAGAAAGCTCGGTTTTTTTAGACATAAATTAAAGCGCCCACAAAAATCAAAATTTTGGGCTACAATTCTTTTATAAAACCAAAGTTAGATTGTGCTAGTGTTGTTTGGGACCCACATATAAAGAAAGAAGTTAAGAAGCTTGAGATGGTGCAGCGAAAGGCGGTTCGCTTTATCTTTAATGCCTACCACAGAAATGACTCGCCAACAACGATCATGGCCATTAATGATATCCCTACTTTACAATACCGAAGAGCTGTTGCCCGGATAAAATTTCTACACTCACTTTATTTCCGTAAATTTAACATTAGTCCCGAAACTTATATAAAAAATCGAATCTCAAGACAAACTCGACATACGCACAGTTACTCTTGAACCTTACTTCACACGTACTAATCTTTTCACCTCGTTCTTTCCTCGGACGATCAATGAGTGGAACAAGCTATCTTTTGAAGCATTCTGTGATAATGAAAATCCTGACTTCGATAATTATGTATCTTTCCGTTTTTAACCGTACAACTCAGGATCTCAGACTGTCTCACGTTGTATCTCATTTGCATTCTCTAGTGGCAATTTGCAGTTTCTTACTGCCATTTTACTTTGTTCAAACGTTATCCTGTGTTCTACTGCCTTAACATGTTTTTATTGCTTGAATTTTCTTTTTATTGAAGTTACATTGTGAATCAATTATTATGCCCCCCCCCCCCCTGCTTGGTTTTTCGAACGCAGTATTCTGTAAATACCAAACTTGGTATTACGTGCTGCCAATGAATGACAAAAGTATGTGACTGGTGCAAACATGATAATCGTGAGATGCCTGCAATGTGAAAACATGACTACATGCCAGAGTCAAGGCGCCAATACATTTCGAGGTGACGCGGTTCACATGCTCGCCGGCGCCGGCGTTCATTTTCTCGCGTCACACCGGCATTGCTACGCCAGGCGCTGGTCCTGCTTCGCTTTGGCGCATGCGCATTTCAGCGTGCTTGGCGTCCCTCCGTCACGAAAAGAGGGAGACACAGTGTTGTCTGGGTAACGCATCGGCGCGAAATGCAGGGGGGGCGCTGCAAGCGCGCGATGATGTAGGACGTGCTGCGCTTCGGCTCCGCTGATTTTCGGCTGGAACCACGGGCAACTTCACAGTACCCCGTCAAGACCAGCAACAATCGTTTCGGCAACTCACAGGCAACACGTGGATACCAGTGTCATCCAAGTGGGCCGGTTTTTGACAACTTTACGGCCGATCATCACCCGACCACGTTGGCGACGCCGTTAAGCCGAACGGCGACGCCGACGCCCGGCGGCGTGGGGCCGGCTTTTTGAGGCAACATGGACGCTACTCTCATGCAGCGTGGATACGACCCACATGCCATGACGTGGGAGACGATTATGATTTCCGAAACGCCAAACTCTGCTTCTTCACCGAGGTTTCGGAGCCAAGCTCTCAACGACGCGGTGGAACGCCGCTCGCAAGCCAGCGCCAAGAAGCCGGCGTCCGCCGCTGCTTCGGCATCCGGCACGCCAGCTGACAAGACGCAGCCTGTTGATTCGCGCGCTGTGGGACCCAAGGGCAAGGTTCTCACCAAATGGAAGCCTCGCCCGTTTCCAAAACCGAGTACGGACGACTATGTAATAGTCGTAAAGCCACGAGAGTGCATCTCATTGCATGATGCTTTCTCAGAGAACTGGTACGGGACAGCGTTTAAGGCATACCTCGGGCCCAAGCGAGCTGAGACGCTGACAGTTATTCTATCAAGAGAGCAAAGTTTGATTGTGATTTACACCCCGGACCCTGACACGGCGGACAAAATCATCGGGGACTTCGCGGTAAACATCGAGCACAGGCAGGTTCTGCTCAACGGGTACCTGCGACAAGATGGTAGCAATGTCTGTCACGGAGTCATCGTAGTCCGCAACTCAGATACGACGGAGACGCTCCGAGAGAGCGTACGCTGGAGGTCAGGCACCATCGTCGAGGTGCGTAAATTTGGCACATCGAACAAGGCGCGTGTAACCTTCGCCGGCAAGGAGAAGCCACGCTTTGTTCACTACGACACAATGCTGATCCCCGTCAAACCCTACTACCGGACGATCCCGGCCTGCGGCAAGTGCGGTGTCGTCGGCCATCGGATGGACACTTGTCCCAACCCACGACCGGATACGTGTGGCCTGTGTGGACGGCAGGTTTCGCTTGTGGAGGAGGGGGTGCGGGCGCCTCATGAATGTGTACCCGTATGTTCTGTGTGCGGTGGAGCACACGCCACAAACTCTCGAGCATGTACGGCCAAGTACCGTAATTCCAAGGTGGCCGCACAACAGGGCGGAAAGTCCAAAAGGGCGTCCAAGAAACGACGCAAAGATCAGACTCCCAGTGAGCCACCACGCCGGGAAGTCGCCAAGACAGAGAAGCCTTCTTCCCCTACTGGAGGAACCGAAAAGCAGCCGACGGCGCAACCATGCGGCGAAGCCGGGCCATGGGCCAACACCGTCAAAAACGGAAACCACGTGGGTGGTACGGGTAGAGCTGCCTCCTCATTCACCCCTATCATCCCCTTTTCATCGCGTAACGCCGACCAAAATATTATTGCCAAACTTCAGGCACAAATCGAAGCGTTACAGAAAAGACTAGCGGCAGCCGAGGCCAAACAGACCCAACTAGTCTCCCCTCCTCCTCCCCCCGCAGTAGAGGTAATGGAGAGTGAGACCGGGGCGGCGGCGGCGGACGCGGTTGCCGCACTCGAGGCTCGTGTGAACACCCTTGAGGTCCGTATGGACAGCCGTATAACTGTCCTCGAAACCCAAATCTCAGCGGCTGTAAATGCCGCCATTGCTAAAATGACAGAAACCATCCCTACCCTGATAGCCCAACAAGTTGCGCGTTTCACCAAACGAGCCAGCCCAATTAAGGACGTGTCTGGCCGGTACCTTAAAACGCTTCGACGACAGATCGAATTTGAGGATGATGACAGCTGCTCCGCCTCCGGAATTGAGGACACCCCCCTCCCCGCGAGTGCTGGCTCGGGAGCACCGCCACCGTAACTCCACTGACCATGGCGGGCACCCTTAGAATTCGGAAGTCCCCACGATCCAATACGGCCACTCCCATCCAAATCACCCAGTGGAACTGTCGGGGCTTTAGGGCTCACACTAAGCGCGCCAACCTCCGGCTTTTCCTCGCAGCATTTCAAAACCTTCCTGCTGTGGTAGCCCTCCAGGAGCCAGGGAGTGCTGCCACACTCACAAACTATACTACGTTTCAGCAGGATCCTTTATCTTGTATCAGCGTGCACAAAAATTATACGGCCAACCTAGTTGATCTCGACCTTAAGCCAGCTTTCTCGTACGTGATGGTGACACTCCTTCCGCTGCGTAAACAGGACCCGCCACTGCACGTGCTAAACATTTATTGCTCACCGTAACTAAGCAACATTCCATTCGCAGACCTTTTTAGCCGCGCCTTAAAGGCTGCAGGCAGGGACCCTCTGGTGATCGTGGGTGATTTTACTGCCCCCAGCACACTCTGGGGGTATGCACGTGAAGAGAAACGTGGACGTAAATTGGCGGAACTTATGTCCATGTTGGGCCTAACTCTTCACACCGACCCTGCCTACCCAACTCGCGTGGGTAACTCCGTGACCCGGGGCACATGTCCGGACCTTACCCTCACAAAAAACATCCAGTATGCGGATTGGGTCAACACTGAAGAGACCCTCGGCAGCGACCACTGCATACTCAACACCACCATTCGCACCTATCCTTTGGCAAGACCCTACGGAGAGGCAAAATTACCCGATTACATGAAGTTTCGGCAAATATACGCCAATTCGACACCCATTGAGGAGTAAGGAAACCATGCTTGGTCCCAGCAACTGGTTTCCTCATTACGCTCCACAGAAACACAAATTAAACTCTCCGAGGCGACTCTGGCGGTGGATAACCATCTCCTTCACCTCTGGGAAGCCCGGCGCAGCCTCGTCCGCCGATGGCGCCGGCAAAAACACAACCGAAAGCTCAAAATTCGCATCACTGAGCTCACCCAGCGAGCAGCAGAGTACGCGGCCCAGCTCGCTGACTCTAACTGGGTGGACTTTTGCAACACGGCCGCTCGACAAATGTCCAGCCGGAGTACGTGGCGCCTCTTCCGCGCCTTGATTGATCCGACCCTAACTCGAACCAAGACACAAAAACATCTGCAACGAGCATTTCACAGCTTCGACAGAGACACAGCCAAATTGGCTGTGTCTCCGTCGGCTGTGACTCTGAGGGCCGGCGTACTCGTATGCAGGTACCGAGAACGCGGAGCTGAATCAACTGTTCCAGTTACACGACCTGAAGGCAGCCCTAGCAAAAATGAGGCGAGGAACGGCGCCGGGAAGGGATAAAATTACCGTGAAATTACTTGCCAATCTTCCTGACTCGGCCTACACCATGCTCCTTGCCTACATCAATTCCATTTGGATCGGGAAAACAAGCCTACCAATTGAGTGGAAGACCACCCTGGTCACCTTCATACCCAAAGCGGGCAAAGCTATTAACACGGACAGCCTCCGCCCCATCTCCCTTACTTCTTGTGAGGGAAAATTAATGGAGACGATGGTGCGCGACAGGTTGTCCACGTTCCTGGAGACCGAAAATGCATTTGCAGACACCATGTTTGGGTTCCGCCCACACCGGTCCGCGCAAGATGTCTTGCTTCAGCTCAACCATGAGATCCTCGATCCAGTCGAGTATCCCCTGAATGACAAAGTTGTGCTCGCTTTGGATCTGAAGGGGGCCTTTGATAACGTGACCCACGAAATTATTATAACACATCTCTCACAGGTGGATTGCGGCCAAAACACTTTCAACTATATTAAACAATTCCTCACTGACCGACAATCATACATTCGGATTCAGGACATTGAACACGGCCCTTACCGATTAGGCACGAGAGGGACTCCGCAGGGAGCGGTCCTCTCGCCCCTCCTATTCAATGTGGCAATGATGAGACTCCCCGCTCAGCTGGCGAAAGTCGAAGGCATACAGCATGCGCTGTACGCCGACGACATCACCATATGGGCGTCACACGGCTCGGCAGGAGACATGGAGGCAAGCCTGCAGCAAGCGGCGGACATCGTGGATGACTATGCCCGTCGCTGCGGCCTTCAGTGCTCCCCGTCCAAATCGGAATTCATGCACATACGCCCCTCACCAAAGTGCACCACAAAAATCGACCTCTCCCTTCACAGCGGACCAATACCCGAACGCGATGAGATTAGAGTACTGGGGCTTTTTATACACAAAAATCGCAGAGTAGACACAACATTGGCCAAATTGCGTAAGGTGGGGGACCAGGTGGGCCGGATAGTCCACCGGGTTTCCAACAAGCGCGGGGGGTTACGATGCAAAGATGCCTTGCGGCTGGCGCATGCATTCGTAACCAGCCGAGTCCTGTACTCGGCTCCATACCTCCTTCTACGCAAATCCGACGAGAATGCACTCGAAGTCATTCTCCGCAAAATCTACAAGCGCGCCCTCGACCTTCTTGTCAGCACCTCTAACCCGCGCCTTTTGGGCTTGGGAATGGTGAACTCCTTCAAGGAGCTGAGAGAGGCGCACTTGACAAACCAATATACTAGACTCTCTAAAACACCGTCGGGTCGCCGCCTCCTTGCCCGGCTACACATCAATCATTCAATACACACGGAAGAGCACGTATGGATTCCAAAAGTTTGGCGATACTCCTTGCACGTGCGCCCTCTTCCGGCTAACATGACCCGAGACGACTACAGTGGCCGACGCCTCGCGCGGGCGGAAGCCTTGGCTCGACACTACGGCCGAAATTCAGAGTATTCTACGTGGACGCCTCCGGCCCGCACCATGGTGGTTGGTACACGGCTGCGGTCGTCCACCAAAACACCGTTGTAAACGGACTCACATTCCGTGCACATAACATTACGCACGCGGAGGAGATCGCCATCGCACTAGCCGCCGCAGATCAGGACTCGAAGGTCATCATCACCGATTCAAGGGGTGCCTGTCGCAATATTGAACAGGGATACATTCCGTACCGTGCTTATAAAATTTTGCAGAACAGCAGCTACTTAGGTGCCCCCGCGCACCGAACGATCATATGGGCTCCGGCTCACACGGGCCTCGATGGTAATGAGACGGCCGACGCCGCCGCCCGCGCGCTCACTCTCCGGGCACCATCCTCGTCCCCTACCGATCCGGAACTCGAACCCAATCCCGCCTACACCTTTAAGGAGGTCACACAATTTTATCAATCAGGCCATAACGTCTATCCGAAACCACCCTGTAAGGGCCTCACGAAGGCGGAGGAGCGAATCCTCCTTCGCCTTTATACTAAAACACTATTGTGCCCGGCAATCATAAAACACTTTGACCCCGCTTGCACGGGGAAGTGCCCGCATTGTGAGGAAAATTCCTCTGACATTTTCCACATGGTGTGGGCATGCCAAAAAACCCCAAACCTTACCCCACTACCCAACCCTTCGCGGGAGGACTGGGAGGCAGCCCTGCTCGACTGCTCTGACCTGACAGCCCAACGGGCCCTGGTCGAGCGTGCCCGGGCCGCGGCCAACGCCAATGGGCTCCCGTAAGAGGGAGCTCACCTAGTGTTTGTACGGGGCGGCCCCTTAAGGACCGTTCCCACCCTCCCTGTATATAACATCTGTAAATAAATGTTTTTCAGCAGCAGCAGCGAAATGCAGCATGTATGTCACTTTTCACACCACTTGTTGTCAGGCCGCGCCGACGGATGCTGGTAGCTCCTGGCGTCAGAGTATAGAGTGCTCGCGTTTTGCTGATGTTGAGTCACTGTGCCCAGCGTGCGCGCGCGTCAACGCTACGATGGAGTATATTGCGCCCTTCATGATGCGCTCGTGTTCGTTTTGCTGGCTCCACATATGCCAAATGTGGTGTTACGTGACGTCGTTGGATAATGAAATATATGACTGGTGCAAACATGATAATCCTGACACGCATACGTGTCATGTAAGAACATGACAACAAACCACGCTCATAGCGAGCTCGAGGCCGTTTCGCTAGCTTTGCATACCGAGTTTGGTATACGGGACGCGATTGGTGGCGAATGTACGGGACTGGTTCAAACTTCATAATCATGAGATGCGTGTCATGCAACAACATGACTACATACAATGTTAATGAAGCACTCGCGGTCATTTTACTGGCTTCTCATGAACCAAATTGGACATTACGAAACGTGAATAGATGATGAACGTATGTGACTGGTGCAAACACGATAATGATCTGATGCGTGTCATGTAAAAACATGACTACACGCTCATGATGAGCTCACGGCCGTTTTGCCAGCTTCACATGTACCAAATTCAGTATACCATGACGCGAACGGACGACATAGGTAAATGACACGTCCGAAAAAATGATCATGACATTCGTGTCATGTAACATGACCATGTCCCACACTCATCGCGGCCGTTTGCTACCTTCACATATGCCAAAATATGGTATTACGTCACGTGAATGAATGACGAAGGAATGTGACTGGTGCGAAGATGATAGTCATGGGATGAGTGTCATGTAACATTAATAGACGCCACACTCAATGCGCCAACACACTTCGACGTGAGCCGGCGCGCGTGCGCACCGGTGTTCCTTTTATCGCGTCACACCGGCGATGCCACGCCAGGAGCCGATATCCTCCTTGCAGAGATCAGTGGATCTGCCCACTGACCTTCATTGTGGATCTGCATGCCATTTACTGGCAGGCGCGCGCCGCGCTGCGTTGCGTTGACGGCTGCGCGTTTGAGCGCACATGGCGTCCCCCCTTCACGAAGAGAGACAGACGCGGGGCTGTCTATGTAACGTCTTCGGCGCGAAATGCAGCATGTCGCATTTTACGACGGTGGCCACCTGGCCGCGTCGACGGACACTGGTTGCGCCGGTCACGCCTGGCGTCACACTAAATAGAGTGCTCACGTTTTGCTAGCGTGGCGTCGCTGCGCCCAGCCTGCACGTGCGTCAACATTGCGTCAGAGTATATCGGGCCTTCATTACGCGCTCGCCGCCATTACGCTCGCTCCACATCTACATAATTTGGTATCACGGGAAGTGAATAGGCGACGAAGGTAATCGGCACGCCCAAACCTGATAATCATAATATGCGTTTCATGTAAAACTTGGCTACATGCTACGCTCATAGCGTTCTCGCGGCCGTTTCACTAGTTGCACATACACCAAATTTTGTATTGCGTGACGTGAAAGGACGACAAATTTAAATGACATGTCCGAACATGATAATATGATATGCATGATATGATGATATGCATGTCATGTAAAACACGACTACATGCTGCGCTCATAGCACGCTCACAGCCGTTTTGGTAGCTCAACATATACCAAATTTCGTATTAGGTGACGTTAATAAATGACGAAGGTAAATTAAACGTCCAAACATGTTAATCGTGTCATGGAAGTCATGTACGGCATAATTTACCCCTGCCTCTTAACGTTGTGCTGAATTTAAAGTGACCTACTACCCTTTCTCATTCGTGCTTGGCGTATCATCGATTCCCACTGTATGTGGAGAGAGAGATAGACTTTATTAATTTCCGGCAGATTGCTTGGATGGGCTCCCACCTAGGGGCCAACGGAGAGACCGTGTCTCCCGGCAGCTTCCTTGGCCTGCTGGATCGCCCAAAGTTGCTTGTCCAGGCCCGAACTGAGCAGCGCAGTCCGCCCACGCGCCCGAAGGTCTTCAATGGAGGCCGCGACCCCAGAATTTCTGACTAATGCTGGACATTCCCATAGGATATGGTCGAGAGTGGCTCTGGTGGTACAGTACTGGCATATATTAGAACTATAGACGTCAGGATATATGTGGTGCATGATGACAGGGTTCATGTATGTGCGTGTTTGTAGCTGTCGCCACTGAACGGACTGGGCCCGATTTAGCTTGGAGTGAGGCGGAGGGTACTCCCGTCTTTGCAGTCGATAGTGTTGAATTATGCCATTAAATTTAGTAAGCCGATCGTCCCATTCCCACACCGGCACAGAAAGGTCCGTTTGGGTGGCCGCTTCGTCTGACGTGACTTGGAACGTAAGACCTCGAGCCACTTTGTGCGCCACTTCATTCGGATTGGCCTCCGTGTTACCTAGTGGTGTGTGGGCAGGGAACCACAAGATGTGTACGTATTGTGGGCATTTAGTATACGCATCCTCTTCACCGGTACATTATCATCATTATCATGTGTGGCTCATGCATCCTCATCGTTGTCGCGTAGCATCGTCATCTTGGCTCATTCATCGTAGCTGTCGGCTGCCGGTTCCTCGGGCCTAATGAAAGGTAATCCAGACCAAGACTTCATACGTGGTGGAGAGTGCTGTTAGATCCCTCGTCATCCTCTCGACCACTCTACCCCCTGGAGCTACGTTCAGGTCGCCGCTTGGGCCAGGTGTCTGGAAATATGTCGCACCAAGATGAGGCCGGTGCTGCAGCCGTTCCCACTCAACCACTGCGTGCCGCGCCTTCTCACGTCATCAACAGCCTCCAGCGTGAGCCCCATCCCTTCGCTGGTATGCGCGGGGAAGATGTGGAAGAATGGCTGGATGATTTCGAACGTGTCGGCGCTGCTAACCGGTGGGATAACGCCTACAAACTCGCTCACGTGTCATTCTACCTCACGGGTGTCGCGAAGACGTGGTTCCTCAACCACTTCATCGACATCCCCGACTGGTCAGCCTTCAGAGATCAGCTTCGCCATGTCTTTGGCACAGCGGCTGTTCGTTCGGCTCTCGCAAAGAAAGCTCTCGCGACTCGGAAACAGCACATCGGGGAGTAGTTGAAGAAAAGTGAGTACGCTGGCGAGGAGTTTTGGGTTGCACTGCTCAATTATCGAATCTCGCCCCTGATAGACGGACGCACACCAAGTCAGCTCCTTATGGGACGGATGCTTCGGGGACGACTTCCAGACTTCTCATCGGCTTCGACATCGTCAGTGCGGAAACATCCACAGGATCACTGCAAAGGCATACCTCTCACACCTCTCTTCGAAGGGGACGTCGTCAGAATAAGAAACGACAAGGGGTGGTTTCCGAAAGCCCGAGTAGAGAAACTTGCTGGCCCTAGATCTTACATAGTCTGTACAGATGAAGGCCGGCGTTATCGAAGGAATCGTCAGCATCTAAAAAGGACGCCCGAACACTTAGACCCACTGGATGACAAGGATGTCGCACCGATAATCCCGTCGCCTATACAGCATAGACAACATTCAACATCAGATACAGCGCCCGATTTGACAACAGCATCCGCATCACGAAAGGAACGACATCCGTCACAACAGGCGCCTGCATCGGATGCTCTACTGAACCAGTCAGCTGCACGTGCACCACCCATTGCAAGTCAACCATCAAGGGACCCCGACGTGGTCCCGTCCCAGCATAAGGTCACTTGCCAGGCACAAGAAGCAGCCGACTCGAGTCTCAGAAGATCAACTAGGCCACGTAGAGCACCGACGCGCTGTGCCGACTACATCACCTAAAGAAAAAGGAGGATGTACCAGGCGGGCCACCGCTTAATAAATCGGGATGATCCCACCTCACCTGGCCACCTTGAGAGAGGGTGCGCGCGCGGCGCGGTAGCCATCAATAAACAGTCCCTTGCTAGCTAGCGTCTCGTGTGGTTGTGTCATTGATGAGCGCGTAAAACAGAACAGTACACATCCTACATCGAGGATGTTCTTTCACTTTGCCGCCGGGTTGACACACCAATGACAGAATCCGACAAGGTGCGCCAGCTTCTTAAGGGGATTGCACCCGTCGCATTCAACGCCCTAGCGATCCAAAATCCGGCTACCGTTGCTGACGTTGCGACAACCTGTCAGCGCCTCAAAGAACTTGAGTCTATGCGCCTACAATCAGACAGTGACGCGGCCCGTATTACGACTGATCCAAACCTGCGAGACACGATAAGGGCGATTATACGTGAAGAATTAAAATCAATGGGATTCACACTACCTTCAGTGTGTCCCGTTCAGTCCTCTTCAACGTCATTGCGGGATGTCATCAGGGAAGAGCTCACGTCCATGACCCACATGGCCAACCTGCAGCCCATTGTCTCTCGTACTCTACCATCGTTCCCGCACACCGCCGCCGCACCACCAGGCACCATCAGCTCGACGTTCCCGCCACGAACGTACGCGTCGGTTGTTGCCGCACCTCCCACAAGCTTTCCCACGAGCTTTTCATCACCACCGCGTGAGCCGTCACCTGTCCCTCTGACTTCTCTCTCTCCTGGTGCAGTTAGCGCAAGCTACTACCCTCCTCATCGATCGACTCGGCCTACGTGCTATTATTGCGGCTATCGTGGTCACATTGCACGCTTTTGCCGCAAGCGCCAGCAAGACGAGCGCCGAGGGTATGACATACGCGAACGGGACTATACCGCAGGAGCCTTGTACCAGGGTCGCCGTTATTCGTCACAGTACAGTATTTGTCCGCCTCGGGAATTTCGCCTGTATTAAGAATCCGCAATGCCTCGGAGGAAATTCTGCCGCTGGCGTAGTTCCGAATGGCTGTCTGCGAGTCGCTGATTACGCATGAGGCGTTAGTGTGGGCTATGGCCATCGCGATAGCCACTTCCTCTGCCATTTCTATGTTCCGTGTGTTGATTGACGCGCTGCTTTTGCATTGTTGTGTGTGGTCTACGACAGCAGCCACGAAGTGGTGACGTTCCTGGTAACGTGCTGCGCCGACAAAGACTGCCTCATGGTTGCGCCCAAACATCTTTGACATGGTCCTGGCTCTACTGACACGTCTGCCCTTGTTGTGTTCAGGGTGCATGTTTCTTGGTATGGGTGGTACTGTTAGCTTAGCATGGATAGTGCGTGGTATGTCGTGTTTGTCTCCGTGTTGAGTGTGGTAAGAAATACCGAGATTACATAGAATCTGCTGGCCTGGCTTTGTCTTGGCTAATCGCTCGAATTAGGAGATTTGTTGCGCCTCAATAAGTTCCTCAAGGGTATTGTGTAAACCAAGTTGAAGGAGTAGTTCGGTGCTGGTGTTTTGAGGCAAACCTAGCGCTTGTTTGTAAATTTTCCTAATTAGGCTGTTGAGTTTTGACTTTTCCGCGGTGAACCATCGGTGGTACGCCGCTGTATAAGTGATGCGAGTTAGAACAAACGCTTGGATCAAACGGATGATGCTGGCCTCTTTCATGCCTTTGTGTTTATTGGTAATGCGCCTAATGAGACGCATCGTGTTAGACACTCTGGCTTCAATGTTGCGAACTGTCTCTCCGTTGGTACCCTTACTTTCTATGATTAAAGCTAGCACTCTGATTTTGTCCACGGTTGGTATGGCGTGACCATCGCTTGTAGTGAGTTTTATATCAGCGTGTGCCTGCGCTTGGGGATGTTGTTTGGGTGGCCGACCTCTAAGTGTAGGGCGATATAGCAGTAGCTGAGATTTCTCCGCCGAGCAGGAAAGTCCAGTTCCTTGTAAATACCGTTCGACGGTGTCAATCCCCTCCTGTAATCTCTGTTCAATGGAACCATCACTGCCGTCGCACACCCAGAGGGTGATGTCGTCGGCGTAAATGGTGTGATGAAGTCCTTGGATGGTTTGAAGTTTTGAAGGAAGACCAATGAGGGTGAGGTTAAACAACATGGGAGATATCACGGAACCCTGCTGGGTGCCCGCACTTCCTATAGTTATTTTGGACGACTTGAGTGCTCCCACAGTGATCGTGGCCGTTCTGCCCGTAAGGAATGCCCTAATATAGTTGTACGTGCGAAGCCCCAAGTTTAGGGTACTGACCTGATTTAGAATGGTGCTATGCGTGACAGAGTCAAAAGCCTTCTTCAGATCAAGACCAAGTATGCCCTTAGTGGAGCGTCCTGTACTGTCTCTGATGTGATGCTTAATCTGCAACATGGCATCCTGCGTTGAAAGATGCCTGCGGAAGCCAATCATGGTGTGTGGGAAAAATCATTGTCTTCGAGGTAATTTGTCAGTCTAGCCAGGAAAGCGTGTTCCATCAATTTGCCTATACAAGATGTTAAGGAGATGGGCCTAAGATTGTCAGTATTCAGTGGTTTGCCTGGTTTCGGAATCAGAATCACCTTGGCCGTTTTCCAATGTGGGGGCAAGATTCCGGTGTTCCAGCAGTTATTAATATAGTCTGTGATATGCGTGATCGACTCATCGTCCAAATTGCGTATCATCTTATTCGCGATGTTATCGGGACCTGGTGCAGATTTGGTGTTAAGTTTTTGTAGGGCGGCACGGATATCCGCTTCGGTGAATTCTTCGTCTAGAGCAGTGTTGATCTGGCCCGTATAATCTGGATGCTGCTGAGTAGGAGCTTGAGCGATATATTTGAGCTCTACCTCCCTAAGAAACTCCTCGTTGGTGCCCTTGTAAGCATGTATTAGTTTGTTGATGCTTTGTCGTTGGGCGGTTCAGTTGTCTTCTGGGTCGAGCAGGAACCGTAGAAAATGCCAAGTTTTACTAAGACTTAGTTGCCTGTCCATCGCATCGCAGGTTTCATCCCAGTGTTGCCGGCTTAGCTGTGTTGCATACATCTCTATCTCTGTGTTGAGGAGTGCTATGCGTTTCCTGAGGTTTCTGTTGTATTTCTGTGTCTTCCACTTCTTTTGGAGCGATTGCTTTGCCTCCCACATATGGAGGAGCCGGCTATCGATCTCTTCGAGGTGTGCCTCGGGAGGTACGATTCGGGTGGCATTATTAATATCCTGTTTAAGCGTGTGTATCCAGTCCTCTATGTCGCTGATGGGTTGGACCTGGTTCTCACGTAATTTGCGGAACTGGGTTCAGTCTACCAACTTTAGCTCTTTTCCCGTGGGTTTACGTGGGCCACCTTGAACATGTACCTCGATGATGTAGTGGTCGCTACCCAGGTCCTCTAGGGTATTTTTTCAGGTGGCTGCTGATGTGTTTCTCGTGAACGTCAGATCAGGCGTTGTGTCTTGACCGGAGCTAGTGCCACCACTGTACGTGGAATCTGCTAATTTTTTTATGAACGAAGTTACTGGGTCCCGCATCACCGCTCCCCACCCTAGCGTTTCAGGCACCTAATGGTCATTTTCGCAGCTCCCAACCAGAATCAAAATCAGAACGCGCCTAAGCGCATCAAATATTCGTGTAATTACGAAGCATTTTTTGTATATTAGATGTAGCAGTGAAGTGGAATATGAAGTATCGAGTGAGGATGCTTGTTGTCGAAATGCGCTATCGTGAAAAATGTGAGACTGAAGTTACATAAACTCAATAATTACTTGTTTACAAGCAGCTAAGCAGCTTGTGATTGAGCTGTTCATACTAAACTGGGGAGAGACAGTATTCAGCTATACGTATACAGGTGATATCCTTTTGATTGACAAGTACGCGCTGTCCAAAGTTGTGAACACATCGTAAACCAGGGTTGCCAACTGTCTGGTAATTATCCTGCAGTCGTATGGTACATTTTCAAAATTTCCCAACCAGCGTATAGGGTAGTAGGGCTGGTACGTACGTAGGGTAATTTCAATATTTCCCTCGTTATTTATCAGTGACCTATCCGCGCGACCTATCCGAAGGTTACATTCGTGGAGAGATCCTAAGTGGAAATGTCTTAAAGCTCCGAAGACGAAAGATCGAAAGATTCTTGTGCTTACCTTGTTTTTTTTGTTTTTTACAGCTAAAGCTGTTGCGGCATCACAACGCAGTTCACGTGCGCACCGTAGTTGTCCGACACCACCTGCGATGTCCGTAACCACAATTGCACGAAACAAGAAATGCTCAGTAAACAAGAAACACAAAGGACGCACTGGGGTTCGAACCCGCGTCCCCTGCAAGCCAGCCCAGTATTGTACTACTGAGCCACACCCGTGAAACTACTTTGCAAACTGGTCTTGTTCGAAGTCAGGAAAGGAATCATGTTAATATGAGTGATAACACGTTTTAGAACAGAAAAGGGACAATCAAGAGTCACATAATGCGAATTGGCAATGAGTATGTTGTCGAATGACACAACCATTTACAAACGCTCGATATTGTTCACGTAATAACTGTGGCGCATATCCACTGTGAAGGATTACAAAAGCATCTGCCATAATTCTTCATCGTCGTCAAGCACAGCAAAATAACGCACAAAGTTCCTTGCAAGAGTGTAGCAGGTACTACGCTTCTCCGAAAGATGGCGTAGTGAATGCCTGCCTACTACACAATGACTAATGGCGTAGTGGGTACCCAGCAAGTGTGCGGGATAGTTACCTAAAGAGTGTGCTCTTAAAAGCCGCTCTTCAAAGCCGCTCTTCAAGCCTTCGCTGAGACAGTGCTGCGCGTTCTTTTCGGGATGTCTTTTCCGCCATTTGTGCCGTCTGTTCGTTGCATGGATAGGCTTTTAAATTTTGTGACGCTGGTTGGTGTTTACCAAATGAAGCTCTATCATCGCACTTGAAAAGTCATGATTGGCGTCGACGCGAGTGTTGCAAAAAATTATGATGACATAACAGCGCCACCTCATCTCGGCACAATTCTTGATGTCATGATGGTCATTGCGACGTCATCGTCGCACGGTCTTTGGAGGGCCGATCACGTCATAGAGTGTACAATATTTGCACGTCATCATTGTTACACAGCGCTATTACTAAACGTAGGGTAAAACGCAATTAAAAAAGCCAGGCCTGCGCGGTAGGCACAGCACAGTCACAGCGACAGCTAGAATAGCGGCCTTTCAGAGCCTTTTATAAACACTCATTGGGTAACTGCTGCAAGCACACTTGCTTGATGCCCACTATGGCATTATTATTAGTAATAAAAATTTTAGGGTAGTAGCTCGGCATTCGCAATGCTATTTTTCATCATTTTTCTGAGAAGCGTGGTGTTCGCTAAACTATTGCGAGGAATTTTGTGCCAATTGTTTATGCAGGCGCTGCAGACGGTGAGGAATTTAGCCGAAATGGGTATGCGCCCCAGATAATAGCTGAACAATAACAAGCTTTTGTAATGGGTTGGAGCGTAGGACGACCCACTCGTTACGCTATTCGTATTGTGCGACGACTGCTTGTTCTTTCACTGTTTTAAAATGCTTTATAAGTCATTATAACACGATTGCTTTCCGGACATCAAGCCTGCCTAAGGCAAGTTTGACAACAAGTTGCATGCACCGGCGTGGCTATGTGATAGCATACTGGGCTGGTACCCAGCTGACTCGGGTTCGAGCTCCACTGTGCCATTGGCACTAGGTTTTTTTTTCTCTAATTTGGCGCGATGTGGTTACGGGCTGGCGGCAGCGGACAACTACGGTGCTGCGCGAGACCTGAGTTGTGATCTCATAAGAGCTTCCACTGTAAAAAGTTGGTAGGGTAAAGTGGGATAGTTTAGACCTCGGCATAGCGTATTTTCAAAAAAAAAATTGTTGGCCACACTGTTGTTACGTGCTTAAAAGGAATGGGATAGACTTGTGACTGATATTTTGCAGTTTCTTGATGTTTGCTTACCGCGGAGCTTGTTTACTGGCCGCTTGTACTTGTGTAATCAGTGTTGAGCGAAACCGGTGCTTAATTTCACGTCTACGTCCTCAAATATAATTTTATTAAACAAATATTTCTTGTGCCATGGTCACGCGCCACACAGGAAAGAAAATAGCACTAGCGTGCTAAAGCTGAACAGCAGTTTTGAGCTGCAAATTGATCTCTCCAAAGTGGTGGGGTACCCGGTCTATCATATTGCACAGGTTTTTGAAAAGCCCATTCGCATTGCAAATTGATAAATATGGACATCATCCATCTATTATTAAGGAACTCAATGAAAATACTGTAGTTTTTTATTCTTTATATGTGCATAGGAAATCGCATGACCTGAAAAATGTAGCGAAGCGATTTGGCGTGAGGGTTGTGTTAACGCACCAACCACGCCTCGTCGCATTTGTTCCGTAGTACACAAGATGGCAGGTAACGTAAAAAAAAAAATTACACCATCTCGCACTAAAGGAAACCATGAGGAGCATGCGAAGCTGCGCATGGGTCGACTTCCGCTCTTGCCTGGTGTTAAAGCACCCTTGCAAGTATAGCATATATTACCATGTAGTTTCGGTTGCTGTTACACGTCCCGAACTGTTGTTGGAGCACGCTCCGTGGGTTCAAGTTCATGGCGCGTCTGCAGAATCTCGTTTCCCGACATCATCACGTGATTGCTGAGAGAATGTAAGGGGGAGAGGTCACAGCCTTTTACACGGCCATTTACGCGTGATTTCCTAACATTGTACGCGGAAGGTCCCATGTGCTGGAGTTTGCTCTTCCATAACTAAGCAATCTCGAATTGGCCAGCGCTACACCGCTTCTTCTTGTACGTTTGTTAATCTATAGGTGGAAGCCGACTTCATTTTGTTGACCGGTTTGAGAGGAAAATGTTTTGCGCACCAGTGATGCCAACCCTATGTGGATAGAGCGACCTAGATACCTAGATCTAGGAACTTGCTCTTTCAGCGGTTTGGTGTCTTTATCAAAAATCTATGGAAATTTTGTACGACTCTAGAAAAGTTTACATTATGCGGCTTCATTACAGGCATTACAGAGTAGTCACGCTTTTTCAACTTGATAGGCTGTAAAAAAGAATAATGTTCTGTTTCCTCTTCTTATATATATAAGAGTTTTAGTGCTTTGCTGGGCCGAGCGAAGGCGACAGCAGTTCTGCAATTTCAGATTATTATACCCTATATAATGGAGGAAACGAACTTTGTCGTCGTAAGCGCTTAACTTGCAGATAAAATATTAAGAGCGCCTTGAGCGCTTTCCTGCTCTTGGAAACAAAGAGGATTTTTTTTCCTATAGGCCAGCTTACTCTCACTGCATACTTGCCTTCACTGTGCAAAGTCTACATGGAAAATAACTACTGAACCAGAGGCCTAAAAGAACTAGAGCGAGAATAGGACTGAAAATTGTAGGAACTGGTACGGATACATTATTACAAAAAAAAAAAACCGGTCCTGCACGGAAAGTGCCACACATGTCACAGCGAAAGCTGGAAGAACGGCCTACTACAAGCACAGATACTTGCATTGTACCATAAATAAAATAAAAATGGGGTAGTGGAGATCGTTCACAATAGCTTTGTGAACTAGCGTGTAGCGTGTAGTGTGTGGCTACCCACTACACACTAGTAAGGCATTATATGCATTTTGTTTATGTTGTGCTTGACGACAAAAAAAAAAGTATGTCCGCGGCCTTCTAATATGGCTTGGAGCAGTGTACGACCCACTATTTATGCAATTGCCATTGTGCGACTCCTGGTTCTTGCTTTACAGTTACAAAACACTCTGTTAACGTTATTCCTTACCAGACAAATGAAGCCTGTACGGGGTCAGTTTGCAATGGAGCCTGGCTAATAGCTCCGAATAGAATAATGGGCCACCCCTCGGCGGACCTGGTTTCAATTCCCATTCTGTCCGCGGTATTTTACAGTGAACGCTGTTATGAGATCACAAATCGGGTCACGCGCAGTTACACGCCGCTGCTGGTGTCCGTAACCACATCGCGCGAACTTAAAAAAAAAACTAGCACCAATGACACAGTGGGACTAAAACCCGGGTCCGCTCAGTGCCAGCCCAGTATTCTACCACTGAGCCACACCAAGCTTAGGACTTGTTGGCAAACTTGCCTTAAGTAGGCTTGATGTCGGGAAAGGAACGGCGTTAATATGAGTAATAAAGCGTTTTGAAACAGTGAGATAACAGCCAGTCGTCGCACAATGCGAATAGCGTAACGAGTGGGTCGTCCAGTGCTCCAACCCATTACAAAAGCTTGTTCTTGATCACCTATTAACTGTGGCACATACCCACTTCAGGCATAATTACTCATCGTCGTCAGTCACTGCATGAACAATTGGCAGAAAACTGCTTGCAAATGTTCAGCGGATACCATGCTTCTCAGAATAATGATGAAAACTAGCATAGCGAATGCAGGCCTAGCACCCTAACATTTTTATGGTTAATGCCGTCGAGGGTGTCAGCAAGTGCGCTTGCAGCAGTTACGCAATGAGTGTTTAGAAAAGACTGTGAAAGGCCGCTCTTACAACTTTCGCTGTGATTGTGCTGCGTCTTCCACGCAGTCCATGTCGTTTTTTGTTTTGTTGGTTTTTTCCTATTTTATGCCCTAAGAGTTACGGACACCGGTGGCCGTGGCGCCAAAATCGACCCTTGTTGTGATCTCATAACAGCTTTCGCCATAAAAATCCATGATGAGAAGAGACGAGAGATATTTTAAAGTCTCCGTGAGAGTGAGAAAAGGGTTACAGTGTACTAGTGTACTAATAGTGTACTAATAGTGTAGTGTACTAGTGTACTAATAGGGGTAGTGTGCTAAGACGCATACGCACCCTTGAGGCACCTCATGTTGCCTACGAGCAATGGCTTCACAAGCGTTTCCTCTTTACAGGCTACGTAGATTTACAAGTTTCGCGCCTACGCTAAGCGGACGTTGCGGCTTATCTTAGCGGACTGTGTTATACTGAATCAGCTCTTACTACCCGCACGGTCAGAATTGTATCCCTGCGCATTCGCATTTCTGGTTAATTAATACAAAACAAATGTTGGAACGAATTGCTGGCCGAGCAGGTCGCGCAAGCGACGTAAGCCACACGCATCCCAAACAACTGAACTTTTATTTCCTTTGAAGTGCACGAAGAAACGTCACGTGGTTCCCATTGGCATTCGCGAACTCGCGTCGCGCACAGAAGCCCTGTTTCACAGCGCTACAATGCTCTCTCCCGCCCCTAGTAAACGGGTCAACACAACGTTCTGGTTCAAACGTCCATTCGCACCGGAGGTCTTGTGAGTCGTCCACTCCGCGTGAACCTTTGGAGGAGTGGTTCAGTCTGGTCTGCTGGTAGCCTTCTTGGCTGTGGAACTGGAGATGGTGCACGACCACTTCACTGTTGTCCACATGCGCTAGTTTTACGTGGTCAAGCGAAACCACGCCATGACAGCCACCTCTTTCGATCGTGATGTGCTTTTCTCCTCGTTTCACCACCTTGAATGACCCATCATAAGGGGGCTGGAGTGGACGCTGTACAGCGTCGTGCTTCACGAACTGGCAGGAGTAGAGATCACTGGGCACAGGTCACAGCTTGCTTACAATGCCTTGCAGTCGCAAGGCGTACTCGCTGTTGACCTGGGCGTTTGCGTTTTTACTGTCGGCGACAAACTCCCCCAGAAGGCGAAATGTACCGTGTACGATTTAAGCCGAGCAGCAGCTAATGTCCGCCTTCATATTCGACCTAATTCTCAATAAAACCAGACGTAGAGCCTCCACCCAACTGTGACTTGAAGTTGCTGTCGGGCTAGTCTTCAGTTGTCGATGAAGCCTTTCCACCATACCGTTGCTGATGGGATGGCAGGCCGTTTTTCGGACGCGCCGGATTCCTATGAGCCGCTTGATTATACCGAATAGGGCACTCCAATTGCGTTCCGCGATCCGTTGTCACGGTCGATAGAACTTCGAATCGCGCAACCAGGGGCAGATGAAAGTGTGGGCCACCGTATCAGCAGTGATATCCCATTTCGATAACTAGTGTGCCCTCCAAAATCATAGAACACGCCATCAACTCGCAAATAGTGAGGTTTTTGACTCCTGTAGCTTCTTCCATCAATCACAACACGGATTTCGGAAAAGGCCTCTCCTGTGAAAAGCAACTAGTGCTCTTTCTTCACGATTTGCACACTAACCTGGACCGTAACATGGAGACCGACGTAATCTTTCTACACTATTCTAAAGCATTTGACAAGGCTCCTCACCACTGCCTTTTGTTAAAACTTTCACAGCTTCACCTACAACCTAGCATTCTTCAATGGATTGAACAATTTCCCACTAATCGTTCACAGTCTGTCTTCGTTAACGGTCATCAATCTAACCCTCGAGATCTCCCAGTCACATCAGGCGTTCCTCAAGAATGTGTCCTTGGTCCTCCCCTTTTTTCCTAATATATATTAGCGACTTGCCCAATCATATAACCTGCAGCATTCGCATGTTCACCGATGACTGTGCCATATATCATACTATATTTAACCCCCATGATCACCTAGACCTCAAAAAAATCTTAACAGCGTTCTTAATTAGTGAAAGACATAATTAATGCCCCTAATTCATCTAAATGCCACCTTGTCTTTTTCCCGTCGTCACAGCCCATATCGTTTCCAATATTTCATCGTTAACCACCCAATTGACCTGGTACCAAATTATAAATGTCTTGGAATCACAGAAGCTTTCGGATGCCTTGCGACAATTGTACGAACGGCCACTCTCTGTGCAGATGCTACTGGAACACCGTCATCGCCTTTCGTCGGCTCAAAAAGCAGTCAAAGCTGCCTTGTGCTTTTTGAAGACTACAGGCCTACGTGACCACCTCCAACTTTTGTGCCGTGCTACCGCTGCATACGCGCCAGCCGATTGACTGACAATCTTCCTTTTTTGTTCTTCTCTCTCTTCTCTTTCCTCTGTCTCTCATCTTTATGCCCCCTTCCCATTGCCCCGGCGTAGGGTAGCAAACCGGGCATGTGCTTGGTTATCCTCCCTGCTTCTCTCTTGTCATTTATTCCTTGGAATCACCTGATCATATGACTTATCATGGCACACACACATCGATAATGTAGTCTCAGCGTCCAATAAAGCACTCGGTTTCCTCAAGCGCCATCTTCGTCACAGTATGATGCTTCACTTCGGAGCGCTGACAAGGACAGACACTGCCTATTGTCTAACGCCGGACATTGCGGTTCATTCTGGGTCACATGAACCTATAGCTCTGCGCAGCCGCTGAGTGGATTGGATTCCCGGATGCGAGATGCCATGCAGATATTCATAAATGTTGCGGTGAAGGTCCGGTGGCACGAACGGCCTGGCCCTAACAGTGGACATGTCACAACATACAGATCCTGTCGGTCCATCACTCATTGCAGCTTCAAGGCGCTGGTTGTGGACTTCAGTAGACGCTTCCACTCCGGATCACTGCGTTGAGCCGTCACTAGTGTGGCAGGCAGACGGCGTTCACAGAGCTGCGCGTAAGATGCCGCTGCATTGTCTTCCTCGCTCACATGACGTATATTCGTCGTCAATTCTGCGATGTAAGGCATTTGGCGGAGCTCTCGTGCCACCTGCGCACCCGTATTGGGGTTGATCGGATGCATTGCGTAAGTCAGTGGCTTATCATCCATGAGTACGAAAAATTCTTGACCTACGTAGTGACGGAAAAGTCGTAGAGCCACGTATATGGCCAGAAGCTTCCTACCAAAGGTGATGTATTAGTGGTTGGCTGCGCTCAATTTTCTAAAGAAAAATTGGTTGCCACCTTCCGCATGAGTTCTGCTGTAGCACGGCTACAATAGCCACGTCTGCGACGTCCACCAATACACATTGTGGTACCCCGATTGGCGGGTATGTGAGCAGAGCGGCATTCGTGAGAGACTCCTTCATACGCCAAAACGCATCTACCGCTCTGTCGTTCCACCCAATGTCACTTGCCTTAGTTCCTGGAGCTGCTATTAGGCTGTGCGGCGGGTCAAGGATGTGGGCGCGCTTCTGAACAAACCTACGGTAGAAGTTTACGAGTCCTAGGACCTCTAGGAGCTGGTGGATGGTTTTTTGTTTGGAAACCGTCCTACTGCTACAACCTTGTCCGGATATGATTGCAGTCCCGCATTCGAAATACTGTAGCCCCAAAGTGGCAGCGACGGTACTCCGAACATTTACTTGGCCGCATTGATAACGATGCCATGTTCTGCCAGTCACTGTAACACGCAGCATAGACAACTCTCGTACTCTTCGGGCGTGCGGCTATCAATCAGCAGGTTATCCAGCTAAACCGTGGAAAAGTCTAGGCCTCGGACAATGCCATTCATGAACCGCTGAAAAGTTCGGCCAGCATTCCGTACGCCAAAATCCGTAGAAATTCAAACATTCCGAATGGCGTTCTTATTTCAATTTACGAAACAAGCAGCACGTATCTGATGGTATGCTCTCACTAGATCTGAGAAGATGTTCGCGCCCTGCAGACAGTAGGTCAGGTCGAGTGGCACTGGGTAGAGGTCCGGCACAGTCACACGGCTTATATCGCTCTATATTCCCCGCAAGGAGTCGCGAATCAAAAGAAAAGGTATACACTTCGAACCCAGGGCAACATACACTCTTAATATTTGTTTTTATTTGAACATACTGCAGGCTTTTCACAGTCCATGTGGGAGTGGAGACAAGAAAATACATACTAGGCATCTAAAAAATGCATAATGGAACAACAACAAGAAAAAAATACAATGGCAAACAACTCATAATTCAAAATGGACACACTGTATTATGTTCATAAATGATTGAATGGTGTTACAGCACACAATATTGTTGTCAAGTCTATTCCAATGGTGGATAGCTGACGGAAAAAGAGAATGTTTGTGAGCGTTAACACGACTGAAAGGTTGGTGGATAGTTTTCTAATGGTTTAGTCGCGATGAGTGTTTGGGCGAGTTTAGAAGGTAATGAGATCGTGATATGCGGAATTGACCATGATATAATTAGTAAACAAATTTTAGTCGCAAGATAATTCTGCTATGCGAAAGAGGCTTTAAGTTTGGCCTTGCGAGCAAGCCTGCAGAACTAGATTGCCTCGAGAAGTCTGAGTATACAAATCTACCTGCCAATTTTTGATTATTTCTATTTTATTAATGGAGTGCTTTTGATGTGGACTCCAGATGAGGTAGGTGTACTCTAAACATGGTATAATTAGTGTTTTGTATGCATAAAGTTTAAGGTGTGATGGTGCAGTGCGCAATTTTCTCCTCTGGAAGGAAAGCTTCCTCTCCGCTTTACGAAATATGGCTAAAACACGCGGTTCCCAGTTGAGGTTCGATGAGAAAGTAACGCCTAAGTATTTTACTTGGTCGCTTTTGTCGATAGTTGTGTTTCCTATAGTATACGGAAAGGTAAGGGGGTTGGTCTTATTTGTGATTATAGTCAGAGATCAGTCAAAACATGCAAGTTTATAACAAATACTGAAAAAATGCACGTCGCAACTCTTACGAGCGGCCGCCGGCGAGCAGAAGCTTCCATTGAAGATGCCGGTGGCGCCACCTCTCCTTATGTGACGCCAAATGCGTCATAGGAGCGGCAGAGTAAGCCCTCCTCTAGTACACTGTAGCGACGTCCCCTAGTACACATCACGGCGGCTTTCTCCTCAGCAAAACGACTCTCAGCGCAGGAGCAAAAGAAAGCGACAAGCAAAGAAGTATAACCGCGGAAGCGCCATCCGCTGAAAATGACCCCAATGAACAGTCGCCACCGAATAGCGAAGAACCCCAAAAAGCATCCAGCTCAGATGGGGTACGAGACGACTTGAACTTCTTAACACGATAGCGTTAGGAGGCTCGTGTAGCAGAAATTACGCCGTGGGCGTCGGCACCGTTGATTGCGAGCGAGAAATTGAGAAAGAAGCAAATCAAATAAATATTGAAGTTTTCAGTCCCACTGAGGATCGCACTCGGGCAGTTTGCATGCCTAGCAGATGTCCTACCAGAAATCCACGATGTTACTTGCAGCTGCTTCGAAAAAAAAAAACACTACATAAATGCCACGTAGTGAAAAGAGTCTCCTTAACGCATTTTGTTCGACTGGTGTCACGACAAAAACGAGCCTATTCGGCGATTTGTAGGCAAATATGGGAGGCCAACAAACTACGTCGATAAAGGCCGCGATAGTGCAGCCATCGCCGCTAAAAACAGACAAGAACTTTCAAACAGCTCTAAAAATGGACAACTATGCCCATCTAGCGGAAAAATTATCATGCCTTTCCAGAGGTGTTGATCAAGCAAACAGTAAACGCTAGATAATGTGCTGGCATCTGTGAGGCATTGTTAGACTCTTCATGGCCTCCGAGAAGGCAAACGCGTGGCATGCATCTTGGAGGCCATGCAACTCTTGCTTTATATCAAAAGCCTGTATGTACCATTCGTTCGTGCGCTGGTACAATCTACTGTGTGTGTGTTTACGTAACAAAACATATTAATAAGTTACACTTACGTGTTGAAGGTCGCACTAAGGGCTGGATTTCGCTATCGCGTTCAACTCTTAAAGGCAAAGCTTAATGGTCCCCAGTGTTTATTGCACTGGAAAACATTTGCTAAGTGCTGAACGAAGCAGTTTTCCTGAGTGGGTATGCTCTTCATTGCACTTGGACATAATACGGGCTGCTAGCCCTTGCGGGCTGTAGCAGGAAACCATGCTACAGCCCTTGCGGGCTGTAGCATGGTTCCCTGCTACAGCCCGCAAGGGCTAGCAGTATTGTAAATAAATAAATACGAAGAAGCGAATGTGGTGCCGGGAAAAGTTGTCTTTTTTTTTTTTGCAACAGGATGCCCACCCCAAAGCGAACTTCTTTAACAACACCGTTTGTCTCCACAGCAGGAAGCAGAAAGCTTTCTCCAAAAACTGGAGATGCCTTCGAACTTTGTGTTGGAGCCGAGGTGTTATGTAAATATGATGAATGAAAAATATTATGTACCGCCACATCACTTTTGAACACATAAATTTGCATTATTTCTGTATTTTAAACAGTTCTTTGGGTGAAATATTGTGGTTGGTAGATGTCTTGTAAATTTTATGCGTATTCTATGCGTCATAAGTTGTACAAAGTAGAAAAGTCAAACTTGAAAATAAAAATATGTTACGTTCACGTAAGAAAATGCGTCTGCCGACTGGAAATGTAACTACACAGCTGGAGCTGTGCTTGTTTGAAATTTTAAGATCACAATTTTTTACAAATCAAAATTGTTGTGTGTGCCTTTTATTGTTTTCCTGAAAACATGGATGTTTACGTGCGTATGAAGCATTTTCTTACGCGAAAAGTGTTATGTTCTCCTTAACTTCAGTGGCGAGTTATATCGAGTAAGGCCTACGGTCACGCGTCGAGCATGCGTTCAAGGCACATAGATAATTCGGAAATGCCTGATGCATAAACACGTGCGAAAATTGCGGTCCTCCCAATTAGAACCTTATTACATTGGCGACGATGTTTCACTGAATCGCGGCTTTCCGGAACGCAGCCCCCATCTCGATCCAGCACTGCAGTCATAGGAGCAACGTGTTTCTGTAGCGCTGTGAAACGGTACTTCTGTGCGCGATAGCCAACAGCACAAGCACGAGGAGCAACGTGACTTTTCTTAGTGCACTTCAAAGAACATAAAAGTTCCGTTCTTGTTCGGGGCGCGTGTGGCTTATCTCGCTTGCGCGACCTGCTCCGCCTGGCGGTGCGTTTCAACATTGGCGACCCGGAATCGTGGTGCAGCCACCGCGATTGAGCTTCAACGCGACTATGACTTCGACGTCCACAACGAACGCTACGCCCAGTCTCCTCAGTCTACGGTAAGCTGCCATCGTTTTGGACCGCGGACCCCGTACTCTGGTTTATTCAAGTAGAAAAGCCCAGTTGTCAGCGCAACGCATCACTTCAGACTTGATCAAATATCACGACATCGTATAAGCAGCCCCCCCGCCACCTCCAGCCAGTGAATCGCGGGATCTCTTGCTCGACCCACCTGCTGAAAAAGCATAGGTCTCTCATCCACCGTGTCACGCTCCCCGAATCACAGCGACCACCGCAATTGCTTAACGACAGGAACCGTGTTGACCGTACTCCTCGTAAGGCGCTGTGGCACACGCAACTACTACGCTGCGAAACAACAAACAGCTTAGACGGAGCATTTTTTTCGAGAACTGTTTCTGCAAAAGCTGCCGTCATGTGTTCGCTTGGTTGTCGAGGTGTCAGAGCAGAAAGACCTACCTGCGGTCGCCAAGCTCGCTGATCGGCTCGTGGCGGTCACCAGTCCCACATCACTGGCGGCCATGCGAAAACAGGCGCGGGATTAACTCCAGCAAATGCATGCAGATGTTTCTCGACTCACGTTATCAGCTTTGTGTGCAGGTGTGAGCATAGGTGTGCGGACAACCAGATCGCGCGGCCGAAAGCATCGGAGCGCTATCTATAGCGACTCGACGCCTGCTGCGGTGCGCATGCGAATCCCGTCGTATCAGATGGCAAAACGACACGTGGGTGTCGCTGTCTTTGCTCTATCAAATTTGTGCCTTCTTTTCTGCTTTTCACGTTGTGGCTGCAAAGGCGCCGGTTCCAGCACCGAGCTGACGACGTTTATTTATTTATTAGAATACCCTCAGGGCCCGTAGGGCATTACAGAGGGGGTGGGTACAACATATATAACACACAAGAAAAAAGACAAAATAAAGAAACAAGTATCAGATGCGCAAATCAGGAAGGCAACATAAGTCAACTAAAATTGTATAAGAATTCAAGCACATACAAGACAAAGATAGATAAAGGAAACTGCGTATAGTTACAAGCATTGCTGAGAAATTGCAGTCTTGAATAACAAAGGGTCTGTTATTGATACAACGGAAGAGGGAAGGTGGTTCCAATCGGCGGCTGTTTTCGGTAAGAAGGCTGCTGAAAAGAATTTGGTGCGGCAAAACGGAATGGCAACCTTATGCTGATGATCAATGCGCGATGAGTGGTATGACGGTTGTGAAATGAGGTCTCGCTTCATTGATGGATTGTGAAAAAATATCTTATGAAAAAAATGCAGTCGCGCCAGTTTCCTCCGGACAGTTAAATTGGGTAGGTCAAGGTTAGATTTCATTTCTGATATGCTAGCAGTACGGGAATAATTAGAACAAATGAACCGAACTGAGCGGTTCTGAACAGATTCTAACGCGTTAATTAAATTTTGCTGCACGGGATCCCATATAGCGGACGCGTACTCAAGCTTATTACGTTATTCGCACCGGTTGAATAGCATAGCTAATCGTAGCTAAAGTCCCTTGATCTTGAGAAAGTACCGCCATTCACTGTACTCGCCGCCACGCACTCAACCTCCTCTCTTCCTTCTCGCCCCCCTTCGCATCCTCCCGGCCTCCCACACTTTTTCTGCACGATGATTGGTCTCCTTCGCGGTTGACTTTAGGGACGCGTGGATCTTGCGCTTTGCTTGTGTTTTTCTTTTTCGCTCGCACCATTTTTCGCCGACGCTCCGCGTAACAACCGTAGCGCGCTTTCTTATCTGTGCTTTGTGCGGGCGCTATGCCATGCTGTTACGCCCATGACTGCAACAACCACAGCGGGAAAGGTTACGCACTTTTGATGATACCCTACGGTAAACGCGACAGCTTGCGCAAGCAGCAGTGGCTCTACAACATCAGCCGAAAAAACTTCGTTCCAATAAAGAACAGCGTTCTTTGCGAGGTAAGGCACCTTTTTTATTGCTCGTAACAAAGCTTTGCCGAATGCTGCATTTGAAATATTGTTTTGGCCTACTCATCAACATAAGTGTTCTTTAGGGGCTAAGCTTTTTACGCCGTGGGTCGTATGTCCCGTGTCACCGTAGTTGTCGTAGTAGCGCGTTGCATAGCATTAGATGTTAATAAAAACGATGTCGCACCATATATATGGAGTGAATGATGAGTGGGACGAAGCGTCCGTCAGTCTGTCAGTGCTTTCGTGTGTCCATCCATCCATCCGTGTGTGCAGCCATTCGTTCGTCCGTTCATCCGCACGCTTTGCCCCACTCGTCATCATTCACCTCGGGGATATGCTGTGATTTTTTTTTATCGGCTATTTGTGCGATGCTTCAAACTGAAGTTGTCATCAATATACCAAATTCCTTTGTTAGAAACAAGAAGAAAGTTTATTCGTTTAACATTCTTATAGAAAATCATGGCAGGGAAAGTTGCCTTAAATGTCAATTGTTGTGTTCAGCCAGCAACTACTAGAAATAGCCGCCGAAAACTTGATCAATCCTATGCACCCATATTTGCACGAAATAATGCTTACAAATACAGTTAATTTCGCGGAACTGTTGATGACTGGAATTTACTGCCTCATGAGATTTTTTCAGCTGACAATTTTGCTATATCGCTAGAAACTTATCCACTTGGTGATTAGAGTCTTCAAATGTGTTGTAGACTTTGTTGCTGTTTCACAGACATGTGACCTCTGTTAGCGTATAGATGTTTCTTTTTTTTAAAGACGATAGTCTTTCTTGCGGACCATCGACGCAAAAATTTTGGTCTGTCTATCTGTAAATTTGTCTGTTTGTCCACTATTAACGCATCAGGTATTCGAAACGGCCGACCCCATCCGCGCTGCCCACCAATGTTGCTCAAGGTTTAGCGTTTATACTTGTGCAATTGTCAATTCAAGGGCAATTATTACGCATGTTTGCGGCACCATAACAACACGTATATATTCTGCATGTGTGCCCTTTACTAGAAAAGGCATACATAAGTAATTTTAACGACCGTAGCCCTTATCACGCTGCGCATGTTTAAATAAATATTTGATGGCCATGTGGGGTTGACTAAATATATAAAAAAATATTCAGCTCATAATTCATCACCTCACTCGCACCTCGGCAATCGACAAAAATACACAACTGCAGTCTGCTTTCGCTGCAAATAATTACGTGGAATCGCACAGCTTCTCAATTGCGCTTTGTTTGACTGTTGGAATTTGTTTACATGAACGTTTGTTGGTGAAAACCAATGAATAGAAGAATAGAGATCACCCCGATTAATGCTCGTTTTTATAACAGCATTTATTTTGTTTTGCTTTTTTTGGGGGAGGGGGGAGAGGATGAACCCACAAAAATCATGAAATAGATGCGGTTCATCAAAAAAAAAAAGAAAGAAATACAGGGGCGCAAAAAAAGCTATAGCAGAGTGATACCGGAGTGAGCCATTTTCTAGGAGACCATGGCACAATCGCTATTGTCGCGTCTGCATTAGCATGTCTTCCATTCACCAAAAAGAAACTATATTATCTTTTGTACCAGTGTCGCATGGGTACTTCTCACCATGATCAGCCAGATCGGATCGGATTCTTTGGTCACTATCGACGCACTGATTGTGTTGACCTTGATCCCAATCAGGTGTGATCGCGATTATAAGCGACCGCGTAGCAGCTCCTCATCTGATTCGAGCCTACTCCAGATTGGGTCTTATCACGATAAGCCATGTGATGCCGATATTAATTACAGCCTTGTCTGCTACATGACTCACTTTATAGTGATCACTTTTTACCGCGCAGTGCTTGTGTTTTCCTATTTGGCTTGCACAGATTTACGTTTGTGACACTGCTAACATGCGTAGTTTTGCAAATAAATCCAATGAGAAATTCAGCGCCTAAATGACGTGTCGTACACGCCGCAAGCGGACATGCCACAAGCGGAACCACATCAGATGCAAACGTACACCATGTTATCACGCGGCAGAAAAACATCCGCATCGTAGAACTCCCTATCAAAACTTTTATTTAGTTAGCATGCTCCACTTATACGACCTTTCGACGATGGTAATCCTTCAATAAACGGTTGCTTCAGTGTTACTGATTTTATTATTACCATTAAAAAATTTCAGCACTACTGTGGCGCGGACACTGCCGGAAATAACCCGCTTCCATTGAATTCTGCGGCGCACCCGCAAGAGCGTCAGCGAAAAATGGCGCCGCGCCTACGGCAAGGCAAGCGGGCGAGGAGAATCGAGGAGGAAACGCGCGCGTGGAGGAGAAGTCGTTACTCTCCAGGGATCAAGGGGCTTTAATCGTAGCTGCCGTCGCAAATCCTGATGAAGCCACGCACACGAAATTAGGTTTTCTCAGCTCGGCTTGCCTTTGTCGCGCTAGGCCAAATTGAATCAAACAAGCCTAGTAATTATCATGAAACAAGCGCCAAGTACAAAAACGTAATAAAATTACTTTTAAAGGACCAGACGGCAGGCTCCAGCGTTTTTTACACCCTCCGAAGAAGCTCGGCAATTGGTAGAGTAGACCGCAGCAATCACGTTTCCTGAATGTTAGAAAGCTGTGCGCCGCCTCCATTTCTGCATTAAAAAAAACAATTCTCGCACTTCTTTACTATACGCCTGACCAGCGCGCCTTCCACGCGCAGTGACGCCAACTTGGCGATCGGCGACGTGATGCAGATTGGTCTAAACCAGGTGTAAACAGACAGCAGTGAAGTCAATGACAGTTCCTGTTTTCTCCCACAGCTACGAAAGCTATTAAACCATACGAGCTGCGAAACTGCCCATGTACGAGAGGCATCAGACTCCGATAGTGAGGAACACTTCATCGGTACCTTATAACTTCACGGAAGAAGGACAACTTATAGGCATGCTCAGCACCCTGGTCCGTTGCCCCACCACGGTGGTCTAGTGGCTAAGGTACTCGGCTGTTGACCCACAGGTCGCGGGTTCAAATCCTGGCTGCGGCAGCTGCATTTCTGATGGAGGCGGAAATGTTGTAGGCCCGTGTGCTCAGATTTGGGTGCACGTTAATGAACCCCAGGTGGTCGAAATTTCCGGAGCCCTCCACTACGGCACCTATCATGATCATATGGTGGTTTTGGAACGTTAAACCCCACATATCAATCAAATCACCTCGGTCCGTGCTATGCGCGTGCTGCTGAGCAAGATGTAGACACCGACAGCTTAAAGCGTGTTGCAACTGCTTGACACCATCACTCCAGTTCTCGCATGCCTTCAGAAGTCTGCTGCTTGAGAACGCAAGCGGCACCATCATGGCTTTATTCGGCAAGATTTTGGCTGCATGGAACCGCGCGTAGAAGTTAATGCAACGAATGTGCTCAATTGATTATAACATAGATGTGACTCACCGTCTGCGATGTTATGCACATAACTGCCGTTTTGTCAACGGCGTGAGTGACATTTCTCTGCTTCTCTCTCTCTATCTTTTATTCCCCTTACCCCATCCCCAGTGCAAGGTAGCCTGGCAGGCTCAGCCATGGTTAACTTGCCTGCCTTTTTTTCATCCTTATTCACTCTCTTTCTCTCCCGTAGGCTCTATGTATTGAAATCTGGACACCTGATGATATGTGGGATTTAACGTCCCAAACCACCACATGATTATAAGAGACGCCGTTTTGGAGGGCTCCGAAAAGTTCGTCCACCTGTGGTTCTTTAACGTGCCCCCAAATCTGAGCACACTGGCCTACAACATTTCCGCCTCCATCGGAAATGCAGCCGCCACAGCCGAGATTCGATCCCGCGACCAGCGGGTCAGCAGCCGAGTACCTTAGCCACTATAGACCACTGCGGTGGGGCGTAATTTGGACACCTCACTCGCCCAGTTTTGGGGAGTGAGCTGATTTTCGCGCTACCTGTTGATCAGCGAACCCACCATTAAACGCAATACTTGTGTTTAGTGTTGCTGCTCTCAGATGGCGTGACCGTTTGCTCTCGAAAAATCAGGCAAACTTCATACCTGGGTTTAGGAACGCAGTTTTGCTGCAAGTTGTCGGCTGCAAATCGAGCGGCTGGGCTGCGGAGAAGCATCGGCACCGGGTAAACAGCCAGACATCGCGGCAAGCAGAAGTGTTTTGCGACTGGTCGAGTTCGCCGATAACGTCAATTGCTGGCGTCTTGTCACATTGCTGAGGTGGGCTGAGTCACAACGACAGGCTTCCCTCCCTCGGAAGGAGCAAGGCGGCGAGGCCATGCGGAATTTTGAAACCAGCCGAAAGCGATGTTCTAGCCGCTGTAATTTCCTTAATATAGGATGTATTTGCGAAATTCTTGCGGCAGCACGTTCACAAAGCGATTGATTGATTGATATGTGGGGTTTAACGTCCCAAAACCACTATGTGATTATGAGAGACGCCGTAGTGGAGGGCTCCGGAAATTTAGACCACCTGGGGTTCTTTAACGTGCACCCAAATCTGAGCACACGGGCCTACAACATTTCCGCCTCCATCGGAAATGCAGCCGCCGCAGCCGGGATTCGAACCCGCGCCCTGCGGGTCAGCAGCCGAGTACCTTAGCCACTAGACCACCGCGGCGGGGCACGTTCACAAAGCGAAAGTGCACATATTTCTCTTTACAATTTTAGGGCCTTGGGGTTGTTTACTGGCCCTTTAAGGCGGGTCAGGCTTAATTTACCTAAATAAGACTGGACTCGGTGATTGGTATTTAGCATCTTCCTAAGCCTGCATTCTCTGAACTCAAATTCAACTTCAATTACTTTATTTCTATTGTTTTGTAATAACTTGGCTAATTACACCTAATTATATATAATCAGAGTAGTTTGATGATGCCATAATCAACCATACTTAGTAACATTTTTTTTATGCTAACGTTGGCGCTGCCTCATTAGTTAAGTTATGCACAATTAGCCTACTTATGTCACGGTCCGCCACGGTTGAGCAATGGCCAGGGTGCTCGGCTGTCGACTCAAAGGTCGCCGGTGTGGCCGCTGCCGCGGTGGTCGCAGTTTGAATGGTAGAGGCCCGTGTACTGTGCGATGCCAGTGCGTGTCTAAGAACAAGAGATGGTCAATGTTTGTGGAGCCCTTTACTACGGCGTCTCATAATCATATATTAGTTCTGGGACGTGTATTCCCACATATCATTAATTATGCCACATGAAACTCCTCTATCTATTGTGTGTGTGATTGGATATCAGACTAATTAATCAGGCAAAACGATTACGCGTCTTAACTAAAACTAAATATACATTAATAAGCCTAATTGGTATGGTGTCAGTAAGGGCCGATTAGTACCTTGCAGGGTTTAGTGCTTCAAGGCTCATGGAAAACTCGTCTCGCTTTTATTGTTCAAAGTTTTCCTTATTCGGGCTAATTTTGCTTGGTTAAATAAAATGATAGCATGATCAACTATGCGTAATTGGATTTGGCTGTCCGTGTCTGTTTTTCTACCCATCTGGGTGCATCGTAGCTTTTCTACGCCCAACATAAATACAGCCAGCTGGACTGGGTTTTATTAAACTTAATTACGCCCGAACTCATCAGGTAATACCATGCTCAACAAGGCTAGAATAGATTAGGCTCCACTTACATAACTATGCTCATTTAGGTTCAACTTGGCCTAACGCGACAAAAGCAAGCTTAGCTGAGAAAACTCAATGTCGTGTGCTTGGCCTCATCAAGTTTTGCGAGGCTGGCTACGCTTAGTTATGCTAATCAACTGGCATAAATAACGACACGAGCCTGGCGCTACATAGAACTGACGCCATCGCAGCCACTGTGTAAAAAAGAAAAAAAAAACCTGGCACCAATCGGATAGAGCTAAGACAGCGACACCGAGGTGTCGTTTTGTCCCAACTATTCGCAACGCCCACGGCCTATCGGTGGCGCGCCGTGCAATTCAAGATGGCTGCGGAGGGATCATCAACCCATGAACTCGCGTAAAAAAAAGATGGGACGTACGCACGTACTACCCGTGCCGCTTTCACCGGATGAATTCTTGATCGTCAAATGAATGTAAATTGGCCCTATGTATTTTCCCAAACTATAGGAACTGCTGAATCTTCGATACCTCCTTTCTTGCCGCAGTGCGAAGGTTGGTGGTGTCAGGTGATCGTCCATGTATTAACGGTGGTTTGCGCAATCCTGTGCGTGCTACAAAAAACTGCGCCAATTAGAATTCGAGTATTAACTGAACCACACACTCCGACATAATTTATGCCGAGCCTGCCTGGCGAATTCGCCGCAGTAGTAGGCCACCAGCGAGTAGCGCGCCGTCACGGCTGCACTGGACCGACTGTTTACCGTAGGGATGGTTTGCAAACATAAACCGCTGTCATCATTACTTGCGCTGTAAGCGCCATGCAGCTGCTTCTTCAACGGAACACAAGCATTTAACTTCCCATTAAGTAGCGCTTGTGTCGCAGCCATGATCAGACTCCACCTGTGCGCAATTCACTGCACTCCGATGTTGCAGGTTCCATCAGCGCGATCTAAACAAGGATATCGAAAAGAATACGCGCGTGCGCTTTTCGCAACGTCAAAAGTGTGCAAATTTGTCAAACAGCAACGTTGTTCAGACGGCACTGGTGAAGTGCAGAAGTTAGCGTGGACTGTGGTCGTAACTGCATATTTCTTTCCTCTAACCTTTTCGCTTCGCTGGTCGAGCTCGAGTGTATTGGCGCCATGCGTCGTTTTGTAATATTCACTGTGATTCGGCTACATGCAATGCATAAGAATTTTTTTTATTTTGAGCTCGCGAAAGGATATTATGCAATAAATTGAATCAAAGTGACTTACTAGCGTGAAAAAAAAAAAACGTTAACGCACGACGGGACGGGAAGTGCAACTCGCTGCTCGTGAGCTAGCAGCTGATTGTCCATCGTCACTGTCACGCTCAGCGCGTTGACAATCATCTACATACACTGATAAATTCTCGACGTCAAGGCGGCTTCGTTGAACGTCACTGCTGAAGGTAATCTGGGGAATTCTCTCCGCCGAATGACTTCGGTAGCAGCAACAACGCGTCACTGCGCAACCCCAACACGCGTCACTCACCACGTTTATCTGGGAGTGCGGTGAACATTTCGCTCCGACACCAGGAAAGAGAGAAATCGCTTGCAGTGCGCTGTCATCTATATACGAACGTGAAAAACAAGCTGCCCATGCAATGCAGGCCACGGTTTGGAAGCGCAAATCGTGAGCCGGTGCTACTTTCCGCTTGCAGTGATTGTTATGGCATTCATGCGCTAAAAAAGCCCTGACGAATGCTATACGCACGTGAAATAAGGTTTCGACTGCAAAGGTAAGAAAGTAACAACTAACTATCCACCGTGGCTTCAGCAAATCTCGCGAAGCCCATATGCGTACTGTGCGGGCTATAATCAAAAGCGCGAGTTGCCACGTATTTTCACGAAAACTTCACCTCTTGCAAGAACGAATCAGATTTATCGCGTCATGGACGGTTCGGTATATTCACTGATGCATGCAACATAGAGAGTGGTTTGTGTTCGTTTCTTGCTAACACCTTAACACTTAGGCTAGCACCGTCGAATGCCAAAGAGGTTCCCGTTGCTTTGACAATGACCGACCCAATAACTAAGGTGATCCTAAGTGATTCCCAACTTGCCCTCCGAAATTTTGACGTGGGCCTTATCTCTACACAGGCATACTCAATCATAAAGCATCACACCCCGCCTGTCTCACCTCGTTTTCTTATCTGGGCCCCAGCTCTTGAATCCCTTAGTGGAAATGCGGAGGCACACACACTCGCCCGAGATCTCAACTGCCTGGCAGAGTTCCTTGCGCCTTACACTTCTCATTCTTCGCCCTCCCAGGCCTGCGAAAAACTAACTCCTTTGGTCACTTGCTCAGACATTCTACAGCATACAGACTAGGCCGTCTCCACTATCCTTCAGCTCAAAAAAACCTCCCTCCACGTGATGCCGTCCTGTGGCGCAAGCTTCAGACAGGTGTCTTTCCCAACCCCTGGCTTTATAGCAAGGTATACCGACCCCTCGAACGTGACACCAAACTGTAAATACTTTTCACAATCGGCCACCCTCATGCATACACATGGCATGGACATGCCCACAGTACGCTGACGCTTCCCACAAGGAAGATACATAACGAGTCCCTTCTGCATATAACTGACTCGGCACGGCAACACCGGGTAATCTCACGCGCATTCGAGGCCACGGTGTCCCAAGGAATCCCCGCTGACCTCCTCTAAGCAGCGTAACTGACCTCTCGGCCGGTCCCCTCCTTTGGGAGTAAGAAAGTTTTGATCATCAGCATCATCATCATCATCATCATCGCTAGATACGTAGATAGGGCGTCGATACTTTGGACCATGCTATCGCGAACCATTGGACACTTCTTTGAGAACTGCGACGCAGCGGGCGAGCAGCGATTATTCTCCGCCACGGTTTCGGCATTTTGGTGAGCGTGGTTGGATACTTTCGCAAGACTGTGTTGTTGAAAAACGGGTGCTGTCCGACGTGAAGTACGTCTATGACACTAGGGAGTTTTAGTGCTGGGTACGCAGGCGGCTTGCGTACGTAGGACGATGGGGCGGCGGTATTGCGCATGCGCGAAGCCCCAAAGAGATGCGTCGCAAGATCGCTGGGGCGATGCGTCTGTGCGGCCATAAACAACGCTGCCACCACTGGCCTCCTAGCGGAGATAAGCTGCCGTGGCGCACATGCTGGCGCATCATGTTACCTTGACGGCGAGCAAAGCTGAGGCTGGCCTGAGCCACCACTTTGACTTTTAAGTTTTAAGCGCAAATATTATAGTGGCTAGCCACTATACGAATAGCATGGCACAAAGTCGCGAAATCTCGGACAGCATGGATCGGCCGCCTTGTAAGGTTCACCTTCGCGAAAATTCACGGTATCCGCACTGCGGATACTCTTGCCGTCGAGTTAAAATAAGCCAAAGTGCGATCACTTATAGCGATTACACGGTTTCAGCCAGATTCCCACAGCTAGAATGGCCTGGAACATAGAACTAAAAATTTGCCATCTCCCGACCAGCTGACTAGGTGGCGCCATCTAGCGAGGTCATAGTGAAACAGACAACCACACTTTTGTTATTGCAGAAACATTGTGCATGGTACATCTGGCGCAAAAACTGCACAGCGACAATATTACAAATGAGTAACGATTTTATTCATTTTCACCTCAGAAACATTACGCGTAAGCTAACAAGTTCATGACTGTGGTTGCACGAAGTGTCACAAGATGTCGACACTGCCGTTACATTAACCTTGTCTTTTCACTTTTTTGCGTATACCAGGATACTGTACACAATAAAAAGTGTCCTGATCACTATGTATGTTTAATTTAACATTTTAAATAATAAAAATACCTAAATAATACTTACGCGACAAGACGCTATGGCGCTGCGAGCGCGTGTGACCTTCGTGCGGCTTGCGTTTGCGTGCGTGCCACCGTGGTGCCAACTAAAAGGAATTCCGGTTGGGTATGGGTTGGGCACGCAACGCCGCACGCTCCCAAGCCCGCAAGGCCCCAAGAGAATGCGTACCCAGCACTAAAACTCCCTACTGTCACGGACGGCCATTTTTCGCGACACCGCGTCACGGCAATTAGCGGGCGCCCTACTCCCCCACTGACTGTGAGAGCGGCGGGCGCATGAAAGGGAGCCGAGAAGTGCAGAATGGGGTGCTCTTCTTAGAACGTCGCCGCCGATGGTTAATCCTTTTGTAACTGTGGCGGCGTCTGCAAGGTCGTAGAAGGCCGCGGTATACCCCGAACAAGGATTAGACTACGAGACGCACCGGCTGAGAGCCAAACGTTTGACCGTTCCCACGGGGAAAAGCGTGGGAAACGCTCTGGTGGTGGTAGTGATTAGAATGAAGAGGAAAAAGGCACCTAATTTCTGTCTGCCTTCAGGCGACACGGCGCAGTGCCTTATAGGGGTGGGGGGAAGGAGGGATAAAAAGAATAGAAGGAAAGTAGAAGCAGAAGAAGACAGCCAACGAGAGGAAAAAGAAGGAGATAGGAAAGTGGGGATCCGGTCGAAGCAGTCCAAGGGCGGGGTGCCACAATGCGAGAGCTACACGGCGTCAGGAGACCGCGGAGGGCGAACCAGTCGGCGGGAGCTACGCTGAAGTCGGAGATCGCGAGGGCACAACCGTCCAGCTTGAAATCCTGCGAGCGAATCCCAAACGCTCTGGTGGCCAAGCCGTATGACAACAACCCGACAGGTTGTCACTCTCGCTAGTGGAGGGCCCTCTCCCACTTAAAAAGGGGTGGGGTCAAAATATTTTTGGGGCGGAGTTTCCATCAATTAAACGCACATGATTGGACCCATGTAGAGGTCTCTTGTCCCCAAGGAAGACAGCGAGGAGACACGAGGGGGATTTAAGCGCAGGATTTTGCCCTGCTAGGCAGACTAGTCGCTGACCAACATGGTGTAGAAACAGATCAACAAGTACCTCTTCTAGAAGTTTTTAGTGTGGCTCTGTATCGGCTGGCCACCTAAACTTAGCCGTTCATCTAGTTGTGACGCGATATTAACGTCTGCAACGTAGACATCGGGACTTCGCCTCGAGTTAGCTCAACCTGCTCGAAGTCACCTGCCAGCACTAGCCTCCCGGAGCCACCAGCGTTGCAACACCGCCGACATCGCAGTCGTGCCAGAACTCTCTTCGAATTCTCGCATCCGATCGTCGGGGACGCAACGCTGCCGGTCATCACACGTATGCCTTCACCTGTTTATATCTTCGAACTTTCTACTCCGTAGTTCTATTGTTGTTAGTTTGTGTAGCTTGTAATAGTTCTCTCTCGTAAGCTGGTTTATCGTTTTGTTTTTATATGTATTTTTTAGTTGTATCAAGTGTTGATGTATTTTGTTAATTGTATTGAAGTGTTGCATTAGATCCCGTGTGCTGCAATATCACTAGAGTAAAGTTGTTTTGTTTTCTCACGCCTCTGATCTCTTCACCGTCTCTGCTTGCGTTCGGAACGAACCAACCTGCTGTCATTCCCGTCGCCGACTTCGCGCTGGCGACGCACGCTAGAGTGGCAGCTTGTAACAGACCCGGAAGAAAAAGTGTGACCTTCTGACGTAGTGTCAAGCATTGCACGGTGTAAACTTACTGGTAAGTGTGTTCAAATGGCGCTTGCGAAGCTTGACGTAATGTGCAGGTTGCTCGCTATGCGCCCGCTTTGCAAGAAAAAAAAAATAGTAATTCCCCAGGCAGCACCGAGGTAGAGAAGACCGCGGAAGTATCAACTAATTGCGATAATCCAGATATTATCGTTTGCTCGTTGCTTTGCTTGCGTTGGGAACGGTAGAACGTCACGAGCAGTTTTCAGCTGTTGAACATGTTAAACTTTTGTAGTAGCTCACAATGCAGCAGGAATGCGTGCCTACTTTCCAGGATGACGAAAGAGCAGCGCCCATAGCGTGAAAAATGCGAGATAAAAGCCCCAAGAAACACGTTTTTCGTGCGTGCAATGGGAAAACCAAGCAAGCGACCGGAGCACTGCAAGGGTGGCGAACGGCGCTGCGTCAACTTGAGCCTGTTTTACCTAGGGTGCCGGAATGGTTTCTCCTCGCCCGCCTCTCCGCACGGAGCGGTGATTGAGGGAAACCATTCCGGCATCCTAGTTTTACCTATAAGCACCCCCCCCCCCACCCCCTGTTTCCTCACAAGATAAGCGCGCGTGCAGACGACCATGGCCGGAAAGGCGCTGTTCGCTCCGCAGAAAGAGGAGGCTAGCGCATATTTCCTTGCGTACATATAAGTGAACGGCAGCGACGGAAAAAAAAAACCAGCCGAGATTGCTCGTACGCGTCCGCTTGAGCTACTGGAGGTGCGGGGTTCGATCCCCAGTGCTAGCCGGCCACCCACCAGTTTATAAACAGGGGACAGGCGGGCTTCGAGTGGCTGTGACGCTTCGACCAGTGGTGAAGCTTACTCTGCGTGGAGGATTTCCGACCCGTTGTACGGAACCCGGTGCCGCTGGCGGCTGAAGAAAACCTGTTGAGACTGTCCATATAATTGCTATCGCAATAAAGCAGAACCAGAAGACTGGAGAACAAGCATGCACTCATTCCCATTGTTCAGGAGCATGACACAGTTTCGGCGATAAACAACCATCTGTTCATCTGGATTGCACTTCTCTTTGAGGAGCTCCATCAATTCAGGAAGGAATAAAATTTCGGTGCCTTTGTTTTACGAACAACACCTTCAGCCTCCATGCGCGTTTTCTTAGCTAATGAAGATTCGCTTGTTGAAAAGGCATCTTGCTTCGACAGATACTGATCCAAGGAGGAGACGGGGCACCTTTAGCGGAACTATTAGCGCTTTCCCTGTCCAGGGGTCGACTTACGATAATACGCATATGCTGGAGGCACGACACGTGGAAATGTAAAGCGCATACCTACATACAGTAGCAAACATGCGGATCACAAGATTGCCTTTGCGATACAATCCAATAACATAAGGCTTGTCTCGGCACCCTCATAAACCACCCATTGGTGGAAGCAGCGTTCAAAATTTACTTCATACCTTGTTGTTGGCAGTAGGCACAGAATCCCGTCGAGGAGTCGCACTGATCTCTTTCTTGCAGATCGTTTCACATCCTTTGGAAATTAAAACACTTGCATTTTGTTTCCTGTCTCGTGGTTGCTTGTACACATGGGCACATAACACTTGTTTGGCTTGTCGAGGCCTGCATGCCGCCGAAGTGGAACGAGAAAAAGAGGATGGAAGTGACTGGCTCGATGAGCTAGGCACATGCTGCAAGAAAGGAGAAGTGTGGTCGGGAGAAGACGGGAAGGAAGGGCCGGTATGAGGAACTGGTTTGGTGGCGGGGTGGGTAGACAGCGGTCGCTGACGTCACCTGAGAGGGCGCAGGCCTTGAAAGTGTAACGAGGAGCCGGAGCTGAAAACAGAAACGATAATTTACAGTGTTTACAATGGTGCAAGTAGAGGACTTCCCGGCCTCCGGGCAGGGAAGTCCAGAAGCCTCGTCTCTGGAGACGAGGCTCCTTCGCTGAACACACCGCTCCCAAGAGCAGGTGTCCAGCGCCTCCGCTGAGGTGATGGACAGTGTTCCTGTACAGGTGGCACAGTCTGCGCCAAAGGAGCAGCGTGACTCCGTCGGCTGCTCTAAAAAGGAAAGAGCTCTAATCACAGGGCCTGGGAAAGGCTCTGTGTGATAAGTTGCTTTCTAAAACACACAGCATAAACATCTCTCTTAAGATGGACACACAGGTTTTACACTGGCACGTGAGAGGTCTTCTCCATAATCTTGATTATGTGAAAGAACGCCTTCACCAATTTAAGCCGAAAGTGCTGTGTGTTCAAGAAACTCACCTAAAAGGCACACAGACCAACTTCCTGAAGATATATGCGATTTTCCGTAAAGACCGTGATGACACTGCTGAGTCGTGCGGAGGAGTAGCCATAGTAGTTGATAAGGGTATCGCCTATAAGCAGTTACCTCTCTAAACGCCTTTGGAAGCAGTTGCGGTTCAGGCAGTGATATTTGATAGGCTTGTCACTATCACTTCAATATACATTACTCCTACCTATAAACTTCATAAAGCAGAATTTCAAAGCTTCATTAAAAAACTGTGCCATATAAGATCGTTGCAGATTGCAATGTGCATAATCCACCGTGGGGAGAACCCACTGTGATGCGAAAGGACGCCTCAGGGAAAATTTCCTGTTTTCTTCAGGTGCCTGCCTACTCAATAAAAAGGAGCCGACATATTTCAGTGTCACACACCAAACATAGTCATCCATTGATTTAAGCATTATATCTAGCACACTTTTACCATATCTTGAGTGGCACGTTATCAATAACCCTTACGGAAGCGACCATTTTCCGATACTTTTGAATCTAACGACACAGGACCAATGCCCCCATCATATTCCTTGATGGCAGATTGAATCATCTAACTGTGAGCCATTTCAAAAGACAACATATTTAAGGCGCGAAGATGTTGCTTCATTGAACATAGACGATGCTGCGGCATATTTTACAGCTTTCATTATTGATGCATGCTATTAGATGTATTCCACAAAGTAACGAAATAAGCGATAAACGCCGATTTCCATGGTGGAATAAAAAATGTCAGAAGGCATGCAAAATCCGAAACAAGGCTTGGGAAATGCTACGTCAGTACCAAATGGTTGAAAACTTAGAAAACTACAAAAAAGTGAAGTCGCAAGGAAGAAGAACACGAAGACGTGCTAAGAGGGAGAGTTCGGGAAGGTACATCTGTAATATAAACTCCTATACAGATGAGGCAAAAGTGTTGAACAGAGTAAACAGTCTCAAAGAACGACCGTCACATCTTCTACCCTTAGTAAATGGCCAATGTGAGAGCCTGGAGGATCAGGCCGATTTCCTGGACAAAAACTTTGAACACATCTCCAGTATGGCACACTACACCGAAACCTTTCTGAGTTATAAAGAACGTGCCGAACGGCAGCAACTTAAGAGAATGTGCGTACGACATGAAGCGTACAATCTTCCATTTACCTTAGTTGAACTGAACGCATTCCTCGGAGCATGTAACAAGTCGGCACTAGGTGGTGATCACATCATGTACGAAATTATAAAGCATCTGCACCCCAAAACACTAAAACACTCTTGTTCATTTATAACACCATGTGTGCGGCTGATAAAATGCCATCCTCATGAAAAGACTCCATTCTCATCTTCATACCTAAACAAGAGAAAGATCCATCACTAGCCAGCAGTTATAGGCCAATCGATTCAACAAGCTGCATGTGCAAGTTGTATGAAAAAAAAAATAGTTAACCGGCGTTTAATAAGTTTTTTTAGAGTGTAACAAATCACTGGACCTCCTTGAGTGCGGCGTTAGGGACAGCAAGTTAACTATTGATCTCCTTGTTCGAATTTAGGACAACATCAGAGATGCCTTCGTACATAAACAATTTTTTCTGTATATAGGTATTCTTGGATCTAGACAAAGCGCATGACATGACATGGCATTATGGTATTCTTCAGGACTTTTCTAAAATGGGTATTCGTGGCAACATGCTGAACACAATTGAAAGCTACCTCACTAACCGCACCTTTCGTGTAAAGGTTAGTCCAGCATTGTTCAGGGCGTTCACCCAGGAGACTGTGTTCCACATGACGGTGTGATTCGTTGTACGTTGTTTATTGTGAAGATGAACTCCCTCAACACAGTCCTTCCACCCGCCATGTTCTATTCTCTATATGTAGATGACGCGCAAATAGGTTTTAAGTCGTACACTCTGCTATCTGCGAACGACATGTTCAACTTTGCTTAAATAGAGTTGTTAAATGGGTGGACCAAAATGAATTTAGGCTGAGCCCACAGAAAAGCACATGCATTCTCTTAAATAAGAGAGGGTCAATACCGCGCCCTACAATTGAGGTCTGCGGAAGTATAATACCAGTAGTCACTGAGCACAAACTTCTCGGCATCATTCTTGACACAAATGTCACGTTCATTTCTCACTTGAAACACCGAAAGCGAGTGTCTGAAAAAAAAATGAACATACTAAATCTTCTTGCACATACATCATGGAGTAGGTACAGAAAATGTCTGATGAACCTGTACAAAATCCTTATATTGTCGCGTTTAGATTACGGTGTTATTGTTTACAATTCAGCCACACCAACTGCCCTCAACATGTTAGACCCTGTTCGCTATCTGGGTATCCGCCTAGCGACGGGTGTTTCAGAACAAGTCCAATACAGAGCCTACATGCAGAATAGATTGAGTGGTAACTCCAGCTACAATCGGCATACACCAGTTTCACATACTTCTTGAAAGTCAGCTCCATGTCAGAACACCCCTGCTACTCTATCGTAAATGACACATCATCACTTACATTTTTCCAAAACCGACCTACTGTTCGGGAGCCGTTCTCACTAGGCGTGAGAGGTTTCGCTGAAGAAATGAATGCCCCACTTTTAGAACGTCATTTAATGCCACCAGCAAGACTTCTATCACCATGGCATAGGCAACTAGTCGACTGTGACACATCGTTTATGAAAATCTCGATACATGCTCCAGAGGTACACAATAAAATCTGCTTTAGAGAACTTCAGACTAAATACTCATGTGCGGAATACTACATAGATGCATCAAAGTCATATACTGGAGTAGCTTATGCAACACTTGGACCGTCCTTTTCTGAATCAAATGTTCTCCACACGGGAACGAATATATTTATGGCTGAAGAATACGCTGTACTATCGGTCATTAAACATAGAAAACACACAAATGTACAGGCAGCCGTTATATTTACCAATTATTTAGGTGTAAAATCTCCTTTGCACTTTTTCAAAAGCAAAAATGTGGTCTTGAATGAGCTCTATTCTTCTTGTGTTCGGTGCTAATATCTAAGCAGCATTGTCACAAACGACTCCAATTTTCGGATTATCCGCGGGCCCCATCTTCCAAGGAAAAGCGCTTTTGTGTTGGGGGACGACATCCGGCGACTAACGACCCAGCGTGGCGCCGGCTCGTCTACCCTGCACCTGTACCGAAAGGGGCACCAGCGGTTGAAACAAGCAAAATTACCCCCAGATGGGACGGGAGCACGTGTACGCCTCTGAAAAAGTTTCGACTGCATCGGGAAAGGCAGTTGACGTACAGCCAGCAACAAGTGCGGTCGTCGGTGTCGCGAGTCTCGCGTAGGCGGCGAGCGTGGAGTGACCCGTGCAACGTATTGAGACGGCTGCAATTCCGGGCACCCTCGTCGTCTACCAAGCCGGCGAGATCTCCAGCGGCACCCGTCAACTCCCCTACGTGCACCAAGAGCTGGCCTGGTCCGTATGGAACTTTTTATTGTGACTTTTTTTAAACTGTTAAATTATTTTAACCAGCCTTTTTTTTTAATATTTGTAGGGTGCGCTGCGTCGCACGTTTGAATTCAAAAGCGCCACCATGATCATTGTGTAATTATTCCCTTGTATCGCTCTTTTCTGATTTCCATTTTGTCGTTATTTTATTAACATTCCGCGTATTGGCCTGTGCTAGTACCTCTTGTGGTGTTCTTTTAGCATATTGTGTTATCTAGCTGTCTTTCCATCGCGCGTATCAGTTTCCCTCATTTGTTATTACTTTTGTGATCTCCTGCCTTTGCCCCTGTTTTAATTAAATTCTTGTTTATGTATAATCAAACTCACTGTCTGCTCAATGAGTGCGTCGGTCAGGCCCACACATCACCACACGTGCACCCCCGCATGGGTCGACCAACCCGCAAATAAATTCGAAATGTGCCACTTCGAGGCCTTTCAGGCGTCGCAGGCCGAAGCGTAAAGTGGAAGCCCGCGAGTCTGCCGCACGTCGATGTTGGATCGGCGGGGCCTCACCCGAAGTGTGTGACAAGCATGTAACATTATGTTGAGTACCCGACCATAGAGGCATCAAGGGAAACATGGCTACAGACCAAACCGTAGTATCGGTGGCAACAAAACCTATAAATTCGTTAGGAGCCGTACCAGCCATACACACGAAATATTTCCTCCGCAAAAACTTAGAGGCTACTGGCAACGCCTGTGGGACAGCCAAACGTTGATCAAGCTCCACGCCATAAAGCCCAAGCTCAAAAACTGGCCGGCCCCGCCGCGGTGGTCTAGTGGCTAAGGTACTCGGCTGCTGACCCACAGGTCGTGGGTTCGAATCCCGGCTGCGGCGTCTGCATTTCCGATGAAGGCGGAATTGTTGTAGGCCCGTGTGCTCAGATTTGGGCGCACGTTAAAGAGCACCAGGTGGTCGAAATTGCCGGAGTCCTCCACTACGGCGTCTCTCATAATCATATGGTGGTTTTGGGACGTTAAACCCCGCAAATCAATCAATCAATCAATCAATCAATCAAAAACTGGCCGCCTTTAGGTAAAGTACGCCGTACTGAGGTCATTTTCTGTTGCCTACGAATAGGTCATACGTACGGCACACACTCTTTTTTGTTGAGCGGCAGTGAAGCGCCTATTTGCGATAGATGCGACAGTCCCCTAACAGTATTGCATGTCTTGATAGAATGCCATGAACTGGAAGCTCTTAGAAAAAACACTTCCCTGCACTTCCCACACAACACATTCCCCTTCATCCACAAATTTTCCTTGGCAGAGAACCCTTTTTCAATACCAAACATGTATTAGAGTATATACGTGACACTAGACTGTTGCAATTTATCCGGCGGTCGGATTTGTAGCACAGACTCTTTTTAGAGACTGGTGCGGCGATATAGAACTTGTACAGCAGACGCTTCCTGACCCTTGAACTCAAGGGTGCCGGAGAAAGACTGCTTCTGATAACCCGACACTAGCGTTTTTATCACATTGTCGTACCCTTTTTATTTGTTTCATATCTTTCACCATGATCTCATTGTATATACACAACGTGCATTTAGCGAAGCTTTTAAGGCCGCTTTACAGCTACTCTACATCAATCACCAGAAGATCATCCTCCAACTAACAGCTCATGATGTCTTGTATGGCGCTCTTTGGCCAGCACTGGCCCTTGCGCTACTAACTTCCAATAATCAATCAATCAACCAATCCTATGTTCATGCAACATGGTGCCGACACATCTTCCCGTTTGGCCTATGTAGATGTGACCACAGGGCAATAGTGCCGAATAAAGAAGCCATGTTACACACTTTACATACGACGACCCATGATTCACGTCGCATCCTCTTCGTTTTCGAACCTTTTTGTTCAGATCGAGTTTTCTATCTATTCGGCTACATAGCTTGTTCAATCTGTTTGAGGCCGAAAATACTATGGCAACTATCGAGTGGCAACGTTTTTTATACCATGTGACAACTTGTGCATGTAACGGATGATAGAGAACTTTTTAACTGATTGCTTTATTTTATCATTTCCTTGGTCCTCCGGTTCTACTGTTTTAGTAGCTTCTGCGCAACCTTGCGTAGGTCGGGCTGAGGAAAGCCAGCGCTGCTCAATCTTTCGAGCTGATTTCAGAAACTTACTGCCGTTTTATCGGAGCACGATTTTTTCATGGCGGTACTCGATGAACACCTGGCCGAGGGAGCTCAATTCATGTCAACCAAGCATGTAGTCAGGTGCAGTGATGATGCAGATGACGCCTAGCTCCGGGCGCGTATTTCGAAACGCTGGTGCCGCAGCATACGCGAGAAAAAAAAAAAAGAGTGAGTAGAAAGCCGGCCGCTTCGTCAGGATTGCTCGCGCGCTATTAGTCCTTCCTCTTAAAGGGGCACTGACACAAAATTTCGCGGTCAAGATAGCTTGTGGGATCCATTCCCAGAAACATTCGTATATCATCAGCAAAATGTCAACAGCGAATATAGTGTGGTGGTAGTGGTTATGAGGAAGATGAAAAAAGGCACCTAATTTCTGTCTGCCTATAGGCGACACGGCACAGTGCCTTATAGAGTGGCGGGAAGGAGGGATGAAAAGAATAAGAGGAAATAGATGAAGAAATAGAGAGGCAAGCGACGGAAAATAGAAGGAGATAGGAAAGTGGGTATCCGGTCAAAGCAGTCCAAGGGTGGGGCACCACAATGCGAGAGCTGCACGGCGTCAGGACTACATGCGCGGCATTGTAGTCCCGTTTGTGCGGAAGTGTGTCACAGTTCTGTGTGCTGACGTGGTCAAGAGCTGCACACGCTAGGTGACGACAGTTGCACCGAGTTTTTGGAGCTTTCTCAAACTGAATCTGATCGATAATGAGGAGCTGTAATGAATTATCTGTCACGTGCTGCAGCATACGATGGGTTGTGTCAAGACTACAAGCCCCAAGCAACACATTGCAGCAGAAAATGAGGCCAAAGTTTTCGGGTCAGTGCCTCTTTGGGATCCCGTGGCTGGGGACGGGAGCGCCTGCAAACGCGCACACAAAGTGTTCACGGCTGTTTCATCGTGCGGAAGCACCCTCGCTCCTTCGCTGCCTTGTATGGTAAAAGGCGGGCGGAGTGCTCGAATGACGTGCACGAGTGAATCGCCTGCTACATCATCATCATCATCATCATCATCATCATCATCAGCCTGACTACGTTCACTGCAGGACAAAGGCCTCTTCCATGTTCTGCCAGTTAACCCGGTCCTGTGCTTGGTGCTGCCAATTTATACCCGCAAACTTCTTAATCTCGTCTGCCCACCTAACCTTCTGTCTCCACCTAACCCACTTCCCTTCTCTGGGAATCCAGTTAGTTACCCTTAATGACCAGCGGTTATCCTGTCTACGCGCTACATGACCGGCCCATGTCCATTTCCTCTTCTTTATTTCAACTATGATATCCTTAACCCCCGTTTGTCCCCTAATCCACTCTGCTCTCTTCTTGTCTCTTAAGGTTACACCTACCATTTTGCTTTCCATTGCTCGCTGCATCGTCCTCAATTTAAGCTGAACCCTCTTTGTAAGTCTCCAGGTTTCTGCTCCGTAGCTAAGTACCGGCAAGATACAGCTGTTATATACCTTCCTCTTGAGGGATAGTGGCAATCTACCTGTCATAATTTGAGAGTGCTTGCCGAATGTGCTCCACCCCATTCTTATTCTTCTAGTTACTTCAATCTCGTGGTTAGGCTCAGCGGTTATTACCTGCCCTAAGTACGCCTGCTACAACCAGGCATCAAATATGACGTGGATCGTCGACAGGAAAACCAGTAATCCAAAGAATTCGCATGATGTCCGTTTCTGTCACAAGGGGCGAAAAGCCGAGTCCAAGTAGAATTGATGATATCAACGATCATTGTGAAGCCACACTTGATCCGCCTCTTCCTAAAGGTTTTTTTGCACCCAGCATGGTTTTCTACTACCCCGAGGTAACGCATTGGTATCATTCTGCAGCAGACGAGGTTTTTCTGTGCCTCCGGGTGCTACCAAACGAGTAAATGTTACAGTAGCCTCGACCTCAATAACCTAGTTCTTGTTTACACGGGGATATTGCTGGTTGTGAAAAACAGTTTGCTTATTTACCCACAGGACGGACATGCTGCATGTTACCTCATTATATTGACATCAGTGAAAATGGAAGGTTCTTGGTTTCATTTAAAAACAACGTATGAAATGCGCTTATCATGCCAGCCATTGACAGTTTCGTTAATTTCAGCAGCGGTATCTTGACGCTTTATCTGCGATTTGTGTGCACAGTATTATGAGAACGTTCAATCACCAACAGAGCGCTGGAGCTTTAAATACGACGAGCGAGCGTGCCTGTCACAAACGACTTCACTTTTGGTTTAGCCCGCGCGCTCCATCGTCCAAGGAAGGGCGCTTTTGTGTTGGGAAGATGACATCCGGCGACTGGCGACGCAGCGTCGGCGCCGCCGCGTCTTCCCTCCACCTGTACCGAAAGGAGAAACAGGTGTTCGAGGAAAAAGAAATGACCTCAAGGGGGCACGGGACGTCCCGAAAGTTTTTCGACTGCTATGAAATCGGGAGTTCACGTGCATCCAGCAAGAAGTGTGGTCGTCGGTGTCGCGAGTCTCACGTAGGCGGCAAGCATGGAGTGACTCGCGCAATGTATTGAGACGGCTGCAATACCAGGCACCCTCGCCGTCTACTAAGCTGGAGAGATTTTCAGTGACACCCCGTCAACTCGCCTATATGTACCAAGAGCTAGCCTGGTCCATATGGAACTTTTTATTGCGACGTTTTTTAAAATGTTATTTTATGTAACCAGCTTTTTTTTTAATAAAATAAATGTAGTTGTGTGAGCTGCGGCGCACTTCGAAGTTCGGAAGCGCGAGTCTGAGTTTTTTCTCGTAGATTTTCTTTGGCTCCCCTATAGTTTTATTATGTTGTTGTTTTATTGATATTCTGTGTAGTTATCTGTTGTCTGTACCTGTTGTAGTGTATTTGAGAGCATATTTTGTTATATAACTGTTCTTTCCATCGTGCGTATTAGTGTTGTTTCCTTTCTGTTATTTTTTCTATTCTCCTGACCATTGTCCTATTTTGAATAAATGTTTGCCTGGATTTAATTTAATGTCCGTGTCAGCTCTATGAGTACGTCGGTCGGGCCCATACATCATCACACGTGCAACCCTGCACGGGTCAACCGACCTGCAAATAAATTTGAGATGTGCCACTTCGAGGTCTTTCAGGCGTCGCAGGCCGAAGCGTAAAGAGGAAGCCTGCGAGTCTGCCGCACGTTGATGTTAGATGGGCGAGGCCTCACTTGAAGTGCATGACAGTGCCCATCCTGTAAGTAAATGAGCCACATGTGTTTCACTTCCAGCACAATCCCCGCGTAAACAAGAACTAGATTGATTAATATGTGGCGTTTAACGTCCTAAGACCTCCATATGATTAGGAGAGACGCTGCAGTGGAGGACTCCGGAAATTTCGACCACCTGGGGTTCTTTAACGTGCACCAAAATCTGAGTACATGGGCCTACAGCACTTTCGCCTCCATCAAAAATGCAGCCGCCACAGCCAGGATTTGATCCCGCGACCTGCGGGTCAGCAGCCGAGTACCTTTGCCACTAGACGACCGTGGTGGTGCTAAACAAGAGCTATATATGCTGTTGAAGTCGAGGCTAATGTAACATTTCCTTTTTCGGTAGCGTTAGTGTGGCTTTTAGGCACGCGCAAAAAAAAAAAAAAAAACAGGCAACGTCCGAACTTACCTCTTTAGATTACTGATTTTCCTATACACGTCGTACTTGTTGCCTGGCTGTAGCTTGTGATTCACTACAGTGCGCATCGCCGTCTGTGCACATGTCGACCTGGAAGCCCTTCACGTGTGTTAGATTGGCATTTAGAACTGGCGTCTATTTTGCACGTGAATGTCGGTCGGAGCGACGTTGTTGACCGAAACGCGTCTTAGGTTCACCATGGCAGTTAGAAGCAGTTGTTGATCGAAACCACCTCAAAAGTTACATGGTAAGTTGAAACATTAAATCGCACGTGAGGGTCCATTGTGACAGTGGCACGAATAATGAAGTGGTTGATCGCAAAAAAGAAAACGGGGCATTTTTTTTTCAGGAACCCTTGCAGACGAATCTTTGCTGTCTACCTACTACGGCCTTAATAATCAAAAATTCTGAGTAGTAGGGCGGCCCTCACTATGCTAGTCTTTTTAATTCTTCTGAGATACGTGGTATTCCCAAAACACTTGCAAGGGATTTAGTGCCAATTGTTCGTGCAATGGCTGACGATAATGAAGAATTATGCCTGAAGTGGGTATGCGCCACAGACTACACTCGCCTCAGACTAGGTTCGTCCAAGCGCTCCTAGAACCTCTGAATGTAAATATCTATCAGATTACCTCAACGAAGATGCCTAATTCAGAACTTGAAATAGAGTTTGCTGATATTTTCCCTTCTAATGCGAAGCAAATACCCCTCCGATTTTAAATAATGAGTTATAAGATTACTTAACTAATCTGTCGCATAAACAACATTATTGCGACGGATGCATCTGTATTAAACGAAAAGGCTGGAGTAGGCACATTCCGTACTTCTCTCGACTGGTCTTTTCCACTTCGATTACAAGATTATACGCCTATATTTTTTGCTGAATTATTTGTTATAATTCTAGCACTTCGCAAACTTCCTGAAAGCGAATCAGAAGCAGTCATACCTACTGATTCTCTCTCAGTATGCACTGCACTTTCTGCAGCAAAAAAATTCAGCATTATTTTGTATGATTAGTTGTTTATTACCAGCAAACCTGAGAAAATTCTACTTGCTATGGGTACCTGGTCACTGTGGGATTTATTCAAATGAGATGGCAGACTCGTTAGCCAAAGCATCGTTAAGCGTGGTGTCTCGGTAGTGTGGTGTCTCGGCAAACAGGGGTGTCTCGGCAGTTAGAAATTACAATCACCAGATTGCGATGCAGAATTCCACACCTAAATTATTACCTACATGAAGCTGGACTTACAGCATCTCCGTTATGTCTTTTTTGCAAGGAATTAGAATCAATAGATCGTTTTTTTATTGTCACCGATATTCTTGCCAAAGGAAAAGATACATGATCGAAATAATTGAGAAGGTTGGTTTAAAAATGTACGTGGCAGTAGTTTAATCCTTCGGAGGGATTACATTAGGTTATAGCCACAGGGAGGTTTGCTCTACTGCGTGTGCGTACATAATGGCAAAAAAAAAAAGATTACCTTGTTAGTCTATTTTTATTAATATTTTCGGCTCTGAGACTATCTGATTGCCTGACTGCTAGCTCGTGTAACATTTTCATTTATTTTTTACGATTTGTTTTTACTTTATATTGAAATACTATTTAATGATTTTAAATGCATAACTAACACACTTGATGATCCCGCCGCCCAGTTCTTGGCCGATCCCCCTTTGTGGGCGAGTGCCAGCAAAGCAAAAGGATCATCATCATCACCATCATCATCATCATAATTATCATCATCATAGATAATAGGTGATCAAGAACAAGCTTTTGTAATGGGTTGGAGCATTGGACGACCCACTCGTTACGCTATTCACATTGTGTGAAACCTGATTATTTTGCTGCTCTAACACGCTTTATAAATCGTATTAACACGATTCCTTTCCCGACATCAGGCGTGCGTAAGTCAAGTTTGCGAGAAAGTCCCAAGAACCGGCGTGGCTCAGTGGTAGAATGCTGTGCTGGCACCCAGTTGACCCAGGATGAAGCCTCACTGTGTCCTTAGTACTAAATTTTATTCTTATTTCATGCGAAGTGGTCACAGGCTCTAGCGGCAGCGGCAGACAACTACGGCACCACGCGTGACCCCAGTTGTGATCTCACGACAGCTCTCGCTGTAAAAAGGAAAACATTAATCTTTTTACGCTGTGTTCTCACGTGCGAAACACGTTATGGACGCTACGTAATGCATTAGCATATCCTCACGATTCCCTTCGGGGAGGTGGCGGCATTTTTATCCCGCTCTTCAGAGCGATAACCTTGTGCGTACGGAATTTATCCGCATACTATCGCGAGATTGTTGCGTGTTGACCACCACGTACCGAGCATCGTGCCGTGCCACTAAGCTCAGTGTTGACATAAAACTCCCGAGAAGCCGGTCTGCGACCGCTTGGTTCGGGGTATGGATCAACACAATTTTGATGATGATGAAAACAATGCAAAAGGAGCGGGCAATGTATACCTATTCCGGGACACTAAAGACCACTTTTGCGACAGTATAGGACTGCTGAGCGAGTGCCGACAGACCTGGGGATCAGTGTCGTGAAGAGTGCCATCCCACTGTTCTAAGTGGTTATGATAAGAAAATGAAAAGTGCCGCTCATAGCTGTCTATATTTTCGTGACACCTCAACAAGTCGAAATAGAGGATGGGGTTGTGGGAATAAAAAGGAAAGGTAAGGAAAAGCAAGAGGAGAAAAAAAAACTCTCATTCGATCCGCCTCAAATGCGCGTGCAAGAACACACGCGCGCACTATATGCAGCCGACCCAGAAGACCACCGAGAAAGTTGGGCGTACAGTGATGCGCATGATTTAGCATCGGCAAGAAGAGTGGGGTCTTCCAAACTGACAAAGTAAGTCCAGTTGACGCCGATGAATGCACCGTTTCAGAGGACAAATCGTAAGGCTGCAGCCCAAAATTTCCACTTCGGACAGCCAACTGGGAGCATCGGGAGGACAGAACCCATCGCCGCAAGCAACGTGTTTATCTTTTTGTCCGACTAGGGGCCAGCAGGGGCCGGTGGCGTCGAGGAAGCGGGCGGTGTCGTCGTCGCACTCTTGGGGACGGGGGCAGTGGCCGGCGGTAGCAAGAAAGCGTGCGGTGTTTGAGTCGCCGTTGGGCGCTTTGCGACGACAGCAGAGGCCGGCTGAGTTGTGGGAGGAGGCGAAGCCGTCGTCGTGTTCGTGGGGACGACGGGCACACTCATTGTAAGTTGATGGGCGGCTTCTGAGGTTGTGCTACCGGTACCGGCGAGCGCATTCCGGAAAGAGCTGCGTGTGATGGCGGTGGCACCGCTATAGAAGGGCTCCTGGCGTGTTCCAAGGCTTGGCGGCGAGTTACTGTGCCGTCGGATGAGTCTATGATGACCACTGCCTTGCGCTGAAGTTGCCAGGATGGTCAGCGTGGCTCGGTTGCTGCTTTCCGCGACAGTTTGTGCACCGAGGATGCGCTGCACATGCTCCTGGAGCGTGCTTGACGCTGCAGCGCAGGTACCGTTCGTCTCGCGAGCAGGTGGCGCTTGCGTGCCCGAAGCGGCCGCAACGGAAGCACTGCAGGGCCGGGACTGGCGAGGCCGGACAGGGCGCCTTTGCTTGTATAGCAGTATATGTGGGGGGACGGTGGTCTACGACGAAGTAGGGTGGCTAGAATGCAATTCTAGCCACCCTAGAAGAGTTGAGGGTGAGGCAGTTGCCTCTGCGGACAACGGACACAAGTGGAACTGGTGACGCAATGTCGCTGGCGAAATTCTCGAAGGAGATCGTCTGGTTCACTACCCCCCCCCCCCAAAAAAAAACACAAAAAATGCAGATGTTAAGATCCAGTTGCTTGAGCCGAACCTGGATCTCGCAGATCGTCCTGACCTAGAGTAGGGCGGTCAGATCGGTGGTCCATGGGGTGGGTGTCAACCGCAACCAGGTTGTGCCTGACATTCACCCGCACACGCTTTGTAGTTGGGAACTCCATTAAAAAGAAGTCGGCCTTTGGTATCGCTGCGCTTATCAAGGCACTTCAGTATTTTTCACCTCCTGCATTGCTTTTACTGTACTTTGCATTTATTCATTCGCATATTAACTACGGCATAATCGCTTGGGGTAACTCCTATCATTGTTATCTTCATTCCATCCAACATATACAAAATCAGGCCATACGCATCATAACTTCCAGTTGTTGGCGTTCAGATGCCATTAGCCAGCTTAATGAGTACAAAATTTTATCCGTTAACAAGTTATTTCAGTATAGCATAAGTATAATGTTTTATAAGTTACTTAATTCCCAAATATCCTTTGAATATATTGAATGTAACTCACTCAAGAATACTAACCCCACCAGGTTTGCTTATAATCATAAATACTTGCTACCACACGTTTGCACTAACTACGGTAAAAAAACATCAAAATTCTCTACCTTTCATCTTGGAATAGTTTGCCATTTGAACTGAAATCTTTGCCCTCATTTTCACTTTTCAAAACTTAAATAAAATCTTCCCTTATTACTTCTGATGGCTCACCTTAGTTATGGTGTATAATTTTCCCCACTTGTCCTGATTTTTTTTGTACCCATTTCTGTTTCCCGTGTAAATTTTCATTTACTCTTTCAATTTTTGCGATTTTTTTCTACTTTTATTTTGTATTACTGCAGTGTGTCGTATTTGACTTTCCATTGCATTGACTTTTTTATAATATTTTCCCATTGCAACTTTCATTTTATTGTATTATTAATTTTTTTTTCAACTGTGGCATGTTGCTGCTTGTTTCGCCTTGTACGAGTTTCTTATTACTACCTGATAATCTTCTGCCTATTGTTTTCAATTCACTTTTGCTGTAGTTTTTTATTGAGGGTCCCATTTTCCGTATTTATACTTTGGGACCCTCATCTGTATAGAAGTGTTACGTAATCGATGCTTTGTAACTAATAAAAACTGAAGCTTAAACTAAAGGCAATGATCGCATCCCTCAACGCAGCCAGGAAGTTGACCTTCTTCCCGAGGGGCCGATAGATGATGGTGGCCGCAGGGTCAGTCGGAGGTAGGTTGCCAACGAAGTGGAGACCATCGGGGCATACAGAAACATACTGTATAGAGAGTGGTACTGGAGCTTTTTTCAGGCCCAGCACAAAAGGGTCTGACTAACCGCCAGGTGGCGTACCCGTCTTCGCTTTTACTCTATTGTCAAGGCATGTAACTGCCTGCTCGGGAGGACAATGAATACCCAAGTTTGACATCAATTTTTTGCAAAGAAAAAATTTTATTGATTTGTGTAATTTTTCACATCTGCTCTACATCATGTGCCACTGAGGAAATTTAATGCCTTATAACGGAAAATAGTAAAGTATGACGAGAAAGTGTTGTCTTTCAGCATTTGTTTTGCACAAAAAGACACATTCATGTGTTTTAGATGTATTGTACGTGTATTCCCTTTGTGGCCGCTTGGGTGTGTAGCGTAGTGGTAAAGACACTCGCTTTCGGAGCATAAGGGCACGGGTTCAAATCCCAGCGTAGGAAAAAATTGTCATTTTGTTTATGGTGAAGACACTATCGGGTCTGACCAACCACCAGAGGCGCTAAAAGCAGAGCACTAGCTGGGCCGCAGGGCCCTACGGGAGTGTCCGCTCTTTATGTAAGTATGTTTCTCTATGATCGGGGCACGGAGTTGTGCTAGGGCGCATGCGCGTACCGGGGGCCGGTACTGGTTGCTCGGCAACCGCGGTGGTGGACAGGCGAGAGGAGGTGCTGGTGCTGCTAGGAGGGTATTCCTTGTAGGAAGTCATGGCCATAGCAGGAGACGAGGAAGCTCCAGTTTGCACCTTCGCTTCACTCGAAGCCAGTGAGCATGTGACAGTGGGATGGCTGCTGTGATCTTGGGGCTGTGTTCTCTTTTGAAGCGTGCAAGCTTGGATTGTGCCTGCTGCTGCTGGTTCAGCACCGATACCGAGGCTGCCACGACGGCGTCCTGCTGCAGCGTTTTTAGGGGCGAAGCTCCTCAAAGCGGCACCCGTTCGTCCTTCGTAGTACTCCGTAACATGTCTCACGTTCTGACCTGTGAGAGATTTCCCCTGTGCATTGTTCAACAATAAAAAATTCGCAGCGTGCACGTAACTAAAAGCCAAAATTTATTTGTCTTGGTTTTACAAAGGATTAGCGAGCGTTGGGCCGCAGTGCCATGAATACAGCGAACTAGTATATACCATGACCTCGAGGTGGTTAAAGGTGGGAAGTAGACACGAAGCGCAAGCCGTAAGAAAATGTGCGCGTGCCACCTCTCGTTTAGTCCTTGGAATGTCCGCGGGATGGCGGTGCTTCTATATGCCGAATATATAATGAAAAGATGCGAGATGGTGGTACTTGGAGTGTTGACTAGATGGATGAACGGACACACAGACAGATGCATGGACGGACGCACGGATGGCTGCACGGACGGATGGACACATGGACGGACGCAGGGGCGGATGCATGGACGAACACAGGGACGGACGCACGGATGGACGTTCGGACACACGAACAGACGCACGCACGGACGCGGGGATGGACGCCCGGATGGTCACACAGACGGACGCATGGATGGATGGAAGCAAGAACGAATGGACGGACGGATGCTTCGCCCCACTCTCCATCATTGACCTCATGAATATGCTGCCATTTTTTTTTTTTTGCAGTCGCGTCTCTGAGGCGCCATTTGTAGCCCTTAAAACGGCTTCGCGCGAAAAGCGAGGATAAGGGTACGGACGAGAGCACAAAGAACAGCGTCCTTCTGGATTGAAATCTCACTCGACTCAGCCTCGCACTCCTGTGGGGTACGGGTGAGTGGAAGCATTGGTGAGAAGGGAGCCAAGCAGGCAGTGGTGCACTCTACGATGAACACAAAGGCTGTTAGGATAACGCCACGTCCTGCGCAGGTGTCGGTACGGTATGCAATGTTGTGTGATTTCGTGATATGTGAAAAGTGGCAAATGTAAGTCTGTATTGGCCGCCTCACTGCTCGGGGCTCCTCAGAAGATCTACACGAGGTTGATGATGACGAAAACATAGCAAAAGGAATGGGGCGGTCGCATACGCGCGTTCATTAGCAGACAGTGAGTAATGACCAGGAGCTTATAGCAGGTGTATGATGTGGTTGTTGTGTGAAGTAACTTTGGATGTGCATAAAGTAATAGAATGCGATATTTCAAGAATCCCGCAACCTGTTAGGAAAGCCCGACGTGTCGCTTTCTAATCGGTCATCACGTAGTATGTTTTCGCGCGGTGGCTCAAGGTGTGTCGAATAACCAGAGTAACCGCCAGGATCTCGCCCGAGTTGGTGGGTTAAGACTGCGAGTAGATCGATGCAGCACTTGCTACCTCATGAGTTCCACTAACCACCACTTCCGTGTGTCCATTAGCCATGCGAGCCGCGTGCGTGAAACAAACCCCCTTCACCTCAACCTCACGGAGAGTGCAATTCAGGTATCTTACCATCGCCTGCCGATGACCGGTGTTACGCGCAGAGCGCATGTTGAGTCGCAGGGGATTTGCTCCGAATTAGGGCTGCAGAAGTTGCGTCTTTTTCTTTCCTCAACCTTTCTCTCTGTACGCGAAGCACTCGAGCTATCTGGAGTGGCATGGAGGTACAAAAGGGACTAGGTCACCCAGACAGGGAAATATCTGTCTACTATTTGGGGTGAGAAGAAGGCGCGTCAAACACGTGGGCGCGCCGCTTTTGGCCGCTGGCATTCCAGGATGCGAAGCACGCGCTGGACCACGTCTCTTTGGTTGCCTGGCCCTTGGATCACGATTTTGCTGCTGATGGTAGTTGGCATTGCTTCTACAGCAAAAGCTGTTATAAAATCACTACTCAGGTCACGTTCAGTTGCCCGCCGCCACTGCCGGTATCCGTAACCATATCGCGTGAAATTAGAAGAAAAAAAAACCTAGCACCATTGACACAGTGGGGCTTAAACCAGCGTCTGCTAGGTGCCAGCCCAGTATTCTATATACGACTGAGTTACACCGGTGCTTGGGACTTGTTGGCAAACTTGCCTTAGGCAGGCTTGATGTCGGAAAAGCAATCCTGTTAATACGACTTGTAAAGCGTTTTAAAACAGCGAAAGAACAACCAGTCGTCACACAATGTCGAATAGCATAGCGAGTGGGTCGTCCATTGCTCCAATTCATTAGAAAAGCTTGTTTCTGGGGCGCATATTCGCTTCAGCCATAATTCCTCATCGTCATCAGCCACTGCGCAAACAATTAACTGGAGCGAAACTCCTTGCAAGTGTTTAGCGGATACAACGCTTCTCAGAAGAACGACGAAAAATAGGATAGCGAATGGCGGCCCACTACCCAAAAAATTATTAATAATGCCCTAGTGGGTATCAATCATGTGTGCTTGCAGTAGCTAACCAATGAGTGTTTTGAAAGGCTCTGAAAGGCAGCTTTTCAAGCTTTCGCTGTGACTGTGCTGCGCCTTCCGCGCAGGATTGGCGTTTTTTTGGTTATCCGGCGGTGGCGTACAGTCCCAGAGGAGGTGCCTCTAGGTGACTGGCTCCTTCTTGCAGTGTTGGCATATGTGGAGAATACCTTCCAGCAGATGTCTGAGCTATTTTATAGCAAAGTTGCTCAACGAGCCGCTGCATGATCAGTATATAGCTTAAGGCAGCGCTGTGGGGCACGTTCCGCGGCCTGTACTGCACAGTGTTGGCCACCTCGATCGCCACGGTAACCACGTGCCCCTTTAGGCCGACTGGCGGCCGCCCTGAGTCAAATGCCTAACGCTCATGAATGGCAAACATGGAGCTATCAGGCGTTCTTCAACGGGATGGAGAGCAGGCCGGTAAGGGGGCTCGGGAGGACATCGGTACCCGTGCGCAATACTCACCGTAAGAACTTGTCTCGTGCTGCCGTGCCTATGAAGCCGCAATAACGAAGTGGGCATTTATTTATTTATTTTATTTATTTATTTATTTAAGACATACTGCAAGCCCAATGAAGGGCCCAAGCAGGAGGGTCATCACGAGAAGACAAAATTTAGGCACAATACACATGATACACTGATTAAAATAGTTTGAACAAATACAGGAATGCATCAAAGTTACAAAAGTCCGCAATACACGTGGTACACTGTTGCAAATATATTGTACACATGCACAAGAGTACATCGAAGTTGCAAAACAAAGCAATCAGAATTCCAAATGTTCAAAGGAGTGAATATTGGTCACAGCCGACTCAATTAGTTTATTCCAATCTGTAATAGTACGCGGAAAAAAGGAAAACTTAAAAATATTAGTTCGAGCGCTGTACGGAGTCAGAGATTCGAGGTGTCTATGCCGTGTTTGTCGGGAAGTGAGTGGCTGAAGGAATTCCTCGGGTTTAAGTGAAAGTTTGTTATTTTTAAGCAAGAATAGAAATTTTAACCTTTGAATTTGACGGCGTGATTGAAGTGTTGGAATGCCATGCTCTTCCATTAATCTTGTCGGCGAGTCACTGGGACGATAGCTTGAAAAAATGAATCGAACGGATTTACGCTGTATCATTGCAAGAGCATTAATATTACTTTTTGTGTGAGGATCCCAGACAGTGCAGGCGTATTCCAGTCGCGGTCTAATTATGGATGTATAGGCGAGTAGCTTAACGTTTGTTGGGGCCTTTCTAAGCTTATGTGTAAGGAAGCAAAGTTTTCGGAATGAAGCTGCACATGTGTTTGTTACGTGTTTGTTCCAGCTCAAGTTATTTGTTATAGTGACGCCAAGATATTTATATTCTGATACTTGTTCCAACGGTTGTGACGGAAGATTGTAAGGGAAGGACAGCTTATTCTTTTTGTTAGTTATGTTCATAAAAACAGATTTTTTGGCATTGACCTTCATTTCCCATTTTTTGCACCACGCCTGAACATAATTAAGGTTTGTGTTTAGCATTTGTTGGTCTTCAGGGCATGTTATTTTGTTGTATAGAGTACAGTCATCGGCAAATAATTTAATTTTCACGGGATCACTAATAAGGGAAACAAGATCGTTAATATAAATTAGAAATAATAATGGGCCTAATACGCTGCCTTGTGGAACACCCGAAAGAACAGGAAGCCGAGTAGAGGAATCATTATCGATGCAAACATATTGGAAGCGGTTCGACAAGTAGGAAGAGATCCAATTGGTTACGAAAGCTGGAAGACCTATCACTTTTAACTTGTGCATTAAATGAACATGGGAAACTAAATCAAAGGCTTTTTGGAAGTCTAGAAAAATAACATCAACTTGACCAGTTTTATCAAGAACGCTAGCAAAGTCATGAACAATAGAAGTGAGTTGCGTGACCGTGGAAAATCCTTTTCTGAAGCCATGTTGACAGTCAGATAATAAGTTGTTTCTGTTTAAAAAATTTATAATGTAGTCGGCTATAACGTGTTCTAGAAGTGTACAACAAGAAGAAGTCAGAGATATCGGACGGTAATTAGTAAACAGCGTCTCGTCGCCTTTTTTAAATACTGGAACTATGCGGTCTAATTTCCAATCCTCAGGTACAACACCAGACAAAAGAGATGCTCGAAAAATGATTACTAAAAATTGGGATATGATTTCAGCATAGCGGCGCAAAAAAATATTCAGAATGCCATCAGGACCGGTTGACGCTTTCGTTTTGAGCGGGTTCAAATCCCGGCTGCGGCGGCTGCAATTCCGATGGAGGCGGAAATGTTGTAGGCCCGTGTGCTCAGATTTGGGTGCACGTTAAAGAACCTCAGGTGGTCTAAATTTCCAGAGCCCTCCACTACGGCGTCTCTCATAATCATATAGTGGTTTTGGGACGTTAAACCTCACATATCATCGCTTTCGTTTTGAGGTTCAACAACATGAAAAATACGCCAGGCTGTGAGACATTATCAGCTTCGCTTGCGGAAGATAATACGGAGCAAGGCATTGCATCATCAGATTTAAGAAAAATGCTATGAAAATACTTATTGAAGTTTTCAGCAATGCTATGTTTATCAGTGATGGCGATACCCTCATGTAGCATTGGTTGAATTGTTTTTTTCTTTTTGCGCAGGAAAGTCCAAAATTTATGCGGAGCGGAGCGAATAAAGTCTGGCAGGGTCTGTTCAAAATAACGTCGCCTTGCGCACATCATGGCATCTTTGAGGTTAGACTGCGCAACACCGATAATACTCGGACAGGCAGCTTTACGCTTCAAACGCTTGACTTTTCTTTTTGCGTGCAAAACATCGCGCGTGATCCAGGGATTGTTTTTACGAGTTTTCCTAACTTTGTTTGGTATAAAGTTATTAGGCAATAAGTACATATTTCCTTAAACCTCGTCCATAAGTCAGCAATATCAGAGCCATTAAAAACACTCAGACAAATTTCGAAATAGTCAAGCACATTTTCATCCCTGGCACACGAGAAATCTTTTACAACAGTTTTTTTCGCACGAGGCGTTTCATACGTACCGTTCACAGGAAAAGAAAACACAACCATATCGTGGTCTGATAGGCCACGTTCCACAGACACTCTAAATGTTTCAATTGATTGACTGACGAACACAAGATCAAGAATAGACGCAGAAGCACCCTGAATACGTGTAGGTTGTTTTAATACTTGGTGCAAATTGTGGGTTAGCATTATATTGCCGCCAGCACGTAGTGGGTTGACAGCAAGAGCGGCTCTAAATCTGGAAGAAAAAAGAAGATTGCGTTCTTCTTTGCTCGAGAGCCAGCCACGACTGACGCATCGTCCTAGTGCTAGCTACCTGGTGGTTTAATAAATCCCCCAGTACTTGTGACTCATCGTGACAACTGGTGGAGGTGCTGGGTAGTCTCACGGATGCTGCAGACCCCCCCAGGAAGCCGCGATACGAGTCCAGTGCCAGTCAATACTCCCGTGCATCGGACCAGCCGCCGAATCAGGGGATTGCCTCCGGAAGCCGACGATACTGCTCCCACCACGTCGACAAACATGACCAGCGCTTCGGTGCAAACCTCGGCGACCGGCACGGGAAGCACGACGTCGAACCGCTACACGTTGGAAAGCCCACGCGCACCGGCGACGTTCCATGGCTCGGAGCACGAAGACGTTGAGGATTGGTTGGCGGATTTCGAGCGCGTAGCCGCCTTGAATCAGTGGGACGACGCGGCGAAACTGGGTCGTGTCTACTTCTATCTCGAAGACGGGGCACGTACGTGGTATCAAAACCGAGAGGAACTGCTGACGACGTGGCCCGAATTCTCTCGTAGACTTCTGCAGACGTATGCCAGTGCTGATCGCCAAGAACGAGCTGAACGAGCTATTCTGGCCCGCGTCCAGCTGCCAAACGAAACTGTGACCACGTTCGTCGAAGACATGACGCGCCTCTTCCGACGGGCCGATTCAAGAATGACGGAGGACAAGAAGTTGCGTCACTTGATGCGCGGTGTCAAGGACCAGCTTTTTGCCGGCCTCGTGCGCAGCCCTCCGAAGACGGTCGCGGAGTTCTTGTCCGAGGCCGTGACAATGGAAAAAATGCTGCAGCAGCGATCCAACCAATACAACAGGCAAGTCAATGGCATGTCTACTGCCGACATTTTCACCGCCACTAGAACCAACAACGACTATCTACGTGAACTCATCCGTGGTATAATACGTGAAGAGTTACAAAAGGCTGGTGTAACACCTCATCCTACAGTAAACTCTATTACAACTGTGATCAAGGATGAGCTGCACCAGGCCCTCCGGGACACCTTGCCTCACGATACAACTGTGCCAGCTCCTGCTGAATACCGCCGTGCGACAACCTACGCAGAAGCTTTGAAACGCCCTGCTGCATCGCCGCCATTATTCGTCCATCCTGTTCCTGCTGTTTCACTACAGTCAGCGCAGCACATGCCGTACTACGAAGGCACGTACACGCCACCACCGTTGGCCTTTGTCCCTGGTGCTTCTGTCGCCCATCGTTCAGTGCAACCAATTCAGTACATCGACGATCGGCGCACGTCTCCTCGAAAGTCTGATGTTTGGCGCACACCTGATCGCCGGCCTCTGTGCTTTCACTGTGGAGAAGCTGATCACTTGTACCGCCAGTGCCCATATCGCCGTCTTGGGCTTCGCGGCTTCTCTGCATACTCACCGCCACCCCGTTACGGCCAGAGACCGCGCGACATCGAAAACTACCTCTCCCAGCAGCATGCACCACCATCTGCCGGGCGCCAGTCGCGCTCGCCATCACCGAGGCGATTTTCATCAACGCCCCAGCGGTATTCTACCACACGGTCTCCCAGCCCCCGTCGGGAAAACTAGACCAAGCGACCTCTGGGGGCGGGGTCGCTGAACGTCGAAGCGCTGAAGACCTCCCATTGACGCAGAACTGTACGGAAACCGGTCCGACATCACATACTGCTGCAAAGGATGGCCGACTTTCACTCGACATAGCAGTGACAATTGATGGTTGTGCAGTTAATGCGTTAGTGGACACCGGCGCAGACTATTCCATACTGAGCGGGAAATTGACAACGCAGCTGAAGAAAGTCATCACGCCGTGGCATAACTCGCAGATTCGGACAGCTGGTGGCCACGTCGTTACTCCACTGGGTGCCTGCACAACTAGAGTACAGATTCAAGGGTACACATTCGTAGCAAGCTGCCTTGTTCTACGCGAATGTTCCCGTGACGTCATTCTGGGAATTGACTTTCTACAAGAAAATGGAGCTATCATTGATCTACAAGAGCGCCGCGTCACGTTCTCAGCCCAGCGAGCAATCAACGTGCAAGATGGTGGAAGGCGTGTCGACGTACTCCGTATTTCTGAACAGAGTGTGACGCTTCCTCCACGAACAAGTGTTCTAGTCGACGTAACATGCTGTGGTTTGGGCGATGGCGATGTGGTGGCTGAGACAAATTTAGAACACCTCCTGCAGCAAGGCATTTGTGTAGCTAGAAGTGTAATACACCTTCGTGATGGTCGATCTGAATTGCTCGTAACCAACTTTAGCAACGAGCATCGACATCTTTTCCGTGGCACTTCGATAGCGTTTGCCCAAGAAGTAGCAAACGTCACCAACTGTTTCACGTCCGAAATAGTGGATACCACCGACACGTCAATGAGTAATATTGACATCAATCCTGATCTGCCCACCGTTAACCAGACTGCACTACGAGCGCTTTTGTTCGAGTTCAGGTCTTGCTTCGCAACTTGCTCAAAGATCCGCCAGACGTCCATCACTCAACACAGGATCATCACGTACGAAGACGCACGTCCGATACACCAGAACCCCTACCGCGTGTCGGCCAAAGAACGTGAAGCAATACGTACGCAAGTCACCGAGATGCTTGACGATGGCGTTATTGAACCATCGAACAGCCCGTGGTCATCTCCAGTCGTACTTGTCAAAAAGAAGGACGGGTCGCTACGCTTCTGCGTCGACTACCGAAAGCTTAACAACGTGACGAAAAAGGATGTGTATCCGCTGCCACGTATCGACGATTCGCTGGATAGACTTCGTCGTGCCCATTATTTCACTTCTCTCGATCTCAAAAGCGGGTATTGGCAAATCGAAGTAGATCAGCGAGACCGTGAGAAAACAGCCTTTGTGACTCCAGACGGCCTATACCAATTTCGAGTGCTCCCTTTTGGCTTGTGTTCTGCACCGGCAACTTTCCAGCGAATGATGGACACTGTCCTCACAGGGCTCAAGTGGCAGACTTGTCTTGTCTACCTTGATGATGTGGTGGTCTTCTCTACCACGTTTGAGCAGCACCTTCACCGCCTGCGCAGCGTGCTGGAGGCTATCCGATCGGCGGACCTCACACTAAAGCCACAGAAGGGCCACTTCGGCTATAAAGAACTAAAATTTCTTGGACATGTAGTTAGCGCCGAAGGAATCCGTCCCGATCCGGACAAGCTTGCCGCTGTTGCTGAATTACCAGCTCCTGTCGATAAGAAAGCCGTCCGGCGCTTCCTTGGTTTGTGCGCCTACTATCGCCGATTCATTCATGGCTTTTCACAGATAGCAGAACCTCTGACTCGTCTCACAAGGGACGACACGCCGTTTGTCTGGGAAAACGAGCAACAAGCAGCTTTTGATGAGCTGCGACAGCGCATGCAATCAGCGCCCGTTCTCGCTCATTTCGACGATGATGCTGACACGGAGGTCCATACCGACGCTAGTAACATTGGGCTCGGTGCAGTGCTCGTTCAGCGTCAAGAGGACATCGAAAGAGTGATAGCCTACGCCAGCCGCTCTCTATCCCGTGCCGAGGCGAATTATTCCACTACGGAGAAAGAGTGCCTCGCAGTCGTGTGGGCAATCACCAAGTTCCGCCCGTACCTTTATGGTCGTCCCTTCAAGATAGTGACGGACCATCACGCGCTCTGTTGGTTGGCAAGCCTGCGTGACCCTTCTGGTCGGCTAGCACGGTGGAGTTTGCGGCTGCAGGAATTTGATGTCACCATCGTCCATAAGTCCGGCCGTAAGCATGAGGACGCTGACACACTGTCACGCGCACCCCTTCCTGTCGTCAGTCAGGAAGCAGAGGAAGACGAAGGCTTTCTGGCCGCTGTTAGTGCATCAGACTTGGGCAAACGACAGCGAGATGATGCAGAGATTCGTTCAATCATTGATCATTTAGAGGGCCAGGGCGCAATTATACCACGTCATTAATCCCGCTCGTTGACGTCGTTCTGCCTACGACACGGTGTGCTGTACAAGAAGAACGCTCGTTCGAACAATCGTGCTTACCTCCTGGTGGTTCCTCGAGACATGCGAGACGACGTCCTCTTCGCTTGCCATGACGAACCCACATCCGGTCATCTGGGCTACTCAAGGACACTTGCCAGAGTGAGCGAGAGGTACTATTGGCCAGGACTTTCAGCAAGCGTAAAGAAGTACGTAAAGAGCTGTCGGGAATGTCAGCGCCGAAAGCAACCATCTGTTAAGCCAGCTGGTTTACTTCAGCCCATTGAAGCACCCTGCACGCCGTTCGACCAAGTCGGCATGGACATTCTCGGGCCATTTCCTATGTCTGCGGACAGCAACAAATGGGTGATCGTCGCGACCGACTATTTGACACGCTACGCTGAAACCCAGGCGATCCCACGAGCCACGGCTTCTGAGGTAGCACAATTTTTCATGCGCCACATTGTGTTACGACACGGTGCTCCTTCCAGTGTAATAACGGACAGAGGGACGGCATTCACGGCGCAGCTTACGGACGAAGTTTTCAAACTGAGCAACACCAGACACCGAAGGACAACTGCGTACCACCCGCAAACCAACGGACTTACTGAACGACTGAATAAGACCCTCGCAGACATGATCTCAATGTACATCGACGTACAGCACAAAACATGGGACCGGATCTTGCCTTACGTGACCTTCGCGTATAATACCGCCGTGCAAGAGACCACGCGATTCACGCCATTTCGGCTTCTCTACGGCCGCGAAGTGCAGACCATGCTAGACTCAATGCTACCGTGTCAGGACGAAGACGAGTTGGCAACAGACGCCGAAGAATTCGCAGAGCGTGCCGAGGAAGCCCGGCAGCTCGCGCGACTGCACATCGGCCAGCAACAGCAGGCAGACGCACGACGCTATAATACCCGCCACAGAGAAGTGTTTTACAGCCCCGGAGATCAAGTTTGGGTGTGGACGCCCGCCCGCCGCCGTGGCCTTAGTGAAAAGTTGCTGAGCCGGTACTTTGGCCCATATAAAGTGTTACGCCGCGTCAGTGACGTGAACTACGAAGTGGTTCCGGACTCAACACCCCATGCACGCAGCAGGACACGGCTGAGGCCGGACGTCGTTCATGTGTTGCGCATGAAGCCATTTATTGCGCGTTGTTCGTAACTTTTCCTTTACCGTACAGCGTTCTTTGTGTTTTTTTGTTTATTTTGTGAACTTACTTTCTCGTTCATTGACGTTTCCTATGTTGGCACGCTCTTCAATTTTTACTTTCACTTCATCCGAATTTCCATTTTTTTACGTGCCTATGTAGTAGCATCGCGGTGCTGCTATGTACTTTCCTCTTTTTGGTACTTGTTTTTTTTTCTTTTCGGAAGGGGGGATAATGCCGCCAGCACGTAGTGGGTTGACAGCAAGAGCGGCTCTAAATCTGGAAGAAAAAAGAAGATTGCGTTCTTCTTTGCTCGAGAGCCAGCCACGACTGACGCATCGTCCTAGTGCTAGCTACCTGGTGGTTTAATAAATCCCCCAGTACTTGTGACTCATCGTGACAATATCAAGCAAATGTGAGGAGCTTGTGCAATGAACAGGGGACGGGGAAGGACGGTTCCAATCAATTTCCGGTAGATTGAAATCGCCCACAAGGAATATGTTTTCTTGTTCGAACGTTAACATGTGGTTGCCGAGATCACTTAAGAACTGAGGTGGGGAGTCAGGAGGGCGATAAACCGCGAATAACAAAAATGATCTCCCGAAACAAGATAGTTTTATTGCAATGCTTTCATGATTGTCGATTTGACTGAGGATATGGACATCAATGTTTCCTTTGACCAAGACAGCGACGCCTCCCCCCCTTGACGGCCTATCTCGTCGGAAAACGCGATACGATGGGGGGAAAACGTCTTCATCCGAAATTTCACCTCGCAGCCAGGTTTCCGTAATAATTACCACATGTGGGTTATTAGCCAGGGTGATAGCTTCAAGCTGTTCAGATTTATTTGCAATACTTCGCGCATTTAAATTCAACAGCCGAAACTCTTTCTCTTCAGGCGGTTTTCGTCAAGGGGCCAATAATCCACTCTGAAAATTGGCTAGCTTTACTCTACAGTTCTTTTTGTCGTCCCAAATGTACGTTTCTTTATCAACCCGCAGTCGGTCATTTGAAAGATGAACTTTCTTTCCCTGCAATTTTTCATTCCTAGCACTTTCCCACAATAATTTGCGCTTCCTGAGTGTTTGTTTAGAGTAGTCGTTTTGGACTCATATTTGCGTTCGTTTCAGCTTATGAGCATTTTTTAGAATGAGTTCTTTTTGCATTAAAATCTTGGAAGTAAATTATAATCGGGCGATCCTTGCCAGGCTTGCCTAACCTGTGAATCCGGCCGACAGATTTGCATGGGACACCAAGTTTACCAGAAAAAACTTTCGTGAGAACTTTATCTTTCAAATCATTTTCAGTTTCAGTCGGGTCATCCTGTACGCCTAAAACTAGTAAATTGGATCGTCTACTTCGGTCTTCCAAGTCGGTGATCTTTGCCTCTAGAGAAACTATAGTTTGTTCTAAAGTGTCAATTCGAGCAGTTCGCTGTTCCAATTCAGCAAACCTCGCGTTTAGGCTGGTAATAAGCATTTGCATATTATCTTGCTGAGTCGTCAGAGCAGCTATATCTTCAGAGATTTTGTTTTGACCGGCCAAGAGTTGCTTAAGTTGATCCTCTATAAATGGCCCAGGGTTCGTCTCGACATCCCCGCACAAAAGTAGCGTGCATACACAATATACATCATGTAAAAGTGTGAGACACTGGTGCGGGCACGGCAAGACCAAAAGACATCGGTAATCACTCTTAGTGCTACTGGAGTAGGCACCAACCTGGGAAAAGCAGAAGAGCGGCTTGTTAAGCCACATGCCTGCTGATGGTCCGCCGTGCCCACTGAAGACGAAATCCTGGAGGTCGAGTTTTAAAGGTGTCGAACTTGACGTCACGTGGTGCGGAGTCTGCGCAGTTGGCTTTTCCAATTGCTGACGGCATGAGTGACGAGGCACCAGCCACGTGGACAGTCCATGATTAAACACGAAGCCAGTGTGAAGATCCGGTTGAACGAACGCACCGGCAAGACCAAGTAGAAAAACCTGGGAAAAGCAGAAGAGCGGCTTGTTAAGCCACATGCCTGCTGGTGGTCCGCTGTGCCCACTGAAGACGAAATCCTGGAGGTCGAGTTTTAAAGGTGTCGAACTTGACGTCACGTGGTGCGGAGTCTGCGCAGTTGGCTTTTCCAATCGCTGACGGCATGAGTGACGAGGCACCAGCCACGTGGACAGTCCATGATTAAACACGAAGCCAGTGTGAAGATCCGGTTGGACGAACGCACCGGCAAGACCAAGTAGAAAAACCCGGGAAGAGCAGAAGAGCGGCTTGTTAAGCCACATGCCTGCTGGTGGTCCTCTGTGCCCACTGAAGACGAAATCCTGGAGGTCGAGTTTTAAAGGTGTCGAACTTGACGTCACGTGGTGCGGAGTCTGCGCAGTTGGCTTTTCCAATCGCTGACGGCATGAGTGACGAGGCACCAGCCACGTGGACAGTCCATGATTAAACACGAAGCCAGTGTGAAGATCCGGTTGAACGAACGCACCGGCAAGACCAAGTAGAAAAACCTGGGAAAAGCAGAAGAGCGGCTTGTTAAGCCACATGCCTGCTGGTGGTCCGCTGTGCCCACTGAAGACGAAATCCTGGAGGTCGAGTTTTAAAGGTGTCGATTTTGACGTCACGTGGTGCGGAGTCTGCGCAGTTGGCTTTTCCAATCGCTGACGGCATGAGTGACGAGGCACCAGCCACATGGACAGTCCATGATTAAACACGAAGCCAGTGTGAAGATCCGGTTGAACGAACGCACCGGCAAGACCAAGTGGAAAAACCTGGGAAAAGCAGAAGAGCGGCTTGTTAAGCCACATGCCTGCTGGTGGTCCACTGTGCCCACTGAAGACGAAATCCTGGAGGCCGAGTTTTAAAGGTGTCGAACTTGACGTCACGTGGTGCGGAGTCTGCGCACTTGGCTTTTCCAATCGCTGACGGCATGAGTGACGAGGCACCAGCCACGTGGACAGTCCATGATTAAACACGAAGCCAGTGTGAAGATCCGGTTGAACGAACGCACCGGCAAGACCAAGTAGAAAAACCCGGGAAAAGCAGAAGAGCGGCTTGTTAAGCCACATGCCTGCTGGTGGTCCGCCGTGCCCACTGAAGACGAAATCCTGGAGGTCGAGTTTTAAAGGTGTCGAACTTGACGTCACGTGGTGCGGAGTCTGCGCAGTTGGCTTTTCCAATCGCTGACGGCATGAGTGACGAGGCACCAGCCACGTGGACAGTCCATGATTAAACACGAAGCCAGTGTGAAGATCCGGTTGAACGAACGTACCGGCAAGACCAATTAGAAAAACCTGGGAAAAGCAGAAGAGCGGCTTGTTAAGCCACATGCCTACTGGTGGTCCGCTGTGCCCACTGAAGACGAAATCCTGGAGGTCGAGTTTTAAAGGTGTCGAACTTGACGTCACGTGGTGCGGAGTCTGCGCAGTTGGCTTTTCCAATCGCTGACGGCATGAGTGACGAGGCACCAGCCACGTGGACAGTCCATGATTAAACACGAAGCCAGTGTGAAGATCCGGTTGAACGAACGCACCGGCAAGACCAAGTAGAAAAACCTGGGAAAAGCAGAAGAGCGGCTTGTTAAGCCACATGCCTGCTGGTGGTCCGCTGTGCCCACTGAAGACGAAATCCTGGAGGTCGAGTTTTAAAGGTGTCGATTTTGACGTCACGTGGTGCGGAGTCTGCGCAGTTGGCTTTTCCAATCGCTGACGGCATGAGTGACGAGGCACCAGCCACATGGACAGTCCATGATTAAACACGAAGCCAGTGTGAAGATCCGGTTGAACGAACGCACCGGCAAGACCAAGTAGAAAAACCTGGGAAAAGCAGAAGAGCGGCTTGTTAAGCCACATGCCTGCTGGTGGTCCACTGTGTCCACTGAAGACGAAATCCTGGAGGTCGAGTTTTAAAGGTGTCGAACTTGACGTCACGTGGTGCGGAGTCTGCGCACTTGGCTTTTCCAATCGCTGACGGCATGAGTGACGAGGCACCAGCCACGTGGACAGTCCATGATTAAACACGAAGCCAGTGTGAAGATCCGGTTGAACGAACGTACCGGCAAGACCAAGTAGAAAAACCCGGGAAAAGCAGAAGAGCGGCTTGTTAAGCCACATGCCTACTGGTGGTCCGCTGTGCCCACTGAAGACGAAATCCTGGAGGTCGAGTTTTAAAGGTGTCGAACTTGACGTCACGTGGTGCGGAGTCTGCGCAGTTGGCTTTTCCAATCGCTGACGGCATGAGTGACGAGGCACCAGCCACGTGGACAGTCCATGATTAAACACGAAGCTAGTGTGAAGATCCGGTTGAACGAACGCACCGGCAAGACCAAGTAGAAAAACCTGGGAAAAGCAGAAGAGCGGCTTGTTAGGCCGCATGCCTGCTGATGGTCCGCCGTGCCCACTCATAGTGGCGTGGAGGCGAGCACGTGGGCCACCGAAAACCGGCGCCTTGAGTGGCGATGTGGCATTGTTTGTGAGCATAGTCGGAATCACTAGAGAGTTGACCGAACTGACTACCTTGAGCTGCGATCGCAGAAGTGAATATTGGCAGCACTGGTGTACACACCGGCGGCCACCGGACATGAAGCGAGAACAAGAAGCTTGCTCAGCAAGCTCCAAAAACGAAGCGAGACCAGCGGAACAAGTGGCGTCGCGCCTGAAGAGCCGCAAACTTCTCAATTTGTAGAACCTTTAATAAGCAAAAAAGTTCAAAACGAGAATGCACGCATTTCCTCAGAGTAAATCATCTCGAGGGGGCAAAGCTCTGAGTGATGCCCCATATCATGTAAGTTGAGTGACATAATGGAGCCCTAACAGTCGACGACAAATCTAGGATTTAAGTTAGAAGTGTGGCAGTTTGGGCTTGTTGGTATGACATGAGGATAGTTATATCGCGAGAACAGAACGACGACAAAGAGACAAGAAGAACACGGGTGCTCGTGTCCTTTTTGTCTTTTTGTCGTCGTTTTGTTCTCACGCTATAACTATCGGCTACGTGTTAAGGCCGATAATTTCTACATTAAAGTCACCGACTAGTATAAAGGGTTTGTGCATAAAAATGTTTTATTGTGTACCATCGCAATAAGGATAAAGTTCAGTTGAATAAACTTTATTTGCCCAAATGCTTGTTGCTGCACCCAGGGATAGGCTGCCAGGAAACCGTCGTTCGGGGAACATCTTGCGAGGTCCTCGGCAGCGGCCCTGCCCCGCTGGACGATGCATACCAAATTTTCAGGCACATCGCTGGGGAGAGTGGCTTGTCTTCAGTCAGCATAAAGCCCTTTCATCTAAGAAAGTAATGACACAGTCCTACGCACGCACGTTTTTCTTCGATTTTCATCACCCGTCTTCTAAGCGCGCGGCACCCAGCGCCATCTTTCGTTGAGGCTCCGATGGACGCGGCGCCGATTGGAATCGAGGCACGTGATTTAGGGCTGATTACGTGCCCCAGTAGTGCAGCCAATTCGAAAAAATTGTGACCACTAGATACATAACACAAAAATAATTTTTAGTATATTAGCGTCTTCCGAAAGCCGTGTAAATGCATGGGCTACTTCGAATGCAGCTTCCCATAGAGTTCTACGATGCAGGCTTCTTTCTTCTTCCAGATGATAACATGGTTTACGTTCGCATCATATATTGTTTGGCTTGCTGCAACACTTATACGCGTGAAGAGGAGCAGAGAACAGCAACCAATCATTACAATCAGATGGAGGTTCATGTCTTTGTCGAGGGAGCTCTCTGTGCTTCACGGAAGGGTGGTGGGAAAATAATGTTCTATACTGCATCGACTTTCACGTTTTTTTCCCACAAATAGCTGCGAAATGTGTGGCTCAGATTGATGTTCAATTAAATATAGCAAGAACATGTAGAAAGTCCATAATCACTACGGCACACTGAGTAATTGCCTTTACAACTTGACAAGGCACTAACACGTTGCATTGCTAGAGATTATTGGTACAAAATTTCTCTGAACGGATGCGTTACAATCATAACCGTAACTTACTGCTAAGTCTTCGTGGTCAAAACTCATTCAAGCTTTATTATAGGCTCATGGTAAACAATACAAAAACTACCCCAAAACAACTGAAAGATGGCTTTAAAGCATTCACTATGAGACGGCGAGGATTTCCACCTCCTGTATTGAAGTCAATATAACCGCCAAGTGAGCACAATCACGTGAACACTTTTGCACGTCACTCGTATGCACGAGAACACCTAGAATAATCGAAACCTAGTTATGCGTGCGGGGCATTAAATTCAAATGCAAATTAGCCAACTGCAAAAAGAAATGTTTGCCAGCTGACGCCTCTCACCTGCAATTTCATGGTCGTGCTTAGCATTAAGACGAAAGTCTTACCGCCGTATTCAGAAACGCTCCTTCACTCAAGGGCTCTCCTCGACTTCACCAAGGGGGAGCGTGATCCTCCACATTTCTTTCGCCAAGGGAGGCCCTGGAAATGCTCCCTTAGAAAAGATTGAAAGTATTCCTAATTTTGGTTAGGAATACTTGCCTATTCTTGCCAAATGGATCAATGCTTTTCTTAATCATTCTTCTTTAAAAAATGGTATTACGGGAAAATACGTGGCTCTAGACTGGTGGTGCAGCTTCTGTACACCATGAGCCGATAGTGTGAGCGAAACCCCCACTTCACGTCTGGCTGCAGTCGCACCCAGACAGCCGAACAAGACATAGAGTTTCTTAACATTAAATAGAGGGGACTTGGGCGCTGCGCTCGTTCAGCCACCATGAGAATGATGGGTAGTATAAAACTACCTAGTCTTCCTACTTTCGTACGGTGAATCCCACTTGTGGCTTCGTTTATTGCTATGTTTCGGTTTTGTTTCGCAGGAAAGAATGAAACATCTTGAACGTCGTGACCCCATTCCGAATGGAAAGCCGAAAAGGTTAAAGTAGGGAAGTGAAAGAGTTGAACATTTGCTGATTTTTGTTTCGTGAGAAAACAGGTCCCAGTCACATGAACAAACATGGAGCCAGAAGTACGAAGATTAGACAAGTCTGTTCACTTCCCATCATTCCCATGCTCGCTGAAGCGATGTGGGTTAAAGCTAGACCTGTGCGCCGGTACCTAAATTTCCGGTGGTGGCGCGCCGATGTTTCCACCTTTGGTGGCGGCGCGTCCACGGCGCAGGGTCCATCGGATCGGCGGTGGCGCGGCACGTGGGAGGACGGGAGCTAGGTGGAAGATTCAAGAGTTAACGGGGATAGCAATTCGCCCCTTGAAATTGGAAAAAAAATCCGTCTCCCCGAAAAGCCCAGTCAGTTAACGTGATGTCTTAGTGTTGCTTATTTACAAGTCACTGCTGTCTCAGTTTTCTAGATATTGGCCGCGAAATCAAGCAGAGTCACCGCCTGGCGGCAGCTGGCCGAGACGGTGAAGTGTAGATTGCTCTTTGCATCGTCTGTTAGCCACGTGGTGCTTTTACGTGCGTGTACGTCATGCACGTTCTCAAAGTGTGGTTTGTACGGTCCTGTCAGCATGAGTCTGTTTCTACGTATGCGTGAAACGACGTACCAAAGCATTTGGTCTTGCTCGGATGGTAATGCATTGTAATAAGATTGGTGGATGCAACTTTCCATGGGGCTGTTTATTGTCGTCGCACCCTCAATTCACCAAAATAATTTCAGAGTGGGTGCTGCTTTCGGTTTCATACACATCGCAAAATGCTTTTGGCATCCTCCCAAACATGAGGACTACTATATGGTGTGTGAATGAAGCGTATGATAGTGACTCGGCTGCAAAAAAAAAAGAAGAAACAAAAACCCAGGCTCTAGGCCATGCACTTGCGCGCTGTTGGTAGATGTGCAACTACGTCACTGTAGTTTATCGATCATGCGAGGAGCCTTAGTTATGTTTAGCTGGCCGCGGTACCACTACATAAAAATTTTACTATCACATAAACTGTGGGACTTCGGTATTTACACTGTTCTTCAAACAGTTACCATGCGCAACCATGTGCTTGTAATGAGGAATGCTTTAAATAGAGCCCAGACGTTCAAAATTACTTCACGAGGCATGTATTATATCATCAGCATCATCATCATCATCACTATCGTCGTCATCATCATCATCACGACTACGTGCACTGCAGGACAAATGCCTCCCTCATGTTCCACCAGTCAACTCGGTCTTGTGCTTACTGCTGCCAATTTATACACGCAAACTTCTTAATCTCATCTGCCCACCTAACCTTCTGTCCCCCACTAACCCACTCACCTGCTCTGGGAATCCAGTTAGTTACCCTTAATGACCAGCAGTTATCCAGTCCACGCACTACAGACCGAGCCCATGTCCATTTCCTCTTTTTTGATTTCAACTATGATATCCTTAGCATTGGTTTGTTACCTAATCTACTCGGCTCTCTTGTGGTCTCTCAAGGTTGCACCTACCATTTTCCTTTCCATTGCTTACTGCGTCGTCCTCAACTTAAGCTGAAGCCTCTTTGTAAGTCTCTAGGTTTCTGTTCCGTAGCTAAATACCGGCAAGATGCAGCTGTTATATACCGAATTCCTCTTGAGGGATAGTGGCAATCTACCTGCCGTGATTTGAGAGTGCTTTTCAAATGTGCTCCACCCCATTGTTATTCTTTTAGTTACTTCAATCTCCTGGTTCGGCGCTGTGGTTATTACCTGTCCTAAGTAGACAGTCTTTTACAACTTGAAGTGCACTATTACCTACATCGAATAGTTGCTGTCTTCCAAGGTTCTTGCTCATTACTTTCGGTTTTTGCAGTATAATTTTAAGACCTACATTTCTACTCTCCTTGTCTAACTCCGCAATCATGAGTTGCAATTCATGCCCTGATTTACTCAGCTATGCAATGTCATCGGCGAAGTGCAGGTTACCAAGGTACTCTTCATTAACTCTTATCCCTAACTGTCCTCACTCTAGGCCTCTGAAAACCCCTTTTAAGCACGCGGTAAATAGCATCGGGGAGATTGTATCCCCTGCCTTACACCATAAGTGATTGGTAGCCTGTTGCTTTCTTTGTGATGCACTATGGTAACAGTTGATCCCCCGTAGATTTCTTCCAGGATGTTTATATTCAAATAGAGGTGTTGTACGTCGGAAAAAGCTTCAGACGCAGCTTGGCAAAATATGCTTTATCAGGCAGGTCTGGCTAATGGCGAGCGGCGTGCGCGAGCTACTACTGCAGTCACCGATCATCGTCGTCTTCTTCATTGCCAGCAGAGCGTCCGTTATTCAGATTGATTAATTCATTACAATTACTCCCCGCGAAATAAGGAGCCATCCTGGCGACCTATGGACAAGTAAACACGGGAGGGTCGTAGCAGGGCTTAAGTCTCGAGACGTGGACAATTTCCTGGCCACGACGACGTTGGTCAGAAGATGGTTCCAGTGGCTCAATGAGGTAATTCACTGGTGACGTTTTTTGTAGCACACGATATGGGCCGTGATACTTGGGGACCAACTTGGTAGAAAGGCCAGGTGTAGCAGAAGGGACATGCAGCCAGACGAGTGAACCTGGATCGTAGGAAGTAATGTTACTTGATGCGTCATGGTGGTGCTTTTGGCGTCCTTGGTCTTGGGTTGTGAATGATCTGGCCAGTTGGCGGCATTCTTCAGCGTATGTAGCGGCTTGAGACAAAGTCGTGGACTCTGAGGAGTCAGGTTTGTACGAAAGAATGGTGTCCATAGTGCAAGAAGGTTCGCGTCCGTAAAGGAGGAAAAAAGGAGAGAACCCAGTAGTGCTTTGAATGGCGGTATTATAGGCGAACGTGATAAACGGGAGCACTCGGTCCCAATTGGAGTGGTCTGACGAGATATACATAGACAGCATGTCACCAAGGGTGCGGTTGAAGCGCTCTGTCATTCCATTGGTCTGGGGATGATAGGCGCTTGTAGTGCGGTGAACGACGTGGCACTCACGCAGCAATGCTGTGATGACGTCTGACAAGAATACGCGACCACGATCGCTCAGTAACTCCCGAGGTGCTCCATGACGTAATACGATGTTGTGAAGTACGAAAGTCGCAACGTCTTTTGCTGTAGACGAGGGAAGGGATGAAGTTTCGGCATACCGCGTGAGATGGTCGACGGCAACTATGATCCAGCGGTTACCGTCAGCAGTGTTGGGAAGGGGACCATAGATATCGATGCCGACGCGGTCGAATGGTCGGGATGGGCATGGTAAGGGTAACAAGGTACCGCTGGCGTGATAAGGGGGAGTTTTTCGTCTCTGGCATGTCGAGCAGGCCCGAACGTATTGTCGTATAAATCGGTACATGCCACGCCAGTAATATCGGAGACGTATGCGAGAATAAGTCTTCAGGAAACCTGCGTGTCCACATTGGGGGTCGTCATGAAACGTGGAACAAATTTCGGATCGCAGATGACGGGGAATCACGAGTAGCCACTGACGTCCACCTGGTGCGTAGTTGCGTCGGTACAGCACGTCGTCGCGAGTGGCGAAGTGCTCGACTTGCCGACGCAACGAGCGAGAAGGGGGGGAAGCCGTCCGCCCAGCCAGGATGTCTAGAATCGAAGCAATCCACGGGTCCTTGCGTTGCTCTGATGGCATGTCGGCGATGGTGACGGCAGTGGCATCACAGGTTAGCCTTTCGCAGCAGTCCGGGTCAGGGGGTAGGGGCGAACGGGATAGGGCGTCTGCGTCCGAATGTTTCCGGCCGGAGCGATAGACCACGCGAATATTATATTCTTGGAGGCGTAATGCCCATCGGGCGAGGCGACCGCTTGGATCCTTCAGTGACGACAACCAGCAGAGGGCGTGGTGGTCAGTCACGACGTCAAAAGGGCGTCCGTACAAGTAAGGTCGAAATTTCTCTATCGCCCAAATAATGGCCAGACATTCCTTTTCAGTGACGGAATAGTTGATTTCGGCTTTGCTAAGAGTTCGGCTTGCGTAGGCAACGACGTACTCTTGGAAGCCGTCTTTCTTCTGTGCAAGAATAGCGCCTAGCCCGACACCACTAGCGTCGGTGTGGATCTCTGTGGGTGCCGATGGGTCGTAGTGTCGCAGAATAGGCGGCGACGTGAGGAGGCGGCGCAGTTCATTGAAAGAATCGTCACAGCTGGCAGACCAGGCTGAAAGGTCTCTGGAGCCGGCGAGGAGCTTGGTCAAAGGAGCGATGATCGTCGCGAAATTGCGAACGAAGCGCCGGAAGTAAGAGCACAAGCCTATGAAGCTTCGGAGCTCTTTCATGGTGGTCGGTTTGGGAAACGCTGAAACGGCTTTAAGTTTGGCAGGGTCAGGATGAATGCCGTCTTTTGAAACCACGTGGCCAAGGATCGTAAGCTTTCGAGCGGCGAAATGGCACTTCTTCAGATTCAGTTGCAGCCCCGCGGCAGAAATACACGCGAGTACTTTCTCGAGGCGGGTTAAATGGGTTGCGAAGTCAGTTGAAAAGACGACAATGTCATCTAAATAACACAGGCAAACGTTCCATTTGAGGCCTCGAAGGATAGAGTCCATCATTCGCTCGAAAGTAGCCGGCGCGTTGCAGAGGCCGAAGGGCATGACTGTGAATTCGTAAAGCCCGTCGGGCGTGACGAAAGCTGTTTTCTCGCGATCGGCCTCTGCCATGGGTACCTGCCAGTATCCAGAGCGCAGATCTAAAGAAGAGAAAAATTCGGCTCCCTGTAGGCAGTCCAAGGCATCGTCAATGCGTGGCAGCGGATAGACATCTTTGCGCGTGATTCGGTTGAGACGTCGGTAGTCCACGCAAAACCTGATGGATCCGTCCTTCTTCTTCACCAACACAACTGGAGAGGCCCAGGGAGTGCTTGACGGTTCGATTATGCCACGTGTCAGCATGTCGTCAACCTGTTCATTAATGGCACAGCGTTCGGTAGTTGACACACGATATGGACGCTGCCGTAATGGCGTCTCTTGACCGGTATCTATACGATGAACAACAGATGACGCTCGACCTAAGGAAGGCTGATTGTGGTCAAACGAGGCCCGAAAACGCTGTAGGAGCTTGATCAGCTGTTCCTGCTGCCCAGGCGTGAGGTTGCAATCAATGGACTTGCGGAATACATCCATAGGTTCATTAGCGTCAGCTGCTGGTGTAATGGCACAAGTCGGTAAGAATGGCTTGTCTGGATAGATCGGGTCTTCGAAAATACAATTTAAGGTCTCAAGGCTCCCCAGACACTCGCCGCGTAGCAGGATGTATGGGCAAGCAGAAACGTTGCACGCATAAAGTACCGCCGAACCATTGGAAAAGTTGATGACGGCAAACGGGAGGACGATGGTTCGGTGTTGCACACTAGCTATAGTTGGTTGGAACAGGAGCGTCGAGTTAGTGGCAGCAGGGGAAAACACAGGCACTAGGACGGCGGACAACGGCGCGATGTGGACGTCAGCTGCGGCAAACACTTTTGAGGGACTGTGGTGGTCGATATCAAGGTACGGATTCGTCAACGTGAGTTCAGCACGAGCGCAGTCGACGAGGGCCTGATGGGTAGAAAGGAAATCCCATCCTAGTATGACGTCGTAAGATGAACGTGGGAGAACAACAAAGTTGACAGCGTACCAAACATCTTGAATAAGAACGCGTGCTGTGCACTGAGCTGTCGGCGCGATGAAATGGGAGGCTGCTGTACGCAGAGCAAGATTCGTAAGCGGCGTTGTAACTTTTCTCAAATCGCGACACAGTTTTTCACTAATTACAGAAACGACGGCGCCTGTGTCGACAAGTGCACGTACAGCAACACCTTCTACTAGCACATCAATTTCGTTGGGCGGACAAAGAGAAGGTCTTGGAAAGTTCGACGACGACGCAGTTCTTGCCTCCGGAACTGCGGCTGTCAGTTTTCCTCTCGAGCGGGGCTCGTGCGCCGAAGCATCGGCGAGACAGATCGGCGACGGGGTGGTAATGACCGGCGAGAATCGACAGGGCGTCGTGGGGACAATGAGTCGGTGATATGAGAAGATGGTCGCTGGGGATTCTGGGCAGCTTGGTAATTTGCAGAATTCCCATGATCTGGAGGCTGGAAGTTGCGACGGCGACAGTAGCGTGCTATATGTCCCACGAAACCGCATGCGAAACAGATGGGTCGATTATCCAAGGTGCGCCATGGGTTAACGACAGAAGGTGCAGGTGGCGAAACGGGATGGGGTGCCGTGTATGTAGGCAGCGTCGTAGGGTAGGAGGACCCGGTACCCCGGTATGCGCCAGAGACAGGTGGGGCTGGGGGTCTAGCAGCGACGGCAGCGTAGGTCAACGGCGTAGGGACGGGTGGCGATGGAGGCAGTGCCTGCGTGACCTGTGTCTCAATGACCTGGCGTAAACGTGGGTCTAACGAGGTCACTGGCGCGGATGCTTCGGCCACAAGAGAAAGCTGACGCGCAACTTCTTCACGAATGAATTGTTTTATGTGGGGCAATAAGACGGTGTGATCAGCAGCGACGTCGTGCACGAGGGCGGAAACTTCAGCCGTATCTTCAGCGGCCCTGCGCGTCGAGACACGCTGCTTACGCAACTCGTCGTACTCCTGACAGAGCTGGACAACATCGGTGACGGTCTGTGGGTTCCTAGCGACGAGCATCTGGAAGGTGTCGTCGTCAACTCCTTTGATGATGTGCTTGATTTTGTCGCGTTCGGTTAGAGATTCATCGACGCGCTTGCAAAGAGACAAGACATCTTCAATGTAACTCGTAAAGGTCTCATCTCTGCGCTGGACTCGACTACGGAGACGCTGTTCCGCGCGAAGCCGGCGCACGGCGGGACGACCGAAGACCGCGGCGATGGTGGTCTTGAAGGCGGACCAGTTAGTGATTTCGCCGTCGTGGTTCTTGAACCAGAGGCTGGCCACATCAGCGAGGTAAAAGCGCACGTTTGTGAGCTGGTCGCAGGCGTTCCACTTGTTGGAAGCACTTACGATTTCGTACTCGACGAGCCAGTCCTCGACGTCTTGTTCGTCGTTGCCGCGAAAAATTGGTGGGTCGCGTTGCCGAGGTACGCCAGTACAGTAGACTGTCGTTGGTAAGGCAGCTTGAGAAGGGCCAGGAGCAGTCATGGTGAACGGTGAGGGTAGCGTCCGATTGCGAAGTTCCAGGTTGATGGGAACCCCGGCTCCTCCACCACTTCAAATAGAGGTGTTGTACGTCGGAAAAAGCTTCAGACGCAGCTTGGCAAAATATGCTTTATCAGGCAGGTCTGGCTAATGGCGAGCGGCGTGCGCGAGCTACTACTGCAGTCACCGATCATCGTCGTCTTCTTCATTGCCAGCAGAGCGTCCGTTATTCAGATTGATTAATTCATTACAATATATGTTTCGTCGACGCCCTAATTCCACAGTGTTTGCATGGCTGCAGATATCTCTACTGAATCAAACGCCTTCTCATAAGCTATGAAGGCTATGTATAGTGGTTGGCTGTATCCTAAGCATTTCTCTATTATCTGATTGATAATATGAATGTGGTCGATTGTTCAATAGCCTGCTTGAAATCCTGCTTGTTCCTTTAGTTGATTGAATTCTGAAGTTGTCTTAATTTTGTTAGCAATTATCTTTGCAAATAACTTGTATACTACGGAGAGCAAGCTGATCGGCTTATTTTCTTCAAGTCCTTGTGATCTGCTTTCTTCTGTTAAGATGATGTTAGCATTCTTCCAAGATTATGGAATCCTTCCCTTCAGAAGACACCTTGTAAACTGTGTGGTTAGATATTCTAACACAATCTATTCTTCATCGTTCAGCAGATATGAAGTCACCTGATTTTCACCAGGAGCTTTGCCTCTTTGCCTTATATATATATAGTCGTATAATTTCACAGAAAACTTCATCTTTTTTCGCACTGTTTGCAGCGTTTGTGTGGCATTGTTCGGAACAGGTGGAAGGCAGTAGTGATTTTCTGTCTGAAAAAAAAATCAGGCTTGTCCCATTAGCCGCCCTTGTTGTAGCACCGTCATGCACGTAATCAATCGATGAAAGCTTTGGGCTAAACTCTTGTATAAGATTTTTACTGGGGCAAGAACATGTGCGTACACGTGGTAAACGCAGTGTAGCGCAAAGCGCCGTCATCCACAAAGCTTTACTGACTAGACTGATCGACTGTCCCACCTTTCATGGTGAACAGAATAAGAGAAAAATAATCGTATGCGTATAAGGTGCGAAGGGCGGTATTGAACGAATAGTACATATATGCGGGCTTTCTACGGTCTTTCTTTCTCTTTTTTTGTAGTATGGAGATGACGAAGATGTAAATAAGTAGTTTAGTCACACTGCAGCAGTGCACGGTATTTGGAACACGAGCTATAGACTTGGTTGATTGATTAATTTGTGGGGTTTAACGTCCCAAAACCACCAAGCTATAGACTTGTACAAACAACGTAGCAAAGGCGGGATTTAGCGCGAAAGCGTGAAGAGAGTCACCCAGACAGAGCATCCCTATGAAAGGCAGAATGCGCTTTACTTGCGGGTAATGTTGGCGTCGCATAGGCGTCGTGCACCTATTCGGTAGAGAAGAGCGTAGATATTACCAGTAAACTGTAGTCAACGCACTTTATCCGGCGACAATCAGCCCAAACCGCAAGCAACGAAGCAACGCGGCGTGCATTATATGCGCGCCGCTGACAGCCTATCCACACTTGCGCGGGGGACGGTGCTGCCACCTATAGCCCGATCTTGCAGCAAATAGCAGGTGTAAATAAAAATGTTCAGGACATTAAAAAAATATAATTTAACGAAATACGTGTTTACGCAATTGCTCCTTCCAATGGCTCAGCAACGAGTCTGCGCAGACACCAATCAAGCTCATTCAAAAACATGTTTCACACAAAAACAAACAAACAAAAGACAACAAAAAACACTTCGTAATTCATCTAATGGGCCAATATTTAGAAGATGAAATCCCCGGGTACAGTGTGCAGAAGATGCGACGAAGTATATAGATGCCAGAACACTCTAGCCAGTGCGAGATACACTTATGCAGGAGGAAGGCATGATTGCAAATGCGCCGCTGTTCGAGAGAAACTGCCGCGATTCAACATGCGCATGCCAAGTAGGTGCAAAACGCTGGTCGTAGCAACGAACTATAGGCAGTATTACCTTTTTAAACAAATTCTCTCATAGTTATGTCATGTTTGTGGTGGGGTGACCAAACAATCAACGCATATTTGAGTTTCACAAAAGTCTTACACGCTGCCAGTCAGCGTTTTTTTTTTCGAGTTGCTTAACTTGCGTCGGAGACACCAAAGTTTTTGACGAGCTTGTGGCAGATTGTTTCGACGTGCGTGTGGCGTTTTATATTTGTTGTGAGAGTTACACCAATGCTTTTGTACTGCATAAGACGAACTATATATTTACACCGTCATTATAATAGTAAAATGAAGAGGCAGTTTCTTATTTGAAAATGTCGTGACCACAGTCTTTTCGAAGTTTGCCATGTTTCACTGCCGTTACAGACGACGAAAAAACAAAAAAAAAACACTACTTAGCGCATTATGAATTGGAGCATCAGATATGGTTCTCCAAATAATGCAGTCAACTTTATATATCTAGCTTTAATTTGTGTGTTACCAATGATTGCTGCTACGTCACTTCTATATATATTAAGCAAAAGTGGACCAAGCACAGAGCTTTCAAGCCTCTTTCTGATGTTATATGTACGTCACATGACTTTGCGTGCTTCAATTTGACAAATTTTGAGCGCAACAGCAGTAATCAGCTATCCGATCAACCAGCTTGTTGCGAAAAAAAATTTCAAAAAAAAAAAAAACTGGCAGATCCCACGAACAGTGGGGATCGATGATATGTGAAGCAGAAATGAGCAATGTTGATATGTCAATTTAAAATCGGCTTAACGTTACGAGGTGTTGCTAAATGATGCCGTTCATGAGTTTCGTGTGATGATTATCATGTATGAATGTGTCATTTACCTTCGTCAGATATTCACGTCACCTGATACCAAATTTAGTATATGTGGAGCTAGCGAAACGGTCGCGAGCACGATATGAGCGTGGTATGCTGTGATGTTCTTACATGGCAGGCCTATTTGCATTATCATGTTTGCACCAGTCATATATTTCGTCATCCAACGATGTGACATAACACAAAATATGGTATATATGGAGCTAACAAAACGGCCGCGAGCGCATCATGAAGGGCCCCAACATACTCCAATGTAGCGTTGACGCGCGCGCACGCTGGGCACAGCGACGCTAAGTTATAGCAAAACGCGAGCAGTCTCACGCTAGGCGCGACCGGCGAGACCAGCGTTCGTCTGCGCGACCCGACGGCAACCGGCACGAAATGTGACATGTTGAATTTCGCGCCGATGCGTTACTCAGACAACAATGCGTCTCCCTCATCGGGACAGAGGAATGTTGGACGCGCTGAAACGCGCATGCGTCAAAAAAAAAAAAAAAAAACGTAGCACGCCGTGTGCCTGTGAGTATATGGCAAGACGGGCGCCTCGCGTGGCAATGCCGGCGTGACACGAAGAAATGAAAGCCGGCGAGCACGCGCACCGCGTCACGTCGAAATGTATTGGTGCCTTGGCTGTGGTATGTAGTCATGTTCTCACATGACACGCATCTCATGATTATCCTGTTTGCACCAGTCACATAACTTCATCATCTATTGACGTCACGTAATACAAAATTTGTATATGTGAGGCTAGCGAAACGGCCGCGATCGCATCATGAGTGTGCCATGTAGTCATGTTGCTACATCACTCGCATGTCATGATTATCATGTTTGGATTGTCATTTACCTATGTCGTTCGTTCGCGTCACGTAATACTGAGTTTGGTACATGTGAAACTAGCGAAACTGCCGCGAGTGAATCTTGAGCGTAGTAGGTAGTCATGTTGTTACATGACACGCACCTCATGTTTATCATGTTTGCACCAGTATCATACCTTCGTCATCCATTCACGTCCTGTAATGCCAAATTTGGTATAAGTGAAACTAGCTTAACGGCTGCCAGCTCATCATGAGCGCGGCATGTTGTCATTTTACATGACACGCGTCTCATGATTATCATGTTTGCACCAGTCACATACGACCTCCATTCACGTACTGTAATACCAAGTTTGGTATATGTGACGCCAGAAAAGCGGCCGCGAGCGAATCATGAGCATGGCATGTAGTCATGTTGTTACATGACACGCATGTCATGGTTTTCATTTTAGGGCCTGTCGCTTGTGTTCGTCATGAAATCATGCCATACCATACCAGTTTTGCAACATGCCATGTGAACGACACCACGCTATAGCTGCAGGATATATATATATATATATATATATATATATATATATATATATATATATATATATATATATATATATATATATATATATATATATATATATATATATATATATATAGATATATATAGACTATATTAATTTCCGGCAGATTGCTGGGATGGGCTCCCACCTAGGGGCCAACGGAGAGACCGTGTCTCCCGGCAACTTCCTTGGCCTGCTGGATCGCCCTAAGTTGTTCGTCCTGGCCCGAACTGAGCAGCGCAGACCGCCAACGCGGCCGAAGGTCTTCATTGGAAGCCGCGACCCCAGAATTTCTGACTAATGCTGGACATTCCCATAGGATATGGTCAAGAGTGGCTCTGGTGGTACAGTACTGGTATAGATTAGAACTATAGACGTCGGGATATATGTAGTGCATGATGACAGGGTTCATGTATGTGCGTGTTTGTAGCTGCCGCCACTGAACGGACTGGGCCCGATCTAGCTTGGGGTGAGGCGGAGAGTACTCCCGCCTTTTCAGTCGATAGTGTTGAATTATGTCATTAAATTTAGTGAGCCGATCATCTCATTCCCACACCGGTGCAGAAAGGTCCGTTTGGGTGGCCGCTTCGTCTGACTTGACTCGGAACGTAAGACCTCGAGCCAGCTTGTGCGCCACTTCATTCGGACTGGCCTCCGCGTTACCTAGTGGTGTGTGGACAGGGAACCACAAGATGTATACGTATTTGTCCGCCTCGTGAATTTTGCCTGTACTAAGAATCCGCAATGCCTCGGGGGAGATTCTGCCGCTGGCTTAGTTTTGAACGGCTGTCTGTGAATCGCTGATTACGCATGAGGCGTTAGTGTGGGCTATGGCCATCGCGATAGCCACTTCCTCTGCCGTTTCTACGTTCCGTTTGATGATTGACGCGCTGCTTTTGCATTGTTGTGTGTGGTCTACGACAGCAGCCACGAAGCGGTGACGTTCCTGGTAGCGTGCTGGGCCGACAAAGACTGCCTCATGGTTGCGCCCAAACATCTTTGACATGGTCCTGGCTCTACTGACACGTCTGCCCTTGTTGTGTTCAGGATGCATGTTTCTTGGTATGGGTGGTACTGTTAGCTTAGCACGGATAGTGCGTGGTATGTCGTGTTTGTCTCCGTGTTGAGTGTGGTGAGAAATACCGAGATTACATAGAATCTGCTGGCCTGGCTTTGTCTTGGCTAATCGCTTGAATTGGGAGATTTGTTGCGCCTCAATAAGTTCCTCAAAGGTATTGTGTAAACCAAGTTGAAGGAGTAGTTCGGTGCTGTTGTTTTGAAGCAAACCTAGCGCTTGTTTGTAAATTTTCCTGATTAGGCTGTTGAGCTTTGACTTTTCCGCGGTGAACCATCGGTGGTACGCTGCCGTATAGGTGATGTGACTTAGAACAAATGATTGGATCAAACGAATGATGCCTCTTTCTAGCCTCTTTCTAGCCTCTTTCTAGCATCTTTCATGCCTTTGTATTTATTGGTAATGCGCCTAATGAGGCGCATCGTGTTAGACACTCTGGCTTCAATGTTACGAACTGTCTCTCCGTTGGTACCCTTACTTTCTATGATCAAACCTAGCACTAGGATTTTGTCCACGGTGGGTAAGGCGTGACCATCGCTTTTAGTGAGTTTTATACCATCGTGTGCCTGCGCTTGGGGATGTTGTTTGGTTGGCCGACCTCTAAGTGTAGGGCGATATAGCAGTAGCTCAGATTTCTCCACCGAGCAGGATAGTCCAGTTCCTTGTAAATACCGTTCGACTGTGTCAATCCCCTCCTGTAATCTCTGTTCAATGGAACCGCCACTGCCGTCGCACACCCAGAGGGTGATGTCGTCGGCGTAAATGGTGTGATGAAGTCCTTGGATGGTTTGAAGTTTTGAAGGGAGACCAATGAGGGCGAAGTTAAACAACAAGGGAGAGATCACAGAACCCTGCGGGGTGCCCGCACTTCCTATGGTTATATTGGACGACCTGAGTGCTCCCACAGTGATCGTGGCCGTTCTGCCCGTAAGAAATGCCCTTGTATAGTTGTACGTGCGAAGCCCCAAGTTTATGGTATTGACCTGATTTAGAATGGTGCTATGCGTGACAGAGTCAAAAGCGTTCTTGAGATCAAGACCAAGTATACCCTTAGTGGAGCGTCCGGTACTGTTTCTGATGTGATGCTTAAGCTGCAACATGGCATCCTGCGTTGAAAGATGCCTGCGGAAGCCAATCATGGTGTGTGGGAAAAAATAATTGTCTTCGAGGTAATTTGTCAGTCTAGCCAGGAAAGTGTGTTCCATCAATTTGCCTATGCAAGATGTTAAGAGGATGGGCCTAAGATTGTCAGCATTCAGTGGTTTGCCTGGTTTCGGAATCAGAATCACCTTGGCCGTTTTTCAATGCGAGGGCAAGATTCCGGTGTTCCAGCAGTTATTAATATAGTCTGTGATATGCGTGATCGACTCATCGTCCAAATTGCATATCATCTTATTCGTGATGTTGTCCGGACCAGGTGCAGATTTAGTTTTAAGTTTTTGTAGGGCGGCACGGATATCCGCTTCGGTGAATTCTTCGTCTAGAGTGGTGTCGACCTGGCCCGTATAATCTGGATGCTGCTGAGTAGGAGCCTGAGAGATATATTCGAGCTCTACCTCCCTAAGAAACTCCTCGTCGGTGCCCTTGTAAGCATTTATTAGTTTGTTGATGTTTTGTTGTTGGGCAGTTTTGCTGTCTTCTGGATCGAGCAGGAACCGTAGAAAATGCCATGTTTTACTAAGACTTAGCTGCCTGTCCATCGCATCGCAGGTTTCATCCCAGTGTTGCCGGCTTAGCTGTGTTGCATACATCTCTATCTCTGTGTTGAGGAGTGGTATGCGTTTCTTGAGGTTTCTGTTGTGTTTCTCTGTCTTCCACCTCTTATGGAGTGATTGCTTTGCCTCCCACATGTGGAGGAGCCGGCTATCGATCTTTTTGAGGTGTGCCTCGGAAGGTAGGATTCGGGTGGCGTTATTAATATCCTGTTTAAGCGTGTTTATCCAGTCCTCTATGCGGCTGATGGGTTGGACCTAGTTTTTACGTGATTTGCGGAACGGGGTCCAGTCTACCAACTTTAGCTGTTTTCCCATGGGTTTACGTGGGCCACCTTGAACATGTACCTCGATGATGTAGTGGTCGTTACCCAGGTCCTCTAGAGTATTTTTCCAGGTGGCTGCTGATGTGCTTCTCGTGAACGTCAGATCAGGTGTTGTGTCTTCACTGGAGCTAGTGCCCGCACGTGTGGGTGTGCTAGGGTTAGTGATGAGAGTTAATCCCTCCTGCTGCGAGTCAAACCAGAGGGCCCTACCTTTAGGAAACACATAAGAGTATCCCCAGGCAGTGTGTGGTGCGTTGAAGACCCCGCTATTAAGATGGGATTTTGGCCAGCGATGTTGAGGGCGCGTTTAAAGAGTGTGAGAAATCTGTGCTTCGTTTGTTTAGGGTTGCTGTATATGTTTATTATAAAAAGACTTTCGTGTGTCTTGCGTTGCGGAACGAGTTCAATAAATATATTGTCTATATTGCTAATTTCCGTGTCGTGTTGCGTGAACGTAAGGTTTAGTCTAACTAGGGTGGTAAGGACAGTCGTCTCCCCGTTGGCATGTTCGATCGAGCGGTAGCCTGCAAATTTAGCCAGACAGTGTGTCTTCACCAAAAAAAAATGGTATCGGGCTTAAATTTCCCCTTAAGGTATTGGTTAAGATTCGCTTGCTTATTCGCGTAGCTTCTACAATTCCATTGCCAAATTGTGTAGGCGTGATTTCTAGCTATGATGAGACGCAGGGGGTAGGAATGTCGCCGACTGTATCACACTGAATGACGACGAGAAGGTTGCTTTACATTCGCTGTGTGGTCCAGTCCGCTAGGTGGCAGAGGGGTGATTCTAGCCTACACAGCGATGAGTCGCTGTTGTAGGTGTTCGTTTTGTTGCTGGGTAATTTTAGCTATAGTCTCTACGCGGTCAGTAAGGGCTGAGATCTGTCGGGATGCGTTACTCATCCACTCATTTAATTCTTTGACTGATTGCTGAACTTCCTTCAAGACTTTATTCTCGGGCGTCACGCGTGCGGGTTTGTCTTCATTGGCCTGGGTTTCGGCTCTGCGCATGGGAGGTGGTGGTGTTGTACCTTTTTCTATTTTTTCACTGGGTGTAACAGCTGACAGCGGTGGTAGTACTGGTGCACCATGTTTTGTTCTTTTATAATGGTGTAACTCCTCCTTGAGGGTCCTGTTCTCCTCTCCTAAAGCCGTCATTTTCTGGTTACAATGTGCTAACATCCGCTTTAGCTGTGCTATTTCAGCCTCTAATTTATCAAGTTTGCCTTGAGAAGCGGCCTCCTCAGACCCCGAGCGCGCCCCCTTGACTACGTCTACCCAGCCCACCTTGAAGGTTGCACCAGGTCCAGGTGTACGGCTCCGAGATGTTGACTGCGACCGGGAGCGGCGCCGGGAGCGGGGCCGGGGTTGGGGGCGAGACTGCGACCGAGACCACGACCGAGATCTCGACCAGGCTTTCATTCCTGACTTCCGGGTTCGTCCCACTGCTCGAGGCTGTTGTCGAAAGGCGTTGGCTTCGTCGGGTAGTCTTCATATTGTTGTTGTTGTCGCTCCCATCGCCGGCGTTTCACCAGGTACGGCGTCTTGTAACGTGCCCTGCACACCTTCTCGGCCGCCTGGTGGTCGCCGCCGCATAGTTGACAAGTGGGCTGGCATTGGTGATCTTGCGGGGCGTTGGTCGTACCACAGCCATGGCAGACGTGGTCTTTCGGGTGTGGGCATACATCTGCGCGATGCCCCAGGCGACCGCATTGGTAACACGTCTCTATCTGCTTGCGGTAAAGGGAGCACTTCAACACTGCCCCACCGTATCGAACATATGCTGGCACGCGAAGACCAGCGAACAGTATGATCACCGTCGTTGTGTTGCTGAGGCGTTTTGCAGCGATGGCTGTAGGGTTCTTTGTTGTAATCCCGTTAGCCGTAATATCTCGGGCGGTATATTCCAACGGGATATCACGTATCACGCCTTTTGACGTACCGTCTGGTGCTGCTTCATATGCGCTAGTATCGTACGTCTTGTTGCCGACCACAATGCGAGAGATTTTCTGGTATCTATCAGTATGCGCCTCGATGGGTGTGCTCACAACGATGATATTTTGCTGGAAATTTGGGCATATTGTGACCTCATCTTGGGCGTCTCTTGGAATTTCAGCGGCGTGGTAAATGCTAGTCGCCAGTCGGGCGGCTCCATGATCGGTGATTCGAAGGCCACCTCTAGGTCGGATGATGATCTTGTAGTCGCCTCGGCGCAGTGGAGGCATCCAGTTTCATTTCATTTCATTTCATTTATTTTATTCGGACATTTCCGCAGAAATGCCCACGAAGGGGGCAAAAGGAGAGTGTGTCTCCTGACTTGGCCCCTCTTCGTGAGGCACCTCGGGCAGGTAGAGCAGGACAGTACAAAACACCATAACATATTTTGAAATACAATACAAGTTGAAAAACAGTGAATACTATAAATATTACATACATTACATATTTCCTTTACATACACTGTAGACTTGTGTTCTGTTTATTACATTGTAAATTCGCTTCTTAAATTGTGTTATGTTTTTAGCCTCCTTAGCGTATTCAATTATTTCAGGAATCCTGTTGCACAGTAGAATGATTTGGTTATTAATTGACTGTACACCATAGTTAGTCCGGCACATTGGCCCGACCAACGCAACAGTACGCAGATTATACGTAAGATCTCTGCTTAAGTACACATCAGAAAAAATCTGGAAATTATCTTTAATTTTTTTGAAGATTAACATGGCTAGTTGCATCCTATAGCACTCTGGGAACGGGAGTACATTATACATATAAAAAAGAGACATATTAGTGGGGACCGAGGTACTTATCAAACCTGTTATTAATCTTGTTATTCGACTCAGGCATTGCTCACGCCGTTTCCTGCTGTTATTCCCTCGTTGAGAATCCGCACTGGGTTCTAGTGATTGCCCGTGGGTCGCCTTCTTTGATCGTACCGTGCTCCATTTTCTTCTTTCTTCGAATTCTTCACGGGAAATGGGTTCTCCCTCCACAGTGATCTCCATTTCTTCTCAAAAAGTCGGACGCGTCAAACGCGCTGACCGGCGTTTCTTGGTGGCCGCAGAGTTAGGCCGGCCTAGGCAGCAGCGCCTCTGGCAGCTGCGCTGCCGGTGGCTTGGCAGGCGTTAGGCGTAGCTCTCCCGCCAGCGTGGTTGACAAAAATGCGTCGGTAAAGGTGTCAAAATTCAAGTCCCCACCTGGAACTTGGTGCCGGGAAATTCCTGATGACAAGCTGAATACGCGGGTACCAAAGTCTTGTGGACTTCTAGGTGACTTCCGCTGCAAAACATGCCTTGAAACCGGAGCCTACACGACGCGCGTCCACTCGCTCCGACGAGAGCAGCGTCTCTCCTCACGTCAATAACACTCAAGAGAACATTTCCTTCTTAGACATACTCTCAAGAGCTGCAGGATCATAAAATGTAAATCATGACATTCTGGACATACATATAATTTTCATGTTATGAATACTTAAATATGTTCTCCATACGGTAATGTTATGCCATACCAAGTTTGGTATCGATAACATTATCGAAACGGCATGGAGATCTAAAAGTCGTAGGCGGCTAGATAGATAGATAGACAGACAGATAGATAGATAGATAGATAGATAGATAGATAGATAGATAGATAGATAGATAGATAGATAGATAGATAGATAGATAGATAGATAGATAGATAGATAGATAGATAGATAGATAGATAGATAGATAGATAGATAGATAGATGGATAGATTGATACGCTCAAAGTCGCTGAATTTCGTTAAGAAATGTTTCGCATTTAAAAGCTAAAATTTTGACATCGCAAGAAGGCTGAGCAGAGCAAAGACAATGACAAAGAGCTTCGGATACAAAAAAAAATGGCAGCATATCGACGGAGTGAATGATGGAGAATCCGTCCATTCGTTCTTGCTTCCGTCCATCCATGCGTCCGTCTGTGTGACCATCCATGCGTCCATCTGCTCATCCATGTGTGCGTCTGTTCGTGCGTCCGTCCCTGCGTTCGTCCATGCATCTGTCTGTGTGTCCGTTCGTCCATCTATTCAACACTCCAAGGACCACCATCTCGCATCTTTTCATCATATATTCCCCATATATAAGCACTGCAATCCAGCGGACATTCAAAGGACTAAACGAGAGGTGGCACACGCGCACTTTCTTACGGCTTGCGCTTCGGGTCTACTTCCCACCTTTAACCACCTTGAGGTCATGACATATACTAGTTCACTGTATTCATGACACCGTGGCTCAACGCTCGCTAAACCTTTCTCAAACCAAGGAGGTTACGCCCAGCGAGCATAACGTAGCAACCCTTTCTTGTCAGATAGTGCTCAATGTACATGCCAATGGCTGCTAATGGAAATCGCAGCGTTCGCGTTAACTAAAAGCCGAATGCTCCAGCTTCTCATTTCTCCTTAGCAGCCATTAGCATGTACATTGAGCACTACCTTTTTTTGTTTAACAACGCACAGAAATTTTTCACCAGAACAACCTTGGAGGTCAAAATGTTATACTTGTTGCATACTACAACGGCTACGAGGGACGAACGGGTGCTGCTATAAGGAGCTGCGCCCCTGAAAAGCGGCCTTCGTAGATGGAGCTCGATACAGGCACAAAAGCTGCTTTGTCGTGGCTGTAGTTAACCACAAGAAACAATGCAGCACTACGCTGACAATACACACGAGACGCGTTGAAACGGCCGAATAGATGGCTATAGCTTTGGCCATTATGTTACGTAAAAATGACACGAGGCGTGTCTATATATATTCAAACTGATGCGTATGGCGTCGACTAAGATGGAAGACAGCACGCACAACCGACAGACCACTTCCTCGTTGTCGTCTTCTGACCCCTGATATGTCAGCTACGCAGCATTACCCCCCCCCCCCCCCCCCGGCGGTAAAAGCGCCGTCTCGGTGCACATTAACCACGGTCTTCAGTTGGCAGGTGGTAAGGTTTTAGCCTGCTGACGTGCACAACATCACTGGGTGTGGTTGCAGGCAGGCTTGTGGTCTTAGATGCAGGAATGATCTCATAGGTGACGTTGGTTACCTGGCGGATGGTACGGTAAGGACCCATGTAGCGAGACAACAACTTCTCTGATAAGCGAACTCGACGAACTGGGCACCACAGGAGAACAAGAGAACCGGGTGAGAAGTGAACGTCAGCATGCCGGCTGTCGTAGATGGCTTTCTGGGTGGCTTGCGAAGTCGAAAGTCTGGAGCGGGCGATCTGACGTGCGTGGTCGGCACGAGCAATAGCGTCGCGTGCATATTCGGTTGACGGCGTTGTAGTGGTTGGAAGTAGGGTGTCGAGTGGTAACTTCGGATCACGGCCATAAAGCAAATAAAAGGGTGAATAACCAGTAGTGTCGTGGCGCGAATAATTGTACGCGAAGGTCACGTGAGGTAGCGCCAGGTCCCAGTCATGGTGGTCGGAGGACACATACATCGCGAGCATGTCCATTAAGGTCAGATTTAGCCGTTCGGTAAGGCCATTTGTTTGGGGATTGTAGGAAGTGGTGAGCTTGTGGTGCGTCGAGGAAGAGCGCAGAAGATCGTCGATCACACGGGACAAAAATGCGCGGCCGCGATCCATGAGTAATTGGCGAGGAGCACCATGGTGTAGGATGACGTCGTGGAGCAAAAAGTCCGCAACGTTAGTAGCAGTGCTGGTGGGGAGTGCTCGAGTGATGGCAAACCTAGTCGCGTAGTCTGTAGCAACGGCGACCCACTTGTTGCCCGATTTCGACACGGGAAAAGGACCGAGAAGATCTATATCAACACGCAGAAAGGTTCGGTTGGGATGGAGATCGGTTGAAGAAGTCCAGTCGGGGGCGCAGTAGGTCGCTTGGTACGTTGACATTTATCGCAGGAGGACACGTAACGGCGAACGGACCGGGCGAGACCGCGCCAAAAGAGGCGGCGACGCGCGCGGTCGTACGTCCGAGATACACCCAGATGACCAGCAGCTGGTTCATCGTGAAGCTCGTGCAGCACGGCTGAACGCAAATTTTTCGGCACGACAAGAAGGAGCTCAGGGCCATCTGGCTGGAGGCTATGACGGTACAGCGTGCCATTCAGGAGGACGTACATGCGAAGTGACGTGTCGTTCGGAGCAGATTCGAGACGGCCAATAAGTTGTCGCAGAGAAGCGTCACGACGTTGTTAATCACCAATCTGAAGAAACTGGGACATTGACATGACGCTGAGGCTAGGCTCGATGCCTGGTTCGTCGGGCTGATGAACAGGGTAGCGGGATAAGCAATCGGCGTCCAGATGGAGACGTCCAGACTTATAAACAACCGAGTAAGAATACTCCTGCAGGCGTAATGCTCAACGACCAAGTTGTCCAGTGGGGTCCTTCAGAGAAAAAAGTCAAAACAGCGCGTGATGACCTGTGATGACACGGAAAGGGCGACCATACAAGTAAGGACGGAATTTCGAAACCGCCCAAACAAGAGCGAGACATTCCCGTTCTGTTATAGAATAATTGCGTTCAGACTTAGAAAGCAGAAGGCTTGCGTACGCGATTACACGGTCGTTGCCCCACTGTATTTGCGCCAAAACTGCACCGATTCCGTGACCACTCGCGTCTGTTCGCACTTCTGTAGGAGCGTGTTCGCACAAACTGACGCGTGTTATATAATCAGTGATTCACAAGCAGCTGTACCCAACTTTGCAAATGGCAGAAACTCCCCTGAAACACTGCGTATTCTTAGCACAGGCAAAACCAACGAAGACAAAATTGCGTTGCATTCTCTGGTTCCCAGCTCACATACTCGACACAATGGGATATATCAATCCTAACGAGGTTGCACACAACGTAGCTAGACCTCCTAGAAAAAATATGCCTAGAACGTGAGCCGCGAACGCGCCGCCCTACCCTCGGATTTTACCCTCCCCCTCCGGTACGGAAGCGAACGCCTTTCGCGGTCACCTCTTGCGAACGCAGCAATGCTGTCACAGTTGCCTCCGAGTAGCTGTAATGTCACGTGACAGAGCGGTGATGTCACGTGACTGAGTGGTACGGAGGTTAGCGGTTCCACGCGGTGGACAGTCGCAACACGCGGCAGGAGGCATGGCCTCCAAGATTTTGTGCTGGCAGGAAGCTCCCAATCGGTAAGAGAGCGACGTTTCTGGCATAGTTTTTCTAGGAGGCGTTGCTCGAGAACTCACTTTCCTGGCTACGACAAATGTTGATCCCTCGTCAGAATTTCCAAATGTGCGGGTAGTGGGAGGACCAAATGACAAGATTCAATCAAATTACGAAACATATTAAATTACAGAGGCGTGTTTACCCTCCTCCTCACCATACACTCAACAGGGCACAGTCTGTCCAATGGCAACAATGGCAACAACCAGAGTCTATAGAAATGCAGCGCTACTACATGCTATCTCTCCAGAGATCTATGCGACCGCTGAGTGCAAAGCTTGTCAGACACGAGCTTCCTTAGAACATATACCATGGGAATGCCAGGAATTAAAACCCAGTAATGAGAATGCGGTCTCCACGCGCGTTGGCTGGCCGTGCTGCTCAGTTCAGCCCGGGATGATCAGCTATGGGCAATTCAGTGGGCCGAGGAAGCCGCTAGGAGGCAATACCTTCTAGCCGACACCTAGGCGGGAACACAGGCCGCTAACACGCCGGATACAAAATAAGGTTTATTCCATCTATCCATTGAAACCACGTCAAAGATCTTCGAGTCTATTTTCAGTCTATTTTCAGCCGTTCACGGAAGAAGATATGCTGTGCGTAAAGTACAGCACTGTATAATAACCAGCACGAAAGCCATGCTGTGATTGTGAAATTATATTGCGTGCATTTATGTATTCTACAGCTCATTTGCTAATGATATGCTCCAGAGGTATAAAGCTAGTAAAAAACAAAATATTGACCTATATTTTGCATTACAGTAAAAGCTCGTTGATTCGGATTTCACGGGACCAGAAAAACTGTCCGAATTAACCGAATGCCGAATGAACGAATGAACAGGGAAAACAACATTTAAAATCAAGCTGCAGAGGCATACCTTTATTTGTTGAAGTATTTTATGATTGTCGTCTGCGTTTTCGTGCAGATTCCGGCTGACATCCCAATTTTCTTAACTGTTCCAAATGACCAACAGCACGCAAGCTGCCGGGAGTGTTCAGGCAAGCGTCCTCTAGTATCAACAGCGCCTCTGAGACTTCCTTGAGGTGCGATTAGGTCGCAGCTGTATCTCCTCGCATGATTCTTCGTCGTACTTGGTCATAACCTGCTGTCGAGATTCGCCGTTCTTCAGTGCTTCCAAAATTTCCATTTTAGTCGCCAAGTACTTCGCGTCTTAGTTCTGCCGCTTTTTCGGCGTTGCCATCACTGTAGAGCACGATGGTGGTGGCATGCAAATACGGTCACAATGGAAGAAAAAGAGAACTCCACAAAAAGAGATGGTTCCGACACGACAACACAGGGGAAAATGGCGTCAGAGGCGCTGAGTGGAGAAGAAAGAAGACGCCGACGTTCGGTGGCGCTGCGATCGCCCCCACTAGTTGATGATGATCGCGATGCCACTCAGGTTTCGGTTTCACTCCAGTGGTGCCAGCGCTGCTTTATCACACTTTTGTGTAGCAGCAGCCGTCAGCATTTGTCCGAATTAAGCGGTGCAGAGCCGAATTCCGATGAAATAACGAAGGTTTGGTCACATAGATTAACATGCACTTTGGCCGGGAGCAATAGAGCCGTCCGAATTATCCGAATTTCCGAATCAACGGGTGTCGAATTAACGAGCTTTTACTGTATTTGCTTGTTTCCGAACTTAAATATGAGCAGGACGTCTACAAATTTCCAGAGCTGGGGAAGTGCTTCAGAGAATAATCATTTTTTAATAATGCAAGAAGATAGTCAGCAAAACATTCTTAATGTCCCATTAGAGACATATTTGGAATACTATCTGGGCCAAATCGTTTCCAAAACTCAAGACATAGGGCTCTATGCAGGATCGGCCGAGTTTCGCCAAACTAGGGATATCTCCGAGCTCTGGTGACACCCCCTTATGGGGGTGACACCCTCTTTTCGCCAACAGGACGAAAAAGTCAAATACACCAATCAGCACGCCACGTTACATTGGTTACGATGGAACCAGTCATCGCGTCAAAACGGTCGACTAAGTTGGGCGGTGTTTTCAAACTAGAGGCATCTTCTTTCATTTTCTTGTCGTTCCACTGAGTGCAGATGTGCACCCATGCAACAAAAGTGTCAGAAACTTTACGTGATGTTATTCTTACAGGCAGGGGTGTTTAAATTTATTTGGAAGCTTTTAATGCTTGCATTTAGTCTGTTTTAGAATAATCAGCACGGTGGCCTCTGAGATCAGTACTGGCCGAACGTTTTGCAACATCATGAGCGTAGCTAAATCCGCGGCCATGGGTCGGTCTGTACATTCTAGCGACGCCACGTGTCAGCGTGTACATTCAAGTGCGCTGCTCAGTCGGTTCACGTCGTCTATGTTGTCATCACCTGCAAGCACCCGAGCAAGTGCGGCCAGCTAATTAGCTATTTGGCTAAACGGTATACTTTGCTAGTTAGGCTAGGACATGCTATGACGAAGCTAATTACGCCAAGTCATGGTAAGGCCCAGGTAATTACGCCACATCTTAAGAAAACCATGCTGATGAAGCCATGTAATGCTAGAACCGGGCTAACTAATGCATACTAGTTGAGAAGCTAACTAAACTATGCTAATTAACACGACGTTAATCATAAGCACGCTGAGTAAAACTATTTTAATTACCCCTTATTTATACTATGACAATTAGTATCCTGCTAATCAGGATTACGTTTATTAGCCCAATACCGGTGTCACACGGGCACATTTAATTTCGATCAGTGTCGATCTGGATTAACCAAGACCCAGATTAGGTGCTGCTACACGGTCACTTTTAATCACGGTCAGGCGTGATCGGGATCAAGACTATCACGATCCGCGCATCGCGATCTGCCTGAAAGATTGCGATTTCGCTGATTTTGCTGCCGTGTGCACCTCCTAGCTGAGTTTGTTGAAAGCACAATAAACAAGAAAATCGAGCATAGTTCAATAAAAAAGCTTTAAAGCAGCTAGTTGTTTATAAAAAGCAAATTACAAATTGTTTCAATTGAAACAATATCTAAAGTATTGCCTATTTCAGGATTCACATAGACCGCATGTAGTTACGAGGGAAGCAGATGGAGGGCAGACGACAAGCAGTCGACCGTTGCCTTCAGCGCTTAGTTCCACTCTCACTCCGTCGGAGCTGTTGGAGCACCTTAAAGCAAACTGATCATGAGTGTCGTGAGCTTTTCGACTACGTCACAACGTACGTGCACTTCGTGGTCGAATGAAGAGATCTTTACAGTAATTGACCGCTAGCAGGAGCAACTGCAACAAGCTTGAGGCGCCAGAAGTGAAACACTGGCGCGTACAATGAGATTGGCGCTTGGCTGCGACTACACGGCTACGAGAGGGGGCCATCAGAAAAAAAAGCGGAAATTAAGAATCTCACACATCAATACAGGTAAGTGCTAGAAAAACTTTATGTGGTGATGTATTTCTGAAATTACCATTGCAGTGGCCTGCAAAGTTTTTGACGTTCGAGCGGTTCTTTCGCGAATAACATAGCTGATAAAGGGCTCTACAGATATACCGTACGTCGAATTCTATCAGTGGCATGTTTTAGGGCACGCAAATGCCACCTGGGGCATTTCATCTGACCCAAGCTCGAACCGGATTAGCTTGGGCCGTGTAGCAGCGGTCATAAAGTTGATCGGGATCTAGAGAACTCATCCGAATCACCCTGATCGCGATTAAATGTGCTAGTTTGACACCGGCGTAAGTCCACATCTGGTTCTCATGTTGTGCTGGCCAGTTCTCGAGGTGTGCAAGGCCGCCCAAGATTGCCGCCGCGGTGGCGGAAGGGGTTCGCGCCGCCTTGGCACGCGCTGCCCGCACAGCCTCAACGCACGTGCCGGGACCCCTGCCGCAAGCAAGCTGGGGACAAATAAGCCAATTGGCGGCGCTGTTTCACTATCTGCTTAGGTGCGCCAGGTGTGCCGGCACGCACATTGCGGCTGTGCGGCTAGCACATGGAACGGCCCTAAGGGAAGAGTGTCCCCTTAATGAGTCGGTCGGCTCTTTACCTTTCATCTTCGCTCGTTTCGTTTCATTGGCGTTCAAGTTGCGAGCGTAAACACTTCACATTGTACGTGCAAGAGAGAAAACAAGAAACAAGCAAAGACACTGTACACGTACGAGTCAGTCAGAAAACAAGCATGGTCTTCAGTTTTGAATCTTTGTTGCCTATTTCCTCCTGGCTTACCTCACGGAGGCAGGATAATCTTCCGGGGTCCGTGTTGATGCCGACTAATAATGTTTTGACTTTGAAAATAAGATATGTGCCTCACGCTGTTCACGCTCGCACCTGTTTGAGAAACCGGACTGTAAAAGAGTTACGCCGATATTTTCAAAACTGTGGTTTGGCAGGCGCAGATGTATGGACGAAGGAAGCTTCAGCAAGGAAATGGCGTAGTGCCGGTGATTATTGAACCGCAGTCGAAATGGCAAACTGGCCCAAAGTAATTTTTGTGTGACTGCTCAAACACTGAAAGGTTTAAAAAAGTAAGGAAGGTATTGAGTAAACAAACTGAGAAGTTATAAAGAAAATGCAAATATAAAGAAGGCTCGGTTTCTGTACAAGAAGTAATGGTTATGCTTGAAAAGCATAATACAAAGTAAAGAAGGAGCAATATTTGTTTCTTGGATTCTATATTTTCCTTCAGAGCTCGAACAGATGACGTAGCTCTGAATGCATGCAAGTCAATCATCTATTCCACATGCGACCACAGTAATGACGTTGATGAGGCGATCTGAACAGTGCCACTCTAGTCGGTAGCTTTTTCGACCTGATTTAGCTTCTGGAGATTAAAGAAAAAAGAAACAGCACTATATATATATATATATATATATATATATATATATATATATATATATATATATATATATATATATATATATATATATATATATATATATTTGGGTACTAAAAACACGCATGTGCATAGTGCCCTATATAACTCAGCCGCGCTCAACAATACCAACTTTACTTTTCGAGGATCCTTACCTCTCGAAAGAGGGACATGTTTATGGCGTGCATATATTTATTTCTTATTTGAATCGATTACTCGCTGATGGCAAAATGCCGATGCTATTGTAATGGAGTTCCCTTCACCAAATGAGTGGTGAGTGTGCTGACCATTTTATTTTTCTACAAATGCTTCTTTTTTGCCCTGTTTTATTGAACCGCTGAGGTTTCCTCATCTTGCTATTCTCCCCTTACCTGAAACCACTGCATCAGCTGATGACACTCTTGGGGCCTCGATGCGCTTACAAATGCAATGCAAGGTTTCGGAGTGCTTATTTCCCCGCCAGCAACGATGTACCATCACGCTTGCTCGCTTTTCCGCATTATGTTCGAGAACAACAGCAGCAATAGCGGCAATCTTTTGTCGAAAGCGAATGAGAGGGGGAGGGGTGGCGGGCACAATCGCAAGCTACTACACTTTCTAACGACAACTGTTCGCCTTCAGTCTTGTGTTCGTATTTTGAAGCATTTGTTTGCATTTAAAATAGCACACTCAGAAAGACTAGTAATGAGCATGCCAGGTTATTGCCCTGCCTGTTACGTACGAGTTTTCGATGCGTGTAGCGAAATATGTTTGTCTCAGCTTTTTTGCGGTTAACCGAGTAACTACGCAAGCTTATATTGCAATCGCTCGTGTGAGCTTCTCGTACCGCGAACAAATGAGACAATAGTTAACAATCAAAGTTGCGCTGGTTTGAAAGCATTACTAAGGGCTGAGTTGATAGAATAACAATATATAGTCTAATATTATGAAATCTAAGATACAATATTATCAGAGAGAATATAGGAAATGTTATTAGCTAGTTAACCTGATTGACTGGCTGTTCCTCTGGAAAGCTCTGTGGCGGAGAATAAACGACCTAGACAATTTACCCAGCTGATCCGTCCACGTGCGGCACGAACTCGAGGAGCTCGTGGTTTCTGTTTCCTGACCTGTTGTTATCTGGGAGTGGTCGCGTACAGGCACAGTCTTTCCTTGTGAGAATGTTTGACGTCGTGGTTGCTTAGACATCTGTGTTCTTTCTTGACAAGTCCGTCAGTGTCACATTGTGATTCTGTTATTGCTACATACAGGGATACGTTTCACAGTGTTACAGCGAGCACCTTCTGTATAGGTTACTTGGAGAGCGCATAAAAAAAAAAGAACTCTAGAAGCTTTCTCTGCCATCTCCGAGGACTACCAATCTGTATTATTTGCAATGGTAATCTGTAAGACCACCCTGTATGTTTTGGACTCCTCAATCACAATAGAATACGCCCATACTAAGTGCATCCTAAATTGTTCACGCACATCACTCTTACGGTTACTTGTAGGTGTTCTTTCATTGTTTGAAATTTTTTTGTCTCTTTAGTATCACACTTTGACGATGGGACACCAGGCTATACCATACACTGCCTTTCTGTGTTCTTCACATGTGAATGCCAAGCTCTGTCAGCTGGATTCACGGCCGATTACAGAAGAGAAGATCCTGCGACCTTGGCCGACGGCTTCCCATACGCGCAAAGCCACGAAAGCCCTCTTGTACTTTTTAAGGACCACCAAACTTCCCGACCGCTTGTGAAAGAACTGTGCGAGGCCGTGCTGTGTAGTCTCGAGCTGACTATTTATGCTTCTCTTTCTTACTCCTCTTCTTTTCTGTCTCTTTCCGTTCTATTATTCTCCTTTTCCCCCACCCCAAGTGTAGGGTAGCCAACCGAGCCAAGCTTAGTTAACCTCCCTGCCTTTCCTCTCTCTCTCTCTCTTTCTCTCACATGTGAATGAAAAATGGAATGAGATGTCCCTAACTCATCAACTTATTTTATATTTCACATTTCCTGTAACCATTGAGTGAGGTACATATATTCGCAAATAGAAGACAACTGGAAAGAGACTACAACCTTAACTTATGATGGTAGAACAGGGCCTATATAAATTGCTGTAATCACCAATATATATATATGCTCCTAAATAGCTGCACTCAAGTAGCTTCATTCATTCTGACGCCTCGTGCAGCTCTGCTGTGTTTTATTCCGACAAGCGGCAGTTTAGAATGAAAGGGCCACCTATTGTGGTCCACTTTATCATGCTGTGGGTAGCAACTGATCGCGCACGCAGCGACAAATGATCGTTCGAAGCTGTGCCGCTCCTGCTTCGGCGGGCGTGGTGGTCAGGAGGGCGTAACGGCACGTAATCCCGTGAATCGTGACTCATAGCTTGCTCTACAGAGTTTTATCGCGAGTCGCGTGCAATTTACTAGTCTTATAACAAGATGAGTGCAGTCTCTCCACACCTCTCTCCTACCACACCTCTCTCCTACCTTATCATAGGCTGGATCGGCTAGTTTAACCCACGTGTGTAATGTCGGCCAGCTTGGCTGAGCCTTCCTATCCGTTGAAGCTTCTTGTAGTCGGAAAACTGCTCGCCAGGCTGCATAATGCCGCCGCGAGTCGTTCTTGCTTGCACTATGTTCCAGTAGATCCTGCTCTCGACAAAAGGGCGCCACTGCTAGCTAATGCAGTACTGCATTCTTTTAAACAGGCAGGTCATCAGAGCGAACAGTCACAAGTTTTATTACCCTTTTTAAACGGCGAAGTTGTAATCAGTGTTAGTGACACAATCAGTGTGCTTAAGTTCTTTCTGCGGAAAGGTGGGTGGCAGGTGAGATAAGGGGTGCCTAACGGTACAACCTAAAATCATATCGGTGTTGTGGCTCAATTATAAATACTATCTTAACAAAATCAGTTACGGTATAATTTAGAGATTTAATCTATTAAAGAAACAGACGTATGTAGTTTGCCCCCCCCCCCCTTACACAGTGCTACACTTCCTGCCGTTGTTTTTTTATTGTCGGTTACATTGTCGTACACACGCAGTCTTCTCTTCGCATAACAAACACGTATGATGCAAAAGTCAATAATACATTACCAGAAATGAACAGCTCACTGAGCATAGTACACATGAAAAAAGTGCATTAGTAGTAGGTTGCACCCAACTATTAAATATTTCTTAGAAGTGTACCACACGGAGTGCTTGTGCTATCACTTTATACTGCGATAGCAATTATATGTACACTCTCGGCTTGATTTTGCCGCCGGCGTCGACGTGGGCATAGGCATCAATATTATGCACCGTATATGTATACGTGTCTATGTATATTATTACGAGAAGGAAACCAACTCGGAGGGGTAGTCACATTGTATTTACAGCTGGTTAAGCGAGCAGCGCCAGCCACAGACATTCGCTCACGCCAGTCTATATGCTTGGTCTTCTTCATCTCCTTTGGCAAGTAGTATGAGCCCCGGTGGCGGAGGCACCGTCCCGGTGCTTTAAAGGCCGTTATCTGACGCATTCTTGTAGGGCTTGATCAGCGAGACGTGTACAATATCACTGGACCCCCCAGCAGGTGATGATGGATAGATGAGGCTGATCCCGTAGGTGGCAGGTGTTACTTGATGCAATATACGGTAGGGTACCATGTAATGAGACAACAGTTTTTCTGATAGGCCCAGCCGACGATGAGGGGACCAGAGTAAAACGAGGGTACCGGGAGCAAAACGTACGTCTCTGTAGCTCCTCCAGCGTCTTCTGTGAGGGAAGGCGCCGAAACATCACGACAAGGCCGCGGGGGCCGGTATTGTTCTATGTTCCGCATCGTGCCGACGGCATTGGTTGGTTTGCGATGCCATTAGCCGAGCGCGAGCGAGGCGGGCATGATCGGCTCGCGCACTGATCGCGTCGCGGGCATACTCGCTGGTGGACGAGGTGTGAGCTGAGATGACTGTGTCCAGTGGTGAAGTCGGCTTTCTTCCGTACAATAAGCGGAACGGCGAGAAGCCCGCTGTGTCGTGACGGGATGAATCATACGCGAAAGTTGCGTAGGGTAAGGCAAGGTCCCAGTCCCGGTGGTCGGGCGATACGTACATAGTGAGCACATTTGTTAGAATACGGTTAAATCATTCCGTGAGGCCGTTTGTTTGAGGGTGGTAAGCGGTTGTCAGTGTGTGTTGCGTGGAACAAGAACGCAGAATGTCGGCGATGACTTGGGATAAAAATGTACGGCCACGGTCTGTGAGAAGCTGTCTCGGCGCACCGTGAATCAATATAACGTCCCGTAAGAAGAAGTCAGTGGCGCCGGTTGCACAGCTGATCGGTAGAGCTCGCGTAATAGCGTAGCGTGTAGCTTAATCTGTAATCACGGCTATCCATTTATTTATTTATTTATTTATTTATTTATTTATTTATTTATTTATTTATTTATTTAATGCATACTGCAGACCTTCACAGGTCCAAGCAGGTGGGCACGGTACAAGTAGCAAGTACATGTTAGGCACTCAAGTCCCAATGTTGATGTGGGAAAAGGACCTAGCAGGTCTAACCAACACGGTAAATTGGTTCCGCGGGTATGTCAATTAGTTGAAGATGGCAAGCAGGTAGCAGCGACGGTGGTTTACCACGTTGACATAGGTCACACGTGGCGACGTATCAGCGTACCGAGCGAGCAAGGTCTGGCCAGAAGAAACGACGCCGGACGCGCTCGTACGTGCGGGATACGCCAAGGTGTCCAGCCGTGGGAGCGTCATGAAGTTCGGTGAGAACACAGCAGCGCAAATGCTTAGGCACAACGATGAAAATGTCAGGCCCATCTGGTCGGAAATTGCGGCGGTATAGCACATCCTTTTGAATGACAAAGTAGCGGACGGAAACATCATTTGGGGAGGATTCCGTACGGCTGATGATGTCAAACAGCTCTGGATCGTGCTTCTGTTCTTCCCCAATGTTGAGAAAGTCGGACACTGTCAAGATAGAGTTCTCCATAGGCTCGTCAAAGTCGTCGACAGGGTACCCGGAGGGGCAATCGTCATCTTGGTGTAGGCGGCCAAATTTGTAGATCACCGAACAGAAAAACTCTTGCAGGCGCAAAGCACAGCGACCAAGGTGGCCTGATGGATCTTTCAGAGAGTCGAGCCAGCAGAGCGCGTGGTGGTCGGTAACTACTGAAAATGGGCGTCCGTATATGTAAGGTCGGAAATTCGCCACCGCCCATACAAAAGCCAAGCACTCGCGCTCTGTGATCCAATAGTTACGTTCAGGGGCGGATAGGAGGCGGCTGGCATATGCAATGACGCAATTATGGCCATGTTGTTTCTCAGCCAGCACTGTACCAATGTCATGCCCACTTGCATCTGTACGGATTTTCGTAGCGGCAGCAGAGTTGAAGTGTGCCAAAATCGGAGGAGTAGTGAGAAGAGTGACGAGAGTCGAGAACGCAGAAGCCTTTTCGGAGCCCCATGAAAACGGGACTTCTTTCTTGAGGAGCTGCGTAAGTGGCCTCGCTATGAGCGCAAAATTTTTTACGAAGCATCGGAAGTAGGAACATAGTCCGATAAAGCTGCGCACATCCTTCGCAGACCGTGGTACAGGAAAGTTTTCGACGGCGCTGATTTTTGCCGTGTCTGGTTGTACACCATTGGCGTCTACTAAATGGCCAAGTACTGTGATTTGATTGTGTCCAAACTGACAATTGGACGAGTTGAGCTGCAGGCTAGCGTGACGAAAGATGCCTAAGATGGCTGAGAGGCGCTCTATATGAGTTTCAAATGTTGGTGAAAAGACAATGAAGTCGTACAAGTAGCACAAACATGTGGACCATTTGAATCCTCTGAGCAGGGAGTCCGTAAATCATTCGTTCGAAGGTGGCTGGAGCGTTACAAAGGCAAAAGGGCATGACCTTCAACTGATATAGGCCATCGGAAGTGATGAATGCCGTTTTTGCACGGTCCATTTCTTCTACCTCTATCTGCCAGTAGCCAGAACGAAGGTCTATAGAGGAAAAATAGTGGGACCCATAGAGGCAATGAAGCGCATCATCTATTCGTGGCAGAGGGTACACGTCTTTTTTGTAATTTTGTTGAGGTGTCGATGAGCAACACAGAAACGCCATGCACCGTCTTTCTTGCAGGCTAGCTCTACAGGAGAAGCCCAAGGAATACATGATGGCTCATTGATGTCCTTGGTGAGCATTTTGTCGACCTCACTTTGGATAATGTGACGCTCGGCCACCGACACCCGATATGGACGTCTATGAATAGGATGCTCATTACCAGTGTTTATGCGGTGGGTCATACAAGTACCTTTCCCCAACGGACGGCCGCTGAGGTCAAAAACATTGATGTAGAACAGCGGAACCCGGTGGAGCACGTCAGTCTGCTGCGGCGTTAAGTTGGAAGCGATCATCGACGTAATAGCGCTGTCAAAGCAACTTTCAGATTGGTGTTGAGCGCGGAGGTCAGAAGGAGCGGCCATCGTGAAAATATCTACCACATTGTCTTCTAAGGTGCAGAGCAACGCCAAAGGGATCCCTTGTGGCAGCACTTGAGGTGTCAAGCTAAACTGGGAGGCACGTAGAATTTCCTGCGATGGACAGAACGGTGTGCGGTAATGTAATCCCGCGGTTTATGAGGACATCGGGTCAGAACATAGTCACCACCGGGAATTGGCGGCATTAAGACGAGCTCTATGTAGGTCAGTGTCTGTGGAAAGAGGCGCGCATGTCCCATTGTGTAGAGGCGACTTGGCTGTTGCGCAAGAGGTTCTGTTGCGGGCAATCGTAGATGGGGCGTACTGGTCGAACAGTCTATGAGGGCAGAATGCGCGGACAGGAAGTCGAGGCCTAAGATTGCGTCGTGGGGGAATTTTTAAGGACTGGGAAGAGAACAACTGAGTGTCGATCCGCAATGCTTACACGAGCGGAGCACACTCCAACGATTGATGCTATTCCGCCGTCTGCAATACGGACGAACTGAGTAATCGCAGGTGTGAGAACCTTCTTGAGCTTGTGGCGAAAATCACTCGTCCTCACGAAAGGTTGAGAGCCGGTGTCGACAAGAGCAGTGACATGTACGCCGTCCACTTGTATGTCTATAAAGTTTCGTTTTGTCCGTAATGTCAAGAGAGGGTTTTATGTGATTCCGAGCGATGCAGCGCCACATCCGGGGGCTGCAACACTTAGTTTTCCACAGGGGAACCTCGTGGGAAGGCGGGGTAAGACAGTCAGCGGGGCTGTGGAGAACGAGACTGGCGACGTTGGGGGGATGGAGAGAGGGAGTAGCGGTGTTCAGTAACAGGTTCCTGGGCAAAATGGTTCCGACTGGTCTCATGGCGATAGACAGGACGTGCATGGGAATGACGAGAGGAGGCTTGTACAGGAGGACCCCAGAAACTTTTGCGATGGCGAGAAATGCGTCCGATTCGGTGACACGAGAAGCAGATCGGCTTGTCATCGTTTGTTCGCCATGCGGACGGATTACGGAACGTTGAGGGAGAGCCTGTCAGGAAGCGATGTGCAGGCGTTTATTGGCGCTGGAAGTCGGTGCGGGGAGGCGCTGAAATGAAGGAAATTCCCAAGCTGGCGATTTCCTGCCGGGCGATTGCTGGAATGAGGGGCAACGTAATTGGAGGAGAGGGGTCAGAGCACGTTGGTCCCATCTTAGCTGGAGTAGCCGCTTCAAGTTCCCGCCTGACGAGCCGCGTCAAGTTGTCACAGGTGTGTGGTGGATGACATGTGTCGAGACACGAGGACGTCGCAGCGGTGTTCGGAAGGCACTGGAACTTATGGGAGATGCGCCTGCATTTACTTTTTGGAACCGGCGGCATTCTTGAAAAATCGCATCAACAGATGACACATTGTTGAATATCAACAGGCTGAACGCATCGTCGGCGATACCCTTTAAAATAGGCGCAACTTTGTCAGGCTTGGACATGTTTTCGTAAGCTTGGCGGCATAGTGAGAGGACAGCCTGAATGTAACTGATGTAGGACTCCGTGGAAGATTGTGCACGAGTCAACAACTCATTCTCCGCAGCTTCACGACGACCAAAGGGTTTGCCAAAAAGCTCATGGATCTTTTCCTTGAAGCTGTCCCAGGTTGTAATGTCATGCTCGTGGTTGTCAAACCGAACACGAGGGGTCCTGTCGAGATAAAAGATGACGTTCGCGAGCATAAGTGTGGGATACCACCTGTAAGTGGCGTTGACGCGTTCGTAGAGGCGCAGCCACTGGTCGACGTCGGAACCCTCGCGGCCCGAGAACACGCCTGGGTCTTTGATGGCGAGAAGCGTCACGAAAGTTGTTGCGGGCGCTGGTTTGACAGGCTGGGCAGAAGGGCGGGTGACCAGGGAGGATGTAGCCGAGTATTGAGTGGACATGTTGAAAGCCGCGAGGAAGCGTCCGCTTCGGAGTTCCGTGGCCAGGATGGGGATCACACAACTCCACCAAATATGTTACGAGAAGGAGACCGACTCGGAGGGATAGCCACTGATGTATTTACAGCCGGTTAAGCGAGCAGCGCCAGCCACAATGATTCGCTCGTGCCAGTCTATATGCTTTGTCTTCTTCATCTCCATTGGCACGTAGCAATATGAAAACGCAAGAAAGAAAATAAATACAGCAAAACACACCCGGCTGCGTGGAATCGAACGCCGGAACTCTACGTCATGAAAGTGAGACGTTAAGCACTGAGCCACCCCGGAGCCCACCCTTCACCATTTGAACAGCAAGCAACTTATATTTACCACTTACCGCTGCTCACGAGCATCTCGGGGGAGAGGGAAATTGTGTGTTCAGCGTTACCAGAAAAATAGCGCAATAAGTGCGTGTCGCCACATGGCGCGAAAGCGCCCACTCTAATCTGCTACGCGTACTGGGCCCGGCTTTGAGAAGGGGAGCAACGCTCCTTCACGCGCCCCTTGGTGCAATTATATACAAAATCCAAATCCAGACGGAGGCGTTTCGTCGGTGACGTCGAAAAGTGGGCCGTCCACAGCGGTCGCGATGACAAGGGGAAGCAAACAGCCAATCAGGGAAAAGAAGGCCTGCGTCATCATTTTCACGTCGACTTGGGGACCGCAGAGCAAAGTAAAAAGTTTTAGTAACATGTTAAGAAGTATTTAACTATTTTTGATCACTATTAAAATCTGTTGGCACTAGTTTTTAACGTTCAAGAAGCAATATGGCACAATCCAAACGTATTTTTACTGTTATTGTTTTGAAACAACGCTAAATTTAGCAGAATGGTTAGTGGTGGCGCTAGGTACAACCCTGTTTCAAGCAGTTACTGTTCTCATGTCTCCACAACCAAACGGCGCACCCTTCGAAGCCGTTGGCTCAGTCGAGCGCAGTCACGGCGGAGGGCGATGGCATCGCTAGCCACCAGCAGCAGCGGTTCATTCACGTTTCCGAGGTTCAATGCGTGCTGGGGTGCTCCCCTTTATGACCGAACATCCACAGCTCGCGGCAACAGCCATAGAGCTACAGCAAGGCGTCACGGTCGCCGACTGGCGGCGGCTGTGGCAAGTGCTCAACGACGCGCTGAACCGCTGCCGCACAGGCGAGACGAAGAACCGTGACAGTGGAAAACTCCGTGTTGTCTAAGTGCTCGGATGCCGAAAAGTCGCGAAGCCCTTTCATTTCAATCCAATCCATGCCACTTTGCAGCCATTTCAATCCATTCGTTTCCTTTCGGACGGTCTCTCCGACCGTTCCTTCGCCTTCCTCCGAAAACCCGAGAAAAACAGTCACGTGACACCTCGCTCCACGTCACATAGAACGTCACAGCATTCGTCATGGCTAGAATGGCCAATCGCGTGCGACTCAATGAAACAGACCGCCTCCGTCCGGATTTGGATTTGAAATCGCACCACTTATCTCGCAGCGGCGAGGAGCGGAAGGTCGTACGCTTCGGCTGGCCTCGTGTTTTACCTGAAACAATAGGTGACCAGTAAAAGAGCGTGGGATTGTAGGATGCACCATCTGCTGCCGGCTTCTTGGTTCGAGAAGAGTAGACGATGGTGAACCGCTCAACCGTAAGCCTAAGATTATTCAGTGTTTGCGCGCGCTGTCACCCGTTTGTCTTTGTCTTGCTAAACCATGGTCGGTTGTTCAGACATTGCCTACTCCAACCCGAGCGTGAAATGCAAACGCATATATCAATTCCCATAGAAAGAAGAAAGAAAAAATGAGGTGGGCTGCAGCTGTAAAGAGAGCCACAGCGACAAGTAGCCTTGGGTACTGAACGTAGGATCCAGAGTGTGCGAAGACCATCTTATCACAAGCACGTGTGTATTCCACACTAATAAAAAGCTTACGCATTAATTGATGCGAATGTTATATCCAGAAATAAATGGTCGCACAGGTGCACCTTGCAAAGATATTATGGGAACGCGGGCCAAATCTACCTTTCATATGATATGAGCGCCGGAATTGCACCCATCTGTATGACAAAAAAAAAAAACACGCGAAAACTTCACTCAAGAATGAGCTTACACGAAGCACTAGACGAGTCTGTTTGCGTTTTTCTTGGTCAAACTATGCGTCAGGACGGCACACAAAGCAAAAAGTGCGTTAAACAAGCGCAGGGTTTCGATTTTTCGACGCCGCCTACGTTTGGCTGTATTGTTTATTTGCCGCCGTGCCACGCAGCTTAACCAAGATCAGCGTTCAAATAAGCATCCAGCTTCGACTAAGAATGCTTCTTATAGTGCACTGAAGGCTATAAAAAAAGATATCTTAACGCACTCGATAAATGCGGCGCATTATGCCGATTGACCGACAATTTCGGGCAAAGCAGCGATCCCGAAATCAACTCTTAACACACTGCTAGAGTCATCACCATCCCTTGAAATCTTTAAAATCGTGATTTTTGATCTGAAGTAACATATCATACAATGAAAACTGTCTTCTGTATCGACTGATCTGCTAGCAAAACTGACAGTACTCCTGAGCAGCATAAAAGCATTGCAGAGCATTTTGGTGCGAATAAAAGTTTCCTAACTGTTCATGGTTTTCGTAGCTGGTCATTGTCGTAGTCACGGCGAGCAAAAACAAAAAAAAACAACTTTTAAAGCACTGACATTGCAAGGAGAGGTGCTTTTTTCAACGGAACGGTACAAAAGTGCATGAGTGGTGCTGCTAACCCGCAGGTGTGTCGAACCGGAAGCCGTCGTATCCCACAGTTCCCTGCGTTTGACTATTTTACCGGTCACCTATTTTGCTGTATTTGCCGTGTTGACAGAGGTACCCGCAATCATTTCAGTCTCCATTTCCAAAAAGCGTGCGCCTTTCAGACAGCTAAGTAACAAATGAGATGCTTGTTCGCGCGCATCCGTACCTGTGAATACGTTTTGTGCGTCATTTGTGCGTGAGGAACGTGTGGCATGTTTCAATCTGCTTTACATTCTGCTCATGACCCTTTTATTTGTTGCTATCGAGTTCATTGCTTTGCGTTTCCGGCAAAGCTGCAAGTTTTTTGTGCCTTAGTTTGTTTGTGCCACAACGTTAACCAGTTATTCCATACCCATTGCCCATGATGCAAGTCCGTGGCTGCGATGTTGTCATTCAAGTGCATCTTCAGCACAGACTGCGCATCGAAAAAAAAAAGACAAAACTCCGACAACGAAGAAGAAACACACAGCGTCAATTTACACGTGCGGTGGTAAAAACGTGGAGCTATAGATTGCGTAACATAATATTTTCGTCCTAAGCATTTCATAAAAAAACTCTTTGTGTAGGTCCACATAGTGGTATGGAAGCTATAAAACTAACTAAGCTATATTACAGACAGGTTAACAAATCTGGCTAGCCTACCTCACATTTCCCTGTATTCCATAGGGACACAAACACAGAGATGTCAGTAGATAACACGAAAAGGAATATCTCAGTGAGCAACTATTGATTTCTGCACACTTCAAAGATTATTTGCGGACAGATACAAAAGCTCATCTAGAACATGTCAGGAAAAAAAACATAATTTACGTCTAAGAATCATTAGGGTAAAACTTGCTAAGTTATTAAATATCCTGCATGGTAAAAAAGAAATCGCACTGCTGCAGCAGTAAAGAAGTGCATTTATTATTAGTAGAACATGAGTATACAATATTATTAGCAGTAGGAAATTCTAGAAAAATGTTTAATATTCTTTAAATACTTACACCATAATTTGGCTTTTAACGTACTATACGTGAGGAAATTAATTGGTAATTAAAAGCCTACAGATTTAGTCAGAGGGTTCAACGACGACAAACTTTTGAAATAACGCCTTCTTGAGTGTTAATGTTGGGTGAGAAATGAGACAAGCAATAAGAGATATAAAAGTAAATAAGAGAGAAAGAAGAAAACAAGGCAAAAGGGAGAGTTCGAATGACGCAGAAAAGGTGTTAATGGGATGTACTCGAGATATTGATGAAATTCCAGAGCAAAGCAGTGGCCGTTTTATGGAAGAGCTGTTTCGTAAAGCATTAAGAAATCTGATGACCTGCATGAAAAGAGAGAAAGAAAAGGGAAGAATATCGAGGCTTGAGAAATTAAAACTTCCTACGCAGTGGTGTTATCTTGGTTTTGGGATGATTTACGAGAGGACCACCGAGAGAGTTCCTATAGAAAATGAATTGGCCTATTATTTTAGCGTTCCCATAAGTATGCATTAAATTGGCCCTACTGCCCCTCACTCTGATGAATAGTTCTGAATAAGCTTTTCTTGTTTGTTTTGTGCTTGTACATTTGCTTCTTTACTTTTCAAGCGTGATCGCACCTTAAACACCCGATGTTTTCAGTCTGATGATCAAAACTCGTTTATTAAGAAAGCCATCTTTCTATGCGTTCTTCCTCCTCTTGCATTTGCTACATGTATGTTGGCTTGTTTTCAAGTAGTGCTGGAAGCAAAGATGAGGGCGATGATGATGATATAATGGTGTTTTTTGGCCCAAGTGCCAAGGCTGACTAAAGAGCGCCATGTCAATTGATGTTGGGATGTTGATGAATCATGAGTAATAATGTGTTAATGATATAGTGTCTCTAAAAAGACCTAAAAGATATATATACAACAAATGCAAGTTCGGTGCGTGTACTGGGGCGGGCGATGAGATACATTTCGAAGTGGTAGGGGGTTAAAATAGATTAAAGGTAGTTGGCAAGAGGTCAAAAATTGCGATATTGTTTTGTGAAAATGGCACTAATGCCCAACAGGACCCTTGCTTTGAGACATGCGCCTCTTAAACCTACCGCAGAAGCAGCCTCTCCATAGAGGCTGAGCTACGGCACTATTGGGGTAATGACGGGCAATGTTTGAGATTCATTTGAAAAGCCTAAGTTCAAGTCTATGCTGAATAAGGGGTCTGAGCTAAGTAATAGTACCGGGTGTAGAGGTATATTCTGTTTATACTCCAGGAGAAAGTACTTTGTTCTTAGTGTGTCAAGTGTCCGGCATTCCAATAATGTGTGAAGGACTGTTAGTGTCTCACTACACTCACCACAGATAGGAGGATCATTGCCAAGGAGCAGGCGGGTGTGCGTTGTTACGAAAAACGGCGATGCCAACACGGTCCCGAAGGCGCCACTGCTTCGAACTCCGCCGGGAAGGTCATAGCCGTTTGGTAGCGTAGGTTTCTCAGCTCGTGACTGCTTCTGCGCAGAGCTGATAGACGAGCGGACGAGACGATGGTGAGTTAAACAGGGTTTATGTACAGCATATATACAAAGGCGTTACAAATTCGGCGCTGGGGCCGACAGCTTGGAGACCCGAGGAGCCGAGCTCTCCTCTCTAACACTTAGGTCTACCGCTCGCGACGCGCCGCTGGGCTTTTTTTTTATATGCACCCAAAGGATTCTTTAAGTAACCGAATGTCCAACCAAAAGCACCACTGGCCATGAGGTCAGAATCCTCCAATGGGGTCGACACTGGGCCGCGTCATTCTCATCGAATCCGGAGTCGCTGCGCTTCACGCGGCTGCACCCAAGGACGAGTGACGCCGCCACGCATTGCGTCAGGCTCGCCAGACAGGAAGGCGCCGATTGCTTCGATGAGCTCGCTGTGCGTGCGCGACAGAAAGGCACCGCTGCGTGATGACGCCGTTGACTTGTTCGCGTTAGGCGGGCTCGCGTGCTGGCCTTGACACAGATTGCCTTTTTCAGAGGCATGGACGTTCGACGTGGACTCGCACGCATAACTGCGTATAGTGTGTATGGCCTTTTCTTAGTGGGCAGAGCGTGCCCTCAGTGCGTCGCACTTTACTATAAGGAGGCCGTTCTCCTATCTGTGGTTCAATCAGGTGAAGTTTTTTCGAAGCCCCAGTATCCCAAAATTGCTGCCAGTAGTCCCTCACTTTTCTACGCACAAACGTTGAAGATCTGAGTCAGGAAGACCTATAGAAAGGTTTCTAGATCCCATTTCTATGGTAGTATTCGTTCTGCCAGCAAGCACATTGCCTTCAATGCTCCTAAGGCCAGGAACCCAGCATATTATCACTCGTTCTACTAGATACGCATTGCACAGAGCTGGAAGGAGTTCGACAAGAATTGAATTTTTGTCTGTTTTTAGTGATTTGAAAGCTTTGACAATACCAATCGAGTCTGTATAGATAGCCGCCTTTTGGAGCTTCATACTCTAAATGTACCTAACAGCAGAAACGAGTGCATATGCCTCAGCTGTAAAAATACTCGTCTGTGGGTGCAATCTCTCGCATTTTGAGAACGACGGACCCACACCGGCATAGGACACGCCCGCGTCGGATTTTGATGCGTCCGTGAAAAATTATACTTAGACTTTACTTCTCGGTAGTGCATTTGTATGTGTACTTTTGGGGCGCACTTAGTTACCTCCAAAAAAAAAAAACATGTCACACTCTAATACCTGCGGCTGCCATGGTGGCGAAAGTCTCGATGGGGGCAGTAAAACATGCTGAAGGGGGGCATTCATTTATTCGCTTAGGTTTCTCACCCGTAATGAGAACGGCTGTCGCACTGCAGGTCGGTGCTCATACAGCGTGGCGGAGCTGACATCATTTAGAGTGGTGTAAGTGACAAGCTCTCACAAGCTCCCAGAAGCTACCATCACTCTTCCATCGACAGCTTCCACGATGCTACCATCATCATAGAACAAGCTACCTGTAAATATGGTAATTAAAAGATCGTGTAATATTGTAATTAAAAGGGACGACTGTACTGTTCATTTTTATTGGGCTTATGGTATAGTGGTTTCTTGTCTGCTATTTCCTTGTAGTTACGGAAACTTGCTGAGTCGTTTGAAGAGCTAGACACGCGCTTGAAATGTTCACCAAGTGCATTTGCGTGGTCTTCAAGGCAAACGCACTTGATTGTCAACAAAAGGTAGAGCGTTGAACTGTTTATCTCATAGTTTTCTCAGCCTATTCCACACTTTTACTTCTTGCGTGTATGAGTTGATCCTAGAGAGATTGTTCACCCAGCTATCTCTTTTAGCACTACGACGAGTGCGCCTGCCCTCAGATTTTACTTGTTTAAAGTTGTCAAGATTTTCTGCCGTCGGATGCTGGCGTAGAAAAAGCCACGCCTTATTTTGCTTTTTCAGTGTATTTCTGCAGTAATAATTCAACCATTGACACGCTTTCTTTCTTTTAGCCCCGTTTGTCATGGGAATACACTCTAGCGCAGCATCAACTATAAAAGCGGTAAAATGTGCAATAGAATCGTTTACGTCAAATTCATTAAAATCATTCCTAGGTATACAAGTTATGGGAGAGAACTTTTTCGCGATCTGCGCATGCTTATTTCCACTGAGGGTGATGTGCTATAGAATGCTCTTCTGTGGTATTGAGGCAGATAGGCAAGTGGTCACTGCCGTAGCGGTTTTGAACCACCTCCCAATCTAGGCAGGGTAAAAAGAGTGGCTGAGTAGATTGTTAAGTCTATCGCAGAATAAGTGTTGTGGGTGGTGCTGTATTAGCTTGCTTGTTTTTTTCTGAGAAGCCATGTGCCAGAGTTCAAGAGGTACCGCTTTATCAAGCGGCCCCATGCATCACATCGAGAGTCTCTCCAGAGTGAGTTGTGTGCATTGAAGTCGCCAGTTGAAATAAATGGCTCTGGGAGCTGGTTAACTAGGCCTTCAAAATCAGCCCGGCAAAGCACTTGATCCGGAGGGGGGGGGGAGATTGATTGATTTGATTGATATGTGGGGTTTAGCGTCTCAAAACCACTATATGATTATGAGAGACGCCGTAGTGGAGGGCTCCGGATATTTCGACCACCTGGGGTGCTTTAACGCGCACCCAAATCTCAGCACACGGGTTTACAACATTTCCGCCGCCATCGAAAATGCAGCCGCCGCAGCCGGGATACGAACCCGCAACCTGCGGGTCAGCAGCCAAGTACCTTAGCCACTAGACCACCGCGGCGGGGTGAATATATATAGAGCAGATAGGTATGGTTCTATTAAGCAAGATGGCATGAAGGGCCACTGCCTCCAGAGAAGTTTGAAGTTGTAACTGCTTGCTTGCAATAGATCTTACTGCAATAATAGCTACCCCACCTGACAATGCAAGGCGGTCGGTATGGTCTTTACAAAAAAAATGACATAATAATTTAAAAACCTTGTGTTTTTTGGCTGTAGATGTGTTTCCTGTATACAGAGTACTTTGGGAATAAAGGTGCTAATTAGTTCTCGCACGCCATCTAGGTTATGTGAAAGGCCTCTAACATTCCACTGCAGGATATCTGCTGTCATTATTACTTTGAAGGAGAAAGTACTCTTTATTTCAGGATTTGTTTTATGGCGGACCTTCTTTAGGAGGAGCTGTTATACGCTGTTAGTTTTTAGCAGCACGCTGAAGGGAACGGTGCTGCTCCTTCGACACCACCGGTGTCGAGGTGACTGGTGATGTATTCATCACCTCGCTAAAGACGCTGGCTTAACGCATAGCGTTCGCAGACTGTTGTTTCAGCCTGGACTCGTGAGAAGAGGCCGTGGAGGCCACTGAGCCACTAGGATGTTGGTTTTTAGTGGTGCAGTTGTACAGAATTGTACAGATGTTCAATAAAGTTTTGCCACCCGTCCTTCTTCCTTTTTTTCTGTCCTGCTACGTGTTCTCTTGTTTAACGTGCGATTATTTTGTTTTTTCTTCTAGACATTTTCGTATTCATGAAAGTATTCCTCTTCATTCGAGGTAACTGTATTTTCTGCTAGAGTTCATCACCTTCACATCCTGCTATATGAGTAATAAATTACAAAGGTATTACCTTTGCTGTGCAAACCCAAAGGCGAAAACATGACGAGTTTTAGCGTTTGCTTATCTTTAGGAGAACCGGTGATTCATAGCAGTGACTGTAACGGATGGTCTGTGAAAGCGAAGTAAGAAAATCTTTAAGCGTCAGATAATGGCGGAAAATTTTCCTCCTTATCACCAACGCTCCACCAAAGGAAAGTGGAGAGAGCTAAGATAGTGAGGAACCTGCATCATACTTTAATGTTACAGCAGACAACAAATTTTCACAAAGATGCTCTCAGTCAACACACCGTTACTTCGAAACTTAAGGTAAGAGCTATAACGTCGAATCCTCAGGTACATCGGGTGTGTCAACTTTTTTCTTTTCCACCTTTCTTCCCCACACCTGTGCAGGGTAGCAAACCAGTACTAGGTTAACCTGCCTGCCTCTTTCTTTCATTTATTTTTCTCTCTTTTTTGACAGCGAAAGCGGTAAAAACAATTTGTAACTTTGTAATTAAGTTTTTTTCTCTGGGTGAAGGGGCTAGTCAAGCTGTCACATGCAGCTTTTTCCCTTCACACCAAACCGCGTATACAATGTGTTTTATCACGTGGTGAAATAAAATCATTTCCACTCAAATCGACTCAGCTGTTATGAGCTCATAACACGGGTCACGCGTGATGTCGCAGTTGTGCACCGCCGGTGTCTGTAACCACTATTGCACAACATATTAGAAGAAAACTTAAACAAGTGGTCACATAGTGGGATTCGAACTCAGGTCTACTGTGTACCAGCCCGGTATTTTACCGCTGAGCCACGCCGATGACAAGAGGAAATTCGCGAACTTGCCTTAAGTAGGCTTGATGTCGGGTAGGAATCACGTTAATATGAGTAATAAAGCGTTTTAGAAAAACGAAGTCACAACCAGGTGTCACACATCACATAGCGGATGGGCCGTTCAATGCTCCAACACGCAACAAAAACTTGTGCTAGAGTGTACTAGAACAGGAGAGTGCCCGGACTGAATTCCGAAAAGTGAAGCTCAAACAGGGTCAATTTGCTCGTGGCGCTGCGATTGGTAGTCTGCAATGTGTAGTTTTTTTTAAGAGTTGCGCGCGGCTCTGTAGAAGTGGTTGAGGGGTAGAACGCTCGCTTACCACTAAAAAAACCCATGTTTGATTACAGATGTGAAGGGTAAACATTTGTTATTCTCAATTCAACTTGCACGGCTGTATTGCTTGGCTTTATTTGTAATGTATCTGCAGTTGCTACATGCTCTTACGAAAAGTGACGCAAAATAAGAAGTAAAGAAAAAGAAGCTTGACAGCGAGCTTAGTGGATTGGTTGGTTGGTTGGACCCAAGAGGATTGACTCAACCTATTACTGGGGATAGGCCATGAATCGCGCAGCAGTGGGATTTCGGGGAAAGAAAAGAGGAGAAAGTGGCCAAATATTTTTATATAAACTAAAAGCTTAGTTGTGCTAACAGGCTATTATAAATTGTTTAAAAATAAAAGAAATTGAAAATAATATATGAAATGAACAAAAATGCAGTGAACAATACATGAAATAGACTAATGACAAAAATAAGCAATGAGTATGTACTTATGATATTGCCCTGGTAGCTGTTTTGATTCTTTTATATAGTTATATATAGCTCCATATATGTACCTGTTGCAATGACCTAGTGTAGAAGCCCCTCAAAAGAGTAGTACCGTTTCAAAAAGCTCGAGCCCATGTTTTTGGAAAGGTGGTATTAGGAATTTTCGCCTTGATGTTCGATATCGGTGGCATTCTGTGAAAAAGTGCTCTTTAGTTTCTGTTTGTGTAAAATAGAGATAATCGTGGAAGAAACAAAACCAGGTATGTGTAAATAAAAGTTTAAGGGTTGAATCCTGCATCGCAGTTTAGTGAATGTCACTTCAAATTGTCTTGTTGCACACCATGCGCCGTACCACTGAAACTTGAGGTGCTGAAGATCGGCGCCATTTAGAACAGAAGAGTTGGTGTGTTTCTGCCGTATACAGAAATTTCGAAATCGCGTGATTGTATATAGACAGCAGGGTCTTAGAATATTCAAGATGGGGCCTTGAAATGATTTTGCCGCGAGTGTGTCCGCCGCTTCTTTTAGTATTAGTCCCACGTGACCTGGCTTCCAAACCAATCGGAGAACACACGAACGTGACTGGGTTTATTATGGAATTAAAGTAAGCAAGGCGATGTCTTTGGGACTTGACCGGTGGCCCCCTAGTACACGCGCTGTCAACTTTCTTCTTTTCAATTTCATATTTCACGTGACGTTTTGTAACAGCATGTAGAAACTGAAGCTACATTAGAAAATAAACCTAGCAATACAGCTGTTCAAGTGAACTTAATAAAAAAAGTTTACTGCACACATTTGCGATTCGAAACTGGGTCTTTTGAGTGGGAAGCCAGCAATCTACCTCTCGACCACTTCTACGTAGCCGCGCACAGCTCTTAAAAACAGGGCACATAGCACACTACCGATCGCACTGTTGCGAGTGGATTGACCCTGTTTAGGCTTCACTTTTAATGCATTGGTGCTACGGCCGTTCCGGGCACTCCCCTGTTCTAGTACACTCTACTTGTGCTTCATCACCCATTAACTGTGGCACATACCTACATCAGGCGTAGTTGTTCATCGTCAATAACCACTGAATGCATCACAAAATTCGCACAAAATTCGTAGGAAGTGTTTAGCGGATAAGACGCTTCTCCGAAGAATGACGAAAGATAGCATATTGAATGCCAGCCTACTACACAAAAATTGCTAGTATTCATAGCATACGGTGTACACAGCACATGTGCTTCTATAGAATTTACCCAAAGAGTGTTTAGCAAAAGCTCTGAAGGGCCGCTCTTCATGCTTTCTCTGAATGGCCGCTCTTCATGCTTCCGCGCTGGCCTGAGCATTTTTTCGAATAAATCAAACGTGAGAAAGCTTGGTCTTTATTTCGTGAGCGACTGCTCGTTTCCCGAATTCAATAAAGGACAAATTTCGTCAGATATGCATGTTTGCGGGAGAATCAATGTTTAGGCAGACTATTAGAAAGTGATGGGTGATTAAAAACAAGCTAAAAGAACATACCTAGTTGGGAATGTATTTTAGTCTTGCCCGTACTGTCTGTTTTTGTTTTTGGAATATAGTATAAAATCAAATTCAACACTCTCTCAGTTAAAAAAAATGGCAATATTTAGAGTTTGTTACTGGCTCTGAACAAGGAAAAGCCACAAATTGGCTCCGGTAAAACCAGATGTGAAATAAGTATAAATGCATTTGCAATGATAGAAGCATCTCTTGTAGCTGTCTAATTTATCTGAAAGCAATCAGTTGTACAATGTTTCAGTAGAAAGGCACTTCAGAACATTTTACAGCGGAAGCTGTTATGAGATGAAAACTCGGGTCTCGTGCAGTGCCGTATATAGTTGTCTGCCGCTGCTGCCGCCGCTGCCAGTGTCAGTAATCACGTCACGCAAAATCAGAAAAAGAACCTAGTATCAATGAGACAATGTGGCTAGAACCCGGGTTCGCTGGGTGCCAGCATCGTATTCTGCCACTGTGCAACGCCGGTGCTTTGGACTTGTTGAAAAACTTGCCTTAGGCTGACTTGATGTCGGGAAAGCGATCACGTTAATACAACTTATAGAGCGTTTTAAAACACCTAAAGAACAAGCATTTGTCGCACAATGCGAATAGAATAACGAGTTGGTCGTCCAATGCTCGAAATAATACAAAAGCTAGTTTTGTTCAGCTGTTAGGTGTGGCGCATATCTATACTTCAGGCACAATTCCTCATCGTCATTGGCACAAAATTGCTCGCACTAGTTTAGCGGATACCACGTTTCTCAAAAGATTGACAAAAATTGGCATAGCGAAAACCGGCCTACAACCCTTAAATTTTCATTATTAATGCCGTAGTGGACATGAAGCAAGTGTGCTTGCAGCAGTTACCCAACGAGTGTTTAGAAGAGGCTCTGAAAGGCTCCTCTTCGAGCTTTCGCTGTGACTGTGCTGTGCATTTTGTGCAGGCCTGGCGTTTCTTAGATAATTGCTCAGCAATTCCGGAAGTGTTACTTCGAAGTAAAAATGACGAGCTGAAATAGTCCCGCGCACTCACCCCCTGGTTCTTGACACCTCAGTAGTTCGCAGCAGTGGGAAGTTGCCTTATCTAACACCAGGCCGGACCTGCAAGTCTGACTAATGACTTGGGCGGAGGACGTCGTCGCTAGGCACTGCCTGGACACGACAACGGGCAGCATGAAGGCCACCCACAACGCTTCATTTTATCATTTTAAAATAGTATTTTATATATTCGCCTTCACACGAATAAGGTTTTTTGCCACCGCCACCGAAGTTTTCAACAATAAAGGCGTGCCGCACTTGCCCCCTCTGCTGTGAAACACGCTGAATAAGATGCGCCCTTTGTCGCGCATATCCCCAATTTTCCTAAGCTTACTGCCAGAGCATCAACGCAGTGTTGTCGTACCTCCACAATCTTGAAGTTTGGGTGTCTATATGGCGCCCATCCGTTTACTTTAACTGGAAATGTATACATACGGCCAACCTACAAGGCGCATCACAACAACATTCCTTGCCTGCGCGAACTGCTATCTCTGGCTTACTCTATATACCAGCAAAGCACGATGAAACTACCCCAGCAAAAAAAAATAACTTAAGCTATAATAGAAACAAGAATTTTTTTACATTTACGTATTGAATATTGGCCCAAATGCCCGTTCGCGCGAATGCGTGTCGATTAGTTTGCCCACCAATCATAAGTTCAGGTAAGGAAAGACTCAGTTTGCAATGGTTTGGCACATTTACCAAGCAACCGTGGTAGCCGTTGGCTGCAGTCTTGGAACAAATTGTAAAAGCATTTATATGCGAAGGATTTCTTAGCGAACTTCAGTGACCTTGACCGTATCTATCTATCTATCTATCTATCTATCTATCTATCTATCTATCTATCTATCTATCTATCTATCTATCTATCTATCTATCTATCTATCTATCTATCTATCTATCTATCTATCTATCTATCTATCTATCTATCTATCTATCTATCTATCTATCTATCTATCTATCTATCTATCTATCTATCTATCTATCTATCTATCTATCTATCTATCTATCCGCCAAGGACAGGTAGCTCTCCTGGCCGTTTCAATAATGATATGGATACCGAAATTGTTATTGAATAACATGAGTGTGTTACGGGCATAAGTGACAAGTCATACCATGGCAATCATGACATGTATGTCATCAACATTGTGATATTTCTTGGCATTGTTGATCCTGCAGTGGTTTAGTTCACATTGCATATTGCAAAACTGGTGTGGTATGACATGACTGCATGGCGAACAGAAGTGACAGACCCTAATGTGGAAATTATGACATACAGGTAGTGAAATCGACGACTACATGCCACCCTCGTGGTGCGTTCGTGGTCGTCTCGCTGACTTCACATATACCAAACTTGGTATTACGTGACGCCAACGGATGACGAAGGTAAATTACACCTCCAAACATGACCATCATGGTATGCGTGTCATGCAAACATCACTACATGCTACATTCATAGCGTGATCGCAGCCGCTACGCTTGTTGCACTTAAACTAAATTTGGTTCTACCTTACATGAATAGAAGACGAAGGTGAGTGACGCTTCGAAACATGATAATCATGATATGCCTGCTATGTAAAACATGAATACATGCTACGCTCTTAGCGCGCTCGCGGCCGTTTCGCAAGCTCCACGTATACATAAATTTGGTATTACGAGACATGAATAGACGACAAATGTAAATAACACTTCGAATATTGATAATAAAATATGCTTGTCATGTAAAACATGACTACATGCTACACTCATTGCACCCTCATGGCCGTTTCACTATCTCCACATACACTAAAATTGGTATCACGTGACATGAAAAGACGATGAAGGTAAATGACACATGTAAACGTGATAATAATCACATGGATGTCGCATACAACATAATTTATGCCTGCCTCGTAACGTTGTTCTGATTGTAAAGTGACATATCAACCTTGCTCATTCGCGCTTCGCATATCATCGATTCCCTCTGTGCATGGGATCTGTAATTTTAGGGACGAAGCTCCTAAAATTGTAGGTCTGTCGATTAGCGTCTTTTTGTTATCGGTTCGTAGCCACCTAGATGTATGACTCCCTCAGCAGGTTGCGCTAGTGTGGGTGAGAGAAAGATGAATAGACAGACAGACGGACGGACGGATGGACAGATAGAATAATGGCCACATGGATGGACGGATGTACGCACAGACGGACGCATGGATGGATTGACATCATTGTCAATGATTGCATCGTGCAGCACATGCTTTCCAAATACAAACTCAGATGTGTCCATATGCATTGCAACCTACCACGATCCGAGGGACGTACATAGACTCAGTGTTTCCAAACTTCTCACTGCCGCCAGTGGAGGTACCTGTCTCGCTTCATTTCACGGACCATAAAGCCGTAATGATGAAGGGACCTCACAATCCAGCTGCTATGACAACAAAGGAATGAAGCGAACAAATGAAGAAACGAAGCAACAAACAAACAAGAAGAAATTAAAAGCCGTTTTGTATAATATACGCAACATTCTTACGTATTTCCAACAATGTAAAGGGCTAACGTTATACGGTAGAGTTGCGGTATACAGATAATTTCCTCCTCTCGAGCTGCGCCCACTTATCATCAATTCTGTGGGTATGGCGGGACTTCTTTTCTTTCTTTCCTTCAAAGGGAGCTTTGGACAACGTGAGTCATGAAGCCATCCTCCGTAGTTTAGAAGACATCGGCTGCGGTGCTAAAACACACGTCTATGTGCTCGCTTTCTTCTCCAACCATATGGCCACGGTGGAGATATAGCCAACATTCAGAGCAAGCTTTTCCACTTACCTAAGAAAGGTACGCCACAGGGTTCGGGGCAGACCACCATGGAGCAGACCGGGGCAGACTGAACCCGGGGCAGGCCACCATGTTACGACGCACCGAATCCACTAATCTTTTTACAAGGCACCCAAGTACCGCATGTGGACTCGCTTCGAGTGCTTATGCTCTATATACATAAGGACGGGTCTGAATTTGCTACCCTATCTCGGCTTCAGAGCACAGTCGAAAAGCTCACTCACCTCATCGGACGGGTGGCCAACCACCGCAGTGGCTTCAAGAAACATGACACCTTGCGAATGATACAAGCTCTTCTATATATCAACGTAACATAAGAACTCCTTATGTGAATATAAAGACAGCGGAGAAACAAAAACTGAATTTACCTATACAAAAAGCCACGAAGCTTGCCCCAGGACTACCACCAGAAGCTTCAACAGACCGATTGCTTCAAATGGGTGTTCGCAACACATAAGAAGAGCTCGCCGAAGCAAACCTCCTCAGTCAGGCCGAGTGGTTGAAGCTCTCTCATTGGCTGAGCAGCTCTCTGACGTACAGGATACACGATTCTAAACGCAACGACGAACAGAAGTGCAAGATACCATCGCAGATCCGCGAATTCCTGGACGTCCTGCGCATACCTCGCAACATGCGTCGTGAACATCATCAAGGAAGGCGACTGGCCAGGGTAAACAACGTTTGGAATAACCACCACAATGACCTGCAGGCACGATATGTGTACGCTGCCAAGTATCCGAGTCGTAGCGCCATCGCGATTTGCGTCACGAGCCACAAGAGGGCGGCCCTAGTGACAGCGACAATCCGGGCGAAACGAGCGGATACAGCTGAAGTGGCCGCTATAGCACTTGCCGCCCGAACGAGCGAGGATCACATAGTGGTCTTCACCACCTCCCAAACAGTTGTACGCTACTATCTCAAAGGAAGGATCTCTACGTGAGCGATAAAGTTTCTGAAACGCATCGACAGTCCCCAAGGGGCCGCGAGGGGAATGAAGTGGCACATGCCACGACCCACGAATGAATCATCCGGGCTTCTTTACGCGTAAATCGAGACACCCGCCACACCAGAACATCAACAGAAGAAACCGAAGCGGTGCCGTAATCTACAACGAACTGCTGCAACACTATCGTCTACAATGCATGTTTTACCAGGAACCTCCACATCCCAAACTTTAAAGAGATGAAGGCAGAGACCACTGGCGCCTTCAAAGCAATACATTTACGCATGGCGTTGTAATGCATCACCTCAAACCAACGTCATATGGCTACATCAGCCCACACTGTAATCTGGCAGGCACCCTAGCTAGCCCACCTACTACATCAATGTAAATGCAGCAGCCCAACCACACAAGCAGCAGGATGAAATGCAGACCCAAACCTCCTGAGTGAAGCGTGGGAGGCTGCGACCTCCAAGCTGGGCCTCATTGACCAGCGCCAACTCGTCACGCGGGCCTGGGAGGTGGTCAAAGCCAGAGGGTTCCTGAAATAAGGGACCCTTATACATTTACTCTTTCACCACCTAATAAACGTTTTTATTGCGATAGCTATTATTTAGGCACTCTCGGCTAAATTTTGCCGCTGGCATCGGCGCCACTGACCGTATATGTACACGTATCTATATATATATATAAAAATGCAAGAAAAAAAACAGATAAAGACTTCGGTGCGCAGAATCCAACTTCGGTCCTCTCAATTGTGTGTGCGAGACCCTAACCAACGAGCCAATGACGAGCACGTCCTTCATTGCTCAAATGGCAAGCTATTTATATCTCCCACTTACCGCTGCTCATGGGCATATTGGGGAAAATTATGTTTTCAGCATTACCAGCAAGATGGTGCGATGAGCGCGCGTCACCACACTGCGCGGTGGCGCGTGCATGCTCTAATCTCCCATGCGTGCTTTGCCACACTTATAGAAAAGGAGTGCCGCTCGCTCGGGCGCTCTTATCCCATGATTGGGAGGAGTGGAAGATCGCAGATATTGGCAGGCCTCGGGATTCGCGTGGAACAACTTTATTGTAGTTACCGGGCGCACAAAGATCACTGCAGTTTCCATTTGCGAAAAGCGCGCGCTTTTCAGACAAAGCGAAGTAACAACTGAAACGCTTATTCACGTGCATCATCTGTACCTGTGAGTACGTTTCGTGCGTCATTGCGCCTGAGAAACGCTGGGAAAGTTTCGATCTTGTTTGCAATCTGTGCGTGACCTTTCAATTTATTGCAATCGCGTTCATTGCTTCGCCTTTGCGGCAACGCTGTGACTTTTTTCTCTATCCTTCCTTCTTTCTTTCTCTATGGCTTTCTTTCTTTGTTCTTTCTTTCATTCTTCCTTCCTTTTTTCATTTCATTTTTTTTCTTTCATTTTAACAAGAAAATGAATTATTTTCTCGCTGTTGAAACGACTCCCACATTGACGTGCACTTAAAATTAAAGATTTGTTCTCTTCAAGAACTGGGCCACATCACGAATTTTCCCATGTGATCATTATTGATAACAACTGTGCGAACATTTTGGTAGCTCATTGCTATTCTTCGCCCCGCCGCGGTGGTCTATTGGCTAAAGTACTCGGCTGCTGACCCACAGGTTGCGGGTTCTAATCCCGGCTGTGGCGGCTGCATTTCCTATGGAGGCGGAAATGTTGTACGCCCGTGGGCTCAGATTTCAGTGCATGTTAAAGAACCCCAGGTGGTCAAAATTTCTGGAGTCCTCCGCTAGAGCGTCTCTCATAATCATATGATGGTTTTGGGACGTTAAACCCCACATATAAATCAATATTGCTCTTCTTCGTTTCCATAAGCCCCTTTTTTTATTGTAAAAATAAGAAATTACTAGAGAGCATCTGTTGCTCATTCTGCATGACGTGAACAATATTTCTGCTATAGGCGCTTGGCGGATGAGGGCTGCGTGAGAATCATTCAGGCTGTCTGAAGGTAGCGGGAGTTACCTAGCGGAAAATGTGGTAGGAGCCATTTTAGTGGTTCAGTAGTTTTTCTTGTAGGCCATAGCATGGAGATTAGACTCACTGGTAAACACAAGAGCCAAAAACTAGACAAAAAATGCATCATATGCACGTACAGAAGGCGGGGTCGGGTTTGTAGGTGCCGTGGCCACGCTTCCCGGGGAATACATAAAATAGTAGCCTAAGAACTACATTTGACCCCACCCTCCCTTCCCTCAATATAATGTATGCATGTCATTCTTGAAATGTGTAAAGCGTAGAAGTGTAGGCCTAGCTTTTGTACAAAGCTTCTCGTGATCAGCCTATTTTCTCATTTTGATCGGGATGAGATATTGCGTGCTGGTAAGATACGATTACGCACGAGGCTGCAATGGCTAAGTCGTACTGGGTAGTTGCACGGTCGACTCATCGGTTGTTTCATATAATATTATGCTTCCAGATTGCTTCGGCTTCTTCAAAGACCCTGGCAACGTGCCAGTACTGATGTGCGAAACAACACTGCTTGCTTTGAAGCTTCACATCTAGAACACATAGGCTGCAGTATTCTCGACGCGAGCATAGAAAAAAGAGCAGGAGAGAGAGAGAGGAAACTTTATTAGAACTTGGCCGGCAGCTTGGTCTTGGTGGCCTCAGATGGCGGCGCTGAGTCCCTGAACTCGGGCGGCATCTTCGGCCTGCCGGACAGCCCAGAGCTGGTCGTTGAGCTCCGAGCTTCTGAGCGCCGCCTCCCAGTGGCGGCGTCGCCGACGGAGAAGGTCCCCCGCGGCTCCCGCAGACGGGACGGCGGTGGGAACGAGTGAGCTCGAGGCTTCCTGTTGCCTGGTATTGGCAGCTGCCATAGGCGCATCGCGAACGGCGGCCGTTTCTCGACCATTGTTATCGGCGCATTCCCAGAGAATGTGGCGCAGCGTTGCTCTGTGCCCGCATGCTTTACATAGATCGGTAATGTGTAAGTGCGGGTAGCAGTGGCGTAAGACGACCGGGCTGGGGTAAGAGTGGGTTTGTAGTAAGCGATAGCTTACGGCATCGTGTCTGTTTAATTTGTCATGCGGTGGCGGGAACTTTCGCCTTTCCAGTCTGTAGTGTTGCGTAATATCTCGGAACGTGATGAGACGATCACCCCACGACCATTGTGGTCTGTGTTGTCGCTGCGTGTCTGTCAAAGTGTCTCGATCCGGCAGATCAGAAGCCCCACTCTCGGGAGCGGAGGCGGCGGCCACGGAATGTGCCGCGGCTCGGCGAGTGAGACCTCGAGCCGCGGCGTGGGCCGCCTCGTTGCCCGGAAGCGGGACATCGGTGTGTGCCGGGGTCCAAAGGAGGAAGACTGTTAAATTTTGTTGTGGCGATCGCGACGCTGAGTCACCATCACCACACCTCTTAAGGATGCGGGCCGCTTCCCGCGAGACGCGGCCGCGCGCGAAGCCGCGGATTGCTGCCTGCGAGTCGCTGATTACGATCGTAGCGTTCGGCACCGTGGCGATTGCTAGGGCTATCGCGGCTTCTTCGGCCGCCTCCGTATGTCCCGTGGTCACCGTGGCGCTCGCGAGGCATTTGCCCGCACGGTCAACGACCGCAGCGGCGTGTGCGTGTCTCCCGTCCCCATATCTCGCGGCATCTACGTACACAACTTCGTCGCTAGTGCCGTACTTCTTTTGAAGGTCACTAGCTCGCTGGTTACGGCGCCCGACGTGGTGCGTCGGGTGCATATTCTTAGGAAGCGGCGGAACAATTAGGCGGTCGCGAACCGAGGCAGGAACATCCGCTTTTTCTCCCTGCTGAGTGTGGTACCGGATGCCAAGTGACTCGAGCATGTGTCGACCCGTCTTAGACCCCGACAAGCGTTCGTTTTGCGAAACGACATGGGCCTCAATTAACTCGTCGAGTGAGTTGTGCAGTCCAAGTTCTAGTAACTTTTCAGTGCTCGCATTCAGTGGAACTCCAATAGCTCTCTTGAAAGCCTTTCGTATTAAACAATTGATCTTGTTTTTTTCTGAGCCTAGCAATTTGAGGTAGGGGGCAACGTATGTTATACGGCTTATTGCGTACGCCTGCACTAGACGGATCGCGCAGTGTTCGCGCATACCAGTACGTCTGTTCGTGATACGACGTAGGAGTCGGATCGTGTCGTCTACCGAACTACGTAGTCTTCGCACCGTCTCACCATTATGGCCGTTTGCCTGCAGGTGTAACCCCAGAATTCTAATTTTGTCTACGTGTGGAATGGGAGTGCCATCTGCCAATAGAACGCTTATTTTGTAGCAGTCCCTTTCCTCGTCGCGCGGGGTTTTGCGACCTCTACTTGTAGGTTTGTAGATTAGAAGTTCCGACTTGGTTGCCGAGCATTCGAGGCCCGTTCCTCGCAAGTACTCCTGAACTTTGTCTACACCTGCCTGGAGCGTACGCTCGACGTGACCATCACAACCTCCGCCGGGAACCCAGAGGGTGATGTCATCCGCGTAGATACTGTGATACAATCCTTGTATGCCTAATAATTTCTCGGGTAGCCCCACTAGAACTAAATTAAAGAGTAATGGTGAAATTACCGAACCTTGTGGCGTGCCCCTCGAGCCCAACTCAAATTCTTGCAGTTCCACATCTCCAACGACGACGCGTACGCGTCTGCCGGCAAGGAAGTCACGTATGTAATTATATGTTTTATGTCCTAGTCCTAATGTTTGAACTCTGTTTAAAATTGCTTCGTGTTTAACGCTGTCGAAGGCCTTTTTAATATCTAGGCCAAGGATCGCCTTGGTTGAGCTGGTAATGTCATCAACAATGTGGTGCTTCCGCTGAAGCAACGCGTCTTGTGCGGAGAGATTGCGGCGGAATCCTAGCATGGTGTGCGGAAATACATCGCGGACTTGGAGAAAATCAGTCACGCGTTTGAGGACTGCGTGCTCCAGAACTTTTCCTACACAAGACGTGAGCGAAATTGGCCTTAGATTATCAAGCGCAACCTGCTTGCCCGGTTTAGGAATCATGATAACTCGAGCTCTTTTCCACACTTCAGGAAGGGAAGCGCGTTGCCAGCACTCGTTGATATAAGTCACAAATCGGAGCAGGAAACCGAGTAATTATTCACTACACGCTTTCGGAGATGCTACCGACGTACGTGGAGCGTGAGCAATAATTACAAGCTGCATGACAAAGTTGTCGTGAGAGACCCTTCGCCCAGAGATGCATTTAGGGACATGTAGTTACAGGCAGAAAATGAACGAGTTGCTCGGCCACAAGCGAGAATACTGTCGTTCCGTCGACTCCATGTGCGGCTCCTTTTTTGCGAAGTGTTTTAGATGCGGAAGCATCTTATACTCGCGCCTTGTAGTGCGCCGTCCGCGCCGTCCGCACCGCTTCTCGAACATTCGACAGCTGACGCGCGCGCATGCGCCGTCGTGCCGTCGCCCACTCTTCCACCATCTGTGCATCCCTTCCTCCTCTACACACCGCGCGCGCTTCACTCCTCCACCATCTGTGCACCCTTCCTCCTCTACACACCGCGTTCGACATCTACAATTCTCCTGATTCTCCAGTGGACGCGCATGTGGCGTCGCGCTTCGAGAACATTCAACAGCTGACAGTGCATGCGCCGTCCCGCGGTATATATACTCAAGGTCGGCGCTCGCTCGCTCAGTTGCCGCTCGTCGGTTGGTTTGTACGGCGCGTCGACGTCCAAGGTCGCGTGAAATGAATTCCAACGAATCCACAAACACAATGATCGACGTCCCTTCGACCAGCGCCGCCCTTTCGCATACGTGTGTACGTGTTCACTCATTTAACACCCCCTCCTACAACCACGTTAACCAATTTAGCCATCGACCCAAGTAAGTCGCAATTTAACACCCCATTTCACAACCACGTTAACCAATTTAGCCATCGACCCAAGTAAGTCGCACTTTAACACCCCGTTAACCAATTATATGCTCCGCATCCTCCTCAGTGTTCCCCCGAGGGAAGCTGCGGGCAATTTTTTCTCATCTCTAATGCTCGGTGTCATTTCTACAAGGCTGGATGTTGAAATACAAGAAGAACGGATAATACACGTCGATGCGTGCAAAACATGTGTCCTTGCTTATTGCGGCCACACGCTCAAGCGATGCTTTTGCGCAGCCAATAACATGGAATGCAGTGGAACACCGCAATGTTGCTTTTGCCAAGGATTGGTACCAGGATGATGAGCTCCTGAATACATAGTTCAATAGGTAAATGAGCCAAAGAAAAACGAAGTATTGCAATATTTTATTTTTTTGCTCTCGTTATGCTATGTTTCACTCAGAACAGAGTGCGTATTTTGCTTATACATTGCTTAGTTCAGTTGACATTTCTGACATGACCTAATGTAATTGCCAATATATTTCCTCATTACGGGCCACGCAAATCTCCTCCTCATTTTAACCCTAGAAGCCGTCATACCCTCCTGACTCTGGACTATCGTGATAAATGTCAAGAAGTCTTTTAAATGCAAAGCATTTCTTAGCGATGTTCGGTGACTTTAAGCGCATCTATCTATCTATCTATCTATCTATCTATCTATCTATCTATCTATCTATCTATCTATCTATCTATCTATCTATCTATCTATCTATCTATCTATCTATCTATCTATCTATCTATCTATCTATCTATCTATCTATCTATCTATCTATCTATCTATCTAGCTGCCTACGACTTTTATCTCTCCTAGCCGTTTCGGCAATGGTATCGATACCAAACTTGGCGTGGCATAACATGACTCTATGAAGAACATATCTGACCAGTCATAACATGAAATCATAACACGTATGTCACGAATGTCACGATTTACAATTCATGGTCCTGCAGCTCTTGCGCTGGTTTCGTTCACATGGCATGTTGCAAAAGTGGTATGGCATAGCATGATTGCATGGCGAATACAAGCGAAAGACCCTAACACGAAAATCATGACATGCGTGTCATGTAACATGAGTGCATGCCACACTCATGATGCGCTCGCGGCCGTTTCGCTAGCGTCATATATAGCAAATTTGGTATTACAGTCCGTCAATAGATTACGAAGGTATGTCACAGGTGCAAATATTATGATCATGAGATGCGTGTCATGTAACAACATGACTACATGCCACGCGCATGATGCGCTGGAGGCCGTTTCGCTAGCTTCACTTATACTAAATTAGTTATTACAGGACGTGAATGCATCACGAATGTATGGTACTGGTGCAAACATGATAAACATGAGATGGGTGTCATGTAACAACATGACTACATGGTACGCTTATGATGCGCTCGTGACCGTTTCGCTAGCTTCACATGCACCGAAGTCGGTATTACGTGACACGAACGGACGACATAGGTAAATGACACATTCAAACATGATAATCACCACAAGCGTGTCATGTAACAACATGACGACATGCCACACTGATGATGCGCTCGCGGCCGTTTCGCTAGCTTCACATATGCAAAATTTGGTATTGCGGAACGCCAGTTAATCACGAAGGTATGTGACTGGTGCAAACATGATAATCATGAGATGGGTGTCATGTGAGAATATGATTACATGCCACAGTCAAGGCACCAATACATTTCGGTGGGACGCAGTGCGCGTGCTCGCCGGCGTTCATTTCGTGGCGTCACGCCGCCGTTGCCATGCCAGACGCTGGTCCTGCCCTATGCTCGTGGGCACGCGTCGCGCTGTGTTGCTTTGACGCATGCGCTTTTCAGCGCATCCGGCGTCCCTCGGTCACGAAAAGAGGGAGACGCAGTGTTGTCTGGGTAACGCATCGGTGCGAAATGCAGCATATCGCATTTCGCGCCGGTTCCCGTCGGGCCGTGCCGACGGATGGTGGTGGCGGCTGGTGTGAGACTATAGAGTGCTCACGTTTTGATAACGGAGCGTCCATGTGGCCAGCGTGCGCTCGCGCCAACGCTACATTGGAGTATATTGGGCCCTTCATGATGCGCTGGCGGCCGTTTTGCTCGCTCTTCATATACGAAATTTGATGTTACGTGATATCAATGGTTCACAAAATATATGACTGGTGCAAAAATAATAATCCTGATGCGCGTGTCATGTAAGAACATGACAACGTTTCCTGCTCATAGCGTGCTCTCGGCCGTTTTGCTAGCTCCGCATATACTTAATATGGTGTCACATGACGTGAATAGATGACGAAAGTAAACGACACATCCAAACATGATAATCTTGACACAGAAGTCATGTAAGGCATCATTTAGCTCCACCTCGTAACGTTGTGCTGATTTTAAATTGATATATCAACATTTCTGATTCATGCTTCGCATATAATCGATTGCCACAGTACGTGGGGTCTGCCAGTTTTTTCTCAGTGCATGCGGTACGTGAAACTTTCCGTCTATATACATCAGATATTCGGTGCCTTCCCATGCTCGAAGTGAGTTCACCCTCTCCTCACCCATGCAGTTATTGACAATGGGATGCCAACAAAGGGCATGAGTGTATGACAAATCTTGTCCGCCTATTTGTGCAACCTCAAAATGAAACTGTTAAATTTCACATATATCTAGCGACTCGGCCTTTCGGTGTAGAACCATGGCCTGATGGTCAGTGAACAGATTGAATTTCGTGCCTTCTAGGTACGATCGAAAGGACCTCATCGCCAGTACAACAGCCAATGCCTCTTTTTTCAGTGGTGGTGTAATTTCGTTCCGACTTCGTGAAAGTGTAGGAGTAATATCCTATCGCGTGTCGTCTTCCTCATTCGCTTCTACTTGTGTCTCTTCGTTGGTACAGCACAGCCTCTGCGGCGTAGTTTGATGCGTCCGTTGTGAGTTCAAATGGAACAGTGAAGTCCAGTAGTATGAGTACTGGGTCTGATGATATGGCTAATACCAAATCTTTGTACGCCCTCTCAATTATTTTGTCTAAAACTGGCTTCGGTGAGCACGGGAAAGGGTGTTCCTTAAGGTTGCTCCAGTCACATGCGCGTTCTTAAGCGCCATTTTGTAATGACTTAAGCTTTCTGGATTGTGGGTTGTCGATAAAAAGTCTTACTTGATAAGTATATCTGGTTCCTATTGTTCTTATCCGCCACGGTGGTCTAACGGTTACGGCGCTCGACTGCTCACCCACAGGTCGCATGATCGTGTCCCAGCCGGAGCGGCCGCTTCTTTCATGGAATTTAAAATGCTTGATGCAGTGCTGCCGTACTTGAGTCCACGTCAAAAAACCCCGGGTGGTCGATATTTTCAGAGCTATTCACTACGGCGTCTCTGTCATGCATATGCTGGTTTCGGAGACCTTAAACGCCAGATAATTATTTTTATTGTTCTGACTTGTAACTGCATGGTACCACATTTTATTGTCCCAGGCTATGAATGTATGACCACCTTTAAAGCCTGCAGCAACTGAAGTGTTGCGCTGCTTAAACAGTATATGAAGACTCTTTTTCGAAGACAATGGAAGGAAACAGTCAGTAGTGTACCATGATATATATAAAAACAAGGAATGAAAGAAGCAAAAAAAGGAAGAAAAAAATTGTCCCCCATTGACTGAAAGTCCTCTGAATTTTATTTGTTTAGTCTTGGGTTCTGATCGTTTATTCATGAAGAACAAAAACATGATTGCACCCTCTCTGATAGCAATCAGTATAGCACGAAATTAAAATGACACCTAATAGAAGTAGTGACATAAGACAGCTTGCACTGGTGGCTTTGGGACGTTAAACCCCACAAATCAATCAAATCAATCAAGACAGCTTGCACAATGTATATTGGTGTTGGCAGCCACAGCATTGCTTAACGTGGACGCACCCACTTTCACACATCCATCTTGATTACTAACGTGCATAATCAACGAATAAACAAACGCTAGTTGTACCTTTAGTAGTTTACGGTGAGAGCGTAATCAGAAGGAGGGCTGTGGTGCAATAACCAGATGTGCATCTCTCAATAGACCATCTCGCGTCATGTTGAAAATTTAATAAAAAAGCACACCATGACCGGAATAGAATCGGAAGCCTTAGTAATCTGAGTTCCACTAGAGGAGAAAACTTCGGACCTCTCTGCGGACCTCTGCAGAATGGACATAGCTGTACAGGTAATCCCTTCTTTTCTGTTGTTCTTGAACTCTGTGCCACTCTGCAATATAATCTGCTAAACATCTCTATGAGGGCTTCTCGATGCAGATTTAACAGTATGTGTTATGCATTGTTTGTACGGGACTGTATCCTAAATATTATTACAATGGGGTATGCCTTGCTAACGAAGTTTTACTGGAAGAAGATGGTGAGGGATTCACGCGTGTAGCACAGGCAGGAGGTCGGTGAAAAAATTCTCATTTCGAGGTTCGTTAAATTTTGGTAATAAAAACGGGAATACGCTTCTCAACGATCATTCATTCAATGAATATGTTTCAAGGTAAAGGGACATCACCCGCCACGGAATTCGTTGCTTTGTTTTTTTTGAAGCTGGATATTTCCTTAAGCGAGTAATTTTTTCCCCACGCCTTGTTTGTTGCCATTCTTGCAAATTTCAACGCTGTTGGTGCAGTATGCTATGTAGCTCTTGTATCATATTGCGCAACAAGACGAAAGCACACAGGTGGTCAATCTGGGCACACAAAGCAGGCGGTGCATGTCCATGTCACGTGAATATGACCACTGGGAGCAACAGCAGAGTCAATGAAAAAAAAGTGCCTTTCTAGTGATTTTTGCAATATATGTGGCGACACTTTGCACGGAGGCTTCACTTCAGTCGACCTCGCACACTTTCTAGAACGTTGCCCTGCTTTGAAGTGCTGTGATCGCTCTTCAGATGATAATTTGTAGGTGCATTTATCACGTTTTATGTTGATTTTATGACTGTTATTATAATTGACACTCACAATATAAAATAAGAGCAAAAGTAAATAATTAAGCACTGCATAGTGAGATGTTTGAATGACAAGCATGTTGTCCATATACATTTAGCTTTCCTTTTTCAGCTATTCGAAGCATTCCGACGTACAAGAAGCAAAGTAGGTGGAGTAGATTTCTATTGAAATCATTTATTAAATCTTGAATAACTAACGGAGTACTTAAGAAGAACGGCTATTTGGGCTAGTTGGTTGGAATTCATGGTAATAAGGGCTGCGGCGCGAGCACGAAGGTGCTAGAAGAAACGTGAAACAAAAGGCGAGGCAAGGAAAGCAAAGAGGACAACACGAGCGCTGTGTTGTCCTCTTTGCTTTCCTTGCCTCGCCTTTCGTTTCACGTTTCTTCTAGCATCTTCATGCTCGCGCTGCAGCCCTCATTACCATGAATGGAGTACTCAGTAAAATCTTAATAAACTTATTTTTGTACACCCTTGAGTTTCCAGTTGCCACTGACTGCACGGCTACTCAGCCCTACACCAGACGCGAGCAAGCGTAAAAATCTAGTTATGACATTTCATTATATAATCAAAACAAAAAGAAATGATCTCTAGTCAATGAAAACTAATGGCGCAATACCTACATGGTCATGAAAAAAAGCCACCAGTGGACGGTTTGCCACTTTGAGATGGTTGCCACTGCGAGTTAATGTACACGGCCACTCAGCAGAAGAGGATCAACCAAACGAGGGGAAGTAATGAGGAGCAATTCAGGTCACTCTTGATTGAAGGTATTAGGAACACTAAGATGAACAACGATAACTGGAAAATAATTTCAGGGCATTATTAACGACTCCCCAGCAGGCACATTTTACTGTGTCGTTCGATATGCGTAACAGAAAGAAAAGAAAGAAGAAGCGAAGACATGATGAGCTTTGAAAAATAAATGAATTGTAAATTTGCATGTATGAGAGTATTATGGAACCTTGTGAAGTTCGCAGAGATGTTAAATTATGTAGACATGATGGTATACTGGTCAATAAAAATATAGGCATCAAGAAAATCGAATGAAAAAGTGATAGTGAGAAGCAGATAGTCTAAAAAGGCGGAAATACATTTTCGAACAACGCAACGCACAAAAAACGATCTATCTGTGGGCTAACCTAACCACCACTTCTGGCATTTCCGCCTCTATTGATCAGGCACTCTTTACAGGCACGTAGCCAGTTTTCTTCGGTGGGACGAGGGCGGGGGCACCTCTTTGATTTCGGGGAGGGCACTCCCTTGATATTGTAAATTTTCGCTCTCTATCACGTGGCGACGGATGGTGGATGGCGTGTCATGAACAATAGAGGGCGTAAAAAATGGGGGATAGCTACCTCCTGGCTACGACCCTGACTCCATACTACAAGGCTTGCTACCCTTCGGGAAGAGAAAGCAAGCTTAGCACGCTTCATGACAGCCTCCGAACCTTTCACGTTTGTGTTTCTATCCTTTATATTTTACGTACTCAAGTTTTTATACGAAGCGAACCTCAATATATGGTTCCTGAAGCACAGCTCATGGAACTGCACTATAATGTTGACTAAAAAAAAGAACGCCCCACATTAAGAACCTAATCAGAGTCGCCACGCTCGCACGCACGCACGCACGCACGCACACACACACACACACACACACACAAACACACACACACACACACACACATACACACAAACTCGCGCATACACACGCTTACCCACACAACAGGCGTGCTAATGATCAACAAACATACTTTTAGATGCGGAAGCATCTTATACTCGCGCCTTGTAGTGCGCCGTCCGCGCCGTCCGCACCGCTTCTCGAACATTCGACAGCTGACGCGCGCGCATGCGCCGTCCCGCCGTCGCCCACTCTTCCACCATCTGTGCATCCCTTCCTCCTCTACACACCGCGCGCGCTTCACTCCTCCACCATCTGTGCACCCTTCCTCCTCTACACACCGCGTTCGACATCTACAATTCTCCTGATTCTCCAGTGGACGCGCATGTGGCGTCGCGCTTCGAGAACATTCAACAGCTGACAGTGCATGCGCCGTCGAGCTGTATATATACTCAAGGTCGGCGCTCGCTCGCTCAGTTGCCGCTCGTCGGTTGGTTTGTACGGCGCGTCGACGTCTAAGGTCGCGGTGAAATGAATTCCAACGAATCCACAAACACAATGATCGACGTCCCTTCTACCAGCGCCGCCCTTTCGCATACGTGTGTACGTGTTCACTCATTTAACACCCCCTCCTACAACCACGTTAACCAATTTAGCCATCGACCCAAGTAAGTCGCAATTTAACACCCCATTTCACAACCACGTTAACCAATTTAGCCATCGACCCAAGTAAGTCGCACTTTAACACCCCGTTAACCAATTATATGCTCCGCATCCTCCTCCGTGTTCCCCCAAGGGAAGCTGCGGGCAATTTTTTTAGTGAGAGAAATATAGGCATGTGGCGCTCTCAAAGATTCACATGTTTGAAGCTAAGCAAGTGCACGCAGACTCAATCACCTTGAAAATAACGGTTTGTGTGTGTGTGTGGATGTGTCCACTCACGAATCACGCCCTCTGCTTCTAGCCGTCAGTGTGTGTGTGTTTCCACTCCATAAATTACACCCTCTGCTTCTAGCTTTTCTAGCTCAGTCTTGAAGATGTCGCGGAGAGGTAGTGAAATGCGCCAGAGTACGCACCAGGAGAAAGGAGTTGCATTGGGTTGCAGCCTGATAGTGTAGGCTTCGGGGATGGTTCCACGTTCTCGGCAGATATTGGCATCAAACGCAAGCCAGCCGAAGGCTGTGAAGATCGCGCGACTTCGTCAACAAACGTGCAAACACCAAGGGCTTGGATCACAAGGAGGCCTACCAGCGGGACCGTCTTCGTTGCTAGAACGTCGGTTGTTCGATCGTCCATGCCTTGACAGGGCAGCGATGTGATTGCCTATGCCTGCAGCAAATGATTGTTGCCCGCTTTCAACTCGCTTTTGGGGACTCGAAGCTTCGAGGAGACGCCAGAAAACGTAATGGGTACAGCCGAAACTCTGGCGCTCGAGTCCAGCTTGAACGAAAGTGGGCGCCCATCGACGAGTACCTCGACAAACTTCGCGTTTGAGCCCTCGCCCACAATGGCACGCCACTGGAAGAAGCTGGCCGAAGGTTTCTTTGTATACAGCTTATTTGCTCGGTTCTTTCTTGTTCGCGAAATATTCCTTGTGGATAAAGCTGCAGGACTCTCGGTGAGCCGGACAGTGGGCACGAGGGTTGAACGCTCGCCCGTCCAATGGGCGCAGCTGTTGCGTTGTCTTATCAGCTGTCGATCACTTTTCTTTGCGAGTGGCGTCGACAGCGAACAATTACGCCTCTGCCAACTCACGAGCTCTTCGCTCGTTATCTACATCTCCGTGTTGTCAGACGAAGTACAGCAGCGCTTTTCGCTACGTCATTTTCAGGTTCCGATAGAGCTTCTCCGAGAGTTAGCAGTCGAGCAAGCCCACGAAGAAACAGCCTCGGATGAGTCACTCTTCGTCGTCGCTTGACGAGTAGTTGCAGGACTTGATCATGAATTGTTCAGAGTGCAGTAAAAATGCGTCGGCCATTTCATCTGGTTGCGGCGTACGGCGATGAAAGCGCGCCGACTCGTACAGCTCGTTAGGCTGGTGGAAAAAGAGGTCGGTAAATGTCTTTTTCACGACGGCGACCTCGCATTGCGCGGCCAACGCAAGGGCAACCCTGGCTTGCGGCCCCGTACGGTGGATGATGGAGCGCACTTGCACCTCAGCCGGAGGGACGTGAATGCTGTCAGCGAACTAGAAGTCAACCCAAACTGTAGTAGCCATGTTGGCTAGAATCAAGGGTTGTCAAATGGTGATGGAAGACGCAGCCAGCTAAGCGGACTCGCTCGCTCGATTTCGTGTCGACCGGCTGTGCCCCCGCGATCTCCGACGACAGCGCAGCTCTCGCCGACTGGGCTTGCCCTACGTCATCTGACGCCCACAAGAGCTCTCACCGAGTGGTGCCCCGTCCTCGGACTCGTGCAACCGTGTCGATCTTTCATATCTCCTATTTACTTCCGTCATTTTTCGTCGTTTGCTGTCCCTACGCCTCGTTCTCTTCTTCCTTTCTGTCTCTCAATCTCCTTACCTTTTAATTATATCCTTTTAATCCCTCCCCCCCCCCCCTCATGAGCTACTGTTGAGGTGTCCTCCCCCTGAGAGACAGTTGCGGGGCTAACTTTTCACTTCTTTTCATTTAAAACCACTCACACACTCACAGCCAGCTAAGCCATGCCTACTGGAAACGGAGTGGCCGACGAATTTAACATCCCCGCTGAGCTCTCCACGCCAGTAATCGTCATGGCCGTGCTGCGGCGGCTGTTGTGGCGGGGCCGTATCACGATGATACAAGCACGGAATTAGCGGAGGTGTATTCCGCCCGCTTTTGGCACCATGTCGAGCTCATCGGGTGAGTCAGTGACTCAGATAGCCGCGTCTCCGATCCGACAAGTGCATGATGTCATGTTTATCACCACCCTTATCATGAAAACCAGTACTTGCTGCCTTGCCAGTTGGCAGTACTGTTGCAAACTATATGAACAGTGCAGCCAACCACAAGTACTGCCATACACTACAATTACTGTGGGGATAAAAGCTGAGAATCACTGTTGAAACCTAGAACAGAAATGGTGTAAATGAATTTCGACAAATGTGCCTATTTCTCTGTTTTCATAATTTTCTATACAATGTTAACACCCTGGGATAGTTCGTTAATGGCGTATTGTAAACTATTATATACATTTGAAAAAAAGGAACGATGAAGCGACTAGCGCGAGGAGCATCGGGCACCTGTTCTCAGACTTGACATTTGGAACGGCCAGAAATGGGCGTGTTCTAACAGCTCTCTGGAGGTTGCCCAATTTTCGATCTTACCAACAAGGAGGCTTCCATTCTGATACAAACTTACGAAGCTAAGTGAAATAAAAGAGCTTGGCACTAACATGTACATCCCTGAAAAATACAGTGTGAATTAGTAAATGTTTTAAGCGCCACAAATAATTTCACATGAAACTATGAAAACTGCAGCTTCTATTCAGGAATAACTAGGGCATTATAAAGCGTATTCTACAACAAAAATTGCCGAAATGCACTCTGAGTATCACACGGAAGTGTACAGTAGTCACGAATTCAAACCAGATATCATATTTTATAGTATAACATTTGCTATGCGCTAATGCTTGTGATGCTGGCTGATGTACGCGTTCCAGTTAAAATGGCGTGGACATGACCTAAACTAAAGACCATGGAAACAAAATACTGTGGCCTGGTTCCCTCTGAATTGCCCTATTTTAATGTGTGAGTACCGTACATGATATCTAGAGTCTTCAATAACGTACAGGCCGTAACCTTAGAATAGCCGTGAACCTTGTAGGTGCCGAATCGACAAAGCGGCTGAAAAAAAAAACACAAAAACTTATCAACTAGTGTTGAGAAGGTAAATTCGCCGTATTAATAAATATGTCACTGTGGCATGCACGCTTCACGAATTTCAGCAATCTGGTGTTCTTCAATCTGAATAATGTTGTGCAATACACGGGCTTAGAGAATAACAGCTTCAATAAAATGTGACGGCCATGGCGCGGATCACACCCACCACCTTTGGATAAGCAGCCGAGTGCTGTTTCCACTGTACCATTGAAGGGAACAGAGGTAAAAGAAAGCACGGACTCTTCAGTTCAGTGCTGTACAATGATGTCGGCTTTCTCGGTAATGACATCAGGATGCTCGAAGTTGGGATTACCGGTCATTCTTCCGCACATCTTCGAATGCCGCGTAATGTTCTGCAAATTGCACCCAGGGGTGACGAGGTATGAAGGAAAAGGAATAAACAAAGTTGGGCGTGCGTAAGCGTAAAAAAAAAGGCTTTATTCGTTTCACTTTTTCATCTCTGGGCATGTAATCGGGAGATTAGCGTTCCGCGTAGCCTGAGGCAATGAGCACGAACGAACGGCACCTTCTCTTTTTCGAAGCTTATACTGCAAAGCAAACGCTGGCTTTCACGCGCTGGTAGAGCTTGCTCCTCACGTCTGCGCAGTTCCAAATTGATGTTTTTTTTAGTTTTTGTGTTTTCTATGAGTAGGGCACTTGCCGATACGACTTAGCCGCCGGTATGATGTAAGACAAAGTGCTGTGTAATAGAAGACTGGACGCAAAATTGACTGGAGAGAGATTACTAACAAATTCATTGTGAATAAAATGAGGGCAAGGAGTTTGTATTGTCGACGAAGAAATGATAATCCATCTTATTGTGGTGTTTATATGGTTCTTTGTTCTAAAAGCAACACATTATTCACAGATAGGTTTTCTTACTGGTATAGAAAGCACTACTTGACAGTTTATATTTGCCCTGTTTTGGTACTCATTGTGTCTCTTCGAGAAAGCTGCAGATTGTCTTCGATGGCTTAAATAGCCTAGATGTTCTAGGCATCTTACTTGGGCACCTCAATCTCACAGCCCGTAATTTGAACAAATATCATCATGATACCCGCAAAGTGAGTGATCTTGGAGGAGCTTGTTCTCATATGATCGGGGAGCTGGCGAATCCTCTGTAGACATCTGCTATCAGTTATGTAGACATGACAACGCTGTTATGTACACATTACATACACAATGTTTTTTATTTTACAATGGTATGCGCTTTATACGATTTGATGAACTACGCACAATTTAATGGAACGTGTTGTCGAGAAAGTCGTGCTTGAAGTTCACGTCGGTGCAGCCTACGCAAGGTAGCGACTGCTTTTGGCGCTTGGCCGCGCCATCCGGCGCCCGCACTTCGGGGTTCTCCTGCCACCGCTTGCGATATGCTTCCGCATCGCGATCTCAGACCGCAGAGTCCGCTTTACGGAGCGCCCACTTAGATTCTATTTCGCAGGCCTGGAGCGCCGGGCTTCCTTCACAGTGAGCCCTTTTTGATTCGGCCTTCCGGGCTGTCCCCGCCGGGTCGGGAGGCCGAATCAACAAGGGTCGGGGTGGTGAGCCCGAGCTGCAGCTGCTTCGTGAGTCCTCAGCGCTGCTGCTTTGGCTTCTGAACTGTACATGCTGCTGAGCAGTTAAGAAATGTGCTCTTTGCGTTAGCTCCCGGCGGAGGGAAAGGAAGCGGACGTGCCGAAAATGTACTCTGGATGGATGCATCCGGCTGTGCCTTTAGGTTGGGCGGGGGCTGGCGCCACCCAGCCATAAAGTTAAGTGCTATCACTATGTGTTGAAGGCTTGAATTTCGCTCACCCCTCGATTGTAGCCACCAATCAGTTAGCCTTCTCCTGGTTATTTCTGCCCGTTTAACGTTTATTTTGCTTTCACTGTTTTTCAACCCCAATCACATGACTCCAATGTTTTGAAAAATTCTGTGCCAATATTTTGGACTATTGGTTGACTGATACGTTTGGTTTAACGTCCCAAATTACCATACAATATCTTGGACTATAATGTGGAGACCTTTACAGAACATTATCAAATGTTCAGCCCTTTCCTTCTCTTCACACACTACACACCGTGTTTGTGCCTTCTTATTTGGCTCGGTACGTCTTGGTCCGCGATATTCCCGTTCTGGCCTCGAACAGCAAGAACTGCAAGAACCTGTTTGAAAGTTCGGTAGGTCTCCAGCGGTGATTTTGTAAGCATTACAATCTATCATAAGTCCCTCATTGTTTCTTTCACCTTATTCCTAATCGATGTTTTCTTTAAACTTCATATTCTGCTGTCGTCTAAATACTTGCTTGACAATTTTCAACTTTGCTTCCTCCATTTATTATCATCAGTCTTCATGTACAAGTTGCCGAACATTTTCTTAGCCCAACGCTCTTCTCCCATTATTCTCAATCGCACCTCAAACTCTATCTTGCTGCTAGCTTCCCCGCACTCGAGGGGTGTTCATCCCGTGTCACCCTGTACCTCCTGATTTGGGGTGTTCCCGTGTGCTCCCAAAGCAAGTCTACCTATGCCATAATCTTAATTTTCAATCTTGATTGAACCTCTGATTTTGTGCACAAGACCGCATTGCCGAACGTCAGACCCGGGACCATGACACCTTTCGAAATCCATCTCAGAACGTCATACATATTGAGTTCCACAGTGTACTTTTTTAATTACAGCTACATTCCTCTTAACCTTAGTCACCACGTATCTTCCGTGCTCCCTTATGTACTCAGCCCCGTTATTTATTCACACACCGAAATATTTGTATTTATCCACTATTTATAGCGTCACTTACTGTACCTTATGCTCACGGCCTTCCTTATTAAAATCATCATTGACAATTTTTCCTGCTTAACTTCAAATTTAACTTATCTTCCTCATTACCACAGATGTCTATCAATTCCTGCTGACTTCCTTGTTGTCGGCCAATAATACCATATCATCTGCATACATCAATGCTGGTGATGACTGTTCAATGTGTTGTCCTTGCTTGGAAAAAGAGAGGCTGAAGCCGAGTCGACTCCCCTCTGATTTTGCTTCTACTCCCCGTAGATACAGCATAAATAACAAATTAGACAAAAGACATCCCTGTCGATGCCTGCGTTGTATTTTTATAGGTTCGGGTACCTGTTCTTCCCAGAGCAGCGGGTGCAGTACTCAAAATCTGAAACCTCTTTTTCTAAACACACAGAAGTGATGGCTCACTGCTCTCCCTTAGCTGAGTACAAAGTGCTCAAAATTAGTAAACCCTTTAATAGTATAGGTACCGGGACAGTTCAAAGCTCTCCCATATTAGAGGACATCGTACTCTAAATTGTCGAACATTAGTTCTTAACACTAATCGTTAATGGTGTTAAATACCCAGCTACGACCGCTTTCTGCCTTCCTATAGCACAGTACTAAGCACTAAGAAGCGTTCAACACATTCAATACATTAGTGTTCTCCCAGAGTATAGCACAGCGTACTTTAATTTGTCGAACATTTTTTTCTATAAACACACGCGAACTGCATCGCCTGGTCCAGCCCTTCGATCTAGCTCCTCTGAAAAAGGCATAATTCCGATGCTTTAACAAAAGACGAAGGTAAACTATTAAGGACAATAAACAAGTACAGCGAAAAAGCACAGCAACAACAATGAAATACAGTCCTCAATTTCGTGCATGAAATGGCGTGAGGCGCATGACATGGACGATTTCTGGACGAGCATGGCGCCGTTGAGAGTTCATAATGCCATCGAGAACAACCTCGTAGTCGACTGGGCAGAGACGTTGAACTACTCTGTACGGTCCGAAGTGCCGTCACAGAAGTGTTTCCCTGTGCCCACGTCGGTGCATCGGCGCCCATAACCAAACACGGTCCCCGGGCTGGCACTCCACGAGGTAACGGCGGCTGTCGATCGCCTGCTGATTCTTGATGCGCAGGAGGGCGAGTTGACGAGCTTCTTCAGTGCGCTGAAGGTAGGCGGCGACGTCGAGGTTCTCTTCGTCAGTGACGTTTGGAAGCATAGCGTCGAGCGCTGTTGCCGGGCTCTTTCCATAAACCGACTTGTACGGCGTGTTCTGCGTCGTTTCTTGGACGGCCGTATTGTACGTGAAGGTCAAGTATGGAAGGCTTTCATCCCACGTCTTGTGTGCGACGTCGACATACATGGCCAGCATATCAGCGATAGTTTTATTAAGGCGTTCGGGGAGGCCATTCGTGTGTGGATGGCAGGCAGTGGTGCGGCGGTGACTTGTCTGGCTGTACCTCAGGATCGCCTGAGTTAGGTCCATCGTAATGGTCGTACCCCTATCAGTAATGAGGACCTGTGGAGCACCGTGACGCAGAACGATGTTCTCGATGAAGAACCTTGCTACCTCGGAGCACTGCGGCGTAGCATGTGAGGTAGTCATTAGCTACGATGATCCACGTGTTCCCGGAATTCGACGTCGGAAAGGCCCCAGTAAGCCAATGCCGATTTTCTGGAACGGTGGACGAAGTGGCTCGACGGGCTGGAGAAGTCCAGCTGGCCTAGTCGGAGGTGTCTTTCGTCGCTGACAGTTGCGGCAATTCCTGACATAACGAGTGACGTCACCAGCAAGTCGTCGCCAGTAGTACTTTTCTTGTATTCTTGCGAGCGTACGGGAAACACTGAGGTGTGCAGCCATCGGGTCGTGGTGCAGAGCTTCAAGTACTTTCGTCTCACTGCTGAAAGAACCACGAGAAGGTGTCCAGCTCAAAGGGGCCAGAAGTTCTATAAGAAAACTTCGTTTCGCAAGAAGAATGACTCCAGTCCTCCCTTGAAAACATTCAGAACAGTCGTTTTATTAACCTCATGGTATTCCACAAGGCTTCGGAGTTTTGGATCTGCTCGCTCTTGCTCGGCGAAGTCGTTGGCAGTTATCGTTCCTAAGAAACTGTTCTCATCCAGGCTATCGGGCAGTGGCGGTTCGATGGGGTTGCGAGACAAGCAGTCAGCGTCAGAGTGTTTCTTTCCAGATTTGTAACGATGGTCACGTCGAATTCTTCAGGTCTGAGGCTCCACCGTGCGAGGCGACCCCAAGGGTCTTTCAAGTTAGCTAGCCAACATAAGGTGTGGTGGTAGCTCACAACTTTGAAAGGCCTGCCGTCGAGTTAGGGGTGAAACTTTGACGCTGCCCAGATGATGGCAAAGCACTCCTTTTCTATGGTGGAATAGTTGGCCTCGGTTTTGGATAGAAACCGGCTAGCATAACTGATAACCTTCTCCACGCCATCGGTCTTTTGCACAAGGACGGTGCCGAGTCCTACGCTGCTTGCGTCGGTGTGTACTTCTGTTTCGGCGTATTCGTCGAAATGCGCAAGTATCAGTGGTATATAGATGTCGTTTAAGTTCCTTAAATGCTTCCTCTTGTGCTGCTTCCTGCATGAATGTGACGCTGTTTTTAGTGAGGTGAGTTAGCGGCCTGGTGGTCTGTGAGAAACGTTTGACGAAACACCTTTAATAAGCGCACATTCCGAGGAATCGGCGTACAGTCTCATTGTCAGTGGGCTGCGGGAAATCAGCTATGGTGGCTGTTTTTCGAGGGTCGGGACGGACTCTAGACTTGCTAATGACGTGTCGCAGGAAAAAGCTCCTCGTACGCGAAGCGGCACTTTTCCGGTTTCAGGGTCTGTCCAGAGGTGTTAACAGCTTGAAGTACTGCTTCAAGGCGCTAGAGATGCTCGTCAAAGCTGGGGAAAACATGAAGACATCATCCAAGTACACGAGGCAAGTCTGTCATTTCAACGCAGCGAGCACGGTGTCCATAACGCGCTGGAACGTTGCAGGCGCTGAGGAGAAACCAATTGACATGATCTTAAACTCAAAGAGGACGTTTGGTGTGATAAACACCGTCTTCTCTCAATCTTTCACGTCAACCTCATTTTGGCAATAGCCCGTTTTGAGGTCCATCGAGGAAATGTACTTGGCGTTGTTGAATCGGTCCCGATCGTTGTCTATACGTGAAAGAAGGTACACGTCCTTAATTGTGATTTTGTTCATGCGGCAATAATCGATGCAAAAACGTAGGGTCCTATCCTTATTCTTCACTAATACCACGGGTGATGACCACAGAATCTTGAATGGCTGAATGATGTCGTCGCGTGGAATTTCGTCGACTTGTTTTTTTCACGGCGTGGCGTTCACGTGTCGAGACTCGGTACGGGCTCTGTCAAACTGGTCCTGCACTTTCTTCTGTTTTGATGCGATGTTTGGTGACTGGGGTTAGTCAAGTCTGTGATGATGACGAGAAGCAGTCTTTGAATTGCAATAGCAGGGACTTGAGGTGGCCTTGCTTGCACTTCGAAAGGCTCGGGTTGACATCTAAATCTGGTTCGGGACTTCGGTTCATCGAAGCAGCATCACCTGCATTGAAGAGGGAGAATAATTGGCTGGCCTCCATGAATTCATCAATGTAGGCGACCGCCGCACCACGGTTGATGTGCCTGTATTCATGACTGAAGTTTGTCAGCACCACCGTTGCCTCGCCGTCGCGCAGCTCAGTTATGCATCTTGCTACGCAAATCTGACGGTTTAGAAGAAGGTGCTGATCGCCCTCCACGATGCCCTCAATGTTTTCGGCTTTTTCAATGCCCACAGAAATGACGACGCCGGAGGAAGGTGGCACTGTGACCAGCGTGTTTTTTGAGGTTAGTGTGATTGACTCTGACCTCAGGTCGATGACAGCGCCGTGTTGAGTTAAAACGTTAATTTCAGGTACCACATCCCTGGAGCATTTTGTAAGATGATAAAGCTCGCGGGATTAGTCTGGTCATTGATGGTGACTCTGGCTGTGCAGACTGAAGTCAGTGTTATTAGGTGACCTTCAGCGGTCCGGATTTTGGGCCTTGCCATGAAGTCTTCATCTTTTTTAACTTCGCAGCGAACGTCCCAGTGATGACGGAATAGTCGGCTCCGGTGTCGACGAGAGCTGTGACGCTGTGGCCGTCGATGAGGACGTCGAGGTCGCTAGTTCGTGTCCTCGCATTGCAGTGAAATCGCGGCGTCGGATGTTGGCTACGACAGTTTGTACCGCTGCTTCAACGTTGCGTCGCCAAGTCGTCTTCTGGCCTCGAAGTTTTAACGTCAGGGCAAGGTTCATGTTGTGGTGGGTTCTCGAGGCTTTTTCGTAGCGTCGTCGTCGGTGGCAGAGAATCTTCGGCAGTTCATCGTGCAGCAACCGCATCTCCACCGATTGCGGTCTTTAGTTTTCCGATTGATGCGGGTTCAGCGACCAGCCACGGATGGGGCAAGAGTACGGCCGGTGGCACAGCGAGTTGTAGTGGCTGGGCTACGGGGAACGGTACGGTCGTCGTTCTTGCCACTGTGTTGCGGTGATGTAATCAGCGATGTCGGAGGCATTTCGCCCAGCTGCGGACGCGGCGCGTTGACGGCGAATCTCTGGAGCCCCATTCGTCTGTACTGGCAGCGGTGGTAAGTGTGGCCGGCCTCTTCACAGCTGTAGCATAGCAGGCGGTTGTCATCGGCGCGCCATGCGCCTGTTTTCCTTGGCGTTTAGCCCTGACCAGAGGAGAATGGTAGGGTGTCGGCGGTTGCGACGGCGGGGTTGCCTGGTGACGGCAGTTCGGTGAAGTGGCGTATTGGTGAGAGCGTGGAGGGGGTACTTAGCGTCGGGCTGCAGCAACGTAGCTCATTGCTTGCGACTGAGGCTGCGCTGCTTCAGAAACTCCAAGCGATTGCCGAACTTCTTTGCAGACAATAACGAAAATAAAGTCCACTTGGGGCAGCGGTGAAGACAGCAGCTTTCGAAGCTCTTTTCGCATGATCTGTCGGATCGTTTCACGTATGTCTTCGGAGCCGAGGCCGTGAACAACTGAGTTGTCTTGCATCGATCGCCAATCATACTGGCGTGTACGCATTTCTGAAGCCTTCTCAATTGTCGCAGCCACTAAAATAAACTCTTAAAATGTTGTTTTTGGTGGGTCACGCACCAGCCCAGTGAAGAGGTCTTGTTTTACCCCTCGCATGAGCAAACGGACCTTTTTTTTGGTCATGTCAAGATCGGTGAGTCGGAACAAATGAATAACCTTTTTTGCAAAAATTGGGACGCTTTCGTTCAGAAGCTACGCCCGTCTTTCCAGCACAGCAGCAGCAGCCGTTTCTTTTCGGTCGACAGTCGTGAACGTTTCCAGAAATGTGCCACGGAAGAGATCCCAGGTTTAAGTGACGACTCGTGGTTCTGGAACCAGGCTCTCACCGCGTCTTCCAGGTAAACGACGCAGTTTTTCTTCCAAGTCCCAATGATTCAAGGCGGCCTCTCGGTCATACGTCTCGAGCCATGTCTCCACTTCTTCACATGATTATCTGTGGAAGTTCGGTGGCTCCCTCGGCTGATGCATTACGACCGTGGCGGGCGTTGGTGCAGGGGCAGTCATAGTAGTCGCTGTAAAGATGGTAGCGTTGGGCTTGCGAAAAGAATCGGGTAGAGCTCCGTACTCTGCCTGTTTACCTCACTGCCTGCTGCTAGCTTGCTGATCAAGGTTGGCATCAGCGTCCTCTTCACGATGTGGGCTTGGCTCACGGCTGGAGGGGGGCGTTTGGTACATGGGCCGGGAAGCTCCTCTACAAGATGTCACGGGGTCATGAGTCATGACGTGGACGAAGGCAGCAGACTGCAGGTCAAATAATAAACTGTTTTCTTCGTTCAGCGAACTGGGAGCGCAGAGAAAACACAAAGGACGAAGCGAGGAACCACACAACACGAGCGCTCGTGTTGTGTGGTTCCTCGCTTCGTCCTTTGTGTTTTCTCTGCGCTCCCAGTTCGCTGAACGAAGAAAATGAATTACCAACTGGCCCACATTTTGATCCTTCTGCAATAAACTGTTTATTTGGGCCGAACCTGTGGCCACGTAAAACGTAAGTCTGATTACAGCAAGACACTGGCACTGATAGCGGCGAACAAAACATCGGCCGTCGATCAACTCATATGCGGCGAAGCGTGTTGGCATTCATACCCTTGCCATCAAATATTCTAGCGTTATTGATAGTGGTGACGTAGGTTTCTGAGTAATCTTCAATGTTCACGAAGTGGGCGTATTCTTAACAAAACGTTCTGCTATAGCCTCGAAGCTTCTAAAACATCGTAGGCACAGTTTGCGCATAACGTAGTCTAATTAGGCGGTAAGAAAACTTGAGGAAAAGAACGTGGCAATATAGACCTGTACATGAATCATGATAGACAATTTTAGTTGGGCGTACGTAATGAACGGACGTATGCAGCGCGGTTGCGGGATAATACACACTTTTAGTTGGGAGTACGTAACGAGCCCACGTACACAGCGTAGCTAGGGAAGAGAAGTGCGCATGCCCAGTACATAACGTTTCTATTCCATGAAGGCGTGCGCCCCCCCCCCCCAAAAAAAAAGCGCAGCGTGCGTAAACGTGACAAGGCAGAGCGTACGCGTCGTGACGCTCCCACAGTATGTCGATTGAAATAGGAATGAGATTGCAAAATGGCAGCGATGGCGTCGAATGCAGAGAGCAACAATGCTGGCCCAAATTGAGTTTATGTTACTTTGAGAGACGATGTTGCGCTGCTTCTGGAAGTATAAACCAGCAATACGTTTAGGAATCCGGAACAAACCGACGTAAACCATGCACACAAAATTGTTCGCCTTGACTTCGACGCAAGTGGCCATTATGACAGCCGCTACCACACGAAAGCGTTAAGAAGCACCCAAAAGCTGCCTTATCTCTAATAACATGCTTCTAGTTGTACTAAACGTATCTCGGTAAGCTCAATACGGTGAACTAAAAGTGTCGTTGAGTGCTTTGCATGCAGATTACGCAACATATCGTGCCATGTACGTAGGCTCGGAACAAACGCCCAACTAAATATGTCAAATGGACACTTTTAGTGGGGGCGTACTTAACGAGCCCACGTATGCAACACTGCCACGGGAGAGAGCTGTGCATGTGCAGTAGGCAATGTACCGATTCCAGAAGTGCGCGCGTACGCCTGAAACAAGATGCTGCGTACGTAACGCAACCCTTACTACGTTACGTTCTCGTGAGACCTGATTGATTGATTTAATTGATATGTGGAGTTTGACGTCCCGAAACCACCACATTATTATGAGAGACACCGTGGTGGATTGCTCCGGAAATTTCGACCACCTGGGGTTCTTTAACGTGCACCCAAATCTGAGCGCACGGGCCTACAACATTTCCACCTCCATCGGAAATGCAGCCGCCGCAGCCGGGATTCGATCCCGTGACTGCGGGTCTGCAGCATAGTGCTCGGGAAACCACGAACAAACCAAAACGAGAGTATATAGCGGCAGCAGTGGCATTCGACGCAGGTAGCAACAGCGGACCTGATGCAAGGCAAGTGTACTTCACAATGAAAAGTGATGTTTTAAATCCAGACAAAGTAAATTCCAGCGCCGCGTTGCGGCATCCTGATGATTCAGAAGAAATCGCCTGGCGTCTCACGAAAATTCTCAAGAATTGTTTTCGATAGGTGGCGTGCGGCAATGCGTCTTTTTCTGCCAGACCTCTCGGCGAATGAACCCGTAAATAAAACGGCACTTTAGTACGTACTTTAATTCATGGTGCAACAGAAGACGCCTTGGAAGATGTGCGAGCTTTCACTCCTTAAACGTGCCGGTAGTAATCGTAAGGCAATGAATACCTAGAACGCGACCACTTGCTGCAGGGTACGCTAAGCCTCAGCCGCAGCAGTGCTCTATTGAACGCTGGGGTCGATCCAGTGAGGCCGTGCCCGATCAGACACATTGCGCAGGCAAGTTCAAAGCAACAAAGTTTAACGTGCATATTTATTGCATCTAGGAACGATGCTAAATATTTACACAGCGAACGCCACAGCCAGACTTGTACGCTAGTGGCTCTTACCCTGGCCGTCAGAATGTTTTAGGAGCGAAGCTGCTTATAGTGGCACCTGTTCGTCCCTCGTAGTCGTAGTAGCAGTCGTAGTGTGTAACCAATCTTACATTTTGACCTCCAAGGTGGTGCCGCTGAGAGATTCCTTCTATGGGTTGTTGAACAATAAAAAATTAGCAGCGTGTGCGTTAACTAAAATCCGAATTCTCCTGTCTCTCATTCCCCCTTAGCAGCCATTCGCATGTACACTGAACTATCTGACAAGAAAGGGTTGATACGCTATACTTGCTGGGCATAACCTCTTTGGATTTAGAAAGGTTTAGCGAGCGTTGGGCCGCAGTGCCATGAATACAGTGAACTAGTATATACCATGAACTCGAGGTGGTTAAAGGTGGGAAGTGGACCCCAAGCGCGAGCCGTAAGAAAGTGTGCGTGTGCCACCTCTTGTTTAGTCCTTGAAATGTCCGCTGGATGGCGGTGCTTCTATAAATGGAATATATGATGAAAAGATGCGAGATGGTGGTACTTGAAGTGTTGATTAGATGGACGAACGGACACACAGACGGATGCATGGATGGATGCATGAACGGACGTAGGGGTGGATGCATCGATGCACGCAGGAACGGACGCACGAACAGACGCACGCACGGACGGGTGGATGGATGCATGGACGGTCACACAGACGGACGGATGGACGGACGGAAGCAAGAATGAATGGACGGACGAATGCGTCGCCCCACTTTCCATCCTTCACTCCGTGGATATGCTGGCAATTTTTTTTGCCAATTACTGCTTAGGCGTCACACGGTGGCAGCGCACTGCAATATTAACTTTAAAAAAAGCTTTAACGTGTCAATCTCTCACCGGAAAAAAAACGTGCGTTACTTGCGGTGTGGCTTAACGTGAGAACGTGTTGCAGACTCGATAATTAATTCTGAAATTGTATCACCAGGTAACACAAACAAAGCCAATGCGATGAAATAAGGCAAATACATCACTGTCGCTTCGCATGTGTCTTCGTAGCTAGCCCATATATTAGTGCAAAAAACCTACGAGCTAATAGTTTACTGCAGTCGAACTTGAGAAGCATCACATTATTATGGGTGTAGTTTTGATACAGAGTGAAAAAAAGCGTCACTTAATTTAGAAATACTTCTTTTCTGCCACAGCCTCCTGGTTTCTCTGACATGGAAGCAGCTGTGTACAGTGGGCAAGGAACCTGCTAAATGGCATGCCTTGTGATGAAGCCGCCCCGAGTGATATATGTGTTATAGGGTACCATTATATATATTGCAACGAAGATGCGCGAGCCTATGGGGCGCGGAAGAAGAAGAGTAGTGGAGCGGCGATTGGACTGTGTGGTTGGGTGAAGCGTTCTAGGCCTGTCTCAGAAGTACGCTGCTCTTTCACAATGCCATTTCACCTCATCTTTAAATAAACACAGTCACTCGTAACAGTTTGGTGGAAGGTACAGGGTACATTGATCTCGACGACCCAGCTATGCTGATTTCGCGACGGAGCAGACGCTTCGCAGGCTTGCCACCGAAGCTACCAGATATAAAGGACGTGAGAGCAGGCCATAACAACCTCGCTGCTGATAAGCAACACGTTCACCCGCCAGGACAAGCTCGCTGTGGCGTGCCGGAACGTCAGCCGAGGACCTCTTTGGGGCAGCCGGATGACGATGTTGACGACTGGCTCAAGCACTACCAAAGAGTGGGTCACAGTAACCGCTGGAGCACTGCTAAGCAGCTCGAGAACGTGGTGTTTTTTCTCGTCGGCACCACGTCTCTTGAATTTGACAAGCATGAGAGTGCATTGACCACATGGGACATTTTCGTGGACGAGCTGAATAGGTGTTTTGGTTACTCAACAGCTAAGGTCAAGATGGTGGAGCAAACGCTTTCACGCATCGCTCAGTTACCTGGCGAAACATGCACCACCTACATCGACGCCGTCTTGAAGCTTTGCGGTATCGTGAGTGCGACCATGTGTGACGGAGATAAGGTAGGTCATCCGCTCAAGGGAATCGCCGAAGACGTGCATAATTTTGTTATCACTAAGGAAGACTTACACGCACCTTCCGACCTAAGGAGACACTGCCGAGCGTTTGAAGCGCTAAAGAGGAGGAGAGTCCTACCTAAATTTGGACGTCTTGAGAATGTGCCCACGATTGCAAGTGTCAACCTTCCATCGCAGGACGACATCTCTTTTCTTATAAGACGAGTGGTTAAGGAAGAACTTGCTCAACTGCAAGCTTTGGACACCACCGGTGTCTGCCATCAATGTGCATTCGACCAACGGCCCCGTGAATCTGGTACCTCGGATGCGGCAGACTTACTTTGAGGCTCGCCCGAATTACACCGATCGGTTCCAACGAAGAAGTGAACGGCCACTCGAAAACCAGGCACGCGTGCAAGCTTCATCACAGCGACCTACTCCTCGGCTGCCATCGCCCGGCTTTTACCAACCGACGAGGTCTACCTCGCCGAGGACGACTAGACGCGACACCCGTACTTGCTACAACTGCGGGCTACTTGGACACATCGCTAGGTACTGCTACCGTCGCCAGCAGCGAGCTCCACGATTCAACGTGTACACGCTCTAGGTACCTGCTGGCGTGTCTCGACCATTTCAGGGCTCTTTCCAACGGCAACACGCAGCACGTGCTGACTCACCTTGCTCCGACCGCAGCGTTACGCCACCACCGGCACGCCAACGCTAATCCCGATCTCGGCGTCGCCGCTCAGGAACGCCACCACCACTGGGAAACTAACTGGTGCGACCAATGGCGCCGAACCCGCAAAATCATATTCCGCAAGACCCCCTTGTGTTGTAATGGTTGAGAACAAAGTGAGTGTTTTTGTAGACATTGTGAGTACTGTTGTACTAGTTGATACCGGTGCTGCCGTTTCTATAATGAGCATGTCTTTTAAAAATCGCCTTGGGACGAAAGTAATGTTTGCTTGGAATTGGAGTGCTACGTTCCGCGGCGTAGGGAGAGAAATATTGAGCCTGGTTGGTGTTTGTTCTGTTTTACTTTCTGTAAGAAATCAAACGTTCCGAGCTGAACTAACGGTGCTTGCACGAGTGACTCACGACGTCATTCTAGGAATAGAATTTTTGCAGCAATGTGGTGCAACTCTAGATTGTGGTAGTGGTGGGATTATTTTTCGTCCCGTGTTGCCGTCTACATTGACACAATATACCGTTGATGACTGCTTGGAAGTGTTTTCCGTGTCTGAAGACGTCTTCTTGGCCCTGAATACCGCAATGTTTGTGCGTGTAAACTCTTCGCGTTCTTGTGCGGGTTCTTATTACGATTTAGCCGAGCCGAACTTCAGTAACGCACTTAAAAAACGTTATTGTGCCTCGTTGCCTCGTGCTCACCGTCGATGGTTGTGCTGATTTGTGGACTGTGAACGTTTCCGCACAGCCCATATATCTGCCTGCAGGACTTAAATTGGCAAGCTTTCAAGCGCAAAAGACTCTTACCATACGGTCACTCCAACTGTCGGTGGATGTAAAGAAACCCCACTCCACACTAACTCGTACCCAGACTATTCTGCCAGCATTGACCGTATGATTAACAAGTCACTTACATCAACTGAACGGTCGCTGCTGCAGGAGGTGATCGCACGCTACGCCTCAGTCTTAGACTTTGCCGAAGACGAGACGTCTACGATTACGCCACCGTCTTCACGTACGCAACACCGCATCCATACAGGCCAAGCACCACCAATACGCCAGATGCCCTATCGCGTATCGCCTTCCGAAAGTAAAGTCATCGCTGAGCAAGTTGAAGACATGCTAAAGAAGGGCGTCATACAACAATCGTGTAGTCCATAGGCAGTTCCTGCCATTCTAGTCAGGAAAAAGGATAATTCATGGAGATTCTGCGTAGACTATTGTCGCCTAAATGCCATCACAAAAAAGACGTCTACTCTTTGCCACGTATAGAGGACGCGGTGGACTGCCTGCATTCTGCTTCCTGTTTTTCTTCTGTTGACTTGCGTTCTGGGTATTGGCAAATTCCTATGCATCCCTCAGATAAAGAGAAGACGGCCTTCGTAACACCAGACGGTCTCTTTGAATTTAACGTTATGCCATGTGGTTTGTGCAATGCTCCAGCGACATTCGAGAGATATATGAGTACAGTATTCCGTGGACTAAAGTGGAAAGTTTGCATGTTCTATTTAGATGACGTGATTGTCTACGGCAAGACTTTTCAAGAGCATAACCAGCGCTTGTCGCTTGTGTTTGAATGCTTACGCGAAGCTGGCCTTGTTTTAAACTCAAAGAAGTGCCATTTTGGAGAACGTCAAGTCCTCGTATTAGGCTTTCTCGTGGATAAAGAAGGCGTGTGACCAGACCCACAGAAGACCGCAGGGGTTCGCAACTTTCAACCACCACGAACAGTGAAAGACCTGCGGAGTTTTCTGGATGTGTGCTCATATTCCCGCCGATTTATTAAGAACTTCGCACAACTTGCCTCCCCACTGACGTCCCTTCTTCATAAAGACACACTGTACTTGGGGGATGATAAATGTGAGGCTACATTTAAACAGATGAAGTTTTTATTGACTTCAGGACCCATCTTAAAGCATTTTGATCCTAATGCTTTGACTGAACTTCATACTGATGCTTGTGGGCTAGGTGTTGGTGCTGTGCTGGTCCAACTCTGCAACAGCCGTCAGCACGTCGTAGCATATGACAGTCGGACACTGACCCGAGTAGAGAAGAGCTACACCCCGTCACCGAGCTCGAGTGCTTAGCAGTCGTCTTCACCATTCAGAAGTTCCGACCATATTTACATGGCCGCGAGTTCAGAAATAGTGACCGATCACCAACCACTATGCTGGCTTGTGGGACTTCGTGACCCGTCTGGCTGGCTGGCTCGTCGGGCGTTCCGCCTCCAAGAGTACAGCTTTTCTGTGAACTATAAGAGCGGACGATGTCACAGAGATGCCGACTGCTTATCCTGCCTTCCTTCAGTACACAACAACGCTGACGACGATGACATTGATGGATATTTAGTTTCTGTCTCTTCCAACTTGCCAGATGCCAGCAGGTTCAAACGTGAGCAGCAGTGCGACCTTACTCTGAAACCCTTGCTCGAAGCTGCATATAACTCCGTCGACAAGCACTTCAAAATTTCAAAGGGCTTGCTGTATAAAAGAAACTATTCAGCCGATGGCCTCCCGTTGCTTCTAGTGGTGCCGGAAAGCCAGCGCCAGGTCGTCCTTCGTTCTATGCACGATGACATAACATCCGGTCGTCTCGGTTTCACACTTACGCTACATTGACTACGTGAGAGGTTCTACTGGCCGAAAATGTGGAAGACCACAAAACAGTACGTCGCCGGCTGCGCTAAAAGCCAGCGCCACAAGCGATCCGCCACTGCCCTGGCAGGTTATTTGCAGCCCATCCCTCCACCGACATCTCTTTTTGAAAAATTTGGCATCGACTTGCTCGGACCCCTTCCTAAGACCCCATCGGGCCAGCGTTATATTATAGTGTGCGTGGATTATTTAACGCGTTATACGGAAACGGACGCAGTGACATCGGCCACAGCAGCCACTGTTTCTTTGTTTCTGTTACGATGGGTCATACTGCGTCATAGTGCTCCACGGGTTGTCATCAGTGACCATGGACGACAATTTATCGCCGATGTGGTTGAAGAAATTTTGTGCCTCTGTGGCTTCTCTTATCGCCGCTCCACCCCTCACCATCCGGAAACTAACGGTCTCAATGAGAGAACAAATCAAACTCTCACAAATATGCTATCGATGTACGTTGATGCTGACCACAGGAACTGAGACGCTGTCTTACCGTTTGTTACTTACGCGTATAACACCGCCAAGCATGAAGTTACTGGACATTTGCCCTCCTTTCTGCTTTACGCACGAAATACACAGAGTTTTCTGGACACTCTATTACCTTTCTCACCTCAGGAAGATCTGTCCATCGCTCAGACGTTGTGTCGCGCTGAAGAAGCACGTCAACTAGCGTGCCTTCGAACATTGTCTTCGCAAGAACTCAGCAAGAGTCGCTACGATGCCAAGGATATCCCCGTAGAATTTTCTCCTGGCGACTACGTTTGGCAGTGGACTCCTGTTCGTAGAAAAGGATTGTACCAGAAGTTTCTAGCCAACTATGCCGGCCCATTCGTGATAGTCACTCGTCTCAGTGACGTAAATTACGCTGTCGCCCGAGTCACAGCCAATAACCGGCATTCGCGTACTACGCAAACTGTTCACGTAGCCCGCCTGAAACAGTGCCATCATAGGCCTATTTAACTCGCTCGATGAGCTTTGTCTGCCGCCAGGGGAAATGCAACGAAGATGCACGAGTCTACGGGGCGCGGAAGAAGAAGAAGAGTATATAGTGGAGCGGCGCTTGGACTGTGTGGCTGGGTAAAGCGTTCTAGGCCTGTCTGAGAAGCACGCTGCTCTTTCACAACGCCATGTCACCTCATCTTTTAATAAACACAGTCACTTGTAACAATACATATGTATAGGATATGGCACAACGGGAGCGTTGTCAACAAGGATAAGTATATTTATTTCCCAACAGTTTCGGGAGGGGTCCTCTCTTCATCAGGGGATGAGTTATACTGATATGAATTTCCAAACTTCGTTGCTGCCACGTCCCTCTCACCTTGAAAAATGTTTGCAAGAGCGAGAGGGAACTAGAAAAAGAGAAAAAAAGGAAAAAAGGAAAAAAAGGGGGCAGAAAAAAAAGAAAAGAAAAGAAAGTTAAAAAGAGGAAGAACCACTGTCAACATTGAGAACGAAACCAACTGTTCGTGTACGTCCACGTACGTTTCTTATCACGTGCTGTTTCTATCATGTGCTGTTTCTACGTTTCTATCACGTGTGCCTTTAAGAAGAGCCGACCGACCCAATAACGGGAAACCCTTCCTTTACGCACGCCGCCCGCCGACCGACCCATTACGGGGAAACCCTTTCTTTACGCACGCCGTCACGGACCCTCCCGGCACCGCGGTGACAATCTTGGGTGGCCCGACACACGTCGAGAACTGAACAGCACGTGATAAGAAACGTATGTGAACGTACACGGACAGTTGATTTCGTTCTCAGTGTTGACAGTGGTTCTTCCTCTTTTTTACTTTCTTTCTTTTCTTCCTTTTTCTTTTTTTCTCCCCCCCCTTTTTTTCCTTTTTTTCCTTTTTTCTTTTTTCTATTTCCCTCTCACTCTCGCAAACATGTTTCAAGGCGAGAGGGACGCGGCAGCAACGAAGTTTGAAAATTCATGTCAGTATAACTCATCTCCTGATGAAGGGAGGACTCCTCCTGAAACTGTTGGGAAATAAATATATCTGTCCTTGTTGACAACGCTCCCGTTGTGCCATATCCCATACCTTCACAAAGACTAACTGGCCCATTGAATTATTACTCCCACTATATATATATATATATATATATATATGAGATATAACAGACAGTAATGCCAAGGAATGTACAGGGGAAGTTATTAACATTAATGGAATGTAAATAAGAAGAAAGAAAAGTGGATGAAAAATTACCAACTGTAAGCAGGAATCGAACCTACGACCTTCGAATTACGCGTTCGATGCTCTAACCATTGAGCTATTACAGCGGCCCTCTCTCCATCCACTTTTTTGGGTTTATCTGTGAATTTAGAAGTAGGAGCGACAGTCAGCGCCATCTATAAGCCAAACAACGAGTGTGAAAACACTCTTATGCGCATGCTTGGCGTCACGTAGCACGTGAACTTATTATGAGCGGGCAGCTGATTAATTGTCCCTCTTATACAACCTAAACACACCAAGTCTGCCAGTACGAGACCCTCGTTCAATGAAATAAGGGAAAGAAGTGTATACCTAAGGGCTCGTTTTTCCGTGTTTTTAACACAATAATAATGAGATATAACAGACAGTAATGCCAAGAAATGTACAGGGGAAGTTATTAACATTAATGGAATGTAAATAAGAAGAAAGAAAAGTGGATGAAAAATTACCAACTGTAAGCAGGAATCGAACCTACGACCTTCGAATTACGCGTTCGATGCTCTAACCATTGAGCTATTACAGCGGCCCTCTCTCCATCCACTTTTTTGGGTTTATCTGTGAATTTAGAAGTAGGAGCGACAGTCAGCGCCATCTATAAGCCAAACAACGAGTGTGAAAACACTCTTATGCGCATGCTTGGCGTCACGTAGCACGTGAACTTATTATGAGCGGGCAGCTGATTAATTGTCCCTCTTATACAACCTAAACACACCAAGTCTGCCAGTACGAGACCCTCGTTCAATGAAATAAGGGAAAGAAGTGTATACCTAAGGGCTCGTTTTTCCGTGTTTTTAACACAATAATAATGAGATATAACAGACAGTAATGCCAAGGAATGTACAGGGGAAGTTATTAACATTAATGGAATGTAAATAAGAAGAAAGAAAAGTGGATGAAAAATTACCAACTGTAAGCAGGAATCGAACCTACGACCTTCGAATTACGCGTTCGATGCTCTAACCATTCTTTCTTCTTATTTACATTCCATTAATGTTAATAACTTCCCCTGTACATTCCTTGGCATTACTGTCTGTTATATCTCATTATTATTGTGTTAAAACACGGAAAAACGAGCCCTTAGGTATACACTTCTTTCCCTTATTTCATTGAACGAGGGTCTCGTACTGGCAGACTTGGTGTGTTTAGGTTGTATAAGAGGGACAATTAATCAGCTGCCCGCTCATAATAAGTTCACGTGCTACGTGACGCCAAGCATGCGCATAAGAGTGTTTTCACACTCGTTGTTTGGCTTATAGATGGCGCTGACTGTCGCTCCTACTTCTAAATTCACAGATAAACCCAAAAAAGTGGATGGAGAGAGGGCCGCTGTAATAGCTCAATGGTTAGAGCATCGAACGCGTAATTCGAAGGTCGTAGGTTCGATTCCTGCTTACAGTTGGTAATTTTTCATCCACTTTTCTTTCTTCTTATTTACATTCCATTAATGTTAATAACTTCCCCTGTACATTCCTTGGCATTACTGTCTGTTATATCTCATTATTATTGTGTTAAAAACACGGAAAAACGAGCCCTTAGGTATACACTTCTTTCCCTTATTTCATTGAACGAGGGTCTCGTACTGGCAGACTTGGTGTGTTTAGGTTGTATAAGAGGGACAATTAATCAGCTGCCCGCTCATAATAAGTTCACGTGCTACGTGACGCCAAGCATGCGCATAAGAGTGTTTTCACACTCGTTGTTTGGCTTATAGATGGCGCTGACTGTCGCTCCTACTTCTAAATTCACAGATAAACCCAAAAAAGTGGATGGAGAGAGGGCCGCTGTAATAGCTCAATGGTTAGAGCATCGAACGCGTAATTCGAAGGTCGTAGGTTCGATTCCTGCTTACAGTTGGTAATTTTTCATCCACTTTTCTTTCTTCTTATTTACATTCCATTAATGTTAATAACTTCCCCTGTACATTCCTTGGCATTACTGTCTGTTATATCTCATTATTATTGTGTTAAAAACACGGAAAAACGAGCCCTTAGGTATACACTTCTTTCCCTTATTTCATTGAACGAGGGTCTCGTACTGGCAGACTTGGTGTGTTTAGGTTGTATAAGAGGGACAATTAATCAGCTGCCCGCTCATAATAAGTTCCCGTGCTACGTGACGCCAAGCATGCGCATAAGAGTGTTTTCACACTCGTTGTTTGGCTTATAGATGGCGCTGACTGTCGCTCCTACTTCTAAATTCACAGATAAACCCAAAAAAGTGGATGGAGAGAGGGCCGCTGTAATAGCTCAATGGTTAGAGCATCGAACGCGTAATTCGAAGGTCGTAGGTTCGATTCCTGCTTACAGTTGGTAATTTTTCATCCACTTTTCTTTCTTCTTATTTACATTCCATTAATGTTAATAACTTCCCCTGTACATTCCTTGGCATTACTGTCTGTTATATCTCATTATTATTGTGTTAAAAACACGGAAAAACGAGCCCTTAGGTATACACTTCTTTCCCTTATTATATATATATATATATATATATATATATATATATATATATATATATATATATATATATATATATATATAATACTGCTGTTCACTAGTGAACTGAGATTATTTGTTTACTTTTGAAAATTCTACGCATCAATTATGCTTATCAATACCTGGTGATGTTAGCTGTTTTTGCAGAATGCCATGCAACGACAGGATGACTACCCCCGAATGTCCACTCTGCAAGCAGGTTGAAACATCTGAATTTCCCCTATAACAGGTCATCTCGAACCTCACACGTGCAATGCTGTATTTGTGAATGTTTTGCCACGCATATCGTGGAGAAGTGCATTAGATTGGCCACTAGCATTGGCTTTCTACCATGGCATCGAGTCTACACTTCAAAAACGTTTAAACTGAAACACCATTAGTTAGATTGTGTGGTACTGCTGAGCTCAACAACAGAGTTTAGATGCCAGCCACAGTGGTTATATTTTGATGGGGGTGAAATGCTAAGACGCTCGTGTGCTTAAAGGTTTGCTCGATTTGCCTGCCCCACATGATCCATTTTACGAAGTGCTGCACCTCACCATTCGCCTTAGTGGTGCAGCAATGACGTCTTCTAAACCATGCCATTCGTTGCAAGAAGCGCAGGAGAGGTACAGCGCTGAACCTAGTTCGTGATTTTCTTTACATCCTACTCTGACGGCGCTGGTTTGGTGCAGTCGCATGCACAGCTTAACAAACGACATTGCATTTCACAAAGGTGCCATACCCGCCTCTATGATATTCCCACCTCAATAAATTAAGCAAATAGGGCTGGCAATTTTACCTTGTCATTCATTTGTGACGTCACACTGCTGAACTCGTGCTGCACAAGTGCTAAAATTCTCGTGAACAGCCGTGAACCAGTTTCTAATGATGCAGGTGAACCAAACTGCCTCTAAAAAATTGAACCTTGAAAATATGAAAAATCTCTTAACAGGAGGTGTCAGAGCAAATGTTTCGAAAAGCAGTCTTGCCTCCTGCGAGGCTACAATGTCATTTGTTTTAACCACTGGAAGACACAGTCTTTATTTGCCCAATATTGTACGACTTATGATCACTTCAAGCTTGGCATGTAAATTGTCAGAAATTTTTATTTACAATATAAAATGAACACCCCTGAAGTGAGGGGCAATAACAGGCTTTCCAACAATTAGTTGTGCCTTATGACATAGCTTACAAACAACACTCCGAACTGTTCTGTCCTAATTAACTGTGTTTAGCACTCATACAAATTTACAAGACAATGTGCCAAAGCCACATGAGGCTGTACTTGATTGCAGTAGCTTTGCGCATATTTTCAATGGCGTCCTAAAATAAATCATAAATGTGATGAGCCCTTGCAGCACAGCTTCCTCAAACATGTGAATGCTGTCGTGATGGACAAGATTGTGTTCATTGGATGCCATACTGTGTTTTTATATAGCAGAGAAACGTCCGATATTTGTTTGAGCTAATCTGCTTCTGTTTAAATTAAGTGGTCATAGCTACAGTGTCTACCACTACGAAGTGAAATTTTGTGCACTATCTTCATAAAAAGTCTAGGAAATCATGCAGGTAGTTGAAAGATCAATGATATTTGCTTATACACAGCCACACTGCAAGATAGTATGTATTTCAAGTTCAAACCTCTAAAAGTAGCAGGAAGAAAACAACTTCAGCTTTCAAGCACAAGTATACTGAAAAAGTAAACACAATAACAAGTGTGTAATAAATGTGACCTTTATTTACTCAGCATTTGGAGAGAGAGAGAACATAAGGAGAAAGGCAGGGAGGTTAACTAGGGCTGAGCGCCGGTAGGCTACCCTGCACAGGGAAAGGGGAGAGGGAGAAGGAAAGTTATAGAGAAGGAGAAAAAGGGTCACTCACTGGGTCTGCGCATAACCGTTTCACATCACAAACGATGAAACAGGCTGGTGTCTTGGAGAACACACAACAGTGCTTTCGTTGCCTGTCCGAAATTGGATGGGCAGCGCTATGGTCCCAATATTCTCTCGACAGTGAAATCACTTCTGTTCAGTTGGTATAAGACACTGCGCAGGTGAAGCCTCTCGGTTGTGTATGCCGGGCAGTCACACAAGAGGAGTTCAATAGTGACAGATTCACATTAGGTGCCACCAATGGATTTCAGAAGTGCTTGCTTGCAAAAGAGTGCTCAAGTTTTATCAATATGTCTATGCAAAAAAGAGGTTGTGCTCAGAGCTGAGAAGTTGTTTAGTGCACTGTAAGAGCACTAGCACAAATGTACACAGACCAAAATTATAAACAATGCATGACTAAAGTTTATTTTCTTAAAATTGGGCCTTGTCAATCTGTAGGCACACACCTCATAACTTTGCTTTTCTTGCTGACATGTTCGCTGTGTACTCCGGAGACCAGTCATGACTTTCGACAAGAAGTTCTAGCAGTAGTAACTGTATAATTTAACTTTAACAATAAATGTATTAAGCCTGAAATATTTTAGGCTCATCATCTAAATACATATCACCTATGATATGGGCTCACGACTTATATAAAACCAGTGCCTACCCTGTCGATACGACATGACATTGCACAATTGCGAAGTACCCAATGTAGCATTGCAGAGCGAGAAAGATTCAAAACTGCACGCATGCGCGACTGTTTATTGAACATATTTAGCAAAACTACATTGCTCTCACTGCGCGAGCTATATATCAGCAATGTGCGAGTTTCCTTTTAGATTCCACATCATGCATTCACTGCACTTCAAGATCAACCCACTTGGCAAGCGCCGCACCTGACGGCAGAATCAGACCCTTGTTCTGAAGCCACGCTATTAAACTCGAACGCCGCAACACAATGAGAGCCACGTTCATTCAGTGATCTCGATGTTCAGTTAAATGCATATGCTTGCTAGCTTTCAATAGTCTTTACACATGGATTGAAGGTTTTGGTATGTATGAGTGACTTATTTTGTTCAGACTCGACAGTATACGTTGGTTGTACTGGCTTGGACACTCAAAATAAACGACGTAAACCCTACTTAATTGATATTGTTTTTGCTAGTCGAGGCCAGTTAGGTCACCTGGCGATAATTACACATGCGAAACCAGACTTAGCAGCGAGAAAAGGAACATCAAAATAGCAGAGGAAGCGAGCAGTGCGAACCAGCCCCCGACCTGCAGCAAAAAATGCGTCTGTTTAATAATGATGATAGTACTACCAGCGCCATATCGCCTAGCGGTATTGCATTTCAGTACGGCTCCGATACCTATTTGCATGTTATTTTGATACAACAGTCTAAAGGTAAAGTTTCCCTTCTCTGAACTAATAGCTGTTCGGTGCCTACGTCCGCAGCACCACCACGGGAGAAGACTGCGCATGTGCAGTAGGTAACGTATCGATTCTAGAGATGCACTCGTATGCCTGTAACAAGACGCTGCGTACGTAACGCAAAGCTAACAACGTTACGCTCTCGCGAGACCTCAAAGAAACCTGAACGAGAGTATGTGGTTCCTGCAGTAGAGTTCGACGTGGACAGCAACAGAGATCTTTTCATGTCAGGCAAGATACATTCACGAGGCGCGTTCCGGCATCCTGACGATTCAGAAGAAAGTTTCTGTCATGTCACAAAAATTCCAAAGAATCACCTTCGATAGGTTGTGTGCGAGAACACATATATTTCTGCCAGGGCTCTTGACAAATGAACCCGTAAATAAAACGGCAGCTTAGTACACGGTTTTATTCATAGTGCAACATAACACGTTTGGACGTCGTGCAAGCTTTCGATCTTTAAATGAGCTGGTAGTACATCGTAAAGTCGTTGTTACCTGAAACGCGACCATTTGCGGTGAGGTACGCTAAGCCTTATAGAAGTTGAGGTCTGACCGACGGCCCAGGTCTCCTTGCGGCCAGGCAGGCCGTCGCCAACATCGCCTTCTCGAAGAGTTGCTGTAGGAGGGGACCGGACTGAAAAGCCGAAGAAGAGTACGATAGATTTAATTACATATTTACAAAAAGACAATTCGAATCAGGAATCGACGCTCAGGCGTTCGCCAGCCACTTTTTGTTCTTTCACAGTCCCTAGACGCCAGGCCTAGGGAAACGGGAAAAGCCGTTTTTACCCAATCAGGTCACCACTGTTGAGGGTCATGTTTCTGGCACCACCCCCAACACACGCACACACACACACACACACACACACACGCGCGCGCGCGCGCGCGCACGCACGCACGCACGCACGCACGCACGCACGCACGCACACACACACACACACACACACACACACACACACACACACACAACCGGCCACGCTGTCGCAGCCGGGGAATCAAGCAGCCAACAAACGGGATGTAACGAGTCCGTCATGTCGCTTCTCGGGCTGACAACCCACACGGTCTAACGGTGGTCGCAGGCCAGGCAACTTCACTTACATGTGCTTGATCACCTGCCCTTATTTTAGGTGTCGGTGATTTATCAGCCAGAGATGCACTCGTACGCCTCGTACGTAGATGCCTCGTACGTAGATGCACTCGTACGAAGACGGACCACTACGCAGTGGTCCGTCTTCGGCGGAAACTCGGCCTGACGATAGTTATAGCACGAGAACAAAACGATGACACAGAGATAAGGACACGTTGTCTCTGTGTCGTCATTTTGTTCTCGCGCTATAACTCTCGTCATGCAATACCAACTAGCCCAAGCTGCCACACTTTTAAGAAACTCGGCGTCGCTGCTTCAGTGCACAACTGCGCCACGTGTCACATTGCCGCGCCGGCACAAGCGACAGCCGTTCTGCTTAGAGTATTTACAACCACGCACCTCCCAATAGATGAAAAATGACCAGGAGTCTTCGCGTTCCTCCTTATCGGTGGCTGCCTTTCTTCCTTCTCGGCGCCCGCGGCAAGCGTTGGCTCGACGATCGCAACAGCCTCCTTTACAGCAGCGCTGAATATAACGCTAGGGTTGATCCAGTGCGGCCGTTCCAGATCCGGTGCTGTTCTTTCCACGACCCACTGTGCTCCTGACCTGCCCTAATAGCCCCACTCCAGCTCCCAAGTATAGTTTCTACCTTCCACCGCTAGGCCCATAACCTACGAAGGGCGTGGCTCTAGTCAACACCTTTTCGCTGATGTAACTTTCAGCGTTTGCGGTCATATTTCGGCAAACAGAGCACTCACAGTGCGTAATTATTATGAATAAATAAATAAGAACACGGAAATATATACCCTAAGAGTCATTCAGAAATAATGTGCAAATAAATGGATGCGACACTACATGGTCTGTCCTACACTGTATAAGTCTACGACATCCAGCGTTTTTCAACCAGTGTGCACTAAATACTTAACCGCATTGAACATCTTCAAATTATTAACTGCGAAGCAACGATTTATTAGTGAACTTCGGCGACCTTGAGCGTATCTATCTATCTATCTATCTATCTATCTATCTATCTATCTATCTATCTATCTATCTATCTATCTATCTATCTATCTATCTATCTATCTATCTATCTATCTATCTATCCATCTATCTATCTATCTAGCCACCTATGACTTTAAGCTGTCCTGGTCGTTTTGATAATGCTAACGATACGAAAATTGGTATGGAACAACAATACTGTATTAAGAGCATAAGAGACTAATCTTAACAGGAACACGAAAACATGTCTTTTATGAATGTCATGATTTACATTTCATGATATTGCTACTCTTGCGGTGGTTTTGTGCACATGACATAATGCAAAACTGGTTTGGTATATTACCGCATGGCGAACATGAGTGACCGACCTTGTTGTGGAAATCATGACATGAATGTCTTATATCGACGACACGCTACGCTCATCCTGCAGCCATGGTTTTTTCGCTAGTTTCACATATATCAAATTTGTTATTACTGGACATGAATAAATGACAAAGGTATATTACTGATGCAAACAATAGTCATGAGGTAAGTGTCATGTAAGAATATGACTACATGATACGCCCATGATGCGCTTGCGGCCGTTTCTCTGGCGTCACATATACCAAATTTATTTATTTATTTATTTCACAATACTGCAGGCAAATGTGCTGGCCAAAGCAGGAGTGGATACATCAAAACGTAATTGAAGAAAACAACAGAGAACAATACAAAAGAAACAAAAGGTTAAGAAAGAAGGTGATGCTCAAGGTCACCAAGAAACTTATTAGAATGAAAGATGTCACACGACAAACAATTCCAGTTATCGACAGTTCTAGGAAAAAAACTATATTTAAAAGCATTTGATCGGGCAAAAATTGAGGTTAGAGCATGTTCATGACCATGACAAGTACGTCGTACTGAGAGCGGTTTAACACAGTCAGGGAGATCAATTTTTACAATACCACACAAACAATCGTAAAGAAAGGAAAGACGACTGAACTTTCTCCGAGCTTCTAAAGTAGAAATGTCGTTTAATTGCATTAAGGTGGTCGGGGAATCAAACCTACGATATTTGCCAAAAATAAACCTTACAGCCTTTTTGTTAATACGTTCCAGATTCATAATATCTTTCTTGGTATGGGGATTCCAGATAATAGAAGCATACTCAAGCTCAGAACGAACACAGGCATTATCGGCTAGAATTTTAGTACGCGAGGGTGCAGATGCCAGTTTTCTTTTTAGAAACCATAGCTTACGTAATGCAGAAGTGGTAATGTCCGTTATGTGGGTCGACCAAGTTAAGTTGCTTGAGAGTGTGACGCCCAAGCACTTATATTTGTCTACATTATTTATGTTAGTGCCTCTTAGAGTATAGTGGAATTGACTAGGGCTTAGCTTCCTGGTGATGCGCAGAAGCACAGTTTTGTTAGTGTTTAACTGCATGCCCCCGTTCTGACACCATTTATCGATAGCGATAAGTGCATCTTGTAAAGCCACATGATCACACGTTGAGGAAATTTGCTTAAAAATGACGCAATCATCCGCGAACAAACGCACAGACACATTTTCAGGAATAAGAGAAGCTAAATCATTAACATAAATTAAAAACTAAAGTGGCCCTAGCACACTTCCCTGTGGGACTCCAGAGGACACACGAAGAACAGTCGATGAAGAATTACCAATCACTACATACTGACGTCTATCTTGAAGATAAGCCTGAATCCACAGAACAATTTTTGTAGGTAGTCCAATACGCTGTAATTTGTGTAACAATTTCCCTTGTGGCACTTTATCAAAGGCTTTACAAAGATCTAAAAACAGTACATCAGTTCGCCAAGAAACATCAAGCACACGTGAAAATTCATGGACAATTGTAACTAACTGGGTAACAGTAGATAACCCCCTTCTGAAGCCATGCTGATGCTTTGATAGTACATTGTGTTCACTGAGAAATTCATAGACGTAATTAGCAATAACGTGCTCAAGAAGCTTGCAACAACTGCTCGTAATAGAAATAGGGCGGTAATTCTCAAATGATAAGGGGTCACCTTTTTTATGAATTGGTTTCACTCGTGCTATACCCTAATCAGCCGGTATTTCCCCCGTAGCAATTGAAAGATTAAAAAGTCCAGTTAGGAACTCCGATAAGTATTCAGCGTACCGGTTAAAAAAAGCATTAGGAATGCCGTCAGGCCCCGGAGGTTTTTTGGGATCAAGTTGTAATAGCATGTGCAAAACGCCTTCTTGCGTCACTAATAGGTCATTGTCTACGTCAACGAATGAATTCTCTAGTTTATAATCATCGATTTGAGAAAAAACGCTCTGGAAGTATGCATTAAAATGTTCAGCAATAGTAGGAGCGTCCGTTATTATCACACCATTAACCTTCATTTTATACTCCCTGTCTTAGACTCGCTTAAATACCTCCAAAATTTTTGAGGGCTATTCTGAAGAAATTCAGGCAGCGTATTACTATAAAAAGTGTTTCTTGCTTGCGCCAAGCTTGTTTGTAGTTTGTCTTTCAGTACTTTAAGCTGGGGTCTCATTGGCACATGCTTCTTGCGAAGCCTTTTAATTTTACACTTCATGTGGATTATTTCTCGGCTAATCCAAGGGTTTGGTACGTGAACGGATGAGGAAGATGCTGACTAGCGCCACGCCACTCGTAGGTTATGGGCCTCGCGGCAGAAGGTAGAAACTAGACGTGGGCGCTGGAGTGCGGCTATCTGAGTAGATCAGGAGTACAGTAAGTCGTGGTAAGAACGGCGTCTGATCGGGCACGGCCGCACGGGATCAACCCCAGCGTTCTATTCAGTGCTGCTATGGATGAGGCTTAGTGTACTCCGCAACAAGTGGTCGCGTTCCAGGTATTCATGACCTTACGATATTCTACCAGCACATTTATTGAATGAAATCGCGCAGAACTTCCAAGGCGTATTACGTTGCACCATGAATAAAGTACCTATACAAAGCGGCCGTTTCATTTAGGCGTTCATTCACTTAGAGGCCTGGGTGAAATAGACGTGTTCCCACACACAACCTATGAAAGGTGATTCTTGAAGTTCGAGTCGCCAGGCAATTTCTTCTCAATCCTCGGAATGCCGAACGCGCTGTTTGAATGTGTACCTTGCCTGGCAAGAAAACAACGCCTTGCATTGAGAAGTACTTATGCCTTGCATCGGGTCCACTGTTGCTGCCCGCGTCGAACGCCACTGCAGCAACCATATACTCTCGTTCCGGTTTCTTCGAAGTTTCGCGAGAACGTAACGTAGTAAGCGCTGCGTTACATACACAGTGTCTTGTCACGGTTGTACGCGCGCATCTCTGGAATCGATACGTTACGTACTGCAAATGTGCAGTTCTCTCCCGAGTTCTCTCCCGCGCGAGTCGCTTGCAGGATTCCGTGCCGACCGGTTGTGCGCGCAGCGCTCCGCGCGCTTGCGATCTCCGGCATCAGCGTAGCTCTGGCCGACTGGGCCCACCCTACGTCCCTCCTGCCGCCGACGACCTTCGACGACAGTGTAGCTGTCGTCGACTGGACTTGCTCTATGCCATCTACCAACGCCGACAAGAGCTCTCGCAAGTGTGCCCCGTCCTCGGGCTTCATTGACCGTGCTTCCATCTTTCCTATCTCTACTATACCCTCAGTTTGTTGTCGCTTCTTCTTCCTCTTTTCTACACCTTTACTCCTACCTTTTTATCCCTCCTCACCCCCATCCCTTGTGAGCTACTGTGGAGGTGTCGCTCACTGAAGCAGGCAGTAACGGGGCTCACTTTTCTCTTCCTTTCTCTCTTAAGAATCACTCATTCTCTCCCGCGCCGGTGTTGCGTACGTAGGCTCGTTACTTTTATTTGGGCATGCGGAGCAGTTGCGTACGCTGTGAAAAATACGTTGCGTACGCTACAAGCGATGCCTGCGACAACAGTTTTAGTTTACCATACTCTGATGCGCTGTGATCTGTACGAAGAACAACCTTACTGCTAGGGTAATGACCAGCAGCATCCAAGTCGGGCCATGGCGTTCACTGTGTAGATATTTACCGCCGTTCCTGGGTGAATTGAACGCAAACGTTCACCTTCGCTGTTTTCAACTTGGATGCGTAATGTGAGAACGGCGTCTGATCGAATACGACCGCACTGTATCGCCTCCAGTGTTCTAGTCTGCCCTGCTGTGGATGAGGCTTAGCCAACGTTTTTAGATACTGTCAGTTGGGTAAGCGCGCGCGGTCGCAGCGGCGAGGAGTGGCCTCTTCTCATATCCCGCGCAGCGGCGGCTCTACTGTCGTTTTGATATCGGTGAAGGAGTTCCGTCTGCTACCTCTGCATGCGCAGCAGCGGGAAATTTCCCTTTGAATAAACGGATTTGGCTAAAGCAGCTATATGAGGGCCGAATGACTACTACGTAGGGATACATAAGGGCCACGCCTCGTGCCTAATACCGTGCAAGATTCATACAATTTATTAGGTATTAATCATACCTTGTAATTCTGTGCCTGCAATGAATCCGTGGCGAAGAGACTTTCGCCGCGCTCGTAAACAAGAAGTGCCTATCACAAGGCTGCGTGGCCGGGTATCAAATCTAAATTTCTATAAACACCGGTCTGCGCAGGCATCTTCGCCACAGTGCGCGTTCTGTGATGAACTTAAAACAATTATTCATTTTTTTTTTACCTGCGGGCGGTTTAGCACAGTACGAAAACCCTTTTAGAAATACCTTTACGTGGTATTGGTATAGACCTATCTGTCCATGTCATTTTGTCTTTTTGAGCTTCCATTTGTGGGTTCTCTAATGTGACAGTATGCGTGGCCGTCCGGGACTATATTGATGAAATTAATACGTTGACTAAATAATCTGTTTCATTATCCTAACATGTCTACCAGATTATACACGTATAAAAATCAGGCTATTGCTCTATTCTAAAAGTAAAGTCGTTTCTTTGTATAAATAATTGTATGCATTAGATTAAGCACTACAGTTTCCTTGGTTATCGGTAATCTTTCTATTATACCTCCATTCTTCGAAATCTGAACAATAATTTTTTTAAACACCTCGATTCTTGGCCAATCCCCCATAGTGGGTATGCGTCATGATCAATGGGTCAACAAGAACAACAAGAATCAGTGGGGTGGTCAGGGGGTGGCACACCAGACCTGTGCCGTTCTCCCCTTCACCCTCTCCCCCCAAATCTTTCCCTCTATGGTTTACAGAGCCAAAAATTACACTTGACCTTTCCTGTGAGGCACCCACTTCAGATCAAGGTGGTGCCCTTCGCATCCGAAAAAAAGTCTGCCTGCGCGTCTGCAATAGCGTTCATTTGCGCCTTCAGATTTTGGACGATTCTACGGGAACGAGCGTGTTGTAATTACACATCGTATAAATTACGTGCAAAAGTATATTTAAAAAAATGGCAGCATATCCACGGAGCGAATGATGGAGAGTGGGGCCAAGAATTCGTCCGTCTATTCGTTCTTGCTTCCGTCCATCCATACGCCCGTCAGTGTGACCGTCCATGCGTCCATCAGCTCATCCGTGCGTGCGTCTGTTCGTGCGTCCGTCCCTGCGTTCGTCCATGCAGCCGCCCTGCGTCCGTTCATGCGTCCATCCATGCATCTGTATGTGTCCGTTCGTCCATCTAATCAACACTCCAAGTACCACCATCTCACATCTTTTCATCATATATTCCTCATATAGAAGCACCGCCATCCAGCGGACATTCCAAGGAATAAATGAGAGGTGGCACACGCACACGTTTTTACGGCTTGCGCTTTGGGTCCACTTGCCACCTTTAACCACCTCGAGTTCATGGTATATACTAGTTCACTGTATTCATGGCACTGTGGCCGAACGCTCGCTAAACCTTTCGAAAACCAAGGAGGTTACGCCCAGCGAGTATGACGCAGCAAACTTTTTTAGTCAGATAGTGCTCAATGTACATGCCAATGGCTGCTAATGGGAAATGAGAGACAGGAGAATTTGGCTTTTACTTTCTTACGGCTTGCGCTTCGTATCTACTTCCCATTTTTAACCACCTCGAGTTCATTCATGGTATATACAAGTCCATTGTATTCATGGCACTGCGGCTCAACGCTCGCCAAACCTTTCTAAAGCTAAGGAGGTTACACGCAGCGAGTATAACGTAGCACCGCTTTCTTGTCATATAGGGCTCAATGTACATGCCAATGGCTGCTAATGGGGATTGCAGCCTGCGCGTTAACTAAAAGCCGAATGCTCCTGTCTCTCATTCCCCATTAGCAGCCATTGACATGTACATTGAGCACTATTTTTTATTGTTCAACAACGCACAGAAGAAGTCTCTCACCGGCACCACCTTGGAGGTCAAAATGTTATACTTGTTACATACTACGGGGGACGAACGGGTGCCGCTACAAGGAGTTTTGCCTCTAAAACGGTTGTGCGTCTTATTGAACAGCTAAGAGAAAATAGACAGGCCACACTAACAGTCTTCTGCGGATTAGCGCCACAACCCCGCTATGCTTTATATAGGTTATATCTCAAAGCTCTTAACTGGCACAACTGACGTAAAGGGTATAATTTATATGCAAAAATGTCTTTTATACACAAACTTTTTCGATTGCAGCCGAAATTGTCCTAGTAGTTACGAGAAAGGCTTCGAAAGTGAAGGAAGAAAAATTTAATAAAAAATATAACGCAGTGCAACTGATGACACAAAGAAAGTATTTAAATACGTTTTTTGGGAAACCTTCTTTGCGAATTGTATTTCACATGTGACACAAAGACAAAGCATGTTTCAGTGAATAAGCAGTTTAGGACAGTAAACATGCCGACCTGCAGCACGCCGGGCTGTCGAAGTGGTTATGCCTCAGAAGAAAACATTTGCGATCGGTGGCACTTCTTCAAAGTTCCAAATGACCCTGCAAATGTCCAGGCCAGGACAGCTGCTTTTCCAAGAAAAGCCTTCCAGGCGACAGTCAAAACCTACATTGGTTATCTAAATTTCGAATCCGAGGATCTAATCACTTGCTACGAGTTTTTCATAACTGGAGACGTTGTAAAATGTTACGTGGTAGGTGAACACTTAAACTCGGTGCTGTTCCTGGTTTTTTCCCGAATATTCCTGCGCACTTGTCCAAACCAGTGACAATAAATCGCAGAAAAAAAGCCCCAAAACTTGAAAAAACCACAAATTTCGAGAGCCTTGTTTAGGCAAGTGAAGGCGATGAGTCTGACGTTAACTCGGTGAACAGCGATGTTAACGAAGCTAGTTGCGTCCTCTTCAATCCAGAGTTGTGTCCAGATGTAGCAGCTTGGTTGTCCGCGTTGCAAGATACAAGAAAGTTCTAATCCTGTAATGATGAACTTATCCAGGAAGTTGCTTTTTTAAAAGTTGTTGAAAACAGAGGTATTGTCGAAATCGACAAGGCAATGGTGGTAACAAAAGATTTCTTCATTGTTTTCAGTTCTAGGGGGAAGCTCGTACCTCCATGGGCATACAGACAACATGGTTTGAGAAGTAAGCTGAAACTCATGAGCTTGCAAGTGGTATCAGGTTTTCTTAGTTATTTTGATCATCAAACAATATGCGTGGGATTTCATGGCAGCTTATTCCCTTCCATTTTGACCGTAACATCAGCCCTGAAGATTCGGAACGTGTGGAAGAGTACTAATTTTTTTTAACTGCCCCGGGAAGATATATACCCACCATGCAAGAGCACAAAGAATAATAAGCGAGCACGGTGGAAGAAAAAAAAGAGAAATTTACGAAACCAACAAGGCTTTACCAAAAGTTGCTCTTGACTACTAAAAACCTTAGAAAGGCGGTTGTTAGGGCCGTCTTTCTTAGCAACTAACGACATTCTAAAAATTAAAACACAGCTTGGAAATGTGTCTAACAGTCATGTGGACGAACTCATGACCAGCTTTCTTCCAGCAGAGCAGCTGATGCTGCTGAGCGAAGGCTTATTGAACACAAATTCACAAAGCATTCCCTTATAATTTGTATAAGGCGAGAAGAATGCGGCAGAAGCAGTATGTTCGCCTATGATATCAGCCTATAAGCAGCAGGGCTCAATGTTTCAAGTAGCAGGAAAGTAATCAGCCACTCGGTTACGTAGCGCTATACCCTGTGGCTGACTTCACTTTTGAAGCTTTTAGCGTAAGACAAAGAGCAAGCTTGAAAAAACAACAACAAAAAGACACAACTTCTACTTAGATAAGCTCGACATTTTCGGATGAGGTCTTTGTTTGGTATTGTAATGCAGAGAACCGTGTCGCAATCCTTGGACACAACTTTGAATCGTGGGGATGCTAGTAGCTTCGTCAACATCGCTGTTGTCAGGTTAACGCCAAGCAAATCGCCACCACTTGCTGACACACGAACCACAAAATTCACTGTTTCTCTAAGCTTCGGGGGTTTCCTTTCGTGCTTTAATGCCGCAGGGTGAACGTGTCAAGGAATATTCGGGAAAATTCGAAGAAGAGCACCGAGATTAAGTGCCACCAACAACGCGGAATTCTGACAACGTTTCTGCCTACGATGGGCTCGCAGCAACTGATAAGGTGCTCGGATTCAAAATGTAGATCGCGAATGTCACCTGGAAGGCTTTTTGTGGAATTGCAGCTGTCCAGGCCTTAAAAATTGCAAGATTGTTGGGGCTTTTAGGAAGTGCCGCTGATCGCAAGTGTTTTCCTCAGAGGCATAGCCACTTTGATTGCCCGGCGCGCGGCAGGTCGGCATGTTCAGTGTGTTAAACCGCTAATTCACTCAAGCCTGCTTGATCATCGTGACACATGTGAAATACAATTTGCAATGACCAAAATATAACCTTCAAGCTCCTGCCGCGGTTGGTCAAAGGTAGCGAACAATAAAAATGGCCCCGTATCTGCATGTTAATCTGCAAATGTCGTCGAAAGATGATAGTCTTGCGTGTGGAGAGAGTGAACAAAACAGTTATTTGATGTTCTGCACAAGAAAAACAGTGAACAGTATTCTGGAGGCACTGCGTTAGAGTGTCTCTAGCGTGCAGCGAAGGCGAACGAGTGCATCAACTCACGTCACGCGTTAGACATGAGTGCTATCTGGCACTTTTCTTGGAAAACAAAGCGCGTGGCGCGGAGACGGGCGCACACGCCCGTCTCAGAGGTGTTAAGGAGTAGAACGCAAGGCGTCGAGTAAGTACCACCACTGTGTCGTCGTGGCAAAGCGCTGGAAACACTCGCCTCTTCGTGGAAGCGTTGCATGATCAGGGTAGCGTGATAAATGCTACGGTCCTTAGAATTTTTATGTGTGAATTTTCTAGTAAAACACGCACGTACAGAATATTTACTTGTTCCTATAGTGCCTCAGATATGCACAATAATTGATTTTTAATTGACAATCACACAAGTATGAATGCTGAATCTTGAGCAACATTGGTGGGCGCTGCGGATAGGGTTGGCCATCTGAGATATCGGCCGCTTAGAATACCCGAAACTGTTAAGAGTGGACAAACAGACAAATGTACAGACAGACAGACAGACCAAAATTTTTGCGTCGAAAGGTCCCCAAGAAAGTATCGTCTTTAACTATGGTCTTTAAAAAATTCAACGATGCCGAGTGGAGTGGCGGGTATAGCCGGTGGCGGCGGTGACGGTAGCTTAATCTCAACGCTAGAGTTCCTGTATATGCTACCTTTAGGTAGCAGATTTGCGCCAAGGTACGCTATCTTGGGTTCAAATGTCTTGCGGGAAAGCCTTTCCCCACCCGCGTAGGAGCAGCGGTCACGCTTCAGAGTATTAGTGCTGCTTTATTTATTCTTTTCGCTTTCTTTTCTCTCCATTTTTTATGAGAGTGTGAGAAAAATTCAATTTCTCTGGTCACACCTGGAAGCATTGATTATATGTTTACGTTTTGGGTAAGTAATGATAAAAAAACGTGCGTCAGCTCGTTGAACTAGTGATACATATTTCAATTGATAGTAGGCCACACATCAGCTTCGGCTTCTTTTGAGCTGTTTTTCTCATTTACACGAATAAAATTATTTTTCACTCTTAATCACTATCGAGAAAGTTAGAGATGGAATATTTTCATTGCGTTGGGCTCGTTCGTTAACTGTGCCAGCTAACCAACTAAAGCTTTGTAGTCTTCAACTGAATCGAGTTGGATAGCGATCGAGAGTGGCCGTGCGATGTCCGCGTTACGAGCGGCACTCCGATTACGTTCGTATTACAATCGCGGATCACGACAATTGATGTGAATCCTTGTTCAACAACCCTGCCGTGTCCAGCCTTCTTTTCACTTGAGGTTTTAAAGCGACATTCAATTCACGAACTCACAGCAACACCTTGCCGATTCGAATATAGTTTAAGTTTCCCTTTATCTTAGTCGTTTTAACCGCCAGAATAATTTGGACGTATGAAGCTGACACACGCTGACCAAGTCTGCATGTATAACGTATTCAATACTGCATTTGTGGTTAATAAAAATAGAACAAGTTTTGCGGTGCTGTGGAGAGAAAAAAAACAAAAACAAGAGCATGGGCGTCAGCAGAGAAGTGGAAAATGGGCACTTGCCCCCCTCAAGCCAAAACAGTACTTGCCCTCCCCCAAGGTAGACCAGTGCTCTTGCTCTCCCTAAATCGCTATGCAACAATGGTTTGCACCCACTAAGAGAAAATCTGGCTGACGACAATGGCCAAGCGTTTATTCCTTCCGACAGAACCGTAATCTTTCTATAGCATGTACGTTCAACCGGATCACAAAAACTGGCACACTATACTTCCTTTTGTCACGTTAGCATATAATACTGTCATACAGCGTACGACGAATTACAGCCACTTTTTTCTTGTTTATGGCCGTCTACCAACCTTTGTTCTGGGCACCATCATTTTGTCCACAATTTCCGTCCCATGTTCATCTCTTCCGGAAGAGTTCGCCGCTCACGTTGCCCGCTGCCGTGAAATCGCCCGCGCCAACACTGCTACCATTCAGGAGAAAAAAAAAAGTCTACATTGATGCAAAGCGTCGAGTTGTTCTGTTCCGCCCTGGCGACGAAGTGCTTTTGTGGACACCTGTTCGTGCACCTGGGCTCTGCGGAAAAATCCTTCCCCGATATCTTGGTCCATACACCATTCTGGAACGAACATCCGAAGTCAACTATCGCGTTTATCCTGTCAAGGCGGCTCCTGATCGTCGTCACCACCACACCGAGATCGTCCACGTCTCTCGACTCAAACCATATATTCCGCGTTCGAACCCTTTCTAACTTGCGAAGGGGGGAAAATAGTGTGAGCGCTGACTATGTACTTCATCTTCATCTGTATGACAATACCATTGTAGTGATCACTATCGTATGTCACGCGGGCCGGGGCTTCTTGGCTCGTGCACCTGGATTAAAGAGATAACCTGGTTACTGCCGTACCGGACGTGGTCTCATAAGTGGTTCAAGCAGGATTATAAATTAAGCAACGTGGAATAGGTAGGCTTGCTTTAGGAGCTCATGGTAATACACGAAATCAGGCAGTACAAGGTGATATGGGATGGACATCACTTGAGGGCAAGAAAGCTAGCAGGAAGATAAAATTTGAGAAGCGATTGAGAAAAATGCAGGCATCATTCGATGCAGATCCAGAATGATGCAGGCATCATTCGAGAACCAGATTCAGCGACTTGAGGCTGCGAAGTTCTCTGACTCGTAATTGACAGCTGTCTCCGAAGCACTTTTGCGGAAAAGAAAAAGTAAAGGTACTAGATCTGCCACGGGGGAACAAGGAACTGAAACCGTAAGACCTGCAGTGATTCCTTTGTGTTCGTAAGGTCTCCCACAACCTGAAAAAGGTAGCAGGCCGGTATGGAGTACATGTCGCCTTTTCCACGCCCATAAAATTGGCTCAGCTGTGCCCGAGAACTGCTCGGGGGGGCGGGGGGGGGGGGGGACGGAGGCGAGCCGCCAGGGATGCGGCAAGAAACATGGCACGATGTACGGGAAATATGCCAAAGACGTTGTTTATGAGATTCCCTTTTCTTGTGGCAACTCGTACATCGAGACTACCAGGCGCTGTATTAATGAACGGGTTAGGGAGCATGAATTACATTTAATGAAAGATGGCTTGACTTATTTGCCTATGCATTTTAAAGCCTGCGGATGTACAGAAGTGTACATTGTAAGTAAGTATGCAGGAGGAGGTCCCAAGGTAGTAAACCGCAGGCGGGACCTCCTATGTTATTACAATGAAAAAGCTAAAATATGAATATCGAAAGAGCAAGTCACGGAACATTTTGAACTTCTTTTTCTACAAACAAAGCAAGATATCAAAACCTAACAAAATCTAGCAGTTATACGTTTAATACAGACTTTTTCAATTTTCTCTTAAAAACATGAATGTGCATTAAGTCTTTCACATCATGTGAGAAAGAATTCCATAACGAAATTGATGAAAAAACAATGCTCATTTTTCCATAATTAGTGCGAACTTTAGGTAATAACAGGTTATGGGCGACTGCGAATCTAGTATTATTGGAATTATCCAACAAGGTAATAGGAAAGATGTCGATAGTGAGGGTACGGTGGAAAATTTTGAAAACCAAAACACACACATTGTAAACGTACATTTGGGAGATCGGTAATACGTCAAGCTGGCGAAAAATCTTATGTGATGGCGCTTGACGTGAAGCGAAAGTTATGAGTCGAATTGCTTGTTTTTGAAATACCTTTAACGGCCAAATGTGCACCGAATATGAATTACCCCAAGATGTAATGCAACAACTGAGATGACTGTGTATGAATGCATAATACAATGCCTTAAGAGTTTTGATGTTAAAACGTATTCATGTCTTGACCAATGCCCTGATACCGTACGAAATCTTTTTACAAACAGAATTGATATGTTGCTGAAATTTCAGATGTGTGTCCATTATAACTCCTAAAAATGACGTATGATCACTTAAAAGAATAACTACTGAGTTCACATTAAGGTAAGGAATAAATGATAGTTTTTGTTTGGTGAATAAAAAAGCATAAAACAGGTTTTGCAAGGATTAATCAACAATCTAATACAGTTGCACCTGTCAACAAGACAATTAAGGTCAGCTTGAAGTCTTGACACGAGAGTCGCTAAATCCAAGTGATGAGAAATGAGAGTCGTGTCATCAGCGTAAAGTAAACAAGAAGAATAATTAAGGCAACGTGGTAAATCATTTATGAATAATAAAAATATTAATGGACCCAAAATTGAACCTTGCGGAACACCTCTTGTAATGGGGTTGGGACTGGATGTAAAATTATCGACCGAAACCACCTGCAACCTATTAGGAAGAAAGCTCTGTAATAGCGTTAATGCGGGACCAGTTGTGCCATAGTACTCGAGTTTGCGAAATAGGTCCCCATGACCAGGCGATAACCAAGTTTCGGAGCGACAGATAGCCGAGAACTGATGATTAAGGGAAGCTAGTAAAGTGGTAATACTGTCATAATTTTTAGGGAGGCTACGAGCATTGAATTGAATAGAAGAAAAACCCCAGTCCTGCGAAGAAATGTTATTAAAGCCACCCGGAAGAAGATAAGGCATTATGTTTTTTTTTCAAGCTTACGTTATTTCACACCTATGAGTTGAACACATGTAGATCGACATCACTGACAATTCTGTGCACTACACTATCGAGAGTTTGTCTTGCCTTAATAACACAATTGTCAGTCCACAGAAAAGCCCGCTTCATTTGTTTCTTGACAGCAAGTCCTTTAGAAAACAGCCGCTTATTATCAGACGTCAGGTGCTCATTAACGTATATAGGCTTTTCCTGCGCTGCCGAAAAACCGAGCAAGTCTGTTTTAGGGCGGAACTTCCGAGCCTTCTTCAGAAACTCTGTGCGCATGTCGCGCGAGCAGAAGCGCACAATGATGTTTTTGTTATTTATGTCGCGCGTTGGTACTCTGTGTACAGTATCGATGTCCTCAGGTTTGATAGGACAACCGACATTTTTGCCGAGAAGCTCGACAATGTTTCTGCAGTTTTCGCCTTGCGTTGTTGGAACACCTCTTATTTCAAAATTATTGAGGCGAGAGTACTGTTCCAAATGTCTATTCTTTTGCAGCAGCATCTCATTATTTTCATTTAGGTGCTTATTGTCAGATTTGAGGCCGCTGTTTTCCGACTTTGCAGCCTCAAACTTACTGCTCATGAAATCCATGGCTTTTTTCATGTCATCGATCTCAGATTGCAGCTTGTTCACACTTTCAGGATGACACCCAGTCACTGATGATTTTACAGATTCCAACGTGTTATGAACGCTAGCTAATTTTCTTTTAATTGACACCTTAAAGTCTTCAATCTCTTTGGAAAGCGATGCAACGGTAGGAGCCATATTAAAACGAGCGATCAGAGCACTGCAGTCAGGGGGAAAATAAAATAGAATAAAACGTAAGAATGAGGCACTTGAATCACCTGTGTAGGAAATGTAGACGGATTAGATGACCGAAATACAGCAGTACGCAGGCTCTGATCGCTCGCTCAATTGGTGCTGCTGGATGGCCACGGGGCAGCTTAAATATCCTGAATACAGGCACAGCAGCGACACCAGTGGCGGAGACAGCAGATAGCAGTTGTTGATAGAATCCAGTTGCTTGCAACACACGTGTTGAAGTTGACGGATTGCCGGTTCACCAGGAGGGCGATATGTAATCGACCAGTAGATACAGCAGTGTGGCCTGTGTAGGAAAGGTAGACGGATTAGATGACCGAAATACAGCAGTCCGCAGGCTCTGATCGCTCGCTCAAATGATGCACCACGTGCATCATTTGTGCACCACGTTTAAAGTGCACCACGTTTCAACGAGGTTAAGATTCTTGGTAGAAGTAGGAATAAAACTGCGCGTGAGTTGATGGAAGCATATTACATTTAAAAAAGGGGAAAATTGTATCAGCGAACCGTCGGTAATATTGTACTTAGCGGAAGAGTGATTGTTCGATAGCTGGATAGCGTAAGGCTGTGTGAAGACTGCGCATGTCTGTATGTTGTCACTTAAGTCAGGATTTTCGCCTGGTCTACTTTAGTTGGAAGTGCCGCTTGTGCTTGTCGTTCAGTGTTTTTTTACTTCGTGTGTGTATTATTTGCGGCCAAATCATGTCAGTAAAGCGACACTTCTTAGTGTTGAGCTGGATACCAGCCTTAGCTAAATACGTGAGGACTTCGTCTAGCCGTTCTAGGTGCTGTGAGAAGCTGGACGAAAAGATGACAATGTCGTCCAGGTAGCAAAGGCAGGTCTTCCAATTTAATCCCCGCAGTACTGTGTCTATCATTATTTCAAATGTGGCTGGGGCGTTGCATATGCCAAAAGGCATCACATTGAATTCAAAGAGCCCATCTGGCGTAGCAAACGCAGTATTCTCTTTATCAGACTCGTGCATCGGAATCTATCAATAACCAGAGCGAAAGTCGAGACTTGAAAAGTACTGGGCACCTTGTAAAGTATCAGGAGCGTCGTCAATGCGAGGCAGTTGGTAGACATCCTTACGAGTAATTTTGTTGAGTGATCTATAATCAATGCAAAACCGTACCGAGCTATTCTTTTTTTTTACTAGTACGACAGGAGAAGACCATGCGCTTGTCGAAGGCCTGCGTTGCGCGCGAGCATGTCGTTGACTTGTTCTTCTATAAGCTTGCGTTCAGAAGTCGACACACGGTAAGGGCGGTGGCGAATGACACGGGATCCGTCGCTGTCGATACGATGAGCGGCTACTGTTGTTCGACCCAGACCATCGGAACAAACGTCAAAGCAAGTTTTGTGCTTCATTAATAACGCTAGTAAGCCATCAGTTTGCGTTGGGTTGAGATGTTCCCACAAAGTGGCCTTAAGGGCGGAAGATTGATCTTCAGCTGGCATACACTTTGAGAATGACGAAGCAGATGAACCAGTGACGACACAAACGGGGGCTTCTTCGGTAATGCTGGCAACAGTGGTCCCCCTTGGCAGAAGTAGTGGTTCTGGCGTCGTGTTGCAGGCGGTGATGCTTGCATGACCACGTGAGAACCGCACTAAACAAGATGCGATGGTTATCCCTCGAAAAATACAGCGCTGGCAAGGAACAACCACAACGCCGCCATCTAGAATGTCTCGTGACCTAATCGTAAGGACACGTTCTTGTCCGGGAGGCAGGAGGAAATCCGCAGCTTTGACAAGGTTGGGCGACAAAAGGTCGGCAGCAGAAGAAAACTCAGTGTCCGTAATACGAATGAGGGGCCGACCACACGAAATTACAGCTGACGCAGCTTACAAGAAGTCCCAGCCTAAGATTATCTGATGAACGCACGAAGACAGCACAGCCGATTGTACGTGATGAAGGATTTCATCGATGAGAACACGAGCAGTACACAATCCGGTCGGGCAAATTGGACGGTCGTTAGCGCCGCATTAGCCGATAATTCGAAGGAGCACACAGTGATGTCTAGTACGTTGCAGTAGTTATGCTTCCGTAGAAACGTCGGAGAACCATCATTTAATATAGTGCAACCATGGTCTTCGCATATTTTTACTATAGCAGATCCCCCTACATTGCAACGCTCACTACCCCACAATTCATGGTGCGCGTTAAAATCACCACATATAATTATGGGATCATGATCAGATCTACACACTGCAGCCAACTCTGCGTATGAAACAGCCGTTACTTGCGCCGTCACATGCGAAAATAAAGCACTGCTGTGACTGTTCATAAAACCAAGTTATAACGGCAACCTAACTTTCAGTGGTAGTCAGAACCCTTTTGGTCGTATCAGGTTACACACTGGTGTTCTGCTGCCTAAAAGAGCAGGTTTACTTACGGCCCACGCAAGAAAACGTATCTCTGTAAAGAAACGAGCTTTGATTACAGCCTATAACTGAACGATGGCAGTATAACGAAAAGTCTTCAATTGATGAAGTTTTAATGTTTGCTAAAGGTTCCCAACAAAGGAAACGATTGGTTCGATCAAAAAGAAACACATCACATAAAAATGAATAAATGAGAAAAATCAAATAGGTGAATAAATTAGGGAAATATGTAGCGAGTACAATACAGCATAATACAAAATGTGAACGCGTTTTTACGCGCATTTTGGTTCGGCAATGTAAAAAATTTGGCTGATCCCACGTACCTGGGAATCAACGTTATGCGAAGCATGCGGAGGGAAAGTGACCATGTTGCATTTTTTATTGAGCAACACTTCATGAAGTGACGATAAATACATGTAGAAATGTAGCACGCAAAGACATATGTCGAAAACTTGCAGAGGTTGATATAACCAGTTCTTTACACTTGCGCAACGATATCCAGTGAAACATGCGTATTAGCAACACCAGAAGCTGATATGAAGCGCTGATGCTCGCGAAGATGCTGGCTCTGGACACTTCTACAAAAATCAACTTCAGCGCATGTCATCTAACCACAATTCACGGTAAACTGACATGATGGCTGTATCAAAGGAGTACATATGTTATCTTTATAAAATTGTGTAGCCAACACTGCAACCGCTATTAACGTTTCGCGAAGATTAGCGTCTATTTGAAAATCAGTTCCGAGAATTGGCGTAGCTCTGTGGTAGAATGCTTGGGTTGTAATCCTGCTGGGAACCATAAACATATAATTCGCATCCGACCGAGAATCAACGCTGCCTATGTCAGGTTTTTGTTTAACACTGACATGTATTCTATGCATTTGTTGGATCGACGCTATCGATTCCGGGTATTGCTTAACGCTCGCGCGTTAAAATTGCCTATGTGTGTTCCCGTCGTTCGTGAGTAGATACTTGGTGTCGATCACCTGTGACCTATATCCGCATACCAGTGGCACATACCCGCCCGTGCGTATGGACCAATGTCAGGCCGAAAGTGTTTGACGCTGTACGCGACTGGATTGTGACATTTGTCAGACCATCGTACTCTCCCGTGCTAATTTTGGTTCACGCCAAGTTAAGGGGGTGACCAAGAGAGCACCCAAACTTGAGCGGCTAGATATATAGATTGATAGATGCGCTTAATGTCGCTGAAGTTCGCTAAGAAATGCGTCGCATTTGGTATTGGTAGATTCACGGGAATCTGGGTGCTTCGTTGACGTGGTGCACTATGAAGACCGATTTACGGTTGCGGCAATCTATGACGAAGGGATTACTATTTATTTGACGTTGGCATGCGCCAAAACTGCCAATTCAGCCGAGAAGGTTGCCTTGGCTCTCCTTGATCACCGTCATGCAAGAATATTTAGCGAATCTGGAGCTGCCATTCGTGTATTGAGTGTTGGAGTTGTGTGCAAAGAGGCTATGAACTTACACGGCGAGAAGTCACTTACAAACCGCACATGATTTCTGGCTCATATGCGAAACATTGATGGAGGGATTTTAAATGTCAATAAATTAGCCGATTCCGAGCCACAAGGGTTAGCTGTCCGCAGTCATGGAGGACCTTTGGGTCAGCCTAGAGATTTCAAATACAGGGATTCGACAACTACATGCAATAAAATTACCCAGCATTTCGCTACAGATACCAGAAACTTTCTACCTCCACATATAAAGCGAAATAGGGCGCAGGCTCTGACATTGCAGTTACTCCAAAGGGAAACGTACCTTAACCCTGCGTTATTCCAGAAGCTTTCTACTGAAGCTTATTTACCTAACTCTGGTACTAAATGAGGCGGTTTAGCCAAATTCCATCACATGCTCCCGGAGTGCCCTTCGGTACGCGGTACCGGTACAGCATCGTCCAGCAAGTGAAAGTCCAGTCTGCTGAGTACGGGCATCTCATCACAACTTTGGGCTGTTCAGAGGGCTAGCGATGTTGTGGTAGGCCTCGGCTCTACACTACTCCCTCATGGAAGTGATCATCCGTTTGCTAGGGCACACGCCTTCGAATTTTCAGGATAAACTTCTCCCAAACCCAACCATTCTACATTCGTGAACTAGCTGAACACGTACGATCTGCCACATGGCCTGAAACAGTTTCATGGAGGTTAGCGCCATGACACTTTAGGTTCTGTTGTCGAGTTGTTCTCTTGCCTAGATCAGTGCCAAAGTTTACAAAAGGAAATGCTCTGCTTTCGCAGCTTGTGTGCTTGCTTGTTTCTCTGTTCTGGCCCTTCGTGGTTAATTTAAGAACAATTAGGGACTACGCTGGGTAAAAGAAAAATTGATTACTTTGTTTTTGAGAGGCTATGATAATTTGGGACCTAGAAAAAAGGAAAGAAATAAAATAAACAATAGAATTTTTAATGACAGGTACTTAACGTTATGCATAATATTTTGTAGGTTAATTCATTTCTGTGTAACAATCAAATGCTAAATTTAAGCTTGCTTCATCAACTTTCTTCTCACCTGGATCATGAACGAATGGTACGAAACAAAATGCAGTAAAACACACAGTTGCCGGGGATTACACATAGCCTATATTGCCGAAGTCACAACCACCCGATTGGCGACGACCTGAGTGAAGCGGAAGACCAAGGAATGCACGGACACAACTAAGACAGCTTGGTCGACGCTGCCGAAGCACAAGCGATATGAAGATCCACAATACACATCTGCCACCAAAGACACAATATCTTTGATAAACTAGTTTACTGAAGAAGAAGACTTTACCATGTACATCACTATGTGATATTTACTGACCTACATCTTCACAGTATTAGATAGGCTCGCAGTCTTACCTTTAATTTATTCAAGCTTTCTCAGATGACCCGATGCTGCTTTCGGTTACATTTATACATTCAGATATATGAAGCTACGTCAAGGTATTGCAGCTAGATACAAGTGGGCATGACGCTACATGAATGTGCATTCAGTAGCAGAATGAAACAAACAATGCAGAACCACGCGAATACTTCCGCTTGTGTACCTTTCCACGGTCAGCGGCACAATCGGTCAGCGACGGTCAGCAGCACAAGTGAAAAAAATTGGCAGTGAATGATGGACAGTGCGTTCTTGCTTACGTCCGTCCATGCATCCATCTGTGTGATGGTCCATGCGTCCATACGCCCGTCCGTGCGTGCAGGTGTTCGTGAGTCCGTCCCTGCGTTCGTCCATGCATCCGCCCCTACGTCCGTTCATGCGTCCATCCATGCATCTGTCTGTGCGTCCGTTCATCCATCTATTCAACACTCCAAGTACCACCATCTCGCATCTTTTCATCATATATTCCCCATATAGAAGCACCGCCATCCAGCGGACATTCCAAGGGCTGAACGAGAGGAGGCACACGCACACTTTCTTACAGCTTGCGCTTCGGGTCTACATCCCACCTTTAACCACCGCGAGTTTATTATATGTACTAGTGTATTCATGGCACTGCGGTCGAACGCTCGCTAAACCTTTCTAAAACCTAGGAGGTTACGCCCAGCGAGTATAACGTAGAAACCTTTTCCTGTCAGATATTGCTCAATGTACATGCCAATGGCTGCTAATGGAAAATGAGAGACAGGAGAATTCGGCTTTTACTTTCTAACGGCTTGCACTTCGTATCTGCTTCCCACCTTTAACCACCTTGAGTTCATTCATGGTATATACTAGTTCATTGTATTCATGGCAATGCGGCTCAACGCTCGCTAAACCTTTTTCAAACTAAGGAGGTTACACCCAGCGAGTATAACGTAGCAACCCTTTCTTGTCAGATTGTGCTCAATGTACATGCCAATGGCTGCTAAAGGGGATCACAGTGAGCTTGTTAACTAAAAGCCGAAGGCTCTTATCTCTCATTCCCAATAAAAAGCCATTGGAATGTACATTTAGCACTATTTTTTCTTGTTTAACAACGCACAAAACAACTCTCTAACCAGCACCACCTTGGAGGTCAAAGTGTTATACCTTTTACATTCTACAACGGCAACGAGGGATGAACGGGTGCCGTTATAAGAAGCTTTGACCTTAAAACGTCGCAGCGCTGCTTTTCGCAGACCCTTGTGGCGTTGTGGCAAGGGTCGATGGCACCCTTAATTATCGGATGCCACTGAGTAATCGATCCATGTGGCTCTTTCGCTGAGCTGGAAATAACAGCCGGTGTAACTGGCTGACCACGAGGAAGCAGGAGGATGCCAACTTACGAAGAAAAGTATGTTTATTGAGCGGGTACATTGTCCTTCAATTCGCTCGTAACATATTTTTTCACGCTTTCTGCTGTTTCCTATGACTGAAATATTCTAGAAAGTGTGCGATTGACCGAGATAGAGATCTATCTATCTGATTGGAATCAAGCGTAATTCAGGGTGCCCGTTCCGCTTTTTAATGTTACCATTCATTCCGCGGAACCACTGTAAACAATCGGCACCATTAAGGGTGATTTGCCTTGTTCTTCACAAACAACCTACAATAAACATTAGTGGTTGACGTGGCACTTAGTGCACACTTAGTGGTACATACTGGTTCATAATGAAATCGGTACGATTGAGACCAATTTTATAAATTAGCCTTTTTAACAAAACAGATACTTGTTTTCCCAATTAGGGCATGAAAAAAATATCCGTTTGGCGCGTAACTGAAAATTTAAAAAAAGCAATTTTAGCACGAACGCTTGCCGATCGCGTTTGAGCGATGGAAACCCATTTTGCGCTTGCCTTGCAGATGGTTATGTAATTAAGAGGGAATAAAACTAGTGGACATGCTTATGCTATGAGAAGAACAGAAAGGCTGGGAACATACTAGGGGCGTTATTTATGTTCATTTCGTGTGTATAGTTATTATTCAGGTGATATCCAATTGTGCAGACTGTATGTGAAAAAATTTGGCATTACCCAGGAAATTAAGTTCTAATCAGTCCACCTTCACAGTACATATCAGCGCACTTTAGAACATACTGGAAATGAAAATTCAGAACCACCCCTCGAAGCAGAAAAAATGCTGAGTTTATTTTTTGCAGGTCACGTGCCCCCTTAACCTCCGACACGGACTGTTCTTGTCAGCGTGTAGGGAAATTTTTCGTGAATATTTTTGGGAAATTCGCGTAGTCCACCATGAACTGTTGAATAAAGACCAGTCTACAAAAAATACAAGGTTGGTCACAATGTATTGTAAATGGCCTCTTGATTCTATCACTTTCAAATAGAATGAGACATTTGCAGACAACCTGAAGAGAAATCCCAACACATCAGATAGACTTCTGCACTGATATTCAGGTAGTAACGCAGGAAGGTAACTGCAACGTAACTGTTAATGGTATGAAAAACAGACCAATTTGATTACCCAGTATCAAGTACGATTCTGTTCATCCAGTTTGGTGTGTACATCTTAAGTGCTTATTTATTTACTCAAATACCCCAAAGGCCCAGAAGGCAATACATAAGGGATGACAATGAGTGAGCTGAAATATAGACAGAATAAACACTAAGCATTATAGCGAAAATACATGAACAAGACTAAGCAAGAAAACAAGGTTGACAATACCAAGTGAAAATCAATCATAACAAAAAAAGCAAGCCCAATTGAAGCACTTGAAAACAAATAATTATTATTCTCGTTACAGGGGGAGGCGGCTCCTGATAATCATTAGCTTAGAAATTTAGCAATGACTCTACGTTAACAAAAATGAGTCATTATTGAGGATCTGCGTGATGTTACTGCAAAGAACGTCCCTTGCAAGAATGGAGAAGGGAAGCGGAGTTTTTTGCTTATTGCAGGCACTATGCCTATCTATTAATCCATCCATCCATCCATCCGTCCGTCTGTCCGTCCATCCATCCATCCATCCATCCATCCATCCATCCATCCATCCATCCATCCATCCATCCATCCATCCATCCATCAATCCATCCATCCATTCAATCATCCATCCATCCATCCATCCATCCATCCATCCATCCATCCATCCATCCATCCATCTATCTATCTGTCCATCCATCCATCCATCCATCCATCCATCCATCCATCCATCCATCCATCCATCCATCCATCCATCCATCCATCCATCCATCCATCCATCCATCCATCCATCTATCTATCTATCTATCTATCTATCTATCTATCTATCTATCTATCTATCTATCTATCTATCTATCTATCTATCTATCTATTGTCACGTTACTCTCGACAAACTTGATAAAAATGGGCTCGTTTAGTCGACTACTCAAGCAGCAGCTCAGAGAGATCGTCTTTGTCTTCTTTCACTCTTCGATCTCACCCAAGAAAACCATGTGGCAATAGTCCCCCCCTTTGAAAGCATCGACTCGATGCTCGTAAATAAAAAAAAATGAAGGTATACACACGCAGATATATAGAACCAAAGAGGGAGAGTGCCACTACTCGCAGCGCAAACGAGGAAGTTTCGCCAACGCTTCCGCCAAGGGCAAAAAGAAAAGGCATAAAAACACAGGAGAACACAAACAGCAGCAGCAACGCAATGTCACGGCATGTCGTAGCACGTGAAACCACAAGGGCTACTGTGTGAAGTAGGGCTTCAGCCGAACGACATGCACGGTTTCGGGCCGAAGCTGTCGACGAGAAGACGCTGCGCCGTCCGGAAATACCTCGTAGGTAAGATCTGTGATTCGTCCAAGAACCGTGTACGGTCCAAAATAACGGCTTAGGAGTTTTTCGGATAAGCCTGGGCGCCGGACAGTGATCCACACCCACATTCGGTCCCCAGGGTGGTAGGTGACATTTCGATGGCGGAGGTTGTAACGTCGTATGTCTGCATCTTGTTGGTGACTGGTGTTTATGCGAGCTAGCTGACGAGCTTCTTCGGCGTATTGAGTGTATTGCTCAGCATCTTGAGCAAGTTCATTGCTTTGGTCGCATGGAAGCATAGCATCGAGCATGGTTCGCACGTTGCGTCCGTAAACAAGTAGGAAAGGCGGAAATCGCGTTGTTTCTTGCGTTGCCGTATTATAAGCAAACGTGATGTATGGAAGAATCTCGTCCCAGGTTTTATGTTGTACGTCCACGTACATTGACAGCATGTCCGCTATGGTCTTGTTAAGCCTCTCTGTCAGTCCATTGGATTGCGGATGATAAGCCGTTGTTTTTTGATGACTTGTGCAGCTCAGTTTAAAAATGTCCTCCATCATTCGTGCTGTAAACGACGTCCTTCTGTCCGTAATCACGCATGACGGGGCACCATGCCGTAGGACGATTTGGTGCACGAAGAACTGCGCGACTTCAGAGGCCGTGCCACGGGGTAACGCTTTTGTTTCAGCATAACGCGTAAGATAATCTGTCGCAACTATAATCCATTTGTTCCCAGAGGACGACAAAGGAAAGGGTCCGAGAAGGTCCATTCCCACGAGGTAAAATGGTGTCCGTGGTGGTGCGATGGGCTGGAGCAGGCCCGCGGGTCTCACAGGCGGAGTCTTGTGGCACTGGCACTCACGGCAGCCTTTCACATATCGATGTACACTAGTTGATAGTCGCGGCCAGTAATACTGTTGGCGTACTCGGGCGAGAGTTCGCGAATAGCCCAAATGTCCTGACGTGGGCTCGTCGTGGCACGCAAGGAGGATTTCATCACGCATGTCGGTAGGAACAACGAGTAGGAAGGCTTTGTCGCTACCACGGGCGTTTTTCTTGTAAAGAATGCCTCTTCTTAGACAAAAAGAGGACAGTTCGCGAGCAATGTGTTGAGGGACCTGAGAGTTGCGGCCTTCCAGGGAATCAATGACTGGGCGTAATTCATCGTCTGCCCGCTGCTTTGACATAAATTCGGAGTCACTAACTGCTCCGAGAAAGGCATCTTCATCTTCGGAGCCCCTGACAGCGTTCCCCACAGGTGCTCGAGAAAGCGCGTCGGCGTCTCCGTGTTTGCGCCCTGACCTGTACACAATCGTAATATCAAACTCCTGCAAACGCAAACTCCACCGTGCGAGACGGCCGGATGGATCTCTGAGATTTGCCAGCCAGCAGAGCGAGTGGTGGTCAGTCACCACTTTGAAAGGACGACCGTAGAGGTAAGGCCGAAATTTGGTCGTCGCCCACACGACTGCGAGGCATTCTTTTTCTGACGTAGAATGGTTGGTCTCAGCTCGAGAAAGAGTACGACTGGCGTAAGCTATCACATGCTCAACGCCGCCGTGTCGTTGTACAAGGACAGCGCCAAGTCCGACGTTGCTGGCACCTGTATGAATTTCTGTAGCAGCGTCCTCATCAAAATGGGCAAGAACAGGGGCTGTTTGCATTCTCTGTCGTAACTCTGTGAACGCTGTATCTTGTTCTGCGCCCCAAGTAAAGGGTACGTCATCTCGAGTGAGTCGCGTAAGAAGTTCAGCTATCTTAGAGAAGTTGGCAATAAATCGGCGATAATACGCGCATAAGCCGAGGAAACGGCGTACTGCTCCTTTATCTGATGGGACAGGGAAGGCGGTGACAGCAGCAGTTTTGTCTGGATCAGGTCGCACTCCATCTTCACTAATGACATGTCCCAGAAATTTCAGCTCTTCATAGCCGAAATGGCATTTTTGGGGTTTCAGCGTCAGTTCAGCTGTGCGAATGGCTTCCAGAACCTTTCTCAGACGCTTCAGATGTTCTTCGAAGCTCTCGGAAAAGATGACCACATCATCGAGGTAGACAAGGCAGCTTTGCCACTTCAAGCCAGCGAGAACTGTGTCCATCATCCTCTGAAAAGTGGCTGGTGCAGAACAGAAGCCGAAGGGAAGAACTCGGAATTCGTAAAGTCCGTCTGGAGTCACAAACGCGGTTTTTTCTCGGTCTCGTTCATCAACTTCAATTTGCCAATAGCCACTCTTTAGATCAATGGACGAAAAATACTTCGCACGTCGTAACCTGTCGAAGGAGTCGTCGACCCGTGGAAGCGGGTAGACGTCCTTTTTTGTGGCGCTATTAAGCTTCCTGTAGTCAATACAGAATCGCAGCGTTCCGTCTTTTTTCTTTACTAGAACGACTGGCGAGGACCAAGCGCTGCTGGATGGTTGAATAATCCCGTCATCGAGCATCTCTTTTACTTGTGTCTGAATAGCCTCGCGTTCTTTGGCAGAAACGCGATAAGGCTGCTGCCGGATGGGGCGGACGTCATCGTCGGTAATAATTCGATGCTTCGTGAGGTGTGTTTGACGGACTTTAGAAGAAGAGGCGAAGCAAGATCTAAACTCCCTTAAAAGGTCGTGAAGTGCAGCCTTTCTCTCGTCTGACAGCGTCGAATTAATGTCGATGTGGTCTAGAAATTCCTCATCCTCATGCGTTTCCTCGGACGCGAAGCACTCTGTGACGTCGGCAACAGGTTCTCCATAAGCTAGGGTGGTTCCACGGAAAAGATGCCGGTGCTCGTAATTGAAGTTCGTAGCTAGTATCGTTGACTGTCCGTGACGGACGCGCACAACACTTTGGGCGGCGCATACACCTTGGAGCAGCAGAAGTGATAAGTTACTTTCAGCCACCACGTCGCCGTCTTGGAAGTCTTCACAAGTGACTTCGATGGAAACAGTTGCTCGAGGTGGCAGCGTCACACTGTCGTCAGCAACACGCAGCGCAAGTCTACGGCAGTTATCAGCGTCTCGATCTGTTGCGCCTTGAGTCGAAAAGGTCACGATGCGCTCACGGAGATTTATGATGGCACCGTATTCCCGAAGGAAGTCCATGCCAATAATCAGCTGACGCGAACAGTCGGGAAGAACGAGGCAGCTGAGCACAAACGTTGACGCACGAATTTTCACTCTTGCGGTACAGCGACCCAGCGGTGTTACAACGTGTCCACCAGCTGTTCGAATTCGCGTTCCATTCCACGGCGTGATCACTTTCCTGAGATCTTTCGCTAGCCTCCCGCTGATGATCGAATAGTCTGCACCAGTGTCTACCAATGCACTGACCTGAAGACCGCCAACCAGCACAGGTATGTCGAGTGACACGGGGTCACTAGGTTCAGATGCGGATGTCGGTGTTTCTTTGGCACTGCGATTATTCTCTGACGAAATGCCTTCGGCGTTGCGTGCAAGCATCGATGGGAGGTCTTCCGCACTTTGAGTCCCAGCGACCTTGCCCCCGAAGGCCGCTGCCTTCAGTTTTCCCGACGAGGGCTCGGGGAGCGTTCCCGTGCCGTCACCCCGAAACGTGGCCCAGTGGCTGCGAGTCTCCTCGGAGATGGTGACCGCGATTGCCGTCGTGTAAAGAGTGCACGCTGTTGCGCGAGATACTCTTCGATATCCCTTGGCCTTTGACCAATTCGGGGACGAGGGGAATTCACGGAAAATCCACGCAGTCCAAGTTGCCGGTATGGGCATTCGCGGTAAATGTGACCAGCCTCACCGCAATGATAGCAGAGGGGTCGTCTGTCTGGCGTACGCCAGAGATCGGACTTGCGCGTCGGTGTACGGCGACTATCGATGTCTAAATCAGCGCGCGCTGACTGAATCGCGACTGACGGCATCATTGTCTGGATCGGGACGTATGGCATTGTCTGGATCGGAACGTGCGGCACTGTCTGGATCGGGACGTGCGGGACTGGCTGGATCGGGACTCCTTGACCCGAAAAAGGAGTGGCAGATCGCAGGGCTTCCGCGTACGTACGACGGCGACTGTCAGTAGACACAGGAGCCGTTTCCGGATCAACCGACGTGGGCGGAAAACGATGGGCGTGCAGCACCTGCTAAACCTCGTCGCGGATGACACTGGTGATAGAACCAACATCGATTTGCCTTGTCCCGTACATCTTTTTCATTTCTTCCCGGACGACAGATCAAATGATCTCGCGAATCCATTCGGGGCTCTTGCTCCCAGGGGTGGCGAAAATTTCGGGAGTTGAGGCAGCATTCACTTGACGGTCAAACTGGGCAGACCGTTGGTGCAGTACTCGCTCCATCGTTGCTACTTCAGTAAGGAACTCAGCAACACTTTTGGGGGGACTACGCACCAAACCAGCAAAAAGTTGATCCTTCACACCACGCATGAGGTGGCACAACTTTTTTTCTTCGGCCATAGCAGGTTCCGCTCGCTTAAAAAGCCGTGTCATGTCCTCGACGTACATCGAGACGGTCTCGTTGGGCATCTGGATGCGTGAGTGTAGTGCATGCTCCGCCCGTTCGCGGTGGTCGCGACTCCTGTAGGTCTCCAGGAGGCGACGCTGGAACTCGCGCCAAGATGTCAGAACATCATCCCTGTTCAAAAACCACGTCTTGGCACCGTCTTTTAGGCAAGTGTACACGTTCCGGAGCTTCGCGGCATCGTCCCAGTAATTGATCGCTGCGACACGTTCGAACTCACTCAGCCAGTCGTCAACATCTTCATGCTGCTCTCCGTGAAAGGGGCTAGGCATGACCGGGTTCTGGACGGTGCAGTAGATTGGCGTGGAAGGTGTCGGAGCTTGCATGGGATCTTGTGTCGAAGTCATAGTCGCTGCGTCAGTGGTTGGTGTCTCAGGCGGTAGGCCTCGTCGGCGGCGGCTTACTCAAGAACAGGAGTGTCCACGGGTGCAGGGCTTGTGTTCCGGTTTCTGGACGGGGTCTTGGGCATCGGGTGGAATGGGAGACGTTGTACCCAGCAACTCCACCAGTCTTGTCACGTTACTCTCGACAAACTTGATAAAAATGGGCTCGTTTAGTCGACTACTCAAGCAGCGGCTCAGAGAGATCGTCTTTGTCTTCTTTCACTCTTCGATCTCACCCAAGAAAACCATGTGGCACTATCTATCTATCTATCTATCTATCTATCTATCTATCTATCTATCTATCTATCTATCTATCTATCTATCTATCTATCTATCTATCTATCTACCTGTCTGCGTGCCTGCCTGCCTGCCAGCCTGCCTTGCTGGCTACGTCTAGGTGTTCTCGTGATCACCTTAGAATAAAGCTAAATTATTATAAGAGGGTAAGATGGCATGAAAAATATAACTCGCTCGTCATGGCAATAGTAAAGTCACAATCCCACCTTGTGTGTCGTCAAGGTATCTCCGGCAGACATGTGGCACATACCGTGGTCGCGTATGCGCCGCAGGGAATTGACAGCTTATAACTATCCAAACATGGCGAGAAGAGACTCGGGTAATGTGTGAAAGTTAACAAAAAATCACAGCATGTTCACGAAAAGAGTGATGGCGAGTGAGTCAAGCTTTGGAAGACCATTAATCTCTTTGAAGAAGTGAATCAGTTTTAAAAATTGGCAGATCCCACGTACAGTGGGAATCGATGATATGCAAAGCGTGAATGAGAAATGTTAATATGTCACTTTAAAATGAGCACAACGTTACAAGGTAGAGATAAATGATGCCGTGCATGACTTCCGTGTCATGATTATCATATTTGGATGTGTCGTTTACCTTCGTCATCTATTCACGTCACGTGATACCCAATTCAGTATATGTGGTGCTAGCGAAATGGCCGCGAGCACACTATGAGCGTGATATGTTGTCATGTTCCTACATGAGACGAGTGTGACGATTATCTTGTTTGCACCATTCTTATAGTTTGTCATCCATTGGCATGACGTAACACTGAATTTGGTATATGTGGAGCTAGCGAAATGGCCATCAGCGCATCATGAAGGACCCTTTATACTCCACTGTAGCGATAACGCGCGCGCACGCTGGGCACAGCGACGCTACGTTAGCAAAACGCGAGCACTTCAAGTCTGACGGCAGGCGCGACCAGCGTCAGTCGGCGCGGCCCGATTGCCTGACGGCGTGGCCCGAAATGCAGCATGGCGCGAAATGCGACATGTTGCATTTCGTGCCGATGCCATAGAGTAGCATTACACTATGCCGATGCGTTACCCAGACAACACTGCGTCTTCCTCTTTTCGTGACGGAGGAACGTCTTACGTGCTGAAATGCGCATGTGTCAAAGCAACGCAGCCCGGCGCGTGCCTGCGAGTGGCAGGACCGGCACCTGGTGTGGCGACGTCTGCGTGACGCGACGAAATGAACGCCGGTGAGCACGCGCACCACGTCACGTCGAAATGTATTGACGCTTTGACGGTGGCATGTATACTTACATATATGTAGCGCCATTTTATGATAAATCGCTCTATAAAAAATTGCAACAAGATCACCTTCCCTCCGCGCGCTTCGCATAACATCAATTCTCAGGTACGTGGGATCTGCCGAATTTTCATTTGCCGATTTGGAAACTGTCAAAAGAAGTGAACATGAATTTTTCACCTAGCATAGGTCATAGTACATGGATGCTTCGTAATGGTCAGTGTTCGACTTCAACGCGGGCTCGTGTACCGACAGCGGCAATATGGCATCAGCGACGTCTTAGTTACGATGAGTAGGCCAGAATGGCAGCATGAAGAAGTACACCCAGTCATGTCGAAGAAGCAACAAAGTATCGTAGATTTATTTTGAGGTTCTCAGAGAAAAACAGTTCCCGGTACAATCTCCTTCTTTTTGGTTGCATGTCAGCACGGCCATGATTGGCTGTTGCGTCGCGTTGCCCATTTCTTTGCGTTGTTGTTAAAACCTCCACAAAGAGTCGCAGAACACAGCCGTGCTCTAAAGTTTCAACAATTATGCCTGTTGTGCAGCAGGAAGCTGACAGCTATTGAGAATCCCCCTTTTCCTTTTCCTGTGCTGCCCTTTTTCATTTTGGTTAGTGTTTTGGTACAGGCTCAAAGAACCGGTATTGCTATAGTACAAGAGCCTTCGAGATCAGGAGGCATGTTGTGACATCGCCCTAGGAAAAAGGCGCGTGCACCACGACATAGTGAGAAACGCGGATTGTGGCCTCACAAGCACCAACGCGAACGAAAATTCAGAGAGGAAGATAAGAACGGAAATGTAAAAAGGTTAACCATATTGGCATGCTGATGAGTTTCTACCGTGTTCGAAATGAGAGAATGCAGAAAGGAGGATATGAGAAAATGCTAGAGTAGTGAGGGTGTACGAAACGTAGAAAAGAATAGGAGATAATGGTGTGCTAAGGAACTGTAAAGAAAGTCCCCCTATTTGTACATGATAGAGTATCAATAAAAGCAGAATACCGCTAGTCGCCACTTTATAAGTGCTGCAAATACGGAGTCAATCTAGTAGGAAACAGAACGCACAAATACGGCCTTCTATAGCAGTTCAGACGTTGTGCATAATATACACCCTGCAAAGAAAAAATCACTGCATTTCAAGCTGCTTGAACATAATTATGGGGCGAAGCTTTCGGAGGTGATTATTGTGAATAATGTTGAAATAGTACTGAGACTGATTGTGGTTGTGATACTTATATATTTTTATTCGAAGAGATAGTGCTGACACCGATTGTGATATAGCGGTGATTCCTCTTTATTGCTGATATGAGTTTCCGAGTTCTGGGTTACGTTTTGACTTCATAATCATAGCTTCATTAGCTATCGTCTCTGGTGTAGAATTTTCTTGTAGGTATTGCCGCCTTGCATCCACTTCAAGTTGTCTCAACTGCGCGTCAGCTTGGCATTCTTCCCGCTTAGCTTTTGCTTCTTCAGCCCTAGTCTGTGGTGTAGAACTTTGTTGTCGCCGTCACCACTTTTCATCCGTCCTTCTCTTTTGTCTCCGCGGTAGCTTGCCATCGACGGCGACGCTGATACTCAGCACGTCGCGCTTTCCTGCGTTCGTCTTCGTCCACACGAAATAAGAAAATGTGTGGTATGGAACGTGGTTATATATATATATATATATATATATATATATATATGGCGTTGACAGCAGCGCCATCACATTTACAATTAACCACAGCGCCTTCTGATACTTATAGGTTGAAGGTTATATGGTGTTACGGATCGACGGGAGACGGCGGAAATCGTGAAGTCTTAAGGAGCTTCGCCTCTAATAAAACAATGCGCATTTGCTAGAGTGCTACAACAATATTCACACGTCAGCCTCTCTGTGTTTGACCAAGTGGTGTTGGAGGCCCACAGCACCAATGAATACGTGAGAAGGCAACGCGGAATGCCCCCTTATTCACCTATATCAAAATGAGCAGGTAATGACTATGGATGGTTGTTTCGATACAGGGGAGGGCCCGGTTCGCGAGCAGCGGCCACGGCCCCTTTGCACAATGACCTCTCCAGTGTTCGAGGATATCCAGTTATTTACAATGGGTGATATGCCGAAGCATGGTGATTTCGCCTATTGGAGAACTCTTTACACGTTCAGGGTGCGTATTTATTTTACGGGTTTGCCAGGAATACCACGGAAAGGGGTTGCTTTAGTCGTCGAATACGTTTGCTCATTGGGTCATGCATTACATTCATTGCAAAAGCAATATGATTAGAATTCTTTACCCAACCCCTGACGCAAAAAATAACAGTTAACGAAAAAGAAAAACAAGCAGATAAAGAAAGTGTTTTCCGGGCACTCTTATTTAACTGCGAATCATTTCTTACCGAGTTCGGCGACTTCGAGCGTATCTATCTATCTATCTATCTATCTATCTATCTATCTATCTATCTATCTATCTATCTATCTATCTATCTATCTATCTATCTATCTATCTATCTATCTATCTATCTATCTATCTATCTATCTATCTAGCCGCTTAAGTTTGGGTGCTCTCGTGGCCACCCCCTTAACTGGGCGTGGGAGGGTAAGGTGGTTTGACAAATACGACGCGCTGGTCAATACTTGAATAATGTCACAATGTCGTCGCGTACGTCATCAAAAAGTGGCCGCCAAACAGTGGCACATACCCATGGGTGGGTGTGTGCCGCTTGTATGCGGTTATGTGCCATAGGTAATTGACACTTAGTACCTACCCAGAAACGACGAGAACAGATATGGGATATTTTAGCGCGTGAGCGTTAAGCAATACCCGACATCGGCAGCATCGATCCAATGAATCCATAGAATAAAAGTCAGTGTTAAGAAAAACCTTATTTAGGCAGCGTTGACTACTCAGTGATTAAAAATAATGATTTTTAGGGTCATTCAGCCCGAAGCCCAGAAAGCTGGTGGTTCCTTTTTGCGCCAACTCCTGTGTCAGTGTCAAGGGACTCAGTCCTGCCGTAAAAAATTCCAGCATATGAGCCGCTTCGTTCAGACCACTCCCCGATGTCACCACCAGGAAATCATCGACACAGCGGAACACCCTTTTTAACCCATATCATATCCAGTTCCATGGCACCGACACATGAGTTGGTGCAAGAAGAAACCACCTGGTTTCTGAACTTGCGGCTGAGCTTTCAGGGTTCGGACTTGTGGTGGAATTACGAGCCACGTGCCAGTAAACCTTTGCCCTCCTCTCTTCCAGTCACTAAAAACTCGTGAAACGAGGGGTAGCAGGCACGTGCTTAAAGAATGCTTTGCAGAAGTGTTGCCATCATTTGGTACAAGAAAGCTTCCAAGCCCCACTTGGTCGTCTGTAGCGAGCTGGGTATCCAGATTGCATAACTAAGCCAATGGTAACTTCCTATTGAAATCAATCAAGAAGACACAGAAGGATTAAGAGCAGCGCAAATACTAGATTGAAAATGGGAGGTGTCGCAAGACTGCGGTGATACCGTACTTTCACGACGTCTCCCATCGTCTAAAAATATTGGGGGCCATCTCGGAGTGAAAGTAGTTTTTAAAGCACCCGGAAAGTTGTGGTCACTTTGCAAAATAGGAAAGAAACTGTGAATGAAACAAGTACGTGTACAACTAGCTACAGAAACAAATTTGTCTATTGCATTTTAAAAGTTGCGTACATGAGTCTACTGACGCGGAAAAAAAATACGTGGGCCAGGTGGGCAGGTGCCTAAATGAAAGATTGCGGGAGCACTGCAACAATGTGAACAATTCGGTGCAAGGCCACCTAATTAATTGATTTGTGGGGTTTAACGTCCCAAAACCACCATATATAATTATGAGAGACGCCGTAGTAGAGGGCTCCGGAAATTTCGACCATCTGGGGTTCTTTAACGTGCACCCAAATCTGAGCACACGGGCCTACGACATTTCCACCTCCATTGGAAATGAAGCCGCCGCAGCCGGGACTCGAACCCGCGACCTGCGGGTCAGCAGCCGAGTACCATAGCCACTAGACCACCCCGGCGGGGCTCCAAGGCCACCTAGGTTCGCATTGTAGAGATGAGGATTGCCAGTCAGATTTTCGTAAAACAACTAAGATGATAGCTAGGCACAATAATCAGATGAGATGCGAAATAATTGAGGCATCCAAGAATATCCGCCTTGAAGAAGAAAGTGCCAGTATGGCTTCCTTGGCACTGACACAGAAAGAATTTATATATTTTAACCCGTAATGCAAAATCTGTGATTGGTGTGTGTTATCTCGGTGTGACTGGTCATTTCAATTGTACTGTAGAAATGTTTCGTGGTTCATTTTTGTAAGCCTTTTTTGCAACCACGAAATGCGATTGCATAAAAGCATCATGTGTCTGTTTCATAAACTCAGTTTAAAGTTTGTGCTTGTGTCCGTCTATTCCTTCATTCTAAGTGTTCGTCTTTCAAGCAGTGCGCAATAAGGTGACAATGAATAGCTACCAACACTCCCAAGCAAGGAGCCTTACAAGGTGAGGACAACATTTTTTAAAGATCGCCTTACTAACAGTTCATCCGGTGAACTGGCCTTCATATGGAATTCGAATTCAGGGCCATTCTTATTGGAAGGCGCAGAACAGGGATTGCGTGTATTCCTAGTTAACCAATCAAAATAGCACACGGTGCATGCAAAAAGAGCATGTGACAAATTGTACTAAGCGTTCGACTCTGTGGACTTTCGCGGTAGTACAAATTCGCCTTGTCTCCAACCTTTGACAGTGATTATATTTGTGGGAAATGCACCTACAAAGCAAATCTTCATTGATTTTTTAAAAAAATAGTAACCAGTGGTTGTAACGTACAAGATGAAGGGGTAAAAACACTGTGTGATCGTGTTCAACCTATACGTTGGTATCTACTTTGAAGTGCAATGTTTTTGTATGATAGATAAATTACGTAATTTGAAAAGCCATCTTTATCCCGCCGGTATTCTATTACGAAGATAAGCACATGGCTCGTCGGCGGTTGTGTTAACAAGAGACATGGTGGCCTCGAACTTTCTGACGAAAGCTTTGACAAGCTTACGTACTTAAGTTAACGAGCGTGGGCACCAACTGGCCCCTTCATCTCGTGCTGTGCCCGCTGTTTATTAAAAGCAGAACTTCAATCTTGGATATCGGTGTTTTTTGTAAGTGTTCAAGCTAGACTTTTTGGAATGTATGGTTCCTTACTTAAGGCAAGCCCACAAAAGACCCCAAATTTCGTGTGCGGTATGCACTTGCCGAAAAAAAGGCACATAACACAGGGAAAAAATGAGCATGACCGCTGTGGCATCTCGGCCTTTTAAATGGCAAGTACGTTACATAGTAAGCAGTAACTAAAAAGTATTCGAGATTTCTAGGCGAAGCTCTATCCTTTCGCTGTATTCAGGTCATAACCACCTCACCAGATCTCTGTGTGGTCATTGCTGAAACAACGCTGTATAAATTCTTCCGAATATCATCTCGACAAAAAATATACGTTGGCTTATTGCTGGGTAATTCCGAGTTCAATTGCAAGAAAAAAGGGCAGAGTGGCGGAGAGCGATCAGCCTGAATGACTTCTGGACCTCCACCTCCTGACATTCACACCAGAAAGTGAGACAAGACTGCAGTTACGTAACAAAGTTTATCGACAAAATACTTTCTCTGTCTTCTTTCTTTTCTTTCTTGCGGTGTATAATAGGCAGTTATTAGACAGGAAAAGCGCATTGTCAAGAACTGTCAATAAGAAAAAAATAGGAAAAAATATGGAAGGAGAAATGTATACAGGAATGGTTATGCACAATATCAGCCACGAGTATATTACTGCGAAAAGAAAGGATGCGGAGATATTTATAGTACATCATGTAATTAGATAGCCAATTCCTTGGATGGTAAAGTCGAGCAGCGAGAAGGACAGTGCGAGAACAAAGGCTTATGACGAACCTGTTGCCTTCTTATTTAGACACTGCGCCCCACTACTCACTGCTTACCAGTACAGTTATCTCTACCAGAAAAAGAAAACCATCCTGGTGACTTATGGATAAGAAATAATAGGGGGATCCTCGTCACGCTTTAAACGATCGCTATGCATAATACCGTGCTGTCGGTGCCGCTTTCCTGAAATTCTTTGATAGGAATGCACCTTGATTTTATATGTGAAGTTTAACGTCCCAAAACCACCATATGATTATGACAGAGCCAGTAGTGGCGGAATCCGCAAATTTCGACCACCTGCGGTTATTTAACATGCACTCAAATTTGAGCACATGGGCCTATATCATTTTCGCGTGCATCAAAAATGCAGCTGCCACAGCTGGGATTCAATCCCATGACCTGTGAATCCGCAGCCGCGTACCTTATCTACTAGAGCACTACGGTGGGGCGCTGCACTTTATTATTCACGAGACATGTTTGCTTCAGTGCGTGGTAAGAACATGGTACTTCGAAACCAGCTTCGGCGACAGTTCATGGCTCGTCATCGGCACGCATATACGAACGAGCTGGCTGGGGTAATAGAATGTGTGTGCGAAGGAAGGATCTAGGTGATGCTTCTCACATTGCTGTTCCTCAGGTGTGAACAAGCAGAAAAGCTTTCGACTTTCTTCTGTGTGCGAATCAGAATTGTGAGTATTTCAAGAACAAAGTGCATTTCATGGTGCTATGATGTAAATATCATTTGTAACTCTCATTAGTGCATTCCTCCGGGGTCAAACAATGCTTGGCTATTTATTCATTTGTTGACAATACGAATACAAATCTAATCTTTCTTGGACTGCTCTAAAACCAGAACCAGCACTGTGACCACAACTACGTTAACGAGACATAAAGTCTGTATAATATAGATGCACATTCATTGTTTTTTCCCGTGTTATAAGATTAGATGTCTTGTAACTCAACGCCAATCTAATTTGAACCGGTGTTGCGCCTTCATTTATAGGGCTCTTTTCCGAAGAACCTTTGTGACATACTTTTGCTCTGTTGTAGAACACCGTACTGTTTGGCTGTACGGTTGGGTTCGATTCCTGCTGGGAGCCAGACTTTTACGTTTTGCTGGCGTAGGGTAGACGCTGCTGATATCAGTTTTTTTGCACTTTCGAATTTTTATACCTATTGGCTATCCTCACCATTCATGGGTATGTATATACTGTTAATCACCTGTGTTGCAGAAGCGCGTACCGCGGCTCAAGGTGTACGGGTATATAGCGAGCGTGTATGCAGAAAAACGTTTCACAACATATTAGGCAAGACGTTCACGTTATTCATGTCATGACCAAACAACGCTATTCCTAAACAATGTTACCCTTGCATGCGCACTTCGGTCTACACAAAGTTGATGGTGGATCATGAAAAGACAAAGACGTAGATAGATAGATAAATAGATAGATGGATAGATATATAGACAGACAGACAGACAGACAGACAGACAGACAGACAGACAGACAGACAGACAGATAGACAGATAGATAGATAGATAGATAGATAGATAGATAGATAGATAGATAGATAGATAGATAGATAGATAGATAGATAGATAGATAGATAGATAGATAGATAGATAGATAGATAGATAGATAGATAGATAGATAGATAGATAGATAGATAGATAGATAGATAGATAGATAGATAGATAGATAGATAGATAGATAGATAGATAGATAGATAGATAGATAGATAGATAGATAGATAGATAGATAGATAGATAGATAGACTGACTGACTGAGAGCTCCTTCTTTTGCGAACATCAAGTCAAACGTTTTAGCTGTTCTATTCATTGCCGAAACGAAGCACGAAGACAGTGAAATAAAATACAATTTTATCTTTGGCTTTACGTCACAATACTCCCAAGTTATTACGAGGAACGCTGAAAATGAGGGTTCTGAAAACTTTGTTCAGCTGGTGTTTGTAGGAGCTTGGTCGACAAGCTTATTATGCCCGCGACTTGCCCGGTGGTTTAGGAAGCTGGCATGTGCGGCAGTGTTGCAGGTGTACACTTTTCTTGTCGCCGCTCAAGGCTGTGATCCCAACAGCGCTCTCTAGATTGCGCACCACAAACCAGGGTGTTATGGAACTACAATAGGTATGACGTTGTGAGAGGGATTTCGAATGTTGTCATGGTCCCGGGTTTGACGTTCGGCGATGCAGTTCAGTGCATGAAATCAGAAGTCCAAGCAAGATTGGAAATTAAACAACGTGGCATATGTAGACTTACTCTGGGAGCACACAGGGATACCCCAAATCAGGAGGTACAGGGAGACATAAGGATGGACATCATTTGAGTGCAGGGAAGCTAGCAGCAAGATAGAATTTGAGGAACGATTGAGAAAAATGGGAGAGCAGCGTTGGGCTAGGAAAGATTTCAGTTACTTGTACATAAAAAATGTCAATACTAAATGGAGGAAACGAACTCGAAAATCGTCAAGCAAATATTTAGACAACTGTAGAATACCAAGCCAAAAGGAAATATCGGTTAAGAAGAAGGTGAAGAAAACAAAGAGGGACACGTGGAAGATGGGAATGCTTACGAGATCATCGCTGAAGAACTACCAAACGTTTAAGCAGGAAATTGCAAGAGAAAAGATCTACGATGATTCTCGGGGTAGTTCTTTGTTCTTCGAGGCTAGGACGGGAGTACTGTGGACCAAGACGTACCGAGCAAATTACGAAGGCACAGACATGGTATGTAGTACGTGTGGAGAAGAGGAGGAAATGGATGAACATTTGATAATGTTCTGTAAAGAACTCCACCCTATAGTCGAAGATAATGGCGCCGAATTTCTCAAAGCATTGGCGTTTAGGGACTGTGAAAGCAAAATAGACTATAAACGGGTAGAAATAACCAGGAGGAGGCAAACTGATTGGTGGCTACAATCGAGGCACGAGGGAAATTCAATCCTTAAACAAACCGTGACAGTAATAAACTTTTTGGCCAGGTGGCGTGAGCCACCGCCCAATCTAAAGGGAACTACCGTATACATCCATCCATACATCCATTCATGTTAGGAAGCCTCCTTTGTGCGCGCCGAAGGAGGCACCAGAGGAGACGGCCCGGCACGCAGATGAAGGCCTACTTCAAAACGTTGGTTTTTGATGGTTCGTGAACTCGCCTCCTAGCGGCTTTGTTCGCTTCGTTCTGGTCGTTTCATTGGCAGCATATGACAAGTTCCTACAATGAGTGTTACACACGGGCACCGATATCTCCCCAAGCCCCCTCACCAGCCTGCTTTCCACTTTGATGAAGAACGCTCGATAGCTTCAAGTCTGTCATTTGTGAGCGTTAGGCATTTTCAGTTTCAGTTTCAGTTTTATTGAGCATTTCCTTCACAGAGTTGCGAAAAAGAAAACGCAAAGATATGAGCAAAAAGCTGCTATGTTAGCAGCTTCACGAGGCTCCTACCCCTTTTCACTTAGCATTACAAAAATCCGCAGAGCGCAAAACATGAAAAAACAATTTGACGTCAATTTTCAAAACTTCAAGAAATTAGGAAATAAAAAGAAAATGCATCAAAATTACATCAGTTTCAGGTTTACATAAAATAAGCAAACCACAAAGAGAGAAAAACAACAAAAAACAAAAGAAAACAGCGTGCGGTCAATCATAAAACAATGCACACGTTGCTAAACGGCTACCAAAGTATGACAAAATGATTATACAACGTTTACAACACTGGGTATGCGAAAAGCACAAGTTTTAATGTACAAGGGAAACACTGAAGAGTGAAATGTTGCATGTTTTACTCGTAAAAAAAGCAACGAAAAAAATGTCAAAGAAAGCAAACATCATAGGATTCCAAGTTACACACGAGCACTATTATAGGGTGTTTCTTTTACATATAATACTGTAGCCGGACAACTAGAAGAAGCTAAACTACACGCCGCCATTTTGGATGAGAAGGTTCTTAAGTTGTTTTTTATGTATATTAAAGATGTCGATGTTTTTATTTTCAAACATGTTAAAACAAGCTGGAATACAGTGTTCAAGTCTTCTCAAACCGCGATTAGTTCGCGAATAACGAACGAACCAGGAAGGCCTTTTCCGAATGTCATAATAGGATTGTGTATTTTTTCTGAGGTTACACAGTTTAAGAAAACAAGCGTTGTTTGATAGCAAGCTTTGTTTGTATTTTATAATAAGGAAGAAACTGTGTATTTGATCGATCAGTAAAATCTTATATTCTCTGAATAAATGACTTGTATGTGCGTTGTATGGTATGTTTGCAGTATGACGAATCGCTTTTTTCTGCAGTAAAAATATTTAGTTCCGATTTGCTTTAGATGTGTCTGCCCACACTGGACTACAATAGTTTATGTGAGATGAAAAGAACGTATTATAGAGTAAAAGTTTAATGTTAGCTGGAAGTATCTGTCGAAGTTTAGAGAGAGCACCACACGTCCTAGCTATATTTCTAGCTACTTTATTAACGTGTTCGTCCCAATTAAGATTTTAATTAAAAATTACTCCTAATGATGAAACTTCTTTGACAACCTCAATTTTTTCGGGCCCGAGATATATATGCAAACCACGACAGACAGCCTTCTGAACCGGTGCGAATACCACAGCTTTGGATTTTTTTGTGTTGATCATTAAATAATTTGCAGTACTCCATATGAAGATGTCGTTAAAAATGTTGTTGGTGGAGTCTGCGAGCTTACCTAAATCATTACCACGAAAAAATATACTAGTCTCATCTGCATAAATTATAAAGTCTACATATTTGCTGACACTTCTTATGTCGTTTATATAAATATTAAACAGTAGGGACCCTAATATGCTGCCCTGAAGTACATTTTGACTCTTGGCAGCGGCCATATGGCGTATCAGCGTGTCTAACGCTGTGCAGTGCCGGTAGCGCAACGCGCCTGACAACGCTGCCTTTGAAGACTTCTACACATCATGCGCAGGCTCGTTTACAAACCTTCCTACATAAGCGGTCTCGCCATGAAACGCCTGGAGCACCTCCGAGCAAGCTTCTCTAACATCATTCACGTTGTAGGTATGGCGGTGTTTTTTTAACCTGCCTGACATAGCACCATAAGCGGGCTCCTGCAATTCCGCCTCCATGCAAATGTGACCGCAGCGGTGGCTACATGGTAAGACCACCGCTACGCTTCGTGCTACACCCGACGTCAAACACGCCCTGGCAAAATGGCGGTTGCAAACGGTGAGCAGGGTTTACCGCTGGTGACTTCTAGGGCTTGTTTTGCTCTTAAAGATGTTGTCAGTGCCCATCTTTCGGTGTCGCCGTAGGCATATTGACCCTGTATTTATTGTTCTCGCTTAAAACCACAAATTGTTGGTCACCCTTTGATGGCGCCTCTAATGATGTTCGATTATCAGTAGGACGAAACACAATTACTGTTGAAGTGAATCCTTGCGAAAGAAACCAAAACACTTGAGTAACAAAGACCAACGTGGTCATCACTCTGTGGACCGAGCCAGTGGAATAGGGTTGCTCAATCAGTCCCGACAGCAATGAAGCGAGGCAGCTATTAATTAGAACATGAAACTACGGAGCAATTTGTACGAGAGCCCGCAAGGTTCTCCGAGAGCACCACGTGCAGCTAGATATCCAGGTGCGTCTTTTCTTTTTATGAAAGCGTTTCTGCTTCTGAAAAATATATCATTCATTTGCCCGTTTTTCATACCGTTCAGCATTTCTTAAACTATGGCCCATTATTAGGCATTCCACGATTTTAATGAGATAACTATAGATGCTTTGTCAGAGTTAGCTCGTGTTTCATTCGGTAGCGGGAAAGTGTTATTGGGGAGCTGTTGTACCAGTTCACAAATATTTGAAGCCTTGGTTTATTATTTTTGTGATACAGAATTGCCTAATGAGAGTTATTGGAGGGAAAACTACTAGGTGTTATACCCGCAGGCGTTTTGTCACAATTAGTTTTTGTTGATAATGTCAAAAGTACGTAATTTGACGTTGACATTGTCCTAAATAATATTGGCTAAGGGAGATTCGGTAGACGCTGTTTCATTGACACCACATTCTCGAGAGGTTTAGCCATGAATAGCTGGCTCTTTGGTACGAATTACTATTACGCTACACTTGCGCAAACACAGTGCGCCATCACTGGCTGAATACTCTGTCCGCCCGTTTTTGTGGTTGTTTTTTTATTTGGTAACGTGGCACATCAGTAGCCGCGCAAAGGGCTGCAAAAACGTTTGGATTTTGGAAGTTCTTAGCATCACCTCAAAAGAAAAAAATACACCGTGGTTGTAGAAACAAACGCTTGCCGTAGAGATCAGCGAAACAGTTACGTTTATGTGTATATTGTGCCGGTAATGAGGCATCCTAATGTGACTCTGTTAGTGATCCCGTTTGTGAGACTTCAATGAGGCCTTAGAAGAAGAAGAAGTCTCGTAAAAATTTCGCAGGTTCTCGTGAAATCCTGCTAAGTCTAGCGAAATGCGCGCGTGACCGTGTCAAAGCTGTAACACCGCATCAGGACGTATATTTTATGCCACCACAGCTTGAGACTTCATCTTGAGTCTATAACAAACATCAATGTGTCATGAAAGGCGGTTGGATCGTGAAGGTTTCTAAAACCATTTCAGTCCTCGCCTCCCGAGGGAGTTTTCTGAGTTTTATTCCAATTATTTCCCCCAAATTGTCCCCCTGTTTTTTTTTCATATTTTCATTTTCGGTTTTTTTATACAACATGCTAGACACTTTCCCAGTTTTCCAGGTAGCATGATGTGCTCTTTCTTTTGTTCGTGCATCTGACGCCTCTTGTTTTGTTGTCACCCTGCTACCTCTCTTTTTTTTTTTGCAGACAGTTATCTTGAGCAGGTCACCTACGGTGACACTTGACGCATAAGTCAGCCAATGACTTCTTCTCTTAAACACGTGATTTTCATTAAACACGTGTTTTTCGCGTGAATTTAGGCCTGCATCTTGCTCACCATAAATCTAAACTTCATTTCGCAAACGAGAAAAGTTTTTAAAATGTAGATAACGAGTCTCATCACCGAGGCGGAAAGAAATATAACAAACAAGGCCTAAATTCTTTAGACTGATCTACCAGCGCAAAAAAGACGGATCTTTTAGAAAGACACACATACAAACAGCGTTGTATGTGTGTCTTTCAAAAAGTTCTGTCTTTTTTTGCGCTGGTAAAGCACAAGCCTTAGCCAAATCAAGGGAAGAATAGAGAGGTGGAAAGTGGCAAATACGCCAATCGAGTCATTTGTAACAGAGTAAAAAGCAGCACACGACTTCAAAAGATTAGTGAAATATGCTATCTGTTTAAGCACGGCAGTTCCAAAATTACAGGCCAGCATCAATAAGTTAAGCTTCAGCATGCACGATGGACGACAATCCATGGGAACAATAATAACTGAGCCGATAATGTCAGAAAACTAGCTCAATGAGTGTTATGTGAAAGTGCACAAACTAGATACGGTTAGGTTTAACGGCCATAATCTGACATGGCAAACATTTTGGATACAGTTTGAAAGCTTGATTCCCCTTCGAAAGAAATTACCAGTGAGTCACAAGCTTCACAGCCTAATATCTCTTCTTCACGCAAATGCAGCTGCTCTTACTGAAGGACTACAATACTCCGATAAGAATTACCAGACAGCTGTTAGACTTTTGAGAGATAAATTTTGCAATCAAAGGTATTTGATGCAAACTCACACGAATGCATTGATCAAGTTAGAATAAGTTAAGAATCCGAAAGATGAGAAAAAGTTTACGCGTACTTTGCCACACCACAAAAGTGCGTGCGAAACGCACTGCATGCCCTTAGGGATTCATTATGGTGATTTTCAAGCGTTGTACACTGCAATAATTGGTCACTGAATATTGATTTTACAAAAAGGCATGTTACGCGAGAAAGACATTGAAACTTCGAGTGCAGACAGCAGCAGGTGCTAGTGCAGATAACTGAAAAGTTTGAGAACATTTTTCCGAGAACAAGTGAGGTGCTGAGAGTCGCTGCAAAGTTTTTAATACGGTGGAAAAGGACCTCTCAAGAAACGAATTAACCGATCAAACTTCACGAGAAAGACTTGCTGTTTTCAGTGCTCAGACACCAAACGATGTTGCTTCTGTATTTTAACCATTCACGGCACTCAAGACTGTCGGAGGTCACTAAAATACGACAACGGAAAGGAGAAACTTCGAGAAGAAAACAGGTTCTTTAGGTGCACTACACCGAACCACAATGCAAGAGTTTGTAACAATGCGGTATTTTGTAAGCGTTGCAAAGAAGAACACGCAAATTTCATGTGCTGGGCGAAAAACGGTCAAAGCAGTAAGCCTTATGACAAAAGTCCGGAACAAAACGACAATATGGGTGTGAAAAAACCGTGTGACCTGCTAATCCTTTCTAAACTACAAGAACGCCACCGTCTTCTATTGCAGATGGTCATTACATGGACCGATGGTAAAAGTAAAGGAGCGCACGCAAGAATTTTTTTTATCCGACAGGGGAAGCCAGAGACCATTGATATACACCAGTCTGTCCCAAAAAATTGGTTGCAAGGTACTCTGCAGAGAAATGCTGGCAGTTGAACCATTTGGAGGGAAAAAAGTGAAAGTGTTATGAACGCGGTCAAAGCTGCGATGAAGGAAAATTAGGATGGAGAATCCCTAGTGTGGAGCCTATTGAAGTAGACATGATATCAAGAACATGACTGAAGGTGGGAATGAAAGAAGAAAGAAATGAAAATGAAGGAGATGGGTATGAAAAAATCTGATGACAACGATGCAATACGTACAAAACGAAAAACAAGCTTACTCCTAGGATCTGATTTCAGAACGTGAGACTTGTCAAAAGACTAAATTAACACACGGTGCTAGTAGAAAGCATTTTGGGCTGGACTGTACATGGACCAGGCGGTGTAGAATCATACGTACGAGAAGCAAAATGAGTCTTGTTATTTTGCGCTACAGAAAGAACAGACAAGAAAACTGGTGCCATTTAAAGATTTTGGGAGCTAGAAAACACTGGCACAAAGAAACAAAAAAATAATTGATTGATATGTTAGGTTTAACATCCCAAAACTACTACACGATCATGAGAGATGCCGTAGTGGAGGGCTCCGGAAATCTTGACCATCTGGGGTTCTTTAACGTGCACCTGAACCTGAGCACACGGGCATACAAAGTTTCCGCCTCCATAGGAAATGCAGCCGCCGCAGCCAGGATTCGATCCCGTGAACTTCCGGTCAGTAGCCGAGTACCTTAGCCACTAGACCACCGCGGTGGGTCAAAAACAAGTAACAAAGTGAATAGAGTTCTTCACTTTTTCATAACTGGAAAGACGGTTGAGAGGGATAGAGAGGTACACAAAATAAGGTTACCTTGGGAAGAAACAGAGAAGATGGACGACAACTGGGGCGTAGCAATCAGCAGACTAATGGAAGTATCTTGGAAAAATTCAGAAAGAGTCGGCACTAAAATAAGAAAATATAACAGTGCTATGAAAGATTATTTTACATCGGCAGTGGTAGAGAGAGTGACTTCAAATAGATTCGAGCGCGTTACATAACGCAACCCACATCAAGCAATCGTCAGTGAAGATCGACTGACAAAGAAAATGAGGATAGTGTTTGACACATCGTGGTCAATGACATCAGGAGTGTTGTTGAATGAAAACTTATAGGAGCTAGAGAAAACATGAGTCTTCGGTATACTTGCACTGAAAATGAACTTTCGCCAAACATTCAGTTGCTCTGAAGGCAGACGTGGAAAAGTTAAATGATATTGCTTTAGTGCAGCTCAGTTTTAGCGTGAACAAAAGATGCTGTGCAGTAAAGAAGCAGAAAAGAAACAGACGACAGTGTGAGCACTCACACTGTCGTCTGTTCCTTTTCTGCTTCTTTGCTGCATATCATCTTTTCTTCACTCGAGCATAGCTGCGGTAAAGCAGTATCATTTTATCATGCAACAACTCTCTGAGTAAGCAGTGCTTGTGGAAAAGGTATTCTTGTAAATTAGTATTCATGACGATAATTGAGAGGCCTTTTGCTTTTATAGTGGAATAAAGAAAAGTGCGACTTCACTAAAGAGGGTATTGTTGCATGGGGATGACCAAATCGACAGTTGGTGCAACTCCAAGCAGTTTCTTGCTAGCAGCAACAATACAGCATCACCTGAAGAACAGCTGAACTTTTCCAAAGCGGTGGGTAATACTTGTAGGGGTTCTCGCCGCCTGGTTTAAAGACGGAATGATCGGCTATATCTTGAAAAACTAGCTGAAACATTTATTAGTCAATCAAAAATAACAGTGTGATATAACAGTAATGAATTCAGCTTTCACCATGCTGCCCCGCAACCACACACACACACACACACACACACGCACACACACACACACACACACACACACGCACGCACGCACACACACACACACACACACACACACACACACACACAAACACACACTCACACACACACACACACACACACCGTCAGTCCGAACGTCTCCACTGGCTCTTCAGTAGAGAATCTGTGGGATGCCCGCACGCCTACTGCGCAGCATGTGTTGTCACCGGTTGGTGATGCGCGTCATTCTCATACATTCCCATCTCAAAAAGGTTTGTTGCTGGTGGTTATATTCGTTGCATGGTCTGGCGTTATCCTTGGCCTTCATCACCATCGCCATCCTCGTTGACGTCTATGCCATCTTGAGAACTTTCCCACCAGTATCAGTGGTCGCGGGCATTGTGGCGCCTGCCACGGCAGCATGCGTCCACCCCTCAGGTTTTCGCTGGGTGCCTTGAGCATCGTGCTTTGTGCGCCTGAGGAAGCTGCAACAACGTGCGCCAGGAGTCTGGCACGCAACGGCAGTTGGGGTAGGCATTACTTTGCTGGGCTTACCAGGTAGTGCCTCGAGGTTAGTCTTCTGGTATCTTATGGTCACACCACTGACACACAGATGACAAATGTGATCGTTTTCCGCGGTCACCTCGGTTGTCCTTGTGATTGTGTAAAGAGACTTATGAACGCAACGGTTTTTTAGTGACATTCTCTGCAGCCTCTATTGTCATCGATTGACGACTTTTCGCCAACAGGGTCTCATCGCCATGAACCTCATCATCTTCAGGTGTCTGTGTACGACCACAAACACCCATTGCACTGGCCTCGTCCTCTTCAGCCACGCCCTTGCTCGAATGACCGTGGTCATTAGAAGGTATTATAAAGGGTGCCCCACCCTCATTGACGGCATCTCGATTTTCTGTTGCTGCGGCTTCCACGGCTTTTTCGTAGCCATTGAAAAATGCATTCTTGTCATGCACGCGTCCTTGGCATGCACGACGATGGCCTCCCCGGCCACAGGACTCGTGTCTCGAACCTCTGCAGCAGAGTTTCTTGCAGCTTTCTTGTCCTCAGCTGCAGCTATGGCCAGGACTTGGTTGACAGGTAGCTCTACTACTTGAGCGTCTCCGTCAGCAGAAGTGTCGCCTACAGTTTCGTCGTCTTGTGGTGGTGTACATTCCCGCTGAAACAAGGGCGGCAGCCATCCTCCGTAGTCTTTGCATTTGGCTGCGTGTGGGGCAGAGCAATGAAGCCCGGGAAAAAGTTTGCCGTATTGTTGAATTGAAAAGAAAATGCCACATGCATATTCAAAGCGATAGGCGCAGCACTGTCACTACGAAAGCTAGAAGAGCGGCCTTCCAGAGTTTTTACAAAAACACTCATTGGATAACAACTGCAAGTTTGACGCCCAGTAGGGCATACATAATAATTTTTCGGGAAGTAGGCTAGCTTTTTTTATGCTATTTTTCGTCATTTTTTTCTGAGAAGCGCATCCGTGGTATCCGCTAAACACATGAAATTAATTTTGTGCCAATCGTTCATGCAGTGACTGAATTATGCAGTGGAGGAATTATGGCTGAACTGGATATGCGCCACAGTAAATTGGGGAACAAAAACAAGCTTTTGTACGGGGCTGGAGCATTGGATGGCCCACTCATTACGCTATTCGCACTGTCCGACGACTAATGTTCTTTCACTGTTTTAAAGCGCTTTATAAGTCATATTAACGCGTTTCATTTCCCAACAACAAGCCTGCATAAGACAAGTTTGCCATCAAGCCGCAAGCACCACCGTGGCTTAGTGGTAGCATACTTGGCTGGCACCCGTTGATCCGGGTTCGAGCCCTACTCTGTCATAGGTGCTTGGTTATTCTGCTTATAATTGCGCGCGATGTTGTTACGGACCCCAGCGGCCGCGGCGGTGGTAGCGGATAACTACGCATGACCCAAGTTGTGATCTCATAACAATTTTTGCTGTAAAAGCACCAAATGTAGCCAAATTACCCATGTCATTTAGTAATATTGTTACGCTTAACAATAAATTTGAGCCAACTTATCAAATTTAAGTCAAATACAACAGGAGCGGTATTATGAACGATCTCTTTCCTACTGATGAGTAACTAAAACCGTTGTCAATTAGTAAAACTGGAATTTTAGTTGTAGCCAGTACATAGCTACAGTGTCGACAGGAAACGTTTAGTCGCCAAACAGTTCCAAAATTGGCCAGCTTGGCGCAAAGTATCCACCAATGACAACCCTGCCAGTGAGCAAGACGGGCACCACGTAATACTTTTTCGTGATTTAAAGATGTTTCATTCTTGTTAGGTAAGTGAGAAAGCAACTTACGGATTTCTTGATAATATGGTTTGTTTTTGGTGTTAGCCTTGAACGCGTTTTCACAGCTGTTGCAGTTACTTAGTTAACGCTGAATAACACACTCTTGATCGAAGTGGAGGAAGGAGGATAAGATCTCCACCTCTAGTGCACAATCAAGTTTGCTGTGAGGTATTAGCATAGTTATTTCTTATTATTTTGGGATCGGCAGGGCTATCTGTGTTTCTCAGCTAATTGGCGTTTCAAAGATATGTAAAAAACGTTAGTAATAAGAAAAGAACACAAAATTCGTGCTTACACTGCGATTACTTTTATTAGATTTTTATAAAAGACGCATATTCCAAGTTGAGAGTTAAGTAATACGAGCTCTTTCGCTCGTGCTGAGTGCGCTTAGCCCCTGTCAATATTCTAAGGCAGTTCGAGTATTGCATCTCATAGTCCTTAAATCATACTAAATTTTGAACATATAGGAGTATCGGTAAGCAGGCCTTTAATACATTGAAGGTAAAAGTTTTACTAAAGAGTAAACAATCGATTAGAACCTTTCCCCATGATAAGAATTCAACACATGTCAGTTTTTCTTGAAGGTTCTTTGTTATTTTGTAACATAGCTATCTTCTTGTCCATTTAATCTCATTATACGTCTCTACAATTAATTCTCCGTTTCTCTCTCTCACTTTCTCTCTCTCTCTCTCTCTCTCTCTCTCTCTTTCAAGCACTTCGCGAGCTCCACTTTTCCAAGCAGAGTTTGATATAAAGCTAGCATGTGCAATATCCTCACAGAAACATATCGCCACTGAAATTCGACAAGCCCTTCTTTGTGGCGCATAACCATTTGATGAGTTTTTTTACAATGCAGGGAAAGTTACCGACAGCTTAAACAGCATTATGGTTGAAATAGGGATCGCATCTTGCAATACTAAGTCGGTCTTTTCGTCGTTTATTTCTGTACTTCAATGTAATAAAACCACCTTCCCTCAGATGTCCCGACCATCACTGACTGCTATCTTTTCCACGAAACACTCGCCAATGTAGTGTAACACGCTGAATTTTTTATCTGTACTCACTGCTCTGTCCATGTTATTTTACTTTCTCGAATATCTACTACTATTTGTATATAGAGAAAAAGATTGAAGGACCTTGTTTAGAAAAAGTTTATTTACAGCATGTACAGAACACAAAGGCTTCATACCATTCCAGTAACAGGGCACATACACTTCGGCACATCTATATTTCACGACTAACATCACTACGTTACATTGAAGACATTTGCTCTAATATACATGATTATGTTGGCATACATGTACACAAAAATTCAATGTGATATCACGATACAAGGGTATAACGATACAATAGATCCAAATGAAACACAATTTGTAACAAATGAAATCATATATAACAACTCAATGGCTTATGCAAATTTCAAAGTGTGCGCGGTGGTCAGAATGAAACGCACTGCGTGCCTCTCCCTTCTTGCATGAAAGGGCAGACTGTGGCCGGCCAATGGAGGCGACGCGTGGGAGCCATTCGACGAACTCGACTGCTGCAACCTGACTTCTGACGAAGGAGTTCCCGCACGAGCTACTGTGTCACCACGTGATTGATTAGGGAGTGGACGGGGGTGTAAGCACTATTAGCCTCATCAATCAAGTATTTAGTAATTACTATTACACCCTCGAATCTTTTAAACGCCGCACCGTTGTTTATCTCGGGCTGTGACCTAGTGGAGTGCATTCTGTTAAGGTTTTTCATTTTAAATGCGAAGCATTTCTTAGTATACTTCGGTGACTTTGAACGTATCTATCTATCTATCTATCTATCTATCTATCTATCTATCTATCTATCTATCTATCTATCTATCTATCTATCTATCTATCTATCTATCTATCTGTCTGTCTGTCTGTCTGTCTGTCTGTCTGTCTGTCTGTCTATTTATTATTTATTATTATTATTATTATTCACATACTGCAGCCCATTAAGGGCTATGGAAGGAGTGGGTGAAAAAAAAACAGAACAGAGAATTACAAAAGTGCCACTTCCGGGAACACACTGCAAAATAACACACGAACAAAATACAATATACATGGCAATTCCATTCAGTACAAAAATAAACATCCAATGAATGGGCACTGCGGGGCGTACATATTAACAGAACAAAGCAAGGAACTATTGGTTAGATACGACTTTTAAGAGAAGGCAAGAATTGATTTATCGGTGCACTCCTAATCTCACCCGGCAGTAAATTCCATTGTTCTATGGTTCTAGGAAAAAAGCTAAATTTGAATAGATTGGTGTGTGCGTGAAAAGGGGCGAGGTTTAGGGCATGATTATTTCGAGTAACGGTTTGCATAGCATACGTAAGATAGCTGTTATCGGAGAGACGGTCTATCTATCTATCTATCTATCTATCTATCTATCTATCTATCTATCTATCTATCTATCTATCTATCTATCTATCTATCTATCTATCTATCTATCTATCTATCTATCTATCTATCTATCTATCTATCTATCTATCTATCTATCTAGCCGCCTACTACTTTTACCTTTCCTGGCCGTTTCGATAATGCTATCAATACCTAACTTCATATGGCATAACATGACCGAATGATGAACATACTTGACTAGTCATAACATGAAAATAATTACATGTATGTCATGAATGTCATAATTTTTATTTCATGGTCCTGCAGATTTTGCGTTGTTTCGTTCACATGACATGTTGCAAAACTGGTATGATATGACATGATTGCATGGCGAACATAAGCGACAGACTCTAACATGAAAATCATAATATGCGTGTCATGTAACAACATGACTACAAGCCACGCTCATGATGCGCTCACGGTCGTTTCACCTGCGTCACATATACCAAATTTGGTATTATGGAACGTGAATGGATGACGAAGGTATGTGGCTGGTGCAAACTTGATAATCATGAGATGCGTGTCATGTAAAAACATGACTACGTGCCACGCTCAAGATGCGCTAGCGTGCGTTTCGCTAGATTTACTTATACCAAACTTGGTATTACGGGACGTGAATGGATGACGAAGATATCACACCGGTGCAAACATGATGAAGATGAGATGCATGTCATGTAACAACATGACTACATGCTACGCTCATGATGCGCTCGTGGCCGTTTTGTTAGCTTCCATGTACCAAGCTCGGTGTTACGTGATGCGAAGGCACGACATAGGTAAATGACATGTCTAAACATGATAATCACAACATGCGTGTCATGTAACATTATGACTATATATACATGCCACACTCATGATGCGTTCGCGGCCGTTTCGCTAGCTTGTATGCCAAAGTTAGTATTACGTGATGGCAATGGATGATGAAGATATGTGACTGGTGCAAACATAATCACGAGATGCGTGTCATGTGAGAACATGACTATAGTTATTTCCAACAGGCTAACGGAACGGCTAAATGCATCAGTGATGGTAACATCATGGACATGGTTGAAATATCGCAAAATGCAGAAGAGCAATATGTTCATTTATCTACAGGAAAAGTACTAGATGCAAATACTACTCTGTGATCTGACATGCCGTCTACTACCAAGCAATCGGAACCGTTTTCGCAAATATGAGCGTTAAAAAAAACATATCTCAAAAGGCCGCCTTCTCAAACATACCTCAAACTGATTGCTTTAAACCGCAATTCAATGAAAAAATTAATGCTTCTCTCTTCACTTGAGAATTATGACTGTCCAATAATAACCGAGGCCAGTGTATCCCTGAGTGTTGAAATCACCAATGGATATTACATTCGGAACATGAGACGCAATTTCTTAAATGAACTTTTCATGGAAACCAAAGGGTCTACATTATGGTTATCTGGGTTGTAGAAGCACCAATAACAATATTTTATCACTAAAAAAAAACTCCACATCAAACTGACTCACTTTCTTATGAAACGTCGGAAGCAGAGGACTTCACATTAGAGGGCAAATACAAAGCAGCTCCTTCACCTCTAACTGCAGCAGTATCGCTAAAACGTTGAACCGGCACTGAACCATCAGATATATCTCTAAGAAACTCTGTATCTATGACTACAATGGTTAGGGAAGAAGAAGACTGTGATGCGATGGTGATGCGACTGGTGCGTGTAATTGTGAATGATTGAAAAGTGCGCGAAATTAAAGGATGACCGAGTGCACGTGCTGGGTCGCCTGAACAACGACGACGCCGAGGACCGGTACACGTGAGAGCGTGGAGCGCAAGCATCCAAGACCATAAAGCAAACAAGGGCCAATGGCTGATCACCACGGAGTTTTGAAAGGCCAATCGGGACGAGACAAGTGTGCCCCAGAGGAAGCCAATCCTGAAGGGCAAAAGAGCTAGGAATTCGAGGCAGGCAGTGCAAGCGGAAGGTCGTCACCGGACCGGGCGCTGAAGATGGGCCGTTGGGTTCCGGACCCGAGCCTACAGGACTTCCACCGGCCGGGGCCTCCTGCTGTCGGGTTCCCGCTCCAAAGGACCGTGGCCATCCGGTCCTGAACTCCTTTCCAGGGCCTGCGGACTTTGGTTCCGGCAGGCGAGCTACAGCCGTCGGGCTCCGGGCCCGAGCTGTGCGCCCAGCTGCTTGACTAGGTCGACCCTAGTTCCCGGACGCGTCGCCACCAGCCTGCGTTCTCCCGTCTCCGACGTGTCCACGCTCCTCAAGCCGAAACCATCACGATTTGGTAGGGCTTTTCGACGTGTCGCCAGCAGCCAGCGTTCCCTCGTCCTCGTCCAGCCCACGCACTGACGCAGGAGTCACGGCGTTCCGGTTTCTCATCACCGCCGAAAACCAACTTGTGGGTGAGACTGCACCGATACTCTTGCGCTACTCCCATCACTCAGCCTCTTTCGAACGTTAGGTTTAGTTACTGACTTTGAACGTTCTTGTTGGGTGTTTACAGATGTGTTTCGTCATGTCCAGTCAACTGTTTATTAAGTGTTTTGTTTTGTGAGGAATCTTTGCCTTTTTTACTTTTCAATTAAACTTTTTGTGTGTTTCTTGGAAACCGAACGGCTTTGTCCTTATTAACAAAACTCTCTGAGGCTCAGCCCGGGAGAAAAACAAATCAGCAACAAGAACCCTGCATCACAAATTGGCGTCCGCAGCGACAGGACGAAGCCGTTGGTTTGACACCTTCATTTATTGACGCGGTTGACATCATGTCGAATATGCGAGAGCTAATGGCCTTGGCGGATCGCATGGGAATTGATGGGGCGGATTTTAAAGCATGGTACGAGGAGAAGGAGGCACGAGCACGAGAGGAACGGGCTGCGGAACGAGAAGCTCGAAAGGAACAGTTGGAACGGGAGACGCAGGCCAAGAAGGAGCAGCTTGAGCTCGAGACGCGCGAAAAAGAAAAACAGCTCGAACTGGAGACACGCGCAAAGAAGGAGCAGCTGGAATTAGAGAACCAAAACCTGCAACTGCGTCTTAGACTTGCCGAAGCTGAGAATAGCCGTGTAGAGACAAGAACTGTTGACTCAGCACCAGGCTCAGCACAAGAAAGGAGTGTTTCATGCAGCGTGAATCCTCATAAGTTGATACCGGGATTTAATGAAAGCCGGGACGACTTGGACGCCTATTTAAAAAGGTTCGAGAGAGTCGCCATCGGTCAAGAATGGCCTAGGGACAAATGGGCCACAGCTTTAAGTTTATGTTTGAGCGGAGAAGCCTTAAAGGTGTTTGGAAGACTTTCGCCGGAGGATTCACTCGATTATGATAAAGCCAAGTTGGCGTTGCTCCAGCGTTTCCGTTTTACGGCCGAAGGGTATCGGGAAAAGTTCCGACAAAGCAAGCCACAGGACGGCGAAACAGGCAAGCAGTACGCAACTAGGCTACTGAGTTTTTTCGATCGTTGGGTCGAAATGTCGAGGACCGGAAAAGAATATTCGGCTCTTCGTAACTTGATAGTTACAGAACAGTTCTTAAGAAACTGTCATCACCGTTTGGCACTTTTCCTGCGAGAAAAGAACTTCAACAAGCTAGAGGACATGGCCGAGGCCTCAGATAACTTTTTAGAAGCTCAGAGGCAAGTCAACCTGTTAGTTTTCCGAGAAAAAGTGGAATCTAAAAGCAATACGGAAAAAAGTGGTAGTTACTCGGAGAGAGGAGCAGTACGTTGTTTTGTATGTGGCAAAATGGGTCACAGGGCATCGGAGTGCCGATCAAGGTCAAAACAACCTTTCTGTGGATATTGTCAGAAGGCGGGGCATGATTCCAAAACTTGCTCAAAGAAGAACGGTTCAGCCAACAAGACGTCATGTCTTTTGTCGCCAGAGGAGCACTCAACGGAAGTGAAGCTTTCACCGGACAAAGAAGAGGACATGGCGGGCGCCGTGAATACTCACCCGAAGTTTGCCACACACAAAATGCCCGTGTTACAGGGCCGAATCTTTGGCCGAACCGTCTCAGTGTTGCGGGATACGGGTAGCAATACACTGGTGGTGCGTCGTTCTCTGGTACCCGATGAAGCCCTCATAGGTACTACCGCTACGCTATTCTTAGCCGATGGCAGTAGCATCATCGTTCCTGAGGCGGAGGTGGAAATTCATTCACCTTATTTTTCTGGTACATCTATTGTCAAATGCATGACAAACCCACTCTACGACCTTATCGTCGGAAATGTACCAGGTTCACGTGAAGTCCATGACCCCGATACCAAGTGGGAGGAAAGGATTCCGGTAAAAACCTACCCCAACTATATAGCGAGTGGAAAAGGAGCAGATAGAGAGGATGGTACCCTGAAGTCTTCAGTGGTTGGTATCAAAATCCGAGAGCAACGGTCAATCTCATCTGAAATCGATGTACCCACCTTGAAGACGACCCGAAAGGATCTTAGTGCCGCTCAAAAACAGGACAAGACCCTAGATTCTTGCAGGAGTAAAGTAGGTCAAGGGCTACAGGGAGGATCAAAGTCCTATTCGTTCGAGATAGAAAAGGGGCTGCTATACCGCTATTATCACCTACCATCTGGTAAGGTGATTCAACAAGTAGTAGTGCACCAAAGATTGCGCAGCCAAGTGCTTACTTTGGCGCACGAAACCCTGATGTCGGGGCATCAAGGAATAAAAAGAACGATTGATCGTGTTCTACAATCATTTTACTGGCCAGGAGTTCAAGAGGCAGTGAGGAGATACGTGCGCTCTTGTGACGCATGCCAACGAACCTACCCCAAGAGCAGAGTTGGTAAGGCACCACTAGGTCGAATGCCTTTGATAGACACCCCATTCGAAAGAGTGGCAGTGGACATTATCGGGCCTTTAAAGCCAATATCACACATGGGTAATCGATATATACTAACACTAGTGGACTTCGCTACTAGATACCCAGATGCAATAGCCCTGCCATCCATCGATTCAGCCACAGTAGCCGAGGCACTGGTAGAGATGTTTTCTCGAATCGGGTTCCCGCGTGAGGTACTTTGTGATCAGGCATCATGCTTTACATCGGAGCTAATGAGAGAGGTCAATGACTTGTTGGCGATCAAGCATCTCAGCTCCACACCCTATCATCCCATGTGTAATGGCTTAGTGGAGAGATTTAATGGCACACTAAAGCAAATGTTGCGTAAATTGTGCCAAGAGGAGCCCAAGACATGGGACCGACTATTAGCCCCACTCCTGTTTGCGTACCGGGAAGTCCCGCAAGCCAGCTTGGGATTTTCGCCTTTTGAGCTGATCTACGGTAGAAATGTTCGAGGACCTCTCAGTCTACTTAAAGAATTATGGACCGGAGACAATCAAAGCGAGGAAGTGAAGACAACATATGGGTATGTCCTGGATCTCAGAGATCGCCTAGAAAAAACATTGCAGTTGGCACAAGAAAACCTGTCACGAGCTAAAACAACGCAGAAGAAATACTATGACCGGGGAAGTCGGATGCGTCGGCTAAAGGTTGGAGACCGCGCCCTCGTACTACTTCCCACGACGGAAAACAAGCTTATGATGCATTGGAAAGGACCTTTCAGGGTCACAGGAAAGAAGGGTGACTCTGACTACTGGCTGGATATGGGACATACTACCAAGCTGTTCCATATAAACATGTTAAAACGCTACGAAGAGCGTCCTCCAGAAATATCACCCCAGTCCGCATCTTTCATTGTAGTGGAAGAGGAAGAGACAGACACGCCAGTGCCTACCTTTAAAGCTACTGAGGGCTTTGGTACTGAAGCTATCAAGCTTGGTCCTAACCTCAGGAATAGACAAAGGGAAGGGATCCGAGAATGTTGGAGCCGACTACATGAGTAGGTTGCAGTGAATATGTTCTGTGTGTTATTATTACAAGGTTATGCTTGTGGGGTGGACTGTTACTGGAGTTAATGACTGTATTTGTACTGTTCTTAGTTGCTGCCAAAAACTTTTCTTATTGTTGTTGGTTGAATGTTACGTTCTGTGGACTCGGTGTTTCGACGTGAGACATGTCAACGAAGAAGCAGTGTGGTGCCATCAGTGTGTTGTGATAGCTTGTGTGGTGCGCATCGAACGACAGTTTTTCAACGGGAAAAACTTCTTCGAAAGGGGGCCATTGTGATGCGATGGTGATGCGACTGGTGCGTGTAATTGTGAATGATTGAAAAGTGCGCGAAATTAAAGGATGACCGAGTGCACGTGCTGGGTCGCCTGAACAACGACGACGCCGAGGACCGGTACACGTGAGAGCGTGGAGCGCAAGCATCCAAGACCATAAAGCAAACAAGGGCCAATGGCTGATCACCACGGAGTTTTGAAAGGCCAATCGGGACGAGACAAGTGTGCCCCAGAGGAAGCCAATCCTGAAGGGCAAAAGAGCTAGGAATTCGAGGCAGGCAGTGCAAGCGGAAGGTCGTCACCGGACCGGGCGCTGAAGATGGGCCGTTGGGTTCCGGACCCGAGCCTACAGGACTTCCACCGGCCGGGGCCTCCTGCTGTCGGGTTCCCGCTCCAAAGGACCGTGGCCATCCGGTCCTGAACTCCTTTCCAGGGCCTGCGGACTTTGGTTCCGGCAGGCGAGCTACAGCCGTCGGGCTCCGGGCCCGAGCTGTGCGCCCAGCTGCTTGACTAGGTCGACCCTAGTTCCCGGACGCGTCGCCACCAGCCTGCGTTCTCCCGTCTCCGACGTGTCCACGCTCCTCAAGCCGAAACCATCACGATTTGGTAGGGCTTTTCGACGTGTCGCCAGCAGCCAGCGTTCCCTCGTCCTCGTCCAGCCCACGCACTGACGCAGGAGTCACGGCGTTCCGGTTTCTCATCACCGCCGAAAACCAACTTGTGGGTGAGACTGCACCGATACTCTTGCGCTACTCCCATCACTCAGCCTCTTTCGAACGTTAGGTTTAGTTACTGACTTTGAACGTTCTTGTTGGGTGTTTACAGATGTGTTTCGTCATGTCCAGTCAACTGTTTATTAAGTGTTTTGTTTTGTGAGGAATCTTTGCCTTTTTTACTTTTCAATTAAACTTTTTGTGTGTTTCTTGGAAACCGAACGGCTTTGTCCTTATTAACAAAACTCTCTGAGGCTCAGCCCGGGAGAAAAACAAATCAGCAACAAGAACCCTGCATCACAAAGACAAGCTGAATGTCAATAAGCCCAAAAATTCAACAGCAAAACTTCTAACAATGTTATTAAAAATGCCAAGAATTTCTGAAAATCAAAAAAAAAATATGATAGAAGGGTATAAGCGTTAGCTCCCAGAGACTTCTTAGTGTGTTACTTATGAGGCTTCATAGTCGTGTTACTGTGCGGATTGCAGTTATAGCGCGCGTAATCAATGAACAGCGTCATGCATGCCATGCACACAGAGCAGCCACTGCTACAGGAGAATGTGGTTGCCACCCATAGATTTCTTTTGATAGTTCACGCATTGTGTGAAAAGTTCTTTGATACCTGTTGAGCAGAACATTTCCTTTGAACCACATTTGATAATATGAGCTTCCTTGCCATCTAAATAGTGTAAAACCACGTGAATGGAGTTTATATACTCCACTTATAGCACTCCATGTTGAGCATGTAAGGTCTCTTGAATAAATCAGTAAGTTTGATTTTTACGGGCAGGGTACAATATGGTAAGCGGCTGCAAATTTTGTGACATCTTTCCATTTGTGTGCAATTCATTCGAAGTATTTTCGTGCAAAGTCTCGAAATGGTGTTGACAGGTGTCTGATAATGGAGTTTTGGCGATTACAGGCAGTGTCGAAATAACGCCGGGCCGTCTCCTTTTTAAACTATATTTCTCAACAGTGAGCTGGATGACCTCTTCACTAAGAGACTCAATGGTGCTCTGGAATCCACCTAGTATTTTTTTAGATAGACGAGACAGATTTTCATGACTGAGAAGCGGAAACTTGACATGACTCAGCAGCCTCGAAACGGAGACTTACAGACAGGAGAAGTTCACAAATCTCATGGTTTATCTTGTTTTGACCAGGAAGTACTGTGGAAAATATGAGCAAATGTGAAGGCTTGCAGTCATTGTCTTCAATGCCCTCCGCCGTCTATTAATGACGCCGGTAAACCTGCAGTAGCGCTCAAATTTATATCTATATTACCCTTGCACCCCTGGGGCCGGGGTTGAGCTCAGCGTCACCGCTCAAGGACAAGCGTCTTGCACAATATACAATAGGAGCATAGATGATACATATTGACACGTGCGGTTCTTTTGGTTTTACGAAGAAAGCCGCTATCACTTTCTGTTAAGCGCGACGCAGGCCGCGTTTATCTTGTATGCCACTCTGGAACGCGTTACGACGCGTGTATAAAAGCCGGCGCAGTGCGCCACTGGGGAGTCTTCTTTTCCGTCGGCCGACGACTGTTCACGCCGCTGTTGCTGTGAGTTGTGTTTGGCCCTGTTTTGCTGGGCACAAGTTCGCCCAATAAACAGTTCGCCTGACACCGCCCTGACTCCTGCGTGCTTCCTCTCAAGTGCTGCGTGTATCACAACCTCGTGACAATATGAAGAAACGGTGGTGTGTCGGCAAATAAGGAGTAACCAGAGTGGGTACAATATGTGTTGTAAAAATAACATACATGAATACTAAAGAGACATATGATGAACATTGTGTCACCGCTGTTGCTGCAGCATGTTCTGAAACTGAGTTACGGCCTGCTCAGAACGGCTGAAAACAGCTTCATATGTGCTTGGGAACAGCGAAGGCACATCGAGTGGCCAGCCAAGACCGTTTCTCGATGTGAAGACAGGCACGGTGACTGGGTGGCCTTACGGTGAGCGGAAAACGCGTTTGTACCTATGGTTGCATCAACCGTAGGTACAAACGCTGACCAAGCGGAGCACCGAAGAATCCGCCAGCTTCGCAAAAGCTGCGCAATAAAGGAACGTTTACAAACATTTCGTCACCACGGCTGCTGCCTCAATCATTCGCCTTGTAGAACTACATAATTAGTTCTGTGGAAGTCTTAGTGAGAAGCGGTGTCTTAAGGAATTCTGGAACAGCATGAAAAACGTGAAAAAAGTTATACTATTCAAACGCAGCAACAATTTCTTGAACTGAAAAGAGCACCTGAATATCGAGCTGTACGCAGTTCTCACGGGGAAGCATGCGTGGCTTATGGCACAATTCGATCCTCTGTCTCTTTTCCCAATTACTGGATTTCTTGCTTTATTGTTGTCCGTGCTGATTAAGCAACGCAGCTCCACTGTGCTCGTCCAAAGAGAGAGTGCCACTTTAATTTTCTTCTTAGCAAGTGCTTCGATTTCTCTCGAGTAGCTGAACTTCTGTGGCCCTTGCATTTGATACACCAATATTTTCATATCATCATGAGACCACCTTTGGTTAGAGAAGAGAAATACCAGTGAACAAGTTGATTAAAGAAAGAAAAGAAAACAGGGAAGAAGGGGCTTGCAACTAGTGACAGAAATTTGTTCAAAAATGTGCCAGAATGTTTCCAGCTGCTATCCGGTCTTCGTGTGTCGTTTCGATTCTTTGCTTTTGCATTCATTTCTTTTTACTTGTGGCAAAAGTGAGATTTCATTTATTCATTCTATATTTAATTTTTCTTGCTTCCTAAGAATACCTTAAAGCTCCGTGATAACTGGTTTTTGATGAATAGCGGATATATGTACTAAAGCAGCTCTTAGATTATGTGTTTTCAGATGACGAAGCTGGATTTAACCTCTGCTTTTTTAAAAAGGTCATTAGAAGTAATCATATTCTTCATTACGTACATATTAGTTACGTGTCTAGCTCCACCTAAACGTCGAAGTTATGATGTCAGTGGCTACATTTTGCACACCAGCAGCGTGACAGCGGCTCGAAACACACCACAAATAAGCCATCACGTATTACTGGAGAGTCACCTATTTGTGTAGTGCATGACGGCTTCTATACAGCGAAGTAAACCGAACTGCACCTTCTTGAAGGCATAATTATGACAAAATTGTGCCTGCGAGATCAATTAGAGGCTGCTAAGTAACCCTTCGGTAGGCTTTATCGTACAGCCCTAAATAATGACGTCGTGCAATAAAAGGACATCAATGAAAGTAAGGGATGGTAGAACAGAGGATGATAGGGCTTCGTGCAGAAAAGCCGTTGATTTTTCTCGCAGGTCGGTTATGTCTTTGTCGACGGGCTCCTACAATCATGGCACTTTCTGAGAATAATAATGAGCCGCTTAGTCGAGTGGGTGCAAAGCCTCACCTACTGTGAATTGCTAATGCAGGCCTCATTCGCGCACAGCCGTAGGTAGTCGGTAGAAAGACCAGCATCACATGCGTTTCCCTTAGGAGTTTTTGGTTTTTACAAGCGGTATGAGGGGCACACTCAAAGCGAGTTTAATGGTGCACCTCGCAGGAACCTTCTATAAGCGAACCAGAAGACAGTGAAGCTCTATATGGCGACTCCTTTTTGAACTCAGCCAGTGTGAAAGTTAATAACAGTTGGTTTCTGGAACGCCTCCGTATCTGTATCATGGAATTCATATGAAGAGCGTGTATGATAGAATAGAAAATAAAAATTATCGTTCTTATCAGCACAAATACATAAGTTGTTTTCGGATGTACCAATATGAAAAACAATATAATTTGTTTAATTATTTGATTGTTTATCTATTTCTTTTATCTGCTGTCCAGAGTTTTCAGGCCTTGAGCCAGAAGTGGATGGATACCACTATAAGTACAAATGCACTTGAAAAAATAAAGGAACTGATTTGCAAAATGTCATGAAGAAATGAAGTCAACAGTTTAGACAAGTACGGCACTGTATACATGCAATTATATTGCCGCGAACGTAATAACAGACAGCGACGAAACGACGTCTTGCTTACCCTCAGACCAGGACGCAAAAGCCCTCTTCTTTCTTCACTTCAAAAGGATTCCGCCTACAGTTGATGGCTCATACCCATTACCTGTGACATTACTCCCTCTCCTCGAAAAGCATCGGCTCGATGCTGGTAATGAGCGATGAGAAAAAAAAAGAAAGAAAAGATGCTACCATGGAACCCAACGACTCCGTCGTAAGGGAGAAAAAAAAATGGGCTGGCGTCCTAGAAGTACTCAATAAAGAAAGGAGTAAGTACACAAGACAATAAAAAAAAACCAAAGGGACAAAAAAAATAGTCATTGGATGGTAAGTTAGTCCACGTTCGATGGATGACGCGAGAAATATGGCTTGAGTCTTGACACGTGCACCACATCACTTTGTGGAAACCGACGGGAACGTCTTGAGGCGCCCTCAGGGAGAACTTCATACGTAACGTCACTGAGTCGGCGCAGAACTTTGTAAGGGCCGAAGTAGCGCCGAAGCAACTTTTCAGAGTGACCACGCTGTCGGATGGGAGTCCACACCCAAACTTCATCGCCTGGTTGGAAGGTAACCTCTCGGTGTGTAAGGTTGTAGCGGTGTGCGTCGGCAGTTTGGCGAGCCTGAATACGGCATCGGGCGAGTTGACGGGCCTCCTCGGCGCGTTGAGCGAACAATGCAGCGTCCGTGTTGAACATGCTCAAGTTGTTGGGAAGGAGCATTGCGTCGAGCATTGTGGTGACCTCTCGACCATGAACTAAGCGAAATGGGGTGAAACCTGTACTCTCTTGGACTGCTGTATTGTAAGCAAAAGTTACGTAAGGGAGTATATCATCATAGTTCTTGTGATCAACGCCCACATACATTGACAGCATATCTGCAATGGTCTTGTTCAACCGTTCTGTGAGCCCATTTGTTTGGGGGTGATAACCCGTGGTTTTCCGATGTTCTGTACCACTTAGTCTCAGCACTTCTTGAAGCATCTCTGCGGTGAAAGCTGTACCACGATCAGTAATTATCACAGCTGGCGCTCCGTGACGAAGTACTATGCTGGTGACAAAAAACTGTGCAATTTCGGCTGCGGTAGCTTTAGGCAGGGCCTTTGTTTCGCTGTAACGCGTTAAATAATCGGTGGCAACCACAATCCACCGGTTTCCAGACGAAGAGGTGGGAAATGAGCCGAGCAAGTCAATGCCAATTTGATGGAATGGTGTCTTCGGCGTGGCGATAGGCTGTAATAGTCCTGCTGGTCGGACAGGCGGAGTCTTACGACGTTGGCAGTCGCGGCATGTGCGGACGTACTGCTTGACTGTCTTCGCGAGGCGGGGCCAGTAGTATGAGCGGCGAATTCTTTCCAATGTGCGCGTGTAGCCAAGGTGTCCGGATGATGGTTCGTCGTGACAAGCATGTAAAATATCGTCCCGAAGCGAGGTCGGCGCAACCAGTAGGTAAGTAGCCTGGGTATGGTCGAAATTTTTCTTATAGAGGACTCCATCCCTGATGCAGAACGAGGCCAGCGAACGTGCAAAGTTTCGAGGAAGGCTGCGTTTTCGGCCTTCGAGGTAGTCAATCAGCGGGCTTAGCTCCATGTCGTCGCGTTGTTGTTGAGCCAAGTCGGTTTCTGACACAGAGGAAAGGAATGTATCGTCCTCTTCAATGTCCGCGTTCGTACTTCGAATTGGTGCACGCGAGAGACAGTCAGCGTCAGTGTGTTTGCGTCCTGACTTGTGAATGACTGTAACGTCAAATTCTTGCAGCCGAAGGCTCCAGCGTGCTAGGCGACCGGAAGGGTCTTTGAGGTTGGCGAGCCAGCATAAAGAATGGTGGTCGCTAACTACCCTGAATGGTCGACCGTATAAATAAGGGCGAAACTTTGTTATAGCCCAAACAACGGCTAAGCCTTCTTTTTCTGTTGCAGAGTAGTTTTTCTCTGCAGATGATAGTGTTCGACTTGCATAGGCAATCACGCGCTCTACGCCATTTTGCCATTGAACCAGTACAGCTCCAAGTCCGACGTTGCTGGCATCCGTGTGTAGCTCTGTGGCAGCGTTATCGTCAAAGTGCCCGAGTACAGGTGGGGCTTGGAGATGGTTTCGTAGCGTGTCAAAGGCGTGATGCTGATCATGACCCCAAACAAACGGTACGCCGTCTTTCGTAAGTTCATTTAGCGGTTCAGCGATTTTAGAAAAGCCTTTGACGAAGCGTCTGTAATATGCGCAGAGTCCCAGAAATCGGCGGAGGTCACGCTTGTTCGTTGGGACAGGAAATGCGGCAACAGCTTTCGTTTTCTCAGGGTCTGGGTGTATACCGGCGTGGCTGACGACGTGACCAAGAAATTTTAGTTCCTCGAATGCAAAGTGGCACTTCTCAGGTTTGAGAGAAAGTCCAGCTGTTCGAATCGCCTGAAGAACTGCCTGTAAGCGCTGGACGTGCTGCTCAAACGTGTCCGAGAAGACGACCACATCGTCAAGGTACACAAGACACGATTGCCATTTTAGCCCAGAAAGAACCGTGTCCATCATTCTTTGAAAAGTAGCTGGTGCCGAGCATAAGCCGAAGGGAAGGACCTTGAACTCGTAGAGTCCGTCAGGAGTAATGAAGGCGGTCTTTTCGCGGTCGCGCTCATCAACAGATGTTTGCCAATAGCCGCTGCGTAGATCCATGGAAGAAAAGTAGCGAGCATTGCGAATGCGGTCCAGCGAGTCGTCTATTCGTGGTAAAGGATACACGTCTTTCTTCGTGATCTTATTCAACTTTCGGTAGTCGACGCAAAATCGCAGAGTACCATCTTTTTTCTTGACTAACACAACAGGGGACGCCCAGGGACTGGTCGATGGCTGGATGACATCGTCCTTGAGCATCTGCTGGACCTGTTGGCGTATAACGTCTTGTTCTTTTTGCGAGACCCTGTAGGCATGCTGTCGAATGGGTCTCTCGGTAGGCTCGGTGATGATACGATGCTTGGCAAGCGGTGTTTGGTTAACTTTCGAAGTCGTAGCGAAGCAGTCCCGGAATGAGCCGAGTAGCTTCAAAAGACGTTCCCGTTGTGCAGACTGTAGACCCTGGTTTACGTCCAGAGTGCTTGCAAATGTCATGGCGGAATCGTCGCACGACGAAAGAGCAGATAATGTTGAGGGACCAGGGACGTCGGCAATATCCTCAAGGTATGCGATCGCAGTGTGTTTGGTAAGATGGCGATACTCCTCGCTGAAATTCGTGACGAATAGGCAAGCCTGCTTTCTGCTGGGCTGAACAATACCTCGGGCAACGCAGATTTGTTGTGCAAAAAGTAGGGACAAATTTCCTTCTGCAATTACAGCATCGGGGACGTCTTGGTCACATTCAACGTTGATAAAAAGGCTGCTGCGGGGAGGCAGAGTAACAGATTCGGAGGATACACGTAGGGCAGCCTTCGATGAGCGGGCGTTTTCCGGTTCAGGATGAAACGGGTCCTCGAACGACACCTGCAAGTCTCGTAGGTCAATAATTGCGCCGTGTTCGCGAAGAAAGTCCAGCCCCAGAATGAGTGGACGGGAGCACACAGGTAATACGAGGAAAGACCCTGTGAACGTCGAAGCATGGACTCGAACACGGGCTGTGCACATTCCAGTAGGCGTGACGAGGTGGCCCCCTGCCGTGCGCAACGGTGGTCCTTGCCAAGGGGTAGTTACCTTCCTCAGTTGGGATGCTAGGGTGCTGCTCATAACTGAATAATCGGCGCCGGTGTCGACGAGGGCAGTGACGACGTGATTATCGACGTGTACGGTGATGTCGGCGGAAACAGTCTTATGACTTTCGGAAACGACTGGAAAGTCAGAACGGTCTTCGTCGGATCTTTGCGTCGAAGGAGGCTCTTTGACAGTTCGTTTGGACGCGGCTTCACCCCCAGGAGCCGCGGTTTCTAGTTTCCCCTGTGGGGACTCGGTGACCGGCCTCTGAAAGGAGCAAAAGATGACGAGGGAATGCTAGGTGACGTGGGGCGGCGAGGTGATGGTGATCTTGAAATGGGGCGTTGACCAAGGCGAGGAGCTTGCTGGCCCGTAAGGTACGCTTCAATGTCGCGGGGACGCTCACCGTAACGCGGGCACCGAGCATCAGGGTGAAAGCCACGGAGACCAAGTTGGCGGTACTGGCAGTTACGGTAGACGTGACCCGCTTCGCCACAGTGGTAGCAGAGTGGTCGGTTATCGGACGTACGCCACACGCTGGCCTTTGTGGCGTTCTGCCGCGATCCAGACGAACGATAAGTTGGTGCACTCGGAAACCTTGAGGCGGGTGGTGGAGTCGAAGAGGTGCCCTGGAATCGATGGCTAGCCTGATCCATTCTCTCCATGGTGGGATCAGGGCCATGTGGTGCAGGAGATCGCAGAGCCGCCGCATAAGTCAGTACAGGGGCCTCAGGCCTTGTTGGCGCGAGTGGGGTGACCACCTGTCGGATCTCATTTCGGATTAAGTCTGTGAAAGCACTTACGGGTGGTTGGGGTCCCGCTGCTTGGAGTTGGCGCAGCTCGTCCCGCACGACGCTTCTTATGAACTCAGCGAGGGCATGCCTCTCGCTGTCAGCCCCGATAAAGCATGCAGCAGGGGTCACTTCGCGGCGTTCATACTGTGACGACCTATACTGGAGAGTACGCTCCATTGTGGTTGCCTCATTTATGAACTCTGCCACAGTCGTCGGTGGATTGCGCACGAGTCCGGCGAAGAGCTGCTCTTTTACCCCACGCACCTTCTTTTCCTCGGACATTGCAGGGTCAGCACGCTTGAAGAGTCGCAGCATGTCCTCGACAAACATCGAAACTCTCTCGTTGGGTCGTTGGTTCCGAGACGAGATAGCCTGCTCTGCTCTTTCTTTCCTTTCAGTGCTGCGGTACGCATCACGAAACTGTCGGCTGAACTCATGCCAAGTCGCAAAGGAACCCTCGTGATTCTCGTACCACGTTTTGGCAGAGTCTTCTAATGCAAAGTAAACTCTCCGCAGCTTGCGAGCTTCATCCCATTCGTTGATGTTGGCAACTCGATTGAAGTGGTCAAGCCAGTCGTCAACATCTTCATAAATATCTCCATGAAATGAGCGTGGTGTTTGCGGCGCATGAAAAACATGCGGGAGAAAAGAATAGGCGTCGTTGGTTTGACTCGCCTGGTTGTTAGTAGAAGTCGCCATCTCGTCTTGAGAGAGGGGACCGTACTCGGGAGATAGTCCTCGCAGGCGGCGACGGCTTCTTGCCGTGGGAGCTGTAGCTGTCTCCAAGTAGCTTGGTGTGTTAGCTGAAAATCTGCAACCAAGGCGCATTTACCCAGCACCTCCACCAGTGCCGCGAACGTAATAACAGACAGCGACGAAACGACGTCTTGCTTGCCCTCAGACCAGGACGCAAAAGCCCTCTTCTTTCTTCACTTCAGAAGGATTCCGCCTACAGTTGATGGCTCATACCCATTACCTGTGACAATATGGAATCATTCTGTATATCAAAAAGAAGTAGTGACACATTTACACAATACTATATTCAACACTTTCAATGAAAGGGGTTGAAAAGAAATGAGTCTTTATCAAGCGCACTAGACATTTCAGCGTTATTTTAAAATTTAACTGAAAAAGAAAAAAAAAACAATGAATTGGTTTTAAAAAATCGAAATTGCAAAGCCAGTTGTTATTGAGTACCTGAATTGACGCTCTACGTCTTTTTGAAGGTCAGAAAAGCAACACAAAAACTCGTGCCTTTTAAGGTTGAAATTTTGATTGGTACTGTTAATGTTAAATATCTTAGGCGTTTTCGACGAAATCCACGTGGTCCAGCAGTGGCAAGGTCACAGGATGAAAAGACACTGCCCCTGCCATGCAGAGGCTCAGGAGCAACATCAGCAAAATTACCTAAAGCCAGCTAATCAGAAACATTGCTGTATTTCAAGCAATAAGCGTGGAAGCAACTTCATTTCTTTGCATTTTAAACTAGAAGGCCGTGGACCTTGTATTTTTAATAAAGAAAACGTTTGGTTCCAGTCTAGCCTGTAAAGTTCTTGTATATTTGTCATGTGAAAACACTTCAATCCTAGTACAGCGTGTAGACACCCGGCTCCAGTCACTGTGTATGTGTGTTGTTTTTCGGAGAGCAGAGCAATACACTGACTGACTTAGTGATATTTCGCGTTTACCATCCCCAAACTACCATATGATTATGAGTGATGCTGCAGTGGATGGCTCCGCGAATTTAGACCACCTGGTGTTCTTTGTCGTGCGCACAAATCTGAGCACATGGGTCAACAGAATTTTCGCCTCCATCAAAAAGGCAGCCGCCGCAGCCGGCACTTTATCCCGAGAGTGGCGGGTCAGCAGCCGAGTGTCTTGGCCACGGTGGGGCCATCGTCATGGTTGTGACTGCACGAACATGTTGGCGATAATGGACTCTGATTCCGAAACAAGAGATGTTTTGTGTAACGAGTTCCGAGTCTTGGGCAATCGATGAGTGTCCCAACACGTCTTGGTAGCAGGGGGTCTATTTGTCCTTAAGGTTAGGGTCAATACAATAGCATCCAAGATAGATTCCTTGTGCTCTATGAGTGCCTCATTCAGCGGTGGTAGGGAAAACAACGGCGCATGCGCTGTCGACATCTACTACAATGGTTAGGAACTAAGTGTAGTTCACGAATCTACAAGGAGAACAAATCAGAGCATGTCCACGGAGTGAATTATATTGAGTGGAGCGAAACATCCGCCAGTCCGTCCTTGCTTCCGTCTATGCGTACGCGTGACCGCCCGTGCGCCTATTCGTTCGTCCGTGCGTCCGTCTGTGCGTACATTCAAGCCTCTGTCCGTCCGTCCGTGCTTGCGTTCACGCCTCGGTCCATCCATTCATCCGTCCGTCCGTGATTCCATTTGTCCGTTCGTCAATTCGTGCATCTGCCTGCTTGACTGTCTGACCGTCCACCGTTCTTTTAGTGAACTCTCCAAATAACACCATCTTGCGTCTTTTCATCATATATTTATTATACTCAAGTACCGACATCCAGCGGATATTTCAAGGTATAAACGAGAGATGGCTACATACTTTTTCTAATACTACCATTACTACTACTACTACTAATATTACTACTACTACTACATACTTCAGGGACGCATGACCCAAGGGTTAAGAAGCTTTGCCCCTAAAGATTGACTATTCGTTGGCGGTGCTAGAGCTTCGCCACGTGAACAACACCGAATATTCTTACCTTGCAATAACACCGAGTCGCTAGGAAGCAACTAGTACAGCTTCCACATAGAAACCATCGTGACAGCGCCACAAAACACGACACGCAGGAAGAGACAGACGAGGAAAGACGCGAACTACCAACTGGATTTATTCATGAATGACCCACACCTCTATATATCAACATCTTGCGCAGAGGCCCCGTCGCAGAAACCACGAAAATTAAAACCAGGTAAGAAAAAATTAATTCAGCCTTGTACAGCGCTATGGAGGCTTCATTTACGCACTCTTCAGCTGCTTTTTCAATAAAAATGCTTCCAGCGTTTTGCGAGCTGTTTTATCTCTGCTTCTGCCTTTAATTTTCACACAGTGAAATCGCGGTTCACAATGCGGGCAAGCAAAGCAGTGGCCAGCCCTCTTCTCGTTATTGAATTTTTTTTTGCGTTTTCTAAGTCAATCATTTAGGCAGAGCCCTTTCTGGTCGATGTAGACCTTGCTGCAGAAAAGAGGAATTCCGCACATGGAATTGTTGGTGCACTTCACAAAACATTTAGGGGCAAAGCTCCTCAAGACGTGGCTAGAGCGTGTGATGTCTGTAGCAGTAGTAGTAAAGCCACCTCCACGGCCGGACTTGAGAAGTGGCACGCGTGCACTCATTTGAATTGAGCAGGAAACCCACGTACATTAATCACAACTGAAAAGATAGTTGTTTGTGATGAATATAAACACCGTGGCATAGATAGAGTTGCTTTGGGAGCAGGCGGGAATACTCCAAATCAAGGGGTACAGGGTGATATGGGATGGACATCGTTTGAGTGCTGGAAAGCTAGCAGCAAGATGGAATTCGAGGAGCGATTGAGAAAAATGGGAGAGAAATTTTGAGCTAGAAAAGTTTTCTGCTACTTGTACATGAAGAATGTTTATGTAAATGGAGGAAGTGAATTCGCAAATTGTCAAGCAAGTATTTAATCAACAGCAGAATACCAAGCCAAAAGGAAACATCTGGTAAAAAGAAGGTGAAGGAAACTGAACGAGACATGTGGAAGATTGCAATGCTTACGAAATCATCACTGGGGACCAACCAAAGTTTCAAGCAGGAAATTGCAAAAGAAAAAAAAATATACCATGATTCTCGGGGTATGTCTCTGCTTTTTGAGGCCAGAACGGTAGTATTGCGGGTGAAGACGTGCCAAGCCAAACACAAAGCACAGATGTAGCATGTAGTGCGTGTGCAGAGGTGGAGGAAATGGCTTAACATTTGATAATGTTTTCTAAAGGGCTCCACCCTATAGTCCAAGATAATGGCGCAGAATTTTTAAAGCATTGGGTTTAGGAACACTGGAGGCAAAGTAGACTTTAAAGCGGTAGAAATACCCATGAGGAAGCTAACTGATAGGTGGCTACAATGAAGGCGCGAGCGAAATTCAATCCTTAAACACATAGTGATGGTACCTAAATATATGGATAGATGGCGTGAGCCTCCGCTCGATCTAAAGGGCATGACCGGATACATCCATGCATCCATCCACCACTCCGAGGGGTGACCGAATTGCGGCGCGGAAAGGATCTGAGTTTCCCCTCCTGTCTATTGTTCGTCCATGAGTAAGGCGCACGCATTTGGTAGGAGGGAAGGGCAGAGAGTAACGCCCAGCTGTTCGAGAGAAAGAAGGAGGAGAGCTGCGCATGCGTGGTGTGAGTGCGTACACCAGCGCGGTGGGACACAGCCACCCAAACAAGGAATGCTCAAGATCGTTGGCACTAACTTAAAAGACATCGAAAGAAGAGACTCGGAAAAGCACACTTCCGAGTCTCTTCTTTCGACGTCTTTTGAGTTTGCGCCAACGATGTTCTGCACAGTTACACACCAACAAACCCGACAGCATACGTTACTCAAGAAATGTTCCATATCTGAAACAGGGCCGGGAGACCGAGTGCCGGCAGTCACTACGTACCATGGATGCAGGAGCTTTCTAAGCTGCGCTGAATCGTCAACGAGGTTGCAAACGCCGGAGGTGGGCGGATCCTGCTAACCACGCCGCCAGGGTAACTCTCTGTGTGAAATGTTTGAAGCAGCGTTGCGTTGCGGCGTCATTGTGATGACTACGTACTGTCAATGCGGGAGCTTTGCAAGCCGCACTAAATTGCGAACGACATTGCAAACGCCGGTGGCAGGCGAACCACGCCGCCAGGGTAGCTCGCTATGTGAAACGCTTGAAGCAGCGTTGCGTTGCGGCGTCAATGTGATGATTGCGGGAGCGCGCTCGCCGGGGCGAACGCCCGCTTTCGGCGGGAGTTCCTCAGTCGCCATTCAGCTTTGGCTGCGACGTCTATGACCACTTGTAGTTTGAGAACAACAACTTTGATTAACGCATTGCGAAACGCATTTAACCTCTTAGCACATTACTCTGTGAGTGTGCTCACGCGAGGCCCAATGTGTGGCATGTGAAATGAACAATGTGGTAAACCAAAGCGAAACGTGTGTAACCTTATTAAGAAGCACAAAAATGTAACCAATAATTGTGAAAGGCTTCAGTGCCACGTCGTCTTGAAAGCACCGCTAAGTACTTTTGCCACACATTTGCGCTTTCGCTGGTTATCTATTTGTACGGAGTGCTCGGATAGTGCTTTTTAAAGGCGAAGGTCCTTAAGGCGTGGGTCGTGCGTCTTCTGTATGTAACAGCCACCTCTCGTTTTATCCTTGGGAGTCCGCTGTATGGTGGTACTTGTATATGATGAATATATGATGAAAAGATGCGAGATGGTCGTACTTGGCATGTTCACTAGATGGATGAACGGACGGATGCACATGCAGACAAACGGGCGTGCGGACAGACAAATCGACAGCCAGACATGTAGACTGACAATGGATGGATGAAAGGACGGATGGATGACAGACAGGCAAACCGACAGACGATCAGGTGGACGGATGGGCTGACACACACACAGACAGACAGGTACGTGGATGAATGGACCGACAGACAGACAGACAGATGGACGTGGCCAGCGGAGGATTCATGGTCTACCGATAAAATCCTTTGAAGCTTCACCCCACTCATGATCATTCACACTGTGAGTATGCTAAGATTTTTTTGTTACATTTAGATTCTAATGGCATTTCTAGTGATGCACCCGAAAATGTTGTTACCTGCCTTTTATACCTTTCATCAAAAAGAAAAAAAGAATTACACCGAGAGTGTTCTTTCAGCAATGGCGCTAATGTCTGCGTTTCCGATGAAGCACAATATCTCATTTGTGCCTATCTCTCAATAAAGGCTCGGCAGGGTTTTGATTTTTAAATGCGAAGCATTCCTTAGCGATCTTTGGCGACTGCCAAGAATGCATAAAGAACATAAGACATAGACCCTAACGTGAAAATTATGACATGAGTTTCATGTGTGTAATGACTACACGCAACGCTCATGGTGTGCTCGTGGTGGTTTCGCTTGCTTCACATATACCAAATTTGGTATTAGTGGGCGCAAACAGATGACAAAGGTGTATGACACGTCCAAACATGATAATCATGACATGCGTGTCATGCAAAACATTACTACATGGTACGCTCATGGTGCGCTGCGGCTGTTTCCCTAGCTCCACATATACAACATTTGGTATCACGTGACGTGAATAGACGACGAAAATAAATGACACGTCCAAACATGATAATCATGGTATGCGTGTCATGTAAACAAGACTACATGCTACGCCCATAGCGTGCTCGTGGTCGTTTCGCTAGCTTCACATAGACAAACTTTAGTATTACGTGACGTGAATGAACGACGAACACGAATGCCAGACGCGAACATGATAATAACCACATGGATGTGATGTACGGCATAAATTGCACACGCCTCATAACGCTGTGCTCATATAAAGTAATACATGCCCCTTACTCATTTTCCGATGGAGGCGGAAATGTTGTAGACACGAGTGCCAAGGTTTGGATGCACGTTAAAGACTCCCAGGTCGTCGAAGATTCCGGAGCCCTCTACTACGGCGTCTCTCATAATCATATTTCGGTTTTGTGACGTTAAAAGCCACATATCAATCAATCATAAGCCTTACTCAGTCGTTTTTTGCGTGTAATCGACTCCCACTGTACGTGAGATCTGCCATTTTTGTTTGTCAGGCGCCGTCTACCGACTGCCAATCTTTTGCTTGCCCCTAACATAGCTGATAGATAGATAGATAGATAGATAGATAGATAGATAGATAGATAGATAGATAGATAGATAGATAGATAGATAGATAGATAGATAGATAGATAGATAGATAGATAGATAGATAGATAGATAGATAGATAGATAGATAGATAGATAGATAGATAGATAGATAGATAGATAGATAGATAGATAGATAGATAGATAGATAGATAGATAGATAGATAGATAGATAGATAGATAGATAGATAGATAGATAGATGCTCAAAGTGCCTGCAGTACGCAAATAACACCACTTTTCATCGCCACTACTGCGTTGAACGTTCTCGCTACTGACATCGCACACAATGTCAATCATGACTCATTTGTTAGTTGAAGCCGTTCCTGAAACTCTAAGCTAACCGTTATCAAGACCAGCGTCCCCCCTCTAGAAGAGAGAGAGAGGAAACTTTATTAGAACTTGGCCGGCAGCTTGGTCTTGGTGGCCTCAGATGGCGGCGCTGAGTCCCTGAACTCGGGCGGCATCTTCGGCCTGCCGGACAGCCCAGAGCTGGTCGTTGAGCTCCGAGCTTCTGAGCGCCGCCTCCCAGCGGCGGCGTCGCCGACGGAGAAGGTCCCCCGCGGCTCCCGCAGACGGGACGGTGGCGGGAACGAGTGAGCTCGAGGCTTCCTGTTGCCTGGTATTGGCAGCCGCCATAGGCGCATCGCGAACGGCGGCCGTTTCTCGACCATTGTTATCGGCGCATTCCCAGAGCATGTGGCGCAGCGTTGCTCTGTGCCCGCATGCTTTACATAGATCGGTAATGTGTAAGTGCGGGTAGCAGTGGCGTAAGACGACCGGGCTGGGGTAAGAGTGGGTTTGTAGTAAGCGATAGCTTACGGCATCGTGTCTGTTTAATTTGTCGTGCGGTGGCGCGAACTTTCGCCTTTCCAGTCCGTAGTGTTGCGTAATATCTCGGAACGTGATGAGACAATCACCCCACGACCATTGTGGTCTGTGTTGTCGCTGCGTGTCTGTCAAAGTGTCGCGATCCGGCAGATCAGAAGCCCCGCTCTCGGGAGCGGAGGCGGCGGCCACGGAATGTGCCGCGGCTCGGCGAGTGAGACCTCGAGCCGCGGCGTGGCCCCCTCTAGAAAAAATATTTATTTTTAAGTGCATGAATGGTGGTTTCTTTTCTTGTTATGATTGGTTTGTAGCTGGTGTCTAACTTTCAAATGTTTATGTTTGTACAGATTTTTGTCCATGTAGTCTGAATATATTGCTTAGTATTTATTTTGTCTATTGTTTCTCGTATTCAGTGTTACCCTTGATGTAATGCCTTCATGGCGTTTATGTTAAGTGAATCAACGATTAAATACTTCGCATTTAAAAACTGACTTGGGTGAAATATGATCCATGATTGATACTTGGTAACCAAACAAGTGCTTTTTTCATAGCATCAACAGCTACGTTACTGTTACTTACGTTGCTACGTTTCTACTGAAATCGCTGTAGAAAGGTCACGCTTCTATCTTTGGATTCCTGTTTGGGTCGTCTGTAAAGTTTCAAACATATATGAATGTGATAGAATTATAAGGCAAATAACAAAACATTTCGAACAACAATATTTTTATTGTTGACAGGCTTCTTTTCAGCAGTTGGTAGTGGACTGCACAAATCTCACGGGATCATCCACGGGAGATTCACACACACCTTGGCCAAATATTATGCTTTTTGAAAAGACAGTGAGCGTCGGTGGTTGAGGAACCATGTGGTCTACGAAAAGCAATCAGAACATTTTTGCTGCTTCGAGGGGTAATCCTGAATTTCGAGTTTCATTCTGTTCTTAAGTGCGCTGATACATAAGTGCAGTTCTACCGAACAGAACAAGATTTCCAAGGTAGTTAGGGGTTTTCTCAGATGGTGCCATCTCCAAACTTTTGGTATCCTCAGAATGCTAACCACACACACGATAAGAATGCAGGTAACACCACCTAATATGTTCCCCGAGCTGGTACTGTCCTTAAGGAATAAGCCTGTCTGCTAGTTTTAATAACACTAACCACGCAATCACTTGCAGAACACCCGGAACATTTTTTTCTCATCAATCTTACACAATCGCCAAACTATAGGGCTGAAAATCGCTTGCATACTTTATAACTTTTTAGTCACGTGCCAAACAGAATACTTGTTTCATGACAAAAATGGCAAGTACAATGAGCCTTTTTGTCAACATCGCTAAGTTGAAGCATTCGTCCCACTCATACGAATTACATGAAGGACAAATTCAGCCACTCATTTTAGGGGGGGGGGGGGTCCCTAAAGTAACACCGAAGAAGCAGGCGTGGGGATGACTTTTTGTTTTGTTATTTTAGCAGACGAAACCCTTCAAAACATACATACCATTAAAATGAACCCACAGTGGTTTCACTAATTGGTTCTAATTGGTGATAGGAGTTGGACTATGAGCACTGAAGTGAGGCGGGGAGCGCTGACACAAACTTTAGAAGGCGGCCCATCCACCCAATCGTCCCCCTCTCTCTGAACCCGTCACTGAATACACTGTGAACCAGTTTGCATGCTTAAGGGTGCTTTGCGCTGTCTGTATGTCTATGAGAAACAGCCTATAAATGTCTAAAATCTAGATTAGAGCTAACAGATGGAAACACTTGGTGGAATAACCAGGGTGAACAGTGGAAGTGGCTCTGATAGGCTGGCTGACGTTTCGATTGAAGAACTCAACTTTGTAAAAGGCACCTTGTCATCCTTGGGGTGTTTGTTTTAAGGGGGTTAGTAGTGATGTCATCTCCTAGTGGTGGGACGTGTCTCTGTTGGCAATCGCTGCCTGAAAGAAAACAAAAACTGCAAAGCAGCCTAATAGTTTTATTTTCAGAAGTTAATTGCCAACAGGGACATGCGTCACCACCAAGAGATGACATCACTACAAACCCCCTTAAAATTAACACACCAAGGATGACAAGGTGCCTTTGACAAAGTTAATTTCTCCGATCGAAACGTCAGCCAGTCTATCAGAGCCACTTCCACTGTTCACCTTGAGTATACCACCCCGTAAAGGTGTTTTGACAAACATAGGGTTCTTGAAATACCAAAAGGCCCATGACATAGGCATTTCATAGGGTGCATGTTTGTTATTGACGTCGTAGGATGTTAGTTATATCCACTACAAGCACCCTTAAGGGTGAAAACTGAGTTACAATGGCTCCACGAAACGATAGGTAACACAAACAGCAACACGGACACCCAGAGATACACTTGAAGGCTATCAGGTGTCGTGTCTCGGCCAATCCGACCCTTACCAAAATATTCCCGCTACTGTAATCAGCAGGAAGCGCGAAAGATTACATTGGGGGAGAAGTAAAGGAAAATGCACCCGCTTGATAAACCTCCTTCACTTCGTACGTAGGCTTCCTCCTGTTTCCGTGTGAGCAAGCAATTACCCCTGCTGTTATTTGGAGCTCAGCGAAAGAGCCACACGGATCGATTACTCAGTGCCATCCGATAATACACGGCGCCATCGACCTTTGCCTCAACACCACAATGGTCTGCGAAAAAGAGCACCGCAACGTTTTTTTACGCGAGAGTAAACTGCAAGCCAGGGGTAAATTTGAGCTGGAAGAAAACACTGGCACCTCTTTCATCTAGATTGTGCCGGTAACCGTAGAAAGGTACAGAGGCAGAAGTATTCCCGTGGTTTTGTAAGGCTTCTCCAACCTCCTATTAAATGCACATTGATATGACATAACGTCCGCGTGTTCCAAGCTGCAAAAGCTTGACGTAGCTTCAGATTACCGGATGTCTAAATGTAACCAATAAGCAGCATCGGGTCATCGCAGAGAGTTTTAAAACACTTGGAAGAAGTAAGAAAAAAATATGTATGGGAGTCGAAAGGTGGAAACAACGTAGTGGGATAATAAGAATGGTCAGTTGAATTGCCTTAGGCTGGCTGGCCGACGTTTCGATAGAAGGAACTATCAAATTATAGGTAATCTTATCGAATACTGCGAATAGGGGAAGGTATCAAGCATCGCATTATGACCATCAAACATCAAAATATGATGTGCATGGTAGATTGAATAGTGCTATATTTATCATACATGTTATCCGTATTAAGCACATTCAGCGAATAATGGAACATACATCGAAATGTTTTCTGTTTCTTGTGCTCCTCACGCATATCATCTCGTTATTGGCGGATGGCTGCGGTATCCAAATGAAATCATACATTTCATTACAAGCACTGTCGTTCCAAAAGTTAGACAATTATTGACGTGTGTAGCTAATGCAAGTGTTCTTTTTAGAGGCTGTATTGTCTAAGTCATTCTGATATGTCGGTAAAATCTCACACCTTGTGTGAACTTATATTTCTGCATTTTTCAATCAATCACCTATAATAATCATTTGACCGAGATTACGTCCAGGTGTAACGATACCGAAAACAGACAGAGGCGGTCTAACTTGCTTTTTTTTGGAATAGAAGATGACCCTAAGGAGGGATGGGCAGCATCTGAAAAAAGAATAATCGAATTCTGCTCCGAAAAATTCAACATTTCTTTGACTGGCGCACAATTCGAGCGTGTGCACAGGCTGGGGAAATTCAGAGACAGCAAACAGAGACCTATAATAGCCAAACTGACTTTCTTTAAAGATAAGCAGCAAATTCTTGCGTCAGCTCCAAAACTAAAAGGGTCAAAATATTCTATCGGAGAAGATTTTTCTCTAGCTACGCGACAGGCACGAAAAAGCCTAATTGAATTCGCTAAAACGCAAAGAAAACCGTTTAAGCTCTCAGTTGACAGGCTACGCATGGATGGCAAAACCTACATACTTGATCATGCCAGCAAAACCGTTATTCTATCAGAAAGATAGCTCGCAACCAAAACATGTCCACCTAAACACCACCAGAAACCTAAATCACATTTGGCGACCCCTTCTTTTCTGATATCATTTACTAACATTAGAAGCATAATACCCAAGCGCGATACAATCTGCTCTTTTCTGGAAGACAACAATTCAGATATACTCGTGCTCACGGAAACTTGGCTATACCCTGCAATCACAAATAACGAAGTTCTTGCTGGCAGTGAAAGATATAACATATACCGCAAAGATCGCGTCGACAGGAGAGGTGGTGGTGTACTTCTTGGTGTAAAAAATACAATCTCTTCGTATGTACTGAATCTTGACTCACCCATTGAAATAATTTGGATAATGTGTGTGACTAAACACGCTAAAATTCTGGTTGGCAATTGTTACCGTCCGCCTGATTATAATAACACATTTGTACGTGATCTTCGTCATAGCATCAAAAATGCCAAAGATCTTTGCCCTACTGGTGTAGTTTACCTATTCGGTGACTTCAACCTCCCGCTGATTGATTGGACAAACTTCTCATCACCATGCTGCCTTTCCACAGAATTCATTAACTTAGTCTTGGACTTTAACCTCTCGCAAGTCATTGATCAACCAACCCGTGGTTTAAATACGTTAGACCTATTACTAGCTAATGCTCCTGATTCAGTGAGGACAGTCTCTTGCCTAAAGGGCTTCAGTGATCACAATTTAATCGAGGTAACGTTGGACTTACCTGTACCATTTGCAGGAATATCCAAAAAGAAAATTCGGGACTACAGCAAAGCAGAGTTTGACAAAATAAGTGCACAGCTCGAAGAATTTTTTAGCAATGTCCTCTTTCCGTCATTCTACAACAGGTCTGTAAATGAAAGCTGGGTGCTTTTTAGAGACAAGATGTCTTCATTGATAAACCAATATATCCCTGTTATCACTGTTTCTAATGATCTATCTAATCCCTGGTTCACTAAATCCCTCCGTAAGCAAAGAAACAAGAAAAAACGCCTGTACTGCAATGCCAAACGCAGTGCTACGCCCTCCGCTTGGGAAAAATACAAGCAGTACTTGACTGACTACTGTAAAGCAATATGCAACGCCAAAGAAAAATATTTTCACAACGACCTACCTTCTCTTCTGCAAAATAATCCAAAAAAATTCTGGCGCCTCATATCCCCTGACCACGGTTCCAACCAGTTGTCATTACTTAATGAAAACAACATTCCGCTTTCAGACTACGAGTGCTCCACTACTTTTAATACCTTTTTTTCATCTGTATTTAGCCAAGAAGATTCTTCTGAAGTACCACATATCCCTGATTACAACTTACAATACATGCAGCCTATTGAAATTACGGTGGAGGGTATCGCGTGTCGAATTAAACAGATTAAGGCATCCTCATCAGCTGGTATAGATGATATCAACTCTAAGGTAATTAAAAATACTGTTTCCATATCTAGCATTACATTATACCACATTTTTCGACAGTCGCTATCGTCTGGAAAACTTCCAGACGACTGGAAAATAGCCAAAGTAGTACCCATTTTTAAATCCGGAGATAAGAACTCACCTAAAAATTATCGCCCAATCTCGCTCACATGCATATGTTGCAAACTCCTCGAACACATAATCGCCTCCCACGTATACAGTCACCTCGAGACTAACAAATTCTTCTTTTCAAACCAGCACGGATTCAGAAAGGGCATGTCATGCGAAACACAGTTACTAGAATTCACTACAGACGTTCATTACAACATAAATAATGGCCTACAGACTGATTGCATATTTCTTGATTTCGCCAAAGCATTCGATCGTGTCGCCCATTGTCGCCTTATTTCAAAATTATCTGCCCTCCGATTAGACTCCCTCACTTTATCTTGGCTACGCAATTTTCTGTCACTTCGCAAGCAGTTCACAATCGTTAATAATTCTTCCTCTCCCTCTTCGTATGTCTCTTCTGGCGTCCCACAGGGGAGCGTTCTTGGCCCATTACTTTTTCTTATCTACATCAACGACCTCCCAACTAACATATCATCGCATATCAGAATCTTCGCTGATGACTGCATGCTCTACAGACCTATAAACTGTCCTAACGATCACTCCATCCTTCAAGATGATCTGAACACTATTTCTAACTGGTGCAGCACTTGGCTTATGAGGTTGAATACTAATAAGTGTAAAGTTGTTTCTTTTGGACGTAAACAGGTCATATCTAACTTCACTTACCATATGCAATGTGACAGGTTCTCCACGGCGACTTCTTACAAGTATCTTGGCATCCACCTTACACCAGGGCTTTCCTGGTTTGATCACATCACTAACGTTTGTGCAAAAGCCTCCAAAACATTGGGGTATTTACGCCGAAACCTTCGTCGTTGTCCCACTAACATTCGCAAAATGTCATACCTAACTTTCGTCCGCCCGCAACTTGAATATGCCTCATCTGTTTGGTCCCCTTCCGCTCAGTATCAAATTAACATGCTGGAAACAATCCAGAACAGAGCCACCCGTTACATTTCTAGAAACTATGACATCAATTCCAGTGTGACTCAGCTTAAACTCCATCATTCCCTCCAAGCATTAAAAGTTCGTCGTCACGTGTCCTTGTTATGCCTATTTCATAAGTACGTCTACAGTAACAAAACATCGTCGTTGCACCTTCAACGCCCGCTCTACACGTCACGCAGATTACATAACCATCTCAGCTTCACTCGCATTTTTGGAAACACGAACGCGTTCAACACATCCACATTACCACAAGCCATCCGCATGTGGAATGATCTTCCCGACGATATCGCCTCTGATAGCAACCCCAACACGTTTCGGCAAAAAGTTCAGACGCATTTCCTTAATATTTCATCTTGACGTTCTTTTACTTCTTTTCCGAGGGTTTTTATGTTACGGAGTGTTCTTATATACTTCATCGCCATGTTTACGTATTGCTGACTTATTGCTTTGTTAATTTTTTTTGTTATTACTAACCGACATTGTACCGTTTTTATTTTGAAATTTACATGCGATTTTTCACTGTAACCCCCCTTACTCAATGCCTTCTGGCCTGTAAGGTATTTTCAATAAATAAATAAATAAATAAATAAATAAATAACTATGTTCATCGGTTCGCGGGAACCTGGGGAACCTGTCTTTTTACGCGCCGATGCGATCAGCCAGAGGGTAGCTGTTGGTAATTCCACTGCAAAAGCCTAAATCGTAATATATTCCATGACTTTGAATGACTGAACGATATATGCTTCAGACAAGCCACTTTTCTGGGGAACACAAAGCTACTTGGATTTCTTCGACGTAAAAGCTAAACCAAGTACAGTCATATTTTTGACCTCATATTAACTTGAAATACAAGAGAAAACGAAGGGGAGAGTGGCAAAAAAAGGCGGCGTATCTGCACGCTCCGCTCGCAGAGATCGTCGAAAGACAATTGTCTTTCAGCTGGAAAGAGAATAAAACCTTTCTTTGAACGTCTGCGTGAGAAAATCGGCGAGTAGGCACTGCGTTTGATATGGCCACCATCTAGCAGTACTCTGAAGAAACGAAGGTTTTTTTTAGAAATACGTCACTGGTCGGTGGCAGTATTATTGTGGTGAGTAAGGGCGTTTACTCAATGGGCCCAGGTCATCGGACGCACTCAAGACAACCTATTTACACGAAGACGTTCTTTATATCGGACGAGGACAGTAACACACACGAAGAAATCTCACAATGACAAAAGAAAGTTACAATAAAGTTTCTTTTACACGAGGAGAAAGTCTACGTTGTTACGGTCAGCATGCTTCGCTCCCACGACACCAAGTCTAGAAAACCACACTCACGCGCGCCGTCGTTGCGGTGACCGCAGCACCGAATAACGTGGCGTTGTGTCCATCGCAGTAGCGTCCACGGGGAGACACGCCTTCTCATGTAGCTTGCTGGCTCGAGCTTAAGTCGTTGTCCCGCACCATGACGTCTTGCTGAGGTCCCGGTCACGCTCGACTGAAGCGAGCGCCCAGGACACGGGGTCGAAAGCCCCGACAACCATCGAAGCCGGCTGCGTACGTTAGCTTCGAGACCAGAACAACGGCTGGCCGTGAAGAACGTTGCTTCGAACCAACCCGGGGGTAAGGTGGGGTGATGCCCAGTCCAGAACGCACCGGAGGACTGCAACGCCAAGACGAGGCCTGGACACCGAGGGTCAGAACGAGCAGTCGGGGCGTGGCCCGAACTTGTTCTAGCGCTCTACTCTCCGAGGTTAGCCGAGCTGTCCCCGTGGCTCGGGAGCTTTTTCACGAGGTACGCGCACGAGCACGCGCATAGGCGAGTTTTTTCGTTTCACCGCTATCCCCATCATGGTGATTCCCTCGCACCCTTAAATACTAAGTCGGCCCCGCACACCGATCATAAATAATTCGGCCCCGCACACCGATTTTTTACGTCAAAGCAAGACGCACACTCTTCAGGGCAATGTTTTTCACCACATCTTCCCCCCAGTTCAAGAACAGCGAAATGGCGGGAAAAGAAGGGTAGGCATGTTCATAGAGTAGATAACGTGATACTCGTGTCACGAGTTCTTTGTGTGTCTTTACGAGTATTAGAACAGTTACTTTCCGGCCATTTAACTGATACGATTTTGTCTGACGTGTCCTTCTGGGGTTGTAGCAGCTCTTGTCCCACAACGTGTCCAAGAAAGCTAATCGTCGGGGCACCTATCTCACTTTTCTTCGGCTTGATAGTTATACGTGCCTCGCGCACAAGTTGAAATACATGGTGTAATGTGACCACGTGTTGCTCCCATGTTGCGGTCGCAACAAGAACATTATCAAAGTAGTAATAGACATTGGGAATGTCGCCGACGACTTCTCGCATCAATCGGTTGAACACGACAGGTGCAGTCTTTCTGCCAAAAGGCATAACCCAGAATTGGTATAGGCCCGAGTCACAGAAAAATGCTGTAGCTTCTTTTGATGTATTGGCCATGGGTACTTGCCAATATCCTTTTGTGAAGTCAAACTTTGAAAAGTATTGACGCCCAATAAGTCGTGCAAACATTCTGTCAGCGTGAGGAATTGGTTCCGCATCCGGAACGACCACATTGTTAACTTGAGGAAAATCAATGCAGAGGCGCATCATGCCATTCTTCTTGACAACCACAATCGGTGTTTGATAGGCAGATGTAGACTTCTCTATTATGCCCCACAATAACATTTTCTGAATCTTTTTCTCAATAGCTTCCTTAACAGCGAAAGGTATGAGGTATTGTCGGACATGTATGAGCTGAGTGGTGCTCAATTTCAGCTGGCACTCCACAACATCAGTCTTTCCCGGTAAATCAGAAAATGTGTGGTGGTAGGCGGAAAGAAGCTCGTTAACTTGGTTTCTTTGTTCTCTAGTAAGGCTAGGTGCTACAGCCACATCCTTCCAATTCTGCGTTAGTGCAAGTGGGACATGTAATAAATTCTCTGCGCTTCGAGTTCTATTTAATGGATTGACGTTACAGCAGCAGCTGTCGTTGTTGACGTGTCCGGGGCCTTCCGCAGCTCGTACTTTTTGAGCATGTTGATGTCAAAGACAGTTGTTCTGTGACCGAGGTCCACAGCATAATCCAATGGGCTTTTCTTGTTTATCACAGTAAAGGGACCCTTCTGTGTTAGTATCAGTTTGTTGTGATCGGCGGGTAGCAGCACGAGAACTTTGTCACCCACGCTTAAGTCCCGCTTCTTCGCCTTGCGATCATAGTAAGTCTTCTGGCGAACATGTGCCTTCACAAGATCCTGAGATGCTATTTTACAAGTTTGTTGCAGACGTTCCCGCAATTCTACGATGTATTCGTAGGTTGACTTGGTCACGTCATTCAACTTTGGGTTAGTCCACAATTCTCTCAATATCGTCATTGGGTCACGAACGTATCGGCCATAGAGTAACTCGAACGGCTAGTAATCGGTGCTCTTTTGTGGCATCTCCCGATACGCGAAAAGGAGGGGGCTGAGGTAGCGGTCCCAATTTTTTGGACTTTCCTGACTCATTCGGCGGAACATTTGCTTCAACGTGCCGTTGAATCGCTCCACTAACCCATTTGCCATCGGATGGTAAGGGGTTGTCGGTAATTGCCTGATAGATGGTAGCCGGCTTAACTCCTTCCTAACCGACAACATGAAGCTTGTCCCGCGGTCGCTTACAATTTCACGTGGTAGTCCAACTCGCGACAGAATTTACATGAGTCCCTCTGCCACGACCTTGCTTTCACTCGAAGGAAGTGCGATGGCGTCTGGATATCTCGTTGCAAATTCCACCATGGTTAGAATGTTCCTGTTGCCCTTGGAAGATGTCGGTGACAAAGGGCCAATGATGTCGATGCCCACACGTGAAAATGGGGTCTCAATGATTAGCATGGTACCTAGTGGAGCCTGAACAACCAAATGGCGCGGGCAGTCTACTGACAGATATCGCAGGACTTCACAAACCTCTTGGTTTTTGATTGAACATCTGGCCAGAAGAATTCAGCAAGAATACGGTCATTTGTTCGGGATATCCCTTGGTGTCCGGCGAGGATATCTTCATGGGCTAGTTTGAGCACAGTCTCTCGCAATTGTCTCGGTAGGACCAGTTGCTCGAGTTCCTTCTCCGAGAGTAGCTTGTGCTTCCGATACAAGATACCGTCGACAAGGAAGAAGCAGGTTTCGCGATTCTTTACGATAGACGTTTTACGAAGACTCTCATAAAAATGCCGTAAAGATGGGTCATTTATTTGGTATTCCTCAAGCGTCACATTATCTATGATTGTGGCAGTGGCTTTCAGGACTGGTAGCCTGGTTGTGGCGCATGTTTCTTTCACTGCTGCAGCACTGTCACTTAGTGGTACTTGATCTGCGGGTCCAGGGGATGTGCAAGTTGTCTAATACTGTCATCGGTAAGTAGCCTGAATCGTTTCCGACATCACTTTGCGTGTCGTCCGCGATGACGGCCACGGGCGAGTTAGAGAATTTTCTGACTACCTTCCCTCCGCTGTAATCACGATGCCTCTCACGATGCTGCTGAGGCTTGTGCAAATATTCTAGCTCTGTAGATCAGGCACCTTCGATGTTGCCTAGCACGACATCGTATAGAGGGTTCTTCATGCATTTAACTCGCATGACACCGGTAAAGAACGGTGTGTCAATAGAAACTATTGCCTCCGGCAAGTAGTGCCTGTTCTATAGAGCAGAAAAATGGGACTTCTAGTGCCCGTAAACTTCTCTTTCGGGACAAGCCTTTCTCGTACCACTACCGTGTTGCATACCGTATCTCGAAGTACAGATACAGCTTTGCCCTCAAGCAATCCTCTCACTACAGGCAGAGTTCCGACATCAGTCACAGTTGGGGTAGGCGTCGACGTCATATTCACGACTGGGATAGTCTCCCCAGTCTGGAGTACGACGTACCCTTCATCCGGTTTCTCCGGTGTGTCAGCGTTGTCTCCTTCTTTCGTTGACAGCATGCACGACGCCAACCGCTTTTCCTGGGTTCGAGTTGTCTCCGCAGACGAACCGTTCCTGCCACTCGACCAGCCTGCTGCTGACTGGTTATTTCTTGTCCGAGACTAACATTCAGACGCAGGGTGCCCTGCCTTATTGCACAAGAAACACGGACTTTGGTCCTTGAACTGGCGCTCAGCAGTTTCTGCTTTACGAGCATCTGCTGAGCTCTCTTTATACAGCTTGTCCTTACCCAAATGGGAAAAATCTTGGGCTTCCAGAAAACGATCTGCGTTCTGCGCTACAGAGTGCAATTTCTTACAGTTACTCTCTTTCAGAAATAGCCTCAGGGTGGGTGAGTATCCCTTCATGAACTGTTCTAAAGTTATTACGTCGCGAAGAACGTCATACGTTTTCTCGACATTTACCAGCTCCATCCAACAGTCGAAATGACCTGCTATGCGAGAAGCACAATGGAGCCCCATCTCCTTGTTCTCTGGTCTCGCCTTGTGAATTTTCTCGCGGTATCCTTCAGCCGTATACCAGAATCGTAACAGCAGTGTAGCCTTCACCTCATCATAGTCGGTGGCGGAAGCAGAGTCAAGTCGACTAATCACGGATAATGCCTCTCCCGTCAGGCACAAGCTGAGCGAAAAGGCCCATTTGCTCCGAGGCCACACCTCAGACACCGCGACGCACTCAAAACACTGCAGATATGCGTCGAGGTCATCACGCATCTCGTTGAACGGTGGCAATAGCTTGTGCGGGCCACAGCTATCCATTACAGCTGGGGACGCTGCGTCGTCGCTTAGCGGTCGCCCTATCTCTCCCGCGTTCGAACCAGTCGTCTGCTCTTGCAACTTTAGCTTCAACTGCTAAACGCGCCTTTCCTCCAGCGTTATCTTTTCTCGCTGCTCATCACGAACTTGCGCGCGAAGGTCCCTTTCGATAACGCGCTCCGCGTCAACCCATTCCTGTAGTGCTAATCCCGTTAGACTCATGTCCTTTCCGATCGAGTGCAATTTCTCTAAATCCATCTGTTTGTCCCGCCCGTCTGGCTCTCGGCAAGAAGCAAGAAAGGTGGGAAGTGGACCCAAAGCGCAGGCCGTAAGAAAGTGTGCGTGTGCCACCTCTCGTTTAGTCCTTGGAATGTCCGCTGGATGGCGGTGCTTCTATATGGGGAATATATGATAAAAAGATGCGAGATGGTGGGACTTGGAGTGTTGAATAGATGAACGAACGGACACACAAACAGATGCATGAATGGACGCATGAACGGACGCAGCGGCGGATGCATGAAAGAACGCAGGGACGGGCGCACAAACAGACGCATGGACGGTCACACAGACGAACGCATGGACGGACGAATGCTTCGCCCCACTCTCCATCATTCACTCCGTGGATATGCTGCCATTTTTTCCCATGCGTCAATCAAAAGTTGTGCGATACTTCTCAAGGAGGCTTAAAAGTTTACACCTCTGTTGCGGATATGGACCTTCGTCGATGACACAGTTGAAGATCTGGCCAGTCGAAGGGACAGTCAGGAAACAACAGAAGAGGGCGTTGAGTTCTGATGATCAATCAAGATTTCCAATGTGCTGTTGGTTTCGAAAGATACCACTGAGCCGATGCATTCACCCCGAAGCAACGTAGTCGTCATAGATGGATGAATAGATGAACCTTATTTCGTCCTTCGGAACGTGTTTTAGCCCATTGCGGGCCGCTGCCACGTCGGAACAGAAAAACCAAGTCTCTCTGCTGCGTCGTGGGCCTGGTCGACTTGCTATAGCTGTTGTTTGAGACCGGAGCTTGGAATAGCACCCTCCCTTTGGGACAGTGTGATGACTTCCCCACAGCGTAAGGCCGGGCACCACCACAGCATATGTGAACGGGAAAGGAATGCCTAGAGGCACATCGGTAGCAACCTTTTGGAGTGTAAACAGAGCAGTGCAGAAGTACAGCTGGCGAGTAACGAAAGCGGCGAAAGGCGTGAATTGTGTGGTAGCATCGGAGGTAGCGGAACACTAAACAGATAAAAAACAGTAAAGTGCGGAGCAATCTGGGTGTCATCAGTATGACCAAATTCACACAGAAAGGGTGACGGTTAGCAGGTGGAGCATCGCCCACGGAAGAAAAGACGGCAGTGGCGCAATCATTGGCGGCTTGGTGATGGGAGAGAAAATCCCAGCCTAAAATAATGTCGTGCGAATAGTGCGCGTACGACGAACTAGACTGTGTTCCCTCCTTGGATTTCAAGTCTGGCGGTACACGCAGCCAAAAGCTGCACAGGCTGTACTGTGGTGGTATGAAGAAACGGATCAAAAACTGTGTCGTCACTTTTCGCTTTTCGATTTGCGCGGTGATGACAGATATTGCAGCACCAGTGTCGATTAAAACAAGTACAGGTACGCCTTCAAGAACGGCGTTAATCATATTTAGAGGCAAAAGAACAGGGCTTCGACTTTGCGATGACAGTGCATTTCTTCCCTCTGGAATTGCGTCATTTAGTTTTTCAAGTCGATTACAGAGGAAGGCCGACGCATCGGAGAGGGCGAGTGAAGATAGGGCGAAAAACGACGATCAAAAGCTTGTCGATGGCTTGGCCGCGAAAGGTGTGAATCGGGGTCTGAAGCGTAAAGAATGTGTGGTCGTACTAATATGCACATGGGTCTTCACGTTTGTGTCGTGGTAAGCGGCGGCACAGCCATGTAATATGTGCGGACAGACCCCACGAAAAGCGTAATAGCCGGTTGTAGGCTGTGCGCCAGGGATCTGAGGCTTGGTGGACAGGAGATCGTGGCAGCTGGGGTGGGGGTGTTGCTAACAGAAGGCAGTGCTTGGAACGTCTGTATTTGAGGTCGTGCTGCTGCTTTCGCGTACGTCAATGTTGCGATGAGTGGTGGCGCTGGCTGCGGTGGAGAGACCTCAGACACTTGGTCTTGTATATTGTGCCATAGTGTGAGAATAAGTGGCGTACTGGGCTCTGATATGCTGAAAGTGAGTTAGAGCTGGCAGGCATCTTCTTCGTGAACGAAATCTTTGATGTGTGAGAGAAGGACGGGATCTTGTGAGAGAGTTAAGCCGGACATCGACTCCCGAAAGGCGGCAAGACGGCTGGTGACGAGGCGTTGCCGATGGCACTCGTCATAGCTTCGGCAGAGCTTGGTGACTTGGGCGACAACATCCGGGCTTTTCAAAATCAGCATATCAAATGCGCCCTCATAGATACCTTTATGTATGTGCTTGATGCGGTCCACCTCTGCTATGGTAGCTCCGACGCGTTTGCACAATTCGATGATGTCTTCATCGTAAATGGTGAAATTCTGAACAGGCAGTTGAGATCTTGATTCAAGGTGCTTTTCCCCGCGAAGTTTGCAGAAAGCAACAAAGACTGCTAACTTTGTCTTGAACGCTGTCTAAGTTGGAACATCCGCCTAATGGTTCCGAAGCTACGAGTGTGGAATGCCGCTAAGGTAAATTTTGACGGTGGACAGCCACATGGCTTCGTTCCATTTGTACAAAAAACTCTTGAAGTCATAGGTAGCTAGCCAGCCGTCGAAGTCTTGAATATCAGTGCCGTTGAATATTGAAGGGTCCCGCAGAGGGACCGTGCCGAAGCACGCGTTGGCATGGGGAGCAAGAGGTGGTGGGCTTGTGGTAGGTTCAGTGGTCATGGCGGCCGGTAGAGTCTGGCTGCGCAACTCGAAGAATGTTGGGAGGCCAAGCAAACTTTACCAACTATAATAACAACCAAAACAGCCTGACAAGTAGTACTGTTATTTCAGACAACACATGAGCGTAGGCCTAGCCAGTGAGAACAGAAACAACGTCCTACCCGAGCCTATTGTGCTCAGAGCTAACAAGAGACTTCGGAGCTTGGCATGAGCCCATACTTCTATTTACATAATATTATAATTGTTGAATTTTCAAGCCCCAAAAGCACAATATGAATATGAGGAACCACGTATTAAAGGGCTTCAGAAAGTTCAACCACCTGGGGTATGCACGTGCCTCGAGCGTTCGCACTGCGTTCATCTGTCGTGTTACTTTTCTCCCTCTTGTAGATCTTACGCCTCTTCCACAGCAGACGTACTCCACGTCATGTGACGCTATCCAAAGCAGTGTTTTCATCCTTCCTTAAACGCGTGTTTTCAGGGAGGAACAATAGGAGGCTGCCTTGGTCAGCTTGAAGCCAGACATTCAGAAGGCTTTCCTGGAGTGGTCTGAGAGGGCAGAGGAGGACTACTTCGAGTTGTTCCTCCGCATCAGCCTCTGTCCTATCGCCCTCTGCTGTTTAGCAGTGGACAAATTAGGTTGTGTATTCATTCCTTTGCACCTCTGCAAAAAAATTGACTTGTGCTGGCTATATGCAATGCCAAAAGCTTAGGGTCAGTAGTCGAGCACCATAACCACTAAAAGACAATAACTGGAACTACAGTATCGCAAATATTGGTGGTTTTAGTGTCATATCCAACCAGCCTGCTCCTATGGTAGAAACTTCCTATTTGAATCTACCTTCGATTACAATAACGGTAGCCTTTTCTTAGAGACTACCATACCAGTGCAATAGAAGAGAAAGAAGGGTTCCCGCTAGAGTTCCTTTGCAAGGGGCCGTGCTAGCTCCTTTCTACTCACAGCGTGCTCCATCGAAATCGGGCTACCTGACACTAGTGCTGGCCCCTATTTATCACTAAACATGGTAGTAGATGCTACACTCTCTTCGAACCATTCCTGAAGGGCAACCAGCCATTACATTGCCTTCCTTTCAACTGCAATAGCAGTCACGTGTTTTTCAGATATTTTTTTCCTCTTCAAAAGGAAATCATTTGTTTTTCTCAGTCATACCAGAAAGAGCAATCACGTAACCTTTTTTTGTCGCAGTTTGATTTCGGCTATTCCACCCAATCGCTTTGCTTTGTTTTAGGATAGCGAAGCTTCTTAGGCTCGCACGATGTCTGTTGTCATCGTCGTCATGGGTTAATGTCATCCACCCGTTTATAGCATACATAAAGCGTGTAAAGCCGCATAAACCATAATGTCTCCACTCATCTGTCTGTTTGACAGACCGTCAGTCTTTCCGTCAATGCGTTCGTGTGCCAAGCCATGCATTGTCGTAGCATCTGTACGTCTGTCTATGCATCCGTTTGTCCGTTCGTCCATCCTTTATGCTAGTCGGCGACTTCAACGTCAACGTTCACATTACGGACCTCGGAACCTAGCTTCACTGCTTCATCAGCATAAACTTCTTGGATTGGCTGCCGAATTCTTAGGAGAGAGAGAGAGAGAAAAAGGGACCATAAATTGTAGAAAAGAGAAAAATAGAGTTCAGGGGCCAAATCACGATCCCGCTAAATGGTAGGCGTCCTTATCGGCGACAGCCGATGACAAGGCCTCGACTTGCGCCCGTCTTAACAGAGTCTCTTGAAACTCCAGCGAGGAGCAGAGGAGAAGGGGAATCTCCCATGACTCTCGATAAGCGGTCGAAGAAAGGGCCAGGTGGGGATATTTTGCACAAGCCCACGCCATCTAGATGTGGCAGGCACATAGCTCTTTAGGTTCTCACTATATTTGTTGATGCTGTCGTTCTAGTAGCTTCCCGTTGAACGGAAACACGGGTTTCATTAGCACACATAAGATATTTAAAGAGCGCATATAGGTGTAAAACTTACCGTACTTTGTCCATGCCTCTGCCTGTTCATCCATCCGTCCGTGAATCAGTCCGTCGGGCCACCCATGCACCTGTACATTCGTCCTTCCGTGCATGATTCCATCCGTCTGGTCATTCGTGCATCCGTTCTTGCATCTGTACGCGCATCTTGTATCCATCCGGCTCTTTTTCGTTTATACTATCCGGTGACTTCAACGTTGATACTATGAACCTTTAGACCCAGCTTCACCCCCTCATCAGCATTCCCTTTATAGATCTTCTTTTATTTAATACGTGAAGTACGTTATGACGGAGTTAAATCTAGTGTGCGGTGTGAACACCCCCACGGCGCATGAGCAACGAGTGGCTCAATCACTGCCAACGTGCTCACGCGCCAGCGCATTCCACAATACTTAAAGGGCTGGGCAAGACGCTTTGGCTTCTCCTCATTACACTTATTTAGCAATCTTGTCATGGCCTCGAGGAACAAGATTCTGCAGAAGCGCGGGGAACCAAAGCGTTGTATGCTAGGCAGAACGTGTGAGCACGCACTAGTGCGTTCGGTCTTCGTAAGTTGCTGTGCGTAACTGGCTGTGGCCTCTCTTTCTTAGGCCCTCTCAGCAATCACTGGACGGCGTCGGGGAACGAGACTAGCATCGAACAACGTCCACCCGCTTTGCCTGGCGATGAGCCGCCGTGTCGGGCTCCAACAAGGGCTCGGGAAGAGAACAGATACTGATGCTACGGTGAATTAGGAGTGTGATCCACCTGCAACGACGTGTTAACATTGAGCCAGGTGCTTATGATGAAAGTTACTTTGTGTCGAACCATGCGCTGCTTCGTATTATACTTACTCATCGTTTCCTTTAGTGGGAGGTGGTGTAATTTTAAATAAGGAGCATTTCTTGATTGCGCGACGTCACGCTTCGTCTTCGGCGTTGACGCCGTGCACCCCCCCCCCCTCCTGCGCATGCTCGCGTCTCGCATCTCGTTCCGCATGGTCGCTTTACGTACCTGCTATGGGAGACACCCACAACACTGGCACTCTCCCAACCTCTTTCACTTCGCGCCAACGAAAGTAGCGTCTGCCACTAAAAACAAGGCTGCTCGCGCCGCACAGTCCTTCACTTATGTATAGCACTTGCTCGAACGTTTGGAATTCAGCCACGGACGTATTTACTACACTTTCACTAAACTAAGAAGGCAACCTTTCTCCTTCGTTTAATGAGTAAGAATAATAAAAATTGGCAGATCCCACGTACAGTAGAAATCCATGATATGCGACACACGAATTGTATTGGATTGGATAAACTTTTATTTGGTCCTCCAAAACACAGATCACTGTGTTGCGGGCCGCTCCCACGTGGGGACTGAGATGCCAAGCTCCTCAGCCGCCTCGCGGGCTTGGTGGACAGCCCAGAGCTGATCTGCCAAGGACGAGCTGCGGATTGCCGCCTCCCATCTGGCAGAGGTGATGTGCGATAAATGAGCAAATTTGGTGCACTGCCAGAGCATGTGTTCTAATGAAGCTATTTCCCCACAATGTGGACAAATATTACTTGGGTATAGGTCAGGGTACATGATGTGTAACATTTTCAAAGTAGGGTACATCCGCGTTTGCAAAAGCCTTAATGTAAGTGCTTGGGGCCGGGTTAGATTTTTGTGAGGTGGAGGGAAAATCCTTCTAGACAGGTAGAAATGTTTAGTGAGCTCGTTATATGTTGTAAGAATTTCCCGGTTATCCCCTTCACCGGTAGAACGCATTCCCGGGGAGGCGCGGTTGAAGAGTTCTCGCGCCGCCTCGTGTGCTGCTTCGTTGAGATTGGGAGGGGAATCGTTGATTTGTCCAAGGTGAGCTGAGAACCAACTCAGAAGATGATGTGTTATGTTCTTGCCTTGCAGTATTTTCAGCGTTTGTTCACAGACCATCCCCTTGGCGAACGCCCGTAGTGCTGCCATAGAATCACTGTAGACGACTTCGATGTTATCCATCTTGAGTGCTAAGGCGATGGCCACTTGTTCCGCAATGATTGGGTCTTTCGTCCTGACCGTCGCTGAGTTGACGACATGGCCAGCCCCATCGACTACCACTGCCACAAACGCTTTCCCATTGGCGTAGGAAGCCGCGTCAACAAATACGACCCCTCGTTCCTCGTTTGAGACTTGACGAAGTATAGTCCTGGCCCTCGCTACTCTTCTTCCGACGTTGTGTTCTGTATGCATGTTTCTCGGTATAGGAGATACCGTGATAGTCTCCCTGATCTTGTCAGGGATATCATTGTAATTGCGTCTAATTGCTATTGGGTGTTGGCCCAGCTCCTGCAGGATCATTCTCCCCGACCTTGTAGTAGATAACCTTGCAAACTGTGCTCTCTCTTGGGCTTCTGCTATTTCTTCGAGCGTGTTGTGTATGCCAAGCTCAAGCAGACGCTCGGTGCTGGTATGTATGGGTAGGCCCAGGACCTTCTTGATAACTTTCCTGAGGAGCACATTCAGTGTCTCGGACTCTGCTCTTGACCAGTTGTGCATTGCTGCCTCGTATGTAAAGTGACTTAGAACAAACGCATGCATCAACCTGATGAGGTTGTCTTCCTTGATCCCATTTCTTTTGTTGGCCACTCTGCGTATGAGGTGCACAGCACTGTCTGTTTTCCGAGTTAACTTGGCTATAGATTTGCTGTTGGCGCCGGTAGACTCTATCAGCATTCCCAGGACTTTGATGGAGTCAACCCTCTGGATGGCATCCCCTTGATTTGTACGGAGATGGATGTCTATCTGGTTTAACGGCTTCCATCCCCTGGGCTTCGGTCCCCGGCGTGTAGTCCGATAAAGCAAAAGTTCTGACTTACTCGAGGAGCACTTTAGCCCGGAAGGGCGAAGGTAGTCTTCTACGGTGTCAATCGCTTCTTGAAGAGCGCTCTCAATCTGCCCCTCGCTTCCACCTGTGCACCAGATGGTAATGTCATCTGCGTAGATGCTGTGCTTCAATCCTTCAATGCTCGATAATTTCTTTGACAGTCCAATCATGGCAATGTTGAACAGCATTGGTGAAATCACTGCCCCTTGTGGCGTGCCCCTTGCTTCTAGTTCGATTGCTGCGGTCTCGATATCTGCAATCTTCATCACGGCTTTCCGATCTGTAAGAAAGGACCATACGTAGTCATAGAAGGCTTTCCCTAGACCAAGCTTGGAAATTGCTTCGAGTATGAATGAGTGGTGGATGTTGTCAAACGCTTTTTCTAGATCTAGGCACAGAATGGCTCTCACGTCTCTGGTTTCATTGTCAATGACCTGGTGTTTGATAAGCTTCAATGCATCTTGTGTGGATAGCCCTGCCCTGAATCCAACCATATTGTGTGTATATATGTTGTTATCTTCCAAGTACTTGTTTATCCTGTGCAGTATGGCATGTTCTGCGACCTTACCGATACATGATGTCAAGGATATTGGCCTCATGTTGTCCAAGTTAGGGGGCTTTCCTGGCTTAGGAATAAGGATCGTGCTGGCCAGCTTCCACTGCTCTGGCACCCTGCCTTCTTTCCATGCTGAATTGATCATATCCCTCAGGGTTTCAATTGAATCGTCATCAAGGTTACGCAGGGCCTTGTTTGATATATCGTCCGGGCCAGGGGCCGACCTGCCGTTGAGATCATGCAAGGCTCTTCTGATCTCCTCGATGTTAAAGTCGCCCTCAAGACCTCGATTTGGCGTGCCCTGGTACTGTCTACTTGGTGGTGCCAATCCTCTTTTGATTGGGAGGTACTTATGCACGAGCTGCTGAACAACTTGCTGTTCTGTAGTGCGCCCTATCTTTTTATGCAAAATTCAAGCGATAACATGCGTTTGATTTGTTTTGGTGGTGTTTTCGTTGAGGAAATGCTTTAACATATTCCATGTCTTGCCATTGCGCATCTGACCATCGACGGAGTTGCAGATTTCGTCCCATTGCTGCCTCGATAGTGCGCGACAATGTTCCTCGACTGATCTGTTTACCTCAGCTATCTTCTTCCTCAGTCTTCGGTTCAGGCGCTGACCCTTCCAACGGTTCAGTAGTGCTGGCTTTGCCTCAAGAAGATGAGCGAGCCGGCTATCCATTCTTTCAACCGGAAAATCTGTGGTAATGGTGGAGGAGACGGATTTGATGTCCTCTTTAATCTGTTTGACCCACTGCTCCAAGCCTCGTCTGTGGCCATCTTGTTCCCTTTCCTTCCTTATCTTCCTGAACTTATCCCAGTCTGTGAAATGAAATTCTCTCTGCTTTTTACGCTCCACGGAGAAGGTAGTGGCAAGAATGCAGTGGTCACTCCCTAGGTCTACAGCAAGGTTCATCCACTGGGCCTTCTTGATGTTCCTTACAAATGTAAGGTCCGGGGTGGAATCCCTGCAGCAAGATGTACCAAGCCTTGTTGGTAGGCTGGGGTCTGTGATTAGGATGAGATCAAGTTCACTGGCACTTTGCCAAAGTCGATTTCCTTTCCCAGTGTTGTACTTGTAACCCCATGTATGATGAGGGGCGTTGAAATCACCTGCTATGACGAGTGGACATTTCCCGGCGATATTAACAGCTTTCTTTAGAACCGTCTTGAACCCTTGCTTTTGTTCCTTTGGACTGCTGTATATATTCAGAATGAAAATGCTCTGACGGTTGCTGGTACCCGGCACGATCTCTACCAAGACGTGTTCCAACCGGCCTGCTTCTATCTTGAGGTCGTGGGTTACGTGCGTTAGTTTGTTGCATACGAAGGTGCAGACTCCCCTCCCTTCAGTATCCCCTATTACAGGCCGGAATCCAGGCAACGTTGCTTGCGGTGAAAGGGTCTCTTGTAATAATATAATATGAGGCTTTTCTTCGCTGCTCCTGATATACTGCTGCAGGGTTGCCTTCTTTTTAAGGTAACCTCTACAGTTCCATTGCCAGATACGAAATGCTTCACGTAGCGCTGCCATCATGGTTATTACATGGGCGGCCAGAGCCTGATGCTGCACCTGTCGACAGGTTTGGTACCACTAGTATTGGTGGCCGAAGGGGTGAGCTTGGTGCATGAGGAGGCCTTGCTGTGTTGTGCAGATCTGCTTCGAGCTTTGTAATGCACAAAGGCATATGCTCTTCCAGTGCCGCCACGCTTGATTGTAGCCTACCCATCTGCTCGCTAAGATTGGCTACTACTTTGCTGAGCGTGTCAAACACCTCTTTCATATCTGACATGGTCGTTTGGTTGGCTTCCACGTGTTCTGCCATGACTGCCCTCTTTTTCGCGGTTCTCGAGTCCCCCACGTTTTCAGCCACAGGGACATCAACTGGCTGAGGCATTGGCTGTGAAGATTGCGCGCTCGTTAGCTTAGTGAGAAGAATTTTTATTTCTTTTAACTCAGCTGATAGCCTCTCATTCGATTTTGTAAGTCTCGCGTTTTCTTGCTCTAGCTGTGCAATTCTATCATGCTCTGGCAGCTTACCTGTCATCACCTCTGCCCCGCTGTTGCGCACTCGCTCAGCCCAGCTGCCTTTCGAAGTAACTGCAGGCGTCCTCCCCGGGTGTGAAGCCGTGATCTCGAATTGAACGCCAGGCAGCTGGCCATTCGGGTGCCGCCCAGGCTGATCCCGACCCTGATTGTGACCTTGAGAACTCGAGCGCCTCCGTGATTGGGAGCGGGCCTTGGGTCTAGAACCTCTTCTGGAACGCGACCTCCCCCTGGAGTGGGGCCGCCTTTCCTGTTCTTGTGTAGTCGGGATGCTCTGGGCCCCGTAGGCTGGGATAAGCTGCTTGTCATAGATGTCTGGACTCGATGTGATTGATGCGTCCCGGGCTTCTGCAGCTGCTCGCGATCTTTCCCAACGTCTGCGTCTGACGACCTATGGCACTAAGAACCTGTTCTTGCACTCCTTGTCTGCCGTGGGATGGTGACCGTCGCAAAGCCTGCATCTTGGATTGCACTGGTGCAGGCTATCTGGGTTCTTGATCTCGCAGCCTCTGCAGATTGTTTCAGCTGGGTTCGGACAGACGTCAGACCGATGTCCCAGCTTTCCACAGACGTAACAAATATCGATGTTCTTGCGGTAAAGGGAGCACTGCAAAAGTGAAGGTCCATATCTCACGAATCTGGGCACCTTGTGTCCTTCGAACGTTATGATGATTGTCCCGGTGTCCTTGATTCTCTTCGCCTGCAGCGCGAGCAGGTTGTTCGCGTTCACAATCTTTCGGGTCAAAATGTCCTGGGTATCGCTTACGGGGATCCCGCGAATCACTCCTTTACAAGTGTCGTGGGGTGCCGCGGCGTACGCGCTAACCTCGAAAACTTTGCCTCCAATGTCAATTTGCTTGACCTTGAGGTATCTTGAAGCTCTGTCTTGGTCCGGAGTGCTTGCCACCATAATGTTCTGCTGCAAGTTGGAACAGATGATGTCCTGCATGGCCTCTTCCTCTTTGACGCCAGCCGCCAGTACTATCGCGTCTGCCACGGCTCCAGTGCCAATTCTCGAGATATTTAATCCTCCACGTGGTCGTAGCACAATTTTGCTGAAGTCCTTAGGTAGTGGCGGCATGCGTCCAGCTCGCACGAATGTATGCTTGGTGTCATACCTATTACGACTGGCTCGAGCGTCTCCCGCAACGCCGGCCTCGGTCGAACCCTTGGCAGCAGGAACGCTAACCGCGGCTTGCTTATTCCTTGAGCGTCTCGTTTCGGCTTCCTTCCAAACCATTTCTTCCGTGCAATCCTCTGGAGAGATGTCCTCTCCATCTACTTGGTATTCCATTCTCAGTCGCAGATACTGGAACGCGCAGAGCGTTGAGTCGCGTTGGCGCCGGGCCGGCGCATCGGCGACAATCGCCTCCTTGGTTAGGCCTAAATCCCCCGGTGGCGTTGCCGTGTAAAAATGTCCCAAAAAACGGTTTAAAAGTCCACTCACCGGCACAAAGGTGGTATCTGCTGATTTCTTGAGAACTTAGGCACACGATGAGAGTAAAAACTCGGCGACAAATTCGTGAATACCACAGGAAAGCATTCTTGAAAGCAGGAGCCGATCTTCGCGCGTCCGCACTGGTCGGCACCTAGAGCGTCTCCCGTATGTTACTGTCAACGTCCGATTTCCCTAACCTTCAAGGAACCGTGAGAATGTGTGGAAAATTGGGCAGTCCAGATAAACGAATGCATGTGAAAACGCACCTTTTTGTAGGTATTTTTCGCTAACTCAGCAGGTGATGGTGGGAGTACAAGATTCCGATTGCGATTCAACCAATGCATCGTTTAGGTGGCTCTGAAAAAAGCCGTTCATAAAAAAAACCGAGGTGGCTGGCGTTATCTCATAGGTCAGCACTTGGGGGCAAAGAAGCCTCCTATTTTCTTTTGCACGCCGTTCCGCTTGCCCGCGATCATGTCCGCCTCAATTTCAGTCAACGTTGTGTTGCCACTGTACACCGATGACAGTGTCATCAGTGCTCACGTCAACTCCGAACTCGTTGGCTGTGTAGGAGATGGCTCTTCGTTTTCAGTGTTAGAGTCGTCAGAGTCCTGCGTAACTTGAATGATTTTGTCATTGGTCATGTCCGCACATAGCTCGAGGTCTTTGTCAGCGTCGGCGAAACCCTCAAAGGTTATCCCGACTAAAATCGACTCGCCGGCAGCGCGCAGATTGTCGAGGGAACATCCGCGGATGGCAGTTCGTCACACACGCTGTCCACTTGGGGCGAGACGGCCGTCTCGGCGTCGAGTCTGTAGCCCGCATGGAAAGAACAGTTTCGCAGAGTCTCTTGGGGTAACCGCCTTTCAAGATTCTGCTAGCATGCCGACGGCAGACCTGAGGTCAACGGCGTAGCTTCTCCCATCGTGAACCTACGACGGGGCTCTGTGCGCTTCGAAGGCGCAGACAAAGACGAAGGAGCAGTTGGTACCATCGCTGGAAACGGTGAATCTGCTTGACGAAAAGTGCAGCAGGAAACAGCTAGTAACTCGGTAAATACTGAAGGTCAAGAAACGAGATCACTGAAGATAGCGCGCAGCAGGAAACGATCAACCGCAGACACGACCGCGAAGCTGACATAACAACACGTGAACGAACTGAGTGAGGTTTGGCTTAGCTAAGCTGTTAAGCTATGGCTGGCAACGGATTGACTTGTGCGGTTTCGAGGTTAAGGCAGCTGCGGTGCGGTGGTTGGTGACGCGAGGATATGAAAACAACCCAAATGGCGGCGTCTGTGGTGACTTTGGGTCGGCGGTTCATAGTAAAAAGTCCGGGAAATCGGATGCCGAAGGCCATAAGCCTCCGAAATTTCGGACTTTTTAATACATTGACTCTATAGCGAACTTGGCGGTGCCACAGATGAATCCGAGAAATCTAGCATGTCCGGAATTGCAGGCGTCTGGGAAATCGGACGTAGACTGTATTCTGTTCGACCGGCGTCTGTACGTGTTTATTTTATTGGATCTCGGAAATACGACAAATGCACCTCCCCGTTATCGGTCACTGTTCTCGCCTTCAAAGCCTCTCCACGTGACGCTTGTACAGGCGGAACGGGACATGCCCTGGCGTGCATCCAACACGCTGCTGATGCGCTACCGGCGACTGTGCGAGACCCTGCGCACCAAAGAGCCCACAGTGGCTGACCTGGAGCACTCCCTGGCGGTACCCGTGGCTCCCATGACTGCGGTGCGATGTGCCCGTCTGACAGGAATGGACAAGCGCATGAACCTGTACCGGCGCATCAGACGCCTCTTCAGCACAGATGTCATGAAGCGTGCCGCCCTTTCGCTGGTCAAGGTAGCCACGGCCACTTTTTTTGCCTGTTTGGAATGACGGAGACAGAATATAGTGGCCGCTGCATGAAAGAGCTCTCTCTGATCATTTGTGTCACTGCTCGCAAGTGCTCTTTTCTTTAGAGCTGTCTGCCGTGATTGCACTTTTGCGCAAAACTGTGCTAAGCTGCGCGAAATTGAGTTTACTGTGTCATCCTGATTATATCAATATAGATTGTGCTGTACTGCACCGAAGTCTTGGGTTTGGTGAGTCGGCTATCACTGTCCATCGCACCGCCAGCGCATCAAAAATGCAGCTTGACCTTGAGGCCACCAGTGTCACTACCAATGATCGAGCATTATTCCCGATTGAGCCACGCCACCACGCACAGTGCAGACACAGATTTAGTTGTGCCAGTTAATTGACTGAAGCTACATCAATACTTACAGTTAAACCTAGAGATAACAAAACTGATGCATTCCCCCCCCCCCAAAAAAAAATTTCTTAAACACAAATTTTCGTTATATACAGTTTCAGTGTGAAATTTCGAAAAAAAAGATGCACAAATAAAGTGAAAACGGAAGGCAGGTCTTTTATTTATTTGGCTATCAAGAACTGCATTATTATTGTGATAGAAATTATATAGACTCTCTCGGCGAATTTTCACTGTCATGTTTCATATAGAGTCCAAATCGATAGCATCCCCCTGCGCATCGCAAGTTGTACCCATGGGTAAAAGCGTGCGAGTGGGGGCCCAAAGTGGATGCTGATATTTCGAGGAGCACCGTGCACCGCTTCTGCTCTGTGGGGTCCTTGTCTCCGTGTTGTGAGGGGCACCGCCAAAGCGCGTGCTCTAAATCGAATGTTCCCCCGCAGTTGCTTGGGTATAGATCGTACTTGAAAGCGGGATTCGGATAAGAAATAGTTGTAGCATTCTAAGAGACATTTCTCTGGCTAAACAGGGGGGGGGGGGGATTGAATAACTGCGTATTCTTGAGGAGTTCGTTGTATGGAGGCTCACTATAGGCAGGTTTAAATGTACGTGTTGTCAGTTGAGTGTTGGTTATGTGGTGTTCACTGGATTTGACTGCATCATTCATTAGGTGCAGGACTAGCTCCGCCGGCGTAGGGTTTGACTGGCTCCATATGCAATTGTTGCATGTGCCCAAGTGAAACAGCTGAGTTTTCTTGGCAGAACCGAAACGAGAATGTGAGCCGGGAGACGTGCATGAGGCTGTACCGCAAGATGCTGCAGTTTCAGCAGGGCACTCGCCCACCGAAAAACTCTCAGATGCAAGGCCGTTCCCTGACCAAGGCCATCGCCAAGTACGCGCAGCCCCTGCATCGACCCATGCTGCCCAGCCTGGCTGCCTACAAGCACCAGTAGTGGCAAGCTGTGGCCAATGGTATGCATGACCTTCCACAGCACTCTTGTGACATTGGAGCATATGTGATGTTTTCAGCTTAGCATTGGTCACCTAAGGAGGTCGTTGTTTAGAAAGCACCGACTCTAAATTTCGAAGGCGAGATGAGTGAGATGGATTTATGTGGAGACATACATATCTATCAGATATCACAGGCAAGTATAGCCATGTCTAAAATTAATTTTAAAGTGCATGCCACGCGACTGAGCGAGATGCGAACTCCCTTGCAATGCTGAACATCATTCAAGAGTCGAAATTGGGCGCATATTGTGCCATCATATGCCAGTCTGATTGGCTGCACCAGCCTGCGCATAAATGGCAATTTCTGCAATACTTGTCGATTAGAAGTGTAAATTGCCAAATCTAGTCGATTATTGTAGACTGAGCAACACTGAGCAATGGCAACCCTGACGCGGCGGCATCCAAATCCAGTGTAGTTTGATGGTTCCATCATGTTGCATTTCGGTTCATTCAAGACGTTTGCTAGTCCTCGTCGCTGTTATCACCGTGGTTTCCTTGCAAAAGTGTCTAGTAATACGATGAAAGCTCTATAATTTGTACCATCTGGGAACGCCTCTAAATTCGTAACCTCTCCAAATTCATTAACATCTCTAAATTCATAACCGTCGCGCACTCGCGCAAGCGAAGTTGCCAGCTGCGATAAGTGGGTCGTAAGCTACTTACTGCAAATAAATAAATAATTAAATGAATAAAGAGGTGCAAACTTCGCACATCAGTGTTATTTTAAGAGTGCAAGCTGCTTTACAGAACCAGTAATAGACTCTTTTTATTAACCTGCAAGTGCGCTTCCTTGTACTGCACGCTGTCTCAACTAATTACGGCACCTGCCATGCCTCAAGCGGAGCTGAGCTCCTGCACTCGGCGACAACTTTCTGTGGCAGCACAGCCAAGGCTACGAAGCCCAAGCACGCCTTTTCTTGCTACGCTTCTGCTCGTAGTCCATGAACGCTTACTTTAGTATGCTGCGTAGCATAATGGAAACTATAAAAAGAAGAGATGTGAATATTACAAGATTGTTCGAATTATTATTACAAAGCATCACCCGTGTAGGTTTTTTGTTCTTTGCTATTTCTAGTTTTCTTGTTTTCTGGTGCCGTTTCACTTTTCCCTGCCCCGGTAAACAAGATATGGCATTGCTCGGTTGCAGCAAGTTCACATCGAACCTTGTGAACGAGCATCAGTGCGGGTTCATTAGGTGATCTGTATTCATCGAGCAGGGAGAAACGTAGACAGTAGTACGTCATAAAATATTTTGTTTCCCGCACATGCACTCACCAAAAATTTGTGTGCTATTGATATCATCAGCGAAAGTTGTACTCGGATCGCTATAGCCGCCATAAAAGTGACACTGGCGACCTGCCAGTCTTCAACAACACCAGCTGCTTGGAAGAAAAATTGCACTTGGAAACTGTACGTTAAACCAATGACCCTATTCCTAAATTGCTTTGCATACGTGGTCAGTGTTTCAGCTGGCTAATACTGTTGATACGACAACGCTGAAGATTGCGTACCGTAACACCGCTCCCGACTATGTCTACGGAGGTACCTAGTCGTTACTAGCGCTATGTCTGGGTAACAGACGCGTTAATGTATATTACCCTGTTGACTGTGAAAAAAAAACTGCGTTCTTTTTCGAGTAAAAATTGCGTTCCAATTTGAATTTACTAACATTAGACGCCCACTTAATGACCAATCGGTATCATGACCCCTGCTTCCCGTCGCTGCCTTTGCATCCCTTAAAAAATATCATGAGCTTCTCCAGCATGTTTTTGCGTCTCCTAAAGAAGGAAAACAATGATGCTGACCAAGTATGCACTGCAATTCAGGAAATGAAGTCATGGCTTTGCGTTGTTCCAATCGCCCAGAACCTGCTCGGCCATACCTTTCTTTTTCTGAAAGGAATCGCGACGCACCAAAGAAGATTCGTGCTTTATGCCTTTAAAAATGAACATTTTATTCATTTCCTCTCTCAAAAATGTAAGATATTTTTATAGTGGTCATGCGAAAAAGTGCATGTTGGATGCGCTTGCGAAACTGAAACCGAAATTGCATGAAAACGGACTACTTGGCATAATAAGACATGTGCAGAAGCTTCACCCACGTAGCTTTGGCTGTGCTGCCCCTGAAAGTTGTCCCCGAGTATAGTTGCGCATGCTTTTCAGGCCTGGTTATATCTAGAAAAATAGGTCTGTAATTTCTGCGTCGTCGCACAATGAAACTTCACGTGAATACACTGCGGAAGTGACTAGCTGCGACTAGTTGAACTTACTGCATCGCAGGAAAGGTAGCTTTACAATTATCATAGGGGTCTGTATAAAAAAAATTATTTAGAACTCTTTATTTCCGAATTCACACACTAGTGATGTTTCGCCTCTCTACTTTTCACGCATCTTAGGTCATCGTTTCAGCCAGAGCGTAGGTCGCTGAATTTTTTTCTTTGTTTCATTTCTCAGGCTTTTCACGGCACTTGAACGCTCAGTTACTAACATTTCTTGCTGTGTGAACACTGGGTGTTTGGAAAGCTCGAAAGTTTGTTAACTGTAATTTTTCAAGGTTTTGAATGTTTAGAGAGGGTGTAATTGGAGAAGTACATTTTTTTTCTTCAGTCATCCCCAGTAAGGTAATGGAAGATTTATAACTATTGTTTTTCTAAAGCTAGCACCATAAAAACTGCTTAACATACATAGAATCCAGGGACATTTAATACAGCAAGATCTGTGCTGCCACTTCAATAAGAATCAGATCCTTATATGTTTTCATTAATTATTAACTTTCAGAAATTTAAGGGTACAATCTACATAAAAGCTTAACTTATATTTGTATCAGTGCAACAAAATCTGTGCATGAAAAGTTTGAGTCAGTATAGGTCCCATTGAATTATTAGTGTGTGCTCCACACGCTCCTTGAGAGAACTAATTAACAGTGAAATCTTGTGCAAAGACATGGCGATACCAAAAACACTTATTTCATGAATGGCATTTGCTATTGGTTTGGTTGGCTCTTTTTATATTCACCATATAAGTAACTTGCTACGAGAGGCGCTCGGGTTAGGCAGTGCAACTTTTTTGGGACCTCAGTGTAAATTCTTTATTATTTAGAAGAGACTTGACCTGCATTCACTCACAGAACACAGCAGGAAATTTAGATATGGTACTTTGACCTTGATTTTCTCCTCTAATAGTAGACTTATTGATGGTAAGGTTGGCATTAGAGTTCCCAGAGAACACTTGATTAATCTAAACCAATTTATTGTTTCACTTTGGTTTGGGGGGGTGGGGGGTAAAATGGAACCTGCTCGCACAAAGTAGGGTGACCTGTAAATTATTGGGAGAGCCCTTCAGTCTGTAGGGGATGCTAGATATAAAAACAGGCTGACGATGATTACGCGTGGTGCGCTCAACGTTTGGTGTGCGTGGCTTTTGCCTTCCTCCTCAGTGCTGCACGACCTCCACGGCTTGTCGAGACCACCTCCGAACCCAGAAGTTGAGGAAGTGGGCACCGTGCCCATCTTTGAAAAGTTCTTCTCTAAGGAGGTGCTTGGCGTGCCAGATGCATTCGAGACCAAAGAAGGCTGCCTCGTGCTTCCGCTGCTGCCGCCCAACGAGGTATGGTTAGGCCGCGTTGTTTTGCTTGAAACGATGGCTAGAGAAATAGAAATTCCTTGCAGCTCGAAAAATAATGAAATAAAATCGGGAAAGTTATAATATGGCTTTATTACTTTATTATAGTGTAAATTAGTTCTCGAGCTTGCGGTGCGAAGAAAAGTGCATAAAAAAGGGAAATTGTCATTTGTCATTCAAGTGTATTTTGATACATATTGAATGCATATGAAGTTTCATATGTACTTTCGTGTACAAGGCATTCATATGTGTTAAACGCAGATTTCATGCAAATTATATGACTGGTTATTCATATGGACTTCTCAATAAGAAAACTCACATGGTTGGTCTTGTGACCACGGGTGGAACAGCTGCGCCACGGTGTGCCAAACTTGCTTACCTGTGCCTTCTTGCGCCAAGCCACCCCTGCTGTGCCAAACTTGCCTATCAGTGCCTTACTGCACTGCAGCACCAGAATTTAGCCGCAAAGTATGAAAGCCATCAAGCGCCGTGCCCGGAAACGTGGCTGAAACGTGGTCTTTTCAGTTTGATTGTAATGGCTATAGTTTCGGTTTCGTGAACACTGTGATCGCTCCAGGCGCAGCTGTGGACTTTAATCACATGGGCATGGTTGGGATCGCTATGCGTGTGCGATCCTGGCAGGCATCAGCGGGAGAGGCTCGTGGACCGTTGTGCATGCTGGGATCTCAACGCAAGCACACTGCGAGGAGAGCATCACTCCCTGGCAGGGCTGTGTTTTCTTACACGAGCATTTTTATAGAGTTATGCGATATCAGATCTAGAAGAGTTGGCTGCCAGCCTTACAGTTTGTTGCTGTCCCATTCATTGCTTCGCCATTCCAGTGAAGCTGTCTTTCTTTCATAACTTTACGGCAGTGTTTGGAAAATAAATAAACGTTGGAAGTAACGGTGCTGGAAAAATTAAGGCTGGTGTAAGTTTCCGGGAACAACTTAAGGCTGCTCTGCAGACCGTACTTTTTTATTTTTCAAGATATCTGGATGAAACTTTCAGGGTATGTTGGCTACACTAAAACTAGCGGAACTGAATAGTTGCATGCAGCTGCGTTCTTTAGTTCCAGATTTATGGATGTCTAACTGGGTTGTTCACCTGGGTACTTGAGGAAGAGTATTGAGAAAGCTCAGGACATAGTAGGAAGCTAAAATTTATTGTGGTCGTTTTTTGATAGATATCCTAGGATACTACAAAGCCGTTTCTTTTTTAATTTTCTCCCCAATAAATATTCATGTGACATTGAATTCAGTGTAGCTAGTAATTACCAGGTTCATCAAAACTGAAATGTTATAAATTAACGACACCAATTTTCAGACAAAGAAGCTGCTTGTACTCTGGAAAAGTCATTCAGAAACAGGATAAACAAAGCACACAAATTTAATGAGCGGTCTGTGAGTTTCAGCTTTCCTCAGCACCACAACTAGCAAAAAAAAATTCATTCTGAGAAAGCGGGCCTAGAAAGTTTGACACTTGCATTTTCTTCAGAAAGCTTCAACAGAATAGCTAGAAGTATTTGGATGCACTCTTTTTTTCTTTCGCCTCATCTACATCTTTTGGTGTCGTTGGTAATTTATTTTTAGGCGTAAAGCGTCGAAGTGCTAGGCCGGCAATCTCGAAAACACTCGGTGTCATGCTCAATACAGTCGCCCACCAATTTTTCGGGCACGGGGGGGACCGAAAAAAAGTCCAAAAAATCTAACAGTCCGAGAAATTGGTTTTTGTCAAAAATATGAACTTTATTCCATCAGGCAGGCTTAAAAAAGTCCATGGTTCACCCGTATTTGTACCAAGGTGACATCGTCACTGTAAATGCTCGACAATAGCGTCATCGCGGTGGCGATCTCCGCTGCCGACAGCAGCGGGCGATCATCGTCGTCATTATCCGAACGGCTCTCCGACTGCGGTACAACCTGGCAGAGAATTTCTTTGTCTGTGGGCTCTGCACAAGAAATAGTCACCGTCCCGATGAACGAAGTCTTTATGCAGGGAGTTTTACAATAACGTTTGCGTGTGTTGCGGGTATAGCGGACGCATTATGAGCTTTAGAATAGTGTTTGCTCCCCCTAGGGAAAAATTTAGGGACTTTCCCTTCGACCGTAAACTCAAATGCACGGAAGCTACAGACATCATTTTGCGGACCTCGCGGGCTGTTATCCCTGCACGCTATTTCGGATTTTCTGCGGGCGGGCCGCAAATGGTGACTCGCGTTAAGACAAATGCACAGTGTCAGCGACCGCACCGCAAGGGCTCGCGACACGCTATTTTAAAGCTCCCTAATGTCATTGTGGCAGGCACATTCACTTCGCCACTGCGTAGCTCCGCTTCCTCCCTGTGTGGTGCGATGACAACAGTGCTGACCACAATGGCTTACCGAAGACGAAAAAATGTCCCGTGCCGCGTTTCCTAAAGCAGACACGGCTTCCGAAACTTGAAATATGACATTTGTTTACCAATCTTGGGGGCAGAAAAGCCATTTTAAAATTAAGCCACTAAGTTTAGTCAAGCTGCTGAAAAACCCAACATGGCGGCGTCCTTACAGATTCGTAGTGCAGCCCGAAACAAGCGATTTAGTCCGAAAAATCGGGCGTAAAAATGCATTAACCCTTGGGGAACCCTGACGGTGCACTTTTGAAGTACGAAATATCTAAAAAGTACGAATTTTTGAAGTCCGAAAAATTGGTCGGCGACTGTAGCACTGATTCGGAGCACGTACTGAGTCCCGCAATTTCTGACGCACTCAGTGCAATCGGGGCTTCAGCCTTACTCAATGTGTAGTATTCTTGACTGGGGACTGCTGAAAGCACTGTTCCGCCGCTGCAAGCATCCACGCAGTCGGCAGTCGCAGCAGAATAGTGGCATCGCGACGTTGTACAAACCGCATAGTGTGCCTCCATGCAAAGGACCTCTCCACCATCTTCGGCATCGTTACCGGCATCGCATGCAACAACTAAGACGAAGAACCCAGGACTAGTGGAAAAAGAAATTGATATGAGTGCAAGAGGCAAAGTGCGATGAAGAAGACGCCGGCCGAGGCAAATAACAACGGGGCGAGCGAGCGTCATCGAAGGAAGCGACCACCCCCACTGCTGCGCAGCAACCAATGACGGGCGTGCTTTCTCCCGCAAGATATGAACGCGCTGCTCTAGCCAATTAGCGCACCTCATTGCTTCATGGGAAAATGCCAATACCGTCTCAACCATTCTGCAAGACTCCAAACAAAAAAGAATTCGCACTCAAAACAACACCAAAACGTCGTCATGCCCTGTATATATATGTGTGTCACAGAAAAGCAACAAAAAAATTTAGTAAAGTACTTTCTGGCGCGCGGAAGCGGACGTGCAACCTTTCGCTCCTTAGCGCATGGCATTAGCCACTGAGCCATGAAGGCACATGTCCCTCAACCCTTACACCACTTATCATTGCGGTGCCGATCTCGTGGGAAACAGCGTATTTTCAGTGTCATCGGCAAAATGGCAGAAAAGGCACACTCGGCGCCCTGCTCGTTGTGACGCGGTGGCACACGCTTATTTTCTATGCGTAAGTTGCCCATCTGGGAGGAGGGGTGGGTGGGAGGTAGATGTTTATGGTGGGAGGTAGATGAGCGCACGCTCATCTCGCTGTGGAGGAAAATCCCACACCTTGGACTTTCACCAGGACGATTGTGTTGTAGTTATCGGGTGCACAAAGGTCACTTCGCTCGCTGCACATTGCCCATTTGCGAAAACATAGAACTTTTCAGACACAGCGAAGTAATAACTGTGACACTTTTTATGTCGAACTTATCTGTACTTATGAATATGTGCATCATTTCTGCATGAGCAGGGCACTGCACGTTTTGATCTGCTTACCGTTCTTCGAGCGACATTTTAGTTTGTTGCTATAGTAAAATAAAACCCCGTTAATTCGGACTTCACGAGACCGGAGAGAATGTCCAAATTGACTGAAGGTACGAATTATTGTGAGTACAAACAAAATACTTCAAAAATGTCTCCTACACCATCAAGCTTACATTTCTTAAAAAACGTTTGTGATCGCGGTTTGCTTCACGGACGCAATGTGTGACGAAGTCACAATTTTGCAAATTTCTTGCAGGTGGCTTAGTCCGCACACAGTGTTCGAGGAAGGCATGCATATGTCTTCCAAAACGGCCAACGCATGCGCCGCCTCCGTCATTGTGTGGCGTGGACGCGCGTCTGCATCACTTGCGTCCTCGTCAGCTGGTTCCCCTTCGCCGTCCAAGACTTCGGCGACGATATCGCTGTCGTTCACTGTGCCAGCTACGGCAACATCGCTGTCTATTGCGAAATAATCGCCAAGGGGCACATCAGCTGGCATGATGCTCACATAGCGGCCGTCTTGCTCTTCGCCGGTTTACTCATCAGCCACCCCACCCGGATCAGCAGCGCCGTGCACGAAGTCGCTATGCCTAAAGAAGTTTGCGACTACTGTAGGCGGTGTGTTGTTCCACAGGTATGTCAGCATGTGGATTGTGCTTAGCATGCTTACTTCTTATTGCTTGCTTGACTCCATGCAGAGCAACATCCGCTTGAGTACCTGCCATCAATAGCGGCTTTTCACGAACTGTATGATTCCCTGGTCCCATCGGCGGCAGGGAAGCCGTTGTGTTCGGAGGCAGGAATAGCAGTTCAATGCTTTCGAGGCCGGACACCTTTGTGTGCGCGCTACAGCTGTCTAGCTTGAACAACACCTTCCGAGACTTGGCCACAGAGTGGCGGTCGAGCTGACGCAGCCAAGCTTGTAAAAATTCGGCAGTCATCCAAGCCTTTCTGTTGAACCGGTAGTCGACAAGCAGCTGCCTAATGTTCTTAAAACATCTTGGCTTCGCGCGCTTCCCGATCAACAACAGCGGCAGCTGCTCTGTGCCGGTCATGCTAGCAGCCAGAGGAACTGTCACGTGCTCTTTACTTCATTTTCCACCGATGCACGAGTCCCTCTTAAACACGATTGTCTTGTCAAGCGGAGCCTTATAAAACAGCGCTGTCTCATAAGCGTTGAGAATGTTGCTCGGCTCGTACGTAGAAAGGCGCGCGGATAGTGCAGATCACCAGTCCTGCACAACACTTTTGTCAACTGCACCTCTTTCACCACACACGTTGCGGAACACCAGCCCATGTCGCTTCTTGGAGCTGTCGAACCATCCTTCCGACGCACTGAAGGAGTCAATGTTTATGGTCACCACGCACTTCCCTGCTAGTGCACAGATGAGGGGGCCAGGCTGCAAAAGGCCAAACGCGCATCGCGCGAAATGGCAATCCAGCGCAACATCGCTTTTTCTAGTTTGGGACGCGCTGCCGTTCGAAGCCTTTTCCTTTGGTCGCCAAACATGTCCCCGTCATACGCTTGCATAATCTGCTCTTTGTTCTTCATGTAAGTGCTCAGCGTGCTTTTCTTCACATTGAACTTTTCCATCACTTCTTTTCGAGATGCTCCCGCTTGCAACGCCTTTAATATTTTCACCTTTGTAGCCAAATCTTTTGCTTTGTACTTAGCCCTTCTCGCTGCAGGAGTTAGGGCGGTTGGGGCCGCAGGAGACGGAGGGGAAGCCATTCTGGCGTTGCGCGGTGGTCACGTGCGCGTGCACGAAGTAGACAACACAAACACACACACACATACACACAAAAGAATGCACGGTGATAAAAACGAAATAAAAACCGGCGAACTTTTCAAAAAACAGCAAACAGTAAAACTGTCGATCGCACTGATCACTTACAGATAAATAATTTAAGAGGGCAGACTGGTCATTGGGACTGAAGAGTAACAAAAAATTCATTTTTCTATATAGACACATTTGGTTTCTGCAAGTATTTTTTTATCTAGCTGCAAATTTTCACACACCAGGAAGTGGTAATTTTTTTTGTAATGTCATTCCAACTATCCAGATTCTTGGTGCTGTTAACATGCAGAACCTGCAAAAAAATGGGGAACAGACTTTGAAGCTTCTATATAATTTCCCGGCACCTGTGTTAGCAGCTCTGCTATGAGTTTATGAGCCCCTTTATGAGGATTGCAAACATGCGCACCATGATTGTTGCTTTTTGAAGAAGCTGTGTGTTTTCAATTCTTTCCATGTTTCTCAGAGAAGTAAATTTACGGCTGTTCAATTTTGAGGCCTCAATATCTCTGCAGCTAGGGCAGGTATAACAATAATTCTTCTTGCAACCGAAACCTCTATGTGTGTAGAATGCAAGTACGGGAGCAGAATTTATAGCACGAGTCTTTTTAATTAACTACTCATCAAAATTGTAATATTTTTTCAACTGCTTTTGAAGATGGATATAGTTCATTTTGTTGTAAACTAACCAAGAAAGGCCTAAAAACCAAAAAGTCTTGCATACTATCACTCTATAGTCATTAGTCTGTGTTGAAATATCTACACTAGCATTTTAATTAGCACTTTTTTGTTGTATAGCAGCCTTAAACAATAGGGGATCAACTTAAGTGATTTCAGGAACAAGATAAGTTACAGAAAAACTAATTAAACATTTGAAATCAACAGAAAAAACTGCATAGTACTGTGCATTTCGATCAAGATCACTGAAAAAATAAACAAAAATTGTCTAAGACCAGTCCGCCCCCTTAAAGCACACTAGAGGTGAGCAACCCAACTCAACCGTCATACAAACATGCTCGAAGCGCAAGAAAAAAAAGGAAAGGCAAATCCGTGGATTGCTCGTTACTGATGACAGTAGTGATGCACTGCCTTGTATTTTGGTTGTTTAAACCACCATGTGTGTGTATGTGTGTGTGTGTGTTTTTAGCGGGGGGGGGGGGGTGCCTCCAAGGTGTACTACCCATGGAGGAAGTTTTGGATCTCAGAGGCCGCAATCTGATGCGAAAGTTGTTTAGGTGTGCTGTCGATTTGGCCAACAGATTCCGCTGCTGCTTCCCCGTCGAGACTCGACCGCGGTCGTGCGTTCGAATTAACTGAAGTGCGGCCGAATTTGACCAATTGAATGAGACTTTTCAGTCATAGAACAATGTACATTTTGAACGGGACCGGACGCCATGGCCGAATTAACCAAAATTCTGAATTAATGGGGTTCGAATTAACGAGATTTTGCTGTATCGCATTCATTGCGACTTTTTTCGTACTCCTCTAAGATGGGCGGAGTGTCTCCTTTCTACTTTGACTACAGGCCTCCTGCGTGGGGGTATTGGATGTTATCGCATGTGCCCTCGTGGCAGAGATGGGCCGCATCGTTTGATCTCTGCTTCAACCACGTTCGTCACCCCCGCTTGCGGAGTTTTACCCGCGGATCAAACGTACGATGAGTGGGGATATGTTATAAATTCCGAAGTGACGCGGAACATGACGGCAATGGCGAGAAATCGTTGGGAGTGTTCAAATAACTTATGTCACAATAATGAGGCTATTGTACAATTTAGCAGGGTGTTTGAATAATGCAGCGTTGAACAAACGTAGCTTCGCAAGTGCTTTGAATGTGGCTAAGTCTGCTCTGAATGTTCTTGCTGCTTCAAGGGGAAACATGGTGTGTGGAGATATTATCTGTATTTGTGGACCAAACATGATGAAAATATACGTGCTTATGTAGTTTCTCCTGTTGATTTCAAATATTTAAAAAAATTTATTGTATGTCAATTCATTTAGAAGATACACAGTGCTGTCACTCTATTGTTTTCGATGAGAATAGAAAAGAAAGTGCTTATCAAAAAGTAAGTATTATTGCATAGCTAGACAGTGCAATCAACAATAAGTGCAATGCTGCAAGCAGATTTCAAATTAAAGAAAAACTGGTGATTTTGCAGATGACGAAAGTTGAGGAGTCATGTCTTGGCTATCATATAAAAAGAAATTTAATACCATTATAAATTTGTATGGGCAGCAAATCGAAATTCTGCTCTCAGCACTTTGTAATACACAGATTGGGCTCTACGGTAATGTAAAAATTGTTGCTCTGGCTGTTCTATATTGCAAAATATCCACCCTACAAACTAGTAAAATCACCAAAAAGCATGTTTTCAGAAAACTGAGAAAAATGAACAAAACTCATTCATTTACATAACTGCACTTGAAAACGCTCGGTATGCACGGGGAATGTAGTCTTTTTGACTATGAGTCCCTGTGGGGTGCTTTTCAGGGACTGGTGCATGTTCTCCGTTGCTTGTCACTTCATTGATGCTGCCGTGTGCCTTCGATCCTTTTCAGTCATGCGGATGTGGCTTTGCCAGCTGGAATTTAGGCTCAGCCCTTTCGTAATGTCTTCTGATGCCTTTTTTTATTGCCTGCATGAGCACTGCTTCTGCCATGGCTGCCTCCACCGTGAATAGCGAAGCATGTCGCTCTTTTGGTGCCAGCGCTGAGATCATTGAATGCAGGCATTCATTGTTATTTTGGGTTTTCTCTCGCTAGCATCATTGCAACAGCTTTCTGTCTGACAAGCGCTCATAAATGGGAAGTAAGGCTTGGCAGACATATGGAGGCAGCTTTCGACGATGTTTCGGAATGGGCTCCCCCTTGGCCTTTGCCGCATTTTGTTTGCACCAGGAATTTGGACCGGGTGGGCACAGAGTGTGGTTTGCCACATCATCATTGGACGTGATGTGATGATAAGTGGCCATCACTGCTGTGTGCATAGCATCAACATCACCACTGTGTGTCTTCAGAGCCCACCCATAAGAATTGGTGAGCTTGAAGATCAGGTCTCCTGTCAAGCGGCCCTTTTCCCCAAGACTCTCAAGGCCAGGGCCTTTGTGTTTTGCAATCAAGTTGCGTAAAGCAGTGCCCATACACTTTTGGACATGATTAATGCAGTCCTCTTCTTCCACTGGGATATACCCATAAACCTTATCTTCTTGTAACGCAAGGTAACTGCGGCTGTGTCCGTCTGTGGGATCTCGACGAAGCGAGCGCCTCGCCATGCTCTTGAAGTGAACGAACACCGCAGACGCGGTCGGTACAAACCAAACAATATACATACATTTATTTAACTACTTTTGAACGACGATATCGTCCGCCAAATCAATAGTAATCAGCCCACTAAGACATCCTTACACACAATCTCCATACACTCGAAAACATGACAAACACACAATAACGACAAACACGCTAACACACCCAAGACGGCGTCGCCAACGCTTGACTTACCACGTGCCCCCCCCCCGGCGCGGAGGCCCGGGGTTCCCCCTCGCCGAGAACCCACGCTAGACAAACCGTTCGCGACAGCCGCCACGCGCAGAAGAGGCTCCCTCAACTCTCCCCTGCCACCAAGGCCTGCCTTCCGCTAGGGGTCACCACCGGCGCTACCACTCTACTAACAGTGGTACTCAACGCGAACACAACTCCATCTAACGTCCGGCGGTTGTCACCCCCGAATCACGGCTTCTGTGCGAGACACGTGCGCCACGCGGCGCAAACAACTTTACAGGGGGTGTCAGCACCCCCACACGTCGCAAAGCACCGTGGCGTAGCGCAGGTTGGGCCGCTCAAGTGACCTTCTGAAGAAAATGAGGGCAGCCTGAACGTCCATTTCCCCAGCCTTCTTGTCACTGTTTTTCTGACACTGGTGATGTTCCTTCCACACTTTATAATGTCACGATGAGTCACAAGTACTGGGGGATTTATTAAACCACAAGGTAGCTAGCACTAGGACGATGCGTCAGTCGTGGCTGACTCTCGAGCAAAGAAGAACGTGATCTTCTTTTTTCCTCTAGATTTAAAGCCGCTCTTGCTGTCAACCAACTACGTGCTGGTGACATTATCCCCCCTTCCAAAAAGAAAAAAAAACAAGTACCAAAAAGAGGAAAGGAAAGTACATAGCAGCACCGCGATGCTACTACATAGGCGCGTGAAAAAAAATGGAAATTCGGATGAAGGGAAAGTAAAAATTGAAGAGCGTGCCAACATAGGAAACGTCAATGAACGAAAAAGTAAGTTCACAAAATAAACAAAAAACACAAAGAACGCTGTACGGTAAAGGAAAAGTTACGAACAACGCGCAATAAATGGCTTCATGCGCAACACATGAACGACATCCGGTCTCAGCCGTGTCCTGCTCCGTGCATGGGGTGTTGAGTCCGGAACCACTTCGTAGTTCACGTCACTGACGCGACGTAACACTTTATAAGGGCCAAAGTACCGGCTCAGCAACTTTTCACTAAGGTCACGGCGGCGCACGGGCGTCCACACCCAAACTTGATCTCCGGGGCTGTAAAACACTTCTCTGTGGCGGGTATTATAGCTTCGTGCGTCTGCCTGCTGTTGCTGGCCGATGTGCAGTCGCGCGAGCTGCCGGGCTTCCTCGGCACGCTCTGCGAATTCTTCGGCGTCTGTTGCCAACTCGTCTTCGTCCTGACACGGTAGCATTGAGTCCAGCATGGTCTGCTCTTCGCGGCCGTAGAGAAGCCGAAATGGCGTAAATCGCGTGGTCTCTTGCACGGCGGTATTATACGCGAAGGTCACGTAAGGCAAGATCCGGTCCCATGTTTTGTGCTGTACGTCGATGTACATTGAGATCATGTCTGCGAGGGTCTTATTCAGTCGTTCAGTAAGTCCGTTGGTTTGCGGGTGGTACGCAGTTGTCCTTCGGTGTCTGGTGTTGCTCAGTTTGAAAACCTCGTCCGTAAGCTGCGCCGTGAATGCCGTCCCTCTGTCCGTTATTACACTGGAAGGAGCACCGTGTCGTAACACGATGTGGCGCATGAAAAATTGTGCTACCTCAGAAGCCGTGGCTCGTGCGATCGCCTGGGTTTCAGCGTAGCGTGTCAAATAGTCGGTCGCGACGATCACCCATTTGTTGCTGTCCACAGACATAGGAAATGGCCCGAGAATGTCCATGCCGACTTGGTCGAACGGCGTGCAGGGTGCTTCAATGGGCTGAAGCAAACCAGCTGGCTTAACAGATGGTTGCTTTCGGCGCTGACATTCCCGACAGCTCTTTACGTACTTCTTTACGCTTGCCGAAAGTCCTGGCCAATAGTACCTCTCGCTCACTCTGGCAAGTGTCCTTGAGTAGCCCAGATGACCGGATGTGGGTTCGTCGTGGCAGGCGAAGACGCCGTCGTCTCGCATAATCGGACGAATCTCTGCATCATCCCGCTGTCGTTTGCTCAAGTCTGATGCACTAACGGCGCCCAGGAAGCCTTCGTCTTCCTCTGCTTCCTGACTGACGACATGAAGGGGTGCGCGTGACAGTGTGTCAGCGTCTTCATGCTTACGGCCAGACTTATGGACGATGGTGACATCAAATTCCTGCAGCCGCAAACTCCACCGTGCTAGCCGACCTGAAGGGTCACGCAGGCTTGCCAACCAACAGAGCGCGTGATGGTCCGTCACTACCTTGAAGGGACGACCATAAAGGTACGGGCGAAACTTGGTGATTGCCCACACGACTGCGAGGCACTCTTTCTCCGTAGTGGAATAATTCGCCTCGGCACGGGATAGAGAGCGGCTGGCATAGGCTATCACCCTTTCGATGTCGTTTTGACGCTGCACGAGCACTGCACCAAGCCCAACGTCACTAGCGTCAGTATGAACCTCCGTGTCAGCATCATCGTCGAAATGAGCGAGAACGGGTGCTGATTGCATGCGCAGTCGCAGTTCATCAAAAGCTGCTTGTTGCTCATTTTCCCAGACAAACGGCGTGTCGTCCCTTGTGAGACGAGTCAGAGGTTCTGCTATCTGTGCAAAGCCATGAATGAACCGGCGATAGTAGGCGCACAAACCAAGGAAGCGCCGGACGGCTTTCTTATCGACAGGAGCTGGTAATTCGGCAACAGCGGCAAGCTTGTCTGGATCGGGCCGGACTCCTTCAGCGCTAACTACATGTCCAAGAAATTTCAGTTCTTCATAGTTCTGTGGCTTTAGAGTGAGGTCCGCCGATCGGATAGCCTCCAGCACGCTGCGCAGGCGCTGTAGGTGCTGCTCGAACGTGGCAGAGAAGACCACCACATCATCAAGGTAGACAAGACAAGTCTGCCACTTGAGCCCTGTGAGGACAGTGTCCATCATTCGCTGGAAAGTTGCCGGCGCTGAACACAAGCCAAAAGGGAGTACACGAAATTGGTATAGGCCGTCTGGAGTCACGAAGGCTGTCTTTTCGCGGTCTCGCTGATCTACCTCGATTTGCCAGTACCCGCTTTTGAGATCGAGAGAAGTGAAATAACGGGCACGACGAAGTCTATCCAGCGAATCGTCGATACGCGGTAGCGGGTACACATCCTTTTTGGTCACGTTGTTAAGCTTTCGGTAATCGACGCAGAAGCGTAGCGACCCATCCTTCTTTTTGACAAGCACGACTGGAGATGACCACGGGCTGTTGGATGGTTCGATAACGCCATCGTCAAGCATCTCGCGAACTTGCGTACGTATCGCTTCACGTTCTTTAGCCGACACGCGGTAGGGGTGCTGGTGTATTGGGCGTGCGTCCTCGTACGTGATGATCCTGTGTTGAGTGATGGACGTCTGGCGGATCTTTGAGCAACTCACGAAGCAAGACCTGTGGCGCAATTATGTAAAAGTTCCAAATCCGGACAAAGGCGGTCTCTTTCATTGAGTCGCACGCGATTGGCCCATACAAGCTGTGACGAATGCTGTGACGTTATGAGTGACGTGGACTGGGGTGTCACGTGACTCTTTTTTTTCGGTTTTCGGAGAAAGGCGAAGGAACGGTCGGAGAGACTGTCCGAAAGCAACCGGATGGATTGAAATGGCTGCAAGGTGGCCTGGATTGGATTGAAATGAAAAAAATGCGCGACTTTTCGGCACCGGGGCACTTACAAAACATGGCGTTTCCCACTGACACGGTACTTCGCCTTGCCTGTGCGGTAGCTTTAACCGAGCAGAGGCGACGACGCGAGGTAAAAGATGCATTTGAAGAGTTCAGCGAAGAAAAGTTCCGGCAATGTTTTCGTCTGTCCAAACGAACAGTGCGTAGCTTGTGCGACGAACTTGACCCTATCATCGGATGCCAGTGAGCCAGTGGCCTTTCCACAGAGAGAAAGGTGTGCGCGTTGCGATTTTTCGCCACCGGTAGCTTCCAGCTGAGCATTGGTCGCGAGGAACACATCGGCATGTCTCAGCCGGCGGTGAGCAACACCATCCACGAGGTGACGGAGGCGATCATTACCGTGGCTGCTAGAAAAAGGGTGGCGGACTTCCTACTGACAACAGCTGCTAAGGATGAGGCAAAGGTGGAGTTTGTGCTACGCGGTTGCATCCCAGAGGTGCTGGCGTGTGCCGATGGCACGTTGGTCACCATTCGCAAGCCAGAGGGATTGATACTGACCGACACGGCGAGCTTCATGTCCAGAAGGGGCTATTATGTCCTGAACGTCATGATCGTAAGTACTGTTAGGATCGTTTATTACTCACCCTTCGGAGCAATTGTTCAGTTGTGACGCCAAAGCTGGAAAAAGTAATAATGCAACGAATGAAAAAGAACCTGCAGGGAATTGGGTGCGAGCTAGATGGTGGCTCGCAAGGCCTCGGTAATAATAAGTGGCAAGTGTTTTGTGCGTGAGCCAGTTGCCATTTTTGCACTGGCATGCATACGCAATTGAATTGTGCATTTTAGAGGTAATCGGTAATATGGGCAGCAGACGTAGCAGAAGTATATACATGACAGGGAAGTATTTCCAACACGAAAGTGCTTACAATCACAATTGCACGAGCTGGCTTTGGTATTTACGAGTGTTCTTTCCCAAGAGCAACGCGTAGCTTTTCACTTATCGATCATTCAGTGGAAGTCGTAGCCATGTGTACAGCAGAGGTGGGGTCGTTGCCCCCACCCTCCCCCCTCCTCGGTGTGCTACACCCTGTGTTTCCTTCGAAGTGAAGCTCCTTGTACCAATGACTGTACTAGTACGCATTGTTTCCTACATATGCGTAGAAAAAAGGGATTTATTCTGAGTATAAATGCAGTACTATTTTATATCGCTCCTCATCGCAGATGTGCAAAGCATGGCTGTGCATAATTGTCATAGACCCATGATTCCCAGATTCGTGCCACGACTCCTGGGTGTGGGAACACAACCCACTGCGTGCACGCCTAGCTGCACATCTGCAGCCTGGCGAATATCTGCTTGGTAAGTATTAATGTGTACTATCTGGGCAGAGCACTCAGCTTTTATGCTTACATTGCAGGAGACGCAGGCTATCCCCTCAAGCCATGGCTCCTAATTCCAGTCCTTGGCAGTCAACCGTGCAACACTTCCGAAGGCCGATACAACGAGGAGCACGCATGCATGCACAATGTTGTGTAAAGGTGTATCGCCGTGTTGAAAAGCAAGTTCCGCTGCTTGCAGCACTATCGAACGATGCTCTACAACCCCGATCGGGCAGCGCAAATCATCTATGCTTGCTTTGCTCTCCACAACATTGCGTTGCATGCAGGCGACTGGACCTTGGACGAGTATGTCGTGGACATGCCACCAGCTGAGGATGACGATGGAGAGCTAAGGGGGAGCCATATGCTCACACCACGCAACGTGCTGCTCAGAGACGGCAGCAGCGCTGTCTTGGACCTTTTTTGAAGTACACAGGAACGGTGAGTTTTTTGTTTTCATATCCCACACATAATTTATTTACACTGATTCTAGTGCATCTAGACATGAAAGGGCTGCGTTTGCCACACTTGAATACACAAAGTACTTACTTGTGCTTCAATATGAAGCAAGGTGGCAATGTCAAAATGCTGCATTTTCTTTAAATGGCACATGAAATATGCAACAGAAACACCCTTTTCCATATCAGTAATCACAGTCACAACGGACTACATTGGAGCAAGCATATATGAGGGGCACTCTGTGCTGAATGTTGCTATCACAAAATCGTGCGAACAATGCAGCAACGTCTCAAAATTCTTTTAACCAGAACGCATAAAAATCGAGATTCCATTAGTACCATGTTGTATGAACACATGATACATAAGTCCATATCTTCTCATAGTGACTGACTACAAGCATTCAATTGTGCACGCCAGGCTTGACGAGAAATTGTGCTCGTCAAGTTGTGCTTTTTTTGCTCATTGTCCTAAACATTGTGTGAATGTTAAAATAACATTTAATTTGAATTCACGACTGCAGTCATGCTGCAATGCTAAAAAATACGCAAATCAAGACGGCAAACAACAGGCGAGTTGTTTTGATAACATACAGCATGAATAATTCGCTCAGCCATCTCGCGGCTCCCAAACCATACCACGTTCGAAATTTATTCCCGCAAAGAGTCGTTTACAATGAAAACTAGATGAAATCAATCGCTGGCATGTTGCTGTGATGACCATTTTCCTTTGTGAAACTGTGCGAGATGACCACTTACTAGCTTAGCGCTCCCAAACAAGATTCAGAATGTAGTTGTTGCATCTTAGCCTCATTGTGCTGAAATGAAACTATCACAGTGAACTGCAAAACAGTGTGATGCAAAAAGATATCACATTACTACACTATGTGGTAATGCTGAATAAAAATCCCAGTGAGCTAGAAAACACAGTGGGACAATACAAATATCACAGAAACATTAACAGAAAATGTCAACTATACACTCGTGGTCTCCGTGTGAATGACTAGACACCTTTGAAATGTGGGTAAAAAACACTGCCACTAGAACAGCTCGAACATACATTGAGAAATGCATATATCGAACATAAAAAATTCTGCACTCCTTGTACAAAGTAAATGCTAACCTAAATCTAGTAATATGTAGTAAATGCAAACAAAAAACGAATAAAATAGAACATGAACAGCAACACATAAACATATCAAAAACACTAAACCAATTATGAATGATAAAAAGTTGAAAACATGGCGAAAAACAAACTAAACTATGTGTATGTCTCCCGAAGCGTATAAAAATCAACATGAATAGCAGCACCTAAACACATTGAAACCGACAAATCATTAATGAATGATGACAAGAAAAAACATTGAACACATGACGAAAAATTAAACTAAACTACGTATACCTTTCTCGCAGAAAGCCCTCAGCCATGGCCAGTGCCCTCCTGCACCGCTGCCGCCTTCTCCTGTGTCGCTGCCACACGCCGTGCTGCAGAAGCGATGCGGGTGGTTGATTTTTCATCTCCCACAGCACCTGCGATGAATCGTCATGGTGTAAATGTTTAAGTGAGCTGCCGGTAAACCCTTAACCATCTCGTGGCTGGAAGCTGCTCCTGCTGCCAAGAATTGCAACGGGCACAACAATTTCCCCTCAGTTGAAGATCAACTGGCCTGATGGCATCCTTTGAAAGTGGGAAGCTTTGTGTACAAGCTATGCCCTCCTCGTGCGGACCTACAAACATTTGTTGAAACTGCTCTTTATTAATGTCCTCAAATGCATCTCTCACCATGAAAGAGCCCCAGGGCTAACCAACCTTTTGCCCGGCAGTTTATCATTGCAGATACCCGATACCATGCCCTCAATACAATGCATGGTTCTTGTTTATAGCCCAAGTTGGTTTCAGTCATCATAATAGAACATGGAGAATGCTTATGCCCCTTATGTAAAATGTAAACAAAGGGTCTACTTACCTTGAGCACCTTGTCGCCCTGCTCAAGGTTCCAGTCCTGCACTCAATAAAGCACTAAGTTCTCAGATGCTTGCGTGTTACTGTGTCACTGCCATCTACAGCCGCTTCAGTGGCCTCCACATCCATTTCCACTGCAGCAGTGGGAACATTCGCCTGCTGGAAAGTGTAGTAAGGGGGTATTTCAGAAAGGGGGTATTCGTTACTCTGGCTATTTTGCAACCTTAAGTACTGAACATCTGCGGAAATGTCCTGCAGCTATTCAGTGGTCATTGATGTCATGTATTACCATTTTAGTGCATGCACTTGCCCGCAGTCATTGCGTGTTTTATGATAAATTAATACCCCTTGTACTGCAAGGGCTGCAAACTGAGATTTTAGTTAAACCTACCCACTTTTGATTACTTTCTCGTGCGCTTTATTCCCGTTTAACAAGGTTCCGCTAAAGGCACCCCTTCAGATATCAAACCCTGTTATGGTACCGCTCAGGAACCCGTGATACTGCGGCGGCAGAGTGCTTACCTGTTGATAGGTGAGGCCAAAAACGCCACTGAAGCGTGTCATCCCAGTCAACTGTAGAACCCGGCCGCGGAAGCCAGGCAGCCAACCCCCTCCAGTGCCCCTGAAAATATACACTAATGTCACAGAACAAATTGCCCGTGCCATTCGACGGTTTCACGCACAAACGTGAGAGACTCCCGTTTGTGCGTCTCTGATGGCGGTGGTGTCACGGCGGGCCTCGTGCACCGGCCTGCGCCACCAAGCCTGCCATTCCTGCGCAGGCACTTCATGGTTCAGCGCGTCGCTTAGCTCTTGCCACAGCCGCCACCGGTCGGTGATGGTGACGCCGTGCCGCAGCTCGATGGCATTCGCCACGAGCTGGGGATGTTCGTCCATAAAGGCGAGCACCAGCGCGCGCTGAGCCTCGGATAACGCCGATGAGTTGCTGCTTCTGTTGACTACTCGTACAGTTGACCTCCGCCACGATTGCGCTCGACTGAGCCAACAACTTCGAAAGTTGCGCCGTTTAGGTTTGTATAGTGAGGGAGATATGAAAACAGTAACTGCTTGAAACGGGGTTGTATTTAGCGCCACTACGTACCGTCCCGCTAAATTTAGCGTTATTTCAAAACACTAACGAGAAAAATACGTTTACATTGTGCCGTATTCCTTAATAAACGTTTGAAAACTTGTGCCAACACAATTTGATAATGATCAATAGTAGTTAAACATTTTTCAACACGTTACAAACACTTTTCACTTTGCTATACGGTCCCCAAGTCCACGTCAAAATGATGACGCGAGGCTTCATTTCGCTCATTGGCTGTTCACTTCCCTTTGTCCTCGCGACCGCTGCGGACCGCCCATTTTTTGACGTCAGCGACAGACCGCCTCCGTCCGGATTTGGAATTTGTATATAATTGCACCACTGTACTCGAACAAGAGCGCTCGCAGCGCAGTCTGGTTATCGGTGGACAGATCAGGATTGATGTCAATGTTGCTCATTGATGTGTCTGCGTTATCCACTACTTCTGACGTGAAACAGTTGGTTACGTTTGCTACTTCGTGGGCAAACGCTATCGAAGTGTCACGGAAAAGGTGTCGATGCTCGTTGCTAAAGTTGGTAACGAGCAATTCAGATCGGCCGTCGCGAACGTGTATTACACTTCTCGCTACACATATGCCTTGCTGCAGCAGGTGTTCTAAATTTGTCTCGGCCACCACATCGCCATCGCTCAAACCACAGCACGTTACGTCGACTAGAACACTGGCTCGGGGAGGAAGCGTCACGCTCTGTTCAGAAATACGTAGTACGTCGACACGCATTCCGTCATCCTGCACGTTGATTGCTCGCTGGGCTGAGAACGTGACGCGGCGCTCTTGCAGATCAATGATAGCTCCATTTTCCTGTAGAAAATCAATTCCTAGAATGACGTCACGGGAGCATTCACGTAAAACAAGGCAGCTTGCTACGAATGTGTACCCTTGAATCTGTACTCTAGTTGTGCAGGCGCCCAGTGGAGTTACGACATGGCCACCAGCTGTACGAATCTGCGAGTTATGCCACGGCGTGATTACTTTCTTCAGCTGCGTTGTCACTTTCCCGCTCAGTATGGAATAGTCTGCGCCGGCGTCCACTAACGCATGAACTACACAAACATCAATTGTTACGGCTATGTCGAGTGAAAGCCGGCTATCCTTTGCAGCAGCAGGTGATGTCGGACCAGTTTCTGTACGGTTCTGCGTCAATAGGAGGTCTTCAGCGCTTCGACGTTCAGCGACCCCGCCCCCAGAGGTCGCTTCGGCTAGTTTTCCCGGCGGGGGCTGGGAGATCGTGCGGTAAAATACCGCTGGGGCATTGATGAAAATCGCCTCGGTGATGGCGAGCGCGACTGGCGCCCGGCAGACGGTGGTGCATGCTGCTGGGAGAGGCAGTTTTGGATGTCGCGCGGTCTCTGGCCGTAACGGGGGGGGCGGCGAGTACGCAGAGAAGCCGCGAAGCCCAAGACGGCGATAAGGACACTGGCGGTACAAGTGATCAGCTTCTCCGCAGTGAAAGCACAGAGGCCGGCGATCGGGTGTGCGCCAAACATCAGACTTTCGAAGAGACGTGCGCCGATCGTCGATATACTGAACTGGTTGCACTGAACGATGGGCGACAGAAGCACCAGGGACAAAAGCCAACGGTGGTGGCGTGTACGTGCCTTCGTAGTACGGTATGTGCTGCGCTTACTGTAGTGAAACAGCAGGAACAGGATGGACGAATAATGGCGGCGTTGCAGCAGGGCGTTTCAAGGCTTCCGCGTAGGTTGCATCACGGCGGTACTCAGCAGGAGCTGGCACAGCTGTATCATGAGGCAAGGTGTCCCGGAGGGCCTGGTGCAGCTCATCCTTGATCACAGTTGCAATAGAGTTGATTGTAGGATGAGGTGTTACACCAGCCTTTTGTAACTCTTCACGTACTATATCACGAATGAGTTCACGTAGACAGTCGTTGTTGGTTCTAGTGGCCGTGAAAATGTCGGCAGTAGACATGCCACTGACCTGCCTGTCGTATTGGTTGGATCGCTGCTGCAGCATTTTTTCCATTGTCACGGCCTCGGACAAGAACTCCGCGACCGTCTTTGGAGGACTTCGCACGAGGCCGGCAAAAAGCTGGTCCTTGACACCGCGCATCAAGTGACGCAACTTCTTGTCCTCCGTCATTCTTGAATCGGCCCGTCGGAAGAGGCGTGTCATGTCTTCGACGAACGTGGTCGCAGTTTCGTTTAGCAGCTGGACGCAGGCCAGAATAGCTCGTTCAGCTCGTTCTTGGCGATCAGCACTGGCATACGTCTGCAGAAGTCTACGAGAGAATTCGGGCCACGTCGTCAGCTGTTCCTCTCGGTTTTGATACCACGTACGTGCCCCGTCTTCGAGATAGAAGTAGACATGACCCAGTTTCGCCGCGTCGTCCCACTGATTCAAGGTGGCTACGTGCTCGAAATCCGCCGACCAGTCCTCAACGTCCTCGTGCTCCGAGCCATGGAACGTCGCCGGTGCGCGTGGGCTTTCCAACGTGTAGCGGTTCGACGTCGTGCTTCCCGTGCCGGTTGCCGAGGTTTGCATAGAAGCGCTGGTCATGTTTGTCGACGTGGTGGGAGCAGTATCATCGGCTTCCGGAGCCAATCCCCTGATTCGGCGGCTGGTCCGATGCACGGGAGTATTGACTGGCACTGGACTCGTATCGCGGCTTCCTGGGGGGGTCTGCAGCATCCGTGAGACTACCCAGCACCTCCACCAGTTTGTCACGATGAGTCACAAGTACTGGAGGATTTATTAAACCACCAGGTAGCTAGCACTAGGACGATGCGTCAGTCGTGGCTGGCTCTCGAGCAAAGAAGAACGCGATCTTCTTTTTTCCTCTAGATTTAGAGCCTCTCTTGCTGTCAACCCACTACGTGCTGGTGGCAATAAGAAGAGTCACCTTCCTTTGGGCCCGACTCGCATCCAGCACAAAAGTTGCTCAAAACAACGAAGTCAAGCACCAGGCTACTGAACAATTCTATGACGGTGCCGAGACCGATACGCGACGAATGACCGCGAGTCATCCATGACCCATCAAACGACACCGCGATGTTTCCCATGTGGACGATTTTAAGTTCGGCGCAAAGTTCGCAAACCGACCGCGTGCAGCCGCTCGTCAAACTCCATGCAGCACGATCGGCCGCGGGTGCCAACTTCGTTTTCACGTAGTGTTGCCACGTTTTTGTGTGAAGACCCCAGCGGCTGATGCCCATCAACGAGAACACATAATTCAGCCCGGTCTGTATGTTCCCCGTTGCCTGCATTGCATGCGCGGCCAAAACGTTCACAGCAAAAGGTTTCATGCGTTCATCGCTTCGTCCGCGCGGCGAGCTCCACGACGACGCAGTCTCCCCACAGGTCGAACACACAAAACGCAACTTTACGGCGAGTCCGAATTTCGCGTGGTCGTGGACAATCTGCAGTTCTCCGTTGCATACCTTGCACTTTGCAAATGCCAACAAAACGCTGTTCACTGCGTCCAAATCTATAATTGTGAACATGGTTCCATCAGGCGGCCGAGCTGCTTCGTCGGCACCGTCAACCACGAATGCGTGTTTCCCCTCCATCGCTGCAGCGGATGACAACTCCGATAACTTATTATCTTCGGCTTTAGCTCGCTCCTCTTCCAAGTCAGATTGCTGTCGATAGATTGTATTTAGACACACGCGACCGCTGCTCGAAGGCTCCACGACTGACAGGGACTTTGCACAAGCTCCGTGACAATTGATGGGGTAGCTAGGCCTTCCGTGGTAGCGTCGACGACTTGGCCATGGGGCGCGGAGAGAGTAGCGTCTCGGGGGTTTTGCTGTATCACGGAGCACTTATTGAAATTCGCTACTAGCGTCCTTCGCACCTTTTTCGCACCAAACTTGAGCTGTGTGCGGAATTTGCGCTCAGGATTTGACATTGTGAAACTTCTCTGCTGACACTGAGGCAAAATAGCGCGCATGGACGCGCGCCTCAATACCCGGAGCAGACGAAGCCAGGAGCCTGCGCCAATAAGGAGGCAAGCTCAAGTCACGTGCGCAAAGTAGCGAATAGGAAGGAGCTCTGATACTCTTTTTTGCTGCTCACTTTACAAGCTTCCAATGGTTAAATTGGACCCATTCTGGTGGGAATTTGAAGGCGAAAGACGGCTCTCTCAAATGAGACCAAGCGGGCCGCGCTGGCACACATGAAAGGGCAGGGGCGCGTCACGGAAAATGTGCGATTTCAACATCGATTTCGGCTCATATTTAGCTAGAAATCGCAGTGTAAAGGGTCTTAGCAGCTAAAATAATGATATTATAGGCATGAAATTCACGATATAGGTGCACTTGTAGCTGTAGATTTCAAAAATGCAATAAAAAGAGTTTTTTTGCAATTTTTTTGTCTCCACAACCTGTGTCCCCCTTTAAACTTGCTCAAAAAGGCCCTTCTGGCTGATCCAAGCCTGTTATAAGAGTGGAACTCTGAACAGTACCCTGTTCCACCCCAGTGTGACTGTAGGTATAACTGTATCTATAAGTGTCTGCCCACGTGGAGTGGAGTTGTTCAGTTTTCAGTCTTGACCCCGCCTTGGAGATGAGCAAGATGGCTGGATTTGCAGCATTTGCCGTATAAAAAAAATTGCACCATATCCACGGAGTGCATGATAATGAGTGGGGTGAGGCATACATCTGTCCGTTTATTGTTGCTTCCGTGCGTCCATCAGGGCATCTGTCTGTCTGTCTGTCCATCCATCCATCCATCTAGTGAACATTCCAAGTACTGCCATCTCGCATCTTTTCATCATATATTCAGCATATAGAAGTACCGCCATCCAGCGGACGTTCCAAGGACTAAACAAGAGGTGGCATCGCGCACTTTCTTACAGCTTGTGCTCCGTGCCTACTTCCCCCCTTTCGCCGCCTCTAGTTCATGGCTATATACTTGTTCACTATATTCATGGCACTGGGGCCCAACCCTCGCCAAAGCTTGCCAAAACCAAGGAGGTTACGCACAGCGTTTGCCGTCTGCTAGTCTGTCTGTCCGTTTTTCCGTGTGTCCATCTAGTGACCACTCCAAGTACCGCCATCTCGCATCCCCTGTGGCACATAACCGCTCTAGAGAGGGTATGTGCCATCGGTGGCTAGTACCTACTACTCCTACATACATTGTGGACGCACGACCCACGCCTTAAGGAGCTTCGCCCCTAAAGGCATGTTTACAAATTACATGCTGTTGCTAGGTCGCTGTAAATTATGGGAGCGGCGGCCACAAGCATTAAAAATAACAGTGCAGCAGCCGCTGGCAGCAGGTGGTTGGGGCCTGTGTTCCGAACAGTAAACATGGTTTCTGTCGGTCTTTGCCTCTTTCCTGAGGGTGTTTCGTGCTAGCCTCAGCCTCAAATCCCTTCAAAATTTATTCTGCACGCCACGCAACTGAAATTTTTACAATGCCGACTGAACCGAGTAGCAGCCAGCAAAGCGATCTTGCATCTGCAGTCTGAGTGGATTTGGTGAAAAGTCAACTGAGTCTGCTTCACCGTACACTCCTGCACTTTTTTCTGCCGACATACTGCATGCTCGATGCTCGGCATAATGGACGCCCTTTCTCTTCGCACGAGGCCCTAAACAAGCTTGCACTGCATGATCACGCTTACACACTTACACACAACGCGGGCGCAGTAGACAGACAGATGAATAGTGGCACGTGTGTGAAGGCTCTAGTAGCCGTTCATGGTGCTGGTGGCGGGCCAGCGCAGTGAGCGCACTGTTTAACCACCAGTAGGTAATGAATCTTTGTCATCCTTGGCATAGAAAACCAAGTTTCAGTCGGACGAAGTGACAGTGTAGTCAAATAAATTTCCTATTCTACCGACATCAGTTAACACAGGTTTAAATGCACTTAATCCAAATACATCTTTGTTAATAAAAGAAGTTGGGAATTCTTGCCTGCTAGGCTAGTTGGTTTATTGGTACTGAACCGTTGCCATAAACCATGCACCATAAATGAAGGGCCAGGGATAGAAACGGCGCTGCTTGTGAAATTTGGGTCTCTGTCATCATTTATTTATTTTTTCGTATTGCTTGTTTTATGAATGTTTGAAATTGTGTGTTTTTCAATACATGTCTTGAGTGCCTGCTGGCGTTGCAGAAGAGAGTGGTGAAACGAGGAAAAAAAGAAAATACAGTAGACTCTCAGTAAACGGAAATCTGTTAAACAGAACTACTGCTTGAACAGAACGATTGCCTCTGCAATGCTTGGTTTCGGGCTTGTATTCTGCACCAATGTTCACCTCTCAGTAAACGAAACTCCTCTTAAATGGAACACATTATCCCGGCCCCTTCAGGTTTTGTTTACTGAGAGTCTACTGTGTGTGTATATACATATATATATATATATATATATATATATATATATATATATATATATATATATATATATATATATATATATATATATATATATATGTGTGTGTGTGTGCCAATACGCGCACAGCAACGCACACACACACACACACACACACACACACACACACACACATATATATATATATATATATATATATATATATATATATATATATCCATAGGGAAGAAGACGCACGTACGAAAGGATTTTATTGACGTTTCGGCCGTGGGTCCAGCCTTCATCAGAATACAGTTTATGGCACGAGTGCTGTTTATATACATGTGCATATCAATAGGATACAAATATGAAAACCGGCATGAAAGGTGATATATGGGCATATATATATGCAAGTCACACAATTTGAAGGGCACATGATACACGAGTAAAAAGATATAGTTTCCATGCGCGAGCACGTGGCGAGCACGTTTTCTACAGGTAAAACGCATAAAAGATAAAGCGCATCACATGAAGAGTAGTCCGACCAGTAATTTAAATGTTTACCGGTCGGACTACTCTTCATGTTATGCGCTTTATCTTTTATGCGTTTTATCTTTAAACAACGTGCTCGCCACGTGCTCGCGCATGGAAACTATATCTTTTTACTCGTGTATCAGGTGCCCTTCAAATTGTGTGACTTGCATATATATATGCCCATATATAGCCTTTAATGCCTGTTTTCATAGTTGTATCTTATTGATATGCACATGTATATAAACAGCACTCGTGCCATAAACTGTATTCTGATGAAGGCCGGACCCGCGGCCGAAACGTCAATAAAATCACTTTGTACGTGCGTCTTCTTCCCTACGGATAATCTCACCCGGACCCAGCATCACTTTTGTTTTTGGTGTATATATATATATATATATATATATATATATATATATATATATATATATGTATATTGTTCAGATTGGTAGATGCTTTGCCAGACAGTTAGTCCTGCTTTGTTAGCCTGGTACAAGCTCCTAAAGTTGGGCTTTGTGATAACATGAAAACATCATGCTTGCGACGCGGCCTTGAGATGCAGATGAAAACATCATGCTTGCAACGCGGCCTTGCAGTACGGCCTTGAGATGCCATGCTTAGTTTACTTGGCTCGGCTGCCTAGCTAGACCCCATGAAGTAAGTTTGACTGCAGTTACCAATGGCTGACGTTGCTATCCTTTTGTTTTATGCCTTTTTTTAATGAGACGTGATTGGCTGTATTTCCACAGTTTGCACTCAGCCCGTGAAGCATACAGAAACTTTTCTGTCCCCCCTTTGTTGCAGACAACGGTGGCTACCTATGGGAGGCTGTTGGATCGCTTTGACAGCGGTAGAACTGTGGAATCGTTTCTTGTGGGCAACAACAAGTTTCCCGAGCTCTCCGCAGCTTTCGACACCGGCAGCGCCGAGTACATTTGCTGCACCGAGTGCGTGTCGCGAAGCCTCCTGGAGATCTCGTCCGTCGCCACCGGCGCTCCGGTGCCCTGCAGTCGGTGCAAGGATGTGCGGGCCATGCGAAAAAGTTACGATGTTCTGCAGGCACGCGTCATCTCGTACTTTTTCTGGCCCGCTGTCTTGGACTCCATGAACGTAGCGGAGACCGTGGAGCTCCCTGCGGAGCCTGCGAGGAAGCGTGCCAAGATCTATCGCAGGAAGGCAAAACTAAAAAAAACCCTGGGTGAAGGCAAAGTGGATGCAGCGCAAACAAGCGGCTGCTGAGGCGGCGGCGGCTGGTGCGACAACACAGCAAGTCAATGCTCCAGGAGAGGACGGCAGCGCTCGACCCTCTCGCACTTGAGTGTACCTGCTGCTTGTTTCAAACACAGAAACATTATGTTGAGTTCGTTCGTGGCTGTGTCATGAAAAGAGACCGGATATTAGGCAAATGGATATTTCGTTTTTAGCGTGCCTATCGTGCCATTTTGACATATGAGCATGAATCTGAGAGCTTTTGTAGTGTTTTGGTGCCCATAAAGGCCTACTTTTTGAGTGTTTGCGCCCAAATTTTTAGATAAGTGCCTAGAAATGCCTATTTGTAAAATTGGTGCCTCTATGAACGCTGTTTACTTTTCATATTTAGCTTTTGGGTACAACTGGAAACAGTTATTCATGTTCCCAGGCTAAATTGAGCTTTCGGAACACTGTGGGGTGCAACCAATACTCCCATTTCAAAGGTTCTTTTTAGCACTGTCATAGCTAAAAGGCTTCTTAGCCAATGGAAAGGGGGGGGGGGAAGTGGTTCTTAAAATTGGAAAAGAAAAGAAAAGTGAACCCCGCAACTGTCTGCAGCTAAGTGCGACACCTCAGCAGTGGTTCACATGGGAAGGGGAATGGGGGATAATAGACTTGAGCGAAGAGAGGAAAGAGAAAGGAGAGAGCGAGCAAAGGAAGGGGGGGGACGCACAGATCGTCTACCAAAATCACGGGGCGCGAATTCTCTAAATTCGCTCACGCAGTCCGCTTCCGTCTACAAAGTCGAGCAGCGCTGAAAGGGCACGCTTGATATGCGCGCGGCCACTGTTCGGGAACAAGAGGTGCTCAGTTGTTGTCCGAGGCAGGCCGAGAGCTCCGTACGTTGCGAGCATCACCTGTCTGCTCGCGTCACCAGCCGGGCAATGAAGCAAAAGGTGGTCCAGAGTCTCCAGGTCGCCGCAGTCCATGCAGTATGGACTGCCACGCCCGGAGTGCCGATGTTTTCTCTTGGCGGTGTAGTTGTCTCCGGTGCGGAGACGGAGAAGGAAACCGCGGTCTCGTCTTGGGAGTCCCTTGAGAGGGAGCCGCCGCGGCGGCTTTCCAGCTGCTACGCGAGGGTCGGGATGACGCTCGCGCACGTAGCGGGCGGTGAGGAGACGGCCGGCATCCGCGGAGCACACGAAGTTGGTGACGCCGGTGTCGGGGTCGTGCGCATCCCTCGCGGCACAGTCGGCCGCCTCGTTGCCGGGTATTCCGATGTGCGAAGGCACCCAGTGCAGCGAAAGGTCGCACCCCGTTTGCTGCACGGCGTGCAGCTTCCGGGCAACTCTCTGCGCAAGGAGGCTGCCGTCTTCCTCGCGCGAGATCGCGGCCAAGGCCGCCCGGGAGTCGCAGATGATGGCTGCAGCGCTCATGGGTGCCCGCTCACTCAGGAAATCGGCTGCCAAATTTATAGCGGCGAGTTCCGCCACAGTGGAGGAGGCGAGGGAGGGGAGGCGGCACTTGAGAACCGCGCCGACTGATGGCACAACGCAGGCGGCGGCCGCGGAGCCGTCGCGAAGCACTGACCCGTCGACGTAAACAAGCAGCCGGCCGTTCAGCTGTTCGTGAAGGAGGGCGGAGCACTCCTGCTGCATCGCTGCCAGCGGGGTGCGCGCCTTCGCTTTGATGCCGCCAATGGTCTTGGTGATCACCAGAGGGGTGTGGCGGTAGGGTGGGATAGCCAGCCAGCTGGGGTACTGCATGTCTGGCACAACCGTCAAGAGATCACTCGCCCGCTGCCCCATGGATGAGTGAGGTAGAGCATATAGCCTGTTCACAAGGAGCTGCCCCTGCCTTGTGGTTTTCAGCCGCAGTACATGATTTAGTGTCCGCTGGGTCACCCGCAGGGAGATGGGAGTTTCCCCCGCTTCGGCGAGCGTGGGGCCCACCTGGGAGGTTTGGGGAAGTCCGTAGTACTCCCGCACGGCGTTGCGATGGTCCGCGTCCAAGGCAGCTAGCTGGCAAGCACTCAACGAAGCCACTGCTGCAGTGTAGATCACGCGTGCCGATGCGACTGCGTTGTAGACTCGCAGGGCAAGGGCAGGGGTGCAGCCGTGCCCTCGCGCGAGGAGACTGCGTGCGGCGCCGAGTACCTTGCGGTTGCTCGTCCGCAGATCGTTGACAGCCGGTCGCCAGCTGAGCCGGTGGTCTATGGTCACCCCCAAGTAGCGCACCTTCGTGCTCCACTCGATGGGGAGGCCCCGGAGTGAGAGCCGAGGCGTGTAGCGGCGTGTCGACGCTCGCTGGTGGACGAGCAGTGCCTCCGTCTTGGAGGCGGCGAGCGCCAGTCCAACCCCGTTCAGGAATGCGTCAACCGCGTCGATGGCCACCTGGAGGGACTCGAGAAGGGCTGCCCGGTGGCGACCGGGGCCGCAGGCAAACAGCGCAATGTCATCGGCGTAAATCGCCACATGCACTTCACACGCCGTGTTGCACGGGATGTAGTCGGGCAGCTTGGCAAGAGCCAGATTGAACAGAAAAGGGCTCAATATGCTGCCCTGGGGTACGCCTGCGGTGACGGAGTGGGGACCGCTGATTGTGGAGCCAACACGAACGCGAAGAGTGCGGTCGCCCAAGAAGCTCTCCAGGTAGTCAAACATCCGCCCGCACACACCGAGGTCACGAAGTGCGTCCAAAATCGATGCGTGGGGCAAACAGTCAAACGCACTTCTCACGTCGAGCAGCACGAGGATGCCGTAATCGCCGCGGTACTTGGCCTCCTCGAGGGTGGCGATCACGTCGGCCAGTGAGTCGAACGTACAGCGCCTTGGGCGAAATCCGCTCTGTTCGGGAGGGAATGCGTTGGTTGCGGTGGCAATCCAGCGAAGGCGTCGCAATGCCATGGCTTCCATGACTTTCCCTGCGGCCGAGGTAAGTGACACTGGCCGGTAGGATGAAAGCTCCGTGGCCGGCTTCCGTGGCTTCAGGATGGGCACCACGAGCGCCTCTCTCCAGCCAGGAGGCACCTGACTTGTGCGCCACACTTCGTTGTAGGCCTCCAGCAACCGGGGCCGCGTGGAGGGGTCAATGTTGCGCAGCACCTGGTAGGTGAGGCCGTCCACTCCCGGGGCAGACCGCTTCGTGCGGTTGTTGAGCACTGCGGTCAGCTCGCTGAGAGTAAACTCCTCCGTGCACAATGCGCGGATCTCTAGCAGAATGCCCTCGGTGGGAAAGTACCGCTCGGGAGCGAAGAGCTCAGGCCTGTTGAGTGCAGGCACAGGTGGTAGTCCCTGTGGAGGCTGTGGGCAAGCAGGAGGGGCAAACTTGTCTGCCAGCAGCTCAGCCAATTCCTGCGTGGCGATCTTCATTGCAACAGCAACACAGAGAACCGGGCAGCGAGGCTCTCTGGTGCGAAGAACGGCAGCGAAAATGCGCCAGGCTTGGGCGTGGTTCTGAGGGTCATCTAGTGACGAGCAGAGGCTCCCCCAGCTCTGGTTGCGACGGCGTCTGGCGTGCCTGCGGCACACCGCGTCAATACAGTTATAGGCACGCCAATGTTCCGCCTTCTGCGAGCGCACCGCCACAATCTGCGCCCCGCGACGCGCGGCGCGAAGGTTGAGGAGGCTGATGTCTGGTGCGGGGGTGCCCGCAGGCACGGTGCAGTGGGTGGTAGCTGCGTCGTGACACTCGGCCAGCGCGGTGAAGAAGTCTGCAGAGACTGGCACTCTAGCACACAGTTCTCTGAAGCGAGTCCACTTCACAACACTGTAGGTCCGAGTGTACCTGATGTAAGCTGAGGGGGGTGTGACCACGATGGGGTAGTGGTCGGAGCCCTGAGAGTCCGGTGCACGTTGCCACTCATATTTACACGTACCACCCACGAGAGTCAGGTCGATGGCACTGTCGGACACACCATGGCGCGCGAGAGTACAGCTACCCGTGTTTATAACGAGCAGTCCGGCCTTTTGCACGGCATCGAGAAGGTCGCGCCCACGGTGGTTCGTCACGCCACTGCCCCACGAGGTGTGGTGAGAGTTAAAGTCGCCACCGATGACCGCGTCGCGATTTAGGCGGTCTGCGAGGCGGCACACGAATTGGGTGTCCCAGCGTGCCGAGTAGTTCGATGTGCGCACGTACACGCTCGCGACACTGGTGTCCGTGCTCCCGATGCGCACAGTCAGGGCGACGGCCTCGAGGGTGTCACAGAGAATGTCCTCGATGTCCACTGCAGCGTGAGGGAGGTCGGCGCGCACATAAACCGAAGCCCGCGACGTGCCGGGAGGATGCGAGGGAGTGCTGCACCGGACTGCGCTACACTTTTCAAGTTCGCACTGCGTGGTGCTGTGATAGCCGACAAAACCAGGTAGGTTGAGTGTTCCGACGCGAGCGTAGGTTTCCTGCAGCAGCAAGACGTCGTACTCGCGTCGGAGGAGTTGGGTAGACAGCTCGGCGTGACGGCAGCGGAGAGAACGAACGTTCCATTGAATAGAGCGGTTGACTGGGCTAGTTGGTATGGCATACTTGGGTTTTAGCAGCGCGAAAAATGCACAAAGGACAAGAAAGGGACGAGACAAGCACTGACTTCCAACTAAAATTTTATTGACGGGAAGACCGTTAATATGCAATGGAGCACAAAGAGTGAAAAGAGTGGCGGAGGCAATACACAGAAAAAGGAAACGTTTGGGCACTGTTTGCAACAGTGATGGCACCACAGCGGAGAAGAGGGAAAAGGTAGCGGTTATTCCGTACATGCATTCTGTGTCACACCGCCTAAAGAAAATAGGGCAGCGCCTCAATGTGAAAGTGGTCTTCAGTGCCCCTGATAAGTTGTCCCAGTTGACAAACAGGACCTGCCCCGTAAAGAGTATGAGAAAACGGTGTATGGTGAGGCACAGAACGCAGTTTGTGGACTGCGCGTTAGGCGTCGTTTACAGGACCCCTTTTTCTTGCGGTGCATGTTATGTGGGCCAGACGGGCAGATGCATTAACGATCGCTTACGGGAACATGCCAATAATGTTCGTGGCGGAAAAGATGGCTTCTTAGCGCAACACGTGAGCACGTGTGGGTGCACTCCGCTGTTTGAAAAAACAACAGTTCTACGCAAGATTAAAGAGGAAAACGTGCGTATAATTTATGAGGCTGCTCAAATGGAGCTTGAAAGCAGCGCATGTGTAAGCAAGCCTTCAGTTGCCCTTTCAGATAAAGAGATATGTTTCTTGAGATGCGAGGGTAGGCGCAGCAGGCATGGCGTTAGTTGATAATTTGTATCTTAAAATACGTCATTTTTTTCACTCTTTGTGCTCCATTGCATATTAACGGTCTTCCCGTCAATAAAATTTTAGTTGGAAGTCAGTGCTTGTCTCGTCCCTTTCTTGTCCTTTGTGCATTTTTCGCGCTGCTAAAACCCAAGTTCCATTGAAGAATCCGCGGCCGAAACACCTTGCCGCTAGCCATGTTGATTGAGGGCAGCGTGGGCGGCCAGGGCCGCGTTGCACAGCTCGAACACAGGGCCGGATTGCGGTATTGTCCCGATGAGGGCCTGCACGGCAGCGGCCAGGGCACTAATCACCATGTCCTTTTGCACCTCGCAGTCGGGGGCCGAGGGTTCGGCGGCCGGGGGCGAAACAACCGCGCTGTACGTCCGGCCCGGTTGCACTACCGAGGAAATACCAGTGCACGGTGCTCGAGCAGGCACGGCTTTTCCCTCGCTCTTAAGGTTCCTCTCGGCCTCACGACGAGAGAGGGGCGGGTCCGCAGAGGCCATGATTTCTAGCACCTTCCTCTCGTGTTGCCAGCGAGGGCATCGGGGCTCGGTGGCGGGATGTGGGCCGCCGCAGTGTAGGCACTTGGGGCCGGGTGCAACGCAGTCGGCGCGGGCGTGGTCGCCGCCACAGCGCGAACAGCGTGGGGAGCTGGTGCACGTCGCATGAGTGTGTCCGAAAGCGCCACAGCCAGCGCACTGGAGAGGGCGGCGACGACGACAACGTACAGGGCGGGTCTGCTTAAATAACGCCACCTCAGGTGGCGGTGCGTTACCCACAAATCGGAGAAGGACATTGCGTCCGGTACGGGCACAAGAGAGGATGGGAGCAGAGCTCTCTATGTTGTTTTTGAGGACCTCCTCGTCAAAAGCCGCGTCAACGCCGTGAAGTACGCCGGTACCGGTTCCTTTGTTGGCGGTCTTGGCGTTGACAGCCACATTCCCGATGCTTTCCACTGCCAGGAGAGCGGAGGTGTCAGCTCCGGGTGTGGTGTCAACCGCAACAACGTTGCCGCTGAAGTTAATGCGCACACGCTTCGTGCCGGGCACCTTCGAGAGCTGTGCTGCAATTGCGTCGCGGCTGAGGGAGAGGAAGTTGTTCTTCCTGCCCTTGGGGCGGTAGAGGATGGTGGCAGAGGTGCGACGGGGCTCATTCGCGACCAGGTGTTCGATAATATCGAGTTGGTGCTGGCGGCGACCTGGTTTCTGGCGGGGCCCCTTTCCCTTGCTTGGGGGAGCTGCACTGGCTGGCTGCCTACTGGAAGGGGCATTTGTGGCTGTTGATGCCTGGCACGGAAATCCGTTTTTCTGCTGATGCTTGCGTCGGGCCTCTTCATAATCTGCTTCGGTAGAGGCGTCCACCGTCAGTGGGCGCATGAGGCCGAAAGCAGAAGGAGGGTGTGGCGCGGTGCTAGCGGCAGAGTTCGGAGGAGCTGCGGCCGTAGCAGACGACGCGCCCGTGCTCTCCTTTGAGCGGGAGAGTGGAGGAGAGTGCTGTTGTTGTGGCGAGGAGGTGGGAGGTAAACAAACCACCCCATCAGACACCGGAGAGGCCGCTCTCTCTGGAGGACGGGTCGGACGGGTTGCGTGACCGGAAGAAGGTGGGGAAGGCTCGAGGAGGGTGGGATTTCCTGTGGCGGTCTGGGAGGCTCCCGCTTGCGCAAGAGACTCCAATGTTGCCTCGGTTGCCCTTCCAGTAGAGGTCATGCGCGTTCCTTCGCCTGGAAAAAGGGGAGAGACAGCACTACGTGCACACCCCTCTCCGAACAGGTCTTCTTGACGCCCGGCGCGGCAGGCTTGCACAGCCAGCAGGCAAGGGCAGAAAGTGGTTGCCGGCGGCGCAGAGTGAGCGCGCGCTCGCTTGGGGGGAGCTGCAAACGACGCCTGTTGTGTTGCTCGTTGGCGGCCTGGTCCGTCAGCGCAGATTCCGGTTCTGAAAAGGGCCAGACCCTTTGGGGAGGGCGACAGGGACGGAGAGGAGGACGGAGGCGTGTTGTGCTCCCAAGAGGAGGATGATGTGGGCGAGGAGGAATCGGTACTGGCCTGTTCCTCGCTGTCTGCCGGTGTTGATGCGACCGATTCTTGGTAGTCCTGCAGCTCAGCCTTGCTTCCCTCTTGTAGTGTGGGTACAAGATGGAGTTGGGAAGGCTGTGGTACTAAGGAAATGGCGGCGGCGGCCTCCTCGGCTGCGGCCGTTAGCTTCGCGCTTTTCGTGGTGGCGGCCTTGATTTTTGGTGCCTGACGCCGGCGTGGTGGCAACAGTTTCCCGATCCTTCGTACATGGGGCCGAGAAGTTGGGGTGCTGGTAGATGAGTGCTTTTGAAGACGATTGGCAGCAGCCTTCAGTTTACGAGCCCGGGTAATCATCGGGGCCGCAGGCGATTGTTTGGGTGAGCTGGGGCGGCTCGTTGCGGTAGCATGCAGGCTCGCGCAGAGGGTGATCTCGTCAGGAGCGTCCTTAGAAGGGGTGTCCGTCATTACTGGTAGAGGCGATGGGCCGTACTAGGCGAGGTCATTACAGATTAAAAAAAAAAAGAACTAAGGGGAGATGAGAGGGCTCTACATTTCCTCAATATCTTGATAGCCCTGAACAGGGCTTGAGACAAAAAATGGCTCAATAGGACAAGGGAGGGAAGAAAAAATTAAAACGGCGCACGGGTGTGCGCAAAAGCTATCAAAATAAAAAACTGGGGGAGAAAAAAAAAAGGGAAGCATGGAAGCGCCCGTAAGGTACGGCGCCTCACTAGACGCTCGCGTGCTCCTCCAGGAAAACCGGTCGGGGACCGACCGAAAAACACGTCTGCTCTCTTCGGCGGTCGAGACGAGACTCCGCCAATGGAAAGGCCGATTAGCCTCTGCACATGTATTCATTCGCGCCGCGTCGTCTGCTCGATATCTCGGCGCTTACTCGCATGCGTATGGAACAGGAGGTGCTTCTGTGCAGCTGCAGGACAATGAATAACAAATGCGAAAACGTGGAGTGTGATAAGAGAAAGAAGAGTGTAGATAAAAAAAGTCCACATGGTTTTTGTTTTGCTTGTCATTTACTTAGCGGCGCTTCACTAGGTCGCATAAGAATTTTTAGGTACACTTGAAGTTGTTGCATGTCCGATGAAAAGCTTTGCAGCACTATAATCTATATAATATCTTGATTGGTTCACTACAAGCCTCGAAAGCAACATGTGGGGAGGTGAGCTTAAAACTTTTGCCTCTCGTACGCTGTGGATTTCGCTACCCAAATGGCTCCCCTGCCCTCTTCGGTATCGTAGCATCTCTGAGCCAGAAGGCCACACGACGCAGACATATCAACACGTCATGCGCAGGCAAGCACAGATCGTGCACGCAATCTATGTTGTCATTTCGACATTCTCTGTATTGTACTGCATGTTTCTATTGGATGGAACTATCTATGCGTGCACGTTTGGAGAGGCTGCCAGGATCGTGTACCCTCACGACGACACACAGCGTCGCACCACTAGAACTGCTATAAAGGATGATGCACCAAAAACATGCCAAGCATTGTGAATGCTGGCACCGGCACTATGCGAGAATGGTGAGAACTCCAACGCAAAAGAACTTGCTCGATACGAAGTTACAAATAATAATAGCGTGCGTTGATTCCATTTGTATGCTTTAAAGTATTTCTGCCAACATTCATACTTCTAGGCAGGCAGCAGTGTATACACAAATTACTCACGTCGCCTTGAATAATTTTCGGTGTCACGTACTACTTAGACGTGCTTGTATGCAACACCTCCCCATGTTGAGGCTGCGCCCGTGAGATGATGGTCAAGCAGCGTTGGATCTGACATTTCAGCTTTTTCGGGACGTGTAGCATTTGCAAATCTTGGCGGGTGAGACTGGGAGCGCCCATTGCATGCATTCCTCTTGCCTGCTCGAAGCTCTCAAACCTGGTTGAGGGCCCTTTAAGGTGTTCACAGACAGAAGAGAAATTAACTCTGTACAGTTGAACCAAGTTAATACGAGGCAAAATGGCCTTTCTGTCCTATTGGCGCTCTGGCTATTTGCTCCTGTGTTGCCCTTCTCAGCCATGCCGAAAAGAAAGACCTTGGAGCGTCTTTATTCGACGGTTGATACTCAACTTGCCATGCTAGACTAGAAAAAGGGAGACCATATTTTTTGAACTCTGTGGGAAAAACATTGCACGGCTATGCTAAGCTATTGGCACCATTGTACCGTCACAAACTAAAATATTTATGTTTGCTTTTTTGTTGTAGACACAGGTACCGCACCTATTTCTTCAAAAATGTGAATAGTGTCGAAATTCATTGCGCCTATATTTATGATTCCAGAGACCTCAAATAATGTTTTACCCGCCTATTCATGGCGCCTGAAATCTAGTTCTTTAGTGCCTATTATTCCGGCTTCTAGTAATGAGACAGTCATAGTTACTGGTTGAATGTGATATTCTTTGAAGCCCGAGAAGTTTTTTCCATGATAGTTTAGTGTTATTACGGTTGATTTATACATTTCTTCATCACTCTTCATGCAGTGTTCCTCCAAATGAATTATTCTTCTTGGTGTTACAGTGTGAATTGAGCGTTATTCCTTCTGCGCATTGTTTTAAAGCCTGCCAATCGCCAATAGCAGCACTTCCCGCTGCCAGGAGTGTTTAGTGTGTCGAATGGTTACGCCTCGTACAATGGCTGGGAAGGCTGAAAATTCGGGACAGGAAAGAGCGCCACGTGTCTTTTGTTGATGCAATATGTCAAGTATCACGTGCGGCAGATCGTCGACACTAATGTTGAAGTTTATAAAGAAGGCATCGCATAAGAAGTGCAATAATGACACGAGGGAAGAAATATTTAGAATGTGAAACTTCTATTGGATCGGGCGTCCGCAGGTGTCCAAATAATGTCTCATAGAATATATAAGTAACATGATCAGACGGAGACATTTCCGTTGATGGCGCAAAGTCGCAACCACGACACATGCAAGTTTTTGTTGAATTCTGCCAGTTTTCTTTCATTTCTCGTGAGTAAAATTCTTCTGTTTTCTTAGATGCTCAAGATCAAAATAATACAGAAGTTTCAAATAAATTGACCTGAAATTGCATTCTTGGGTCTCTGGAGGGTCAGGCACCCCATAATGTCGCCGCTTGATGAGGCATAACCGTGGCAAATTATCTACACTCACAACTCGTAAAGCATCTTGCACAGAAGTTTATTATATTCAAAAATTAGTTCTAAAGATATGTCGCTAGCAGAGTATTGAATTCAAGACTATTTTTCATTCACTTCGTTATAACCAATATTTCGTTATATCGAGGTTTCAGTGTATACACGTTGGAATCTGTATCCTAATTCGAGCTATGTATATTGTGGATCAGTAATGATATGTGTTTTAAATGCTGCTGCTGCCTCAGAAATGATTGATTCCCGAGATATCGGAAACACATTATTTCAGATGGCGGAGAATGGGGGGAAATTTTGAGCAACTTTTTGCGCCTCCTTACCCACGTAAACTTCCTTCTCTGTCCCAGCCCTTGTGGGACTAAGTGTCTTCACTGCAGTTTGAGGCACCTGTAATATACCAGGAGGAGGAGATGACAGAAAGGAGCAAGTTGTTCAGTACAAGAGGGTGATGTGTATGCGCTGAGGGCATTTACAAGTTGCAAAATAAGTCACTGAGGCATCGGTGGGATGCAAAAGCATGCTCTTGGAGGATGTTTTCTTCTCAGGGGGGTCTTTCATCGCTCCCCCTTTCCGAGCTCCCTGACATGAAGAGTACTATGTGTTGTCTTCTCAGCGTCGTTGAAGCACAAGAAGCGTCGTAAAAAAGGAAAGATGGTTTACTTAAACACAACACAAGTGAGGTTGTGCGTGTGTGTTACTGCGCATGTCGTTAACTAACCAAGTTTTTGTATATTGTCCAAGTTATTGAGTTGTTGAATAGGATGACCGAGCATTTTTATGTGAAGCCGGTCAAGACCTGTGGCACAACAGCCTTTGCGAGGACGTTAAGCTTTTCAGGATGGCCGAATGTTGGCGAATTGCTTGCACGTCCACGAGATGTACGCACCTTGTCATAACTAGTGAAAAGACTGGGTAAACGAAGAGAGTTGCTTAGTTAGCAAGTGTTGCATGCGAGTATCTGTGTTTAAGTAAATAATTCTTCCTTTCTATGACGCTTGTCTTCAACGACACCTGAAGACAACATACGCTGTGGTTCTCGAATGTGCATTCTGTGCAGAAGATCCCTGAATTGCTTAGGCTCTCATCTATTGCCAACAGACTGTTGGCCATTCTGTCTTGCAGCTGTTTCAAAGAGACCCACTCCTTTTCCTTTGAGGCTTTTAAAATTAGGATCATGGGGAATTTGCTCCCTCCAGTAATATGAAAACTCTCCACCTATGCAGTGCAATTTCTCATTTTCCATGTTCTCGTTGAATTGCCTTTATTATCGAATTCTTGTGAGATGACAATGCAAATTACATGCCTCTGTGGCAAATATAAAGCAGTATAATGAGTTAACAAGCATGTTGGAAGGATTGGGTACAATGAGGTAAGTGCATGCATCAGATTATGTACGAGTGTCTCTTAAATTTCAACTAAGACTCCGAAGCTTTGCAACAAGCTATGAGGTTGCTTAACAGACTTCAAAACCTCAACAAATGCATTAAAACAAGCACTTTTATTGATGTATTTTTTAAAATTTCTCTTCGATCTTTTAAATTGCCTGTTGTAGCTGTGTATCTATATTCACGACCTCGCACCCTGCTCCCCAACACTGATGGTGTGCTTTGATGGTGTTGAAACTGCCAGTGGTGTTTTAAACTGCAATGTAAAGCTTGACAAACTGAAACATCTCTCTGAATACCAGCAGTTCGGTGAATTTTACATTATTTTAGCACTGTAAAGCGTGCACTATTGAAAAGTATAAGGTTGCTTTGTGGCATGTACTCGTCAACTACGAGGCATTGTTGCTAAATCTTCATATGTTCACCCAACGGAAATGTGAGTGGTGGTGGTAGTGGTTAGAGGAGGAAGAAGGCACCTGATTTCTGCAGCTCGATAGGGAGCACGACGCAGTGCCTGCGGGGAATGGAGGAAAAGCGGATAGAACTGATGACTCGTAATAGTTTAAGCGAATCGATAAATGGTCTGACTGAGCTTATAAATATTTGCAGGCATTCCTATCAAAGTAATGCAGGCATGTGCAGAATTGCAATGCACAAAAATTTGGACAGCTGCCCGCTGTTGGTGCAATGACTGAGGTACGTAAGAGTGGCCTTCCCTTCTCTGATACTCGCATTAATCCTCCTCACTCCCCTTGTCCACTGTATACATGCTACGCTATGATACCCTTTCCACCTACTCAACATCGGTTACATTGCACACACCAATGCCATAGAGTTTCATACAATAGTATTATTGTATGAAACACTATGCCACATTGCTATCACAGCTGAGAAAAAAATTGGCCGCGTATATTCATCGCATTTTCAGCGCAGCGTAGGAAACGCTAGGGTCTTTAGGATTGCATATTTATGCACTTTCTAGTAAAGGAACACACAACCTTGTAGTTACTTATTGATGTGTCGCGTCAGATATGCGTAGCATTTGCTTTTTGATCGAGAATGCTCCCCGTTCAAGATGTCTGGGCGTTGCCGGGTGGCTGAATAGTGTCACAGACCAACACCTCCTCTAGAAGATGGCTGCCGCATGAGAAGAAAAACGGCTCCGACATTCTTTCCCTCCTTTATTTTAGAAGGTTCTCGGTCGCTAGCATCACTTGTGGCGGACGATGCAACAACGCAACACTTTGCATAGCCTCCGAAATAGCGGTGTACAGTTGCAGGTCTCGAACAACTCTCGACTGACGCGCCCTATGGGCCGCAGATGAAAAACGCTTAGCTGGTACTAGAGGTGTGCGCCGAGGTGATTTCGACCGGCGGCGGCGTGGGGGTCGTTCAGAGTCGGCGGCGGCGCGCGGCCACTTTTCATCGGCGGCGGCGGCGCCGGCGGCGCGGAAACCGAAACTAAAAATTCAAAAGGTTCTTGTGCCAGAGCTTACTGAATTAGTTGAAATTCAGAAATTTTCATCCAAATAGCAGTAATGACACTACACAGATGTGTCGACATCACGATGAATGCAAAGCGTTTTGTAAAATAGTTTTTTATTTCGCTTTCATAATAAAAAACGCGTATTTCAATGTATGTCCATGTTCTACCACGAATGTGCAGCACTTTGCTTGTTTATTTTTTTAAATTTAAGATGCAGCAGTTTGTTTCTGTTGTTGGCTACGTCATACTTCATGAAACCTTCTTTCATTGAGCAAACATCGACGCACGTCACTCAGTTCGCTTTTTCCGAATTGGATATCACTTTTACATTGCACGCTGCACGAAAAAAGAAGCATCTCTGCAACGAGTTTTTTTATTGCGATTGCAGGAAACCGCTCTTTTAAGTATCTGTCATGCCTTGAATGTTACTTTCCTTCAAACGAATCGAAATACCTACTTTTCACAATATGAGAATGCGTTGTGTAGCGGTATAAGATGCGGAAGAAAACAAATCTGCGCATTTAGTCAACTAGACCTCACTGTTGTGTTCAATGAATAAAGTGTAGACATAAGCGCGGTGCGAAAGGGGCACTTGACCCCTTCAAGCCGCACCAGCACTTGCTATCCACTCTAGCGACAGCAACACGACCCCCTCCCTCAGCCATGATGCAAGTTGAAAGAAGGGTTTCCTTACCCCCATGACAATAACCTGTCGATGGCGATATGTGAAGATGAGAGCAAATGCAATATTTTCTCAGATGCACGGTTCATACTGGTCACGAGCTGGACGCCCGTTAACCACGCCTGCAGAGAACGTTGACTCCCCGACCCCTTTGTGCTTGGGAGACGTCCCCCGCTACGCCACCGATCGCCAAAGAGAGGGAAGAACACTAAAGCCTTTTTCTATCCGCTTCCCTCTTGAATACGTGTGTCAAACACTTTCCACATGCAGGGATTCGTGCTGGGGCCGGGAAGTAAGAGACGCTACGCCCTGTTCCTGTTTACTGATTCATTTAATTTAATACTAACTGCAAACATCGTATACCCGCGTACATCAACCTCTATACAAAATTATAACACAAGATTTACACACTCGCAACTTGCGACGCAGGATGCATAAGGGAAATAACTTTGACAATACAATGGTGCGACCATACAAAGTAAACACAGGCCGACACAAATGATAAAGTAATTAATTAATAAAACCGTGCAATGTCTCAATATGCCGCATCCCTTCCCGCAAAGCTCGTTCAAGTAAAGGAGGTGAAGTTCTTCTCACGAATGGTCCATGTGGTCAGTCTTCACCGTCTTCGTCGTCTTCGTTGTCTCTCTAGGCGATTTCCATCTTAATCTTCTTTCATAACATCCCACGATCACTCGTTTCCTCGTTTCCCATCTCTAACTTTCATTCCTCGTCGTACCGTACTTTTCCCAGTCATCATCTCATCGCCTCTCATCGCTATTTCTTCGCACCCTTATCTTCCTTTTCCATCCCGTCTATCTACCATCTCAACCTCAACGCTCCGTCTCTCTGACCATCACATCGTATCTCGGCCCCTTTTGTATCGTCTCCTAGTCCCTTTTTGTAGGACCCGACTCCGCCCTACCGGGGCACCAAACCAATAGCCACTATCCACGCGGCATATTTCTCTCTCAGTCTGTGTGTGTCATCTTCGACGGCCACTCCCGCGGCCCACACCAGTAGAAAACCCTCTCCCAAACAAAGCCAAGCAACTAAAATGTATAAACTCAAGCCTCAGGAAGAGTGATGGGCGAGCCGTCCGAAGACACTTTAATTACGGGCGAACAATGGTCCCGATGCTTCCGGTACTTAGTGAGCCGATGTCCAGACCAAGTCTCAACGTTTCCATGCAGCTCGGTGTCTCCCGCAAAATTCTCCGTAGCCGCCGCTTCTTTGTCATTCACCGCCGCGGGCGGCCATCCGCGCAGAACGCAGTAATGAGCCATGGGGCCACGGAGGCTGACCGAAAGTCATACTGGACCCGGCACAAGCGCTGCGGCCGCGTCGCATTCCCCGAACCAACAAAAGGTGCCCTGCTGCTTCCCCATGCCACAAATCTGAAGGGTGTGCGCCGATTATCTCCACCGTACACTGTCACACGGTCTGTAGACGACAAGCCAACGCCCGGTCCTCGTGTTTGCGCGGGGGAGCCCGCGAGAATAGTAGAAATAATCCTTCTGGTACTTCACTCCGGAATGCCCATTCGTTACACCGAAGGTTTTTTCTTCTTTTGTTGTGGGTTTGAGAAACGAGCGAAAACATCCCGAAAGGTCCGCGGTTCAGTCCGTGTTTGCGGGGACGTCACACTTGGTCAGAAGAGAAAGACACCCCATGCAAGTGCGCTCCCTTAAAATTTCTCTTGCAGAACGTCACAAATAAGTATGCTAGATAAGTGTGTATAGAACATTCAACTTTTCAATGCTTTTTTTTTGTAGCGTGTACACGTGCTCAATACCTATCAGATGTGTGAGACAATTGAAATCGCAACTGCCACTCTCGACTGGTTCCGGGAAAGACTCAATAGAAGAATGCAATAACGAGTGCTTGGGAACCTATGTTCGTTTGTCAGTTTGATTTCTAGGCATGATTTTATTTTTATATTAACAAAAATAAAACCTGCAAAATATTAAAACAAACTGGCTGCTATTGCAAGATATGTGTGCCTTTTCGTGATTTTTCTAGACTTACGCGTCTGCAAGCCACATCTGGTGTCACAAACTTGCAAGTGTCCCCCTCCTCCCCACGACATCTCCCAATACCCCCCTCCCCAATAAAAAGGCACCAATGTAGGCCTCCGTAGGCCTTCGACAAGCTTTATTGAAGGTGTTGAAGAATCAAGAAAAGGCCGATTGTTGTAGATTTCTTGAGAGTTCAATGATAGCTTCTTTGTGAATACCGTAGATTATCGAACCTCACTTTGTGTATAATGCTCCAATGAAAAAAAAAATGGTTTCAATCTGGCTCACTGCAGAGTCAGAAGCCATCACATGGGCAGGCGTCATTAAGCCTCTATATAACATTGCTAAGGTTCAGCACATTTGCACAAATAACTCTCGTTAATTGAACATTGAGTATAATCCTTGCTTGGGTTAGTATGTGTGGAACATAAATTTGAAATTTAAGAATTCTCATTGTGGGTTTTTGCAGCAAAGACACACTGATTAAAACTGATGATTCTGGAGCTACGGCAGAGGTAACATTCGTTATGTTTTTTTTTCGGTTAAGGTAATGGTAATGCGCTACATTTTTTATGTATATATAGAACGTGGAGCCATGAAACGTTCCCTTTTTTATTGGAGTAACGAGTAACGTATTTAGTTACTTTTTACTGTAACAGATACAACCCTAAATATATAGACTTACAGAAGTGATGTCGGCCCACACCGCTAGCTGCGGTCTATAGTCTGGCTGTAAACATTACATAGATATATTCCTTTGATCCAGCACGTGATAGTGAAGGTTTGCTCGAACATTGATGTTCTCGACCTTAGAGGAATACACAACAGCTTCTTAATAATATGCATATCATCCAACCGAAGCATGCACTTCGTTTCGCTAAAATTTACAGTCAACGTGAGTGCTGTCGCCACGCCGTATGTTTTAGGTAGAAACTTAGCCTACTCGAAATACCCAAAGACGTCGATCCTCCTAGCAACGCGTGGCTATCCGCTGACAGTTCTGTATGAAAATAGCATCCACAGTGGAGCCTGTGGCATCCGCTGAAATTTTATCGCAACATTATTATACTGCCACTCCGCTTGTATTTTTATGTCACTGTCTTGCGCAAAGACACCGCCATTGTGGTTCAGTAGCTAAGGTAGTCGGCTGCTGACCCGCAGGTCGCGCGATCGAATCACGCCTGTGGCGGCTGCATTTTCGATAGAGGCGAAAATGCTGTAGGACCATGTGTTCAGATTTGGGTGCATGTTAAAGAACCCCAGGTTGTCATAACTTCTGAAGTCCTCCACTTCGGCATCTCTCATAATCATATGGTGGTTTTGAAACGTTAAACACCTCATATTTATCAATTGCCTTGCGCAAAACACGCTTGGCAGTCTGCGAAAATTCTAGAATATTTTAGAATCTTCTGATAAGCTTGAGACACCTACAATATTGATGATGTTCGATGCCACGGGTGTATATGGCGACGTACCTTCGCGCAAACCATATTACCAACGACCAATGCTCTGATCACCGCTATCTGCGTAAAGCGCGAATTTCTAGCACTTTGTACTCTTCTAGGCACATGTTCACGAAATAAAAAGTGTCGTCTTGAGCAACCCAAGTACCATATTTTTTACTGTCGCAACCACGTGGCAATAAGGTAAGTAAGATGAGAACGGTGAAATGATTGATACAAAACAGTGAGATGGGGCGTAAGTGCACGGCCAAGTTTTATTGAAGATGCGCATACCACAAGCTATTTTCTTCTATAGAACCAATATGATGTGTCTTTTTCAAATTACTGCGAAATTGAATGTCAAGAAAGGAAGAACGCGAACTTAGAGACAGACAGTGGATACGAAAAGTGATATGTATCGACGTAAAGTTTGATCGCTCATTCCACGCCAAACGTCCAAGGTGTTTTGGCGGCTACCTCAGGTGTATTCAAAAAATGTCGGGATGATTTACTCCATTGAAAGCAGTCTATTGGGAAAATGTTTTGCAGAGAAAACTATTTTTGGTCACCTATATGTTACGAAAATACCGGCTTTAGTCTGGACCCTATATCGAGTCCTAAGATAACAGCACATTTACTGAGCTGGTCTATGTAGGCTCTATTTATTTTGCCGACCCAAGGTTCCGAATATTTACAACCTCCTACAATGGCGTCCCTTGTTGTTGAATTGACATTCCGGTTTGTAAAGCCGAAAACTTTATTTTTCAAATAATAAAACTGTTCATATCTCTCTCTCCCCGGAACTCATTCTAGGTCCTTTGATAAACACCAGTCATATATATTTAAAAAATACTTTGATATCAACTATTCATAACTCTCAATAAGGGATGTGGAAATGAAATGACCGTCACTAAATGACCGATGAGGTGAAATATTAACATTAAAAAGCATAGTACACGTGACTAAACAGCTAATTCTACGCTAAAACAATGTAACCTGAACTAATGATGTCCCCACACATCTAAAACCTCATGCAATGTCTATTGCATACCTGGAAGGTGCAGTTATTCAAGCACTTTTTGCAGTGAAATTCGGCCATGGAGTTAATCTCGTTTATGGTGGTGCTATCTTTATACTTGACGTTTGAATATATAACGAAGCATTCGGAAATTTTTTCCGTGAAACCCGTAGTTTTTTTTTTTTTTTTGGCGATGTAATTTAGGATTGTATGCATTGTACTGGCACGAAGTTTAATGTAGGTGATGTGCTTGTAGAGTGCACCGTTCGCTGACTCTGGTGAAATAGAAACAGCACTTTATGTTAATTCACCACGTGATCTGCTCCCAGAGAACAGAATACATAACGAAGTGCGTTACTAACGAACGGAGGAATTAAATATTTCTCGGTCTTTTAATGTTGTTTCTGTAATCCAATCTACAAACGTTTGTATCAAACGAGCATGACGGTACAAAGGGATGGAATTGGGTTCTGCAGCTTGTGGTGACACATGTGCCACTCCAGGTCAGCTTTATTACGTGACATCGGAATCTACACTGAGCTTGATCTATCATTATGTACCTAATCAACGGAGAAGAAGTGCTAAGCTCCAGATTCATTATTAATGTGGCTTCAAAAACGAGAAAGCATCACGATTCGTGAGCAATCGAGCACCCGTTCTCTCTCTCTATTGCGTTGAACTGCTTGTGCCCTCAGATGCCACTTTAGTTTTTTCTTGAATAAATGTGGCAATTGGGAAAATTGTGAGCGCTAAACAAGACGTTAAGAAGAACGAGAGAGACAGGATGGGTGCTGGTGAACGTCGTGAGGAAGCATTATATTGCGCTAAAAATTTCCCGATAGCAATGCGCCATCTGGCTGGATTTCAAGTTTTGTTAAAATGTACGATGACACAGACCATGGGCTTTTGTCATGTCATTTGCTACCAATTAAACAGCGGCTGCGTAATTTAGGGTACCATGAAAATTCTCGCGGCCATATTTCAAGAAGGAAGGAGGCAGAACCACACCGTTCATGCCATACGTGATCCTTCATCACTTGCTGAAATAAAGTTATTCAAGCTGAAACGTGGTCGAAGAATTCTTTTACCTCTCAGCAATCAGAGAGGCTTTTAATTCTCGAGTCTCTTTATGAGATATTGCTGCCATCTTTTTCCAACAGGCCTGCAGTTCTGTTGAACCGACACAACATAGAAGCGCCCGTGTTTTTGTAGATTTTTTTCATTCCCATTTAAACACTTTTCCATTCATAGTCATCTTTGAAGCTCGTAAGAACTTCCTGTGGTCTCTCACCTATCATTGCGTTTTTCCAGTCCACACAGCAAAAGGCTTGATGGCAAGGTCGTTTTCCACACTCAAGTTTCTCGTACCAAATCTTTCGCGCTCTTTGAGCTCTTCAAGGAATGCAGAAACACTACAAATCGAACGAGCTCTACACCGTGCCTTCGGGACTACTATGGGGCAAACATGTTGCGAGTGGTGTCGCAGTGTTCTGCCATTGTGCTTCGTTCGCTGTTCCCTGCGCTCAAGTTGGGTCGACATGGGGCGTCGTTGCAGTGCCATCGGTGTCGTGTTTCCCGTGTCTTTGCTTATTCGCAGTTTTCTGCGAATAAATGCCTCTGTGTAGCCCCTGGTGCCGAGGTCACGGATTACGTTTTTCCTTCCTTCCGCAGCTGTGGTGACAATCCGTGGTTGGATTATCGGTTGTTTATTTATTTTAGTTTTCTAGTTTAGCTAGTTTTTCTGTATTCTTGCCCAAGAAAGGTGATCTAGGACATTTTTTTCTTGTGGGAATAGCTATAGGTATGTGCGTACGTGGTTGCAGCTTCACATTTCCAAATCGTACAACTCGGACTGCCCTGCCAACGGCCCCTATTCTCTTTCTGCTCTGGCAGCCATGGCCGTCACGTTCTTTCAAACCTTCTCCTCCTTCCTACTTCTTAACTCTTTTCTCCACTCCCCGCCCCTCCCTTCAAGCCACTGAGCCCCGCTCTCGCAAGAAAAGATAGCGTCTTTTTTCTGTTTTCCAACCACAGATTCGTCCATTCAGGGGAAGCTTGCACGCAGTAACTGGTTTGGAAGGCAGGTAAGGTTCGCGGAAACTCAGCTCACCCTGAGCTACCGAGCGCAAAACAAAGCTTAGCCGATAGTCATGAGAAGGCTATAGGAGATTACACAGCAAGATGAAAAGAGAACATATTTTGCCTAATGAAGTATTGCGAAAGCCACTGGGGCAATCATTTCCTTTACCACCATCCCTTCTTCTATTCGTACATTGAAATAATGAGAAAAGTCCAACCAAAACATATTAAAAAAAACGACGTTTTGAAGCCAATCTCTCACCCTTGAAAAAGAAGCCGGACCAGCTTCGAAACATCTTGTTTTTTTTTTATCATTAAATATATTTTGGTTGGAGTTCTCATTCCTTCAGTTTGTATCAAAAAGAGACAGGCTTATGTCAAATGTTCACCTTTGATTCCTGTCGTACATTATAGACTCGCTGCTCCGATAAACCCCTTCAGACCGAAACATTTAGAGAAGCAATGACAGTTGCGCAACCATTAACAGCCCCTCTTCCTTCTTGGACGCTTATAGCTCTGGTGTGCGTGTGTGTGCGGGGGGTGCGGGGGCAGAAAGAGGAGTACTGAAAGAAAAAAATGTTGCATCTTGTTTTTTTTTTATTTGTTGCAGCAGGTAGCTAACGACCTAGTCATTATTTTCTTTTTGAGGAAGCAGCATACAATACAACACAATCATGCCCACCTAAAAAGACGCAAACACAGGCGCTGTATTGCAACTGATGAGTTATTGTCGAAAGACTCAGCTTATGTAGAATAACACGTACATGTGCCCTAACCACAGGTCCTTCCAATGAAGACAAGTTTTTCTTGCAGTGTTTTGCAGTAAGACTTGATGAATAATGAACCATGAATGTACCTTTACCTGATACGAAACTCGGGACAGGTAACGGACTTTTTAAAGAACGCGACCCCGTCAAGTCATGGTTCTCAGATTTTCTGCTGACAAAAATTTTATGTTACAGCATTCCGCACAATGACCAAATTACAAGCGTGGGCGAATGTATATACCAGCATAGTATCACCAAATTTCAAAATAGCACAGGTATTTACAACAACCAATTCATACGGTACCTATTGTATTTAGTGTTATCAGCGCGCATGTGCCTGTCGCGGAAATAGCATGTAATCTAAAGTTTTTCTTTATTATTAATAATTAGAGGCAGTAGAAATAACTTGTTTTTGTATGTTAAAAGCTTATATATATATATATATATATATATATATATATATATATATATATATATATATATATATATATATATATATATATATATATATATATATTTCTAGGTTGCTTAGCAATTTCAATTTTTTCACATGTGTTTTTAATGGTGCTCCTTCGACGTTTATGATATCAGCCCGACCAAGTCGAATATCGCTCATTTTCAGTCCAAGTGCGTCTGTTTTAGAAACATTTGGCGAGTCTATTAGTCCGAGTGAGTCCGCTGGAGGAACTTTTTGATAAGTCTGAGTATGAGTGGGTATATTTGAGGAAAGTATTAGTGGATCAGGCTGACAAAAACATCGGTGAGTCTGAGTCTGAGTGAGTTTAAATAGAAAGAAATTCCATTAGTCTCAGTCCGAGTGTGTCCAAAGCAAAATATTTTTATATATGGCTTCGTTACACCGACCATACAGACAACAGCATAGAGGCTTTCACTTGCCGTCTTCGCGCTCGCGATGATCAAGAGTTGCAATTTGGAACATCTGTGCACCGGGCCCCCGTGCATAAACCAGGTTTTCAGCAAAAATATGTCGCTTCTTTCAATCAAAATGTGCCGGAGGGTAAATTCCTGGTGATCGAATGCTATAGTCTGTAGGAAATCCTGTCACTGTGTTGATATGGCTTATCGTACACCATTCTATTGAAGCAGTAGTGGGGCTTAACACTCATGAACCGTGGAAAAGCATAGACAGAGAACAAGTACTCCCACGTGTGAACTTATTTTAAAAAATATTGGAGCAATAGCCTTTTTTTTAGTATCATTTCCAGAAGTCATGCACGGCGAATTAATATTTGTAGTACTTTAACCCAAATATATGCGAGTAACAACCGCCTCATACCTCGGCTATATAATGAAAATATACTAGAATCACAAGACTTTCAAAAAAAAAGCTATCGCATACACTGCACTCCTTTTTGTAGTAGATGCACGTTAGCTACGTCATTGCTACCACTACCAAGTCCCTCTCGGAATGAAACGGCGCGTGCTTATGTGCGTGTGTCTGTAGAAGATGTTAAGTTCGGCCTCCCTGGCTGGGCGCCGCTTAGACTTGGGGGACGATTGCAGCTAAGCCTAACCTGATTTGTTTTGGATCAACGCTCGCGAGGTGCGCCAAAAGCGGCGACAACACGGAAGTCATACTTCGAATTCTTTAGGGCTGTTGGCTCCCCTCGTCAAAAACTCTTTGGACACGCCTGACTGACTGACGGCCTAGGAAGAGCTGTTTGAAATTCAGGCTGCTTGATTTGTTCGACGTGCCAAGAGACGTGCTGAACAATTAGCCGAGAGCTTGGGATCCCTCGTCAGGTATGTTTCCCACACTCTGGGGGAAACATACCTGACATGCCGGTCGGGAGCACTGCGCCGTGCTTCCAACCTGGTTGCTGAAATTAGGTGCATTTTCTCATCTTCTAACCACTACCACCACACTCTGTGGTGTTTGCAAGTCTTCCATTCTCACAAGCCTTAGCCTGTTTAGCGCAGCAGACCCTATTCCTGCATGCGATGCAATGTTATTGCACTGTGATGTGTTGTGCGTATTATTGCACTGTGACCTACGTTATGTTTCTCTCTCGCCGTGTGACAAACTGAACGTGCATCTTCTCTCTTTCCTGGGTTGAAAAGAAGGCGGTGTTTGACTTTCTCTCTCTTTCTCCCTCTCTCGTTTTTTTTTATTCGCTGCTCCCTGCGCTCCCTGCTGGGCTGCAGAAATTAGGCACCTTCTTATAACCACTACCCCCCTCACCCCCATTTGGCGGATGGAGATGAAGACGACAATTGGTTCGGACTGCCCTGAACTGAATTGACATGCACTCTGTGAGTTTACAGTGATCTGCAAGGCGGCTTTCCTGTAAGGTTTGCTTTGCAACCAAAAACTCTCGTTCACAGACTGCTTTTATTTCTCATTTTGAGCACGCGAGTACAACAAAATGTCACGTCTCCAAATTCCAGCGAAGGCACGCGATCACAACAAGATCTAAAAAAGTAAGAAATGGCAAAAACGAAATGAGTGAGAAAAGCAGCCTGTGAACGTGAGTTCTTGGTTGAAAAAGTAACCTTACAGAAAAGCTGCCTAGCATATTATTGAACTTTCCACTGTTTTCTCCTGCAGATAATTTTAGGAAGACCGGGGAGTAAAGCGTGAGCACCAAGACACTCTGAACCATCCCTGAGAAGCTCTCATCACGCTTCCTTGATGCTACCATCAACATGTAGCTATCTTTAGAGTGTAAATAGTATATATAAACGTTCTTCTTATCAGCCCCGGCTACTCTGCTCGACTTCTACCCGAGACTTGGCTAGCTCCTTCGAATAGATCACGAGCAAGCAAAAGGGCACGGAGTTGTACAGGCGAATATGTCCGACATCACATCGCTTTTATTACGTGACATATTCGTTCTCCGCTGCATTCGCCCGCTCGTGTCCGCAGATAACGTTCCAGTTTTATAGCGACGACACACCGTTGATTGCAGTCACGTCATTGAATATCAATTAAACAGAGGTTGCATTATTTATTTGCAAATTACTTCAACATAAAGCATGGTGAAGTAATTTATTACTTAGCCACCTGAGGAGCTTTCTAACATGACTAACTTTTTTATCAAGACCTGACATTAAGTTAAGATTATTTCGATCATTCTGAGCACTACCTTCGCAACAGAAGTACATCACCACTGTCCACAACAATTATTATTCATCTTTCACAGTGCCAGTAGGTCTGTTCAAATTACGTGATGAAAACAAGTTTGCTGGACTCCGTCATATATGACATGTCGCTCAAGTGTCTGTCTCCGCATTATTGACGAATCCAGCCGCCTTTTGTAAACTTCTTTCTGGGAAGTTCTTTCTTTTATTTTATTTTGTTCTTTTTTAATTTGGTGGCCTCAGACAAGCTTATTACGCTTCTGCTCACCACTGACATAGCGTTGTTACACGTGGTTCCTGGGCCGACGGGGGAGAGCGGCATTCAATTTGTTCATCAAACAAGTCACCGAAGGGCTGCTATCCTGCTGTCCGCCGTGTTTTGTCCATCTTAGCCGGGAAGTGAGGGGGCATTCTGACACCATGAGACGTTCGACTAGACGACCACAATAGTTTCTTGGTGTGACAGGTCCAGCGTGGTGGCCACGCCCCAATCAAAGACGTTGACTTGAGCTAGTGTGAGCGGCACCGTCAGAAATTGTGTGTGTCCCCCGTGATTCAACAGCGCATTCTGGAACCATTCCCTGATTAAGTCAAAACGCACACTTTATAATAAGCCACCCAGCTCATTCGCAAGATCTCTCTCGCCCTGTCTGTACAGAATGTAATAAATCCTCTGTTAAGTTTGCCATCCTACTCATGAGTGCACATGCGTTTTCTTTTCTGTCTCTCTACACCCCCTTTCTTGCCCCTATTTCTCCACCCCCAGTACTGGGCAGCAAACCGGATGCCAAGATCTGGTTATTCCCCCAGCCTTCCTTTCTCTCTCTTGCCATCTTACTGCCTTGGCATCTTCATCCCGGATATCTGATGCCTGAATTAAAAGGCATCAAATATTTTCTGCACCATGTTGAGACGCTGCATATGAGTGGTCATCCTCGAAAATTATAACTTTAACACCACGGACAGGTGATGATATACCCTGAGCAGGTTCGAGCATGTATTACGCCTCGACGCTTCTAATCTCCATTAAACTTCTCCCTTTCGATTTCATCCTTCGGGGCTTTGTGTAATTCTTCACCTACCGCGCTGCATTCGTGCTGCACTACCACCATTTCATTTCTTTCGTGTATACGCCCTGTCTCGGGCACGATCATAGGCTGCCATCTTGGACTGATTATGATGCCGTCTTGCATCCATATGAATATTCGAATAGTGCTACAGTGAACTCGCACGCATCAACACGCTGGGCCAGTACATTCAACGTTGTATGACCAAAATTATTGCTAATTACGACATAGAAAACCAGAAAAAATTGATTTTAAGCCTAATATGGCAGCTTCTATGCATTACTGTAACTGTTACATTTAAATTTTGTGAATTTGTCCATTATGTCATTCCATGTGCGGCCGCCGAACTTGTGCCGCTGCTCATAGTGGTACTCTCGGTCTCTGAAGCTGGATAAAGATAACTAAGAAGCCTGTTTTTTACTGGCTACATAAATGTGAAACGAAGCTATGAATCGAGATGAAAAGAAAAAGACCAATCTGTGAACATTCGGTACTGGTGCATAAATTGCGCGCCGATTGCGCCGATGAAAAACGTCGGCGCCGGCACGCCGATCAGTTCGCGTCGGCGGCGGCGGCGCGGCGAAAACTCTCGGCGGTGGCGCGCCGACCAGTCGGCGCACACCTCTAGCTGGTACCGCCCACTGCCGTGATAATGAATGGATGGATGAATAGATATGGCTGTACCCTTTAAATTGGGCGGTGGCTGGCGCCACCAAGTCGTAAAACTTAATGAACCAAAAACTAGAATTTTTTTAAAGTGAGTTCGAGGATTCGTACTTTGCAAGAAGACTTTAATTTTCACTCATGCCTTGACTTTAGCCACCAATCAGATAACCTCCTTCTAGTTAAGTCTACCTGCTTAAAGTCTATTTTGCCCTCCCGGTCCCTAAACCCTAGTGCTTTGAAAAACTCTGCGCCATCATTCTGAACTATAGGGTGAAGCCCTTTACAGAACATTATCAAGTGTTCGTCAGTTTCTTCTTCCTCTCCACACGCACTGCATACTGTGTCTACCCCTTCGTATTTGGCCCGATTTGTCTTGGTTCGCAGTACTCCCGTCCTGGCCTCAAACAGTAGAGAACTACCCCGAGTATTATCATAGATCCTTTCCTTGGCAATTTCCTGCTTAAAAGTTCCATAGATCTCTAGTGCGGACTTCTTAATCATGCCCATTCTCCACAAGTCAGTCTCCGTTTCCTTCACTTTCTTCTTAAGCGATAGTTCTTTTGGTTTGGCCACCTGCTGTTTTCTAAGGCTCGGTCGCGAGTAGAGGTGTGCGCCGAGGCGATTTCGACCAGCGTCGGCGTAGGGATCGTCCAGAGTCGGCGGCGGCGGCGTTTTCGGCGCACGCCGGTTTTTTCATCGGCGGCGGCGTGCGGCCAATTTTCGTCGTCGGCGGCGGTGTCGGCAGCGCAGAAACTGAAACTAAAAATTCGAAAGGCTCTTCTGCCACAGGTTACTGAATTCGTTAAATTCAGGAATTTTCATCCAAATAGCATAAATGACACTACACAGATGTGTCGACATCCCGATGAATGCAAAGCGTTTTGTAAAGTAGTTTTTATTTTGCCTTCATAAAAAATAACGCGTATATCAATCTATGTCCATGTTCTACCGCAAAGTGCAGCACTTTGCTTTTTTTTTAATTTAAGATGCAGCAGTTTGTTGCTGTCGTTGACTACGTCATACTTTATGAAACCTTCTTTCATTGAACAATGAGCAAGCAGTGACGCACGTCACTCATTTCGCTTTTTCCGAATCCGATCTTACTTTTACACTGTACGCTGCACAAAAAAGAAGCACCTCTGCTTCAAGTTTTCTTGTTGCGATTGCATGAAACCGCTTTTCTGAGTATCTGTCATGCTTTGAATGTAACTTTCCTTCAAACGAATCAAAATACCTTCTTTTCACAATGTGAGAATCTTTTACGCAGTGGTATTGAATGCGGAAGGAAACAAATCTGCGCATTTATTCAACTAGTTCTCAGCACGGTGTTCAATGAATAAAGTGTAGACATGGGCGTGGGCAAAGCGGGTGGTGCAACACGGACACTTGAACCCTTCAAGCTCCCACAGCACTTGCTAGCCACTCGAGCGACACCAACACGACCCGCTCCCTCAGTCGTGATGCAAGTTGAAAGAAGAGTTCGCGTCTCCCCAAGACAAAAACCTGTCGATGGTCATATGTGCAGATGAGAGCAAATGCAATATTTGCTCAGATACACAGCCCATACCGGTCACGAGCTGGGCGTCCGTTGACCACGCCTGCAGAGAACGTTGACTCCTAGACCCCTTTATGCTCGGTCAGGGGAGGGGGACACCCCTTGCAAGTGGGCCCCATTAAAATTTCTCTTAAAAACGTCACAAATAAGAATGCTTGATAAGTATGTATCAAACATTCAACTTTCCGATGCTTTTTTTTATAGCGTGTACACGTGTTCGATACCCATCAGATGTGTGAGACAATCGAAATAGCAACTGCAACTCTCGACTTGTTCCGGAAAAGACTCAATAGAAGAATGCAATTACGAGTGCTGAGAACCTAAGTTCGTTTGTATATTTCATTTCTAGGCATGATATAAATTCTTGTGTAAACGAAAATAACACCTGCAACATATTAAAAAAAGCCTGCTATTGCAAGATGTGTGTTGCAAGACGTGATTTTTCTAGACTTACATCACTGCAAGGCACATCTGGTGTCACAAACTTGCAAGTGTCGTCCGCCCTTTTCCCCACTACATTTCCCGATCCCCCCCCCCCCCCCACCTCTCAATAAAAAGGCAATGTAGGCCTCCGTAGGCCTCCGTGATTGCCTACTGGTGCGTGGCGGGCCATTCCGGTGGCTAGGACCAACAGTGCCGATTTCGACTTGCTTTATTGCAGGTGCTGAAAGATCAAGAAAAGACCGATATTTTTAAATTTCTTGAGAGTTCAGTGATAGTTTTTTTTTAATACCGTGGACTATTGAACCTCACTTTGAGTGTAATCCTCTAATGAAAAAAAAATGGTTTCATCCTGTGTCCCTGCAGAGTCAGAAGCCATCATATGTGCAGGCATCATTAATCTTATATATAACATTGCTAAGATTCACTACATTTGTACAAGTAATTCTCCTTAATTGAACATGTATAGTATAATGCTTGCTTGGGTTAGTATGTGTGAAACATAAAGTTGAGTTTTAAAAATTATCCTTGTGGGTTTCTGCAGCAAAGACACATTGATTAAAACTGATGACTTTGGAGCTACGTCAGAGGTAACATTTGTTATGTTTTTTTCGGTTACGGTAACGGTAATGCGTTACCTTTTTTATGTATTTATATAACGTGGAGCCGTGAAACGTTCCCCTTTTTCTTATTAGAGTAACGAGTGAGGCATTTAGTTACTTTTTACTGTAACGGATACATCACTAAATAGACTTACAGGAGTGATGTCGGCCCACACCGTTAGTTGTTGTTGTGGTCTTTAGGCTGGCTGTAAACATTACATTAATATATTCTTTTCACCCAGCACGTGATAGGGAAGGGTTGCTTGACCATTGAGGATCTCGACCTTTGAGGAATACACAACAGCTTCTTAATAATATGCATATCATCCAACCGAACCATGCACTTCGTTTCGCTAAAATTTACAGTCAACGTGAGTGCTGTCGTCACGCCGTATGTTTTAGGTAGAAATTTAGCCTACTCAAAATACTCAAAGACGTCGATCCACCTTGCAACGCGTGGCTATCCGCTGACGGTTCTGTATGAAAATGGCATCCACAGTGAAACATGTTGCATCTGCTGAAATTTTATCGCAACATTATTATACTGCCACGCTCGCTTGTATTTTTATGTCACTGTCTTGCGCAAAGTCACTGCCGTAGTGGTTCAGTAGCTAAGGTACTCGGCTGCTGACCCACAGGTCGCGGGATCAAGTCCCACCTGTGGCTGCTTTATTTTCGATAGAGGCGAAAATGCTGTAGGTTCAATTGCGGCGATTTGGGTGCATGTTAAAGAACCCCAGGTTGCCAAAATTTCTGGAGTCCTTCACTATACGGCATCTCTCATAATCATGTGGTGGTGTTGAAACGTTAAACACCACATATTAACCAATTGCCTTGCGCAAAAGACGCTTGGCTGTCTGTGAAAACTCTAGATTATTTTAGAATCTTCTGATAAGCTTGAGACACCTACGATATGAATGCTACGTGTATAAATGGCGACGTACCTCCACGCAGATAATATTACCAACGACCAATGCTCTGATTACCGCTATCTGTGTAAAGCACGAATTTTCAGTACTTTGCACTTTCCTATGCACATGTTCACTCAATAAAAAGTGTTGTCTTGAGCAACCCACGTACCATCTTCTTTGACGTCGCAACCACGTGGCAATACCGTAAGTGAAATGAAAACGCTGAAATGTTCGATACAAAACAGTGAGACGCGGCGTAAGTGCACGCCCAAGTTTGATTTGAGATGCGTATACCACAAGCTATTTTCTTCTATATGATGCGGATTTGTTAAAGTACTGTGAAGTTCAATGTCAAGAAAGGAAGAACATGAACTTGGAAAGAGACAGTGGAGACGAAAAGTGATAGGTATTGACGTAAAGTTTGATCGGTCATTCCACGCCAAACGTCCAAGGCGTTTTCGCGACTATCTCAGGTGTATTCGAAAAATGTCGGGCTGATTTACTCAATTGCAAGCAGTCTACTGCGAAAATGTTTTGCAGAGAAAAGTGTTTTCGGTCACCTATATGTGACCGAAATTCCGGCAATAGGCTGGGCCCTATAACGAGTCCTAAGATAAAAGAACATTTACTGAGTGAGTCTATGTGAGCTCCATTTATTTTGCTGACCTATGGTTCCGAATATTTAAAACCTCCCACGATGGCGTGCCTTGTCGTATTGACTTTCCGGCTTCTAAAGCCGAAAATTTTATTTTTCAAATTATAAAACTGTTCATATCTCCCCCCTCCCCGGAACTCGTTCTAGGGTTGGTCCTTTGATAAAAAACCAGTTTTATATCTTAAAAAAATGTTTGGATATCAACTATTCATAACTCTCATTAAAGATGTGGAAATGAAATGGCCCTCACTAAATAACTGATGAGGTGAAATATTAATATTAAAAAGCATAGTAAACGTGACTAAAAAGCTAATTCTACAAAAACAATGTAACCTGAACTAATGATGTCACCACACATCTAAAACATCATGCAATGTATATTGCATACCTGCAAGGTGCAGTTATTCGAGCGCTTTTTGCAGTGAAATTTGGTCATGGAGTTAGTCCCGTTCATGGTGGTGCTATTTTTAAATTTAATGGTTGAATATCTAACGGAGCATAAGGAAATTCTTTGCGTGAAACCCGTATTTTTTTTACGTAATTGAGGATTGTATAAATTGTGCTGGCACGAGGATTAATGCAGGTGATGTGTTTATAGAGTACACCGTTCGGTGACTGTGGTAAAATAGAAACAGCAATTTATGTTAATTCATCCTACAAAACTCACGTGACCTGCTCCCAAAGAACAGAAGAATGCATAACGAAGGGCGTTACTAACGAAAGGAAGAAATAAATAATTCTCGGTCTTTAATGTTGTTTCTGTAGTCCAATCTACAAACGTTCGTATTAAACGAGCATGACGGTACGAAGACATGGAATTGGGTTCTGCAGCATGTGTTGAAGCATAGTGCCACTTCAGGTCACCTTTATTACGTGACATAGGAATCCACACTGAGCTTGATCTATGATTATGTACCTAATCAACGGAGAATGAGTGCTAAACTCCGGTTTCATTATTATTGTGGCTTCAAAGACGAGAAAGCAGCATGATTCACAAGCAATCGAGCACCCGTTCTCTCTCTCTATTGCGTTGAACTGCTTGTGCCCTCAGAAGCCACTTTAGTTTTTTCTTGAATAAACGTGGCAATTGGGAAAGTTGTGAGCGCCAAACAAGACGTTAATAAGAACGAGAGAGACAGGACGGATGCTTGTGAAAGTCGTGTGGAACCATTAGTTTGCTCTTAAAATTTCCCGATAGCAGTGCGCCATCTGGCTGGATTTCCAGTTTTGTTAAAATGTGGCGATGGCACAGACCATGGCCTTTTGTCATGTCATTTACTACCATTTAAACAGCGGTGGCGTAATTTAGGGTACCATGAAAATTGTCACGGTCACATTTCAAGAAGGAAGGAGGCAGAAACGCACCATTCATGCCATACATGATCCTTCATCACACGCGGAAGTAAATTTACTCAAGCTGTAACATGGTTGAAGAATTCTGTTACTTTTCGGCAATCAGAGAGGCTTTTAATTCTCGAGTCTCTTTATGAAATATTGCTGCCAGCTTTTTCCAACAGGCCTGCAGTTTTGTTGTACCGACATAGCAACGCCCAAGTTTTTGAAGATTTTTTTTTTTCATTCCAATTCAAAAACGATTCCATTAATAGTCATTTTAGAACCACGTAAGAACTTCCTGTCGTTCGTCACCCGTCGTTGCGTTTGTCCAGTACACACTGCAAAAGGCTTGATGGCAAAGTCGTGTTCTATGTTGAAGTTCCTCGTACCCATCCTTTCGCGCTCTTTGTGCACTTCAAGGAATGCAGAAAGACTAAAAAACAGCGCAACGAGCTCTACACCGTGCCGTCGGGACTGGTATGCATGGCGCAAACATGTTGCGAGTGGTCTAGTGTTCTGCCATTGCACTCCGTTCGCTGTTCCCAGAGCTCAAGTTGGGTCGGCACGCGGCGTCGTTGCGGCGCCGTTGGTGTCGTGTTTCCCGTGTCTTTTCTTATACACAGTGTTCTGCGAATAAATGCCTCTGTTTAGCCGCTGGTGCCAAGGTCACGGATTACGTTTTTCCTTCTTTCTTTCCGCAGCTGTGGGTACTCAGATTTGGGTGCACGTTAAAGAACCCCAGGTGGTCGAAATTTCCGGAGCCCTCCCCTACGGCGTCTCTCATAATCATATGGTGGTTTTGGGACGTTAAACCCCACAAATCAAATCAATTCCGCAGCTGTGGTGGCAATTGGTGGCTAGATTATCAGTTATGTCTTTGTTTATTTTAGTTTTCTCGTTTAGCTAGTTTTCTGTATTCTTGCCCAAGAAAGGTGATTCAGAACATTTTTTTCTCGTGGGAATGACCATAGGTATGTGCATATTTGGTTGCAGCTCCACATTTCCAAGTCGTACGACTCGGACTGCCCTGCCGACGGCCCCTATTCTCTTTCTGCTCTAGCAGCAATGGCCGTCACGTTCTTCAAAACCTTCTCCTCCTACCTACTTCTAAACTCTTTTCTCCACTCTCCCATTTGTCTTCAAGCGACTGAGCCGTGGTCTCGCAAGGAAAAATAGTGTCTTTTTTTTTCTTTTCTTCAACCACACATTCATCCATTCAGGGGAAGCTTGCATGCAGTAACTGGTTCGGAAAGAAGGGAAGGTTCGTGAAAAGTCACCTCACCCTGAGCTGCCGAGCACAAAACAAAGCTTAGCCGAGAGTCATGAGAAGGCAAGGAGATTACACAGCAAGATGAAAAGAGAAGATACTTTGCCTAATGGATTATTGCGAAAGCCAGTAGGGAAACCCTTTTCTTTAAAACCATCCCCACTTCTAGTCGCACATTGAAGTAACGAGAAAACTCCAAACAAAACATATTTAAAAGAAGCGACGGTTTTAAGCCAATATCTCACCCCTGAGGAAGAAGCCGAACCAGCTTCGAAACATCGGGTTTTTTTCCCTTAAATATATATTGGTTCGAGTTCTCATTCCTTCAGTTTCTATCCAAAACAGGCAGACTTATATCGAATGTTCACCTTTGATTCCAGTCGTACATTATATCCTCACTGCTCCGACAAACCCCCTCACACCGAGACATTTAGAGAAGGCGTGACAGGCGCAACCGTAACCAGCTTTCTTCCTTCTTGGACGCTTATAGCTCTCGTGTGCGTGTGTGTGCGGGGGGGGGGGGGGGGGTAGAGAGAGGAGTACTAACGAAAAAATGTTGCATCTTGGTTTGTTTGTTTGTTTTTTTTTGCACCAGGTAGCTAACGACCTAGTCATTATTTTATTTTTGAGGAAGCAGCATACAATACAACACAATCATGCCCACCTAAAAAGACGCAAACACAGGCGTTGTATTGCAACTGATGAGCTATTGTCGAAAGACTCAGCTTATGTAGGATAACACATACATGTGCACTAACACCAGAGCATACAATGAAGACAAGTTTTTCTTGCAGTGTTTTGCAGGAAGACTTGATGAATGATGAACTATGAATGCACCTTACCTGATTTGAAACTTGGGACAGGTAACAGACTTTTTAAAGAACGCGACCCTGTCAAGTCATGGTTCTCAGATTTTATGCTGCAAAAATTTTATATTACACCATTCCGCACAACGACCAAATTACAAGCGTAGGCGAATGTATTGACCAGCATAGTATCACCAAATATCAAAATAGCACAGGTATTTACAGCAGCCAACTCATGTGGTACTCAATGTATATAGTGCTATCAGCGCGCATGTGCCTGTCGCGGAAATTGCATGTTAGGTTAGGTTTCTCTTTAATAATAATATGTAGAGGCACGGAAATAACTTGTTTTTGTATGTTGAAAAATTATATATATATATATATATATATATATATATATATATATATATATATATATATATATATATATATATATATATATATGTTGCTTGGCAATTGCAATTCTTTCATATGTGTTTTTTAATGGTGCTCCTTCAACGTTTATTGTATGAGCCGGACCACGTCGAACATCGCTCATTTTTAGTCCGAGTGAGTCCAAAGCAAAATATTTTTATATATTGTTATTGAGTTAGTCTGGGTGAGTTCCATTTATTTTGCCAACCTATGCCGTACATGGGATCTTTCCGTAATCCGCAAGGTGTAGTTTGAGTGTTGTTTGCGAAATTTACTATAACCTTGCTCGTTTGAATGGCGAATTTAGTTTTCATGTTAAGCAAAATCGTTTGTTCCAGGTGTTAAAAGCTTAACAATATTGCTGCTATTTTTCTGCCATACAAGCATCCAGAAATCTTGCCGAAATGCTCTGTTTGCGTCCTTTTTTGCAAAATCGCGTGATGCTGCTCTGAGCAACCCGGAAAATGACGATGTTTCAATTTTTCCACAACGAATTGCACACAAGCTGTTTGCGATAGACAAGAAATCACTCTGATGTGCGATTGGAGGTGGAAAATATATAGTTTGCTATTTGTATGAAGGCTTGAGATAAATGTAAAGGGACAACTGGAAATGAGGGTGAAAGAGTTTGCTGGCGTAACCTCTAATTTAGGTAGGTACCTCATCTTCCAGTATAACGAGGTGGCGCAGACATTTTGATATTTTGGCGTTTCGGTAGTTAGGTGTTTTGATTTTTTTACTTGGTGCAGAAGACTGAGGCGCAAAAAACCTATCGTGAAGCAGGAAGAGCCGAAGAGAAGAAAGAACAGCGCCGTTGACATTTTACACTTTCGGTATCTTGTTGAATCGGCTTGTTGATTTTTCGGTGTACTAACACTCAGCATTCCAAGAGTTCGTCATTTCGATTTTCGGCGTTTCGAGTGCCACATTATTATAGCTTTAGTCAACAAAAAATGCGAACTCTACTCAGGTACATTTAAACCACGTGCAGCGCTCCGCTTACCGGGAAGTGATACCAACCTGCGCGACAAAAGCAAATAACCCATGAAAAAAAAATATTGCATAGCAAAGTCACAGTTATGAACTAACTGAATAGTATTTGAGGGACCATATTTAATTAACCACTAATCATGCGTTGATTTATAATTGCAACTCATCCGCCGCGAGACATATCTTTTTTTTTATTTTTGCGGATTCTTTGCTCGTTGTTCTCTATCAATTTATTATTCTTCAGATGTAATTAACCAGGTGCTTTACACGTCAGTATTCCTTCACAGTGTCACAAGAGATCCACGTGGTGCACTCTAAAAGTATTCGAATTCCTCGATGACCAAAGCTAATACTCGCGCGGAAATAATTTGAATAAGTACTTAGAGAGCTCTATATACTGTCTAGATGTTTCTCGCGTCCACTCAGCTTGTACTTAATGCTAGGATTGCACTTAATGCTAGGAACCACTAAAACGAACCACATTAATATAAAGACATGCGAGGACTGAGATCAGTAGGACGCCAATTTAAAATTGTCTAGCTGACTAAAAAAAGCCTTTTTGAAAAAAAAACTTACAGTCGGTACACAGGGCAGGCTGCTAGCAAATATGCTCTGGACACATCAATGTTAAATTTAGAACCTAATGCGGCGCGTCATTGGCTCAACATCTTTCTGCAGAACACCACAGTCTAGATGCTGATGGTCTACAAGTTTTTCAATTAGCAGAAGTGGTCTCTTACAACGTGCTTTATTTTTCCAACTGCGTCATGCGTATAGTCTTCTATGGAGCCCCCTATAATAGGTTTAGTTGAAGGACTTATTGAAGAAGAGATACAAGCTAGCTAGTTTTCTTTTTGTACCAGCACCAGAAAGCACATCGGCACTACTGCCGCCTGCTCCACATAGCACCACTCAGTGAATAGACAAACGCCATGATGAAAAATAGCAATGAGCAAAGTGCATGGTTTAACCCACCAACCTCAAGACTAGAGGGTTTCATTACACCGGCCATACAGACAATAGCATAAAGGCTTTTACTTGTCATCTTCGTGTTCGCGATGGTCAAGAGTTGTAGTGTGCAACATCTGTGCACCGGGCCCCAGTGTCGAAACCAGGTTTTCAGCAAAAATATGTCGCTGCTTTTAATCAAAATATGCCGGAGGGAAAATGTCTGGTAATCGAATGCTTGGTAGTCTGTAGGAAGTCCTGTCACAGCGTTGATACGGCTTATTGTACACCATTCTATATAAGCGGTGGTGTGGCTTAACATTCATGAACCATGGAAAAGCACCGACAGAGAACAAGTACTCCCACGTGCGAGCTTAGTTTAAAAAAATGTTGGAGCGGTTTTCTTTTTCTTGGCGGATCATTCATATCATTTCTAGAAATCATGCGCGGCGAATAAATATTTGTAGTACTTTAACCCAAATATATGCGACTAACAACCGCCTCATACTTCAGCTATATAATGAAAATATACTAGGATTCGAAGACTAAGAAAAGAAGGTACGGGATACACTGTACGCCTTTTTATAGGAGATGCACATTACGTACGTCATTGTGACTCATACCAGTTCCCTCTCGGAGTGAAACTCCGAGAGGGAACTGGTAGTGGTCACACAGCACGTGCGATGCAACGCACGTGCAGTGTCTGCACGTGGTCTGCACGTGCGATGCAACGTTATTGCACTCTGCTGTGACCTACGTTGTGCTTCTCCCTCGCCATGGGACGAACTGAACGTGCACACTCTCCCTTTCCTGGGTTGAAAACAAGGCAGTCTTTGACTTTCTCTCTCTTTCTAACTCTCGTGTTTTTTTTTTTATCCTTATTCGCTGCGCCGTGCTCCCTGCGGGGCTGCAGAAATTAGGCGCCTTCTTCTAACCACTACCCCCATGTGGAGGACGGAGATGAAGACGGCAATTTCTTTGGACTGCCCTGGACTGAATGGACATGCAGTCTGTCCGTTTACAGTGATATGCAAAGCGGATTTCCTATAAGGTTTATTTTCCAACCAAAAACTCTCGTTCACAGACTGCTTTTCTCCGTCATTGTGCCTTTACCTTTTCGAATTCCAGCGAATGCATGCGAGCCCGCGAGTACAACAAAATGTCAACTCTCCAAATTCCAGCGAAGGCACGCGAGCACAACAAGATCTCAAAAAGGAGAATGGCAAAAACAAAATGAGCGAGAAAAGCAGTCTGTGAACGAGAGTTTTTGGTTGGAAAACTAACCTTCAAGAAAAGCTGCCTTGCAGATTATTGCAAACTGTCCATTGTTTTCTCCTGCAGAGAATTGTAGGAAGACCACGGCTTAAAACGCGAGCACCGAGACGCTCTGAACGAGCTCTCGGAAGCTATTGTCAAGCTTCCATGATGCTACCATCAACATACAGTATTACACTACCTTTAGTGTGTAAATAGTGTATATAAACGTTGCTCTTATAAGCACCGGCTACTCTGCTTGACTTCTACCTGAAACTTGGCTAGCTCCTTCGAAATACATCACGAGCAAGCAAAAAGGCACGGAGTCGTTATGATGAAAATGTGCAACATCACATCGCTTTTATTACGTGACCTATTCGTTCTCCGCCGCATTCGCCCGATCGTGTCCACATATAACTTTCCAGTTTTTATAGCGACGACACGCCGTTGATTGCGGTCACGTCATCGTATGTCAATTAAACAGCGGTTGCATTATTTATTTGCAAATTACTTCTTCATAAAGTATGGTGAAGTAATTTATTATTGGCCACCTAAGGAGCTTTCTAACTTGACTTACTTTTTTATCAAGACTTGAATATAATGTTAAGTTTTATTTGGTTGATTTTGAGCATTACTTTCGCAACAGAAGTACATCTGTCAGCGACAATCATTCTTAACCTCTCCCAGTGCCAGTAGGTCCGTTCAAGTTACGTGATGAAAACCAGTTTGCTGGACTATGTCATATAAGACATGTCGCCCAAATTTCGGTCTCTGCATTTTTTATGAATCCAGCCGTCTTTTGTAAAGTCTCTACTGGCAAGTTTTTTTTAAATTTTGTGTTGTTATTTTTAAAACTGGTGGCCTCAGGCAAGCTTATTACGCCGCTTCTCACCACTGGATAGCCATTGTTACGCGCGGCGCCTGGGCCGACGGGGGAGGGCCGCGTTTTTTGTTCATCAAACAAGTCACCGAAGGGCTGCCAGCCAGCTGTCCGCCGTGTATCGTCCATCTTCGCAGGGAACTGAGGTGGCATTCCGACAACATAATGCGTTCGACGAGACGATCACAATGGTTTTTTGGTGTCACCGGTGCAGTGTGGTGGCCACGCCCCAATAAGAGATCTTGACTTGAGCAAGCGTGAGCGGCACTGTCAGAAATGGTGTGTATGTCGCGTGATTCAACAGCACATTCTAAACCCATTCCCTGATTTAGTCAAAACGCACGCTTTATAGTGAGCCACCCAGCTCATTCGCAAGGGATCTCTTGCCCTGTCTGTACAGAATGTAATAAATCCGCTGTTAAGTTTGCTGTCTTACTCCTGAGGGCACATGCGTTTTCCTTTCTGTCTCTCTACACACCATTTCTTGCCCCTATTTCTCCACCCCCAGTGCTGGGCAGCAAACCGGATGCCAAGATATGGTTAATCCCCAGCCTTCCTTTCTCTCTCTTGCCATCTTACTGCCTTGGCATCTTCATCCCGGATATCCAATCTCTTAAAAGGCTGGTACAAATAGGTAAGTTAAAGAATAAAACATATTATGAATATTTTCTGCATCTTCAGACGCTGCATATAAGTGGTCATTCTCGAAAATTATCAACTTTAACACCGTGGACAGGTACTGATGTACCCTGAGTAGCTTCGAGCATGTATTTAGACTCGACGCTTTTAATCTTCATTAAACTGCTTCCTTTCGATTTCATCCTTCGGGGCTTTATGTAGCTCTTCATCTAACGCGCTGCATTTGTTGTGCACTGCTACCACTTCATTTCTTCTGTATATACGAACTGTTTCAGGCACAATTACAGGCTGCCATCTTGGACTGATAATGATGCCGTTTTGCATCCGTATGAATATTCGAATAAAGCTATGGTGAACTCGCACGCATCAAAACGCTGGGCCATTACATTCAACGTCATATGAACATAATCATAGCTAATTACGACAAAAAACATCAAAACTTGCTTTTAGGCTTAAGATGGCAGTGTCTATGCTTTACTGTAACTGTTACACTTATTTTTTGTCAATTTGTCCAATATGTCATTTCATGCAGCGGCCGCCGAACTTGTGCCGCTGTTCATAGTGGTACTCTCAGTTTCTGAAGCTGGATGAAGATAACTAAGAAGCCTGATTTTTACTGGCTACATAAAATGTGAAACGAAGCTATGAATCAAGTTGAAAAAGACGACAAATCTGTGAAAAGTCAGTGCTGGCGCATAAATGGCGCGCCGATTGCGCCGATGAAAAACGTCGGTGGTGGCGACGTGGCGAAAACTCTCGGCGGCGGCACGCCGACCAGTCGGCGCACACCTATAATCGCAAGATTCATAATAGTAGAGGTGTGCGCCGACTGGTCGGCGCGCCGCCGCCAAGAGTTTTTGCCACGCTGTCGCCGCCGACCCGAACTGATCGGCGCGCCGCCGCCGCCGCCGCCGCCGCCGCCGACGTTTTTCATCGGCGCAATCGCCGCGCCATTTATGCGCCAGTGGCGAATTTTCAGATTTGTCTTTTAGATGCGGAGCATCTTATACTCGCGCCTTGTAGTGCGCCGTCCGCGCCGTCCGCACCGCTTCTCGAACATTCGACAGCTGACGCGCGCGCATGCGCCGTCGCGCCGTCGCGCCGTCGCCCACACTTCCACCATCTGTGCATCCCTTCCTCCTCTACACACCGCGCGTGCTTCACTCCTCCACCATCTGTGCACCCTTCCTCCTCTACACACCGCGTTCGACATCTACAATTCTCCTGATTCTCCAGTAGACGCGCATGTGGCGTCGCGCTTCGAGAACATTCAACAGCTGACAGTGCATGCGCCGTCGAGCTGTATATATACTCAAGGTCGGCGCTCGCTCGCTCAGTTGCCGCTCGTCGGTTTGTTTGTACGGCGCGTCGACGTCCAAGGTCGCGGTGAAATGAATTCCAACGAATCCACAAACACAATGATCGACGTCCCTTCGACCAGCGCCGCCCTTTCGCATACGTGTGTACGTGTTCACTCATTTAACACCCCCTCCTACAACCACGTTAACCAATTTAGCCATCGACCCAAGTAAGTCGCAATTTAACACCCCATTTCAAAACCACGTTAACCAATTTAGCCATCGACCCAAGTACGTCGCACTTTAACACCCCGTTAACCAATTATATGCTCCGCATCCTCCTCAGTGTTCCCCCGAGGGAAGCTGCGGGCAATTTTTTCTTTTTCATCTTGATTTATAGCTTCATTTCACATTTATGTCGCCAGTAAAAAACAGGCTTCTTAGTTATCTTCATCCAGCTTCACAGACCGAGAGTACCACTATGAACAGCGGCACAAGTTCGGCGGCCACAGCATGAAATGACATATTGGACAAATTGACAAAAAACAAATGTAGCAGTTACAGTAATGCATAGACGCTGCCATCTTAGGCTTGAAATCAATTTTTGCTGGTTTTCTATGTCGTAATTAGCAATGATTTTGGCCATACAACGTTGAATGTACTAGCCCAGCGTGTTGATGCATGCGAGTTCACTGTAGCACTATTCGAATATTCATAAGGATGCAAAACGGCATCATAATCAGCCCAAGATGGCAGCCTATGATCGTGCCCGAAACAGGGCGTATACACGAAAGAAATGAAATGGTGGTAGTGCAGCACGAATGCAGCGCGTTAGGTGAAGAACTACACAAAGCCCCGAAGGATGAAATCGAAGGGGAGAAGTTTAATGGAGATTAGAAGCGTCGAGGCGTAATACATGCTCGAACCTGCTCAGGGTATATCATCACCTGTCCGTGGTGTTAAAGTTATAATTTTCGAGGATGACCACTCATATGCAGCGTCTCAACATGGTGCAGAAAATATTTGATGCCTTTTAATTCAGGCATCAGATATCCGGGATGAAGATGCCAAGGCAGTAAGATGGCAAGAGGGAGAAAGGAAGGCTGGGGGAATAACCAGATCTTGGCATCCGGTTTGCTGCCCAGTACTGGGGGTGGAGAAATAGGGGCAAGAAAGGGGGTGTAGAGAGACAGAAAAGAAAACGCATGTGCACTCATGAGTAGGATGGCAAACTTAACAGAGGATTTATTACATTCTGTACAGACAGGGCGAGAGAGATCTTGCGAATGAGCTGGGTGGCTTATTATAAAGTGTGCGTTTTGACTTAATCAGGGAATGGTTCCAGAATGCGCTGTTGAATCACGGGGGACACACACAATTTCTGACGGTGCCGCTCACACTAGCTCAAGTCAACGTCTTTGATTGGGGCGTGGCCACCACGCTGGACCTGTCACACCAAGTTACTACTGTGGTCGTAACGTCGAACGTCTAATGGTGTCGGAATGCCACCTCACTTCCCGGCTAAGATGGACAAAACACTGCTGGCAGCCCTTCGGTGACTTGTTTGACGAACAAAGAACGCCACTCTCCCCCGTTGGCCCAGGCGCCGCGTGTAACAACGCTATATAAGTGGTGAGCAGAGGCGTAATAAGCTTGTCTGAGGCCACCAGTTAAAAAAAAACAAATTAAAATTTAAAAAACTTGCCAGCAAAAAGTTTACAAAAGATGGATGGATTCATCAATAATGCGGAGACAGACTCTTGAGCGACATGTCACATATGACGTACTCCAGCAAACATGTTTTCATCACGTACCTTGAACGGACCTACTGGCACTGTGAAAAATGAATAATAATTGTTGCGGACAGTGGTGATGTACTTCTGTTGCGAAAGTAATGCTCAAAATTAACCAAATAAACCTTGACTTTATAATCAGGTCTTGATAAAAAATTTAGTCAAGTTAGAAAGCTCCTCAGGTGGCTAAGTAATAAATTACTCCACGATACTTTATGTTGAAGTAATTAACAAATAAATAATGCAACCTCTGTTTAATTGATATTCAATGACGGGACTGCAATCAACGGTGTGTCGTCGCTATAAAACTGGAACGTTATCTGTGGACACTAGCGGGCGAATGCAGCGGAGAACGAATATGTCACGTAATAAAAGCGATGTGATGTCGCACATATTCGCCTGTACAACTCCGTGCCCTTTTGCTTGCTCGTGATGTATTCGAAGGAGCTAGCCAAGTCTCGGGTAGAAGTCGAGCAGAGTAGCCGGGGCTGATAAGAGGAACGTTTATATACACTATTTACACAATAAGGTAGCTATAAGTTGATGGTAGCATCATGGAAGCGTGATGGGAGCTTCTCAGGGATGGTTCAGAGTGTCTTGGTGCTCACGCTTTACGCCCTGGTCTTCCTAATATTATCTGCAGGAGAAAACAGTGGAACTTTGCAATAATCTGCTTGGCAGCTTTTCTGTAAGGTTAGTTTTTCAACCAAGAACTCGCGTTCACAGGCTGCTTTTCTCGCTCATTTCGTTTTTGCCATTCCTTTTTTTTTTTTTTTTTGAGATCTTGTTGTGATCGCGTGCCTTCGCTGGAATTTGGAGACGTGACATTTTGTTGTACTCGCGTGCTCAAAATGAGAAATAAAAGCAGTCTGTGAACGAGAGTTTTTGGTTGAAAAACAAACCTTACAGGAAAGCCGCCTTGCAGATCACTGTAAACTGACAGACTGCATGTCAATTCAGTTCAGCCTCTGCCACAATACGCGGCACCCCTCCTCCTACGACGAATTGTTTAAGGGACTCTGAGTAGTTAAAGGCTTAGGACTTCCTAAAAAAGAGTAGTCAAAGGCTTAGGACTTCCTAAAAAAGCTCTTTTTTGCCCCACGCTGAACCGCCATTGCCAGGAGGCGCCGTCTGATCGGGAGGAATGCGTTAGTGAAAGGAATTATACACAGACCACTGACATCATAAAGGTGAAGGGGAAAAGGGGGAGAGAGATGAAGGGAGATAGGTGGAGGGGGGAAGTGGAAGGAAGAGTGGAAGGGGGGCACCCGACGGGAGTCCACGGTATATTAATTTTCTCTTCTTCTTCTCTTTCTTCTTCTTTTTCTTTTCTTTTTTTCCCTTTTTTTCTTTTTTTCTTTTCTGTCTTTTTTCCTCTTTCCTTGCCCTCTGATTTGAGATTGTGTAAGGCTGAGCACCCACAAAACAAACTGTATCTTTAATCCTGATGAAGGCCAAACTCTTGGCCGAAACGTCGAAATAAGCCACGTTGTGACGGCTCGGAGGATCTACTGGACTATATATATATATATATATATACTAAATACACTAACACGATAGCACTAAATACAATAAGTACCATATGAATAGGCTGCTGTAAATACCTGTGCTATCTTGAAATTATGTGATACTATGCTGGTATATACATTCGCCCACGCTTGTAATTTGGTCATTGTACGGAATGCTGTAATATAAAATTTTTGTCAGCAGAAAATCTGAGAACCATGACTTCACAGGGTCGCGTTCTTTAAAAAGTCTGTTACCTGCCCCGAGTTTCGTATCAGGTAAGGTGCATTCATGGTTCATTATTCATCAAGTCTTCCTGCAAAACACTGCAAGAAAAACTTGTCATCATTGGAAGGACCTGTGGTTAGTGCACATGTACGTGTTATCCTACATAAGCTGAGTCTTTCGACAATAACTCATCAGTTGCAATACAGCGCCTGTGTTTGCGTCTTTTTAGGTGGGCATGATTGTGTTGTATTGTATGCTGCTTCCTCAAAAGGAAAATAATGACCAGGTGCTTAGCTACCTGCTCCAACAAATAAAAAAAACAAGATGAAACTTTTTGTCTCTTTCAGTACTCCTCTTTCTGCCCCTCCCACCCCCCGCACACACACGCACACCAGAGCTATAAGCGTCCAAGAAGGAAGAGGGGCTGTTAATGGTTGCGCAACTGTCATTGCTTCTCTAAATGTTTCGGTGTGAGGGGGTTTATCAGAGCAGCGAGTATATAATGTACGACAGGAATCAAAGGTGAACATTCGACATAAACCTGTCTCTTTTGGATAGAAACTGAAGGAATGAAAACTCCAACCAAAATATATTTAAGGAAAAAAACATGATGTTTTGAAGCTGGTCCGGCTTCTTCCTCAGGGGTGAGAGATTGGCTTCAAAACGTCATTTTTTCTATATGTTTTGGTTGGACTTTTCTCATTACATCAATGCACGAATAGAAGTGGGGATGGTGGTAAAGGAAAAGATGGCCCCAGTGGCTTTCACAATACTTCATTAGGCAAAATATGTTCTATTTCATCTTGCTGTGTAATCTCCTATAGCCTCCTCATGACTCTCGGCTAAGCTTTGTTTTGTGCTCGGTAGCTCAGGGTGAGGTGAGTTTCTGCGAACCTTAATTACCTGCCTTCCAAACCAGTTACTCCATGCAAGCTTCCCCTGAATGGATGAATCTGTGGTTGGAAAACAGGAAAAAGACGCTATCTTTCCTTGCTGGAGCGGGGCTCAGTGGCTTGAAAGGAGTGGGGGGGGGGGGGGAGTGGAGAAAAGAGTTTAGAAGTAGGAAGGAGGAGAAAGTTTGGAAGAACGTGACGGCCAAGGCTGCCAGACCAGAAAGAGAATAGGGGCCGTTGGCAGGGCAGTCCGAGTCGTAGGACTTGGAAATGTGCAACTGCAACCACGTAGGCACATACCTATAGCCATTTCCACAAGAAAAAAATGTCCTAGATCACCTTTCTTGGGCAGAAAACTAGCTAAACAGAAAAATAGCTACAGAAACTAGCTAAACTACAGAAAACTACAGAAAACTAGCTAAACTAGAAAACTAGAATAAATAAACAACCGATAATCTAACCACGGATTGTCACCACAGCTGCGGAAGGAAGGAAAAACGTAATCCGTGACCTCGGCACCAGCGGCTACACAGAGGCATTTATTCGCAGAAAACTGCGAATAAGCAAAGACACGGGAAACACGACACCAATGGCACTCAAACGACGCCCCATGTCGACCCAACTTGAGCGCAGGGAACAGCGAACGAAGCACAATGGCAGAACACTGCGACACCACTCGCAACATGTTTGCCCCATAATAGTCCCAAAGGCATGGTGTAGAGCTCGTTCAATTTGTAGTCTTTCTGCATTCCTTGAAGAGCTCAAAGAGCGCGAAAGATTTGGTACGAGAAACTTGAGCGTGGAAAACGACCTTGCCATCAAGCCTTTTGCGGTGTGGGCTGGAAAAACGCAATGATAGGTGAGGGATCACAGGAAGTTCTTACGAACTTCAAAGATGACTATGAATGGAGAAGTGTTTAAATGGGAATGAAAAAAATATACAAAAACACGGGCGTTTCTATGTTGTGTCGGTTCAACAGAACTGCAGGCCTGTTGGAAAAAGATGGCAGCAATATCTCATAAAGAGACTCGAGAATTAAAAGCCTCTCTGATTGCCGAGAGGTAAAAGAATTCTTCGACCACGTTTCAGCTTGAATAAATTTATTTCCGCAAGCTATGAAGAGTCAGGTACGGCATGAACGGTGCGTTTCCGCCTCCTTCCTTCTTGAAATATGGCCGCGAGAATTTTCATGGTACCCTAAATTACGCAGCCGCTGTTTAATTGGTAGCAAATGACATGACAAAAGCCCATGGCCTGTATCATCGTACATTTTAACAAAACTTGAAATCCAGCCAGATGGCGCATTGCTATCGGGAAATTTTTAGCGCAAACTAATGCTTCCAGACGACGTTCACAAGCACCCATCCTGTCTCTCTCGTTCTTTTTAGCGTCTTGTTTAGCGCTCATAACTTTCCCAATTGTCACATTTATTCAAGAAAAAACTGAAGTGGCATCTGAGGGCTCAAGCAGTTCAACGCAATAGAGAGAGAGAACGGGTGCTAGATTTTTCACGAATCGTGCTGCTTTCTCGTCTTTGAAGCCACATTAATAATGAATATGGAGCTTAGCACTTCTTCTCCGTTGGATTAGGTACATAATCATAGATCAAGCTCAATGTAGATTCCGATGTCACGTAATAAAGGTGTCCTGGAGGGGCACATGTGTCACAACAAGCTGTAGAACCCAATTCCATCCCTTCGTACCGTCATGCTCGTTTAATACAAACATTTGTAGATTAGATTACAGAAACAACATTAAAAGACCGAAAAATATTTAATTCCTCCGTTCGTTAGTAACGCACTTCGTTATGTATTCTGTTCTCTGGGAGCAGATCACGTGATGAATTAACATAAAGTGCTGTTTCTATTTCACCAGAGTCAGCGAACGGTGCACTCTACAAGCACATCACCTAGATTAAACTTCGTGCCAACACAATGCATACAATCCTAAATTACATCGCCAAAAAAAATACGTGTTTCACGGAAAGAATTTTCTAATGCTTCGTTATATATTCAAACGTCAAATTCAAAAATAGCATCACCATGAACGGGATTGATTCTATGGCCGAATTTCACTGCAAAAAGCGCTTGAATAACTGCACCTTTCAGGTGTGCAATAGACATTGCATGAGGTTTTAGATGTGTGGTGTCATCATTAGTTCAGGTTACTTTGTTTTAGCGTAGAATTAGCTTTTTAGTCACGTTTACGATGCTTTTTAATGTTAATATTTCACCTTATCGGTCATTTAGTGATGGTCATTTCATTTCCACATCCTTAAATTAGAGTTATGAATAGTTGATATCCAAGCATTTTTTAAATATATATGACTGGTGTTTATCAAAGGACCTAGATTGAGTTCCGGGGAGGGAGAGATATGAACAGTTTTATTATTTGAAAAATAAATTTTTCGGCTTTACAAACGGGAACATCAATTCGACAACAAGGCACGCCAAAGTAGGAGGTTTTAAATATTCGGAACCATGGGTCGGCCAAATAAATGGAGCCTACATAGACTCGCTCAGTAAATGTGCTTTTATTTTAGGACTCGATATAGGGCCCAGCCTATAGCCGGTATTTTGGTCACATATAGGTGACCAAAAATATTTTTTCTCGGCAAAACATTTCCGCAATACACTGCTTTCAATAGAGTAAATTATCCCGACATTTTTCTAATACAACAAAGATAGCCGCCAAAACGCCTTGGACATTTTGTGTGGAATGACCAATCAAACTTTACGTCGATACCTATCACTTTTCGTCTCCACTGTCTCTTTCTAAGTTCGTGTTCTTCCTTTATGGACATTCAACTTCACAGTACTTTAACAAATACGCATTATATTGGTTCTATAGAAGAAAACAGCTTGTGGTATACACATCCTAAATAAAACTTGGCCGTGCACTTACGCCCCATTTCACCGTTCTCATCTTACTTACCTTATTGCCCCATGGTTGCTACGGCAAAGAATATGGTACTTGGGTTGCTCAAGATGACACTTTTTATTTCGTGAACATGTGCCTAGAAAAGTACAAATTACTATAAATTCACGCTTTACGCAGATAGCGGTAATCAGAGCATTGGTCGTCGGTTATATGATCTGCGCGAAGGTACGTCGCCATATATACCCGTGGCATCGAACATCATCCATATTGTAGGTGTCTCAAGCTTATCAGAAGATTCTAAAATAATCTAGAATTTTCGCAGACTGCCAAGCCTGCTTTGCGCAAGGCAATTGATTAATATGAGGTGTTTAACGTTTCAAAACCACCATATGAGTATGAGAGATGCCGAAGTGGAGGACTCCAGAAATTATGACAAAACCTGGGGTTATTTAACATGCGCCCAAATCTGAGCACATGGGCTTACAGCATTTTCGCCTCTATCGAAAATGCAGCTGCCACAGGCATGACTCGATCGCGCGACCTGCGGGTCAGCAGCCGAGTACCTTAGCTACTGAACCACAATGGCGGTGTTTTTGCGCAAGACATTGACGTAAAATACAAATACAAATAGCCTCCCTAATTAACGGGACCTGTGACAATTTATCTGGCGTCCGCGACAGGACCTTTTTGGTGCACAGTGTGTCCAAAGTTGTGAGAAAGAGCCTCGAGTTGTTGATAGGGCTATCGGAACAATTTTGTGTGTTGCTCAGTGTTCTCGTTAACGACTGCAAGAGAGTGTTGCGATAGACTGCTTTAGCAGATATTTTTTGCATGCGGCAAGGTTTTATTTGCGAGACACAATGAATCTCGAAATGTTAGTATCTCTTGGTGAAAAGATCGGCCTTTCTGGCGCCGAACTACGGAAGTGGGTCACCCAGAAGGAAAAAAAAGAAAAAGAGAGGGCCAAAGAAGAAAAGGCAGCTGAGCTGGAAAAAGAAAGGTTGGTGGTCGAAAGAGCCAAAGCGGAAAAAGAAGTTGAGTTGGAGAGAGAGAGGTTGGCAGCTGAGAGAGCCAAGGAAGAAAAAGCAGCTGAGTTGGAAAGAGAGAGGTTGGCAGCTGAGAGAGCCAAGGAAGAAAATCAGCTGAGTTGGAAAGAGAGAGGTTGGCAGCTGAGAGAGCGAAAAAAGAAAGAGAGCAGGAATTGAAGTTGGAGCTGGAGGGAGAAAAGTTGGCAGCCGAAAAGGCGAGAGAAGAGAGAGAGCAGCAGTTGAAGTTGGAGCTGGAGAGAGAAAGACTGGCAGCTGAGAGGGCGAAAGAAGAAAGAGAGGAAAGGGAACGGCAGCGACAGCACGAGATGGAACTCGAGCGGCTCCGTTTGCAACAGCGAAGTGAAACTTCAGTCCAAGCTAGAGTTGAAAGCAGCAAACAGGAAGATCGTGGCTTCCGCTTGAACCCAAGCAAGCTCCTCGTAACGTTTGATGAAAGGAAGGACGACCTTGACGCGTACCTTCACAGATTTGAGACGATTGCAAAAAGCCAGAATTGGCCGGAACATCAATGGGTAAGTGCTTTGAGTAATTGCTCGAGTGGTGAAGCGCTCAGTTTGTACGGTAGGCTGACGCCGACCGATGCAGCCAACTATGCAAAGGTGAAAACTGCTTTACTGAAGTGATTTAGATTTACTGTGGAAGGATTCCGGGACATATTTCGGACAGGAAAGCCAGCTTATGGTGAGACGGCTACGCAGTACGCCGCCCGACTTAGCCATTATTTCGACAGATGGATTGAACTTTCAGGGACAGTGCAGGAGTACGATGAGCTTAGAGAGCTCCTAATAAGAGAGCAATTTCTTACCAGTTGTCACCCAAGCCTGTCACTGTACTTGAAAGAGAGGAAGGCTGAGTCACTAGAAGACATGTTTGAATTAGCTGATCAATTCTTGGAAGCGCAAGGTGGCGCAAATTTAGCCAAAGTCAAGAAGGAGTGTCCCGAAGATTCTAAAAATTCGGCACCCGAACAAAAGAAGCGTGCACCGGAGAGTGTTCCGCGATGTTTTCTGTGTAACCGAGTGGGTCATCGCGCGAACAACTGTCGAATGATCTTTACGAGCCCTACGGTTGTAAAATGTTTCAAATGTGGTCAGACTGGGCACAAGGCAGACGCATGTCGTAACGGAGTGAGTCAAACTCACCAGGTATCCTGTGCGCAAGTGGCACCAAAAACCGTTGATGACGTCACCGATAGATTCGTAGAATTGAAAAATGGGGAGAAACTTCCAATTGTGGGTGCTGTAATGACAAAACAGCCAACCGGTGTTACGAAGGGAATGCCAACGCTGCCTGGAAAAGTTGTGGGCAAGAAGGTTACGGTGTTGGAAGATACCGGCAGCTCCACTGTTATCGTGCGGAGAAATTTGGTACGGGAAAGTGAGTTAACAGGCAAATCGAAACCGGTTTGTATAATTGACAGTATGGTTCGGATGCTTCCCGAAGCAGAAATTGAGGTTGAAACCCCGTACTTCAGCGGAAGGTTACTGCTCTATGCATGACGACCCCGCTGTACGACCTCGTCGTCGGAAACATCGACGGAACGCGAGGGCCATGTGATCCAGAACGTTTGGGGAAGACCCTAAGATAGAGCCCTCGCCAATCCAGCGACCGCGAGATACAGTGGAGGAGCATTCCGTGATGGACCTCACTCGAGCCCAAGGTGAAGCCGTGGTGCAAGAGACAGTGAATGAGAAGATGATCGTGTTGAATGAGTTCACGTGCTGGGCAGCTGGACTTACGTCGGCACGACCTCAACCGACCGACAATGTAAAGGTGACGGAGTTGGCCAGCCAGGCCAAGTGTCGGGACATGAACAAGCGGGTGAATGACCGGACAGGATCGGTTGAGCGTCATGACCCGCTAACATCGTCGGAAGTGACAACGATGGCTGAGACGCTGCCTCAGATACCATCGGCGGAAAGGGCTCGCCGGAACAAAACGAGGAAAACAAGAAAAGATCGAGCGAGCACCGCAAGAAAGGGCGCAAGTGCAGTTCGAAGTACTTAGGATAGGTGCTGAGGTCAAATCAGAATACGTTTGGCTGTGTTGTTATTGTTTTATCCTGTGTCACAAGTGTCGAAGTGTTTGTGCTGTGACGTGATGTATAGTATTGTACAATTGTAATGAGAGAACTTTGTACATTTTTATTGTTTGGAATATGTGGTGGAGTGTTGTACTCTTGTACCTGTGGCTATATTTCATGTGTTGTGAGATTGAATTACAATGTACAATTGTATTGAGTGATCTATTGTAAATGTAACGTGTCATGAGCGACGGACTATGCTGCAGTCTCTGAGGGTGTGGGGACTATTCGCGCTCGTTTGTGTGGTTTTGAATATTATGAGATAATATTCTTAAAGTGGGGGCAGTGTCACAAACCGAGCGCTCAAAAAAGGGCGCGCCGCCAAATTCTCGCGACGAAGCGCCGAGAGGTCAACGATAAAAAAAGAAAAGAAGCATCCAAAAACTCCCCGGGCGCGCGTCCTTCTCCCCTCGGAAGCGTCCGTTCGCCGACGAACGTCCTCTCATCGGCGCCCGAGCAAGCCCTGGAATGTTCTAGACGGAAAGGGGCGGGGTGATGCCGGGTTGCGTCATCCGTCGCGGATGGCCTTCGAACCGTCTCGCCCTCTCCCCAGCCTTCGCTGCGTATCGCGCTGACGAAATGATGAGAACTTTCTGGAATCTCGCGCGGAAGGTATTTAACCGAGCAGCGGAGATGGGAGATTAGCCGAAGAAGGAAGTTAACGCCAGAGTGCGTAGGGTGTACCGCCTTGTGGGCGAAGCCTTTTGTCTTCTGTAACAAAGGAGGAGAAATAAGTGGAGAAGAAGAGGATTTCCACCTGAGGGGTGAAGACTCGAGCTACCGGCAAGAGTGTGTGTCTACTGCTATCGAGCGAAGACGCGTGGCAACAGCTGAGTGTGGGAAGCCGACGTGTTTCCGGCGAAGAAGTTTGAAGCTTGGAGAGTGGCCAATTGAAGACGCGAGGTTTCCTGGAAGAGAAACTTTCTGGACTTTGAGTGAGTGATTCTCGGAAGAGTATCATTCCGACTTTTGTTCCAAGAACTTTGGACTGAATAAGTTTTCTAAATCTTTAGTCTTTAAGTGTCTTGGTTGTTCAATTCATGCGACTGCATTGTAGTGCGTACTGTTGTCTGTGTCCGTTGTTTCACGTGTGGCTGACTGTACTGTGTAGAACATTGATTGGTGACACATTGTATTCAACTATTGTCGAGTGTGCATACTTGTGTATCGTTTTGATCTGCCATAACTGAGAATATAATTTTGTTTTGTTTATCAACTCTCGGCTCTGACTTGTTCTTTGGGCCACAGCCGGCGTCCGCTCGCGCGCCAAATAGGACCACTTCTAAATTGTCCACGCTTTCGTGGTGCGGTTCGGGGGGCCGATACTTCGGCCCTTGGAATTAGCCTGGCGATCGCCTCCCTAATTAACGGGACCTGTGACAGCTGGTTATTTCTTCATCCACTTTTCTTTCTTATTTACATTCTATTGGTTCTAATAACTTCCCCTATACATTCCTTGGCATTACTGTCTGTTAGATCTCATTAATATTGTGTCAAAACACAATATTATGTCAAACACAATATTGTGTCAAAACACGGAAAAACGAGGCCTTAGGTATACACTTCTTTCCCTTATATATATATATATATATATATATATATATATATATATATATATATATATATATATATATATATATATATATATATATATATATATATAGTCTAGTAGATCCTCCGTGAGCGGTCACAACGTGGTTTATTTCGACGTTTCGGCCTAGAGTCTGGCCTTCATCAGGAATAAAGATACAGTTTGTCGGTGCTCAGCTTTATACAATCTCAAATCAGAGGGCAAGGTAAGAGGGAAAAAAAGAAAAGGAAAGAAAAAAAACAAAAAAGATAAAAATAATATACGGTGAACGCCCCTCGGGTGCCCCCCTTCCACTTTTCCCTCCACTCCCCCCCATCTCTCTCCCCCCTCTCCCCTTCACCTTTCTGATGTCAGCGGTCTGTGTATGTTTCCGTTCACTAGCGCATTACTCCCGATCAGACGGTCCCTCCTGGCACTGGCGGTTCGGTGTGGGGCAAAAAAGAGCTTTTCAGGAAGTCCTAAGCCTTTAACTGCTCGGGGTCCCGTAAACAATTCGTCGTAGAAGGACGGGGGCCGCGTATTGTGGCAGAGGCTGGTCAGCGGGCATTTTAGGAAGTTCTAAGCCTTTAACTACTCCGCGCCCTGTCAACATTTCGTCGTAAAAATAGGGGTGCCCCGTATTGCGGTAGGCTGTGCAAGCGCGTGCAATGCGAATTCCTGGCCCGCTTCTAAATTACGCGTGTCGTGGGGGCCTCCCGGCTGTGCACATGGTTGCTGTTGGGCATGTCGTGCATGGCACAATTGATTGGGTAGTAAAATAAAACAGAAATAAAACAGAAAACAGACGACAGCTGCACTTAGGAAGAGTAGTTACACTTGGAATTGTTTTAGGTTGTCCAGTGCCCTTCGCAGCTGCAGTGCCGTGAACTCAGTTACTATTTTCATCGTTGCCGTTATTGTTTTCTAATGCTTTAATTGCTGCAAGTGTACCAGGATTCTCATTTATTCCTCTATCGAGGGTGTTAAATCGGTGGATAAGGTATGACTCTCGTTGTTCACGTTCTCGATTTGATTTAAATCCCGTCTCTAAGAGCGTTACTGATAGTTTGTCGAATGCATGGTCGGGAAGATTGAGATGTTTTGATAGAGGTAGACTTGGGGCTGATTTCGCATGGGCTCTGTGATTATTGAAGCGAATCCTAAATGGTGTTTCTGTTTGTCCGATGTACTGCATACCACACACGTTGCATTCGAGTAGGTACACCACATTAGAAGAATCGCATGTTAGGTTTCCTCGTATGTTAATCGAAAACTTGGATTGCGTGCTGGTTGCTTTGTCTGTTTCTCGCATCGCCTTACATACAAGACATCGTGGCTTTAAGCAAGGGCGGCATGAATTATTGGGGGGTGATGTGTTAATTTGGGAGTGGACCAGGGTGTCTTTGAGGTTACGTGGTCGTCGGTAAACGACGCCTGGAGCGGATGGGAATGCGCGTTTCAGACGTTCACTTTGTTCCAGAATGTTGTAATGTCGTTTAAGGATTTTGTTTACATTGGGGAAGTTTGTGCTGTAAGTCAAGCAGAGGTTTGTTCGTTGTGGGTCTTCTCGTGGTGGTCGCTTCATAAGTAAGTCTTCACGCTTTAGTTTTCTCGCTTTTTGAACAGCGTCATTAATTACATGTGGGGGGTATTTTTGTTGCTCGAGCATAAGTTTTAGCCTCTGTGAGCTCGTGTCAAAGTCAGCGTCTCTAGAGCAGATTCGCTTAAACCGGTGAGCCTGGCTGTATGGAATACTGTTTTTACAGTGGCGTGGGTGATCGCTTTGGTAATGAAGGTATTGTTGTCGATCCGTTGGTTTGCGATATAGGGTTGTAGAGAGCTTCTCTTCTTCTATCGTTATGGTAACATCAAGAAAATTTACGGTAACTTGCGAGTATGTGTGTGTGAAGTGTATGTTCGGGTGTACAGCATTGTAAGTGTCTATAAAGCTGAGAAGTTCGTCCTCGCTGTGGGTCCAAATAAGAAAGATGTCGTCTATGTATCTTCTGTATAACATTGGTTTCAAGGAACTTTGTGCAAGAAATTCAGATTCTAGCTTTCCCATAAATATGTTGGCATAATTAGGTGCCATTTTGGTGCCCATAGCGGTCCCGCTGATTTGTCGAAAATACTCTTGGTTAAACTCGAATGAATTTAATTCGAGGACCATCCTCGTCAATGTTGCAATGGCAGAGAAATCTGGGGTGTTAGATTGTCTATGGTTTGTGTCCGCTGACCAGCCTCTGCTGGGGTGTTAGATTGTCTATGGTTTGTGTCCACTGACCAGCCTCTGCCACAATACGCGGCCCCCGTCCTTCTACGACGAATTGTTTACGGGACCCCGAGCAGTTAAAGGCTTAGGACTTCCTGAAAAGCTCTTTTTTGCCCCACACCGAACCGCCAGTGCCAGGAGGGACCGTCTGATCGGGAGTAATGCGCTAGTGAACGGAAACATACACAGACCGCTGACATCAGAAAGGTGAAGGGGAGAGGGGGGAGAGAGATGGGGGGGAGTGGAGGGAAAAGTGGAAGGGGGGCATCCGAGGGGCGTTCACCGTATATTATTTTTATCTTTTTTTGTTTTTTTTTCTTTCCTTTTCTTTTTTTTTTCCCCTCTTACCTTGCCCTCTGATTTGAGATTGTATAAAGCTGAGCACCGACAAACTGTATCTATTCCTGATGAAGGCCAGACTCTAGGCCGAAACGTCGAAATAAACCACGTTGTGACCGCTCACGGAGGATCTACTAGACTATATGCAACGCTACGGCCACTCAACCACCATATATATATATATATATATATATATATATATATATATATATATATATATATATATATATATATATATATATATATATATATATATATATATATATATATATATACATTTATATAGAACTTGAAGGGAAAGCACAACAGTCAGGTCCGGGTATTTTCTATATTGAAATAACTTGCAGATAGCACTAAGAAAACGATAGTGTTTACTAACGTTTCGGCCGTGGCACGGCCTTCTTCAGAGTCATATATATATATATATATATATATATATATATATATATATATATATATATATATATATATATATATATATATATATATAGTAACAAGCGTACTGACCGCTACCGGAGTTCCTTTCTGTGTGAGCGCTGCAGTGGTCGAACGAGTTACGCGCCTTTGTCGCACTGGCACCGATGAAGCGCGCTGTCAACTTTCCGTGTCTTGACAGCTACATCGGTGTCACACTACTGGCATCTACGATCGAGATCAGCCCCGTCCGGGTTTAAGAAGATCCAGCATCTCCGCCAATCTCAGCCAGAATGAGTTTGGACTGCGACGTAGCGAACGTTCGTGATCGTGATGAAAAAAAAAATCTGGATCTGTTCTCTACGCGATTAAAAGTGCTCGTGTGACACTGGTATCAGAAATTACGAAACCGATTGCGCTGTCAGTGCTATCCTATATTGTAAGGGTTGCACTGGTTAGAATTGTGTACACAAGCTTTTGTGCTGTGCAGCTACATATATTTTGCATATTTACTTACACATCTCATGAAAGTGTGCAGTCCCCACTGGAGAGGACATTGTAGCATGGGCATCGGCACGGGGGCGCAAAAGAGGCACGCGGTCATCCCTCCTCTCCTCCCCAGAAGTGACACTAGTACTTGCCCCTCACCCAAGCTACACCAGTGCGCATTGCCCCATACCCCACCGCCATGCAACAAGAGTTTGCAGCCTCCACCACAAAATCCCGCCAAAGCTCATGCATTGTAGCAGGCATTTTGTGGAACAATCGCAAACACCGGATGTGAACACCATTCATCTTACGAGCCACTGATTTTTTCGGTGGCGACCAAGAAAAGGACGCACAACACAGATGGGGCACAGATCTATGATGGTCAGTGGAGCACTGTCTTCAGTACATGTTTCTTAAGTATCTTGCCAAGACTGATGGTTCGACCCTCCATGTTCTGCGTAGACTTGCTTCATGGGCGTACGATTGCTTCGTCATTTGCAGCCTATTTCGTTCGACTCTAGGACAAAGGTATTGCACAGTGATCTCCACTTTAATCCGTCATGTGTGAGTTGATTTCATTGTAATACTGCGAATTCCTTACTTTTTGTCACCCAATCCACTACGCTGCAATCCTCAATCACGTTTCCTGTTTCTTGATCACCATTTCGTTGCTCTAATCGACTGCACCAGTTGTCTCTCCTAAGCATTCATTGCTTGGTCCGTCTCCACTTCTTTTGCTTAAATACTGCATTTCGGATGGAGGCGGAAATGTTGTAGGCCCATGTGCTCAAATTTAGATGCACGTTGAAGAACCCCTGGTGGTCGAAATTTTCGGAGCCCTCCACTACGATGTCTCTCAATCATATGGTGGTTTTGGGACGTTAAGCCCCACATATCAATTTTTTGCTTGAATATCACCCGAAATATTCAGTGACCCCATTTTCCTGACCTGTTTTGCGCCTAATCTCTTAATGTCACTCCTGCCATTTTTCGTTCTGCTGCACGCTGTGTGTTTTTAGCCTTTCTCTAGTTTCTCTCAGTGGCAACATGTAGTGTTTGTACACCTTTCGTTTGAAGGTGCACTGACACAAAAGTTTTGCTCCTTGTTTTTTTTTTGTTGCAATAGGTAGGCTTATGACCCACTGATCACACCTGGAAACCTCGAGTGTGCAACGATTATATTTATTTAGAGTTGTTCTTAGAGCGCCCGGTCGCAGTTTCGGTTTCAAAGAGCACTGGGCTGGACAGGAGCACTTCCCGTAGCAAAGTAAATGTGACCATGCAAAACTGACATGAACGCCGCGTGTAGGAAAGTGCCGCATTGACAATGACTACTGTCTGCAGGTGCAAAGCCACAGACACAGAAAAGGAAGAAGCCCATAGTGCAAGCGTAGGGCATTCGCCATGCAAACAACCAACACAAACTAGTGACGTAGGTTCGTTTGCACTCCCCCCACGTTGATGTTGGCATCGCGAGGGGCTCTGCATCTTGCTCAGTCGGATGGCATGTACTTAAAGATTGCTTTTATATATGTTCTGCGCTATGCTTGCCCCTGATATTTTATAGATGTTCTTTACATCTCTAGATAAATCTATCTCACTCATTATCTTAACATTGAAATATTATGTCGAGGCTCCTTTAAGGACAGCAGCATTGATCCGGAGTGCTTACCATATGCACTCCTGCCCATGCTTATTCTTTAAAGAAATCCTTTTTCATGAGTGGGATCGCCTGTTAGTAATTGACCTAGGTATACATCTTCCACCGGCTGGTTACCAATCGCGAGCTGTTTCTAATTTGCCAGTTATCTTTGTCTTCATAATATTCTTCTGCAATTTGTCACCATCATTTATAAAGAGCACCATGTCATCTGCCATTTGTAGGTTGCTGAGATAATCTCCATTATTTTTTACGCCTGTTTCAGATACAACTTTGGAACTCTGCAGCCTCCTCTAAGGCGAATGAACACAAGCCTGCACAAAGGGGAATGCAGTCATTACTGATTCAGGAGCCGGATGGCTGGTGACTTTGCCTTGGGAAAACATTAGTGCGTTCATAAGTGAGACTGTTTTTTTAGTCGTGGACCCGATCAGCTGCTGTGCTTCAGTTGTCGGGGCAGAGCCCCTCCGGAATTCTTAAGTTATATATTACTATAGTTCAGCTTAGATATTTTCACGCATTCAGGGAACAACATTCGGAAGATTGCATCACCTTTCTGTGTTGTAATTTGACAGCTTTCTTCAGAGGGGAGCAGGGGGAGGGGGGGTTTCAAGCTAACTGTGACGTCTTCGTAGATGTCAACTAAGGTATTCATATACACTTCAAGTACTCCTTGAAGACATGTGAAATTTGTTGACATGGCGTGTCGCTGGAGCCGTTTCCAGAAGAAGACTTGTCTTCTTCAAGGATGCTGTGTCGCTGTAGCTGACATTTCGACAAGCACACTTGTCTTTTTCAAGGCTCAGCCTTGATGAAGACAAGTTTTTTTGTGGGAATGTCACTTTACATTTAAGTGACAAGTCTTTCTGTGGAAAAGTTTATTTAGCGGCACACCGTGTTCACAAATTTTGCATCCCTTCACGCTTCCATCTTTCCCTAAACCTCTGCTTGGTACTCCTTTGTGACTCTGCTTTCAAGACTGCCGGTATTGCCACTGAGTCGAAGGACTTTTCATAGTGTATAGACGCTAATCTAAATAAAGGTGTTGCTGTTGACGAAATGGGAACGCATGAAATATTGTACTTTGACATTAAATTTTCATTGCCTAGCATGTGCAGGTAAGCCCCACTTCAATGGACACTATCATGATGAGTCAGCATAGTTCACTGGGCTTGTGAGCTCTGCATCTTGCATGTTCCCGAAATCATCAGAATCGATCCCGAAGTTGCTGGACAAAAATTCGCTCATAAGTGCTTACGTGGAACTGACGGTAGAGGCCAGAGTCACTTCTAGTACGTCATGACCTGCTTTCTTTTCCCGCGGGATTTATACCTTCATCAGACAATGTTGGCACGTCACCATGACACCAGCCTCTCAATGTCAAAATCGAAAGTTGTTTTTTAAGCTGGTTGCACCAAATATATATTCAGAGCATTCTGAGGTTCTGTGATACTTCTACCGCTATACTCAGAAATGCTCCTTGACTTGAACTTTGTGTTTGCCCCGCCGCGGTGGTCTAGTGGCTAAGGTACTGGGCTGCTGACCCGCAGGTTGCGGGATCAAATCCCAGCTGCGGCGGCTGCATTTTCGATAGAGGCTTAAGTGTTGTAGGCCCTTCTGCTCAGACTTTGGCGCACGTTAAAGAACCCCAGGTGGTCTAAATTTCCAAAGCCCTCCACTACGGCGCCCCTCATAATCATATGGTGGTTTTGGGACGTTAAACCCCACATATCAATCAATCATGACTTGAACTTTGCTTGCCACTGCCTTCAATGCGGCGCGCTTGAAATGTGTTTGCGCATTTGTACTGCATTGGCACAGCCTAAAGAAGCGCGATCGAAATGAGTTTGTGCTGCATTGACAGGGTTTGGAGTGGTCCTTGAAACCCTTGAAAAGCCTTGAATTTTCAAATGGCATTTTCAAGGCCTTGAAAAACCTTAAGTTTCTTTGAGGTCCTTAAAAATCCTTGAATTTCGTCAATCAAAGTCTCATAAGCCTTAATTTAGGGGATTTTTTGCTTGCCTGGCAACAATGTCTTTTCAAGGCAACACACCATCCAGTCCAATCTTTCTCTAGCCATAGTGCAGTGTTCTAATACAGTGTACTGTTCTAGTACACTGTAGTTATGGTAGTGCCTGCGTGGTTACAGCCGCAACGGAGCTAAGCCTGGCTTTTTTGTGGAGACTGTGCCAGTGTGCGTGGATATCCTTAGCCGCGTTGCTTATGATGGAACTATGCCGGACAAGTGCAAATGTCAGCCGTCTTGGTCATGCATTGCTGCTTATAGGGAGTGGATTGCACCAGATACGTTAGGGCAAAGTCTTGCCATGTAGGAACAGCTGCGACGTGTCATCACTAGGAGAGTCTGCCCTTAAAAGTCACATGAAGAGTACGAAACACATTGAGAACACAGAAGCGAATACATTTCATGGTAACTTAAGTGTGTTCGGGGTGCCAATCATACAATTAAAATAAAGTATGAAATTTTATGCTGTAAAAAGTCGTGTTGTCATTTTTTGTGGTTTCAAGCTTTATTTTAGGTCCTTCAAATGCATTTGGTAGGTCCTTAAAAGTCCTTGAAAACCCTTGAATTTTGATTTACTTAAGTGCTATGAATTCTGATTGAAAATCTTGGAAAGTCAAGTTCAAGTCATGGAGCGTTTCTCAATACGGGGGTTAGATTCTCAGAACAAGTGTTTTCATTTAGAGCAACAGTATGAATATATCTGGAAGTATAAATGCAGTGCTGTTCTTTTGCATACTTTTTATTGCAAGTGAATTGATTCCCGCTGCACACCAGGCAAAAAAGTATACTAAATAAATTTTAACATGTCGATGTTGCTGCTCAGTTCTCATGTCTTACTATTTTTGTGTTGTGAGAACCACCAAAAGTTCAATACTTTTTCACATAGCAGGTGGTGTTGGGGTTCGCTTCCGTGCACAGTAATTATTCAGTAATTATTTTATTGTCACGGAGGTAAGTGCGATGCCATGGAAACACCCATAAGGGTAAAACACGTTTGAAGTGCATATACATTTTCTGACTTGAAGATGGCATAATGTCATCCCTGTCTTAGTGCTCAAGAAACACCCAAGAAGCAGGGCTGTGCTACTGTGTAGCCAGAAATTTTAGCCTAGGATAAAATGGTCAGCTTGCACCCTTTGCTTCTCCTTCCCCGTACCCGTGTCTGCGTAGGAATGATTGCAAGGTAGATATGCCAAAAAAAATTGATTACAATGCATTTTTAAATATCAAATTACATAATCTTGATGTAAAACAGCTTGATGTATGTAATCACGGCCCAGCTCTTTGCTTTGGTTTGGTTAGGCGGAAAGAGTATTCTACGAGAGCAGCCAGACCGGTGCAAGATTCCATGGAAGAGGCTGTACTACCAAATATTCACCATGTTGACCGAGCAACCCAAGATCAAGGAAAGCCTGTTTCTCCAGGCTTCTGTGGCACTCTTCAAAGTGATGCAGTATCTGCAAAGGAGGAGCTACCTCTCTGGACCATCAGTCATGATCACCTTGAACCTTTAGCAGGACTCGGTGAAACAATACGACAGGCTGAAGTGGTAAGCGCGTGCTTTTGTGATGTCAAATTTGTTTTTGCATTTATCTGTGATTTCACTCATACATAAAGCATTGTGACGTGTACATTACAGCCTGTTTTAATTGTCCATACCCCTACAGGCATGCCAAACAGAGCCAGAGCTCTTAGGAAATCTAGTCATCCTTCTGTCAACAACAGATGGGTCCGAGGCATCGACTCAAGTTTCTCACATCGTACAATGTGACAAGGTACAGTGATTGTAACACGCTTGCTGTGTTTGTTCCGTGCTTCCAGTGGTCTTGGTTTTCGTCATAATGGTTGTAGCAGTAATTTGCGGTCTGGCCTTGCCTGAGCACATTAAAGCATGCATTCCTAGTGATTGATTGATAATTGATTGATTGATTTGTGGGGTTTAACGTCCCAAAATCACCATATGATTATGAGAGACGCCGTAGTGGAGGGCTCTGGAAATTTTGACCACATGGGGTTCTTTAACGTGCACCCAAATCTGAGCACACGGGCCTCGACATTTCCGCCTCCATCGGAAATGCAGCCGCCGCTGCCGGGATTTGAACCCGCGACCTGCGGGTCAGCAGCCGAGTACCTTAGCCACTAGACCACCGCGGCGGGGCGCATTCCTAGTGATTGAAATATCCAAATCACCGTCATAATGTTTTATGGCCCGACTGCTGTAGCCATCCGTTTAAATCGAGGTGCACGTAAAGCATCACTAGTGGTCAGAAGTCTAGAATTGTCCACTATTGCAAGCCTCACGATTATAATAAAGAGGCTAGGCAATGCTTTTTCTGGTAACCATCAAATGCTTTCACTACCAGAGTTTATGGTTTCGTGGATCGATTGTCGCGAAATGTTTTAGAAATTTGTCTGCTATGAACAGAGTTACCGGGACTTGTTGCATGCTGCAATTGCTTTCACACTTCTCTGGTCCCTACGAGCACGGTAGAAGCTAAGCAGGGACGAGTGGCACAGAGTGAAGATGTTATGACCTGCTAGATGGCACGTTAAAGAACCGCAAGATGCACGACCTGCTCAGTTTAACTATAGGCGAAGTTGGAACCTTTGAACCACTCGCACCATTCCCCACAGTAGGGTCCGGTAGTTCTTTTTTTTATAAATCAAACAGAAACAGACAAGTAGCATTTATTACATCTCTTTATGCATGGAAGATTCTTTTTTTATCGCAGCTACTTTAATTAGTAGTAATTAATTTTAGTGGGATCTTGTCACATCATCAGGATTATTTTCAAAATATCCCACTCATGCGGCGCGCGTGCGGTACATTTAGTTTAATTTTTCGGTAAGTATGGCACTGTTGATGATATTGCTGTTTTAGACATCATACATTGAGCTTTCACACTTTAAGTACTTTCTTTTCTCGTCCTAAGTGCACTGGAGGGTATGCGGGGAGGCAAGGCATGCAAGAAAGACATTATATGAGGGTGCGCCATGACCTTGAGCACGCGTGATGAAATGAGAACTCTTTTTTCTGCTGAAATTCTTACGTGTTAGTGTGGCTTCTTGGGTAACGTTTGCAGACTGTGGAGCATAGCGCCGGCACGTGGCAGCACTGGGTGGCAAGAAGTGCATCTGTTGCAAACGCCACTTTTGATTTATGTCGTGTATTGGCCAATACATGCTGCGTATTGGCCAATACGCAGCATGTTCGACGTCAAAGAGCAGGCGCTGGCCACTTTAAACAGAGTAAAAACGGCCCTTTGTATGAATAAAAGTGTAGAGTTTCCGACAACATTTACTAGGGAGAACTCTGGCGCTGTGGTCGTTCAGTCGCTGTGGGAATGGTGGGTAGTACACAAGTGTGCCCAGTCTTCATGCTTGTGCGCTTTGAATGCACTCGTGGCGTCATTTAGTGCTGTGTTTTGGTTGTTTCGAACTGGAAACAGAACTTCCTAAGTTTTGTAAGCTCATTTGAACCTGTGAGCCTAAAAAGGTCAAGGCAGTAAAGTGATACAACTGAACATTTGCTAAACTTGGTCTTGTGGCAAAGCAGCTCCAGGCCTTGCGGAGGCAAACGGAGCCGAAGGAATGAAGCTTAGACAAATCTTTGTGCTGCCCATCATTTCCTTGCTGGCAGAAGCACCATGTGTTCTAGCTCCCATAGACACTAGGGCTGGGGTTCCTTCCCTCTAGTGTATTTCTGGGAAATTAGACTTGAAAAATGGGGGGGGGGGGGCTAGAATAAATGGCTACCTCGCGCACCGATTCCGAACTCCATCTGCCTTACAAGACTGCAAGATTTGGCTAAGATGGTCGTACGAGTGGTCTGCTATCTTCAGGATGTTTTTTCTGACCAACCCGGTGGAGTGATCCATGACACCTTTAACCGTAAAAGCACTAAATACCTCACCTCAATTTTGATTGTCGTGGTTGGCAGGACAACTAGTTTCCCAGGTGCACAGCTACATGGTGGCCTTGCTGCTTTCATCTTTCTTTCATATTCATTGTAAAGAGAGTGCTTTGAAGTGGCTCCATTTTGATCTGCTGGTATTTGGGTTATCAGACCACTGAGAAAAATCTTTGATCTCATACGTGCAGAGGACCCAGGAGGCAGAGAGTGGCTGCAGCACATCCCAGGATGCAAAGCCCAGCTCAAGTCATGTTGTGAGTGATTCTTTATTGATCATAAAAAACAGGGATGTTGAAGAAAAAGAAAGAAACCCTTTTTACCAATACACTTGCGAGGAATGAGAATGAAACAGAAAGAGGGAAGGGAAAATAGTGCAATACAAAAAGAAGAAAAGAGAAAAAAGACTGATTCTGACTCTTGAAGAGTAGAAGTGCTGGATCATTGTGGCAAGTGGCTTAAAACAGCCGGGCAATCAGGTTTGAATCTTCAAGGAAGGCGAGTTTGGCCGAAAGCGCAATGTAGTGGCAATCCTTGTAGCCATTAAGATGGAGGAAGTCCTGGAGGGTCGCACAGGGGGCGTTCGATATCACGGTATGCCATGACGAGCCACTCCGTGTGTTAAGTAGGAAAGGGCACTGGTAGACTAGATGTAAAACTGTTGAAACTGTGCCGTTGTCAACGCAGTTCAGTGCAGCCATGCTGTGTAGACTATGTTTGTGTTCTGTGGGCCACACAGAACCGGTCCTCAGAGCGAGAAGGAGCACACAATCATGACGGGAGAATCTATAACTAGAAACGGGAGAGAGGGGTGTCCAGCGATGACTTGCACGTTAGGATGATCGCATGCTAGCTGATGACGAAAATTGATGCGTGCAGAGTCACACAACATGGCATAATCCGTCAGCGGGCTCGCAGTAGAGCTCGTCTGCTGCCTTGTTGTGTTCAATGCCAAAATGGGGTGGGAGCTACTGGAATACGTCATAACAACTCTCTCAAAGCGCCAGGAATTTCCGGACGAGCGGTGGGCTGTAGCAGTTTCTCGAGAGCTGGCGCAGAGCTGGTTCAGAGTTGCAGGAAATAGCTGTGCTCGTGACAGTCAGTGAGTCTTGAAGGAGATCAGCAGCCAGCTCCAGACCTACCAGTCCAGTCGCTTAGCTCAGCACACTCACTCATGAGTACACTCACTCACACTCACGTGGGGAGTATGAAGGTGAGTGAGCACCCATGAGTGGACATGTGTGTGAACGTGAGTGAGTACTAATGAGTGTGAATGGGTGTGAGTGTAAACGTGAGTGAGTGCCCATGATATTCAGTAAGCGTGAGTGTGAACGTGAGTAATTATGAGTGAGAATAGTCGTAAGTATGAACGTAAGTGAGCACCTATGTGTGTGAGTAGGCGTCAGTATGAACGTGAGTAAGGGCTTATGCTGTATGACGTGAGTGAGTACTCACGAGTGTGAGAAGTCGTGAGTATAAACGTGAGTGAAGGCCGGTCAGTGTGAGTAGGCGTGAGTATGAACGTGAGTGAGTACCCGTGAGTGTGAGTAGCGTGAGTATGAACGTGAGGGAGGAGCTATGAGTGTGCGTAGACGTGAGTATGAATATGAGTGAGTGCGAAGGCTGAAAAATTTGTGGTGAGTGTGTATTACTTACCGTATTTGTTTTTCAAAGTGCCAACCTATGTTCAGCTTGTGGGGATCTGAGGCGCACCCGCGACCATTTCGCGGGAATTTTGTCGAACGGCCACACCCTTTTGCTTTTTCTGCTCTGGTAACGGCCCGTGGCGATAGATGGCGCCACGTGCGGGCGCGGCACTAGTTACGTGCGCTCCGAGGGAGTTACGTGCGCTCCGTGCGCTCCGAGTCGACGCCTCGGACCCATCTGTTGTTGACAGAAGGATGACTAGACTTCCTAAGGGCTCTGGCTCTGTTTGGCTTGAGCACTAAGACAGGGATGACATTAGGTCCGTTCGATTCGCCTGCACCACGTGAACCAGTTCACGAGGTGCTGCACCTTGCCATTCGTTTCAGCGGTGCAGCAATGACGACCGCTGAACCCTGCCATTCGTTTCGAAAGGCGCAGGATAGGTGCAGCACCGGTTCATGATTTTCCTGCACCTCCTTCGCTGACGGTGCCGGCTTGGTGCAGGCGCGCGTGCAGCTGAGCAGACGACGCAGCACTTAGACGTAGGTGGCTTAGGCGCCGTACCCGCCTCTACAAATGCGGTGTGTTTTGCCAAGATGTTTGCGCCTCATAAACTGTCCGCATGTTCGATTTGCCATCGGTCAGTGTTTGCTGAACGGTGTAAATTAAGCGAAAAGAAATAAGGCCTGCACCTTGTCGGCACATCGTCATTCGTTTCGGGTGTCGTGCTGTGCCTGCACCGCTGAACTCACGCTGCACAATTTCTGAACTTCGCGTGCACAGCCGTGAATTGGTTCCGATTGGTGCAGGTGAATCGAACGGACCTATTATGCCATCTTCAAGTAAGAAAATGTATCTGCACTTCAAACGTGTTTTACCCTTACGGGTGTTTCCCTGGCATCGCCCTTACCTCCGTGATAATAAAATAATTACTGAATAATTACTGTGCACGGAAGCGAACCCCAACACCACTTGCTATGTGAAAAAGTCTTGAACTTTTGGTGGTTCTAACAACACAAAAATATTAACACATGAGAACTGAGCAGCAACATCGACATGTGAAAATTTATTTAGTAAATTTTTTTTGCCTGGTGTGCAGCGGGAATCATTTCACTTGCAATAAAAAGTATGCAAAAGAACAGCACTGCATTTATACTTCCAGATATGTTCATACTGTTGCTCTAAATGAAAACACTTGTTCTGAGAATCTAACCCCCATATTGAGATACGCTCCATGACTTGAACTTAACTTTCCAAGATCTTCAATCAGAATTCATAGCACTTAAGTGAAACGAAATTCAAGGGTTTTCAAGGACTTTTAAGGACCTACCAAATGCATTTGAAGGACCTAAAATAAAGCTTGAAACCACAAAAAATGACAACACGACTTTTTACAGCATAAAATTTCATACTTTATTTTAATTGTATGATTGGCACCCCGAACACACTTAAGTTACCACAAAATGTATTCGCTTCTGTGTTCTCAATGTGTTTCGTACTCTTCATGTGACTTTTAAGGGCAGACTCTCCTAGTGATGACACGTCGCAGCTGTTCCTACATGGCAAGACTTTGCCCTAACGTATCTGGTGCAATCCACTCCCTATAAGCAGCAATGCATGACCAAGACGGCTGACATTTGCACTTGTCCGGCATAGTTCCATCATAAGCAACGCGGCCAAGGATATCCACGCACACTGGCACAGTCTCCACAAAAAAGCCAGGCTTAGCTCCGTTGCGGCTGTAACCACGCAGGCACTACCATAACTACAGTGTACTAGAACAGTACACTGTATTAGAACACTGCACTATGGCTAGAGAAAGATTGGACTGGATGGTTTGCTGCCTTGAAAAGACATTGTTGCCAGGCAAGCAAAAAAATCCCCTAAATTAAGGCTAATGAGACTTTGATTGACGAAATTCAAGGACTTTTAAGGACCTCAAACAAACTTAAGGTTTTTCAAGGCCTTGAAAATGCCATTTGAAAATTCAAGGCTTTTCAAGGGTTTCAAGGACCACTCCAAACCCTGTCAATGCAGCACAAACTCATTTCGATCGCGCTTCTTTAGGCTGTGCCAATGCAGTACAAATGCGCAAACACATTTCAAGCGCGCCGCATTGAAGGCAGTGGCAAGCAAAGTTCAAGTCATGATTGATTGATATGTGGGGTTTAACGTCCCAAAACCACCATATGATTATGAGAGGCACCGTAGTGGATGGCTCCAGAAATTTAGACCACCTGGGGTTCCTTAACGTGCGTTAAAGTCTGAGCAGAAGGGCCTACAACATTTCCGCCTCCATCGGAAATGCAGCCACCGCAGCTGGGATTTGATCCCGCGACCTGCGGCTCAGCAGCCGAGTACCTTAGCTACTAGACCACCACGGCGGGGCAAACACAAAGTTCAAGTCAAGGAGCATTTCTGAGTATGGGGGTAGAAGTATCACAGAACCTCAGAATGCTCTGAATAAATATTTAGTGCAACCAGCTTAAAAAACAACTTTCGATTTTGACATTGAGAGGTTGGTGTCATAGTGACGTGCCAACATTGTCTGATGAAGGTATAAATCCCGCGGGAAAAGAAAGCAGGTCATGACGTACTAGAAGTGACTCTGGCCTCTACCGTCAGTTCCACGTAAGCACTTATGAGCGAATTTTTGTCCAGCAACTTCGGGATCGATTCTGATGATTTCGGGAACATGCAAGATGCAGAGCTCACAAGCCCCGTGAACTATGCTGACTCATCATGATAGTGTCCATTGAAGTGGGGCTTACCTGCACATGCTAGGCAATGAAAATTTAATGTCAAAGTACAATATTTCATGCGTTCCCATTTCGTCAACAGCAACACCTTTATTTAGATTAGCGTCTATACACTATGAAAAGTCCTTCGACTCACTGGCAATACCAGCAGCCTTGAAAGCAGAGTCACAAAGGAGTACCAAGCAGAGGTTTAGGGAAAGATGGATGCGTGAAGGGATGCAGAATTTGTGAACACGGTGTGCCGCTAAATAAACATTTCCACAGAAAGACTTGTCACTTGAGTATAAAGTGACATACCCACAAAAAGACTTGTCTTCTTCAAGGCTGAGCCTTGAAGAAAACAAGTGTGCTTGTCGAAATGTCAGCTACAGCGATACAGCATCCTTGAAGAAGACAAGTCTTCTTCTGGAAACGGCTCCAGCGACACGCCATGTTAACAAATTTCGCATGTCTTCAAGGAGTACTTGAAGTATATATAAATACCTTAGTTGACATCTACGAAGACGGCACAGCTACCTTGAAGCCCCCCCTGCTCCCCTCTAAAAAAAGCTGTCAAATTACAACACAGAAAGGTGATGCAATCTTCCGAATGTTGTTCCCTGAATGCGTGAAAATATCTAAGCTTAACTATAGTAATATACAACTTATGAATTCCGGAGGGGCTCTGCCCCGACAAATGAAGCACAGCAGCTGATCGGGTCTACGACTAAAAAAACAGTCTCACCTATGAAAGCACTAATGTTTTCCGAAGGCAAAATCACCAGCCATCCGGCTCCTGAATCAGTAATGACTGCACTCCCCTTTGTGCAGGCCTGTGTTCATTCGCCTTAGAGGAGGCTGCAGAATTCCAAAGTTGTATCTGAAACAGGCGTAAAAAATTAATGGAAATTATCTCAGCAACATACAAATGGCAGATGACATGGTGCTCTTTATAAATGATGGTAACAAATTGGAAAAGAATATTATGAAGACAAAGATAAGTGGCGAAAGAGAAACAGCTCGCGATTGGTAACCAGCCGGTGGAAGATGTATACCTAGGTCAATTACTAACAGGCGATCCCACTCATGAAAAAGGATTCATTTAAAGAATAAGCATGGGCAGGAGTGCATATGGTAAGCACTCCGGATCAATGCTGCTGTCCTTAAAGGAGCCTCGACATAATATTTCAATGTTAAGATAATGAGTGAGATAGATTTATCTAGAGATGTAAAGAACATCTATAAAATATCAGGGGCAAGCATAGCGCAGAACATATATAAAAGCAATCTTTAAGTACATGCCATCCGACTGAGCAAGATGCAGAGCCCCTCGCGATGCCAACATCAACGTGGGGGGAGTGCAAACGAACCTACGTCACTAGTTTGTGTTGGTTGTTTGCATGGCGAATGCCCTACGCTTGCACTATGTGCTTCTTCCTTTTCTGGGTCTGTGGCTTTGCACCTGCAGACTGCAGTCATTCTCAATGCGCCACTTTCTTACGCGCGGCGCTCATGTCAGTTTTGCATGGTCACATGACCAGTTGTCTTTACTTTGCTACCGGAAGTGCTCCTGTCCAGCCCACTGCTCATTGAAACCAAAACTTTGACCGGGCGCTCTAGGAACAACTCTAAAAAAATATAATTTTGCGCACTCCAGGTTTCCAGGTGTGATCAGTGGGTCATAAGACCACCTATTGCAAAAAGAAAAACAAGGAGCAAAACTTTTGTGTCAGTGCACCTTCAAACGAAAGGTGTACAATCACTACATGTTGCCACTGACAAAAACTAGAGAAAAGGCTAGAAACACATAGCGTGCAACAGAACAAAAAATGGCAGGAGTGACATTAAGAGATTAGGCTGCGAAATAGGTCAGGAAAATGGGGTCATTGAATATTTCAGGTGATATTCAAGCAAAAGATTGAAATGTAGGGCTTAACGTCCCAAAACCACCATATGATTGAGAGACATCGTAGTGGAGGGCTCCGAAAATTTCGACCACCAGGGGTTCTTCAACGTGCATCTAAATTTGAGCACATGGGCCTACAACATTTCCGCCTCCATCCGAAATGCAGTATTTAAGCAAAAGAAGTGGAGACGGACCAAGCAATGAATGCTTAGGAGAGACAACTGGTGCAGTCGATTAGAGCAACGAAATGGTAATCAAGGGACAGGAAACGTGATTGAGGATTGCAGCGTAGTGGATTCGGTGACAAAAAATAAGGAATTCGCAGTATTACAATGAAATCAACTCACACATGCCGGATTAAAGTGGAGATCACTGTGCAAGGCCTTTGTCCTAGAGTCGAACAAAATAGGCTGCAAATGACGAAACAATCGTACGCACATGAAACACGTCTACGCAGAGCATGGAGGGTAGAACTATCAGTCTTGGCAAGAATCTTAAGAAACATATACTGAACACAGTGCTCCACTGATCATCGTAGCTCTGTGCCCCTTCTGTGTTGTGTGTGCCTTTTTTGGTCGCCACCAAAAAATCAGTGGCTTGTAAGATGAATGGTGTTCACTACAGCTGTTTGCGACTGTTCCACAAAATGCCTGCTACAATGCATGAGCGTTGGCAGGATTTTGTGGTTGAGGCTGCAAACCCTTGTTGCATGGCGGTGGGGTATGGGGCGATGCGCACTGGTGTAGCTTGGGTGAGGGGCAAGTACTAGTGTCACTTCTGGGGAGGAGAGGAGGGATGACCGCGTGCCTCTTTTGCGCCCCCGTGCCGATGCCCATGCTACAATGTCCTCTCCAGTGGTGACTGCACACTTTCATGAGATGTGTAAGTAAATATGCAAAATATATGTAGCTGCACAGCACAAAAGCTTGTGTACACAATTCTAACCAGTGCAACCCTTACAATATAGGATAGCACTGACAGCGCAATCGGTTTCGTAATTTCTGATACCAGTGTCACACGAGCACTTTTAATCGCGTAGAGAACAAATCTACTTTTTTTTTCATCACGATCACGAACGTTCGCTACGTCGCAGTCCAAACTCATTCTGGCTGAGATTGGCGGAGATGCTGGATCGTCTTGAACCCGGACGGGGCTGATCTCGATCGTAGATGCCAGTAGTGTGACACCGATGTAGCTGTCAAGACACGGAAAGTTGACAGCGCGCTTCATCGGTGCCAGTGCGACAAAGGCGCGTAACTCGTTCGACCACTGCAGCGCTGACACAGAAAGGAACTCCGGTAGCGGTCAGTACACTTGTCACATATGACACTTTTTGGCATTCAAAGGAATATATATATATATATATATATATATATATATATATATATATATATATATATATATATATATATATATATATATATATATATATATATATATATATATATATATATATATATATATATATATATATATATATATATATATATATATATATATATATATGGGAAAGAAAGACGTGTATACCTAAACGCTCGTTTTTTCGTGTTTTCACACAATATTAATGAGATCTAACGGACATTAATGGCAAGGAATGTACAGGGGAAGTTATTAGAATCAATGGAACGTAAATATATATATATATATATGTATGTATATATATATATATATATATATATATATATATATATATATATATATATATATATATATATATATATATATATATATATATATATATATATATATATATATATATATATATATATTGTAGTGGAGCATACGCACCAACGTGTATGCGCCTTCGGAAGACAACGAAAAGCCCGTGCTCTGATTGCGCGAGAACCTGTGCCGCCTTTGCCAGACTTGCTGTTCGCCCATTTTCCGTCGCGACCTCGTTGCGACTCCTCTGTTCTAATAAACATCATCGCATTTGGTGGAGGCTGCTGAGATCCCTAAGCAGACCTGGAGCTCCGCTCTCGCAAGTTGGCCGACAGACTACCGTACAACATGACTGACGCAGTCGCCAACCAGCCCATCCCCGCACAGCCAGCACCATCGGCTGTCCGTCGACCTGCACCGGCGCTACCCGTCAGCGGGACCCACCAATCTTCAGCGGCAGTGGTGAGCAAGACGTCGAAGACTGGCTCTCCTTGTACGAACGCGTGAGTGCCAGCAACAAATGGGACAACGACTTTAAGCTTGCCTATGTCATCTTTTACTTGGCTGACATCGCCAAGCTATGGTTCACCAACCGTGAAACCGCCATCGCCAGCTGGTCCACCTTCAAGACCCTCGTGACCGAAGCGTTCGGCCGACCAGAGGTCCGCAAGCTCCGCGCTGACCAGCGTCTGCGCCACCGAGCCCAGCAACCTGGTGAGACCTTTACTAGCTATATTGAGGATGTGCTCGACCTCTGCAGGCGTGTTAACTCATCCATGCCTGAAGAAGAGAAAATTCGACATATTCTCAAAGGCATCGAGGATGGCGTATTCCAGATGTTGCTGGCGAAGAGCCCGACCACGGTGGCAGTCCTCGTAAGCCTGTGCCAGAGCTTCGATGAATTGCGTCGTCAGCGTTCCATCGCCCGACAGAGTGTTCCATCACCAGATTCGATCTCGGCCGTCGCACTCGCCAATGGCAACATTCACCAAGGAACTCTGTCGAACCAGATTAAAGACTTCATCAGGGAGGAAGTCGCCCGACAGCTTTCTCTGCTGCCGCATAGTGACGCGCCCACGACAAGCCTCCCTTCGAATATGCAGCAGACCATACGCACTGAAATTTGCAATGCACTCCCTTCAGTTCCGGCCTCTTACCCGTGCACTTCGGTGCCGTCTGATCTCTCAACTGCTGGCTACGCACCAACTGCGCCGCCTTCACCTCTCAGCTACGCAGCTGTGGTCGCGCGGCCCCCACCGCATCCAGTCGCCTTATCGGCTCCACCTCCTCCGGCCTCGCCTCCAGTCTACAGGCCCCCACCTCGCTTTTTCCATCCATCTAATGAGTGGCACACCCGAGACAATCGTCCCATCCGCTTCGCGTGTGGCATCGCTGGCCACATTGCACGCTTCTGCCGCCGCCGTCCCACGCCTGCGCACGCATACTTCGGAGCTCCTACCCACGCACCGCAGCAGACCACCACGTCTGCATATGAACAGAGGCACTCCGACTCGGATCGCCACCCATCGACTGCTCGTTTCCCATCACCTCGTCGCCGATCGCCATCGCCTATGCGTCGTCGACCACCTCTTGAGGAGGGAAACTAATCAGTGCAGTTCCGGAGGCAAGAACTGCAACTTGTGCGCAGTTCCCAAGGCCTCCATTTTCGCCGCAAAATGTTGTTGATGTCGATGTTGAGGGAGTCGCCACATTAGCGTTAATTGATACCGGGGCCGCCGTTTCTGTGATGAACGCAAACTTTTGTAGGAAACTGAAGAAAGTGACCACATCTCTCAGTGGCTTGGTGCTGTCCACGGCTAACGCGCAACGCATTCATCCCTCGGCTGTGTGTACGGCGCGCGTCGTCATCCGAGACGTTTTGTACGTCGTACAGTTTTTTGTTCTACCATATTGCTCTCATGACCTTATCCTGGGTTGGGATTTCTTATCACGTCATGAAGCTATCATCAATTGTTCCCGTGCCGAAGTGTCCCTTGTGCCAACATGTGAATTTCCACCACCCGACCGCTCTCCTCTGCTCTGCAAAGTCATCGCTGATGACGACATCACCTTGCCTCCTGAAGCTTCGGTCCCTATAAGCCTTTCATGTCTGGCGCAACCTGACGGCACGGTGGTTTTTACGCCATTTCCGGTTTTTACTGAACGCAAGGGCATCGTTCTCCCATTTGCTGTTCTTACAAGTGCGTCTGGTTTAACCATAATGCTGGTCACCAACCACTACAACTACCCCATTGGCTTACTTCGTGGTGAAACGTTAGGATATGTGCAACCTGTCGACCATATCGATGATATTATTCTTCCCGACGAAACGCCATGTCACATTGCTGCAATCACTCATGCGTCTGAGCCATCAAGTATGTCAGCCTTCGACAATGCTATTGACGCAGACCTTCCCCTCTCGCATCGCCGCCAACTTGTTGCTCTCCTTAACAAGTTTCGTTCTTTTTTCGACTTTCAAGAACCTGCTTTGGGCCGCACCACGACTATCGCTCATACTATTGACACCGGCTCACATTCGCTTCTGCGACAGCCTCCTTACCGCGTTTCCGCCGAAGAGCGCCGCGTCATTACGGAGCAAGTAGATGACATGCTTAAACGTGGAGTCATACAGCCTTCTCAAAGCGCTTGGTCATCACCTGTAGTTCTGGTCAAGAAAAAAGATGGCACCGTACGATTTTGCGTGGACTATCGCCGCTTAAACAATATTACAAAAAAAGATGTCTACCCGCTACCACGAATAGACGATGCTCTTGACTGTTTACAAGGCGCCGAGTACTTTACATCATTGGATCTGCGTTGTGGGTATTGGCAGGTGCCAATGGCTGAATGTGATCGCCCTAAAACAGACTTTGTAATGCCGGATGGCCTATATGAGTTCAAAGTCATGCCATTTGGGCTCTGCAACGCGCCTGCCACATTTGAGCGCATGATCGACACCATCTTGCGTGCCCACAAGTGGAAAACCTGCTTATGTTACCTGTCCGACATTGTAGTCTTTTCAGCTGATTTCCCGACACATCTTGCTCGCCTCCACGAGATTCTGACGTGTCTAACTTCTGCAGGCCTACAACTTAACTCCAAGAAGTGCCACTTCGCAGCACGAAAACTAACCATCTTGGGACATGTCATCACCAGAGACGGTGTTCTTCCGGATCCCGATAAGCTTCGAGCTGTCGCTGACTTTCCGTTGCCCACATCACTGAAAGCCCTAAGAAGTTTGTCGGTCTCTGCTCCTACTTTCGTCGCTTCGTGCGCAACTTCGCGTCCATCGTCGCACCTCTCACGAGGCTGCTTTCCAACAGCAAAGGCATAGCGGCATGGTCACCTGCATGTGACGACGCATTTCGCCAGCTCCGCCGCCTGCTGACCTCACCACCTATTCTTCGTCACTTCGACCCTGCTGCGGCCACAGAAATTCACACCGATGCAAGTGGCATCAGTCTTGGTGCAGTTTTGGCACAACGGAAAGGCACCCAAGCTGAATACGTAGTCGCCTATGCAAGTCGCGCTCTCAAGAAGGCTGAATTGAATTACTCCGCGACAGAGAAGGAGTGTTTGGCCATAATCTGGGCGTTGACAAAGTTTCGCCCGTACCTTTACGGCCGTCCTTTCGACGTGGTCACAGACCACCACGTTCTATGTTGGCTGTCCACCTTGAAAGACCCGTCCGGACGCCTGGGGCGTTGGGCACTTCAATTGCAAGAATACGACATCCGTGTCGTATATCGTTCCGGTCGCAAGCATGCGGATGCCGATGCACTTTCGCGATCGCCATTAACACCAGATGTGGCTTCTCTGTCTCCCCCTTTTACCACCTTGTCACCGCTCGACACGACTGACATGCTTTCGGAGCAGCGTAAAGACCCACACCTTGCCTTGTTAGTCGACTACCTTACCGATCCGTCTGCTGTCCCTTCCACGAGAGCGCTACGCCGGCAAGCAGCCCACTTTTCCTTACGAGACAACATTCTGTACCGCCGTAACTACATGCCTGGTGGTCGGAAGTGGCTCCTTGCTGTCCCAACTCATATGCGCTCTGACATCTGCATGAATTTCCATGTAGATCCCCAAAGTGCTCACGCAGGTGTCCTGAAAACCTACGAAAGGCTGCGCCAACGCTATTACTGGCGAGGAATGTATTGCTTTGTGCAGAAATACGTCCAGTCTTGCACCACTTGCCAACAGAACAAGACACCTCCGCGGCACCTTACTGGCATGTTACAGCCGCTCCCGTGCCCGGCTCGCCCATTCGACCGCGTGGGTATAGACCTCTATGGCCCCCTCCCATATAGTATTTCTGGAAACCGGTGGATTATTGTCGGAGTCGATCATCTGACACGCTACGCTGAGACTGCAGCTCTACCGGCAGCGACCGCCCACGAAGTTGCACTCTTCATTCTCCGCAGCTTCATTCTACGTCATGGTGCTCCGCGGGAATTACTCAGTGATAGGGGTCGAGTGTTCCTGTCGGAGGTCATCCAAGCTATCCTCGCTGAGTGCAACATTGTCCACCGGAAATCTACCGCATACCATCCACAGACAAATGGTCTTACTGAGTGGTTCAACCGCACACTTGGCGACATGCTGAGGATGTACACCTCCTCCGACCACACTAACTGGGACGCTGTATTGCCCTTTGTTACCTTCGCTTATAACACCGCGACGCAAGCGACTACCGGTTTTTCCCCGTTCTTTCTAGTGTACGGCCGCGAACCTTCCCACCCACTCGACACTATACTACCGTATCGCCCTGATGCATCTGAGTGCTCCCCGCTTTCGGAAGTCGCCAGATACGCTGAAGACTGCCGTCAGTTGGCTCGGTCTCTGACAAGTGAGGCTCAAGGCCTACAAAAGACTCGACACGACGATGCTCACCGCATAGTTCCTACATTTCGTGCTGGCTCCCTTGTGTGGCTTCGGGTGCCCCCTTACGTTCCTGGCCTGTCTTCTAAACTTCTGGCCCGTTACCATGGTCCCTACCGTGTCATTGACGCGACCTCCCCGGTGAATTACGTCATCGAGCCATTAACACAATCACCAGATTTGCGCCATCGAGGACGCGAGACCGTACACGTCGACCGTCTCAAGCCCTACTACGACCCCCTCATTGCGCCTACTCCCTGAGTCGCCAGGATGGCTACCCTTCACCCCGGGGGTATTGTAGTGGAGCATACGCACCAACGCGTATGCGCCTTCGGAAGACAACGAAAAGCCCGTGCTCTGATTGCGAGAGAACCTGTGCCGCCTTTGCCAGACCCATTTTCCGTCGCGACCTCGTTGCGACTCCTCTGTTCTAATAAGCATCATCGCAATATATATATATATATATATATATATATATTGCTACATTGCAACATCTGCGGATAAAGAACATATCGGCCAAACAGACACGCCATTTCGGCTGCGGACCACGCCACTTCACTGCCGAAGCTACCTTTATCTAGACATATGCGCCTGCCAAACCACAGTTTTTAAAATATCAGCGTAACTCTTTTGCAGTCCGGTTTCTCAAACAGACGCGAGCGCGAACAGCGTGAGGCATATTTTATTTTCAAATTTCGAACATCAGTAGCCGGCATCAACGAGGACCCCGGAAAACGCTCCTGCCTCCGAGAAGTAAGCCAGGAGGAAATTGGTGACAAAGATTGATAACTGGAGACCATGCTTGTTTTTTCTGACTTCCTCGTACGTGTACGCTGTCCTTTCTTGTTTTTTGTTTTTCTTTTTTTTCCTTTTTTTTCACATGCACATACAAAGTGTTTATGTTCGCCTACCACTTGATGACCATTGGAGGGAAACGGACGAAGATTAAAGGTAAAGAGCCGACCGACCAATTCAGGGGAAACCCTTTCTTTACGCACGCCGTCATGGACCCCTCCCGCCAACGCGGCGACAATCTTGGGTGGCCAGACACATGTCGAGAACTGAACAGCACGTGATAAAAACCGGATGTGGACGTACACGGACAGTTGGTTTCGTTATCAGTGTTGACAGTGGTTCTTCCTCTTTTTTACTTTCTTTCTTTTTTTTCTTTTTTTCTTTTCGTCTTTTTTCTTCCCTTTTTTCTTTTTTCTCTTTTTTTCTCTTTCTTTTCTTGTTTTAGTTCCCTCTCACTCTCGCAAACATCTTTCAAGGTGAGAGGGACGCGGCAGCAACGAAGTTTGGAAGTTCATGTCAGTATAACTCGTCCCCTGATGAAGAGAGGACCCCTCCCGAAACTGTTGGGAAATAAATATATTTATCCTTGTTGACAACGCTCCCGTTGTGCCATATCCCATATATATATATATATATATATATATATATATATACTAAGTATACTTACTAGTTCGGCGCACTACGGAAATCCACGACTCGTCCTCCTTTTTTACAGCATCTCGTAGGCGGTCTGCGCAACTTCACAACTTACATCAACTGCCGTGTCTTTTGAAGTAGTTTTGAAGTAACCGCCGTGTCTTTTGAAGTAGAGTTTTTGAAGTAGTTAACATAACGATATCAGTCTAGAGTTCGACTAAATGCGTTACAGCAAACGATAGAAGCGCTACAGATTTGATCAACGGGATGGCGACGGCGATCTGGTTGTTCCTTCTGAAACGGGTGTCTAGTGCCTAATGCACTTACGCGAAATTAGGCCAGTGTGTAGGTGTTTTTTCACAGTCTTTCTTGAACGCAGAAATTCCGGCCATTCTGTCTGTATGTCTGTCCAACGCCTCCTATAAACAATGCCTGGGGAATTGCTCGTGCTCCCAGCGGAGTTGGCCTGCTTTCAGTTTTCAGCAAACGCCGCGCGGAGGCGCTCGTGATCGAGGCTATTATGGTTCCTGGGCTGACGTTCGGCAATGCGGTCTTGTGCATGAGATCAGATGTTCAAGCAAGATTAGAAATTAAGCGACGTGGAATAGGTAGGCTTGCTTTAGGAGCTCACGGGAATACACCAAATCAGGGGGTACAAGGTGATATGGGATGGACATCATTTGAGGGCAGGGACGCTAGCAGAAAGATAAAATTTGAGAAGCGATTGAGAGAAATGGGGGAAGAGCGTTGGGCTAGGAAGGTTTTCAGCTACTTGTACATGAAGAATGTCGGTACCAAATGGAGGAAGCGAACCAGGAAGTTGACTGGTAAATACTTAGAAAACAGCAGGTGGCCAACCCAAAAAGAACTATCGGTTAAGAAGAAAGTGAAGGAAACGGAGACTGACATATGGAGAATGGGCATGATTAAGAAGTCCGCACTAAAGGTCTATCGAACTTTTAAGCAGGAAATTGCCAAGGAAAGAATCTATGATAATACTCGGGGTAGTTCATTACTGTTTGAGGCCAGGACGGGAGTACTGCGAACCAAGACATATCGGGCCAAATACGAAGGGGTAGACACAGTATGCAGTGCGTGTGGAGAGGAAGAAGAAACTACCGAACACTTGATAATGTTCTGTAAAGGGCTTCACCCTATAGTTCAGGATGATGGCGCAGAGTTTTTCAAAGCACTGGGGTTTAGGGACCGGGAGGACAAAATAGACTTTAAGCGGGTAGACTTAACTAGAAGGAGGTTATGTGATTGGTGGCTAAAGTGAAGGCACGAGTGAAAATTAAACTCTCCACTGCAAAGTACGAATCTTCAAACTCACTTTTTAAGGGAAAAAATATAGTTTTTGGTTCATTAGGTATTACGGCTTGCTGGCGCTAGCCACCGCCCGATCTAAAGGGAACAGCCATATCCATCCATCCATCCATCCATTATCACGGAAGCGGGTGGTACCAGCTACAGGTGTGCGCCGACTGATTAGCGCGCCGCCGCCGCCGACATTTTATATCGGCGCAATATTGGTGCGCCATTTATGCACCAGTACCAAATTTTCACAGCTTGTCTTTTTGGCGCTGTTTTTTATGTGAATCTTGTCTTTTTCTTTTTGATCTTGATTTAGAGCTTCGGTTCACATTTATGTAGCCAGTCAAAAACAGGCTTCTTAGTTATCTTCATCCAGCTTCAGGGACCGAGAGTACCACACTATGAACAGCGGCACAAGTTCGGCGGCCACAGCATGAAATGACATATTGGACAAATTGACAAAAAACAAATGTAGCAGTTACAGTAATGCATAGACGCTGCCATCTTAGGCTTAAAATCAATTTTTTCTGGTTTTCTATGTCGTAATTAGCAATGATTTTGGTCATACAACGTTGAATGTACTGGCCCAGCGTGTTGATGCGTGCGAGTTCACTGTAGCACCATTCGAATATTGATATGGATGCAAAACGGCATCATAATCAGTCCAAGATGGCAGCCTATGATCGTGCCCGAAACAGGGCGTATACACGAAAGAAATGAAATGGTGGTAGTGCAGCACGAATGCAGCGCGTTAGGTGAAGACCTACACAAAGCCCCGAAGGATGAAATCGAAAGGGAGAACTTAAATGGAGATTAGAAGCGTCGAGGCGTAATACATGCTCGAACCTGCTCAGGGTGTATCATCACCTGTCCGTGGTGTTAAAGTTGATAATTTTCGAGGATGACCACTCATATGCAGCGTCTCAACATGCTGCAGAAAATATTTGATGCCTTTTGATCCAGGCATCAGATATCCGGGATGAAGATGCCAAGCCAGTAAGATGGCAAGAGAGAGAAAGGAAGGCTGGGGGAATAACCAGATCTAGGCATCCGGTTTGCTGCCCAGTACTGGGGGTGGAGAAATAGGGGCAAGAAAGGGGGTGTAGAGAGACAGAAAAGAAAACGCATGTGCACTCAGGAGTAGGATGGCAGACTTAACAGAGGATTTATTACATTCTGTACAGACAGGGCGAGAGATCTCTTGCGCATTAGCTGGGTGGTTCATTATAAAGTGTGGGTTTTGACTAAATCAGGGAATGGGTCCAGAATGCGCTGTTGAATCATGGGGGACACACACCATTTCTGACGGTGCCGCTCACACTCGCTCAAGTCAACGTCTTTGATTGGAGCGTGGCCGCCACACTGCACCTGTGACACCAAGAAACCACTGTGCACATGGTCGTCACGTCGAACGTCTTATGGTGTCGGAATTCCACCTCACTTCCCGGCTAAGATGGACAAAACACGGCGGACAGCAGGCTGGTAAACCTTCGGTGACTCGTTTCACGAACAAAGAACGCCGCTCTCCCCCGTTGGCCCAGGCGCCGCTTGTAACTACGCTATATAAGTGGTGAGCAGAAGCGTAATAAGCTTGTCTGAGACCACCAGTTTTAAAAAGAACAAAATAAAATTTTAAAAAAACTTGCCAGCAAAAAGTTTACAAAAGACGGCTGGATTCGTCAATAAAGCGGAGACAGACACTTGAGCGACATGTCATATATGACGTAGTCCAGCAAATATGTTTTCATCACGTAACTTGAACGGACCTACTGGCACTGTAAAATATGAATAATAATTGTTGTGGACAATGATGATGTACTTCTGTTGCGAAGGTAATGTTCCAAACTAAGCAAATAAACCTTGACTTTATAATCAGGTCTTGATAGAAAAGTTAGTCAAGTTAGAAAGCTCCTGAGGTGGCTAAGTAATAAATTACTCCACGATACTTTATGTTGAAGTAATTTGCAAATAAATAATGCAACCTCTGTTTATTTGATATTCAATGACGTGACTGCAATCAACGGTGTGTCGTCGCTATAAAACTGGAACGTTATCTGCGGACACTAGCGGGCGAATGCAGCGGAGAATGAATATGTCACGTAATAAAAGCGATGTGATGTCGCACATATTCGCCTGTACAACTCCGTGCCCTTTTGCTTGCTCGTGATGTATTCGAAGGAGCTAGCCAAGTCTCGAGTAGAAGTCGAGCAGAGTAGCCGGGGCTGACAAGAGGAACGGTCATATACACTATTTACACACTAAAGGTAGCTACATGTTGATGGTAGCATCATGGAAGCCTGATGGGAGCTTCTCAGGGATGGTTCAGAGCGTCTCGGTGCTCACGCTTTACGCCCTGGTCTTCCTAAAATTATCTGCAGGAGGAAAGAGTGGACAGTTTGCAATAATCTGCTAGGCAGCTTTTCTGTAAGGTTAGTTTTTCAACCAAGAACTCACGTTCACAGGCTGCTTTTGTCGCTCATTTCGTTTTTTCCATTCCCTTTTTTTTTTGAGATCTTGTTGTGCTCGCGTGCCTTCACTGGAATTTGGAGAGGTGACCTTTTCTTGTACTCACGTGCTAAAATGAGAAATAAAAGCAGTCTGTGAACGAGAGTTTTTGGTTGAAAAACAAACCTTACAAGAAACCCGTTTTGCAGATCACTGTAAACTCACAGAGTGCATGTCAATTCAGTTCAGGGAAGTCCGAACCAATTGTCGTCTTCATCTCCATCCGCCAAATGGGGGTGAGGGGGGTAGTGGTTATAAGAAGGTGCCTAATTTCTGCAGCCCAGCAGGGAGCGCAAGGAGCAGCGAATAAGGATTTAAAAAAACGAGAGAGGCAGAAAGAGACAGAAAGTCAAACACTGCCTTCTTTTCAACCAAGGAAAGAGAGAAGGTGCACGTTCAGTTTGTCACACGGCGAGAGAGAAACATAACGTAGGTCACAGTGCAATAATACGCACAACACATCACAGTTGCAATAACATTGCATCGCATGTGCAGAATAGGGTCTGCAGCGCTAGGCAGGCTAGGCTCGTGAGAATGGAAGACTTGCAAGCACCACAGAGTGTGGGAAACATATCTGACGAGGGATCCCAAGCTTTCGGCTAATTTTTCAGTGCGTCTCTTGGCACGTCGAACAAATCAAGCAGCCTCGATTTCAAACAGCTCCTCCTAGGCCGTCAGTCAGTCAGGCGTGTCCAAAGAGCTTTTGACGAGGGGAGCCAACAGCCCTAAAGAGTTAGAAGTATGACTTTCTTGTTGTCGTCGCTTCTGGCGCACCTCGAGAGCGTTGATCTGGAACAAATCAGGGTAGGCTTAGCTGCAATCGTCCCCCGCGTCCATGCGGCGCCCAGCCAGAGGCCGTTCTTAACATCTTCTACAGACACACGCACATAGGCACGCACAGTTTCACTCCGAGAGGGAATTGGTAGTGGTTGCAATGACGTACGTAACGTGCATCTACTATAAAAAGGCGTGCAGTGTATGCGATAGCTTTTTTTTGGTCTTCTAATTCTAGTATATTTTCATTAGATAGCCGAGGTATGAGGCGGTTGTTACTCGCATATATTCGAGTTAAAGTACTACAAATATTTATTCGCCGCGCATGACTTCTAGAAATGATACTCCAAAAAAAGTAAATCGGTCCAATATGTTTTAAACTAAGTTCGCACGTGGGAGTACTTGTTCTCTGTCTGCGCTTTTCCATGGTTCATGAGTGTTAAGCCCCACTGCTGCTGCTATAGAATGATGTACGATAAGCCATATCAACACAGTGACAGGATTTCCTACAGACTATAGCATTCGATCACCAGGAATTTACCCTCCGGCATATTTTGATTGAAAGAAGCGACACATTTTTGCTGAAAACCTGGTTTATGCACGGGGGCCCGGTGCACAGATGTTCCAAATTGCAACTCTTGATCATCGCGAGCGCGAAGACGGCAAGTGAAAGCCTCTATGCTGATGTCTGTACGGTCAGTGTAACGAAACCTCCCAGTCTTGAGGGTGTTGGGTTAAACCATGCACTTTGCCCATTGCTATTTTTCATCATGGCGTTTATCTATTAACTGACTTGGGCTACGTGGAGCACGCGGCAGTAGTGCCGATGTGCTATTTGGTGCTGGTACAAAAAGAGAACTAGTTTGGATCGCTTCTTCAATGAGTCCTTCAATTAAACCTATGCTATGGGGCTGCATAGAAGACTATACGCCTGACACACTTGGAAAAGTAAAGCACATTGTAAGAGACCACTTCTGCTAATTGAAGGACTTGTAGACCATCACCATCCAGACTTTGGTGTTCTGCAGAAAACCCGGTTTATGCACTGGGGCCCGGTGCACAGATGTTCCAAATTTAAGCTCTTGATCATCGCGAGCGCGAATACGGCAAGTGAAAGCTTCTATGCTGATGTCTGTACGGTCGGTGTAACAAAACCATATATAAGAATATTTTGCTTCGGACTCACTCGGACTGAGACTAACAAAATTTCTCTAAACTCCCTCAGACTCTGACTCACCGATGTTTTTGTCAGCTGGATCCACTAATACTTTCCTCAAATATACCCACTCATACTCAGACTGATCAAAACGTTTCTCCAGTGGACTCACTCGGATTAATAGACTCGCGAAATGTTTCTAAAACAGATGCACTTGGACTGAAAATGAGCGATATTCGACTTGGTCCGGCTCATACAATAAACGACGAAGGAGTACCATTGAAAAACACGTGAAAGAATTGCAATTGCCACGCAACGTATATATATATATATATATATATATATATATATATATATATATATATATATATATATATATATATACATATATATATATATATATATATATATATATATATATATATATATATATATATATATATATACATACATATATATATATATATATATATATATATATATATATATATATATATATATATATTGTAGGGAACTATGCGAACGACGACGAAGCAGCATGAAACGGCAAGCCACAGCGTTGGTGCACGCGCGACCCGAGCTTGCGTGTTTTGTATTTTCGGCCTGTTGGCGTTCCTCGCTCTTCTGGTGTTCCTCGGCCTTCCAGTAGGTCTGTACGTGAATAAACTGCGTGACATCTGGTGGAGGTGTGTGGACTCCCGTACAAACCTGGAACTTCTCTCCCGTAAGCTTCCCCCTCTACGTGACACGAACATGGCCACCGAGACGCCTCTCCAGGTGGGACCTTCGACCGTCCATGTCACTTGCGGTGCCGTGTATCCTCAACGAGACCCTCCTATCTTCACGGGCTCCACTGAGTCGGACGTCGAAAATTGGTTGGCGAGGTACGACAAAGTCGGCGCAAGTAACAAATGGGACGACCCAAGTAAGCTGGGCTACGTCACATTCTACCTTGCGGACACCGCGCAACTGTGGTTTAATAACCACGCAGCTGACATTACTACGTGGTCTGCATTCCAGACGGCTATTACGGATGTCTTTGGACGACCTGCGGCACGCAAGCTTCAAGCCGAGCACCGTTTACGTCACCGTGCGCCGCAACCAGGCGAGACCTACATGGGCTACAGTGAAGATGTGTTGCATCTATGCAACCGCATCAACTCTACCATGCCTGAAGAAGAAAAAATCAGGCACATATTGAAAGGCATTTACGACGGCGCCTTTCAGATGTTGCTCGCGAGAAATCCCCCCACCATTGCTGTCCTCGTTTCCCTCTGTCAAAGCTTCGATGAATTGCGTAGGCAGCGCGCAATTGCTCGTCAAGCCCTCACGACGCCAGACACGCTCGCAAGCTTGCACCTAGCTGCCCATCCTACCGACCAGCAGCCGCTGCTTTCGACAATCAAGGACTTCGTCCGCGAAGAGGTAGCGCGCCAGCTGTCACTGCTGCCACTGACACATGAGCCCACGCAAGCTTTGGCACCGGACCTCCAACACGTCATTCGGACCCAAGTCGCTGAAGCCCTTCCGCCGGTGCATCAGCAACCACCAGTCACAACGCCTCTCACGTACGCCGCCGTCGCTGCTCGGCCTACGCAACAGCGTATGCCGTATGCTCAACCTGCCACGCCACCCTATGTCGTGCCTACAACCCCAATTGCGGCGCCGTATCCCTACGCGAGATCTTCAGCTCCATTTTACCGTCGCTCAGACGCTTGGAGGACGCCGGATAATAGGCCCATCTGTTTCGCCTGTGGTATCGCTGGAAAGTCGCCCGCCACTGTCGCCGAGATCCCCCTCCAGTCGACGCCGTGGGCAGGCCAATGGCGTCGTCGTCTAGGACGCCATCAAGGTACACCACTGACGGTCCTCGACCCTACGCACACCATCGGTCACCATTGTCACGACGACGCTCCCTGTCACCTATGCGTCGCCGACCTGCTATGGAAGAGGGAAACTGATCGCTGCAGCTCCGGAGGCAACAGCTGCATACAATTCGAACTGCTTAAGGCCTCCATCTTTCGCGCCGCAAAACGTTATTGACGTCAATGTTGAGGGGACCGCCGCACAAGCGCTTATCGACACAGGGGCCGCCGTTTCCATAATCTGTGAGACCTTATGCCGCAAGTTGAAAAAGGTTACGACACCTCTTTCGGGCCTGATGCTCCACACGGCCAACTCGCAGTGCATAGAACCTACAGCTGTGTGCACTGCACGTGTCATTATTCAAGGTGAACTTTATGCCATTGAATTTTTTGTGCTGGCATCCTGCTCCCACGAAGTCATTCTTGGATGGGACTTTCTTTCGCGTCATCGGCCATCATAGATTGCTCACGTGCAGAAGTTGCCCTTACACCGCTGCCAACCTCTTGTTTGGTGGATTCTTTTTCTGAAGCTTAGAAACTTGTCGTTGTTGCAGACACGGAAATAGCACCGAGAACATCCGCCCTTGTAGCCCTGACCTGTACGGCCGCTCCTGCCGGAACTGTTTTGTTCACTCCGTCTGTCGTATTTACCCGCCGCCGTAGCCTACACTTGCCCTTTGCCGTACTCACCGTGGAATCCGGTGCTACCGCCATGCTCGTCGCGAACTCGCTATCGTCGCCAGTTACCTTACTTCGCGGAGAATGTTTGGGTAACATACAAGACGTTGACCTTTTGCGCCCTCTAGAGTTCGCCGAACACGCACCTCACCTCCAGCTCAATGCTATGACGCCACCTGTGGCCACACTGCCCGCGCCAGACTCATTCCAGCCCTCTGTTGCCGCTGAGCTATCGCCGACACAAAGAAGCGAACTCTTGTCCCTTCTTCGAGAGTTCCGTTCTGTCTTCGATTGCGCTCAACCATCTTTGGGTCGCACAGCGAACATCACGCACCACATTGACACCGGTACTCATGCTCCCTTACGCCAACGACCATATCAAGTTTCAGCGGAAGAGCGCCGTATTATCAACGAACAAGACGACGATATGCTCAAGCGTGGTGTCATCCAGCCATCGCAGAGCCCTTGGTCGTCCCCTGTTGTACTTGTGCGCAAAAAGGATGGGTCTATACGATTCTGTGTCGACTACCGCCGGCTCAATAAGATAACTCGGAAGGATGTGTACCCGTTGCCACGAATCGACGACGCTCTCGATTGCTTGCAAGGGGCAGAATATTTCTCCTCCTTAGATTTACGCTCAGGATATTGGCAAGTTCCAATGGCTGATCCTGACCGATCGAAGACTGCATTTGTAACACCTGATGGGCTGTATGAGTTTAACGTCATGCCGTTTGGATTCTGCAACGTCCCAGCTACCTTCGAACGGATGATGGACACCATCCTTCGCGGCTACAAGTGGAACACGTCCCTTTGCTACCTAGACGATATCGTCGTTTTTTCTCGCGACTTTTCCACTCACTTTGTTCGTCTTCGTGCTATTCTCACGTGCCTCACCTCTGATGGCCTTCAACTTAACATCAAGAAGTGCCATTTTGCCGCACGTCAGCTCACTATACTGGGTCACATCGTCTGCAAAGAGGGTGTTCTCCCGGATCCGGCGAAACTCCGCGCCGTGGCCGACTATCCGAAGCCCAATTCCATCAAGACGCTTCGAAGTTTTATCGGCCTGTGCTCATACTTTCGTCGATTTGTGCGCAACTTCTCTTCCATCATCGCGCCTCTTACCAACCTGTTGACAACTTCCAAAGGCATTTCTGCTTGGTCAAAAGAGTGCGACGAATCCTTCACCGCGCTTCGGCGGTTATTATTATCACCTCCAATACTACGTCATTTGGACCCTTATGCGCCTACGGAGGTTCACACCGACGCCAGTGGTGTCGGTCTTGGTGCTGTATTGGCTCAACGAAAACCAGGGTACCAAGAATACGTGGTCGCTTACGCGAGTCGAACCCTCAAGAAAGCCGAGTGTAATTATTCCGTCACGGAGAAAGAGTGCCTCGCAATTGTCTGGGCTTTGACGAAGTTCCGCCCATACCTTTATGGCCGCCCTTTCGAAGTCGTCACGGACCACCACGCTCTATGTTGGCTATCATCGCTCAAAGACCCGTCGGAGCGCCTTGGTCGTTGGGCGCTTCGCCTACAGGAATACGACATTCGTGTTGTATACCGATCCGGCCGCAAGCACTCCGACGCTGATGCGCTATCCCGCTCGCCGCTACCGGCTGACCCAGCCTCCTCGTCACCTTCTTCAGCTGTCATAACACCAATCGACTTCACAGACATGGCATCGGAACAACGCAAAGATGTGTGGATTTCCCAACTCCTCGCCTTTTTGACTGATCCGTTAGCTAATTTAGTGTCAAGAACTATCCGCCGTCAAGCCACACATTTCGCTATTCGAGACGACCTACTCTATCGGCGGAATTAAACGTCTGAAGGTAGAAAGTGGCTGTTAGTGATACCCAACCACATGCGCTCGGAAATCTGTACTGCTTTCCACAACGACCCGCAAAGCGCTCACGCTGGCGCTCTCAAAACGTACAACCGTCTACGTCAGCGGTACTACTGGCGCGGCATGTACACATTTGTCCGCAAGTACGTACGTGCTTGTACTGCATGCCAGCGACGTAAAGTCCCACCTCAACGCCCTGCCGGTACACTTCAGCCTCTGCCTTGTCCAGCGCGTCCGTTTGACCGCGTCGGTATCGACTTATACGGACCACTTCCCACGTCGTCTTCTGGAAATAGGTGGATAATTGTCGGCGTGGACCACCTCACCCGTTACGCGGAGACGGCAGCACTACCCGCAGCAACCGCGAGGGAAGTTGCGTTTTTCATCCTGCGCAACTTTGTTCTTCGCCATGGTGCTCCCCGCGAACTTTTGAGCGACCGGGGGCGTGTTTTCTTGTCTGACGCCATTCAAGCGTTGCTCGCTCAGTGCAACATGGTTCATCGCCTGACGACAGCATATCACCCGCAGACGAATGGCCTCACAGAACGATTTAATCGCACTCTCGGTGATATGTTGACGATGTACACAACTTCAGACCAGACTAATTGGGACACTGTCCTTCCATTCGTCACGTATGCGTATAACACCGCTACGCACGCGACAACAGGGTTCTCCTCTTTCTTTCTGTTGTACGGACGCGAACCATCGTGCACGCTGGACACTATCCTCCCATACACGCCTGACTCCTCTGAGTACACTGCAATTTCTGATGTTGCCAGGTACGCAGAAGATTGCAGACGATTGGCCCGTTCTCTGACAACCGAGGACCAAGGCCACCAGAAGCTACGGCTTGACACCGACCGACATCTCTCTACTTTCACGACTGGTGCTCTCGTTTGGCTCTGGGTTCCACCGAGCACTCCTGGCCTTTCGTCGAAATTACTGGCACGATACCACGGGCCCTACCGCATTCTCGCCCGTACGTCACCCGTCAATTATGAGATTGAGCCATTGACACAGTCTCATGACTTACGCCGTCGTGGCCGAGAAATTGTGCATGTGAGTCGCCTGAAGCCGTATTACGACCCCGCTATAGTGACTACGCCTTAAGTCGCCAGGTTGGCTACGCTATTCACCGGGGGCCAATGTAGAGAACTATGCGAACGACGACGAAGCAGCATGAAACGGCAAGCCACAGCGTTGGTGCACGCGCGACCCGAGCTTGCGTTTGTTTTGTATTTTCGGCCTGTTGGCGTTCCTCGCTCTTCTGGCGTTCCTCGGCCTTCCAGTAGGTCTGTACGTGAATAAACTGCGTGACAATATATATTATATATATAAATATATATATATATATATATATATATATATATATATATATATATATATATATATATATATATATATATATATATATATATATATATATATATGTGTATATATATATATAATAGCTTTCAACATACAAAAACAAGTTACTTCTACTGCATCTGAATATTAATAAACAGAAACTTAACAATACATGCAATTTCCGCGACCGGCACATGCGCGATGATAACACTAAATACAATGTAAAGTGTGGTCATGTATATACTGACGTTGGAGTAGTAAGGTGTGCGTGTAAGTAGTTTATGACTGTGCGAACTGCGTGAAGAAAACTGTGTATTGGCGAGATACTTGAACTGGTTTCAGTGTGCTAATGTGTTTCTTTTTTATTTTTTTCTTTTTTTTCCGTATGTTTAATTTTTGGGTACCGTTCTGTATTATTATTTCATTTAAAGCTGCAGAACTTTGTGATATGGAGTAGCCGAGGCAATAGGCACCTCAACCTCTCCACAGCAAAACAGTTAAAACAGAACAGAAATACAATAATTACCATATGAATTGGCTGCTGTAAATAGATGTGCAATTTTGAAATTTGGTGATACTATGCTGCTATATATATTCGCCCACGCTTGTAATTAGGTCATTGTGCGGAATGCTGTAATATAAAATTTTTGTCAGCAGAAAATCTGAGAACCATGACTTGACAGGGTGGCGTTCTTTAAAAAGTCTGTTACCTGTCCCGAGTTTCGTATCAGGTAAGGTGCATTCATGGTTCATTATTCATCAAGTCTTTCTGCAAAACACTGCAAGAAAAACTTGTCTTCATTGGAAGGACCTGTGGTTAGTGCACATGTACGTGTTATCCTACATAAGCTGAGCCTTTCGACAATAACTCATCAGTTGCAATACAGTGCCTGTGTTTGCGTCTTTTTAGGTGGGCATGATTGTGCTGTATTGTATGCTGCTTCCTCAAAAGGAAAATGATGACTAGGTCGTTAGATACCTGCTGCAACAAATGAAAAAAACAAGATGCAACATTTTTTTTCTTTCAGTACTCCTCTTTCTGCCCCCGCACCCCCCGCACACACACGCACACCAGAGCTATAAGCGTCCAAGAAGGAAGAGGGGCTGTTAATGGTTGCGCAACTGTCATTGCTTCTCTAAATGTTTCGGTCTGAGGGGGTTTATCGGAGCAGCGAGTCTATAATGTACGACCGGAATCAAAGGTGAACATTCGACATAAGCCTGTCTCTTTTGGATAGAAACTGAAGGAATGAGAACTCCAACCAAAATATATTTAAGCAAAAAAACATGATGTTTTGAAGTTGGTCCGGCTTCTTCCTCAGGGGTGAGAGATTGGCTTCAAAACGTCATTTTTTCTATATGTTTTGGTTGGACTTTTCTCATTACATCAATGTACGAATAGAAGTAGGGATGGTGGTAAAGGAAAGGATGGCCCCGGTGGCTTTCACAATACTTCATTAGGCAAAATATGTTCTCTTGTCATCTTGCTGTGTAATCTCCTATAGCCTTCTCATGACTCTCGGCTAAGCTTTGTTTTGTGCTCGCTAGCTCAGGGTGAGGTGAGTTTCCGCGAACCTTACCTGCCTTCCAAACCAGTTACTGCATGCAAGCTTCCCCTGAATGAATGAATCTGTGGTTGGAAAACAGGAAAAAGACGCTATCTTTCCTTGCGAGAGCGGGGCTCAGTGGCTTGAAGGGGGGGGGGGGGGGGGAGTGGAGAGAAGTGTTTAGAAGTAGGAAGGAGGAGAAGGTTTGGAAGAACGTGATGGCCAAGGCTGCCAGAGCAGAAAGAGAATAGGGGCCGTTGGCAGGGCAGTCCGAGTCGTAGGACTTGGAAATGTGCAACTGCAACCACGTACGCACATACCTATGGCCATTCCCACAAGAAAAAAAGTCCTAGATCACCTTTCTTGGCAAGAATACAAAAAACTAGCTAAACGAGAAAACTAAAATAAATAAACAACCGATAATCCAACCACCGATTGTCACCACAGCTGCGGAAGGTAGGAAAAACGTAATCCGTGACCTCGGCACCAGCGGCTACACAGAGGCATTTATTCGCAGAACGCTGTGTATCAGAAAAGACACGGGAAACACGACACCAATGGCACTGCAACGACGCCGCATATCGACCCAAATTGAGCGCAGGGAACAGTGAACGGAGCACAATGGCAGAACACTGCGACACTACTCGCAACATGTTTGCCCCATACCAGTCCCGAAGGCACGGTGTAGAGCTCGTTGCGATTTGTAGTCTTTCTGCATTCATTGAAGAACACAAAGAGAGCGAAAGATTGGGTACGAGAAACTTGAGCGTGGAAAACGACCTTGCCATCAAGCCTTTTGCAGTGTGGACTGGAAAAACGCAATGATGGGTGAGGGGCAACAGGAAGTTCTTACGCGCTTCAAAGATGACTATGAATGGAAAAGTGTTTAAATGGGAATGAAAAAAAAATCTACAAAAACACGGGCGTTTCTATGTTGTGTCGGTTCAACAGAACTGCAGGCCTGTTGGAAAAAGATGGCAGCAATATCTCATAAAGAGACTCGAGAATTAAAAGCCTCTCTGATTGCCGAGAGGTAAAAGAATTCTTCGACCACGTTTCAGCTTGAATAAATTTATTTCAGCAAGTGATGAAGGATCACGTATGGCATGAACGGTGCGGTTCTGCCTCCTTCCTTCTTGAAATATGGCCGCGAGAATTTTCATGGTACCCTAAATTACGCAGCCACTGTTTAATTTGTAGCAAATGACATAAAAGAAGCCCATGGTCTGTGTCACCGTACATTTTAACAAAACTTGAAATCCAGCCAGAGGCCTCATTGCTATCGGGAAATTTTGAGCGCAAACTAATGCTTTCTCACGACGTTCACAAGCACCCATCCTGTCTCTCTCGTTCTTCTTAACGTCTTGTTTAGCGCTCACAACTATCGCAATTGCCACATTTATTCAAGAAAAAAACTGAAGTTGCATCTGAGGGCACAAGCAGTTCAACGCAATAGAGAGAGAGAGAACGGGTGCTCGATTGCTCACGAATCGTGCTGCTTTCTCGTCTTTGAAGCCACATTAATAATGAATCTGGAGCTTAGCACTTCTTCTCCGTTGATTAGGTACATAATTATAGATCAAGCTCAGTGTAGATTCCAATGTCACGTAATAAAGATGTCCTGGAGGGGCACATGTGTCACAACAAGCTGTAGAACCCAATTCCATCCCTTCGTACCGTCATGCTCGTTTAATACAAACGTTTGTAGATTAGATTACAGAAACAACATTAAAAGACCGAAAAATATTCAATTCCTCCATTCGTTAGTAACGCACTTCGTTATGTATTCTGTTTTCTGGGAGCAGATCACGTGATGAATTAACATAAAGTGCTGTTTCTATTTCACAAGAGTCAACGAACGGTGCACTCTACAAGCACATCACCTACATAAAACTTCGTGCCAACACAATGCATACAATCCTAAATTACATCGCCAAAAAAACTACGGGTTTCACGGAAAGAATTTTCTATTGCTTCGTTATATATTCAAACGTCAAATTTAAAGAGAGCACCACCATGAACGGCATTAACTCCATGGCCGAATTTCACTGCAAAAAGTGCTTGAATAACTGCACCTTTCAGGTGTGCAATAGACATTGCATGAGGTTTTAGATGTGTGGGGACATCATTAGTTCAGGTTACATTGTTTAAGCGTAGAATTATCTGTTTAGTCACGTTTACTATGCTTTTTAATGTTAATATTTCACCTCATCGGTCATTTAGTCACGGTCATTTCATTTCCACATCCTTAAATAAGAGTTATGAATAGTTGATATCCAAGTATTTTTTAAATATATATGACTGGTGTTTATTAAAGGACCTAGATTGAGTTCCGGGGAGGGAGAGATATGAACAGTTTTATTATTTGAAAAATAAATTTTTCGGCTTTACAAACGGGAACATCAATTCTACAACAAGGGACGCCATAGTAGGAGGTTTTAAATATTCGGAACCATGGGTCGGCCAAATAAATGGAGCCTACATAGACTAGCTCAGTAAATGTGCTTTTATCTTAGGACTCGATATTGGGCCCAGACTATAGCCGGTATTTTGGTCACATATAGGTAACCAAAAATAGTTTTCTCTGCAAAACATTTTTGCAATAGACTGCTTTCAATGGAGTAAATCATCCCGACATTTTTTGAATACACCTGAGGTAGCCGCCAAAACACCTTGGACGTTTGGCGTAGAATGAGCGATCAAACTTTACGTCGATGCATATCACTTTTCGTCTCCACTGTCTCTTTCTAGGTTCGCGTTCTTCCTTTCTTGACATTCAATTTCACAGTAATTTGAAAAATCCACATTACGTTGGTTCTATAGAAGAAAATAGCTTGTGGTATACGCATCTTCAATAAAACTTGGCCGTGCACTTACGCCCCATTTCACCGTTCTCATCTTACTTACCTTATTGCCCCATGGTTGCTACGGCAAAGAATATGGTACTTGGGTTGCTCAAGACGACACTTTTTATTTCGTGAACATGTGCCTAAAAAAGTACAAAGGGCTACAAATTCACGCTTTACGCAGATAGCGGTGATCAGAGCATTGGTCGTTGGTAATATGGTTTGCGCGAAGGTACGTCGCCATATACACCCGTGGCATCGAACATCATCAATATTGTAGGTGTCTCAAGCTTATCAGAAGATTCTAAAATAATCTAGAATTTTCGCAGACTGCCAAGCGTGCTTTGCGCAAGGCATTTGATTAATAAGAGGTGTTTAACGTTTCAAAACCACCATGTGATTATGAGAGATGCCGAAGTGGAGGACTTCAGATATTATGACAACCTGGGGTTCTTTAACATGCACCCAAATCTGAACACATGGTCCTACAGCATTTTCGCCTCTACCGAAAATGCAGCCGCCACAGGCGTGATTCGATCGCCCGACCTGCGGGTCAGCAGCCGACTACCTATACTAAACCACAATGGCGGTGTCTTTGCGCAAGACAGTGACATAAAAATACAAGCGGAGTGGCAGTATAATAATGTTGCGATAAAATTTCAGCCGATGCGACAGGCTCCACTGTGGATGCTATTTTCATACAGAATTGTCAGCGGATAGCCACGCGTTGCTAGGAGGATCGACGTCTTTGGGTATTTCGAGTAGGCTAAGTTTCTACCTAAAACATACGGCGCGACGACAGCACTCACGTTGACTGTAAATTTTAGCGAAACAAAGTGCATGCTTCGGTTGGATGATATGCATATTATTAAGAAGCTGTTGTGTATTCCTCAAAGGTCGAGAACATCAATGGTCGAGCGAACCTTCACTATCACGTGCTGGATCAAAGGAATATATCTATGTAATGTTTACAGCCAGCCTATAGCCGGCAACTGGCGGTGTGGGCCGACATCACTCCTGTAAGTCTCTATATTCAGGGTTGTATCCGTTACAGTAAAAAGTAACTGAATACGTTACTTGTTACTCTAATAAAAAAGGGAACGTTTCACGGCTCCACGTTCTATATATACATAAAAAAGGTAGCGCATTACCATTACCGTAACCGAAAAAAAAAACATAACGAATGGTACCTCTGCCGTAGCTCCGAAATCATCAGTTTTAATCAATGTGTCTTTGCTGCAGAAACCTACAATGAGAATTTTTAAAATTTCAAATTTATGTTTCACACATACTAACCCAAGCAAGAATTATACTCAATGTTCAATTAACGAGAGTTATTTGTGCAAATGTGCTGAACCTTAGCAATGTTATATAGAGGCTTAATGACGCCTGCCCGTGTGATGGCTTCTGACTCTGCAGTGAGCCAGGGTGAAACCATTTTTTTTTTTCATTGGAGCATTATACACGAAGTGAGGTTCGATAATCTACGGTATTCACAAAGAAGCTATCATTGAGCTCTCAAGAAATTTACTACAATCGGCCTTTTCTTGATCCTTCAGCACCTTCAATAAAGCATGTCGAAGTCGGTACTGTGGGTCCTAGCGACCGAAATGGCCCGCCGCGCGCCAGTAGGCAGTCATGGAGGCCTACGGAGGCCTACATTGGTGCCTTTTTATTGGGGAGGGGGGGGGGGTATTGGGAGATGTCGTGGGGAGGAGGGGGACACTTGCAAGTTTGTGACACCAGATGTGGCTTGCAGACGGGTAAGTCTAGAAAAATCACGAAGGGGCACACACATCTTGCAATAACAGCCAGTTTGTTTTAATATTCTGCAGGTTTTATTTTTGTTTATATAAACTTAAAATCATGCCTAGAAATCAAATTGACAAACGAACATAGGTTCCCAAGCACTCGTTATTGCATTCTTCTATTGAGTCTTTTCCGGAACCAGTCGAGAGTGGCAGTTGCGTTTTTAATTGTCTCACACATCTGATAGGTATTGAGCACGTGTACACGCTACAAAAAAAAAAGCATTGAAAAGTTGAATGTTTTATACTTATTTATACTTATATGCTTATACTTATTTGTGACGTTTAGTAAGAGAAATTTTAAGGGAGCGCACTTGCATGGGGTGTCTTCCTCTCCTGACCAAGCACAAAGAGGTCGGGGCGTCAACGTTCTCTGCAGGCGTGGTTAACGGGCGTCCAGCTAGTGACCAGTATGAACTGTGCATCTGAGAAAATATTGCATTTGCTCTCATCTTCACATATGGCCATCGACAGGTTATTGTCTCGGGGGTGAGGAAACCCTTCTTTCAACTTGCATCATGGCTGAGGGAGGGGGTCGTGTTGCTGTCGCTAGAGTGGATAGCAAGTGCTGGTGCGGCTTGAAGGGGTCAAGTGCCCCTTTTGCACCACGCTTATGTCTACACTTCATTCATTGAACACAACAGTGAGGTCTAGTTGACTAAAAGCGCAGATTTGTTTTCTTCCGCATCTTATACCGCTACATAAAACATTTTCATATTGTGAAAAGTAGGTATTTCGATTCGTTTGAAGGAAAGTAACATTCAATGCATGACAGATACTTAAAATAGCGGTTTCCTGCAATCAAAATAAGAAAACTCGTTGCAGAGGTGCTTCTTTTTTCGTGCAACGTGCAATGTAAAAGTGAGATCCAATTCGGAAAAAGCGAACTGAGTGACGTGCGTCGGTGCTTGCTCAATTAAAGAAGGTATCATGAAGTATGACGTAGCCAACAACAGAAACAAACTGCTGCATCTTAAATTTTAAAAATAAACAAACAAAGTGCTGCACATTCGTAGTAGAACATGGACATAGATTGAAATACGTGTTTTTTATTATGAAAGCGAAATAAAAAACTACTTTACAAAACGCTTTGCATTCATCGTGATGTCGACACATCTGTGTAGTGTCATTAGTGCTATTTGAAGGAAAATTCCTGAATTTCAACTAATTCAGTAACCTCTGGCAGAAGAACCTTTTCAATTTTTAGTTTCGGTTTTCGCGCCGCCGCCGCCGCCGCCGCCGGTCGAAATCACCTCGGCGCACACCTCTAGTACCAGCCGTGGCCTCGGCGATCGGCTACCGGCGGCGCGCCGTTGCTCCGGCCGTCCCAATCGCCCGGAGTGAGCGTAAAGTGAAAAGGGGGTGTGGCCGCGTTTTTCGCCACACCGCGGCGCGCGCGTAGCCTAAAGCAGGTATCCAAGCCTGCAGAGGTAAAACGGGGGCTTAGGCAGGGGTGCCCCCTGTCACCCTTATTATTCATGATGTACCTACAAGGATTAGAGGCGAAATTAGAGGGAAGTGGACTGGGCTTCAACCTCTCTTTAGTCAAACAAGGAAACCTTATTGATCAGGCACTGCCAGCATTAATGTATGCAGATGATATAGTGCTAATGGCCAACAACAAGGAAGATTTGCAGAGATTGATGGACATCTGTGGTAATGAGGGAGATAGGTTAGATTTTAGATTCAGTAAGGAAAAATCAGCAGTCATGATTTTCAATGACAACGAAGGTAGTGAGCTTAGAATACAGGAGGTCACGCTAGAGATAACAGATAAATACAAATGTCTGGGCGTATGGATAAGCAATGAGACCGAGTATCTGAGGGAACACGAAATATACGTGACGACTAAAGGTAACAGGAATGCAGCAGTCATGAAAAATAGGGCACTGTGGAATTACAATAGGTATGATGTTGTGAGAGGAATATGGAAAGGGGTCATGGTTCCTGGGCTGACGTTCGGCAATGCGGTCTTGTGCATGAGATCAGAAGTTCTAGCAAGATTAGAAATTAAGCAACGTGGAATAGGTAGGCTTGCTTTAGGAGCTCACGGGAATACACCAAATCAGAGAGTACAAGGTGATATGGGATGGACATCATTTGAGGGCAGGGAAGCTAGCAGCAAGATAAAATTTGAGAAGCGATTGAGAGAAATGGGGGAAGAGCGTTGGGCTAGGAAGGTTTTCAGCTACATGTACATGAAGAATGTCGATACAAAATGGAGGAAGCGAACCAGGAAGTTGACTGGTAAATACTTAGAAAACAGCAGGTGGCCAAACCAAAAAGAACTATCGGTTAAGAAGAAAGTGAAGGAAACGGAGACTGACATGTGGAGAATGGGCATGATAAAGAAGTCCGCACTAGAGATCTATCGAACGTTTAAGCAGGAAATTGCCAAGGAAAGGATCTATGATAATACTCGGGGTAGTTCTCTGCTGTTTGAGGCCAGAACGGGAGTACTGCGAACCAAGACATATAGGGCCAAATACGAAGGGGTAGACACAGTATGCAGTGCGTGTGGAGAGGAAGAAGAAACTGCCGAACACTTGATAATGTTCTGTAAAGGGCTTCACCCTATAGTTCAGGATGATGGCGCAGAGTTTTTCAAAGCACTAGGGTTTAGGGACCGGGAGGGCAAAATAAACTTTAAGCGGGTAGACTTAACTAGAAGGAGGTTATCTGATTGGGGGCTAAAGTCAAAGCACGAGTGAAAATTAAACTCTTCACTGCAAAGTACGAATCCTCAAACTCTTTTTTAAGGAAAAAAAATATAGTTTTTGGTTCATTAGGTATTACGGCTTGGTGGCGCTAGCCACCGCCCGATCTTAAGGGTACAGCCATATCCATCCATCCATCCAGCCATTCTCAGTTCGGGCTGTCAAGGCGGATGGACGTGTTTTTTGAGCGCTCCGGATCGACTGCGCAGATAAGTGTTTTTGCATGCTTTGAGCTTGTCTTTATAATTATAGGGCAGCGGTTGAAATCTTCGTAGCACTTATTTTATGGTACGGCTTTTTCGGGGGCCAGACACCAGGTATTTATTAGTTAGTGCGGGTGGGTTTGTTTGAAATTTTTTGTTGTTTTTTTTTGCCACCCCGTGGGGGAGGTGCGCGTACATTGAACACGCAAATTTTTGTAGTAAAGCTTAGATTTTCTTTTTTTTCGAAGTGCAGGGCTCGAGTTTAGTAATTATCGAGTATAGGGACAATTGGTGTCAGAAAGGCATGGTTAAAAAGGCTGTAAAGTGTTCCGGATGTGGAGTGGGTTTGAAAGTGGACCCAAGCGTAGAAGTGGATGGAGAAGAGGCTGACGCGAAGTGTAGGCAATGTGAGGTTGAGGAAAACATGGAGAAAATGATGGTTGCCCAGAGTGAACTGCTGATGAGAATCGCCGAGCTCGAGACTGCGTTGGCAACAGAGCAAGAGAAAACGAGGGCAATGGGAGAAAGACTGAAGTCCGCCGAGGAAGCGCTAGTGAAGCTGAACAAAGAAGCGACCTACCGAGAGAACAGTAGGGAACCGGCCACCAGAACGGTGGAGAAGGAAAAGACAGCAAGTTTGGAAAAAACAGGTTTAGCCGGTTCAACTGTCGCAAGGCTAAGCTTCAGCGAGGTAGTGGTGGGGCAGAGAGGAAACAAAGCAGCCGGCTTCACAGGTGCAAGTAGCCCCCAGGTGCAGAACGCTCCAGCTGAAAAGTCACAGCATGTGATTATCGCCGGGGACTCGAATTTAAATCGATGCACAGAAGCCATCAAAGAGAGGGTAAAAGGTGACAAGAGGGTTGCAGTAGGGGCGTTCCCAGGATGCAAGCTGGAAGCAGCCATGAGGCAAGCGAGCGCAAAGCTCAAAACGACAGCTGATAGACAAAACCTCGTGATAATTTCAGGCGGTTTAAACGATGTCCTCAATGAAGATACAGTAGGACTAGCAGCCACACTGGCGAAAGGCGTCGATGACATGCGCGCCACTTCTCCTAAGGTACAGGTAGTGATATGCACAATACCGGAGGTACCGGTGCGTGATAGCAACCTGCAAAGAGCGGTGGTCAACGCAAACCAAGAGATATGGCGGATGAATCGAGAGAAAGGCTTTGAGGTGGTGGAAATAAACAGAAAGGTGCATAGGTGGGGGGGTTTCCAACGAGACAGAATTCACTTCGATGGGCGGCTAGGTCATGAGGTGGGTTGGCGACTTGCAGGACGCGCAGTAGCTTTTTGGGGGGGCAAGCGAGCCCTTCGGGTTGCAGGATAGCAAGTAACGAGGAAAACAACCAGGGAGACTCTTCGACAGGTGGTATGGACAGATACGATTCCAAAGTGGCACCAATATCTAAGATAGGTAGACTCCGGGGCATAAATAGACATAGCCACGAGAGCCGAGCCAATTCAGACATAGGGTATATTAACATGCAGGGTGGTAGGAACAGGCTGAAGTGGGAAGAGATAGAAGAACAGCTAAGGGAAGAGAGGCCGATGGTATACGGTTTTGTAGAAACACATCTCAGGGACATGGAACAACCTCGGAACAATCCGGACTACACGTGGGAATATTGTAATAGAACAGAAGGCAGCAGAAAGGGGGGTGGTATTGGGGCATTCATTCATAAAAGTACAGACTGACAAAGGGTCAAGCAGGAGTGCAAGGAACATTAATGGCTAAAAGGGAAAGTGGCAGGTCAAATGACACTCCTTGGTTTCGTGTAGTCGTGGACGGGAGCAAAGGCCAGAGAGGAAAACCAGGCAACGGTAGAGTGTATATCAAAGGACATTCAGGAGTTAGGAAGAGAGTGCGAGATGATTATACTAGGAGACATGAATGCGCACATAGAAGATATAGATGGGTATACCGACCCGACAGGCAAAATGATCTTGGATATGTGTGAAAGGCTTGATTTGATCATTTGCAACAATACCGAGAAGTGTGAAGGGCAAATAACATGGGAGGTAGGAAGGCTTCAGTCGACGATAGATTATGCTCTGATGTCACATAGGATGTATGATAAGCTCAGGGGAATGCACATAGATGAAGGTGGCTCCAGAAGTCTGGGTAGCGATCACAAACGTATCAAGCTAAGTTTTGGAAGAGCAGTGAAAGTGGGAAGGAGACATGATGAGCAACTACAGGAAAATTTTTATTCAGAAAGGCAAATTGAAATAGCCACTAAACAAATTGAGAAAGTAATCACGGAGGATAATAAGACAGTGTGGAGATACACGAATCTAATTAGACTCTTTGAGCTAGAGCTTGCTAAGATGCGTGACAAGTCATTCTGGAAAAGAATACACAAACCCAAAAGTTGGTGGGATGAGTAAGTTAAGAGAGCCATAGCAAAACGTCAGGAAGCCTCTAGGGAACACAGACATGCTAAGCGTGGGATGAACCGACAGATGATGTTGAAAGAAAATGGCAACCTTTCTAAGCTGTAGGAGGGATGCATCCTTTCTGATCAATGAAAAGATTAGAAGTAAGGGAGCTCAGTGGCTGGCAGAAGTACATAAAAAAGATAGAAAGGCACCTGCGAAATTTTGGAACCATCTAAACTCCCTAAGGAATGAGACGAGCCTAGAGCAGAGTTTTATAACTACAGCCCAAAGTGCTAGGCTAGAAGGGGACGAAGCTATTGAATATATAAGAACAAGGGTGACAGAAAAATTTCAACAAAGAAGTACTTTATGCACCACAATAGACAAGAACGAATCAAGTGGTGCAATGGCTCCATTTTCACAACAAGAGTGGGAAAGGGCTGAGAAAAGGATTTCTAGTAGTACATCAACAGGCCCAGATGGCATTCCAATTAGGCTGATAAAGACATTAGGTCCGAAGTCTAAGCAGGCTTTGAGAGAGGCAGTGAGCACAATAATATTCGATGGTGAAGTTCCCGATGGATGGAAACTTAGCAGGATGAGCATGATCTATAAAGGAAAGGGCGACAAAGCTGACATAAACAACTACCGTCCTATAACAGTGACATCAGTGGGCTACAGGCTGGCGATGCAGATTATAAAGGAAAGACTGCAGGCGTGGATAGAGGATGAGGGGGTGCTGGGGGAACTGCAGAATGGGTTTTTGAAACACAGGAGGTTGGAAGACAATCTGTTCTCACTGACGCAGTGCATCGAAATAGCAGAAAAGGAACACAGGCCCCTGAGGCTAGCATTTTTGGATATCAAGGCAGCGTATGATAGCGTGGTTCAAGAGGAATTGTGGGGAATACTGGACACACTAGGCGTGGAACATGTAGTCACTAATCTTTTAAAGGGTATCTATAAAGGTAACAAGGTAGTTATAAAGTGGTAAAAACAGGTATCCAAGCCTGCAGAGGTAAAACGGGGGCTTAGGCAGGGGTGCCCCCTGTCACCCTTATTATTCATGATGTACCTACAAGGATTAGAGGCCAAAGTAGAGGGAAGTGGACTGGGCTTCAACCTCTCTTTAGTCAAACAAGGAAAGCTTATTGATCAGGCACTACCAGCATTAATGTACGCAGATGATATAGTGCTAACGGCCAACAACAAGAAAGATTTGCAGGGATTGATGGACATCTGCGGTAATGAGGGCGATAGGTTAGATTTTAGATTCAGTAAGGAAAAATCAGCAGTCATGATTTTCAATGACAACGAAGGTAGTGAGCTTAGAATACAGGAGGTCACGCTAGAAATAACAGATAAATACAAATATCCGGGCGTATGGATAAGCAATTTGACCGAGTATCTGAGGGCACACGAAATATACGTGACGACTAAGGGTAACAGGAATGCAGCAGTCATGAAAAATAGGGCACTGTGGAATTACAATAGGTATGATGTTGTGAGAGGAATATGGAAAGGGGTCGTGGTTCCTGGGCTGACGTTAGGCAATGCGGTCTTGTGCATGAGATCAGAAGTTCAAGCAAGATTAGAAATTAAGCAACGTGGAATAGGTAGGCTTGCTTTAGGAGCTCACGGGAATACACCAAATCAGGGGGTACAAGGTGATATGGGATGGACATCATTTGAGGGCAGGGACGCTAGCAGAAAGATAAAATTTGAGAAGCGATTGAGAGAAATGGGGGAAGAGCGTTGGGCTAGGAAGGTTTTCAGCTACTTGTACATGAGGAATGTCGATACAAAATGGAGGAAGCGAACCAGGAAGTTGACTGGTAAATACTTAGAAAACAGCAGGTGGCCAAACCAAAAAGAACTATCGGTTAAGAAGAAAGTGAAGGAAACGGAGACTGACATGTGGAGAATGGGCATGATTAAGAAGTCCGCACTAGAGATCTATCGAACTTTTAAGCAGGAAATTGCCAAGGAAAGGGTCTATGATAATACTCGGGGTAGTTCTCTACTGTTTGAGGCCAGGACGGGAGTACTGCGAACCAAGACATATCGGGTCAAATACGAAGGGGTGGACACAGTATGCAGTGCGTGTGGAGAGGAAGAAGAAACTGCCGAACACTTGATAATTTTCTGTAAAGGGCTTCACCCTATAGTTCAGGATGACGGCGCAGAGTTTTTCAAAGCACTGGGGTTTAGGGACCGGGAGGGAAAAATAAACTTTAAGCGGGTAGACTTAACTAGAAGGAGGTTATCTGATTGGTTGCTAAAGTCAAGGCGCGAGTGAAAAGTAAACTCTTCACTTCAAAGTACGAATCCTCAAACTCACTTTTTAAGGAAAAAAAAATAAATATAGTTTTTGGTTCATTAGGTATTACGGCTTGGTAGCGCTAGCCACCGCTCGATCTAAAGGGTACAGCCATATTCATTCATCCATCCATCCATCGCTTTCTCTGGCTTTTTCTGGCGCAGGCGGGCGCAGAGGACGAAAACTCAGCGGCTGCGTCTGCTGCCACCGGGTGGCACGAACCTTTTCCAGGCAAAAGCGTTTGGTTCACCCCACCTCCGTGGGTTCACCCAATAGCCGCTTAAAACCGGCTTGACTTGGCTGAAAACATATGAATAGACGGCGACTGAATCGCCGTCTTGGACATTTTTGGGGGGACGTTCAGGTGGTGGGAACGAAAGGTCTAAAGTTCCTCACTAACTTGTGAGGATCTTTACCGTGCGGTGGTTATTCATCCGTGGTCTTTGCTTGGCCGGGAGCCTTATGCATTCGCGAAAATCGCCTCTGCGCATGGATACGTGGTTTCGTTCTCTAATACTGTCTATAAGCAATGTGGTAACGACTTGCCCGATCATGAACACCGTGTGTTATGCTATTTGTGGATGTATGCCGTACGTGTATGTCTGGTAAGTGCGTGTGTAGCGTAAGGATCGATGTGTCGCTTCGGTGAAGTGTATGCTTGTGCCAAAACTTTCATTGAAGCTTCTTCTTGCGTAACTGCGTGAGACAGATACGAAATGCACAAGTTGGAAGTGATGGAATATTACCAGGCGCTCACACGACGTTATTTTCCAAGTGGCTTAAATATGTTGTCGCCTATTACGATAATCGGTTTTCTAAGCTATGTCTTTTCTTGTGGGTGTATACAAAGAAAAAAAAAGAAATAAAGTTGAAGATATGCTGGGAGCACTATAAATATTCGCTCAAAATTGCCGCCTTAAACGTCTTAAAATTAAACAGTGCCGTAAGGCAGTCGTGCCTTGCGGTGAAGTGCATGTTGTGTATTGCGGTAAAGCATACATATTGCACGCGCTCGTGTTTAAAATGGAAATGTAGCACTGACATTGGGCCTCGTGTGTGCACCTAAATTGTACACGCGCTATCCTCTGCCTCATCAGTGACGATGCGGCAGTCAGTATCGTCATCGTCTTCAGCTTGTGTAACAAGCACAGAACAATTTACCTAGTAAAATATATTTTGTGGCAGGCAATTCGCAAGGCATTCAGATGTTAGTTCATTGCAGGATTAATTCAAGATTGTTAAATGGCACCTTCAAATAAACGAAACATGCATATGAGAGGCTTCAGTCGTACTTCAAAATTTGTGCCATGCCTCAAATTGAAAATGATTAAAAAGGAAATATATGCCAAGGCTGGGTGTAGATTACCATTCACAATTCAATTACCATTCATATTTTAGAAACTTAGAAAATTTGTAGCTCATGTTTTCCTATCAAGTAAGCACAAAAATAACTGTTGAAGAATGGTCTACAATTACTCACACAGTTTGCAAAAAATAGATCTTTGAAACATATGTCGTGCCAGAACTAAGTGCAAGGTGGTTACAGGAAACTGGTTATGACCCGACATAATAGCACATGTTCGAACGTTTTACATGGGCTGCTTGTTGGCAAAATGGGGTGGGAATTAGGTAAGTGCCTGCAGGGATCTGCACCAAGAGACGAAACCTGCTACATCTTTTTCATAAATTTCATTATTTGTGTCAAGCATGCGTGCACTCTTCGTTGTTGTGTTCTTTCAGGGAGCAAGTATATGGCATACGCTTGAAATTCATACGTTACTCCTGCGATTTGAAGATGTTATCACAGTGGACATGAACGTGCAATGCAGTTGAAAACAATGCTGAGCACCAACTTTCTTAACAATCTGAACCCGCTTATGCTACAAGAGTTACCGCGTGACTTCAGCCAAATAGTTTCTAACTGTTGTGGTTACTGTCAGATAAAAGTAATAATGAGCTAGTTGTGCTTGGACAACAGTCTTGCTTTACTGTATTAAAATACAGTAATTTAGTACCTGCATATAGAACTGACCACTTAGTTATTTTTTTTTATTTGTGGTCCTATTTGTTACAGTTTACTTTCAAAATATTTCATAGAAGGTGGTTAAGTTTTAAGTCCATACAGTGGGCAAATTTTATCAGCAGTATTGCATGCTGTACAATCACTTTTACTTCTCCTAGAAAGCATGGTGTTCCACTACTCCGGTATGTCTCGGCTGGGCTTCTCGACCTCGACGACTGTACATGTCAAACAGTTTGCCAAGTGTAACTACTTACTCCCCCATAACTCTAAATTTTGTCGAGCCATAATAAATAATTGGCAGTAAGGACCAGTTACAAAACCCTTTTTTTATTAAGTGCTCATTAATCAGGGACCTAACAATTCTGTATATAAACGATGACAGCAACCACTTCTCCACAGATTGAACGATTAGGTTGTACTAATAAAAGCATTAATATAATCAGACTCGTTTTTTTTTGGAAAGTAAATACAATGCATAAATAGTCTTACCAGTCCGTGATTCAATATTGTAGCTAAACTATCGTTGAAAGCCAGAGTCATTTACAAATGCCATCTGAATTCCCGGAAAGTGCTAGGTAGCTTTATATAAATTGGGGATGTCTGCAAAAAAACAAGAAGCTTACGTTTATGTTGAGCAGAAGTCCAAGTGAACATGCATGCATATGTTCATGAACTAGTTCCCTGTAACATGTGGTGCAACAGCTCTAGCTTAAAAACTTCACGCAGCTTTTATGCTGCTCCAAAAAGATTTTAGTTGCACCACAAGCTCCGGATATGCCTTTCATGAGTCACGTCACTGTGCCTGTTGAGTCTTTAAAAAAACAGGTTTGAAGGGGATGCTAAAAAATTTTTTAAGGGGTGAGTAGCAGAAAGCATTAATTTATTAAAGTCTTCAATTTTGTTATGTTAGCTCTGAGGCTTGCGGGTATGTTAAATGAGCATGGTCATATGAGTAACACCTCATAGGTCAATAATTTTTGGGTTGACAGCAAGGTATGAAGAGACAGGATTATGAAAATTGCAGAAGTAGAAGTAATGAAGTTGTCGAGAAGACTTTGTTAACAGTACATTTACAGGCTTCACGCACAATTTGCTTTCTAGCAGGGTGAATTTACTTTTGCAGATGCTTCCGATGGCATCATTGCACTTCATAAGCACTGGTTTTATGCACTGCACGTGACGTTCTTGTTTTTTCAAGGTTCATGTACTGATTAAAAAGTATAGGATCAAGAAACTTACATGCTGTCTTAAGGCATAATCAGGCTCACCATAGAGGTAATTGGTTAAAATTTATTGAGCTGTGTGTGGGAGGTCTGTGTACATAACATCATAGTAATCTTGCAATGCTGTAGCTTTATTTGTGTAACGAGTGAAGCTTCTTTTCCTCTTAAGAATTTCTGCCAAGCAAACAAGTTCCAACAGTAGGATTTGCCCTTGGGTAAAACAGGATGTAAGTGTGAGCTTATTCAGAAGCCCTTCAAGAGTACCCACTGAAGGAATTAGTACCTATTGGGCAAAAATTTCAGTGCATCAAGAAGGGCAAGGGAGGACGGTGCAGGTTAACATTTCAGGGGGGTATCTCCTGGACATCATCCTTCTCTAGCCACAAGCTTGTATGGCCAATGTTTAGCAGACTCCTACTAACATAAACTAGGTATAAATGTTGCTTCTCTATTGCAAGATAACACCATATACCTTTTGAGTCTCCTCACCACAAGCCCTTACATTAGCCTAAAGATATTTTTTCTACCGTGCCCTTTTTTTGTCCTAAACAGTTGTCTGAAGCAACAATATGCACATTGTGACAGTCTAGCTGGTGACCACAGAGATGGCTCCCGCCATCACGATGTATACTCCACTCAAAATGTAAGACACTGCAAAATCATAGTCCGGTGTGCGTGCATACGACCTTGAACATGCAAGCAGTGACCACTTCTCTTGTGTTCTCTGCACTGGCGCATGCTTGTTGCACACCTGTTCAAGATTGTGACAGTGAAATTAGTTCTGGCAATGCTGTCTCAGAGGTAAGACTGTGTACACCCTTAGGAACACCATGGTGGAGCGAGCAGAGATTCATATCAAATGTAGTAATAAACTGGCAACACCATGGTGATATAAGCACACTTGCATTAATTTATTACATCTTTATTGAGGCAGACATCACACAGCTAAGCCTAGTTGTGATCTCTTTTCATTATTGTCTATATAATTTTCCCGTTGGTCACAGCACAGGAAGAAAAATTTCTCTGTGGGAGCACCATATTTTAAACTTGCATGACTCCAATGAAACACTGTGCGAACAGATATATTGAAAATGTCAATACTTTGGGTCCTATAAATGGTGAACTGGTTGTCACACTCAGCCAGTGATCCTGCAGGAGCTTTAGCATATACTCTAAGGTCATTTTGCATCAACAATGCCACATACAATAGTTTAACAATGGTTGTTACTGGGCAAGATGATGCATAGCTTCAGGGAGGTAATTAAGCTAAGGGGGAAAATTATAGATGCCTAAGCACCACTGGAAAAATGAAAAAGCACAGAAAAAGAGCATCGCTCGCAGCTGAACTACAGAAAATATTTACACTGCACCGTACATTCGCATCGTCTAGAATTTTCCCTAATAATGTTATACCAACCTGCCTAGCAACAAGTACTTCTAAGGTAATAAAGTGCAGAATGACACTTGCATAAGACAGGAAACAGGACGCGAGTTAACTGCCATCTATCTTTGTTTGTGCAGGGTGTCTACCAACCTGGGAAAGTCGGGGAATTGGGGCCTTGCTGGAAAACTGTAGGAACTTTGGTAAAACCTGGCTAATTCATAGAAACTGGCGGCAGTCTGTGCCACCATCACAAAAATAAGCATTACCCTTGATCAGTACTCAAAAAGTCACTCCTTCGACTGCCACTACAGTGAACAGCTAGAAGAGGCCTTAAAAAAAGGCAATGCATAACTGTTTCTTCTTATTGTACAAACAAATGGATACACTGACCAAAATAACACAAAGTTTATCGATGTTTGGGCACCTGATATTGTTCTGAATGACAGCCATAAGAAAGGTACATCGTATTTAAGTATGACTAGGTGCGTGATGTAAGCACCAAAAGTATATGGTCAGCGTTCCATAAATCTTATTGAGTATATGTGCAGCTGTGTGAATGTGCAGGGATTCTAGGTGCTGGCATGATGCAAGCTTGTTTTCTTCGACCAGAACACGGTTGCTTGACCAGTCAATTTTAAAGCCTGTATATTCCGCATGTTCAGCGAGGGCATCCAAGGCCACCCATGATTTGGTGACTTCATTTTGAACTCTTGTGTTGTTTAACTCTTTCATTGAAATCGCAGGTCTCATAGACTGACATGTTGTCACACTCGTGGCAGACTACAGTGTAAAGAAGACTACAGAAAGTTCCGCTCGACAGCTTATTCTTCCCATTGACTAAAGCATTCCTTAGCTTCCATGTTGGTGCATGCACTATTTTGATGTATGTTCCTTCTACATATTACATATCATATCTGACTTTCCAAGCACAGCATTTCTCACATCGGTAAATTTGTGCATATTTGTCGTGGCCACAAATTCGGCTTGCCTTGAAGGCCTTTTAGTTTGGTGCTTATGTTAGAACTGCCATCACAAGAGGTTTGCTGAGCTATGTCTTGCCTTGTATAATCTTATGGCTATTATTATTATTATTATTATTATTATTATTATTATTATTATTATTATTATTATTATTATTATTATTATTATTATTATTATTATTATTATTATTATTATTATTATTATTATTATTATTATTATTATTATTATTATTATTATTATTATTATTATTATTGGCGATGCAGCTGCAAACGTCCTCAGCTATGCACTTATTGCAGATATTTCAAGAGTAGCACCCTCTCTTCTCATTTCATTTCCTTGAGATGGTGTTATTAAATCCATGAGTATTTTTTATCATTATGTTCATATGCATCTGGAAGCTAAGTTGCATGTTTTGGTTGCTGACAAGAAAGGCTTCTTTTCAACTCTAGATGGCTCTATGTATAATGATAAGGTTGCCACTGGTTTGCAAAAAAGCTGAATAAATCATTTTCTGAGCAACTGCAGCCAATCAATTTATGTGGATGGACATGCATCTTGACTTTCACATGCAAAGTCTGGTGTTCCCCAGGTATCAATCATGGGACCAGTTTTGTTTCTCATTTACATCAACGACATTGGACATGGTTTGTCATCTACTATCAAATTATTTACATACAACTACATCATTTATAGAAAAATTGACAGCGCCCAAGCTAACGAGTCATTATAGTTGGACCCTAATAAACTCGCATTTCGGTGTCACCATGGCAAATAACACTTCCAAAACAAAGGCCATGACGTTTACAAGAGCACATAAAACAGAAATGAGTCAATATGAAATTCAAGATCTCCCCATTGAAAAAGTATCCCTATTTAAGTATCTTGGAATTCATTTATCTTCTGACCTGCCTTAGAATGAGCGCATCGATATCATAACTAGTGAGGTGTCCAAAGCACTTGGATTTATTAAAAGAAACCTTTACTTGGTGAACTATACCTCTAAAAGGCTAGCATACACTACACTTGTCCGTTCAAAAATAGAATATGCATCCATCATCTAGAACCCACATCAATCATATCTCATCGATTAACTAGAATTAAAATAAAATGAAGCAGCAGGATTTATCACCAAGTAGTATTCTCGCTTGCAACTGCAGCACTACAGATATTACACACTCACTTTCATTACCCCTTCTTGAAAAACGTAGACTGTCGTCACTGTTGTTGCATTTTCGTACATTTTATCATAGTAAATGTGCCTTCATGAAGCTTGTACAAACACACCTCATAATAATTTGAAACATATTGATCACCAATTCAAAATACACCCTTTTTTGGCATGCACAATTATGTATCAACACTCACCATTACTTCGAAGCACACATCACTGGAACACACTGCCGGGCGACATCGCTTGATTCATTGATCGTGCCGCCTTTGTAAACCGATTCGATATTTTCTTGGACATATGACTTACCTATCTGTGTGAGTTTGTAAGTGCATGTATGTGCTTATTTTTACTCTTCTTTCATTGTAAATATATTTTCTCCTTAAAGATGATAGTCTTGCTTGGGATACTCCAACGCAAAAATTTTGGTCTGTCTGTCAGCAAAAAGGCTCAAGTACGACCACATCCAAAGCATCCACCAGTATTGCTCAAGTTTCTGCATTCATACTTGTACGATTGTCAATAAAAAGCAAATATTGAGCATATTTGAGGCACAATATCAACATGTCGATATTGTGCACTGTGTTTATTTATACTAGAAAAGGTATAAATAAGTAATTCTAAGCACTGCAGCTGACAATGCGACGCTTCGCATGGAAAGGCATCTCCTACGCTTTGCTAAGACTATACTGTGCTGCTACCTGTCTTGAAATCTACAAAATATGGCCTCCAAGATTGCACGCATGCTGCGTGCTGCGTGCTCGCTATAACATAGGCCATTCTTTCGTTTTCTGAAATTACCGCCAGATGGCACTCAAGTCTCACGCAACACCTCCAAAATCCCATTCACCAGTTTTCTCGTGCAAAACATCAAATAAATATTCCTGTCTATTCACTCTTTTCAGGCGAAATACAATAGTCTTTCGACGACATTTTTGGTCAAATATGCAGATAGGAGGCAATTTTTTTCATGGCAATTTTCTGTATATATATATTTTTTGCACTATAGCTGTGTCTCTCTTATTGAGTTTTCATTCCTGCCACAATTTTTTTTTCCTTTTGCATCTTTGTCTATGGAACTGTATTTTACATTGTTTACCACTTTAATTTTATAATGGCAATGTTCTTATTTGCAAATTTATTATATAACTAAAACCCCTTGCGTAATGCCTGAATGGGCCTTTAGGGTATATATTAATAAAAAAAAGTGTTGATGCAAAAAGCGGGTGACTGAACGAATAAGTTTATGCCCTGTTACTAACGCTTAATCAGGAATGCGTAGCGGCAAGTGTGAAAAAAGCAAAAAGGCAAAAACTATCAGTTTTTATTTCAGTGAACATTCATGTTGCCACTAAGAGCTGTTGTTTCAGAAAAAGACACTTGGTAAATAAATGTTTAAGAGTATATTCAAAGAAATTCGGAGCGTTTCAAGACTTGTGATCCGCTAAGAATTTCTAACTCAGAATCCATCATCTTATCACTAAGTGAACAACCTTCTTTGTGGCGTAATGCATTCGGTATAGACGTAAAAGATTTATATTATGGTTTGCCCCAATGTGAAGATTTGAAGTGTATAAAGCAGTGCATGAGAGAAGATAATGATGAGTTGTTGTTTCAGTGCCAGTGTGGCATCTCTATTGCGTCGTTTTTAGAGCTCATGCAGGCCATCTAAATTCTACTATTGTGTCTTGGAAGGGAAATAATTTTGTCCAAAAATCTGGTATCTGCATTGAATCATGAATATACCTGTAATTAGTTATATTTTTTTTGGGTATGTAGATGGGCAGCTGCAAAAGCATTTGAATTGGTTATCATCACATGCTGTTTGATATGTCCATGACTTCTTAGTTCTACTGGACATTAACAATTGCTCTTTACTGGTTGCTAATATAGAGAAAGATGTTAAGGAAAACGAAATGTCAGCGTTTCACTTTGGAGTTTCAAAAAAATTGATGAGCTACAGTTTCTCGATTTAAGACAGGCTTTTGTCAAAGATCACATATACAGCAATACCAGCCTAGATTCATAAAGCCAATTCTGAATTTTAATTCTGGCCACTCAAAACCGTACAGGGAGCCATTGCGACAACTGTGCTGGGTGCCGCTCTTAAGAAGTTACGGGAGCACCTTATGGCGCATGCATTTGATGCGCAAGTTGCTCGCCTTGCCAATTCTGGCTTTCCGAGTGACGTGATTTGCTCCTTGTCAGAAAAACCTATTTCAAAGATCGAAAAGTTTTATCATTGTGATTCTAGTGCACTAGAAATAAGCAAGAAAAAGAGGCAGGCAGTTATCCCATACATACACAGGATAGCACATGGTTTGAAAAATGTTGGTGCTCGTTATTGCATAAACATGTCATTCTCAGCACGTAATAAAGTACATAATGTGTGTACTTTGGTGGATAGAGCATTGTGTCAGCAGCCAGGGAAAGGGAACAAATGTGTCTCCAGTCATGTCCACAGATATGCTCCTTGCACTACTGGCGTGGCTTATGGGATTCCACTGTCTTGTGGCTGTGAATATTTAGGTGAAATGGGGCATTACATAAACGTGTGCTTAAGAGAGCATGGGCTAATGCTATCAGATGCTAAAATCACGTCTAATTTGGCAGCTCGTTGTAGGCCATGTGGATGTGTGCTCAGGGCTGGGCAGAGAGGCCCGAAAAAGTCTTCTGGAATGCAGATATCGAAATGCGTGGTTTGGAAGCATAAAATACAGATACTGGGATAAATTTGTAATTCATGTGACAGGATATTTCAGAGATACGTTTGCAAAAAGACAAAAAAGTATTCCAGAATACATATACTAAAATACTTTTGTCTGTCTATGTCGGGGATAGTTATACCCCATACAAACATTTGTTATGTGCAGCATAATATTTAAAATGTGCAGCACATTGAAACTTGCAAATGAAATTGATTTATTATATTTTCGCCATTCTCCGAGTGTCATTAAGGCATTACAAAGGATGCTTACGCTGCACATAATTGTTAATAACCACATATTTACAGATATCAGTTGCAATAAAAAACTATGCCATATGAGAGCATCAGTCACACGCATTGTACACTGAAATCCGGAACTCAACAGCAACACTATTAGTTATGCTAGAAGGAGCATAGTTCAAGCGAAGTGCTGGAACCATAAACAAACGAACTTCCAGTTGAAGGTTTAGTGTTTTCTAGAAACATCTTAGAAAAGGCAGAAAGAATTAAGAACGGACAAAACAAGGAATGCGAAAGGAAACTCAAAAAGACCTCTTTAGAATCGCTGTTTGGCCATACTGGCGTTTTTCAGAAATGCTCTGCAGAAAGAAGTATCATAGATGGCACACGGCACCAAATTCTCTTTGGGTGGTTTGTGGCTTTCGCAATAAGCTCCAGTTTTTCAAATGGGCACTGCAAAAGAAAAGTGAAAAAAAACGAGAAAAACAAACACTACTCGTTCAATTGGCATGAGGAAATACATTTAAAAAATGGCGCCCATTGTGCAGTATACAATACTCCTCACAATGTAAATATCTGTGCTGGAATTCAATATAACAGTATAAGATTGTTGTCACGCTGAAGCAGGCCATCATTCAAACACATCATGGGATGCGGGTAGCAAAGCAACTAGCTCGCTTTCAAGAAGGTAGGAGTCAGTTTTGCCCTCAGCAGAAATGTAGAAATGGTGGGTGGATATCTTGCCGTGGACTGCCAAGGTCACAGCAGAAATTTTTTTCCCCATTGTCAACACGTCTCAGCTCATTCACGAAAAAAAAAGAAAGTAACAAGATACCCGTGTCCTGGATAGTATCGCGATACATGCGATACACCGTAAAAGTATTTCACTACTGAGATACAAATACATTTTTTAAAAGTGCCTCGATACAGCAATACAGACACTCAAAAGTATCTCTTAAATGTTATTGCGATACTACCCAGCCCTGTGTGCCCCACTTGTAGAAAACAAATATCAAATATTGACATGTTGATTAGCACATGTGTGAAGTAGCCAAAGCATTTTCATTAGATCTAACAACAAGTGCATAAGTATTTCATGTAACACTTGTCTAGATGAAGAACATAAGGTCTTAGAGAAGACATGAATCATTCTGTGTTGTAACACATGTGTACATGTGCATAGCTTTAATGAGTCAATATTTTCTATATATGTTCTTTCCTTTTTCGAATAAATTTCAGTTGAGAAATCAGCGCTGTGATCCTCTCTGACTGCTTCTAACCCGTTCCTTTGTAAAATATTCTACGGTGAACACTCACCAATTTGCCTAACTCACGATTCTGCATCTTTTATTTACCTATGGAATCGGGGAAGCTGTTGCGGTCTGACAGATTCCTTTTTTCTATCCCATATTCAAACATCAGCGCTTCAAATGCTACCGCAGCTTTTATTGCAGGTGTCTGAGTACTTTCATTGTGCTCCACGAGTTAGAACCCAGAGAAATAAAACATCAACAAGCATGTGTGCATTGTGTAAAAAAAAAGAGAGTGAAAGAAAAGATAAAGTAAATTTTGCTGTACGGTTTCGTTGTTGCGACATTGGTGTTAGTCGTTGTCAAGACAAGGTCGCATAAAATACGTAAGTACTCCTTTTTGCTGAAAAGTATACTTTAGACATGTACAAATGAGACGGGGATGCAAATCATTAGTAAATACAGCAGTCTAGGTCAAGGTAATCTAATCCAATCCTAAATGGCCTGCAGGCTATAGCCATTATAGTGAACTAGAATGTGCTCCAGTAAGCCAACTGGCCGGGCTGTTGCATCCTTGTTTTATACGAATGCCGCGAGATAGCGCCACCTTTTTGTTTCCTAGCAGCATTGGCGGCACTGTTGGACTATCGCAGGCTCCTTCAAACTTGCAGCTGCAGTTGATTTTATTTGTGTGGTTGTGTTCTGGTTGTTCCAAAAACCAAACAGCCAACTTCCTCAGTGCCTGGGTCACAAGTTTTGTTTTCACCAGTTACACACATTTTTTCATATTTACCACATACACTCACAACATTATGAGTCTGTGTGTAAAATGTGTTCATTTGTTTTATATGAGTGCCTCTTATTTTATTTTTTACTGCTAAAGTGTTCTTTCCACCGCACATTTTTCCAAGCAGACATTATGGTCATGGAGTTTGCTTTTAATCTATGTGAAAAACCTGGAAAAATTACTAAATTTGAAAAAATTAAATTGATAAACACCCTGTTGTGGCTTTGCTAGCAAGTATGTTAGGAAACAGACACATGTGCAGTATGGAAGTGTGTCATGTCACAGTCATGTATTGTCAAGAAAAGTCACATACCTACGCTTGAAATACTTTTCTGACCTTCCAAGTTTCAACAGATGTGTCAATGACACATCACTTCTTTCCTAGGATGAAATGCTTTCAAGAGTCCTATCAGGACCCCTGCCTGTGATCTTTTTCAGGTATTTAATATGAACTGACATGCCGTAATGCTTGCATACTTACACAACAATCTGTCAAATTTTCCATACACTCTTAACAGCCTGTAAATTCACTCCTAACAGCACCCCCTCCACTCTTCTAGTATAGGCCAAAAGGGTGATTACTTACAATACCATGCTTGTGGAACATTACTATCTATGAATCTTACAATTGTTTGGTGAAAAAAATTAGGGGACCCTCAAGGTTTGAGTAGAACACAACAGTGATATCCTATCCCTAGTGCATACCCCAACCACCTAGTACATACTTTTGCAGGGTAACATTACTTGAAAAGTTTATACTGCAGATTATTACTATGTAATCGATGTTTAAAGTGGCTTGTGCTAGTAAGGGTTTCGCATATAGTTGAAGTCTGCGTAATAGATTTCTAAATGATGGCCAAGCGAGCTTGTTGATACGTACACATAGTTACTTCGAAGAGCACAGAGATGGGACGCAAGATAGACCACGCAATACAGGTACTGGGTAGTATTCTTTAAACGACAAGCAACTATGTGCATGAAATGTTTTTAAACTTGATATGCACCCAGTACATGGTCCTAAGAGAATACTCCAGTAGCATTTGTGCCTTTTGTTTTTCGTGGCTGCTTTAAACAACGAAGTCATTATGATAATCACACGTTCTGATGGCCAGTGGCAATGCACATTTGTACCATAATATACTGCGATAATACATGTTGTATTGTGAAGCGTGTATACTAGACGCGTGTATTTGTAAAGCATGAAAATTATTTTTGAGCAGGCACGTGGCTTTGTGGTAGAATGCCTGCTTGCCACACAAGCAGCTTGGCTTCTATTCTCACTCAGACCTAGAAGGTTTTATTTGTTATTCTTTTTATTTCCATGTTTTTATATAATATACCAGGTGTAAAGTGAACATGGAGAGTTTCATGCACCAAAAAAATGCCAACACTGCAGCTGTACAGGTGGAATCACACTTGTCCAGAGCAGCGAAGCGCATGGCTCTTGTTAGTGAGGGCTTCTACGTCACCTTAGCTACATGCTTCTGTTCACGCTTAAATTATCGCACAAAGGCCTAGCACGCCATATGCCATGTTAGATATTCATACGGCGTTGGCATTAAGATATTTCTGCAGAAAACAGCAACTGGAGCAGTCGGCTGGGTGTTTTAGACAAGTGTGATTCGATCTCTAGAAATATTAAGTGGTTTAACACTCCAAAGTTAATTTTGTTGTGTTCGATTCAACAGTCATGATTTGCAAAACTGTATATGTTTTAAAAGTTTACTAATGTTTTAAAATGTCAAGTACACCAAAATAAAAGAAAACTTGTGCAACAGTATGATACACAGCATCCGCCCTGGCACATTAAAAGAAAAGACTTGAGAAGTTGTGTAGCGCAGCTGGCTACTCAGCTCCAGGAATGTGCTTGTATCAAGGAATACTTACCCTTTCTTAACGGTTCTGTGGATTTTGAGGGCCTGATTATTTCCTACGGCCAATCAATTTTTTTACTGTACATTTATTTTATGTCACTGGAAAGCTCGTAATTCAGAATGTCTAATCACGCATTGGCAAGACAAAAAAGGCAATGAAACAGTTTTCACCAAATGTTGTTGCTGATGGAGTCTTATATGCAACACATGTTGAAAACAGTGGCCTACAGCTGTCCACTGCGTTGGTACCAAACTCTGCCATGACAGAGTGCATGAGCAAAGTGCTGGAGAGATGGTGTGTGCATGCACTGTGGTTCAATGCAGGTTTTTTGTTGCTGTGGAGGAAGCTCCACTGCTGAGCATCAATTTCTTAACCTTTTGATGGTTAATAGGATGAATGCATCCCACTTTTTCCTCAGTAAAACTCTCTCTGCCACTTTACGTTGCCATCAGCACAATGCCTTCCAGTTGTGGTGTACCAGAAACATTAAGGAAACTGAGAAACTATATATTGCACATTTACAATGCATGGTATCAGTGATACGTTGAGTTTAAAATCTTTTATTCTGTTAATATTTTTTTCAGCCGGTGTCATATTGCGTACCAGGTAGCTAAAGTTTCAAATTTATGGTATTCTTCTGTTCAGGTTTTTTAAAGAATTTTAGCGTGCAACTATAGATTTTCTTTTTAAATTGCAAAAATTATATCTGCCTAAAACCATTGTGGAAGTGCATTCGAATGAAAAATGAAGCAGTTCCTTGCATAGCCTAACAACATAGTAAGGAAGGAAAAACTTTATTTGCAAGGGTTTGGGACAGGGGTCATGAGCTTGATGGGTGGGGCCCCAAGTCCAGGGCTCCACTGGCTGCCGCCGTCTGTCTGACGTGCCGCAGAAGTGCAAGCTGCACCTCTGGGTCAGAGCTGGCGAGCTGTGCCTCCCATTGCTCGAAAGTATTACAAAGCTTGTACTGACCTAGAAAGGTATCTAAATTTGGTGGACGTTTTAGGCATCCCCACGAAATGTGGTAGAGCGATGGCGAGCCGCCACACCACGGACAAGCACGCCCATACAGCGTTGGAAAAATTTTGTGTAACCTTTGAAGATTGGGAAAGACTCCCGTTTGAATTCGGTGGAGGTCAATTGCGTCCTCCCCTTCTAATGATTTGTGGGGGGCGCTGTATTTTTGTCGCATGCCTCGCTGGTTAGCAAGAATTTCGCGAGGGGCCATTCTGGATGGGTCATTATCCTCCTCGATAGCTTCCTCCTGGAGTGTTTCAAAGGATTGAATGTGCTGTCGAAGCTCTGCTCGGTTCGTGAGCCCTCGAGCACAAGCGTCAGCACTTTCGTTCCCCTCCAGGCCTGCGTGTCCTGGACACCAGATCAGTCTGTATTTGTTCTTCAAGCTCCCGCCTAAGAACTTGCTTATTTTTAACGGAAGGCGGCCTCTTAAAAAGAAACGGCACGCTTCCTGTGAGTCGGAAATGATAATTGTCTGCGGTTCATCTCTTTGTTCCTGCGCCCTGATTGCAAGGGCAATGGCAAAGCATTCCGCCTTGGCGATCGAGGACGTGTACAGTGATGCACATGTCACCATGCAGTTGTCGTTGCTAAGTACCGATGCAACTGACCGTTTAAAATTGTACCTTGAAGCGTCCACATACAAAACATTTGATTTGTTTTTGAATGTTTTTCGGAGCCATCGCACTCTCTCCTCTCTGCGCTTTCTGTTTGTTTTTACGTCCATGTTCTTGGGCAGCGGTGAGATCGAGATCTTGCTGCGGACGGGATCCGGGATTTCTACAAGAACCTCGTCCATGTTCTAGGGGTATGGCGGAAAGCCCACCCTAGAAAGTATCTCTCTCCCCGCTTTCGTTTGACTTAGACGGTTTCTCTGCGCAGTCAGTACCGCTGTCTTCAGCTCAGGGTATGTATTATATATACCGAGGTCCAAAAGCTTTTGGGTTGGTGTGCTCACCGGTAGCCCTATGGCCACTTTGTAGGCGCCCCTAATTATGGACTCGATGGTTACTTCTTCTGATTTGTTTAACACGTGGAAAGGAAGACTATACGTAACCTTACACAGTACAAGTGCCTGTACTAATCTAATTGTGTCTCCTTCCTTCATGCCCTGTTTGTGATATGTTATTCTATGGATCATTCGTGCAACTTGTTTCGTGCCACGTTCCATTTCCCAAGTTTTTGTTATCGTCCCAAAACACCACACGATTCTCAGCGCAAACCGCGCCTGTAGTTTTCTAGAGGGTTCCGGACTGTAGTAGATCATTTCGATAAGATCACGCCCACTGTGCGAATGGTACAGATTGTTCTGGAACGCACGCCGCCGCCAGCGATAGCGCTAGAACATTCGACGGCAAGGGTATAAATGCCGACGCGCTTCGCCGCTTGTCAGTTGTTGATCGAAGGCCGACGCTCCATTCGCCGCTATCAGTCCGAGACTGCTATCTGTGCGAGACTGCTGCTGTAATTGGACTTTCAGTTTACCGGGCACAGGTTCGCCCAAATAAACAGTTAAATCCTAACACGAAGTCTCCTGTCTTCGGCCACGTCACGACCCCGTGACATCTGGTGGAAGTGCTGCTTCGTTCATGTACCGGACGCCCCCGTCAAGCCGTGAACCCAGCCCACGTCGCGGAGAAGACACCGACACCAACCAGGAGCAGCGAACAAGCCGCCGACAGCAAGGGCTACCACCGGAGTACGGGCTTCTACCAGACAAGGCGCGGAAGACGAAGGCCATGACCGCGACTGCAGCGACAATGACAACCTCAGCGTCCCAGCCCACGATGGTCATGCATCAACCCAGGGAACCACCAATTTTCCATGGGTCATCGTTCGAAGACCCGGAGTCCTGGCTGGAGACATACGACCGTGTGGCCGCCCTCAACCACTGGGACCATGAAGAAAAGCTGCGTCGTGTGTTCTTCTATTTGGAAGACACCGCAAGGACCTGGTTCGAAAATCGGGAGTCCACGCTCCGAACGTGGGATGTTTTCTGCGGCGCATTCCTTCAAACGTTCGCGAGCGTCGCTCGCAAAGAGAGGGCCGCTGCTCTACTAGAGACCCGGATACAGCTACCAAACGAAAAGGTTGGAATTTTTACAGAGGAGATGACCCGCCTATTTCGTCACGCTGACCCAGACATGCCTGAGGAGAAGAAAGTTCGTTTCCTCATGCGAGGAGTCAAACAGGAGCTCTTCGCGGGACTAATGAGGAATCCACCGAACACCGTCCAAGAATTTGTATCCGAGGCGACCACCATCGAAAAAACCCTGGACATGCGCACCAGACAATATAATCGTCGCCTGACTCCAGAATGCGCTGCTGCTCAAGCCAGTGACTCCGACAACCTGCGTGAAACGATCCGAGCGATCGTGCGGGAAGAGCTGCGAAAACTGTTGCCTTCGGCGCAACCTCAAGTGGATTCGATCGCCGACATTGTGCGAGAAGAAGTTCGGCAATCGCTTCAAATTCCCCACGCACCGCTGCCCGAGCCGGAAGCTATGAGCTACGCCGCTGCACTGCGCCACAACGCTCCTCCCCGTCCACGCCAAACCGCCGCCCCATCGCACTTCCGTCGACAGACGCCACCGCCGCCACCACCCCCACCGACGTCATACCGTTCGCCAGCGGCCCAGCGCAGTGCACCGAGGAAGACTGACGTCTGGCGCACCCCTGACCATCGCCCGCTCTGCTACCACTGCGGCGAGGCCGGACACACATACCGCCGTTGCCAGTACCGACAGATGGGATTGCGTGGCTTCGCCGTCAATGCACCGCGCCCACAGCCAGGAGAACGACCACGTGACATCGCCGACTACCTGACAGGATCTCGGTGGACACCACGAAGCCCTTCGCGTTCGCCGTCGCCCAGCCGCCGCACGTCACCGCACCACCGACATTACTCTGGCCCAATGCGGGGCCGGTCTCCTAGCCCGTATCCGGGAAACTAAGGGCAGCAACCGGTGGAGGTGCGGTTGCTGTGCGACAACCAGGCAAAGCCCTGTTGGCGAAAGCTCACTTACCGAAGGTGGCCTGACGACGAAACATGCAAGCAGCGGAACAAGCCGATGCAGCCGTGACCCGACGCCACGCCCTAACTGTAATGCGAGACGGCGAACTAGCGACCTCGACGTTTTTATCGACGGCCACAGTGTGACCGCTCTCGTCGATACTGGAGCCGACTATTCTGTCATCAGTGGGTCGTTCGCCGCGAAGTTAAGGAAAGTTAGGACAGCTTGGAAAGGCCCTGAAATCCGCACAGCCGGAGGTCATCTCGTAACGCCTGCAGGAATCTGCACAGCGAGAGTCACCATTAACGGCCGTATTTATCCAACAGACTTCCTAGTCCTACAGCGTTGCTCGAGAGATGTCATCCTTGGCATGGACTTCTTATGCCTCCATGGTGCTGTCATCAACCTAAAAACAAAGTCGATAACGTTATCCACAGAAGAAGCACTACCGCCGCGCACGCCGTCTGGACACCATGCCTTGAATATGCTGGAAGAACAAGTCACCATTCCGCCTCGCTCAAGCGTCATTATTTCAGTCGGCGCTCCTGAATCACCTGACTTCGAAGGCGTCGTTGAAGGCAATCAGCATCTGTTGGTCACCCGAAATATTTGCGTCGCAAGAGGAATTGCAGAGTTGCGGGGAGGCAAAGCAACAGTTATGCTCACAAATTTCAGCAATGAGTATAAACATGTGAACAAAGGAACAACGGTCGCATACATCGAAGAAATTGTCGAAGCCACCAGTGCTTTCGCCCTCGCCGATTCTGCGGAACCTGCTCAGAGGAACCAAGCCCCTCCCATAGCTTTCGACGTCAATCCCAGACTTCCGAACGATAAGCAAGAGCAGCTCAAGGCCCTGCTTCTGCAATACGAAGATTGCTTTTCGTCGTCATCGAAAATTCGGCAGACCCCAATCACGAAACATCGCATCATATCCGAAGAAAATGCCAGACCACTCCGTCAGAGTCCGTACAGGGTTTCGACGCGAGAACGTGAGGCCATGAAGAGACAAGTTGATGAAATGCTGCGGGATGACATTATCCAGCCGTCCAAGAGCCCATGGGCATCCCCCGTGGTGTTAGTGAAGAAAAAGGATGGGACCCTACGTTTCTGCGTCGATTATCGCCGCCTGAACAAAATCACAAGAAAGGACGTGTATCCTCTCCCACGAATAGACGACGCACTTGATCGGCTCCATAACGCCAAGTACTTTTCGTCAATGGACCTCAAGACTGGCTATTGGCAAATCGAAGTCGACGAAAGAGACCGAGAAAAGACGGCGTTTATAACACCGGACGGCCTCTTCGAGTTTAAGGTGATGCCCTTCGGCCTTTGCTCAGCGCCTGCAACTTTTCAACGCGTTATGGATACAGTACTGGCAGGATTGAAGTGGCAGACTTGCCTTGTGTACTTGGACGACGTCGTCGTGTTTTCCTCGAGTTTCGACGAGCATCTTCGGCGCCTTGAAGCTGTACTTCAAGCCATCAAGACTTCCGGACTTACACTGAAGCCAGAAAAGTGCAGATTTGCGTATGAAGAGCTCTTGTTTCTGGGGCACGTTATCAGCAAGTCTGGAGTTCGTCCTGATCCACGGAAAACAGCCGCCATCGCCGAATTCCCGCCGCCCACTGACAAGAAAGCCGTGCGCCGATTTCTGGGCCTGTGCGCCTATTATAGGCGGTTCGTGAAAAACTTCGCCCGCATCGCCGATCCTCTCACTAACCTTACGAAGGCCGACGTGGAGTTCAAGTGGGAAACGCCACAGGAACACGCTTTCCAGGAGCTTAAACATCGCCTCCAGACGCCTCCGTTACTTGCCCATTTCGACGAATTCGCCGAGACAGAAATACATACTGACGCAAGCAGCGTAGGTCTTGGCGCCGTTCTTGTGCAGAGGGCCGACGGACTGGAAAGGGTTATTAGTTACGCCAGCCGATCGCTATCCAAAGCAGAAGCAAATTATTCCACAACAGAAAAGGAGTGCCTCGCCATCATCTGGGCTACGTCGAAATTTCGCCCATACCTTTACGGCAGGCCCTTCAAAGTTGTAAGCGACCACCACGCCTTGTGTTGGCTAGCCACTTTGAAGGACCCTTCAGGTCGCCTCGCACGATGGAGCCTGAGACTTCAAGAATATGACATTACTGTCATTTACAAGTCCGGCAAAAAACACTCCGACGCCGACTGTCTCTCTCGTGTGCCTGTCGACCAACCGCTACCCGACGACCCGGATGACGACTACTTCTTGGGAACGATAAGTACCGACGACTTCGCTGAACGACAGCGGGCCGACCCGGAACTTAAGGCCCTAATAGAATACCTCGAAGGCAGGACCGCCGAAGTCCCGAAGGTATTCAAGCGCGCACTTGCGTCGTTTTTTCTACGAAACGGTCTTCTACAAAAGAAAAATTTTTCACCGCTTCGGGCTAAGTATCTCCTTGTGGTGCCTTCAGCTCTGCGACCAGAACTCCTGCAAGCCCTTCACGACGATCCGACGGCAGGGCACCTCGGTGTTTCTCGCACGCTCGCGAGGATACAAGAAAGGTACTACTGGCCGCGTCTTACCACCGACGTCACTCGTTATGTGAGGACATGCCGGGACTGTCAGCGACGCAAGACACCGCCGACAAGGCCAGCGGGACTTCTGCAGCCAATTGATCCACCTTGCCGACCTTTCCAGCAGATTGGTATGGACCTACTGGGGCCGTTCCCGACGTCGGCTTTCGGAAAAAAGTGGATCGTGGTAGCTACCGACTACCTCACCCGCTACGCCGAGACAAAAGCCCTGCCAAAAGGCAGTGCATCCGAGGTAGCTAAGTTCTTCGTCGAAAATATCGTCCTACGTCACGGCGCCCCGGAGGTCCTTATCACCGACAGAGGAACGGCATTCACTGCCGACTTAACTCAAGCGATCTTGGCATACAGCCAAACAAACCACCGCCGGACGACAGCGTACCACCCACAGACCAACGGCCTCACCGAGCGGCTTAACAAGACGATCGCCGACATGCTGTCAATGTACGTCGATGTCGAACACAAGACGTGGGATGCCATTCTTCCGTATGTGACCTTCGCATACAACACGGCGGTGCAGGAGACGACGCAGATATCTCCATACAAATTGGTCTACGGAAGGAGCCCGGCAACGACGCTCGATGTCATGTTACCCAACGTCACCGACGAAGAAAACATCGATGTGAGCGAGTACCTTCATCGCGCCGAAGAAGCCCGACAACTTGCGCGGCTCCGTATCAAGAATCAACAGACGACCGACAGCCACCGCTACAACCTTCGACGACGCTTTGTGGAATACCAGCCCGGTGAACGTGTTTGGGTGTGGACGCCGATACGCCGACGTGGACTAAGTGAAAAGCTTCTGCGACGGTACTTCGGACCGTACAGGGTGGTTCGACGTCTCGGCCCACTTGATTACGAGGTTGTCCCCGACGGCATTACGAACTCTCAACGACGCCGATCGCGACCTGAAGTCGTCCATGTCGCGCGCCTCAAGCCGTTTCATGCGCGTTAACAAACTGAACCAGTGTTTTTTTTTGTATTATTGTTGTATCGTAATTTATTCATTGTACTTTCTTGCATTATTATTGTACCTTCATCTTTAGTTAAAGCATCGAGACGATGCCTTTTTCAGAGGGGGGCAATGCCACGTTCCATTTCCCAAGTTTTTGTTATCGTCCCAAAACACCACACGATTCTCAGCGCAAACCGCGCCTGTAGTTTTCTAGAGGGTTCCGGACTGTAGTAGATCATTTCGATAAGATCACGCCCACTGTGCGAATAGTACAGATTGTTCTGGAACGCACGCCGCCGCCAGCGATAGCGCTAGAACATTCGACGGCAAGGGTATAAATGCCGACGCGCTTCGCCGCTTGTCAGTTGTTGATCGAAGGCCGACGCTCCATTCGCCGCTATCAGTCCGAGACTGCTATCTGTGCGAGACTGCTGCTGTAATTGGACTTTCAGTTTACCGGGCACAGGTTCGCCCAAATAAACAGTTAAATCCTAACACGAAGTCTCCTGTCTTCGGCCACGTCACGACCCCGTGACAATATGTTTATTGTATGATTCGCTCGTCCACCTAACAACATAGCATACATGCATAACTGTTTTTTCGTGTTTGATGGATGCCACAAAACAGCACATTCTTTGATATTTTTTATCATTATGAGGAGAGGCAATAAGACTAAAAGCTGTGGCTAAGACAATGTTGCTAAAATTTTGGGCCAAAGGAAAAATATGGCGAAATTGCTGCTTCATACAGCCAGGAAGCCAAAGAGAACACGAATTTTCAAGATCATCAAATCATGCAAGATATATGAGAAAAGCAAATATGTCGCACCTGAATAGAGTTCATGAATATGATGCAGCTTTTGTCAACACACTTACAGCATTCAGTGCATTGACACCACGTCAAAGTGGCTTGCCATAATTCATTACCACAATTTTAATTATTTGCAAAAATGCAGGCTTAACTGAGATGTTCACCCTTATCCATTGCAGATACAAGACAAGACATGCATAGACACAGCTTCGTTAAATGTGAATGAAAAGCAATATTCTCCTTTTTTTTTTGTTTTCGTATGAATGCGTGCACTCATCTATGCCTGCTGTTTTCTCCTTGTTTTCGATGAGTTTCAATATTATCGCCACCTACCGACAAGACAGACACAAGCTGAAAGGGTACCTGTATGTGAAGACCTTGGGACAGAGCCGCTAGACTCAATGTCACAGGCAGAGGCGCAGAATTGCATAGAAAATCTGAAATTAAGGTTCACTGCAATTTTTCTCCCACAGTTTTAGAAGTGTTCCTCTGTACTGCTTCCATTGGGCCTTTTTGGGCGAGAAATTTGGCAGCAGAATTACAGCTTAGTGCCCTTATGAGACAATGTGACATGTGTTGCCCCACTTATTCAAAGATGCTTCATGGGTCGATGAGCCACATGCGTCCCACTTTTTTCTCATAAATTGATGGCCATATTTTAGTGAAGATTGTGTCACGCTATTTTTAGGCATGAAGTTCTGCAAATTTCTGTTACTATGTGAAAAATATCGATGAATTCACGAAGGGTAAGTTCAATTGCATAAAAAGCAAAATTGAAAGTGAGAATGCAATATATATACTATATAATTTTAAGCTAGATTAACAATTCTCTGAGCTGCAGCAGGCAACGTGCAGAAATTCTCCATAACTCGATACTAAGCTTTTGCCACGAAGCGGTGTAATGGCACAGCTGCTGTGATTTTCAAACACCATTTCAAAATACATATACAACTCAAATTACTCAGGGGAAAGGGAGCTTAACTTTATCATACTTCAGCATGTTTCCAAATAAAGAAAGATCTATTTACACTTCCTTGCCAGTTAATTGCTGTACCCCTAAACAGACATAAAAGTGAAAGCCATGAGATTTGGTAGTCTAACAATGGACCTAGGGATTTCAACATCACATCAATGTGATTTGGCATAAGCTGTAAAAGCTTATTCAATCAGTCATACATTGTTACCCTTTTATGCCAATTTTAACGCGATAGTTTTAAAAATCTCGTGGGCATCGTTGATTGTGAGTGATGAACCTTGTGAGCAACCGGAAAAATCAAGAAAGATGCAAATAAATAAGTAATAAAGAATTTCCCAGTTTGCGGAAGGATCAAGCCCAGGCCGTTTACATGGCAAGCAGGCGTTCTACCGCACAGCCACACATCTGCTTGAAAATTAAGGAAAATAACTTCATCTGCTTGAAAATGCAGTGAAGATAATGTTAGGCTTTGCAAACACATGTGTCCTGTATACTGCCTTCACAATTCAATATCTAATATCACAGTAATATTTCTTGATACCAGTGTGCATTGTAATCAGGCATCAGAACATGTGATTATCTTAAGGACTTCATAGTTAAAAGGTGGCCAGCCATAACAAAATGCACACATTTTGCTGCACACATTTCCTTCAGACCACATAGTGAGTGCATACCAAGTTCGGAAAGATTTCATGCACCAAGTGCTTGAAGTACGCACTAGGGCCAGGGTATCATTATCATGTTCAATTCTTGAAAGCGAACTTTAAGGATCGCTCAATTTTTCTTTTTTAAGTGATGAAGCATTATTCTAACCATGAATATTTTTATGCCAGCAATTAGACTAATAGGTTAGCTCAGTGAGCCATTTTTGCGTTTATATCAGGTTTATTTGACTCAAGGAAAGCAATATTATTTTCAAATGGCACTGTATGCCAAAGACCTGACATGGTGTCTATTGTAGGACATTAATCTCCAGGTATCCTCGGCCCTCCCTCTTTCCCTCGTTGAAGGGCCTGTTTTTTTTTAAGAAAAGGTGGCAACCCTGGTGGCCGCAAAGTGTGAAAACAGTATAAAAATATTGAAGCAGGTTGGGTAGACAACAATCTACAGACAGTGAGTGGCATACAGATTTGACTTGGCTGTCTTTAATGTGTGTGGGGGGGGGGAGGCATAAAAAAACTGCTACAGGGCCAAAACAGATGCCTTAATTGCAGTGGCAACTATGCAAAGGGGCAGCTGGAAAGTCTACTTAAATCTTCCAAACATGAGCGTCTTGAATTCGCTGTAGTTTTATCTCGAGCAAATTTGGACTTGAAAAAAAAGAAAACCTAGTCCTCATATATTTGAAACAGGCACATATTGCAAGAAGGCTTTTGATAAACCAGGAACAAGTTTAGCCATGCCTTCATTGTTGTCAATTGTGAGCACACAATACATACCACAGCGATACTTTTGGGAAGCACACCTTGATGTGACCGAGGTTAGGGGCACAGGCTTTCACCCAGGTGCCAAGGAAGAAGACACCTTTGAGAGGCTTCTTGACGACAGAAACACACGATTTATTTACATATTTACAATTGTAAAAAACACAAGGCGTCGAGATGCGCTTTTACAGGAGACAGGACTGGCCGTAACGAAAGCCACAGAGAGAGCCCTGAATGCACACGCAACGCGCTTTTCATATCCTCGGTCCGTGCATGCGCCTCTCCTCAAACACAAATTGTCTGTCCCAGCAACGCTGATGCGTGTTCCCTGCAGCACACCCAGACACCTCTTGCGTTTCTGCTGGACGCGTACCACATTTGGCTGGTACGCCAATGAGCGTCTATTGCAGACTTGGTCCTTGCACTGCCAGTCATAACATTTGAATGAATACTGGCAAGCTAACTGGCACCTCCGAACCTGTGCAGCTTTAGAAGACGGGTCCCATCTGCAATGAACCACTTCCTAGCAGCAGAAGAAAAGAAAACAAGAATACTTCTTGTTTTTTTTTTTGCTTACCCGAGGCAATATTCGAACCAGCGAATTGAAAGCTGAGCATAATAACTCTTCAGCTATTTATGCATGGTGACAGAAGAAATCATAGCCTTAAATAGTAAATAGTATAGGGGGTCGGAAAGGCAAGGGAGGATGCAAAGGAGAGAGTGAAAAAGAAGATGGGAGAACCATTAGAAAGAAGAGAAAGAGAAAAAAACAAGGGGAGAAACCAATTGCGTAGAAAGAGCAAAAAATACAAATATATTAACTAAAAAAGCAGGGTTGTGCAAATATTCGAATGCTTCGAATATTTGAAGGAACAGTACTGTATTCAAACTCACTTCGACTCGATTTTAAATTATTAAAATTTTGAAGTACTTGCAATGAACAAATAGTTAACATTGATCTGCACATAACCTCCTGTGAAGGTGATTTCACTGAAGCATAGAGTGCTATGCTGTGAAAGCACCTATCCAAGAGAATTCGCACTGCCGCAAAACCTCTTCAAAGTTTAAGGGGCACTGCAACTCTTATTGAATATGGTCGTAAAACGCGGCCAATCGGTAGTCAAGACTTCCGAGAACACGTGAGCCAAATATTGTTGTGCAGCACATGGCCACAATTTCTCAATAAATGTTCAAATTCACCTGAAAGTTGCTTTCCTTTCACTCGACAAATTGCGCTACAAGCTCAAAAATTACCCATTACAGCCACTGTATCAGCGATTGCCTGATTCGATCATGGCACATTGGACGTTAATGAGGCCAGGATCACTTGGACTATGATCGAGTCGTGAGTTTGAGTGAGTACAGCTGAGTAATATTACATGAGTTTGAGTTAGAGTGAGTGTGGCTAAGGAAAATTTTAATGAGCTTGAATCCGAGTGAGGAAAATATTTGCAAGTCTGAGGTGGTGAGCCCTAAGCTCAACGTGTATTTTTTGGGTGAGCCTTAGTGAGCATCACATTTTATTTCTGACCTATGTTCCTATATACCCGCCTATCAGCATAACTATCGACGTCATATTTGCTTACATTGCTAATCAAGTCTGTTCAAGCATACATCAACACACAACCGTTCATGCGGTTATTGCTCATAGGCGCAAGTTAGGAGATAAGGGGGTCACCAAGACCTCCCTTCACAAACTCGCTCATGGGACATTCATGGCAAAAATTTCTGATGTGAGCTGCATATTTTATAAAAATATTCTTATTGGATTGCGACTAGTGACAGCTGTTCGCTCACTCAGACACAGGTCAAATCGCTAGTGTGAGCGTGCCGTACTGAGTAATATGTTGGTAAGTTTGAGCCTGAGTGAGAGTGGTTGACAAACAGTTTAGCGAGTCCCAATTAGTTCTGTAGAGCTAAGTTTAAGTGAATTTGAGTCCAAGTGAGTTTCCATGGTGAAACGTATTTCTTGGGTGAGTTTAAATAGGTTCCACTTTTTCTACCGGCCTATGGCTGCTGCTCTCAAACATCAACACTTAATCCTTGGGCAGCATTGAAGCAGCTGCAGCCATTCAGCCCTCATGCCTGCGATGCAGGATCGTTTTACTGAGGCAGGGTCTCGTTTCAGGAAAGGATGAGCCAGTTTTTCACACACAAATGTCAAACATTTAAAATAAAAGTAATTTTAAATAAAAGCAAAACAATCACACTGAAACTGCACCCATTACCAAACTACTAAGACAAACAAAGCTTTGTAATTAAATGAAGTTCTGCTGAACATTTGAAACAAAAACAGTCACTAGTAGTTCCAATGCTGGTGTCACCCACAGTGGCAGACTCATTCTTTGCAGGTGTATTTGTTGGCTGAAGCAGATGAGAAGCCCAATTCACCCATAAGTCATGGGCAGAAGTGCTTCAGTCACAGTGTGAAAACAATCTCCAAATGTGAGCAGAGAGATCAAAACATCTGATAGATAGAGCTGCAAGAGACAGGATGTCCCTTGCAGCTTCTGTTTCTTTTTTCTTTGTCTAGTTGTAGTGCTGTTTATAGCAAGTTCACGACGTATTAACAAGCCTGCATTAACACTTTATATCAGACAGATCTACCCACGCATGCACTATGGTGGCTGGTCACTGCACCATCGTGGCAGGAACCACCTCGCCAACCTAGACGGCTGAGTCAGCCTCCCAAAGGCAGGTCAGGACCAGGACATGATGGCTGGCAGCAGGTCCTTGTTATGGTCTCGTGAATGGTAACCAACATGAGCACTGCACTGATGTTACACGCACATCACAATGTTTAAGTATATGCACTGACTTAAATTTGGGTGATGTGTAAAAATTACTGGCCGCTAACAGCAGCAAAAATATTGTTGTCACTAATATAAACCATGACTATATGCCTGTTGGTCCGCGGGCATAACTGCCTGTACCATGATATGAAGCAGCTTTGTGCAACTTCACATCATGGAACGTTTCTCTATCCGCCACCCGAGAACGCGCTCTGTAGCGGTCAGGCTCTGCCCAGAGACTTAGACAGCATGAAACTAATACAGGCCATGCTGAACTGCTGCCTCAAACTGCAGCCAGTCTAATGGAATCAAACTTTGCCTTAGCAAACATTTAGACTTTTACGAGAAATGATGCTGTTTTCTAGGGAATGTTCAGAATATGAACTATTTGTTAATGCATTAGGAACATCTTACATTGTAATACAATCACATAAAATTTATTTACAGTTGGAAAAGTAAATTTTCACCAGCTGCCCGCATTAGCTTTCATTTTGCCGAAGTATGTGTTTCCACAGAGCACAGCTTAGAAAATGAAGTCAGGCATTCAATCACAAAGGAACAAATTTTCTTCATCTGAAAGGGACGCTAAAGGCAAAAAATTTTTCTTGTTCGAATGATGAGTGAAAGTTTAAGAATGCCTAAACGTCAGTATTATCTACAGGGCTTAGTTCACCAAGAAAGAAGTAAATGTATGATAAGGCTCCAGTCACCCATGCCATATTCTGCAAACTCTGTAACTCTATAAAATGACGTAGTCGAGTCCCAGATAAAGTAATTACTGAAAATGTCCACAGTAGAAAAGACGATTTCAGTGCATTAAAATATGGTATGAAATGCTTATTTTTTTATAAGTAACGTTTAACGTCTCAAAACCAGCATATGATTATGAGAGACGCCGTAGTGGAGAGCTCCGGAAATTTCTACCCCCTAGGGTTCTTTAACGTGCGCCCAAATCTGGTATGAAATGCTGCTTGGTTCTTTCTATTTTTTTCTTTGAACTAAGAGCCGCCGACAAGACTCATGGCTAGCTTCAAATCCCCCAAAAACGTTGGGGGGGGGGGGCAGTGAAAGTTCTCTCAAATTACCTAGCTGTGCCACAGAAGCTTCTCCTAAGCTACTGACCGGTGTCTGCTCATAATAGCAAAACTTTCCTTCTACCACGCCTGCTACTACTGTATTTCACGCCACCTAAGGGACAAAATGTCAAGAAGACATACTTGGAAAGTTGTTTAAATACCAGTTGTAGCATGCTGACCACTTAATATATAACTTCTTTTTAAACAAGGCATTTTCTTAGCACGGAACAAACAGTGCACCACAAACAGTGCACCAACAGTATGCCTTTAGGGCCCCTTTAAAAGGTTTCATACATTTATATACTTAAACATCTAAAAAGGTTGCAACACGCTAGGATGCTCATGGTCCCTAAAATATACCGCAAAAATAATAACTTTCTGGTCTGCGTTATTTACACTGTTCATTTTATAGACCGATAGGCATCAAAATTTATCAACTTTTCCTCAGACCACTTAGTTTTTAAAAGCAAGGTTCATATAGTATAATGGTTTGCATTATTTTCTGGATAAATAACGCCTGTAGAAAGTTATCTTGCTGGTTAACACGGACCAAAGAATGTCATTTTAAAATTCTTTGTGGGGCAGAAGAACTAAGAATGCTAATGATGATGACCGAATATATTAATAACCTAGAGTTGGAATCTATAGATAGTCTCAAATCAGCAGCTATAGAACTATATGGTTTCAGTTTAAGGCTGATGTTTTTAATGGTTTAAACATGTAATATTACTTTGGAACAAAAAAGCAACTTGACTTTGGTTTTACCCTGGGCACTTGCATTAGAGCAATAGGGAAATGCACCATCTCATTGTCTGCAAAACATGATATTAAATGCCTGCGCATTAAGGTCTTATCAAAAGCAACGGTGCACGGGTCGATGCCAGATGCAATGGTGAATGCATTAGCAATGGCAAAAACGCCACAGTCATAACATTTCTCTTGACGCTGTACTGCCTTGGCGTGAATGGTGAGAGTATTAGAAGCTAGACTCATTATGTTCATAACTTGAGTTGCACCACTTGGCATAATGTCCTGGTCTAACGAATCATACAGAAAAACACTGTTTGTAGGGGCACCATAATTTGTCACTGTAACCCAATGCCCAGGAATATGCAGAATTTGAATAAAGTTGTCTCGCTTCTTAAATGTCAAGCTCTCCCCAAGAAGAACATCCTGATAATTGCACAGACCAGGAAACTGACGCGAAATAATAAATTGCACTGCATTTACGATTGCATCTGACCGCCATCCCGTGCCTCGTAAGGCCACTAAATCAGAGGAACTTATTTTGTATGGTTTGCAATTGTTTGGACCACAAATCGCGTCAGCTATAGAGTCACTAATTTCTTCCACTGTTCTACCAATGACTGTCACAGGTGCCTTCTCTTTAAATTGAGAGTTTTTCAAAACATGCTAATATAGTCTTTTTTCTCCCCGCTTCGTATCATGTGTACATCTCTTACGTGGTCGGCCGCGAGCGGATTTAACTAGAGGTATGCTAAGCGCTGTCAGTTGCTGTGCAAAATCACTAGGCGAAGAGCTAGTGTCCGATGTCTTTGCTAGAACCTGACATACCTTATCATCATGCGAGGCTATAGTAAAGCTAATTTCATCTTTTGAATCAGATTTAAGTTGACCAGATTGCACTTTCAGTTCCGATTTATCTTCTGTGGAGCCCTTTTTCATAGTGTCATCATCTACAGACTTGGCCAATAGATAGTCGTTCAGGTCTATACTCCACGAATTACTTACTTCTTTTGACTTTTCTAAGCCTTTTCCTTCCCCACTAACTTGTTCATTACTTTGTGCTATTTTAGGAAGTGGTGAATCATGTTTCTTATTTATAGGGTAAGTAACAAGATTTTGGAAAAAGTCCTCACACTCGCTCAATTTTTCGCTAAGTTCAGTTGCGCTACATTGGGCTAGTACATTAGCAGCTTCCTTTGAAAGTTCCAACAGACGTGCATATGCATATTTATATCTGGCCTCTGAGTTATCAAGTTTTGGCTGTACCTTATTTATCATGCTTGTAGTTAAAATGCTTAGTTTGTCTGGTGACACTGTCTGGTCGGTCTGCACAAAATCAGATTTAAGGCAGCGCTTTGACACACAACTTTCATCAAACAGTTCCATATTATTTTTTTATCTAGCTGCAATAATGTGCCTGCAGGGCAGCTGGTACTGCGCATTAAATGTGCGTATGCATGTCCTCATATTATTAGTAACTTCATAAAGCTTACTGCCAACAAAAACGGTTCATTTGCCATCAGAGACAACACAGTCTCCTGGATATTTCATAAACAGCCCATATTCTTTACATACCAATTTGCCAGCATAATCGGTGCATTTTGCTTACACCTCAATGCAAAACTTATCAGTCTTACTGGTGTCAATGCAAGTTCTCATTTCTTTATATTGCGTATGGCTGAGTGCTAGAGCATCGTGGGTCACATACCTTATCAGAACTTTCACTGCTTCCACTAAGTGCATGTCACGTGTTAGATAATTTTTTAATTTTTGATTATGGCTTTCCATTTGATTGCTAGTATTAATTCCTAAACTACACGCGTTTGCACGATAAGCATGAACCCACATGATCTTGCAGCTGAGCCAATTTTTGTAAAAGTACTGCAGAAGGGCTTTGTCATTTTCAAGTGCTTTTTCCAAGTCCTGCAAGTGCCCTTGATATATATCTACGGTATGTGCAAAAACCAGTTTCGTAATTATATCTTTAATATACTTCTTATCTAAACTGTTTGACTTATGCTGCATCACTTTCGTGTGTAAGTACTTTAACACGTCCCATGAACACAACAAGATTCTACATTTGGCCAGAAGCTGCTTAATTATATTCATTTCATTTAAATCTTTGTCCATTACCACAATTTTGCTCTTCTCCTCTACGACAGGATTGAAACAAAGGAATGTCTCTAGGAAAGACTTAGATATTTCTGATGTCTCCCGCTGAACAAAGCATAACATACAGGCCTCCCATGGCTTGTTTCATCTTCATACAGAATCGAATACAAGATATACTCTTCTTTATTAACTTTATACGTACCATCAAAGAACAACACTTCAGGGTATTTCTCTAGTAACTGGGCCATATACTCTGATTGAAGCAATATGTACAAGAGACCATTTTCTGTATTCTTTTCAATATGAACCTTCCACCCAGAGTTTTCTGAAAACAATTCGTTGATTTTTTCTAACAGAAGGGCTCCATGATGAGCATTGTCCTGAATTTTTTTGGACTGTTCTATGCTTCATGTTTATAATATCACGAGAAGTAACATGTTTTCCCGTTTTCCTCAGAATGGCATCCTTTAACTTTCACATTACAAGAAATCAACTCCCGAAGTTGCTCTTTTTCAGAAGCACTTAATGCTCGATTATTATTGTACCATACAAAAATCTCTGGACCTATTTTATGGTTGGGCACATCCGCTAAATTTACAACTTCATAATAGGGCTGTAGAGAAACCCGCAGCGCAAGCTTAAGTTCAACGTTGCAACCTGTACCGCTGAAGCGTTGATTGGGTCGAATATTTTGTCCCCTCGGATTTGGATGCCCTGCGTGGCAACAGACAAATTTAACTCGAACATAAGGAAAGTCTGCTTTGTTTAAATCTTTCTCAGTACACAATGGGTTTTTATTTGATTTTTCAATACGCATCGGATGGAATCCTTCACTTTTCCATCCTTCAAAGCTAGCTTTAAACTCCTTATAAGTGCTGAATGCGCTCCCTAAAGAAAGATTTCCTCCGCCTGTGCAAATATGGCTGTGTGACAATTTTGCTGAAGTTGCTTTCTGCTCACCACGAGGTGTGGAAGCGCTGGTGTCAGCCGCACTGCTGCCCTTACACAGAACCACACCTTCTGACTGGGGGCTCACCGTGGATGTTATGCCGCAGGCGTCGGGTGGCCCACAGTCAGAAGGTGGGCTCTGCTCACAAGCAGCAGAGAACAGTGGCACGGCAGTACGCCCAGTCTTCGTCACTTTGTGGTGCACACTCGCACCACTGACAAGAGCAGGAGAAACTGGTTTCTTGTTACTGTGTCCTGTCCTATTTTCGACTCTAACCCCTTTTTCTACACGGGGATCACCACGAGGTGTGAAAGCGCTGGTGTCAGCCGCACTGCTGCCCTTGCACAGAACCACACCTTCTGACTGGAAGCTCACCGTGGATGTTACGCCGCAGGCGTCGGGTGGCCCACAGTCAGAAGGTGGGCTCTGCTCAAAAGCAGCAGAGCACAGTGGCACGACAGTACACCCAGTCTTCGTCACTTTGTGGTGCACACTCGCACCACTGACAAGAGCAGGAGAAACTGGTTTCTTGTTACTGTGCCCTGTCCTATTTTCGACTCTAACCCCCTTTTCTACGCGGGGATCACTACGAGGTGTGAAAGCGCTGGTGTAAGCCGCACTGCTGTCCTTGCACAGAACCACACCTTCTGACTGGAAGCTCACCGTGGATGTTACGCCGCAGGCATCGGGTGGCCCACAGTCAGAAGGTGGGTTCTGCTCAAAAGCAGCAGAGCACAGTGGCACGGCAGTACGCCCAGTCTTCGTCGCTTTGTGGTGCACACTCGCACCACTGACAAGAGCAGGAGAAACTGGTTTCTCGTTACTGTGCCCTTTCCTATTTTCGACTCTAACCTTCTTTTCTACACGGGGATCATCACGAGGTGTGGAAGCGCTGGTGTCAGCCGCAGTGCTGCCCTTGCGCAGAACCACACCTTCTGACTGGGGGCTCACCGTGGATGTTACGCCGCAGGCGTCGAGTGGCCCACAGTCAGAAGGTGGGCTCTGCTCAAAAGCAGCAGAGAACAGTGGCACGGCAGTACGCCCAGTCTTCTTCACTTTGTGCTGCATCCATACACCACCGACAAGTGCAGGAGCACGCACGGGGTGCCGTTTTACTTGAGCGAAAACAGTCACAGCTGGAGCCCTGGTGCATGCCACTGCAGTTATTGGCAGTGAAGGGTACCCATGAGCAGTGTCTGTTTCTGCGACCTTAGGTGTCACTGACAGCGCACTGTGACATTGTATGGTAGCAGAATCAGACTTCCATGCAACGTCCGACCACATTTCCTTGCATGGAGATGCAGGGGCTACAACAAGCATAGGGTCTGTGGAAAAAGCTGGGAAATTAGTTACATCATTCCAATACTGTGCCAGCCCTTTTGACTGATCACTGTACTGGAATCGAAGCTTCTTGTGGTCCTTTTCTTTCTGGTGCTGCTGCTGTAATGCTCCATTGTGGCTTGCCTCAAGGTCCTTGTTTGCTTGCTTGATGGCTGCACGTAGCAGGCACCCCAACAACTAGAACACAGAGGAGCACATTTACAGTTGAACCCCTCCATAACGTAAGCCCCGAAGAATGAAGTTCTCATAGCGATGAAGAAATATAACGTCCATGATGAACATTCATTGAGTACAAGGTGTTCGCTCTCTCTCAACAGCTAAGAGATTTTAAAAGCACTCCCAAAATACATGTTAGTAATATGCGACTGTTTTAGACCCCTAAACCCAGTTGAAACAGGCGTCGACGCGGGTGCTGGAAGAACGGCTGGAAGCGGACTAGGTGTAATGTTTACTCGAGTAAAGGTTTGTTTGAAACGCAAAGACATGGGAGGCAGGTTGGGTTTCGTGTAAGTTTCATCGCAGATAACGAGCTAAAAAAGTGCTTCCACTCGACGTGTGGTCGAGCGTTGCGGGTGGTGGAGAGGGTGAAGTGGGAGAGATGTGTGTTATGAGCGGGTGGAGGAGCCGGCAGCTGCTGCGGGTGAGACGTCAACGCGCAGCTGCGACTTGACCTACCTGGCAGTGCTCCAATACCTGCGGCGACAGAAACGCGCTGTGGTGCGTCCGCACGAACGTACGTACGGCGTTAAACACGTGAGTCAGAGATGCTTCGCATCTAAAAAGCCTTACATCGGCAGCGCTGACCCGACGAATGCAAAGAATAAATGTCGCGGTCCCATCAGGAATCGAACCCAAGCATTCTGCGCGGCACTCAAGCATATTCTACAACAAAGCCACGCCAGATCTCGGACCTACTTTTCAAATAGCTTAATACCTTAATATGGTCATGAAATGTTAATAGTGGTAGCAGTGGTGGCAATCCAGCTTTATAAACATTACATATGTACTCCTATGATGCAGCTGTGATATCGGGTTAACGTCAATTGTTGCTAGGTGCCATGCACTGAAGTTGATTTATGCAGCAGCGTCCAGGGCTGCCATCCTCACTAGCACCAGTACTTCGTACCAGCTTATTGATTCTGGTGTTCCTAATGCTCAAGTTCATGTTTGCATCATTGCACAAGTGCAAACAACTGGTTATATAAACACTTGGAATTCTTCAATGTATGTCTGTGTGTGGAACATTTGGACAAATATTTGGCATAATTTCATGACGTGCCGCTATAAAAAATCACAACATGGTCACGCTAAGCATGCCTCCGCATGCTTCGCATAATGCCGATTCCGGAGTTATGTGGAATATGCTGAATTTTTCAGAAATATCCTTGGGCAAGACGTACTTTCGGCACGAATCTTGACATAAGTATGTGTCACTTTTTTACAAGAAAATGTAACCCTTAGAAATACCGATTACCTAGTTTTAATTGTATAGTCAGTGTACTTAACATTTCAGGCAGTACTCTCTTTTATATTCATACAAAACACAGCTGTAGTGTATGGCTCACAGTTGAGGAAAATGCTGGCAAAGCACAACTTGCACTTTTGCAGTTAAGACGACATAACTTAAGGGCCCACTGAGCGTTTGTGTTATGCATGGTGTACTACTAAGTTATTACCGTTACTTCGTGCAATGAGGCTTACATTATGATCTGTGCATGATACAGCTCCTCAGCTGCACGATAGTGATTTGCATTGCAAAGCTGTTTTCTGGAACGATAGGCATTAGAATTTTGGGACAGGATGTGACAACGAGCATGTACGCTAAATCTGAGTGCGCCATCAATTCAGTCGATCTGTGTATAGGAGCGAAAATTTAGCCAGGTAATGGTAAAAAAGTGACGCATAGGGAAAAAACGAGGAGCACTCAAAAATGAGGGCGAGAGAAGTTCTGTGTGCGTGTGCCTCCTTCTTTCTCTCTTTTCTTCTCTCTTTCTCTTTGAGAGCTCGCCTTTTTTTTCTTGCTCTGTTCCATGTTTTATCTTTCCTCTTTGTTTTCTTTTCTGCCTTTGGATGATTCACTTTCTACATTCTTTCCTTTCCAGGTGAAAATACTCCACGGTTTCAGTTCACTTTAACTGAAACCATGGCTGTATACAGCTGGGACTAAGTACAAGCCAACACATTAGCAACATGTTCCAGTTGGTCTCAGCATGAACCACTCGAGACTGAAAATGAAACAAGCTGGCCTGGAAATGGAATCAGCTGGAATCATTTGTTATAATGAAACCAGTTGGTGTGAATTATTATTATTATTATTATTATTATTATTATTATTATTATTATTATTATTATTATTATTATTATTATTATTATTATTATTATTATTATTATTATTATTATTATTATTATTATTATTATTATTATTATTATCTTCCTTATGGCCATTCTCTTCATCCCAGAATAGCTGTAGTGCAAGGCAAATAAGTGATAAGGGCTCATTGCCTTCATGATGGTTTTTTTTTGTACATCTAATGCTGACAACATTTACAGTTCATTGTATGCCAGTACAAGTTTCATTTCAAAAAGGCACAGTGTAATTCAAGCAGTGCAAACAACTAAAAAACAGTTTGTGTAAAGCACAGGACATATGCACAACCAAATATTGCTGTGTGCTGCATCGAAGTTTAAACGGTCTGGCACTCCCTTACCTCCTATTGCCTAGCACCTCTCTGCCAGAGGAGGACATGGCACTGCTATTTATAGGAAGGCATAAAGCTACTCTGAAAAGGTCTAACTGCTTTGCCTCATACTGCCATCACCTGATCTTTTGGAGATAAGGTAAGTTTGCATGAAAAACAGCTAGCCGTGCATCAGTCATTCCCTAATACGTACCTCCTTCAAAAATCCAAAACATCCCCAGGATGTCCTGAAATGACGGAAATATTCTTGTCCTGTAGGGTGTGCCACAATACTGGCTGATATATCTGAGTCCATTAAATGCAGTTAAAATATGTAGGTCTTTGTAAGGACATTATAAATACTGCCTTGAACAGTGTAACCGTGAAATACAGATTTAATGAGTAAACTGCAAATCAAGTGCAATGTTATTAATGCAATAATAATAATAATAATAATAATAATAATAATAATAATGAATATATTACTAACATGATTATAATAGTATTGTGGGATTTCCACATACAAAGTAACTGATTGCGAGGATTAAAAGGGGGTGCACAGGAAGGCAATGAGGTATATTTATACCAAATTCAATCTAACGAATTATCCTACTGAGTTGCAAACGAAAGCTGGTCTATTGACACTACAAGGTAGGGCAAAAATAGCAAGACTAAAGATTTTGTTTCAATTAATTCATAGTGATATAAACATCGAGACGTCAAAAGCAACTTTTTTCAGTAGTTTTAAGTTAACACATTACAGGCACTCACAAACACATAATAAATGCACTTTTAAATCAAGTTGCTATAAATATTCATACTTGCCCCAAACCATAAAAGAATGCAAACCAAATAGGTCCTTTTGGTACTGATGCCTCATTTTTCACTGTGTCCTTAGATATGGTACAAGCATCACGCATAACCGAGAGGAGAGAAAACAGAGAAAGGAAAGCAGTATTTGCCGAACAGTATAATAGACAGCGCTTTCTGAAGAATTACATAGAAACTGCAGTTGGGTAAAGATAACTAGATGGCGCTGTACCCCTACTCTCGGATTGGCTGCATGGGGGGCTGTGCCTGGATATGCATAGAACGAGCGGATCTCTCAGTCTCCTTTATAGTCATCATACGTAGTGGATCGTTGGTGGGGCATGAACGAAGCAGAGTGGTGGGCACGTTAAAGACGCTTGCGCTCGGCTCCTTTGGCACGCGTCTCATTGGTGTTACCCATGCGTCATCTGCATTCTCGAACGCGATTGAACGCATAGACGCATGCATGGACGGACGCTTCACCCCACTCATCATCAATGACTCCATGAATATGCTGTAATTTTTTTTTAATTTTCTTTTTTTCTTCTGGAATTAAAAAAATTTATTATTATTTTTTCTCATTTTAACTTGCACATATGTTGTAATACCACTACTATTATTATATTCTAACAAAGCTTATTCAGCAGCTACGTACCTCTATATCACCTTACATTTCATACAACACTACGCAGTATAGATTTAAAACTACGCTTCAAAGTTAGACTCCACTTATTTACTCATAAAATGTGCCATTCTCTTGATGGAGTAATTCATAGACTGAATTATTTTAGAAGTTTCTAACACATTTCACAAGGTCAGTCATAAACATCTACTTTAAAGTTAAGTCATCTGGACCTTGGCACTACCGAACAAAGTTTAGTACTTTGAATGCTTCGCATGAAATTGAACTCACTTTGTGCTCAGCTAAGCCCAGCTTATTTCTTATTTTAACTGCCGATGCCCCTTCCTTGCTAACATCTAAATTTCATCATGATTTGCTGATAATAGTGTTGTCATTTGTGAAATTACGAACAGAAACTATTGTACCACATGTTATAGATATATTGCTAAAAAAATAGGCTGGAATTAATCTGAAACTCCCATACTAACTATAAAGTTAGTGCGGGATAAATACCATATCCTTTCGTCACGATCGCAAAAATGCATGTGGAGGAGGCATACTCATCGCCACTAAAAAAGAACTATCATGCTCTCTAATCAGCACATCTTCACAACTAGAATCATTATGGGTAATATGCCATGCCCCTCCCGAAGCAATAATACTTGGCGTATGCTATAGGCCCCCTCGAACTGACCCAGACTTCCCCCGCAAACTTTACGAAATGTTATCCCAGCTAACTAATAAACACCCTAACGCACGTGTTCTGCTTTATGGGGATTTTAACTTTCCCTCCATTAATTGGCTCAATCAGGTTTCACCAACCTCGAGAAATACTGAAGCAAGAGAATTCGTCAATGTTTGCCTCAACTTTAACCTCATCTAACAGGTAACCGAACTAACGCACGTCACTAGTGAATCCTCAAACATTTTAGACCTGGTATTAACAAATAGCCCCAAAAGCTTAAAATCTACTGCATACTTACGGGAAATCAGTGATCACAAAGTCATCCATACCATATTTAACTTCACCCCGAAAATACGCTCCATTTTCCGCAAAACGATTCCCTTGTATGATAACAGTAATTATGAATTAATTAATCGTGAATTACGAGATTTCCTACCGTACTTCGAACTCAATCTCGGTTCCTGTTCTCTCAATGACAGCTGGCTAATGCTTAAGGACAAGATAACTGACTTGACTAAAAAATTCATCCCCACAGTGAGCTTTACTGCCAATAAAAATAAACCATGGTTTTCCAAAAGTTTGAAAACACTTGAAAATAAAAAAAAGCGCCTCTTCCGAGCTGCGAAGTTTAATGGTAATGCGTGCGCATGGGGCAAGTACTATGCTGGAGAAGATGCTTATTATGCTGAAATTAGAAAAGCGAAACAGACATTCTATCACAATTATTTATCTAAAATTCTGAAATCTAACCCCAGGAAATTCTGGGAAATCATAAACTCGCAACTAACACGAGACATCACGCTTACAAACGATAAAAATGAAGACGTAAGCGACACTGTTTGTGCCAATATCTTCTATCACAATTATTTATCTAAAATTCTGAAATCTAACCCCAGGGAATTCTGGGAAATCATAAACTCGCAACTAACACGAGACATCACGCTTACAAACGATAAAAATGAAGACGTAAGCGACACTGTTTGTGCCAATATCTTTAACACCGCGTTCTTATCAGTGTTCACTAAAGAAGCCAACGTACCGTTTCTTACGCCACCTACTACGACATTACCAGTGATGGCCCCTGTTGTGTTATCCGTTAGTGGCATTTCATCACTCATTGACAAGGAATTTTACCAGACGACTGGAAGGAGGGAAAGGTCATTCCAGTCCACAAATCAGGTAACAGACAGTCCCCCCTAAATTATTGACCCATCTCTCTAACAAGCGTCCCCTGCAAAATCATGGAACATATCATATATTCACACATCATGAACTTTCTTGACACCAACAATTTTTTTCATTCTTCCCAGCACAGATTTCATAAATCATTATCCTGTGAATCCCAACTTGCTATATTTATTCATTATATACACTCTTCTCTCGACCATCACTTTCAGGCCGATGCAATCTTTCTCGACTTCGCAAAAGTCTTTGATAAGGTACCGCACAAACGCCTACTGTTAAAACTTTCCCAGCTGAACCTGTACCCCAACATTCTTGCATGGACCACACAATTTCTTACTAACCGCTCTCAGTTCGTCTCCATTAAAAATACCCGTTCTAGCTCCCTCCCAGTAACATCCGGCGTCCTCCAAGGATTTGTACTCGCACCCCTCTTGTTCCTAATATATATTTATGATCTTCCTGTTCATGTATCTTCCCATATCCGTTTATTTGCCGATGACTGTGTCATTTATCGCACAGTTACTAACATTTCTGATCAAACTACACTCCAACAGGATCTGGATCTCGTGCAACAGTGGTGTGATCTTTAGTTAATGAAGCTTAACTCCACTAAATGCAAACTCGCCTCATTTCAACGTCAGCGTAATCCTTTATCATTCTCATACCTAATCTCTAATTCCACTATCGAACAAGTTCAGTCATAAATACCTAGGCGCCACCTTAACATTTGACCTTTCCTGGAACACTCACATAAACAACATCATATCATCCGCGAATAGACCCCTCGGTTTCCTAAAGCGTCATTTGCGTCATGCACCACTAGACATAAAACTTCTGGCTTAGAAATCGCTCATCAGACCTAAACTGGAATATGCAGCGCCCATTTGGAGCCCGCACCAGATATACCTAATAAACGAAATAGAATCTGTACAAAATCGTGCCACTAGGTTCATTCACTCTTCATATTCATACGACATAAGCATATCATCCCTAAAACATGACATTGATATTGATAATCTTTCTGTGCATCACCGCATCGCCAGCCTCTGTTTGTTTCACAAGTTCTTTCACAGTTCCCTCAATCAAGCACCTTACATTATCCCACCAACGTGCATATCTCACCGCACAACCCATCCTTATTCAATCGCATGCGCATGCGCTCGCACTACTACTTTTGCTGCCTCATTTTTTCTTCAAACAGCAGTGGACTGGAATGGCCTTCCCCGTGACATTGCAGCCATCACGTGTTCATCAACGTTTGCGCAAAACATAAATACATATTGTTTGTCAGAAGATCACTCTCTGTAACCTCCATTTGTTAACCCACCCCTTATGTAATACCCCCTCACCGGGGTCTTTAAGATAATAAAGTTAAGTGAAAGTTAGCTATGCTAACCACATGCTTGGCTTGTGCCAGAAATGTCACACCACTCCTTCTTTTCTTAATGTTAACGTACAATCAAACCAAAACATGTGCACGCATGTGCCTTTAACACATTTTGTAAACAGATTTGTCCGATGCCTATGAAAAAGCCTTACCAATGCCTTTTGGCCTGTTTGACACTTCAGGGCCTTCGATGCACTGTAAGGGCACAAGAAAACTTGTGGGTCTTAAAAGTGATTTGTTTCAAGACTTTGCAAGATGGTTGATTGAAAGTGATAAAATACTGAAGTTGATAAATGAGTTAGTTGTGGTGTCTTGTATAATAATATGCATACTCTGTGAAAAAGAAGCAAGCATGCAAATTACTAAACTCATAATGAAAACATAATGACATCAGTGCAAGATTGGTTGTTGTGGTAACTCACCTGCAGTTTGATCGTAATTATGGAATATGAATGTTTAACTATCTTGTGTTTTAATGAACTGACATTTAGTTTGTGAATAACAGTGTGCTAAAGAGCATGTAAATATTCTTGTTTGGTTGTACAACAACAGCGTTAGGAAATATTTTTAAAGAATGAGTGGTAAAAAATTTGTGGCACAAGCCAAGAACAATATTAGAATTGCTCATTTTGTAGCCAGCCTGGACATTCGAGAATAATTTAACAGACATCTGCCCAGCCAAGTATTTAAAATTACCAAGGATGTTTCAAGGGACGACTACATAATAATTGCACCTGCATGCATGAGCTCGTGTCTCTCAAGTTTCATGCATGTGCTTCGTCATGGCAGAGCATGGCGCAAATACACCCAATGGTTGTCGGTCACTGTTTGGTACACAAGTTGTGCAGCAGAACGAATTTGAAATAAAATTTAACACAAAATGTTTCATCGCTATTTCCCAGTTGATGTATTATTTTCATTGCAATATAAAAACAAGTACATCAAATACTGGCTGTATCTCCCTTTGCAGCTATAATAAGGACTCCTAAAAATTTTAAAAGTAGGAATCGAGTATCTGGCGAAAACAACAAGCCCTTAAAGTCTACAGAAGTGTTAAGAAAGGGTAAGTGACAATTGTATAGGTAGCAAAATCACTTTCCTAGAGCGAAGCAGCCAGCTGCACTAGATAAGCTGTCATGTTTAATGCGCATAACCTGCCAGGGATGAAATTTATGATACTTTTACACATTTTCTCTTTATTTCAGTGCACTTAACATTTTAAATTTTATTAAACTAGTAAAAAATGTTTAGTTCTACAAATAATGGCGACTGAATCAAATAGAACAGTATTCAACTTGGTATGTGAAATCGTAGAATATTTTGCACACCCTTCGAATTTGGCAGTTGCAGAATTTCCCTGGGACACATACTTCTCCATATGGGCTTTACATGCTTTCTAGAGAAAGCTTCTGGGCCATCATCGTGAAATAATTTTTTTTAATTAAGCCATCATAGCAAGTGTTATACTTGTAATTCATTTGTTTTTCGCAAAGCAGTTGTAGGGTTCACATATCTCTATTTTCAAGAAATATAAAGTGAATGAATGAAAGTAAAGTTAGGCAGCTAACTGAATGATATAATGACCCGTATGGACTATGACCACTAGAAGGGTGGAGCGTGTGTTGTTACATGTGGACTTACAGGCTGTTAAGGGTAGATAGACAAATATGGCTAATTGTGTGTAAGTATTAGGGAATGTCAGTTCAGATTAAATATCAGACAAAGATTACAGGCAGCGGTCCTGATAGATGTGAACTGTTGGAAGCAGTTCAAGCTGGAAAAGAAGTGGTGTATTTAATTATGACACATTTGTTGAAACTTCGAAAACCAGGAAAATTTCTGAGCAGGCAATGTTAAGTGATGTTTTTGATGACTGTGACATTGCACACTGTCACTCTGCACATGTGCCTGTTTCCTTATATATTTTCTACCAAAGCCACAAACAAATATAGATGGCAGTTAACTCGCGTCCTTTGCTTCCTGTCTTATGCAAGTGTCATTCTGCACTTTATTACCTTAGAAGTACTTGTTGCTAGACAGGTTGGTATAACATTATTAGGGAAAATTCTAGACGATGCGAATGTGTGGGGCAGTGTAAATATTTTCTGTAGTTCAGCTGCGACTGATGCTCTTTTTCTGTGCTTTTTCATTTTTCCAGTGGTGCTTAGGCATGTATAATTTTCCCCCTTAGCTTAATTACCTCCCTGAAGCTATGCATCATCTTGCCCATTAACAACCATTGTTAAACTATTGTATGTGGCATTGTTGATGCAAAATGACCTTAGAGTATATGCTAAAGCTCCTGCAGGATCACTGGCTGAATGTGACAACCAGTTCATCATTTATAGGACCCGAAGTATTGACATTTTCAATATATCTGTTCGCACAGTGCTTCATTGGAGTCATGCAAGCTTAAAATATGGTGCTACCACAGAGAAATTTTTCTTCCTGTGCTGTGACCAACGGGAAAACTATGTAGACAATAATGAAAAGAGATCACAACTAGGCTTAGCTGTGTGATGTCTGCCTCAGTAAAGATGTAATAAATTAATGCAAGTGTGCTTATATCACCATGGTGTTGCCAGTTTATTACTACATTTGATATGAATCTCTGCTCGCTCCACCATGGTGTTCCTAAGGGTGTACACAGTCTTACCTCTGAGACAGCATTGCCAGAACTAATTTCACTGTCACAATCTTGAACAGGTGTGCAACAAGCATACTCCAGTACAGAGAACACAAGAGAAGTGGTCACTGCTTGCATGTTCAAGGTCGTATGTACGCACACCGGACTATGATTTTGCAGTGTCTTACATTTTGAGTGGAGTATACATCGTGATGGCGGGAGCCATCTCTGTGGTCACCAGCTAGACTGTCACAATGTGCATATTGTTGCTTCAGACAACTGTTTAGGACAAAAAAAGGGCACTGTATAAAAAATATTTTAGGCTAATGTAAGGGCTTGTGGTGAGGAGATTCTCAAAAGGTATATGTTGTCATCTTACAATAGAGAAGCAACATTTATACCTAGTTTATGTTAGTAGGAGTCTGCTAAACATTGGCCATACAAGCTTGTGGCTAGAGAAGGATGATGTCCAGGAGATACCCTCCTGAAATGTTAACCTGCACCGTCCTCCCTTGCCCTTCTTGGTGCACTGGAATTTTTGCCCTATAGGTACTAATTCCTTCAGTGGGTACTCTTGAAGGGCTTCTGAATAAGCTCACTCATACCACCTGCTTTACCCAAGGGCAAATCCTACTGTTGGCACTTGTTTGCTCGGCAGAAATTTTTAACAAGAAAAGAAGCTTCACTCGTTACACAAATAAAGCTACAGCATTGCAAGATTACTATGATGTTATGTACACAGACCTCCCACATACAACTCACTAAAATGTCACCAATTACCTCTATGGTGAGCCTGACTATGCCTTAAGACAGCATGTAAGTTTCTTGATCCTATACTTTTTAATCAGTACATAAACCTTGAAAAAACAAGATCATCACGTGCAGTGCATAAAACCAGTGCTTATGAAGTGCAATGATGCCATCGGAAGCATCTGCAAAAGTAAATTCACCCTGCTGGAAAGCAAATTCTGCATGAAGCCTGTAAATGTACTGTTAACAAAGTCTTCTCAACAACTTCATTATGTCTATTTCTGCAATTTGCATAATCCTGTTTCATACATACCTTGCTGTTCACCCTATAATTATTACTTCTGAGTGTTACTCAAGTGACCATGCTCATTTAATATACCTGCAAGCCACAGTGCTAACCTAATGAAATTGGAGACTTTAATAAAGTAATGCTCTCTAATGCTCACCCCTTCAAAAAAAGTTTTAGCATCCCCTGAAAACCCATTCTTTAAAAATTTGATCATCATAGATGCGATGTATCTCCACACCTGATGACAGACATTTGTCCAATCACAGCCACATTATAACAACAAGCAGCCTTTGTAAGATGCGTGAACACGTGCTATCACCTCAGGTCAACATGTTTCCTGAAACCAGCTTGCTGTTAGTTGTGCGACAGAATGGTTTTCATAAATCATTTTCTTGTTAAGCTCAACTTGCCCCATGACAAACTGTGTGTTTAATTTTAGACCATTCTTGGGGAGCTATTTTTCTTGATAACTAAAGAAAGCCCGATAAAGTGAAGCATGAGCTTTTAAAAGGAAATTTGCAAAACATACACAATCATCTCCAATACCTAGCCTGAGTATATATTTCACTAATAATGATCATTTTCATTTTAGAGCACATATCTGATGGCACAAAATCTGGAGTACCAAGGAGTCTGTCACAGGTATTTTTCACTTCTTTATTGGGGGCCTTGCAACAATTTTAAATTATTCATGCGATATACTAGAAGTTTACTGCAGTGTGAATAACTTGCCACAATTAAAAAAAATAATTATGGGGGAACATATGGACTATTTACAAAGGTTGAAGTTGGTGCTGATGCTGTCTGTCGCATGACCAGTAATGAGACAAAACACGGCGCATCGCATTAGGACTAATAGCAGTGCTACGCTTCCATTTCACACACACACACGCACGCATAATGTATGCTTTACTGCAATACACTGCAAGCACTTCACCCCATGACAGTGCTGTATTGCGGCAATGTTAACTTTTAAAAAGACCTTTACGGGTTAGCAATTGAAGCTCGACAGTGCTCCCAGCAATAAAATTTCTATTTTATTACATTTTTTTTAAATTTTTATACACTTGACTAAACTGGTGTTACCAGCCGTCCCGAATTTTGCTCGACTGTCCAAGTCTTTGCCCGCGCTGTCCCAGTCGGGACAGATGTCCCCGATTTTTTCCGGACTGTTCAGTAAACGAAAAAAAAAAAGAAAAGAAACGTTTTGTGTTATAAAAGGCATGCCAAATAACGTGCGTCCAACTGAGCACATAGACAAAGAAACGTTGCTGTGGTTAGCTGCAAAGAACTTTAAACACTTCAGCTGAACTTTAGCGTCAACATTTACTAGAGCATTCTAGAGCGAGAGGAAGTGTCACGAAGAACACATAGCAAAATTTAGTGCCACATCAAGAGACCGACGCAATGAAGAGAAGAAATAACGGATTTGTTTGGAAGGCACCGCAACAAAGAAAACTAATTTCCTCACCCACACACAACTACCTTCACTGTTGGTTACCCCAATCTAAACACACTCTGCTAAGCAAACAAATTGTCATCATCTGCGACTGCTTAATAAAGCCACTCGGACAAGAACAATCTCTAATTCCAACTTGTGTATTCCGTACCTATCTCGCACACTTACGCAAGAACAAGCTTCAACGAAAGCGTTGGCGCAGTATATACTTCCTCCCAAGTGACACCAGCTGTATGATCGGTCCTCAAGCAACACGCATGAACCTACCACACATCCGCGTAATACATGCGTCAGACCAACATTCACAAATCGCGTTCCAAAGGCCTTTATTTTATGCCCGTTATCATTGCTTGTAGATTTGGTGGCAAACACTTCGGGGTGGTAGGTGTTCTGTGCTTCGGGCGAATGACGTTAACTACTCGATAAACACGGATAAGAAGCCCCTGAACACGGTGACATCACAGGAATTAAGAAAAGCGGCAGCGACTTGCGTATGAATCACTTTCTAACAACAGAAAGCGACCACACTGATCTCCACTAGGGTCTCCACTAGGGTTGCTGGATGGCGCTTCGAGCTCTCCGGCGCGCGGCCGCCGGAAGTTCGAGCGCTTGTCCCGGAAGTCGGACAAATGGCCGCCGTTCCAGCATAGCGCGTGCTACGTATGGGCTGGTTTCGCGCGCATTCCGCTAAATATGCCTGCTTGTTGCGCCGTCAACTGCACCAGCAGACCAGAGAAGTCGTCTGGGAAGACGTTCCACTTGTAAGTATTACAATATTCTGCGCGACGTGCGTGATACGCAGCGAAACGCAAACGTCATATCAGTGTCGTTGTTAAGTTGTGGCTCTTGTTACGCAGGTTCCCACGCTCTAAGCCGGATTTATACCGGCGTTGGGTGGTAAACTTAAGAAGGGACAAATGGACTCCATCCCCAGGTAGCAGACTGACAACTGTTTTGACAGAACGGGCGCACGAACTCGGCTACAGCCTGACGCCGTGCCCACCTTGTTTTCTTTTCCGAAGCACCTGGAAAAGGTATAGTACGACATCTCGGCATTTTGGTATAGCGGCCCGGAAAAAAAAAAGCATACTGTTCGGCCATCGCAGTTCGCTTGTTTAGCGTTCGTATAACTAGTTGATGCTACGTTTATTAGACACTGAAATCGCCTGAATGGGCGCTACCTTCTTTCGTAGTTCATCTGCTGAGTCACTTTAAAAATGACGCCCTACAAATTAGCTCGGAGCACAATAAAATCTACATGTAGCTGTGAGAAGCTGTGGTTGAGAAATTGTTTGGCACACTTACGCTGAAAACCATGTACTGTAAGCAATGAAACGGAATTGGAAAAAACATGTCCATTACGTTACAAAGCGCGAGGTCTTGAATTTTAAGTGCCCAATTTTTTCTTTCAATTTCTGAAATGCTCCTATCGGCGTTATATATCTCAGTGGTGCTATGATAGCTGTCTAAGATGCTAGTGGTATAATTCAGAAACTGCTAGACTGCTATAATATGCTTGACGCCAGCATATTTTTTTACTTACAGCATTTTGCACTCGCAGTAATAAATTAGCATAACTGTGAATGAAACACGGCTGTTTCAGAGGACTGCTGAGAGAAAGCCGCCTAAGCAGAGAACTGCCATTGTGGATGTGACCCCAGTGGAACAGCCAAACGACAACACTCCAACCACGGTGCAAGAGAACTCAGCCCATGCAAGTTGCCGTTTTTTTGTACTACGCTGCCCGAGTGCAGCTACTTGGTCCGTCCTCGGTTGAATGTAACTAGTCCGATGTTAGTCAGGCCACTTTCTTGTAATCTCGTGGTAACCAACACGATAACTTTGTATACATTACGCACACTAGGATAGCATCCAATTTGAATCAAGTTAGTAGTCCTGGTATGTTCTGTAGTCATAGCAGAACATCGGTTTTATTCATGGCTGCAGCACCAGTTTTTCTAATCCAGGGAAAATATTGAAATTCCTGTCTGATGTGGCATTTCTCGAGTGCACCGGTAAATGAAGGGGACAAAGTTAATTTCTAAACTCCCCTGTGCACCTGGTTGCTTATTTTCTGCGTTAAACCACGTAAGCTACGAACAGATGCCTGCTTTACAAAGACTGTCATATGATGAGTGGTTTTTGTGAAAGGTGTCTTTTTCAACAGCTTTAACTTTCACTGTTTTGTTTTCAGGTCGCCGAGCACAGCTATGCAGTCCTTGACACGCCAAAAACACTGAAGAGGAAACTGGATGCTTGCACAGATTCAGCGGCGACAGTGAAAAGAAAGCTGAAGCTCAGCCTTGAACGAGAACGTCGGTTAAGAAGGAAGGTCAGCTCATTTAATGAAATAATTGATGACCTCAAGCACAAGCAGCTCATTTCAGAAGATGCCTCGGCAATGCTTGAAAGGTGCTTCATGGGGATCCCCTTGGAAGTTACGAAACGGTTGCTCAAGCAAACATCCAGTGAAGGCGACAAGTCGTCTGTTAAGTTAAGCCGAGACAAATATTCTCCTGCACTGCGTGCATTTGCACTCACGCTACAGTTTTACTCGACAAAGGCATATAACTATGTCAGAGAAACATTTCAATGTTCCTTGCCACATCCATCGACTATAACTAAATGGTATAGCTCCATTAACGGAGAACCTGGATTCACAAGCGAAGCAATCAACGCCATCCGAGCAAAAGCCAATGAGGCTAAGAAGAACAACAAACAGCTTCTCTGCAACCTTGTTGTTGATGAAATGGCCATTAGAAAGCACCTTGAATGGGACGGCAAAAAATTTTGAGGCTACGTGGATATTGGCAATGAAGTGGACGATGACAGTAACGCAGTTGCGTCTGAAGCCCTTGTTTTCATGCTCGTATCTCTGGACTCCCACTGGAAGGTACCATGTGGCTATTTTTTGATCAATGGTCTTTCAGGAAAAGAGCGTGCGAACATTGTGAAGCTCTGTCTGACAAAGTTGCATGAGACAGGAGTGCACGTGACATCATTGACATGTGATGGTCTCCGTTGTAACTTTACAATGTTCAAAGACCTGGGGGCTTCAGTTGAAGATGCATCAGCGATGTCAACATCATTCCCTCACCCTGTAACACAAGAAAAGGTGTACTGCCTTTTAGACGCATGTCACATGGTCAAGTTAATTAGAAATGCTCTTTCTGCTCTTGGGTGCCTCAGGGACGCATCGGGCGCATCGGTGAGCTGGGACTACATTGTCCAGCTACAAGAACTTCAAGAAAAAGAAGGCCTGCATGCAGCAACAAAACTACGTGCTGCACACATTCAGTGGCAGAAACAGAAGATGAAAGCCAACCTTGCTGTCCAGACTTTAAGAACTAGTGTGGCTGACGCCATAGATTTTTGTCGTGAAGACTTGCAACTCCCACAGTTCAAAAATTCAGAAGGAACTGTGAAATTTATTCGAATGTTCGATAAACTGTTTGATTTCCTCAATTCACGCAACCCAGTGGCCAATGGTTTCAAAGCGCCGCTCCGACCTAGCAACAAGGGAACCTGGATGAACTTCTTCGAAGAAGCCAAGGAGTACATTAGGGGGCTGACTGACGGATCAGGTGTTCCCATTTTCAGGACGCCCAGAAGAACTCCATTTCTAGGATTTCTGGTGACCATTGAAAGTGTCATCGGTCTGGCATCCGCGCTCCTCCTCTCGGACAATGCTCCACTCCGTTACTTTCTTACTTACAAGCTTTCACAAGACCATATTGAACTGTTCTATGCCGCTGTGCGTTCTAAAGGGGGCTGGAATAACAATCCCACAGTCTCACAATTTGTGGCGGCATACAAGCGACTTGTCACACACAACCAGGTGAAGGGTGGGCGAGGGAACTGTGAGTCTCTTGACAATACGCGCATACTGTACGTGAGCAGTCAGTTTTGCTCCAACGATGAGCTCGACATGGCCACAGCAAAGCGAAGCGGCACACAAGACCTCATGCAAGGCATAGACCTACCCGACGAGAGCGAGCTGGATGTCATAGTTGAGGATCTCCCTGCACTGTCTCCGTACCTTGGAAACGTCGTTGGTTACATCGCAGGGTTCGTTTGCCGAATGGTCAAACGTAAAATACCTTGCGCAGTATGCTACTCGGCCACCATTGCCGAGACATGTGGTTCGGCACTCCTGAACAGAAAAAACCGTGGAGGTCTTTCCAAGCCGTCGTCATCGACAACGTACATCTGTCAGCTGACTGAAAAAGCTGTTCGACTGCAGGAGAAGGTTCACGACGGAGGCCTTCCCAAAAAGAATGCAGCTGACACTGTGACAGCCAAGGTTATGGCAGAACTTTCGGGAGTGCTGAGCACGAACAAGCTCTATCCGGAACTGCATGGCCATATGTTCGAATCAGCAGTTGACTCCAACCACTTTGTGCGTCTTGTTAAATGTGTCATCGGCTGCTACGTGAAGATCAGGATGCACCATGCCGCGAAGCAAGCTACTGCAAAGATAACAGGACCAAACATTCGCAAGCGACTTGCAAAGTTGATTATTTTCAGTCACCAGTGAAGTGATGTGACGTGGCATTTCTTAAGTGCTTCAAGCGACTTGCAGAGTTGATTATTTTCAGTCACCAGTGAAGTGACGTGACGTGGCAGTTCTTAAGTGCTTCGAGTACAATAAACACGTGAAATCCATCTTTGTACATGTATGCCTGTTTTGTTTTCAATGGCGAGGCAGCAAGCATACTTAAATATTAACCTGCATGCACTATTGCCAACCATCTCCAGGCACTGCATTGTCAGTAACAAGGACACGTGCACAAACGTTCTGAGTAAATGAGTTTTTCGTACAATTGTAGGCCTCTCAATTCGAATGAAGCAGTTCCACGCGTCCTCCTTTATCATTCTTTAAGGGTTACACTAAAATGTCCAATTGAAGCCGTAACCACTAGGCAAATCTAAATCTGGATAGACCAGTTTGCATTAGGCACTGCGTGTGCGCAATGGGTGGGCGTCCCTGAAAACTAGCAATAAATGTGTTCATAAGCTAGAAATTTTCCTTCAAGAGAAAGGGCGATACTTTTTGTCAGGCAATGATGAGGAAGCGCGTTTTAAAAGAATTTACTTTGACCTGCTGGTTACACATATATGCTTGAATTCATATTGTAAAGGGTTCCGATGTACTAACCTTCAAAGGTAAAACAGGAGCAAGCTGCGCACAGCCAATTCAGGATTTTTTTTTTTTTGGCCGGCACGTAGCAAACATCAAATCGGTTATTCTATTTCAGGTAGCTTCCTCCGCGTTGTTATCAAACTCGCTTAGCTAGTTGATTTTCCGATAATCCAAGGCCTTTCACGGCTGTTGATTTATTGTTTTCGACTAATACAAGCCCCTTCATGACTGTTAATTTATTGTAAGACGTGCATCCTAACACGAATCATAAAGTCCACTCGCCAGCATAAATCCCGTTCGAGCTGCGTCGTCTCCTCTCGAACCGATACCTAAGTGACATTTTTGTTCTCCTTCGCAATTATAAACTGCTTCATATTAACGTCGCATGTTTCGGTATAGCATAAGTTGTGATCTGAACGCGATGTGTATCACCAAAATGCAATTAAGTGAGAACAAAATGCAAAATGCGTCAATGGGAACGCTGATCAGCGGTTGAGAAGCGTAGCAGACGCTCAACTTCCGGGACAAGCCATTGAACTTCCGGTGGCCGTGCGCGCGCCAGGCCGCGACTAGAGGTGGGCGCCGACTGGTCGGCGCGCCGCCGCCAATAGTTTTCGCCGCGCCGCCGCCGCCGACGCGAACTGATCGGCGCGCCGCCGCCGCCGCCGCCGACGTTTTTCATCGGCGCAATCGGCGCGCCATTTATGCGCCAGTACGGACTTTTCACAGATTTGTCTTCTTTTTCATCGTGATTTATAGCTTCGTTTCACATTTTATGTAGCCAGTAAAAACCAGGCTTCTTAGTTATCTTCATCCAGCTTCAGAGACCGAGAGTACCACTATGAACAGCGGAACGAGTTCGGCGGCCGCTGCATGAAATGACATATTGAACAAATTGACAAAAAATAAATGTAACAGTTATAGTAAAGCATAGACACTGCCATCTTAGGCTTAGAAGCAACTTATCTGTTTTTTGTGTCGTAATTAGCTATGATTATGGTGATACGACGTTGAATGTAATGGCCCAGCGTTTTGATGCGTGCGAGTTCGCCATAGCACAATTCAAATATTCATACGGATGGAAAACGGCATCATTATCAGTCCAAGATGGCAGCCTATAATTGTGCCCGAAACAGGGCGTACATAAAGAAAAAATGAAGTGGTAGCAATGCAGCACGAATGCAGCGCGTTAGATGAAGGGAGGAGGAGGAATAAATTAGGAAGGACATGGAGGTTAGGCGTTAAATGAAGAACTACACAAAACCCCGAAGGATGAAATTGAAAGGGAGAAGTTTAATGAAGATTAAAAGCGTCGAGGCATAATACATGCTCGAACCTACTCAGGGTATATCAGCACCTGTCCGCGGTGTTAAAGTTGATAATTTTCGAGGATGACCACTTATATGCAGCGTCTGAACATGCTGCAGAAAACATTCACCATCTGTTTTATTAACTTGTCTGTTTGTACCGGCTTTTTAAGACATTGGATACCCGGGATGAAGATGCCAAGGCAGTAAGATGGCAAGAGAGAGAAAGGAAGGCTGCGGGATTAACCATATCTTGGCATCCGGTTTGCTGCCTAGCACTGAGGGTTGAGAAATAGGGGCAAGAAAGGGCGTGTAGAGAGACAGAAAAGAAAATGCATGTGCACTCAGGAGTAAGATGGCAAACTTAACAGAGTACTTATTACATTCTGTACAGACAGGGCGAGAGGTCTCTTGCGAATGAGCTGGGTGGCTCACTATAAAGTGTACGTTTTGACTTAATCAGGGAATCGGTCCAGAATGCGCTGTTGAATCATGGGGGACACACACCATTTCTGACGGTGCCGCTCACACTCGCTCAAGTCAAGGTCTTTGATTAGGGCGTGGCCACCACACTGCACCTGTGACACCAAGAAACCATTGTGGTCGTCTCGTCGAACGTCTTATGGTGTCGGAATGCCACCTCACTTCCCGGCTAAGATGGACAGTACACGGCGGACAGCAGGCTGGCAGCCCTTCGGTGACTTGTTTGATGAACAAAGAACGCGGCCCTCCCCCGTCGGCCCAGGCGCCGCGCGTAACAACGGCTATCCAGTGGTGAAAAGAGGCGTAATAAGCTTGTCTGAGACCACCAGTTTTAAAAAGAACAAAACAAAATTTTAAAAAACTTGCCAGTAGACAATTTACAAAAGACGGCTGGATTCATCAAAAATGCAGAGACCGACATTTGAGCCACATGTCATATATAACATAGTTCAGCAAACTGGTTTTCATCACGTAACTTGAACGGACCTACTGGCACTGGGAGAGGTTAAGAATGATTGTCGCTGACAGATGTACTTCTGTTGCGAAGGTAATGCTCAGAGTCAACCAAATAAAATTTAACATTATATTCAAGTCTTGATAAAAAAACAAGTCAAGTTAGAAAGCTCCTCAGGTGGCCAAATAATAAATTACTTCACCATACTTTATGAAGAAGTAATTTGCAAATAAATAATGCAACCGCTGTTTAAATGACATTCAATGGCGTGACCGCAATCAACGGTGTGTCGTCGCTATAAAACGGGAAAGTTATATGTGGACACGATCGGGCGAATGCGGCGGAGAACGAATATGTCACGTAATAAAAGCGATGTGATGTTGCACATTTTCATATTTACAACTCCGTGCCCTTTTGCTTGCTCGTGATGTGTTCGAAGGAGCTAGCCAAGTCTCAGGTAGAAGTCAAGCAGAGTAGCCGGGGCTGATAAGAGCAACGTTTATGTTCACTATTTACACACTAAAGGTAGCGTCATGGAAGCTTGATGAGAGCTTCTGAGAGCTGGTTCAGAGCGTCTCGGTGCTCGCGTTTTAAGCCGTGATCTTCCTAAAATTCTCTGCAGGAGAAAACAATAGACAGTTTGCAATAATCTGCAAGGCAGCTTTTCGGTAAGGTTAGTTTTCCAACCATAAACTCTCGTTCACAGACTGCTTTTCTCGCTCATTTTGTTTTTGCCATTCACCTTTTTGAGATCTTGTGCTCGCGTGCCTTTGCTGGAATTTGGAGAGGTGACATTTTGTTGTACTCACGTGCATTCGCTGGAATTCGAAGAGGTAAAGACACAATGAGAGAGAAAAGCAGTCTGTGAACGATAGTTTTTGGCTAGAAAATAAACCTTACAGGAAAGCCGCCTTGCAGATCACTGTAAATGGACAGACTGCATGTCCATTCAGTCCAGGGCAGTCTTGTCTTGTCTTGTCTCCTAGGAGATCTTGGCTCATCAGGGCAGTCCAAATAAATTGTCGTCTTCATCTCCGTCCCCCAAATGGTGGGGGTAGTGGTTAGAAGAAGGCGCATAATTTCTGCAGCCCAGCAGGGAGCACAGCGCAGCGAATAAAGATAAAAAAAAAGAGAAGGAGAAATAGAGAGAAAGTCAAACACTGCCTTCTTTTCTACCCAGGAAATAGAAAGGATGCACGTTCAGTTCGTCACACGGCGAGAGAGAAACACAACGTAGGTCATAATGCAATAATACGCACAACACAGCACAGTGCAGAATAGGGCTTGCAGCGCTAGGCAGGCTAGGGCTTGGGAGAGTGAAAGACTTAAAAGCACCACAGAGTGTGCGAAACATACCTGACGACGAATCCCAACCTCTCGGCTAATTATTCAGCGCGTCTCGTGGCACGTCGAACAAATCAAGCTGCCTCGATTTCCGACAGCTCTTCCTAGGCCGTCAGTCAGTCAGGCGTGTCCAAAGAGTTTTTGAGGAGGGGAGCCAACAGCCCTAAAGAATTCGAAGTATGACTTTCGTGTTGTCGCCTCTTTTGGCGCACCTCGAGAACATTGACCCGGAACAAATCAGGGTAGGTGAGGTGACTTTCCGCGAGCCTTACCTGCTTTCCAAACCAGTTACTGCATGCAAGCTTCCCCTGAATGGATGAATGTGTGGTTGAAAAAAAAAAGAAAAAGACACTATCTTTCCTTGCGAGACCACGTCTCAGTCCCTTGAAGGGAAAGGGGAGAGTGGAGAAAATAGTTTAGAAGTAGGTAGGAGGAGAAGGTTTGGAAGAACGTGACGGTCATGGCTGCTAGAGCAGAAAGAGAATAGGGGCCATCGGCAGGGCAGTCCGAGTCGTACAACTTGGAAATGTGGAGCTGCAACCATGTACGCAGATACCTATGGTCATTCCCACGAAAAAAAAAATCTGGATCACCTTTCTTGGGCAAGAATACAGAAAGCTAGCTAAACGAGAAAGCTAAAATAAGTAAAGAAATAACCGATAACCTAACCACCAATTGTCACCACAGCTGCGGAAGGAAAGAAGCAAAAACGTAATTCGCGACCTCGGCACCAGCGGCTACACAGAGTCATTTCTTCGTAGAACACTGTGTATAAGAAAAGACACGGGAAACACATCACCAATGGCGCCGCAACGACGCCACGTGTCGACCAAACTTGAGCTCACGGAACAGGGAACGAAGCACAATGGCAGAACACTGCGAGACCACTCGCAACATATTTGCGTCATGCATACCAGTCCCGACGGCACGGTGTACAGCTCGTTGGGTTGTATTGTAGTCTTTCTGAATTCCTTGAAGTGCACAAAAAGCGCGAAAGGTTGGGTACAAGGAACTTGAACATAGAAAACGACTTTGCTATCAAGCCTTTTGCAGTGTGTACTGGACGAACGCAGTGAGGGGTGACGAACGACAGGAATTCAGTTCTTATGCGCTTCAAAAATGACTATGAATAGAAAAGGTTTTGAATGGGAATGAAAAAATCATCAAAAACATGGGTGTTGCTATGTCGGTGCAACAGAACTGCAAGCCTGTTGGAAAAAGATGGCAGCAATATCTCATAAAGAGACTGGAGAATTAAAAGCCTCTCTGATTGCCGAGAAGTAACAGAATTCTTCAATCACGTTACAGCTTGAATAAATTGATTTCCACGAGTGATGAAGGATCACGTATGGCATGAACGGTGCGTTTCTGCCTCCTTGCTTCTTGAAATATGGCCGCGACAATTTTCATGATAACCTAAATTACGCAGCCACTGTTTAATTGGTAGCAAATGACATGACAAAACCCATGATCTGTGTCATCGCTACATTTTAACAAAACTTGAAATCCTGCCAGATGGCGCATTGCTATCGGGAAATTTCGAGCACTAACTAATGCCTCCACGCGACGTTCACAAGCACCCGTCCTGTCTCTCTCATTCTTGTTAGCGCCTTGTTTGGCGCTCACAACTTTCTAGATCGCCACATTTATTCAAAAAGAAATTGAAGTGGCATCTCAGGGCACAAGCAGTTCAACGAAATAGAGAGAGAGAACGGGCGCTCGATTGCTCGCGAATCATGCTGTTTTCTCGTCTTTGAAGCCACATTAATAATGAATCCGGAGCTTAGCTCTTATTCTCCGTTGATTAGGTACATAATCATAGATCAAGCTCAGTGTGGATTCCGATGTCATGTAATAAAGGTGACCTGGAGTGGCACATGTGTCACAACATGCTGCAGAACCCAATTTCATGCCTTCGTACCGTCATGCTCGTTTAATACGAACGTTTGTAGATTGGACTACAGAAACAACATGAAAAGACCAAGAAATATTTAATTCTTCCGTTCGTTAGTAATGTACTTCGTTATGCGTTTTTCTGTTCTCTGGGAGCATATCACTAGAGTTGTGTAGCATGAATGAACATAAATTGCTGTTTCTATTTCACCACAGTCGTTGAACGGTGTACTCTATAAACGCATCATCTACAATAAACTTCGTGCCAGCACAATGCATAAAATGCTCAATTACATCGCCAAAAAAAAAAACGCGGATTTCACCGAAATAAACTCGTAAGCCTCGTTAGATATTCAAACGTCAAATGTAGAAATAGCACTGCCATGAACGAGATTAACTCTATGGCCAAATTTCCCTGCAAAAAGCACTCGAATAACTGCACCTTGCAGGTATGCAATATACATTTCATGAGGTTTTAGAAGTGTGGTGACATTATTAGCTAAGGTTACATTGTTTTAGCGTTGAATTAGCTGTTTAGTCACGTTTACTGTGCTTTTAAAGTTAATATTTCACCTCATGGGTAATTTAGTGACGTCATTTCATTTCCACATCTTTAAATGAGAGTTATGAATAGTTGATATCCAAGCATTTCTTTAAAGATATGTGACTGGTGTTTATCAAAGGACCAACCCTAGAACGAGTGCCGGGGAGGGGAGGGGGGGAAGATATGAACAGTTTATAATTTGAAAAATAAAGTTTTCGGCTTTACAAGCCAGAACGTCAATACGACACCAAGGCACGCCACAGTGGGAGGTTTTAAATATTCGAAACCATAGGTAGGCAAAATAAATGGAGCCTATACATAGACTCTCTCAGTAAATAGGCTTTTATCTTAAAACTCAATATAGGGCCCAGCCTATAGCTGAAATTTCGGTCACATATAGGTCACCAAAAATATTTTTCTCTCGAAAGAATTTTCGCGATAGACTGATTTCAATGGAGTAAATCAGCCCGACTTTTTTTTTCGAATACACCTGAGATAGTCGACAAAACGTTTAGGACGTTTTGCGGGGAACGACCGATCAAACTTTACGTCGATACCTATCACTTTTCGTCTCCACTGTCTCTTTCTAAGTTCATGTTATTCCTTTCTTGACATTCAACTTCACAGTATTTTAACAAATCCGCATCAAAATGGTTCTATAGAAGACAATAGCTTGTCGTATACGCATCTTAAACAAAACTTGGCCATGCACTTACGCCCCATCTCACTGTTTTGTATCAATCATTTCAGCGTTCTCATTTCACTTACGGTATTGCCGCGTGGTTGCGACGTCAAAGAAGATGGTACGTGGGTTGCTCAAGACGACACTTTTTATTGAGTGAACATGTGCATAGGAAAGTGCAAAGTGCTCGAAATTCGTGCTTTACACAGATAGAGGTAATCAGAGCATTGGTCGTTGGTAATATGATCTGCGCGAAGGTACGTCGCCATTTATACACGTAGCATCCATATCGTAGGTGTCTCAAGCTTATCAGAAAATTCTAAAATAATCTAGAGTGTTCGCAGACAGCCAAGCGTCCTTTGCGCAAGGCAACTGATTAATATGTGGTGTTTAACGTTTCAAAACCACCACGTGATTATGAGAGATGCCTCCGGAAATTTTGACAACCTGGGTTTCTTTAACATGCACCCAAATCGCAGCACATAGGCGTACAGCATTTTCGCTTCTATCGAAAATAAAGCAGCCGCAGGTGGGACTTGATCCCGCGACCTGCGGGTCAGCAGCCGAGTACCTTAGCTACTGAACGACTACGGCAGTGCCTTTGCGCAAGACTGTGACATAAAAATACAAGCGAGCGTGGCAGTATAATAATGTTGTGATAAAATTTCAGCAGATGCAACATGTTTCACTGTGGATGCCATTTTCATACAGAACTGTCATCGGGTGGCCACGCGTTGCACGGTGGATCGACGTCTTTGGGTATTTTGAGAAGGCTAAGTTGCTACCTAAAACATACCGCGTGACGACCGCACTGACGTTGACTGTAAACTTTAGCGAAACGAAGTGCACGCTTCGGTGGGATGATATGCATATCCTTAATTGTCAACCCTTCTGGATGAAAGGAATATATCTCCATGTGATGTTTACAGCCAGCCTGTAGACCGCAACAACTAACGGTGTGGGCCGACATCACTCCTGTAAGTCTATTTAGTGATGTATCCGTTACAGTAAAAAGTAACTAAATACCTCACTAGTTACTCAAATAAGAAAAAAGGGGAACGTTTCACGGCTCCACGTTATATAGATACATAAAAAAGGTAACGCATTACCGTTACCGTAACCAAAAAAAAAAAAAACAGAACGAATGTTACCTCTGCCGTAGCTCCGGAGTCATCAGTTTTAATCAATGTGTCTTTGCTGCAGAAACCCACAATGATAATTTTAAATCTCAAATTTATGTTTCACACATACTAACCCAAGCAAGGATTATACTCAAAATGTTCAATTAACGAGAATTATTTGTACAAATGTACTGAACCTTAGCAATGTCATATAGAAGCTTAATGATGCCTGCACATGTGATGGCTTCTGACTCTGCAGTGACACAGGATGAAACCATTTTTTTTCATTGGAGCAATATACACAAAGTGAGGTCCAATAATCCACGGTATTCATGAAGAAACTATCACTGAACTCTCAAGAAATTTACAAATATCGGCCTTTTCTTGATCCTTCAGCACCTCCAATAAAGCAAGTCGAAATCGCCACTGTTGGATCTAGCCACCGGAATGGCCCGCCGCGCGCCAGTAGGCAATCACGGAGGCCTACGGAGGCCCACATTGGTGCCTTTTTATTAGAGGGGGGGAATCGGTAGATGTCGTGGGGAAAAGGGGGGGACACTTACAAGTTTGTGACACCAGATGTGCCTTGCAGAGACTTAAGTCTAGAAAAATCACGTCTTGCAACACACATCTTGCAATAGCAGCCTTTTTTTAATATGTTGCAGGTTTTATTTTTGTTTATATAAGAATTCAAATCATGCCTAGAAATCAAATATACAAAAGAACAAAGGTTCCCAGCACTCGTAATTGCATTGTTCTATTGTGTCTTTTCCGGAACAAGTCGAGAGTGGCAGTTGCTATTTCGATTTCTTACACATCTTATGGGTATTGAGCACGTGAACACGCTACAAAAAAGCATTGAAAAGTTGAATGTTTTAGACATACTTATCAAGCATTCTTATTTGTGACGTTTTTAAAGAGAAATTTTAATGGGGCCCACTTGGAAGGGGTGTCCCCCTGCCCTAACCAAACACAAAGGGGTCGGGGAGTCAACGTTCTCTGCAGGCGTGGTCAACGGACGCCCAGCTCGTGACCAGTATGGGCTGTCTATCTGAGCAAATATTGCATTTGCTCTCATTTGCATATATAACCATCGACAGGCTTTTGTCTTGGGGGGATGCAAAGCCCTCTTTCAACATGCATCACGACTGAGGGAGTAGGTCGTGTTGGTGTCGCTAGAGTGGGTAGCAAGTGCTGGTGGAGCTTGAAGGGTTCAAGTGTCCTTTTTGCACCACCCGCCTCGCCCACGCCCATGTCTACACTTCATTCATTGAACACCGCGCTGAGAACTAGTTGAATAAATGCGCAGATTTGTCTCCTTCCGCATCCTATACCGCTGCATAAAAGATTCTCACATTGTGAAAAGTAGGTATTTTGATTCGTTTGAAGGAAAGTTACATTCAAAGCATGTCAGATACTCAAAAAAGCGGTTTCATGCAATCGTAATAAGAAAACTCGAAGCAGAGGTGCTTCTTCTTTTGTGCAGCGTACATTGTAAAAGTAAGATCAGATCCGGAAAAAGCGAAATGAGTGACGTGCGTCACTGCTTGCTCATTGTTCAATGAAAAAAGGTTTCATTAAGTATGACGTTGCCAACAACAACAACAACAAACTGATGCATCTTAAATTAAAAAAAGCAAAGTGCTGCACATTTACCGTAGAACATGGACATAGATTGAAATACGTGTTATTTTTTCATGAAAGCGAAATAAAAACTATTTTACAAAACGCTTTGCATTCATCGGGATGTCGACACATCTGTGTAGTGTCATTTATGCTATTTGGATTAAAATTCCTGAATTTCCACTTATTCAGTAACCTGTGGTGGAAGAGCCTTTTGAATTTTCAGTTTCGGTTTCTGCGCCGCCGACGCCGACGAAAATTGGCCGCACGCCGCCGCCGATGAAAAAACCGGCGTGCGCCGACAACGCCGCCGCCGCCGACTCTGGACGACCCCCACGCCGCCGCCGGTCAAAACCGCCTCGGCGCACACCTCTAGCCGCGACAGCGGCGAAGCGCCATCCAGCAACCCTAGTGGAGATCAGTGAGCGACCACGACCCCACGGGCAGAGGTGGTTCTCGCCATTTCAAACAGATTACAGTCCAATCCAACACCGACATCGGAGAAAAAAACAACAACCCGCCACAGACTGTGTGTCACAAGCTAGTGAGGAACTCTACCTGAACCACTGAATAAAGAACGCCCAAATCGCCTAAAAATTTTTTCCAACACACCGATTCTAGCGCTATCTACTCATACATTTTAGGCCAAGTCACGCCGGTTTTAAGCGGCTATTGGGTGAACCGAACGCTTTTGCTACAGTGTACTAGACTGTACTTTTGCCTCGAAAAGGTTCGTGCCACCGGGAGAACCGAAACACTTCCAAACTCAGCCTTCGCAGCCTGTGTGAGACGCTTAATAAAAAAAATTACAACCGCTCATCAATGCAGTAGATAGAAGTAGTTACGGGTGCCATTTAGCCGTTTAATTTTTGACGCAGACTAGGGCCGCTGTGAAGCGTAAGTGAATTCATTGCACATCAGTAGTTTTCATTTTTGTGGTGGTGGTGGTGGCAAAAACATTTTATTGAGCAGCCAAGGGGGCTGGAAAGGGACGTCAGCCTCCTACTTCCAGGAGGCCGCGATCCTGCGCCGAATGCAGGGCTCGTTGCATCAGGGCGATCTGATGCTCCGTCGCATTCGCTCGCAGGATTTCAAGCTGGACGGTTGTGCGCTCGCGATCTCCGACTTCAGCGTAGCTCCCGCCGACTGGTTCGCCCTCCGCGGTCTCCTGAAGCCGTGCAGCTCTCGCATTGTCGCACCCCGCCCTTGGACTGCTTCGACCGGATCCCCACTTTCCTATCTCCTTCTTTTTTCCTCTCGTTGGCTGGATGGCTTCTTCTCCGTCTTTTCCTTCTATTCTTTTTATCCCTCCTTCTTTTTCCCTATATCTTTTATTCCCCATATCCCATTCCTCTGCTGACCTGTTGAGGTGTCCTCGTAAGGAGAGACAGTTACGGGTCGGCACCTTTCTTTTCTTTTCTTCTGATATAACCACTTATATGCTTCGTCGCCGAGCTGGTCAGCGCAGACTCCCACTGCTCAAGGTCACGCATTTTTAAAAAAAGATAAGCCGTCTTGTTTTATTTCTGGAAAGCTTGTATTTGTTATTTTAGTACGTAAAAGAGCGCGTGATACAAAGAAAGAGCGCAGTGCCACTTTTTTTTGTGTGTACCAAAGATATCATTTTTTTTTGTTCGCATTCATTTAAGAGAAAAATTGTTAAGTGGAGTGTAATCTTTCACGGCGCGCAGGTGTTTTACAAAGCGTTGTCACAATCCAGTGTTGGGTAAGACAAACTTCCTGCAATGCTTACCGTTGAAGTTGCCTGGCTGGAACTGGGTCAATTTTTATTATGAGGTTTAACGCGTCGACGCTACATAGGCGATGAGGCACAGCGTAGTAGAGGGTGCCGGATTAATTGTGACCACCTGGTTATGGGCGCCGGCAGGATTTTACCTTGAGGGGGCAAATCTATTGTTGCGCGAAGGAAAAGGGAGAGGGCATGAGGTAAAGTGTTAAAATGATTTGGGGGGGGGGGGGTAGGGGGGAGCAAGTGCCTTTTTTTGCACACCCTCCCCTCGGCGCCCATACGCCTGGGGATTTTTAACGAGCGCCGAAATCTGGAAGACACGGGCCGCTTTCGCTTTCGCCTCCAGCAGAAAAGCGGCCGCGAGTCAAACCCGCGTCCTTGAACTCAGCAGAAAATTTTTACCGCGGTTGCCCTAAACATTGGAGGCTAATGCACCGAAGCTACATCTCGAAAAGAGGACAAACAAACTCATTCCAGGATGCATGATACTTTATTTACAGCAAGAAAAAAAAAGGACGGTTTGCAGCATGTTTTTCTTCATTGCACAATTCTGTTCACGGAGCACATTGCAGAGTAGTGACTTACACACAAGTTTATACATAAGACTTCATTTACAGAAACAACCCAAAAACAGAGGCACATAGTATGCACCATGTTTTTGATGCGTTGCACAAGTTTACACGCGCAGCACTTTCAGGTACAGTGGCTTACATGCAAGCATTTTTCCGGTAAGCTGCCCTGTCTGTCACAGCCGCACCGACATTGGACAAGAGTGGCTTAATAAACTTGTTGAAGACCACTGACATTGTGCTCGCACCATGCTCATCTCTTGCCGGGCATACAAAAAGGGGGCACTATTCAAGGTGAGGCAAAATCAGTTCAGCCAGTTGCTGACGTACATTGCTCTTTTTTATGTGTGGCAGGGCAATGTCAACAGCCTTCTTAATGGTCACAAGTACCATGACAAATTCAGGCTTTGGGAAAGTTAGGCCACCCCTTGACTTCAGGCTAATTAGCCCCATTAGCACAAGACTGGATCCATCTGATTGATGGAGGGAAGGGCAGAAGGTACATGTTCTCCGCTCCTCGACTGCTTTTGCCACAAACCCGGCTATGTAAGCAATGCTAGCATTCACTATGGTTGACGGTGGGCGCTGCACTGAAAAAGAAAATAAGCAGATATAAAAAGAAACACCAGAATAAAAAGTATCCAGTGAGAGCATAAAAATTGTGTTTGGCAGTAATGTAAACAGAGCAAATTTTAGACAGCCCATAAAGACAGATCTTGTGTGTAATGCAAATGCATCACTGTTTCCACCCAGCCCTCATCAACATAAATTTTGTTGCGTTTCTAACAATCAGCAGATAACCTTCAGATAAAGCAAGTGAAGATGGTGGCTTTTTGTTTTATCTTACATTTAATAATACTCCAATGAGCCTCTACTCATCTACTTACGAGGCAGTGCTTTCAGTGGTGTAAACAGCCCGTCGATTTCCATCACAACGTCTTCAGGTACAGTGCAACTAAAAAAGATGTGCAAAACATGTATTAGAAAAAAGGCTGCTGGCTGGAAAAGAAGAACAGCCAGGCAAGCAAGCATTAAGTCTTGAAAACATTTGATGCGGCATACCTGGCTAGGGCAACTTGAGGTGTCTCAGTCGAAACAAGTGTGGCAGCTTGTACTGTTGCTTCAGCTGGAACATCCAGTACAGGGGACGTCACGCTCATGGAAGCGCCATGCATGCTGCAAAACACACGTAAAATAAACGCAATCACTTGTGAACAGCAGTCCTCTATACTCCTGAAACATTGTCTATATGAGCAGATGACATTGAGTGCTCACGTGGCTCAAACACAACAATCTCAATCAGTAGGCAGGCTACAACAGTAGTAGCTGCACACAACGCGTGCTATGCGTTGTGTGAGGCCATGAAAAATTATGGGGGTCCTGTTAAAAGCAAAGGCAACCTGCCCAACCATGAGCACTTGCCCTAAAGCATCAGATCAGGTGTACCTACCTCAAGACAGCCTGCCCGTTCTCGACGTTTGAAGACTGGGATGGGCAGAGGTCGCCAGTCCTCAAGATCCTCTCCAGGCTGAACGTCATGGCTCTTGCATCCAGGCAGTCATTGCCACCGGCCATTTGCCGTAGAGAACTGAAGAGGAGTTCCACAGGGTCGCTTGAGAGGTTCCTCGTCAAAGCATAAAAGAAACCGCTCTCGAGAAGGAACTTTACACACAAAACCGTAGACTTGCTCGTCAGCAAAATAGCTTCATAAGTCTCTGCGCTTATAAACTTCTTCCCACTCCTTTTACAGGCATTGTTGAGAGCCTCGAGGTAGTCTGGAAAGTCCTTTTCCAACCACTGTAGGCGTTGGTCAGTCGTGCAAAAGAAGTGCATCTGGTCAGGCTGTCTCATGTGCACATGCGCAGTTCAGTTTGCTACATTGTGGATGGCGAACCACTTTTGCATCATCTTCATGAACAAGATTGTCGCCTCTGCATTTCTGAACTTCTCTGCCTGAGGGTGGCGACTCGGGTATTCCTTCAAAAAGGAAAGTGCCGAGATGACATCGTCTGAAAACAGCTGCACTGCTCTGCCTACGTGCATCTTCTCAAAGTTCATTGGTTCTACGTGCTTCTGCGTGAGGAAGCGAACTGGTTTGACAACCTCGTTCTTTTGTAGCTCATACAGCTGCTTGACAAACTGTCCCGTTATTGGTTGGCTTCCGTCTGTCATCTCCCCCTCAAGCAGAAGGCTTCGCACATTTTTTATAATATGGCACTGGTCAAATGACAGAAATAAGCTTCTTTCTGGGTCACATGGATGAGTGACAACAGGCTTGAGTGAGCCGTTCCCCAGGTGACGCATCATCGTAACATTAATTTTGTGGTTATCTGTGACAATCCGGAGCACACACATACCACACTTTTCAACTTCAGAGATTACCTCTTTTGTAAGATGGTACAAAAGCTTGCCACTTAGACGGTTCATGAAGAAGAAGCCGCAAGGTATCCTGTATGCTGTGGACAATCCTGTAGCAACAAAACATAGCACCTTGTTGGCAAGCATGATGTTGCTGGTGTTCTCTGCTGCTACACTGTTTTCTTTCGCCGTTTGTTGCCCGAAAAAGCAATCCATTTTGCGATCATATATGTATTTGGAGCTGATGGACATCTCATCTACAATAATTGAGCAAAGCCGGGCTTGCTCTTTCAGGTTGCCCACCTCTTGCCTTAAGCGTTCCTTCATTAGTGGTGTGACCCCACTTTCACCGTTCGACTTCCCGACATAGCGAAGGAGGGTGTTTTTCGACGGCAGTTTAAGCAAGCCTCGGTTGCGTATGTAACGGTACGCCTTGGGGGACAAGTAGTACAATAGTACACATTCCCGCACAAAGTCTGGCGACCATGCGGGTCGTTGCCTTGTTGCATTGGTGATCTGCTCCACTAAGCAATCTTCTAGGCAGAACTGGGCCGTGCCAACCTTCTCCAAGCATTTTCTGATTGCCGAGTGGACGGTGTTGTTCTCATAACCACTGAGCTTCTTTTTTAGGCGGCTGTTTTCTCGCTGCAGTCTCCTTACAGTATCTGCTTTTCTAAACAATTGCACCCTCATTCTGTTGATTACCCTTGCATCTGACTGCCTGCGTGGAAGGAATTCATCACAAGTTTGCGCTGAACATTCAACTGAGTTAGTAGGCCGCTGCAGTTCACCAACTGCATCTTGTGCACTTGTTTTCGCCCCTATAGCCACCTGATCCTCCTTGGGGCTAAATATTGACACATGGCTTACAGAAGTCTGCGGCAGATGGCCTCCGTGATGGCCCGCACCTTGAAAACTCGCCTCTGTATTTTCTTCAGGGACTGATGGCAACAAGCCATCAGAATTTGACGAATGGCCTGGGGTGGTTGCACTGTCACAGGCTGAACCAGTCATTTTGGCATGGCAACTTGATAAACTTGATGCCTTTTTTTTTGTCTGAAGGGAAGTCCTGTATCTTTCGCTCCAATTTACGCCGTTTTGGTGGTTTTTGCGGGTGCATGTAGGTTGGGTATCCCGAAAATACGCTCGGAACAGCATCCCGTTTGAGGCGGTGAAGCTTTGTGGACCCCAAAGTGTAGTCTGAATCTGAATCCGCAAAATAAAGGCTGCAGACGACACTGCTCGATGATTTGTCATTTGGGACAAAATCTTTTTTTGATATCGTCTTCAGCCACGCTTGGCGACGGTCATCGCTCGTAGGAAATTCATGAAAACTTATTCCGAGCTTTCTTTTCCTGTCCGACTTGCAGAAAGGCATGCTGCAATACATTCTTCTGAAAAAATACAGAAGCAGAGCGGACAGCGGTGTGTAATGCACGCCAGAAAACCGTGTAATTTTCACTCACAGCAAATAATGAGGCAGCGAAATTGCGATAGCTACGTAAGACCGCTAAGCACACCTGCAACATATACGTGATAGTAAACCAAGAGTCCAGAAAAAATTGTCGCTTCGTACGCGTGGTCGCTTCGTTCACGCGGAAGACTAGCTTAGAGCTTTCGACAATTGCAATCACCTGCCTATAAACAACACTTGAGCGCTTATCGATATTACGCTGCTCTCTCTCACTCTGTCTCGCACACACGCGCATGCACACACATTCAACGCGCACGCGTGTGAACCTACACACACACACACATTAACACGCACCGCGGACCCACCCACATGCGCACGCACACACGCGCGCACGCACGTGGGAACCTACACACACTCACATAAACACGCGCCGCGAACCCATTCACATACGCATGCACACACCCACACATACACACGCACGTGCGCGCGAACCCCCACGCACACCACGTAACATGCACACGTGCGCAGCGAACGCCCACGCAAGCACACGCGCCGTGAAACAACACGCGCGCACACACTCACACACAAAATAGCCCAGCTCACTGTGGCCAAGTACTTTCGAAACAGCCGGCAAGGCATAACAAGGTGAACCGCCGTGATAGCTCACGAAAAGGCCGTAAAAGTGACAAAACAATTCAGCACTCTGGCATTCAATCTGCAGGAAATGCGAAAGGAGTTTGGGCTGCCTCATTCGATTCACGTAACCACACCGGCTGCAGCAAAACAAACTTTTTTAACGAAGTCTTTTAAAAAACGTACGTATCTTAACTTTGTACTGCTCGCAGGAACGAGTACAAACACATCGAGCGCATACTCAAGGTTTGTCTGCAGTGAAAACTCGACAACGAAGACTGGCGAACACCTGAAATTGCAGGCACTGTCGGTCAAATGAGCCTCGTTCATGGATGGATGGATATGACTGTACCCTTTAGATCGGGCGGTGGCTAGCACCACTAAGCCGTAATACCTAATGAACCAAAAACTATATTTTTTTTTTCCTTAAAAAAAAAAGTTTGAGGATTCGTACTTTGCAGTGAAGAGTTTATTTTCACTCGGGCCTTGACTTTAGCCACCAATCACATAACCTCCTTCTAGTTAAGTCTACCCGCTTAAAGTCTATTTTGGCCTCCCGGTCCTTAAACCCCAGTGCTTTGAAAAACTCTGTGCCATCATCCTGAACTATAGGTTGAAGCCCTTTACAGAACATTATCAAGTGTTCGGCAGTTTCTTCTTCCTCTCCACACGCACTGCATACTGTGTCTACCCCTTCGTATTTGGCCCGATATGTCTTGGTTCGCAGTACTCCCGTCCTGGCCTCAAACAGTAGAGAACTACTCCGAGTATTATCATAGATCCTTTCCTTGGCAATTTCCTGCTTAAAAGTTCGATAGATCTCTAGTGCAGACTTCTTAATCATGCCCATTCTCCACATGTCAGTCTCCATTTCCTTCACTTTTTTCTTAACCGATAGTTCTTTTTGGTTTGGCCACCTGCTGTTTTCTAAGTATTTACCAGTCAACTTCCTGGTTCGCTTCCTCCATTTTGTATCGACATTCTTCATGTACAAGTAGCTGAAAACCTTCCTAGCCCAATGCTCTTCCCCCATTTCTCTTATTCGCTTCTCAAATTTTATCTTGCTGCTAGCTTCCCTGCCCTCAAATGATGTCCATCCCATATCACCTTGTACTCCCTGATTTGGTGTATTCCCGTGAGCTCCTAAAGCAAGCCTACCTATTCCACGTTGCTTAATTTCTAATCTTGCTTGAACTTGTGATCTCATGCACAAGACCGCATTGCCGAATGTCAGCCCAGGAACCATGACCCCTTTCCATATTCCTCTCACAACAGTGCCCTATTTTTCATCACTGCTGCATTCCTGTTACCTTTAGTGTCACATATATTTCGTGTTCCCTCAGGTACTCGGTCCCATTGCTTTTCCATACGCCCAGATATTTGTATTTGTTATCTCTAGCGTGACCTCCTGTATTCTAAGCTCACTACCTTCGTTGTCTGTCATTGAAAATCATGACTGCTGATTTTTCCTTACTGAATCTAAAATCTAACCTATCGCCCTCATTACGGCAGATGTCCGTCAATCTCTGCAAATCTTCCTTGTTGTCGGCCATTAGCACTATATCATCTGCGTACATTAATGCTGGTAGTGCCTGATCAATAAGTTTTCCTTGTTCGACTAAAGAGAGATTGAAGCCCAGTCCACTTCCCTCTAATTTTGCCTCTAATCCTTGTAGGTACATTTTGAATAATAAGGGCGATAGGGGGCACCCCTGCCTAAGCCCCCGTTTTACCTCTGCAGGCTTGGATACCTGTTTTCCCACTTTATGACTACCTTGTTACCTTCATAGATACCCTTTAAAAGATTAGTGACTACATGTTCCACGCCTAGTATGTCCAGTATTCCCCACAATTCCTCTTGAACCACGCTATCGTACGCTCCCTTGATATCCAAAAATGCTAGCCACAGGGGCCTGTGTTCCTTTTCTGCTATTTCGATGCACTGCGTCAGTGCGAACAGATTGTCTTCCAACCTGCTATGTTTCCGAAACACATTCTCCAGTTTCCCCAGCACCCCCTCATCCTCTATTCATGCCTGCAGTCTTTCCTTTATAATCTGCATCGCCAGCCTGTAGACCACTGATGTCACTGTTATAGGACGGTAGTTGTTTATGTCAGCTTTGTCGTCCTTTCCTTTATAGATCATGCTCATCCTGCTAAATTTCCATCCATCGGGAACTTAACCATCGATTATTATTTTGCTCACTGCCTCTCTCAAAGCCTGCTTAGACTTCGGACATAATGTCTTTATCAGCCTAATTGGAATGCCATCTGGGCCTGTTGATGTACTACTAGAAATCCTTTTCTCAGCCCTTTCCCACTCTTGTTGTGAAAATGGAGCCATTGCACCACTTGATTCGTTCTTGTCTATTGTGGTGCATAAAGTACTTCTTTGTTGAAATTTTTCTGTCACCCTTGTTCTTATATATTCAATAGCTTCGTCCCCTTCTAGCCTAGCACTTTGGGCTGTAGTTATAAAACTCTGCTCTAGGCTCGTCTCATTCCTTAGGGAGTTTAGATGGTTCCAAAATTTCGCAGCTGCCTTTCTATCTTTTTTATGTACTTCTGCCAGCCACTGAGCTCCCTTCCTTCTAATCTTTTCATTGATCAGAAAGGATGCATCCCTCCTACAGCTTAGAAAGGTTGCCATTTTCTTTCAACATCATCTGTCGGTTCATCCCGCGCTTAGCATGTCTGTGTTCCCTAGAGGCTTCCTGACGTTTTGCTATGGCTCTCTTAACTTCCTCATCCCACCAACTTTTGGGTTTGTGTCTTCTTTTCCAGAATGACTTGTCACGCGTCTTAGCAAGCTCTAGCTCAAAGAGTCTAATTAGATTCGTGTATGTCCACACTGTCTTATTATCCTTCGTGAGTACTTTCTCAATTTGTTTAGTGCCTATTTCAATTTGCCTTTCTGAATAAAAATTTTCCTGTAGTTGCTCATCATGTCTCCTTCCCACTTTCACTACTCTTCCAAAACTTAGCTTGATACGTTTGTGATCGCTACCCAGACTTCTGGAGCCACCTTCATCTATGTGCATTCCCCTGAGCTTATCATACATCCTATGTGACATCAGAGCATAATCTATCGTCGACTGAAGCCTTCCTACCTCCCACGTTATTTGCCCTTCACACTTCTCAGTATTGTTGCAAATGATCAAATCAAGCCTTTCACACATATCCATGATCATTTTGCCTGTCGGGTCGGTATACCCATCTATATCTTCTATGTGCACATTCATGTCTCCTAGTATAATTATCTCGCACTCTCTTCCTAACTCCTGAATGTCCTTTGATATACACTCTACCATTGCCTGGTTTTCCTCTCTGGCCTTTGCTCCCGTCTACATGTAAACAAAACCAAGGAGTGTCATTTGACCTGCCACTTTCCCTTTTAGCCGTAAATGTTCCTTGCACTCCTGCTTGACCCTTTGCCAGTCTGTACTTTTATGAATGAATGCCCCAATACCACCCCCCTTTCTGCTGCCTCCTGTTCTATTGCAATATTCCCACGCGTAGTCCGGATTGTTCGGAGGTTGTTCTATGTCCCCGAGATGTGATTCTACAAAACCGTATACCATCGGCCTCTCTTCCCTTAGCGGTTCTTCTATCTCTTCTGACTTCAGCCTGTTCCTACCACCCTGCATGTTAATATACCCTATGTCGGAATTGGCTCGGCGCTCGTGGCTACGTCTATTTCTGCCTCGGACTCTACCTATCTTAGATATTGGCGCCAGTTTGGAATCGTATCTGTCCATATCACCTGTCGAAGAGTCTCCCTGGTTGTTTTCCTCGTTACTAGCTATCCTGCGCCCTGAATGGCTCGCTTGCCCCCCAAAAAAGCTACTGCATGTCCTGCAAGTCGCCAACCCACCTCATGACCTAGCCGCCCATCGAAGTGAATTCTGTCTCGTTGAAAACCACCCCACCTATGCACCTCTCTGTTTATTTCCACCACCTCAAAGCCTTTCTCTTGACTCATCCGCCATATCTCTTGGTTTGCGTTGACAACCGCTCTTTGCAGGTTGCTATCACATACCGGTACCTCTGGTATCGTGCATATCACTACCTGTACCTTAGGAGAAGTGGCGCGCATGTCATCGACGCCTTTCGCCAGTGTGGCTGCTAGTCCTGCTGTATCTTCATTTAAGACATCGTTTAAACCACCTGAAATTACCACGAGGTTTCGTCTATCAGCTGTAGTTTTGAGTTTTGCACTCGCTTGCCTCATGACTGCTTGAAGCTTGCGTCCTGGGAACGCCCCTACTGCAACCCTCTTGTCACCTCTTACCCTCTCTTTGATGGCTTCTGTGCATCGATTTAAATTCGAGTCCCCAGCGATTATCACATGCTGTGACTTTTAAGCTGGAGCGTCCTGCACCTGGGGGCTACTCGCACCTGTGACGCCGGCTGCTTTGTCCCCTCCCAGCCCCACCACTACCTCGCTGAAACTGGGCCTTGCGACAGTTGAACCAGCTAAACCTGTTTTTTCCAAACTTGCCTTAGGCTAACGGCGCCGCCTCGCGGCATGTGAAGGAGTTAGCAAAATTACACCGCTCCCATTGCCTCCGCGCCAAATGGGACGGTCGGAGCAACGGCGCGCCGCCGGCAGTCGATCGCGGAGGCCACGTACCAGCTAAGCGTTTCTCATCTGCGGCCCAAAGGGGCGCGTCAGTTGAGAGTTGTTCGAGACCTGCAACTGTACACCACTATTTCGGAGGCTATGCAAAGTGTTGCGTTGTTGCATAGTCCCCCATAAGTGACGCTAGCGACCAAGAACATTTTAAAATAAAGGAGGGAAAGAATGTCGCAGCCGTTTTTCTTCTAATGCGGCAGGCATCTTTTAGAGGAGGCGTTGGTCTGCCACACTATTCAGCCGCCCGGCAACGCCCAGACATCTTGAACGGGGAGCATTCTCGATCAAAAAGCAAATGTTACGCATATCTGACGTGCAACATCAATAAGTAACTACAAGGTTGTGTGTTCCTTTACTAGAAAGTGCATAAATATGCAATCCTAAAGACCCTAGCGTTTCCTACGCTGTGCTGAAAATGCGATGCAGATACGCAGCCAATTTTTTCTCAGCTGCGATAGCAATGTGGCATAGTGTTTCATACAATAATACTATTGTATGAAACTCTATGGCATTGGTGTGTGCAATGTAACCGACGTTGAGTAGGGGGAAAGGGTATCATAGCGTAGCATGTATACAGTGGACAAGGGGAAGGGGAGTGAGGAGGATTAATGCGAGTATCGGAGAAGGGAAGGCCACTCTTACGTACCTCAGTCATTGCACCAACAGCGGGCAGCTGTCCAAATTTTTGTGCACTGCAATTCTGCACATGCCTGCATTACTTTGATAGGAATGTCTGCAAACATTTATAAGCTCAGTCAGAACATTTATCGATTCGCTTAAACTATTCACGAGTCATCAGTTCTATCCGCTTTTCCTCCATTCCCCGCAGGCACTGCGTCGTGCTCCCTATCAAGCTGCAGAAATTAGGTGCCTCCTTCCTCCTCTAACCACAACCACCACCACTCACATTTCCGTTGGGTGAACATATGAAGATTTAGCAACAATGGCTCGTAGTTGACGAGTACATGCCACAAAGCAACCTTATACTTTTCAATAGTGCACGCTTTACAGTGCTAAAATAATGTAAAATTCATCGAACTGCTGGTATTCAGAGAGATGTTTCAGTTTGTCAAGATTTACATTGCAGTTTAAAACACCACTGGCAGTTTCAACACCATCAAAGCACAGCATCAGTGTTGGGGAGCAGGGTGCGAGGTCGTGAATATAGATCCACAGCTACAACACGCAATTTAAAAGATCGAAGAGAAATTAAAAAAAAAATACATCAATAAAAGTGCTTGTTTTAATGCATTCGGTTGAGGTTTTGAAGTCTGTTAAGCAACCTCATAGCTTGTTGCAAAGCTTTGGAGTCTTAGTTGCAATTTAAGGGACACTCGTACATAATGTGATGCATGCACTTACCCTGTTGTACCCAATCCTTCCAACATACTTGTTAACTCATTATACTGCTTTATATTTGCCACAGAGGCATGTAATTTGCATTGTCATCTCACAAGAATTCGATCATAAAGGTAATTCAACGAGAACATGGAAAATGAGAAATTGCACTGCATAGGTGGAGAGTTTTCATATTACTGGAGGGAGCAAATTCCCCATGATCCTAATTTTAAAAGCCTCAAAGGAAAAGGAGTGGGCCTCTTTGAAATAGCTGCAAGACAGAATGGCCAACAGTCTGTTGGCAATAGATGAGAGCCTAAGCAATTCAGGGATCTTCTGCACAGAATGCACATTCGAGAACCACAGCGTATGTTGTCTTCAGGTGTCGTTGAAGACAAGCGTCATAGAAAGGAAGGATTATTTACTTAAACACAGATACTCGCATGCAACACAGGCTAACTAAGCAACTCTCTTCGTTTACCCAGTCTTTTCACTAGTTATAAGAAGGTACGTACATCTCGTGGACGTGCAAGCAATTCGCCAACATTCGGCCATCCTGAAAAGCTTAACGTCCTCGCAAAGGCTGTTGTGCCACAGGTCTTGACCGACTTCACATAAAAATGCTCAGTCATCCTATTCAACAACTCAATAACTTAGACAATATACAAAAACTTGGTTAGTTAACAACACGCGCAGTAACACACACGCACAACTTCACTTGTGTTGTGTTTAAGTAAACTATCTTTCCTTTTTACGATGCTTCTTGTGCTTCAACGACGCCGCGAAGACAACACATAGTACTCTTCATGTCAGGGAGCTCGGAAAGGGGGAGCGATGAAAGACCCCCCTGAGAAGAAAACATCCTCCAAGAGCATGCTTTTGCATCCCACCGATGCCTCAGTGACTTAGTTTGCAACTTGTAAATGCTCTCAGCGCATACACATCACCCTCTTGCTACTGAACAACTCGCTCCTTTCTGTCATCTCCTCCTCCTATTCTATTACAGGTGCCTCAAACCCATCTCAACTAGAGGGCTGCAGTGAAGACATTTACTCCCACAAGGGCTGGGACAGAGAAGGAAGTTTACGTGGGTAAGGAGGCACAAAAAGTTGCTCAAAATTTCCCCCCATTCTCCGCCATCTGAAATAATGTGTTTCCGATATCTCGGGAATCAATCATTTCTGAGGCAGCAGCAGCATTTAAAACACATATCATTACTGATCTACAATATACATAGCTCGAATTAAGATACAGATTTCAACGTGTATACACTGAAACCTCGATATAACGAAATATTGGTTATAACGAAGTGAATGAAAAATAGTCTTGAATTCGATACTCTGCTAGCGCCATATCTTTAGAACTAATTTTTGAATATAATAAACTTCTGTGCAAGATGCTTTACGAGTTGTGAGTGTAGATAATTTGCCACGGTTATGCCTCATCAAGCGGCGACTTTATGGGGTGCCTGACCCTCCAGAGACCCAAGAATGCAATTTCAGGTCAATTTATTTGAAACTTCTGTATTATTTTGATCTTGAGCATCTAAGAAAACAGAAGAATTTTACTCACGAGAAATGAAAGAAAACTGGCAGAATTCAACAAAAACTTGCATGTGTCGTGGTTGCAACTTTGCGCCGTCAACGGGAATGTCTCCGTCTGATCATGTTACTTATATATTCTATGTGACATTATTTGGACACCTGCGTGCGCCCGATCCAATGGGAGTTTCACATCCTAAATATTTCATCCCCCGTGTCATTATTGCACTTCTTATGCGATGCCTCCTTCACAAATTTCAACTTTAGCGTCTACGATCTGCCGCACGTGATACTTGACATATTGCATCAACAAAAGACACGTGGCGCTCTTTCCTGTCTCGAATTTCCAGCCTTCCCAGCCCTTGTACGGGACGTAACCATTCGACACACTAAACACTCCTGGCAGTGGGAAGTGCTGCTATTGGCGATTGGCAGGCTTTACAACAATTCGCAGAGGGAATAACGCTCAACTCGCACTGTAACACCAAGAAGAATAATTTATTTGGAGGAACACTGCATGAAGAGTGATGAACAAATGTATGAATCAACCGTAATTACACTAAACTATCACGGAAAAAACTTCTCGGGCTTCAAAGAATATCACATTCAACCAGTAACTATGACTGTCTCATTACTAGAAGCCGGAATCATAGGCACTAAAGAACTAGATTTCAGGTGCCATGAATAGGCGGGTAAAACATTATTTTAGGTCTCTGGAATCATAAATATAGGCGCAATGAATTTCGACACTATTCACATTTTTGAAGAAATAGGTGCGGGACCTGTGTCTACAACAAAAAAGCAAACATAAATATTTTAGTTTGTGACGGTTCAATGGTGCATAGCTTAGCATAGCCGTGCAATGTTTTTCCCACAGAGTTCGAAAAATATGGTCTCCCTTTTTCTAGTCTAGCATGGCAAGTTGAGTATCAACCGTCGAATAAACACGCTCCTGGGTCTTTCTTTTCGGCATGGCTGAGAAGGGCAACACAGGAGCAAATAGCCAGAGCGCCAATAGGACAGAAAGGCCATTTTGCCTTGTATTAACTTGGTTTAACTGCACAGAGTTAATTTCTCTTCTATCTGTGAACACCTTAAAGGGCCCTCAACCAGGTTTGAGAGCTTCGAGCAGGCAAGAGGAATGCATGCGATGCGTTCTCCTAGTCTCATCCGCCAAGATTTGCAAATGCTACACGCCCCGGAAAAGGTGAAATGTCAGATTCAACGCTGCTTGACCATCATCTCACGGGCGCAGCCCCAACATGGGGGTGGTGTTGCATACAAGCACGTTCAAGTAGTACGTGACACCGAGAATTATTCAAGGCGACGTGAGTAATTTGTGTATACACTGCTGCCTGCCTAGAAGTATGAATGTTGGCAGAAATACTTTAAAGCATACAAACGGAATCAACGCGCGCTATTATTATTTGTAACTTCGTATCGAGCAAGTTGCTTTGCGTTAAAGTTCTCACCATGCTCGCATAGTGCAGGTGCCAGCATTCACAATGCTTGGCATGTTTTTGGTGCATCATCCTTTATAGCAGTTCTAGTGGTGCGACGCTGTGTATCGTCGTGAGGGTACACGATCCTGGCAGCCTCTCCAAACGTGCGCGCATAGATAGTTCCATCCAATAGAAACATGCAGTACAATACAGAGAATGTCGAAATTAACACATAGATTGCGTGCACGATCTGTGCTTGCCTGCGCATGATGTGTTGATATGTCTGCGTCGTTTGGCCTTCTGGCTAAGAGATGCTACGATACCGAAGAGGGCAGGGGAGCCATTTGGGTAGCGAAATCCACAGCGTACGAGAGGCAAAAGTTTTAAGCTCACCTCCTCACATCTTGCTTTCGAAGCTTGTAGTGAACCAATCAAGATATTATATAGATTATAGTGCTGCAAAGCTTTTCATTGGACATGCAACAACTTCAAGTGCACGTAAAAATTCTTATGCGACCTAGTGAAGTGCCGCTAAGTAAATGATAAACAAAACAAAAACCACGTGGACTTTTTTTATCTACACTCTTTTTCCTCTTATCACACTCCACGTTTTCGCATTTGTTATTCATTGTCCTGCGGCTGCACAGAAGCAACTCCCGTTCCATACGCATGCGAGTAAGCGCCGAGATATCGAGCAGACGACGCGGCGCGAATGAATACATGTGCAGAGGCTAATCGGCCTTTCCATTGGTTAAGAAGCCTTTTAGCTATGACAGTGCTGAAAAAAACTTTTGAGATGGGAGTATTGGTTGCACCCCACAGTGTTCCAAAAGCTCAATTTTACCTGGGAACATGAATAACTGTCTCCAGTTGTACCCAAAAGCTAAATATGAAAAGTAAACAGCGTTCATGAAGGCACCAATTTTACAAATAGGCATTTCTAGGCACTTATCTAAAAATTTGGGCGCAAACATTCAAAAACTAGGCCTTTATGGGCACCAAAACACTACAAAAGCTCTCAGATTCATGCTCATATGTCAAAATGGCACGATAGGCACGCAAAAAACGAAATATCCATTTGCCTAATATCCGGTCTCTTTTCATGACACAGCCACGAACGAACTCAACATAATGTTTCTGTGTTTGAAACAAGCAGCAGGTACACTCAAGTGCGAGAGGGTCGAGCGCTGCCGTCCTCTCCTGGAGCATTGACTTGCTGTGTTGTCGCACCAGCCGCCGCCGCCTCAGCAGCCGCTTGTTTGCGCTGCATCCACTTTGCCTTCACCCAGGGTTTTTTTAGTTTTGCCTTCCTGCGATAGATCTTGGCACGCTTCCTCGCAGGCTCCGCAGGGAGCTCCACGGTCTCCGCTACGTTCATGGAGTCCAAGACAGCGGGCCAGAAAAAGTACGAGATGACGCGTGCCTGCAGAACATCGTAACTTTTTCGCATGGCCCGCACATCCTTGCACCGACTGCAGGGCACCGGAGCGCCGGACGAGATCTCCAGGAGGCTTCGCGACACGCACTCGGTGCAGCAAATGTACTCGGCGCTTTCGGTGTTGAAAGCTGCGGAGAGCTCGGGAAACTTGTTGTTGCCCACAAGCAACGATTCCACAATGCTACCGCTGTCAAAGCGATCCAACAGCCTCCCATAGGTAGCCACCGTTGTCTGCAACAAAGGGGGGACAGAAAAGTTTCTGTATGCTTCACGGGCTGAGTGCAAACTGTGGAAATACAGCCAATCACGTCTCATTAAAAAAAAGGCATAAAACAGAAGGATAGCAACGTCAGCCATTGGTAACTGCAGTCAAACTTACCTCATGGGGTCTAGCTAGGCAGCCGAGCCAAGTAAACTAAGCATGGCATCTCAAGGCCGTACTGCAAGCATGATGTTTCATGCACATAACATGAAGAGTAGTCCGACCAGTAATTTAAATGTCTACCGGTCGGACTACTTTTCATGTTATACGCTTTATCTTTTATGCGTTTCATCTGTAAACAATGTGCTCGCCACGTGCTCGCGCATGGAAACTATATCTTTTTACTCGTGTATCAGGTGCCCTTCAAATTGTGTGACCTGCATATATATATGCCCATATATCGCCTTTCATGCCGGTTTTCATATTTGTATCTTATTGATATGCACATGTATATAGATAGCACTCGTGCCATAAACTGTATTCTGATGAAGGCCGGACCCGCGGCCGCAACGTCAATAAAATCACTTCGTACGTGCGTCTTCTTTCCTACAGATATATATATGTATATATATATATATATATATATATATATATATATATATATATATATATATATATATATATATATATATATATACACACACACACACATACATACATGTATATACACACACAGTAGACTCTCAGTAAACAAAACCTGAAGGGATCGGGAAAATGTGTTCCATTTAACAGGAGCTTCGTTTACTGAGAGGTGAACATTGGTGCAGAATACAAGCCCGAAACCAAGCATTGCAGAGGCAATCATTCTGTTTAAGCAGTAGTTCTGTTTAACAGATTTCCGTTTACTGAGAGTCTACTGTATTTTCTTTTTTTCCTCGTTTCACCACTCTCTTCTGCAACGCCAGCAGGCACTCAAGACGTATTGAAAAACACACAATTTCAAACATTCATGAAACAAGCAGTATGAAAAAATAAATAAATGATGACAGAGACCCGAATTTCACAAGCAGCGCCGTTTCTATCACTGGCCTTTCATTTATGGTGCATGGTTCATGGCAACTGTTCAATATCAATGAACCATCTAGCCTAGCAGGCAAGAATTCCCAACTTCCTTTATTAACAAAGATGTATTTGGATTAAGTGCATTTAAACCTGTGTTAACTGATGTCGGTAGAATTGGAAATTTATTTGACTACACTGTCACTTCGTCCGACAGAAACTTGGTTTTCTATGCCAAGGATGACAACGATTCAGTACCTACTGGTGGTTAAACAGTGCGCTCACTGCGCTGGCCCGCCACCAGCACCATGAACGGCTACTAGAGCCTTCACACACGTGCCACTATTCATCTGTCTGTCTACTGCGCCCGCGTTGTGTGTAAGTGGGTAAGCGTGATCATGCAGTGCAAGCTTATTTAGGGCCTCGTGCGAAGAGAAAGGGCGTCCATTATGCCGAGCATCGAGCATGCAGTATGTCGGCAGAAAAAAGTGCAGGAGTGTACGGTGAAGCAGACTCAGTTGACTTTTCACCAAATCCACTCAGACTGCAGATGCAAGATCGCTTTGCTGGCTGCTACTCGGTTCAGTCGGCATTGTAAAAATTTCAGTTGCGTGGCGTGCAGAATAAATTTTGAAGGGATTTGAGGCTGAGGCTAGCACGAAACACCCTCAGGAAAGAGGCAAAGACCGACAGAAACCATGTTTACTGTTCGGAACACAGGCCCCAACCACCTGCTGCCAGCGGCTGCTGCACTGTTCTTTTTAATGCTTGTGGCCGCCGCTCCCACAATTTACAGCGACTTAGCAACAGCATGTAATTTGTAAACATGCCTTTAGGGGCGAAGCTCCTTAAAGCGTGGGTCGTGCGTCCACAATGTATGTAGTAGTAGTAGGTACTAGCCACCGATGGCACATACCCGCTCTAGAGCGGTTATGTGCCACAGGGGATGCGAGATGGCGGTACTTGGAGTGGTCACTAGATGGACACACGGAAAGACGGACAGACAGACTAGCAGATGGCAAACTCTGTGCGTAACCTCCTTGGTTTTGGCAATTGGCGAGGGTTGGGCCCCAGTGCCATGAATATAGTGAACAAGTATATAGCCATGAACTAGAGGTGGTGAAAGGGGAGAAGTAGGCACGGAGCACAGGCCGTAAGAAAGTGCGCGATGCCACCTCTTGATTAGTCCTTGGAACGTCCGCTGGATGGCGGTACTTCTATATGCTGAATATATGATGAAAAGATGCGAGATGGCAGTACTTGGAATGTTCACTAGATGGATGGATGGATGGACAGACAGACAGATGCCCTGATGGACGCACGGAAGCAAAAATAAACGGACAGATGTATGCCTCACCCCACTCATAATCATGGACTCCGTGGATATAGTGCAATTTTTTTTTATACGGCAAATGCTGCAAATCCAGCCATCTTGCTCATATCCAAGGCGGGGTAAAGACTGAAAACTGAACAACTCCATTCCATGTGGGCAGACACTTGTAGATACAGTTATACCTACAGTCACACTGGGGTGGAACAGGGTACTGTTCAGAGTTCCACTCTTATAACAAGCTTGGAGCAGCCAGAAGGGCTTTCTTGAGCAAGTTTAAAGGAGGACACAGGTTGTGGAGACCGAAAAATCGCAAAAAAACTTTTTTTTTATTGCATTTTTGAAATCTACAGCTACAAGTGCACTTATATCGTGAATTTCATGCCTATAATATTATTTTAGCTGCTAAGACCCTTTATTTTGCAATTTCTAGCTAAATCTGAGCCGAAACCGATGTTGAAATCGCACATTTTCCGTGACGCGCACCCTGCCCTTTCATGTGTGCCAGCGCGGCCCGCTTGGTCTCATTTGAGAGAGTCGTCTTTCGCCTTCAAATTCCCACCAGAATGGGTCCAATTTAACAATTGGAGGATTGTAAAATAAGCGGCAAAAAAAAATGTATCAGAGCACCTTCCTATTCGCTACTTTGCGCACGTGACTTGAGCTTGCCTCCTTATTGGTGAAGGCTCCTGGCTTCGTCTGCTCCGGGTATTGAGGCGCGCGTCCATGCGCGCCATTTTGCCTCAGTGTCAGCAGAGAAGTTTCACAATGTCAAATCTTGAGCGCAAATTCCGCACACAGCACAAGTTTGGTGCGAAAAAGGTGCGAAGGACGCTAGTAGCGAATTTCAATAAGTGCTCCGTGATACAGCGAAACCCCCGAGACGCTAATCTCTCCGCGTCCCATGGCCAAGTCGTCGACGCTACCACGGAAGGCCTAGCTACCCCATCAATTGTCACGGAGCTTGTGCAAAGTCCCTGTCAGTCGCGGAGCCTTCGAGCAGTGGTCGCGTGCGTCTAGATACAATCTATCGGCAGCAATCTGACTTGGAAGAGGAGCGAGCTAAAGCTGAAGATAAGTTATCGAAGTTGTCATCCGCTGCAGCGACGAAGCGGAAACACGCATTCGTGGTTGACGGTGTCGACGAAGCAGCTCGGCCGCCTGATGGAACCATGTTCACAATTATGGATTTGGACGCAGTGAACAGCGCTTTGTTGGCATTTGCAAAGTGCAAGGCATGCAATGGAGAACTGCAGATTGTCCACGACCATTGGAAATTCAGACTCGCCGTGAAGTTGCGTTTTGTGTGTTCGACCTGTGGGGAGACTGCCTCGTCGTGGAGCTCGGGGCGCGTACGTAGCGATGAACGCATGAAACCTTTTGCTGTGAACGTTTTGGCCGCGCATGCAATGCAGGCAACGGGGAACATACAGACCGTGCTGAATTTGTGTTCTCGTTGATGGGCATCAGCCGCTGGGGTCTTCACACAAAAACGTCGCAACACTACGTGAAGACAAAGTTGGCACCCGCGGCTGATTGTGCTGCACGCAATTGGACAAGCGGCTGCACGCGGTCGGTTTGCGAACTTTACGCCGAACTTAACATAGTCCACATGGGAAACATCGCGGTGTCGTTTGATGGGTCATTGATGACTCGCGGTCGTTCGTCGCGTATCGGTCTCGGCACCGTAATTGAATTGTTCAGTGGGCTGGTGCTTGACTTCGTTGTTTTGAGCAACTCTTGTGCTGGATGCGAGTCGGGCCCAAAGGAAGGTGACCCTTCTTATGAAGTGTGGAAGGAACATCACCAGTGTCAGAAAAACAGTGACAAGAAGGCTGGGGAAATGGACGTTCAGGCTGCTTTCATCCTCTTCAGGAGGTCACTTGAGCGGCCCAACCTGCACTACACCACGGTGCTTTGCGACGTGTGGGTGTGCTGACACCCCCTGTAAAGTTGTTTGCGCCGCGTGGCGCACGTGTTTCGCACAGAAGCCGTGATTCGGGGGTGACAAGCGCCGGACGATAGATGGCGTTGTGTTCGCGTTGAGTACCACTGTTGGTAGAGTGGTAGCGCCGGCGGTGACCCCTAGCGGAAGGCAGGCCTTGGTGGCAGGCGAGAGTTGAGGGAGCCTCTTCTGCGCGTGGCGGCTGCCGCGAACAGTTGTCTTCAGCGTGGGTTCTCGGCGCGGGACACCGTTGAGTTTAGTGGCATGTTGAGTTTTATTTTTTTTCTGCTTGCAAGTGTTTTTTGTTGTTGTCGTTAGTTTTCAAAACCGTTGTTGAATCGGGACGAGAGCCATGCGGTCTTGGGACGAGAGCCATGCATCCTGGGGTGAGCAACGCCTAGAGCACGTGGTTTGTAGGCCAAGCCCGAAGCGAGTGAGTACGGAAGCCTCGTGAGTGGTCCGACTTTTCTGTAAATAGCTTCTTCTACCTCTTTGGGCTCAGGGAGCCGGGTGTCGTTGCTGACTTGTATTGCGGCTCGACGCCGGGGTGTCGTGACACCGCCCGGGGCGGTGGACGCCGATCGCTCGGTAAGCTCCTAAGTGCGGCGAGTGATAGGGCCATCTCACAGAGTGGATGTTTCCTCGTGGCTGCCTCTTCTGCGCCTAAGCTGGGTGCTGGGTGGATGCCGGTTGTAGTCGAGCGACTCATTAAGCCTAAGGCTCTGCGTAGCTGCCTGTCGCACGTGGCACAACTAGGTTGATCGTGGCGTTGAGGTGCTGCGCTCTGCTTCCCTCACTTTTTTTTATCTTGTGGTGCACGAATTAGGAAAAGTGACCTTTAGTTTATCTTGATGGGCGTCTCGGCCGCCGCCGATGTATTAGCTAGCAGTAGTGACCATCGTACCATGTGGCCGAAAAGCCTTATGCTCCCTTCCCTAGGCCCTGCTCCACTGTTTCTTTCGATTTTTTTTTTTTGATTTATTAAGAGGGAGGAATGTCATCCACAGCCGGCTGTCTTCTACACATCGTCAGCGTCGCTGGCCAGAAATGCGGTCGTAAGGTCGGGCGATGGAGATGCCTGGGACCTGCGCAACTGCCTGCAGTCCGGCGCCCTCGCAAGTGCTGGTCGCAACTGGAAGACATGTCGGCGCTTGCGACAATTCGTCGCGCCGATGGCTACGTTGATGTTGTGGGGCTGGTTCTGAGATGAAGTCGAGCCGGACAGTGCAGCAGTGTCGACCAGCAGCGGTGTCGTGGTGCAAGGACATTATGGACACGCGATGTCATTTTTTTTGCTAAAGCTTGTGTAGCTAATTTTTGTTTTTAGGAATATGGTTTGATTTAAGGTTGGGGGAACACCCTCTGTAATGTTGTTTGCGCCGCGTGGCGCACATGTCTGGCACAGAAGCCGTAATTCGGGGGTGACAACCGCGGGATGATAGATGGCGTTGTGTTCGCGTTGAGTAACACTGTTTGTAGAGTGGTAGCACCGGCGGTGACCCCTGGCAGAAGGCAGGCCTTGGTGGCGGGCGAGAGTTGAGGAAGCCTCTTCTGCGCGTGGCGGCTGTCGCGAACGGTTTGTCTAGCGTGGGTTCTCGGCGAGGGGGACTCCGCGCCGGGGGGGGGGGGGGGGGGGGGGCACGTTGTAAGTGAAGCGTTGGCGACGCCGTCTTGGGTGTGTTAGCGTGTTTGTCGTTATTGTGTGTTTGTCATGTTTTCGAGTGTAAGGAGATTGTGTGTAAGGATGTCTTAGTGGGCTGATTACTATTGATTTGGCGGACGATATCGTCGTTCAAAAGTAGTTAAATAAATGTATGTGTATTGTTTGGTTTGTACCGACCGCGTCTGCTGTGACCGTCCACTCCAAGAGCATGGCGAGGCGCTCGCCTCGTCAGACCCCACAGACGGACACAGCCGCGGTTACGTTGCGCTACAAGAAGATAAGGTTTATGGGTATATCCCAGTGGAAGAAGAGGACTGCATTAATCATGTCCAAAAGTGTATGGGCACTGCTTTGTGCAACTTGATTGCAATACACAAAGGCCCTGGCCTTGAGAGTCTTGGGGGAAAGGGCCGCTTGACAGGAGACCTGATCTTCAAGCTCACCAATTCTTATGGGTGGGCTCTGAAGACGCACAGTGGTGATGTTGATGCTATGCACACAGCAGTGATGGCCACTTAATATCACATCACGTCCAATGATGATGTGGCGAACCACACTATGTGCCCACATGGTCCAAATTCCTGGAGCAAACAAAATGCGCCAAAGGCCAGGGGGGAGCCCATTCCAAAACATCGTCGAAAGCTGCCTCCATATGTCTGCCAAGCCTTACTTCCCATTTATGAGCGCTTGTCAGACAGAAAGCTGTTGCAACGATGCTAGCGAGGGAAAACCCAAAATAACAATGAATGCCTGCATTCAATGATCGAATAGAAAGGAGACACTCCGCCCGTCTTAGAGGAGTACGAAAAAAGCCGCAATGAATGCGATACAGTAAAATCTCATTAATTTGAACCCCATTAATTCAGAATTTCGGTTAATTTGGCCATGGCGTCTGGCCTGTCAAAAATGTACATTGTTATATGACTGAAAAGTCTCATTCATTCGGACAAATTCGGCCGCACTTCAGTTAATTCGAACGCACAACCGCGGTCGAGTCTCGACGGGGAAGCAGCAGCCGAATCTGTTGGCCAAAACGGCAGCACACCTAATTAACTTTCGCATCAGATTGTGGCCTCTGAGATTCTAAACTTCCTCCATGGGTAGTACATCTTGGAGGATGTACTACCCCCCCCCCCCTAAAGAACACACACACACACACACACACACACACACACACACACACACACACACACACACACACACACACACACACACACATGGTGGTTTAAACAACCAAAATACAAGGCAGTACATCGCTACTGTCATCAGTAACGAGCAATCTACGGATTTGCCTTTCCATTTTTTTCTTGCGCGTCGAGCATGTTTGTATGACGGTTGAGTTGGGTTGCTCACCTCTAGTGTGCTTTAAGGGGGCAGACTGGTCTTAGACATTTTTTGTTTATTTTTTCAGTGATCTTGATCGAACTGCACAGTACTATGCAGTTTTTTCTGTTGATTTCAAATGTTTAATTAGTTTTTCTGTAACTCATCTTGTTCCTGAGGTAACTTAAGTTGATCCCCTATTGTTTAAGGCTGCTATAGAACAAAAAAGTGCTAATTAAAGTGCTAGTTGAGATATTCCAACATAGACTAATGACTATAGAGTGAAAGTATGCAAGACTTTTTTGTTTTTAGGCCTTTCTTGGTTAGTTTACAACAAAATAAACTATATCCATCTTCAAAAGGAGTTGAATTTATATTACAATTTTGATGAGTAATTAATTAAAAAGACTCGTGCTATAAATTCTGCTCCCGTACTTGCATTCTACACACATAGAGGTTTCGGTTGCAAGAAGAATTATAGTTATATCTGCCCTAGCTGCAGAGATATTGAGGCCTCAAAATTGAACAGCCGTAAATTTACTTCTCTGAGAAACATGGAAAGAATTGAAAACACACAGCTTCTTCAAAAAGCAACAATCATGGTGTGCATGTTTGCAATCTTCATAAAGGGGCTCATGAAATCATAGCAGAGCTTCTAACATAGGTGCCGGCAAATTATATAGAAGCCTCAAAGTCTGTTCCCCATTTTTTTGCAGTTTCTGCATGTTAACAGCACCAAGAATCTGGACAGTTAGAATGACATTACAAAAAAATTAGCACTTCCTGGTGTGTGAAAATTTGCAGATAGATAGAAAAATACTAGCAGAAACCAAATGTGCCTATATAGAAAAATGAATTTTTTTTTACTTTTCAGTCCCAATGACCAGTCTGCCCTCTTAAAATTATTTATCTGTAAGTGATCAGTGCGATCTACAGTCTTACTGTTTGTTGTTTTTTGACAAGTTCGCCGGTTTTTATTTCATTTTTATCACAGTGCATTCTTTTTTTTGTGTGTGTGTTTGTGTTGTCTACTTCGTGCACGCGCGCGTGACCACAGCGCGAGCAACGCCAGAATGGCTTCCCCTCCGTCTCCTGCGGCCCCAACCGCCCTAACTCCTGCAGCGAAAAGGGCTAAGTACAAAGCAAAAGATTTGGCTGCAAAGGTGAAAATATTAAAGGCGTTGCAAGCGGGAGCATCTCGAAAAGAAGTGATGGAAAAGTTCAATGTGAAGAAAAGCACGCTGAGCACTTACATGAAGAACAAAGAGCAGATTATGCAAGCGTATGACGGGGACATGTTTGGCGACCAAAGGAAAAGGCTTCGAACGGCAGCGCGTCCCAAACTAGAAAAAGCGATGTTGCGCTGGATTGCCATTTCGCGCGATGCGCGTTTGGCCTTTTGCAGCCTGGCCCCCTCATCTGTGCACAAGCAGGGAAGTGCGTGGTGACCATAAACATTGACTCCTTCAGTGCGTCGGAAGGATGGTTCGACAGCTCCAAGAAGCGACATGGGCTGGTGTTCCGCAACGTGTGTGGTGAAAGAGGTGCAGTTGACAAAAGTGTTGTGCAGGACTGGTGATCTGCACTATCCGCGCGCCTTTCTACGTACGAGCCGAGCAACATTCTCAACGCTTATGAGACAGCGCTGTTTTATAAGGCTCTGCTTGACAAGACAATCGTGTTTAAGAGGGACTCGTGCATCGGTGGAAAATGAAGTAAAGAGCACGTGACAGTTCTTCTGGCTGCTAGCATGACCGGCACAGAGCAGCTGCCGCTGTTGTTGATCGGGAAGCCCGCGAAGCCAAGATGTTTTAAGAATATTAGGCAGCTGCTTGTCGACTACCGGTTCAACAGAAAGGCTTGGATGACTGCCGAACTTTTTCAAGCTTGGCTGCGTCAGCTCGACCGCCACTCTGTGGCCAAGTCTCGGAAGGTGTTGTTAAAGCTAGACAGCTGCAGTGTGCACACGAAGGTGTCCGGCCTCGAAAGCATTGAACTGCTATTCCTGCCTCCGAACACAACGGCTTCCCTGCCGCCGATGGGACCAGGGAATCATACAGTTCATGAAAAGCCGCTATTGATGGCAGGTACTCGAGCGGATGTTGCTCTGCATGGAGTCAAGCAAGCAGTACGAAGTAAGCATGCTAAGCGCAATCCACATGCTGACATACCTGTGGAACAACACACCACCTACAGTAGTCGCAAACTGCTTTAGGCATAGCGATTTCGTGCACGGCGCTGCTGATCCGGGTGTGGTGGCTGATGAAGAAACCGGCGAGGAGCAAGACGGCCGCTATGTGAGCATCATGCCAGCTGATGTGCTCCTTGGCGATTATTTCGCAATTGACAGCGATGTTGCCGTAGCTGGCACAGTGAAAGACAGCAATATCGTCGCCGAAGTCTTGGACGGCGAAAGGGAACCAGCTGACGAGGACGCAAGGGATGCAGACGCGCGTCCACGCCACACAATGACGGAGGTGGCGCATGTGTTGGCCGTTTTGGAAGACATATGCATGTTTTCCTCGAACACTGTGTGCGGACTAAGCCACCTGCAAGAACTTTGCAAAATTGTGACTTCATCGCACATTGCGTCCGTGAAGCAAACCGCGATCACAAACTTTTTTTAAGAAATAGAAGCTTGATGGTGTAGGAGACATTTTTGAAGTATTTTGTTCGTACTCGCGATAATTCGTACCTTCAGTTAATTCGGACATTCTCTCCGGTCTCGTGAAGTCCGAATTAACGGGGTTTTACTATAGCAACAAACTAAAATGTCGCTCGAAGAATGGTAAGCCGATCAAAACGTGCAGTGCCCTGCTCACGCAGAAATGATGCACATATTCATAAGTACAGATGAGTTCGACATAAAAAGTGTCACAGTTATTACTTCGCTGTGTCTGAAAAGCTCTATGTTTTCACAAATGGGCACTGTGCAGCGAGCGAAGTGACCTTTGTGCACCCGATAACTACAACACAATCGTCCTGGTGAAAGTCCAAGGTGTGCGATTTTCCTCCGCAGCGAGATGAGCTTGCGCACACACAAACATCTACCTCCCACCCACCCCTCCTCCCAGATGGGCAACTTACGCATGGAAAATGAGCGTGTGCCCCCGCGTCGCAATGAGCAGGGCGCCGAGTGTGCCCTTTCTGCCATTTTGCCGATGACACTGAAAATACGCTGTTTCCCACAAGATCGGCACCGCAATGATAAGTGGTGTAAGGGTTGAGGGACATGTGCCTTCATGGCTCAGTAACTAATGCCGTGCGCTCAGGAGCAAAAGGTTGCACGTCCGCTTCCGCGCGCCAGAAAGTACTTTACTGAATTTTTTTGTTGCTTTTCTGTGACACACATATATATACAGGGCATGGCAACGTTTTGGTGTTGTTTTGAGTGCGAATTCTTTTTCGTTTGCAGTCTTGCAGAATGGCGTGGTCAGCATGGTTGAGACGGTATTGGCATTTTCCCATGAAGCAATGAGGTGTGCTAATTGGCTAGAGCAGCGCATTCATATCTTGCGAGAGAAAGCACGCCCGTCATTGGTAGCTGCGCAGCAGTGGGGGTGGTCGCTTCCTCCGATGACGCTCGCTCGCCCCGTTGTTATTTGCCTCGGCCGGCGTCTTCTTCGTCGCACTTTGCCTCTTGCACTCATATCAATTTCATAAATCATATCAATATCATAAATCTGGAACTAAAGAACGCAGCTGCATGCAACTATTCAGTTCCGCTAGTTTTAGTGTAGCCAACATACCCTGAAAGTTTCATCCAGATATCTTGAAAAATAAAAAAGTACGGTCTGCAGAGCAGCCTTAAGTTGTTCCCGGAAACTTACACCAGCCTTAATTTTTCCAGCACCGTTACTTTCAACGTTTATTTATTTTCCAAACACTGCCGTAAAGTTATGAAAGAAAGACAGCTTCACTGGAATGGCGAAGCAATGAATGGGACAGCAACAAATTGTAAGGCTGGCAGCCAACTCTTCTAGATGTGATATCGCATAACTCTATAAAAATGCTGGTGTAAGAAAACACAGCCCTGCCAGGGAGTGATGCTCTCCTCGCAGTGTGCTTGCGTTGAGATCCCAGCATGCACAAGGGTCCACGAGCCTCTCCCGCTGATGCCTGCCAGGATCGCGCACGCATAGCGATCACAACCATGCCCATGTGATTAAAGTCCACAGCTGCGCCTGGAGCGATCACAGTGTTCACGAAACCGAAACTATAGCCATTACGATCAAACTGAAAAGACCACGTTTCAGCCACGTTTCCGGGCAGGGTGCTTGATGGCTTTCATACTTTGCGGCTAAATTCTGGTGCTGCGGTGCAGTAAGGTGCTGGTAGGCAAGTTTGACACAGCAGGGGAGGCTCGGCGCAAGAAGGCACAGGTAAGCAAGTTTGGCACACCGTGGCGCAGCTGTTCCACCCGTGGTCACAAGACCAACCATGTGAGTTTTCTTATTGAGAAGTCCATATGAATAACCATTCATATAATTTGCATGAAATCTGCGTTTAACACATATGAATGCCATGTGTACGAAAGTACATATGAAACTTCATATGCATTCAATATGTATCAAAATACACTTGAATGACAAATGACAATTTCCCTTTTTTATGCACTTTTCTTCGCACCGCAAGCTCGAGAACTAATTTACACTATAATAAAGTAATAAAGCCATATTATAACTTTCCCGATTTTATTTCATTATTTTTCGAGCTGCAAGGAATTTCTATTTCTCTAGCCATCGTTTCAAGCAAAACAACGCGGCCTAACCATACCTCGTTGGGCGGCAGCAGCGGAAGCACGAGGCAGCCTTCTTTGGTCTCGAATGCATCTGGCACGCCAAGCACCTCCTTAGAGAAGAACTTTTCAAAGATGGGCACGGTGCCCACTTCCTCAACTTCTGGGTTCGGAGGTGGTCTCGACAAGCCGTGGAGGTCGTGCAGCACTGAGGAGGAAGGCAAAAGCCACGCACACCAAACGTTGAGCGCACCACGCGTAATCATCGTCAGCCTGTTTTTATATCTAGCATCCCCTACAGACTGAAGGGCTCTCCCAATAATTTACAGGTCACCCTACTTTGTGCGAGCAGGTTCCATTTTACCCCCACAAACCAAAGTGAAACAATAAATTGGTTTAGATTAATCAAGTGTTCTCTGGGAACTCTAATGTCAACCTTACCATCAATAAGTCTACTATTAGAGGAGAAAATCAAGGTCTAAGTACCATATCTAAATTTAATGCTGTGTTCTGTGAGTGCATGTAGGCCAAGTCTCTTCTAAATGATAAAGAATTTACACTGAGGTCCCAAAAAAGTTGCACTGCATAACCCGAGCGCCTCTCGTAGCAAGTTACTTACATGGTGAACATAAAAAGAGCCAACCAAACCAATAGCAAATGCCATTCATGAAATAAGTGTTTTTGGTATCGCCAAGTCCTTGCACAAGATTTCTCTGTTAACTAGTTCTCTCAAGGAGCGTGTGGAGCACACACTATTAATTCAATGGGACCTATACCGACTCGAACTTTTCATGCACAGATTTTGTTGCACTGATACCAAATATAAGTTAAGCTTTTATGTACATTGTACCCTTAAATTTCTGAAAGTTAATAATTAATGAAAACATATAAGGATCTGATTCTTATTGAAGTGGCAGCACAGATCTTGCTGTATTAAGTGTCCCTGGATTCTATGTATGTTAAGCAGTTTTTTATGGTTCTAGCTTTTGAAAAACAATAGTTATAAATCTTTCATTACCTTACTGGGGATGACTGAAGAAAAAAAAAATGTAAGTCTCCAATTACACTCTCTTTAAACATTCAAAACCTTGAAAAATAACAGTTAACACACTTTCGAGCTTTCCAAACACCCAGTGTTCACACAGCAAGAAATGTTAGTAACTGAGCGTTCAAGTGCCGTGAAAAGCCTGAGAAATGAAACAAAGAAAAAAATTCAGCGACTGATGCTCTGGCTAAAACGATGACCTAAGATGCGTGAAAAGTAGAGAGGCGAATCATCAATAGCGTGTGAATTCGAAAATAAAGAGTTCTAAAAATTTTTTTTTTATACAGACCCCTATGATAATTGTAAAGCTACCTTTCCTGTGATGCAGTAAGTTCAACTAGTCGCAGCTAGTCACTTCCGCAGTGTATTCACGTGCAGTTTTATTGTGCGACGACGCAGAAATTACAGACCCATTTATCTAGATATAACCAGGCCTGAAAAGCATGCGCAACTACACTCGGGGACAACTTTCAGGGGCAGCACAGCCAAAGCTACGTGGGTGAAGCTTCTGCACATGTGTTATTATGCCAAGTAGTCCGTTTTCATGCAATTTCGGTTTCAGTTTCGCAAGCGCATCCAACATGCACTTTTTCGCACGACCACTATAAAAAAATCTTAAGTTTTATGGGGAGGAAATAAATAAAATGTTCATTTTTAAAGGCATAAAGCACGAATCTTTGGAGCGTTGCGATTTATTTCAGAAAAAGAAAGGTATGGCTGAGCAGATTCTGGGCGATTGGAACAACGCAAAGCCAAGACATCATTTCCTAAATTGCAGTGCATACTTGGTCAGCATCATTGTTTTCCTTCTTTAAGAGACGCAAGAACATGCTGGAGAAGCTCATAATATTTTTTTAAGGGACGCAAAGGCAGCGACGGGAAGCAGCAGTCATGACACCGATTGGTCATAAGTGGGCGTCTGATGTTAGCAAATTCAAATTGGAATGCAATTTTTACCCGGCAAAGAACGCCGTTTTTTTTTTTTTTTCACAGTCAACAGGGTAATATACATTAACGCGTCTGTTACCCAGGCATAGCACTAGTAACGACTACCGTATTTACTCGCGTAATCCTTGCACTCGCATAATTCTCGCACCCCCCACATCGCCCAAGAAAAATACGATTTCTTTTTTTTTTTCGAGTAATTATCGCACCCCCGAAAACTGCCGCAATAATGTCGTCTGCTCGTTCCAGCCACTAATGATGATAGCGCATGCCATTTGGCGCCATCTCTTAAGCATCAAGCATACTATTGCACGCAAATTCAATCCAATCTAAGCCAAGCCGAAGCGGCCAGTGCGCGTTGCGGCGTGTTTTGTATGCTGTGTCGGTAATCTTGGCACGTTATGGTGTGATACTGAAGCTACACGGCTGCTTCAAGTTGCAAGTGATAGATAACAACGGCACTAAACGATGGCAACAGGGCTGCCGGTAGGCCCTTCGGAGTCTACGAGTTTTGTGATCGCTACTGGTTACGGCAGCTGAACGCCACCAAGATGCGTTAGGCCTGCCGTGGGCCTAAAACTGGGATTGATGGTAAACTTTATTTCGTCAGAAGGAAACTGCGGACGATTCTGTTAAATAGCCATGAGCCCAATACTGACGTCCTACGCTTACCTTCTGGCAAGGTTTCATTTGGCGTTGCATAAGTTTGTTGCCAGACTTTGAGGTGGTTGTTGTCAGACTGCCGCTAAATTTGGCAGAAAATTTTTTTTGTAGTTGTGGCTTTTCCGTAAGAGTTTGGTGCTATCCGCGGTGAATTTCGCGAGTGCATGAGCGACGCTGGCCGTTTTAATTAACGGAATGGACCGAGCCTAGCAGAAGTCGAGCGCGGCGCTGCTGCGCAATTAAGAGGCCATTTTAATTCCGTTTTAATTAACGGAATGAACCGCACATTACAGAATTCGTTTTCTTTACGGAATGTACCGCGCCTAGCAGAAGTCGAGCGCGGTGCTGCCGTGCAATTAAGAGGCCATTTTAATTAACGGAATGAACCTCCCATTACAGAAGTCGAGGCGCGTTCTCTTGCTGTGTGCGCAGCTGTGCGATTAAGATATCGCGTCTCAGTATTAGGGATTACGGGGAAAACTGATTAGAGTCGCAGGAGGAGTTGCGCTGCCCCCCTTCCCCTTACTTTTATTTTTTTTTCTCTCTCTCAGCTGATCGTGTCGCGTCGACCGCGCGCTACGACGGGGGACGCTACGCTTCCCCTAGCTGTGTCAGCACAAGACACATCGTTCGGACTCGTATATACATGTGATGAATAAGCGTTCCAAGGCTGGTTAATCGGAGTACGTCGGATATGCTACAGCTATGTACGCCTGGAAGGCTTCTTTATCGAAGCAGATGGAGTGAACTAAGCGCGACTTGCGCGTACCTGTAAATGGGACCCAGCCGACGAGCCGCAATTTTCAGCCAAGAAGTGCACCGCGGATAGCACCAAACTCTTGCGAAGAAGCCACAACTACAGGAAAAAAATTTTCTGCCACAATTAGCGGCAATTTGGCAACAACCACCCTTCCAGTCTGGCAACCACTTATGCAACGCCAAATGGAACCTTGCCTACCTTTTAAGGGCTCCTGTTGAGCGACGAACGCTACCATTACATCTGCAACGCCCACAAGCTGTGCGTATGGTATTCTAATTCTCGACTATTCGCTTGCACTTGTGTCTCAAATAAATCTTGCCTTGTGTTGAACCTCTGCTTTTATTGTTGAGGTAACTCTTAATTAGTACTTCTCAAAGCTTGCTGTTAGTTGCTGGTGTGAGAATCCCGGTTTGCGGCCACTTCGTTTTTTTTTTTTTTTCGCTCGGTAAGTTCTCGTGAAAAGTTCTCCCCACGTAACTCTCGCACCCCCCAACTTAGCATCGATTTTTCGGCAAAAAAAGTGCGAGGATTAGACGAGTAAATACGGTACCTCCGTAGACATAGTCGGGAGCGATGTTACGGTACACAATCTTCAGCGTTATCGTATCAACAGTATTAGCCAGCTGAAACACTGACCACGTATGCAAAGCAATTTAGGAATAGGGTCATTGGTTTAACGTACAGTTTCCAAGTGCAATTTTTCTTCCAAGCAGCTGGTGTTGTTGAAGACTGGCAGGTCGCCAGTGTCACTTTTATGGCGGCTATAGCGATCCGAGTACAACTTTCGCTGATGATATCAATAGCACACAAATTTTCGGTGATTGCATGTGCGGGAAACAAAATATTTTATGACGTACTACTGTCTACGTTTCTCCCTGCTCGATGAATACAGATCACCTAATGAACACACACTGATGCTCGTTCATAAGGTTCGATGTGAACTTGCTGCAACCGAGCAATGCCATATGTTGTTTACTGGGGCAGAGAAAAGTGAAACGGCACCAAAAAACAAGAAAACTAGAAACAGCAAAGAACAAAAAACCTACACGGGTGATGCTTTGTAATAATAATTCGAACAATCTTGTAATATTCACATCTCTTCTTTTTATATTTTCCATTATGCTACGCAGCATACCAAAGTAAGTGTTCATGGACTACGAGCAGAAGCGTAGCGAGAAAAGGTGCGCTTGGGCTTCGTAGCCTTGGCTGTGCTGCTACAGAAAGTTGTCGAAAGTTGGCTATACTTGCCTGTGATATCTGATAGATATGTATGTCTCCACATAAATTCATCTCACTCATCTCGCCTTCGAAATTTAGAGTCGGTGCTTTCTAAACAACCAGCTCCTTAGGTGACCAATGCTAAGCTGGAAACATCACGTATGCTCCAATGTCACACGAGTGCTGTAGAAGGTAATGCATACCATTGGCCACAGCTTGCCACTCCTGGTGCTCGCAGGCAGCCAGGCTGGGCAGCATGGGTTGATGCAGGGGCTGCGCGTACTTGGCAATGACCTTGGTCAGGGAACGGCCTTGCATCTGAGAGTTTTTCGGTGGGCGAGTGCCCTGCTGAAACTGCAGCATCTTGCGGTACAGCCTCATGCACGTCTCCCGGCTCACATTCTCGTTCCAGTTCTGCCAAGAAAACTCAGCTGTTTCACATGGGCACATGCAACAATTGCGTATGGAGCCAGTCAAACCCTACGCCTGCAGAGCTTGTCCTGCACCTAATAAATGATGCAGTCAAATCCAGTGAACACCACATAACCAACACTCAACTGACAACACGTACATTTAAACCTGCCTATAGTGAGCATCCATACAACGAACTCCTCAAGAATACGCAGTTATTCAATCCCCCCACCTGTTTAGCCAGAGAAATGTCTCTTAGAATGCTACAACTATTTCTTATCCGAATCCCGCTTTCAAGTACGATCTATACCCAAGCAACTGCGGGGGAACACTTGATTTAGAGCACGCGCTTTGGCGGTGCCCCTCACAACACGGAGACAAGGACCCCACAGAGCAGAAGCGGTGCACGGTGCTCCTCGAAATATCAGCATCCACTTTGGGCCCCCACTCGCACGCTTTTACCCATGGGTACAACTTGCGATGCGCAGGGGGATGCTATCGATTTGGACTCTATATGAAACATGACAGTGAAAATTCGCCGAGAGAGTCTATATAATTTCTATCACAATAATAATGCAGTTCTTAATAGCCAAATAAATAAAAGACCTGCCTTCCATTTTCACTTTATTTGCGCATCTTTTTTTTCGAAATTTCACACTGAAACTGTATATAACGAAAATTTGTGTTTAAGAAATTTTGGAGGGGAATGCATCAGTTTCGTTATCTCTAGGTTTAACTGTAAGTATTGATGTAGCTTCAGTCAACCGACTGGCACAACTAAAGCTGTGTCTGCACTGTGCGTGGTGGCGTGGCTCAATCGGGAGTAATGCTCGATCATTGGTAGTGACACTGGTGGCCTCAAGGTCAAGCTGCATTTTTGATGCGCTGGCGGTGCGATAAACAGTGATAGCCGACTCATCAAACCCAAGACTCCGGTGCAGTACAGCACAATCTATATTGATATAATCAGGATGACACAGTAAACTCAATTTCGCGCAGCTTAGCACAGTTTTGCGCAAAAGTGGAATCACGGCAAACAGCTCTAAAGAAAAGAGCACTTGCGAGCAGTGCTTGACACAAATGATCAGAGAGAGCTCTTTCATGCAGCGGCAACTATATTCTGTCTCCGTCATTCCAAACAGGCAAAAGAAGTGGCCGTGGCTACCTTGACCAGCGAAAGGGCGGCACGCTTCATGACATCTGTGTTGAGGAGGCGTCTGATGCGCCGGTACAGGTCCATGCGCTTGTCCATTCCTGTCAGACGGGCACATCGCACCGCAGTCATGGGAGCCACGGGTACCGCCAGGGAGCGCTCCACGTCAGCCACTGTGGGCTCTTTGGTGCGCAGGGTCTCGTACAGTCGCCGGTAGCGCATCAGCAGCGTGTTGGATGCACGCCAGGGCATGTCCCGTGCCGCCTGTACAAGCGTCACAAGGAGAGGCTTTGAAGGCGAGAACAGTGACCGACAACGGGGAAGTGCATTTGTCGTATTTCCGAGATCCAATAAAATAAAGATGTACAGACGCAGGTCGAACTAAATACAGTCGACGTCCGATTTCCCGGATGCCTGAAATTGCGGACATGCTAGATTTCTCGGACTCATCTGTGGCACTGCCAAGTTCGCTATAGAGTCAATGTATTAAAAAGTCAGAAATTTCGGAGGCTTATGGCCTTCGGCATCCATTTTCCCAGACTTTTTACTATGAACCGCCGATCCAAAGTCACCACAGACGCCGCCATTTGAGTTGTTTTCATATCCTCGCGTCACCAACCACCGCACCGCAGCTGCCTTAACCTCGAAACCGCACATGTCAATCCGTTGCCAGCCATAGCTTAACAGTTTAGGTAAGCCAAACCTCACTCAGTTCGTTCACGTGTTGTTTTGTCAGCTTTGCGGTCGTGTTTGCGGTTGATCGTTGCCTGCTGCGCGCTATCTTTAGTGATCTCGTTTCCTGACCTTCAGTATTTACCGAGTTACTAGCTGTTTCCTGCTGCACTTTTCGTCAAGCAGATTCACCGTTTCCAGTGATGGCACCAACTGCTCCTTCGTCTTTGTCTGCGCCTTCGAAGCGCACAGAGTCCCCTCGTAGGTTCCCTATGGGAAAAGCTACGCTGTTGACCTCAGGTCTGCCGTCGGCATGCTAGGGGAATCTTGAAAGGCGGTTACCCAAGAGACTCTGCGAAACTGTTCTTTCAATGCGGGCTTCAGACTCGACGCCGAGACGGTCGTCTCGCCCCAAGTGGACAGCGTGTGTGACGAACTGCCATCCGCGGATGTTCCCTCGACAATCTGCGCGCTGCCGGCGAGTCGATTTTAGTCGGGATAACCTTTGAGGGCTTCGCCGACGCTGACAAAGACCTCGAGCTATGTGCGGACCTGACCAATGACAAAATCATTCAAGTTACGCAGGACTCTGATGACTCTAACACTGAAAACTAAGAGCCATCGAACACAGCCAACGAGTTCGGAGTTGACGTGAGCACTGATGACACTGTCATCGGTGTACAGTGGCAACACAACGTTGACTGAAATTGAGGCGGACATGATCGCGGGCAAGCGGAACGCCGTGCAAAAGAAAATAGGAGACTTATTTGCCCCCAAGCGCTGACGTATGAGATAACGCCAGCCACCTCGGTTTTTTTTTTATGAATGGCTTTTTTCAGAGCCATCTAAACGATGCATTGGTTGAATCGCAATCGGAATCTTGTACTCCCACCGTCACCTTCTCAGTTAGCGAAAAATACCTACAAAAAAAGGTGCGTTTTCACATGCATTCGTTTATCTGGACTGCCCAATTTTCCACACATTTTCACGGTTTCTTGAAGGTTCAGGAAATCGGACGTTGACTGTAACATACATTAATGTGGTATGGGACAGCATGCCAGCGTGAAGACCATACCACCAACTTTGAATACAGACCCTGTACTCTCTTGTGAACTCCTTCTCATTGATGCAGATTCATTCGCGTGCATTAAGAGCACTCAATTTCTTATACAGTTAAACCCCTATCTAAGAGACATGCTCCGGGCAGCAATTCTTGTCTCTTATATGAGGTGTCTCTCATAAGCAGGGTACCCCATATGCATTTTCTTATCAACCCGTACTTTACTGTTGGCACACTGGTGCCTCTTATACCAGTATCTCTTATAAAGGGGTTCGACTGTAGTTATTAACCCTAAATTGCATGTTATTGAAACAGACCAATTGTAACTGTACTTTCAAAGCTCCCTCTTTATGGCACCAGCAACAAGTGACACACACTGCCATTTTTCAGAGCACCCTGTTTAGTGGCGGTGTGAATTGTACGAAAAGCTTTGTTTTTTTTTTAATGCAAAATACGAGGAATGGGTTAAGCTAAAGATTGTATATGACAGAGTGGACATAGGTTAAAATTGGAGTGATATGTTTAAAATAAATTTGTGCAAGCACAATTACACATTAAAAGCCAATTGAATGGGGCTTGTTGCAGCGCCTGACGGGTGAATTCTCGACTACGTCCTTCTTTCTCGACTACGAGCTTTGGCAATGCACAAAACACAGGTAATCCAAGCGATAAACTACATCATCATCATCATCATCATCAGCCTGACTACGTCCACTGCAGGACAAAGGCCTCTCCCATGTTCCGCCAGTTAACCCGGTCCTGTGCTTGCTGCTGCCAATTTACACCCGCAAACTTCTTAATCTCATCTGCCCACCTAACCTTTTGTCTCCCCCTAACCCGCTTTCCTTCTCTGAGAATCCAGTTAGTTACCCTTAACGACCAGCGGTTATCCTGTCTACGTGCTACATGCCCGGCCCATGTCCATTTCTTCTTGATTTCAGCTATGATATCCTTGACCCCCATTTGTTCCCTAATCCACTCTGCTCTCTCCTTGTCTCGTAAGGTTACACCTATCATTTTTCTTTCCATTGCTCGCTGCGTCGTCCTCAATTTAAGCTGAACCCTCTTTGTAAGTCTCCAGGTTTCTGCTCCGTAGCTAAGTACCGGCAAGATACAGCTGTTATATACCTTTCTCTTGAGGGATAGTGGCAATCTACCAGTCATAATTTGAGAGCGCTTGCCGAATGTGCTCCAGACCATTCTTATTCTTTATCTCGTGGTTCGGCTCCGCAGTTATTACCTGCTTTAAGTAGACATAGTCTTTTACAACTAGAAGTGCACTATCACCTATCTCGGAGTGCTGCTCTTTTCCGAGGTTGTTGTACATTACTTTCGTTTTCTGCAGATTCATTTTAAGACCTACCTTTCTGCTCTCGTTGTCTAACTTCGTAATCATGAGTTGCAATTCGTCCCCTGAGTTACTCAGCAATGCAATGCTATCGGGGAAGCGCAGGTTACTAAAGTACTCTACATTAACTCTTATCTCTAACTGTTCCCATTCTAGGTTTCTGAAAACCTCCTGTAAGCACGCGGTAAATAGCATTGGGGAGATTGTGTCCCCCTGCCTTACACCCCTCTTGATTGGTATTCTGTTGCTTTCTTTATGAAGCACTATGGTAAGAGTTGATCCCCCGTAGATTTCTTCCAGGATGTTGACATATACTTCATCGGCGCCCTGATTCCGCAGTGTCTGCATGACGGCCAATATTTGAACTGAATCAAACGCCTTCTCGTAATCCATGAAGGCTATGTATAATGGTTGGTTATATTCTGAGCATTTCTCTGTTACCTGATTGATAGTATGAATGTGGTCGATTGTTGAGTAGCCTGTTCGAAATCCTGGTTGTAAAAGCGAAAAATTGCATTTTTTTTTTTGAATGGCTGAGGACTGCCCTATTCAGAACACCCTGGCAAATGGCTGCCAGCCGACTGTTCCGGTGATGGGTGCAGTGAGATGGAATTCATTCGCATACAGTAAAGCTTGTTCAGTGGCTGTCGAGACTTTTTCTGGAGCTCTGCGAATTGCGAAACTTGGTGTGTGAAGCGAATTTGAAGTGCAAGTGCTAATCGAATAAAATATTTGTCTAATATTTCTAGAATATTTGTTAAAAACTTCAAAACGAAACTGCAGAAAAAAAGGGGGGGGGGGATCCTTAAGCTTCGTCTTTGAGAGTTCAACGCGATGGCGATATCCTATCCCTAGTGCCCACTTTAAAAACTTAGTGAATGAAATCATTTAAAACATGCTACACTGCCACTAAGGCCGTTAAAGGCACAGGCGCAACAACGTGTGCGCCTCTGTAGTGGGTGACCGGCTTTAAGCCAGGAAGTTTAAATCATTATTATAATTCCATGCTCGTACACTCAATGGCAGTGAACGCTTGTACTAAGCATCTAGGCCAACAAAGTGCCGGCCGGCAAGGTAGCCACTTCGCTTAGTCATGTGTTACTGCAGTGGCAATGCTTGGAGCTAGTGCGGCTGCAATGCCTCTCCACAGCGGATCACAACCGGTCACAGTTGCACCCTGGCTCCTTAAGGTCATTGCGACTTGATGAATGAGCTTGAGAACAGTGTAGTTGCAGCACTTCTGCTTGATTAACATTAAACTCACCTTGATTGCCACAATTTTTACACGGATTCGCCAGCTCCCCTGCAAGCGTAGCAAACTGATGAACGATCTCACCATGGCCCAGTGGCCAGCTCCGTACTTCTGCACCAGCTGCAGCAGCGTGCAGTCCTCATCCGAAGTGAACGGCCCCAAGACAAACTGCTGGGCAAAGTTGTCCATGTAGCGATCCCTGCACTGGCCGTGTGTACGACCTGGCACCATGCTTGCCACCTGAAATGTGGCCAGGACACTGGTTAATTAAGAGTGCACTTCAGAATGGTGAACTGATGGGCTTCGATAGAGCGTAACCGTGTGTTCATGATGGTCATAACTCGAAAGGACGCCAGGATTTTGTGCGAATTATCAGAGAACTCATACATATGACTAGGGGAAACATAAAAACTCGTGTAGCGTTTGTTGTTTTTTATTTCTCAGGGTTACAGCAATGTCGCAATCAGCTCTGAATGATTGCATGTAAATGTTTTAGACATTAGGGGTTGCAGTAGTACTTATTATTATGCAGCACTTGCAATTGTGAATAATTAAAGACAAAAGACATGCTGTGTCCCACAACTGCTTGTTGCTCTTAACCAGAGAGCTTTTTTGCATTACGCATGTGTACTGTGGCAAGAGCGACTTATAACAGTGTTCAGTACGCAATACACTAAGAACAAACTTCCTTTTTGCAGTGCGGCTGTTCCAGAGCTTGGCTGGGCGATTAGCCTCAAACTCGAGACTTAGCTGCAGTTTGGCACAATTTCCATTATTGCTATAAAAGAGGGCATAATAAATCTCATTTGGCACAGGAGTGGAATCGCCACTATCGTTGGGATTCTACAGTACACACAGGGCAAGCGAACCGGCAGTGCCCACCGGTCCACAGCAAAATTAAGGGAAACAAGTGGCTAACCTTGGACCAGCTAACGTCCCCGTACAGCTTCACAGCGACAAGCAGCATGACATCTTCCTGCGCTGACCAGCGGCCCCGCTGCATGTTCGGATACAGGGACCAGTGGTAGCGGTTTATCAGCTGCTTCTTAGACCGGCAGTCCATATAGTGACACACCTGCAAGAGCGAATGTGCGAAAACAATCGAGGCTTGCCCTATCGAAACAGCAGCCGAGGCTGCGCCTGCCGACAAAAAATGGAGCCGAAGAGCAGTCCAACACCACCAAACGTGGCAGACACGGCAGTGGGACCGCTATTTGACTCCTTGATGCAGACCTAAAAGCAGGCACAAGCAAGAGATTCGGCCCACTTAAAAAGCATGATTTTACCAGTGTCAAAAATACATCTGCGCACTGTGCAGTCTGAACTGGCACATGGACAAGGCCAGCTCGTCAACAGGACTACACTCAATCAATCAATCAATAAGGATTTATTTTCAGCTTCAAAGACAATCGATGGAGCTTGGTGGGTAAAGAAAAAAAGTCTTAGATCAAGCTTGACAGGGTGTGTAACAACGGGCTTGGCAAATGTGGCAAACGGAGTGCAGTCAACTGCAGATTTTTTGGACCCTCTAAGCAGCGAAAAACTCCGAAAATTCGGGCAGCCCGAAAAAACGAATGCAAGCAAAAAAAACACATTATTTTACTGATAATTTTCAATGCAAGCAAAAAAAAAAACGCACCATTTCGCTATTATTTCTCAATGCAAGCGAAAAACGCACCATTTCATTGATATTTCACGGATCAAGAGGGTCAAGGTCGAAGTACCAGACTTCCGGAACTCTGCCGAAGCATCAGTGGGGTGGCTCTGAAAAGAGCTGTTAAAAAAAATGCATGCAGCTGACCGCGGGTGCCGTCAGGGCAGCCGGTGTTAGAGCTGCAGTGGCTTGAAAAACTTGATCCTTCTTTGAACGGCGTTCCACTTGCATGTGATCACATTCGCCTCGATCTGAGCAAGGGTCATGTCATCACTGTACATCGATGACAGCGTCATCAATGCTCGCATCAATTCGGCGGTCGTAGGTGGCGCAGGCGTTGGTTCCTCATTTTCGACATCGGAGTCGTCTGAATCCGCCATAACCTGACTGACTATTTCGTCGTCGGTTAGCTCTGCGCAGAAGTCGAGCTCGTCAGCGTCGACGAACCACTCAAAAGTTATTTCCGTGGGCATGGAAGCACCAGCAGGGCGGAGATCGTTGATAATATCATCCATGAGAGGCACAAGTCAGTCACGCTGTCGCTTTCTTCAGGCAAGTCTGCAGCCTTTGTGTCAAATACGAAGCCCGTGTGCGAAAGCAGTTGCGAAGTGTGTCTTGCTTTACTGCCTTCCATGCGTCCGCAAGCATTTCGACAGCAGACCGAAGGTCAATGCTGTAGCCTTCCCCACTTTCCGAGCACAGCACCACGTGGTTGAGTATACGTGAACGGTACAAAAGACTCAGATTACGGGTAACGCCTTGGTCCATCGGTTGGAGGATCGCAGTCGTGTTGGGCGGCATGAATTCCAACTGGATAGCCTTCAAGTTATTGATGTGACCATGAGCAACGCAGTTGTCAACGAAGAGCAGAACACTTGTGTTTTGTTGTTCAAACTTCTGTCCAACCTGCGGACGTAACTCTTGAACAACTGCTGTGTTACCCATGCCTTTTTGTTGGCTTCGTATAACCCTGGCAGCATTGCACCTTTAAAACACCTCAGGCTCTTGGACTTCCCGATTACTAACAAAGGAAGTTTCTTGGTGCCAAACATGTTGCTGCCACCAAGAACGGCCAGCCATTCTTTGCTATGCTTGCCACCATGGCATGCGTCACCAGCAAAAGCGAGTGTTCTTTCCGGCAGCAGCTTGTAAAACAAGCCAGTTTCGTCGCAGTAAAAAAAGTTGTCAGCAGAGAACTGCTGCAACAAAGACTGGAGTTTTCCGCAATAACTGCACTGTCGACGGCGCCGCTTTCGCCACACATCTTCTTGAACTTGAGGTCATTCCGATGCTTAAAATTTCTCAGCCATCCATCACTGAACTTAAAATCCGTGATGTCCATTCGAAGCGCGAGAGTTTCTACTTTTTGTTTCAAGATGCAGCTCTGAGACTGGAAACCGCTTGGCAATCATTGAATTAAGCCACACGACCAGAGCGTCCTCAAGCTTTGGATGAACACCTCGGCTTGCATTCATCTTTTGGGCACCAGACGGTTTTTCGGCCGCTTCCAAGATCTTGTCTTTGTTCCTCAGGAAATCGGAAACTGTTTGCTTGGAAATGCCGAACTCCCTGCTCACTTCAGCCTGCGATCGGCCACTCTTCACTAACTTAATAATGGCGGCTTTCTTCTCCATCGTTAACCGACGGTACTGTTTTGCGCGCTTCGATGCCATCGGCGAGGACGACGAAGGCGGAGTGGGAGCCATCGCAGGCAAGCGAAATCCTCACGATGTTAACAAAGGAGTTTGCTGACGAGCGTCGAAGCACCTAGGCTTAGCATTGCAGAGCACACTTCACACAATCGCACAACCACGCACTAGGCTAGCCAAACACCATGTGGGTTGCGTAAACAAAACAGCGCGACGGTGCCTTTGGTACTTTGGAGGTGACACTGGTAAACCACGGAGGAAGGAACCTCCGTGCTGGTAAACATTCAAGATAGCCAGCGTGGCCAGGCCAAATCGGTGTGTGACGGTTAGTTCTAGTTCGAAGTGGTGAAACGCTTCGCGAAAGCGCTGCGTGGGAAGCCAGAGCCGCACGAGCACAAGCGCTAAAGAAAAAGGAATTTTATTGGTGCCAAAAACTTTTCGAGTGGACAGTTTTGATTGTCAGCGAAGCACTCTTGCATGATAAACACGGTCAGTGTTAGGAATCTCTGAGGCCGTGTACGTTTCTTCGCTAACGATCAACAGGTCCAAGCAACAGATGCCGGCACAGTAGACCGGCGCGCTCATTTATGCGATCGTAATCGTGTGTGACAAAGTTGTGGTGGTTTCCACTGGAGGTCAGTAATGGTTTCCGACCTTCCGTCGCGTCAAAAAGTCGGGAAAATCGGACTCCGGGGGGTTCGAGTGTCCGAAATTTCAGACTTCCTTATATATTGATTCCATGGGGTTCGTGGTGGTGCCGCGAAGATGTCCGTATTATCGGGCATGTCTGAAAATTCAGGTGTCCGAAAAATCGGCAGTTGACTGTATGGACTAAGGCAAAAAACGGGTACATGGCAGTTCTCTTCACTGGAACAACATAAATCAGCTAATAAAAAAAGAAAATGTACATACAAAACAACAAATAATCTAATAAAATGCACATGGCAGTTCCTTTCACTGGAACAACATCAATGAGCTAAGAAAACTGAAAAATGTACACACAAAAAACATAAATGATCTAATACAATGCACACGGCAGTTCTCTTCACTGGAACAACATAAATGCGCTAATAAAACTGAGAAATGCACACACGAAAAAAAAAATGAATAAAGCGCGCATGGCAGTTCTGTCCATTGGAACAACATAAAGCTGTATTAGAACAGTTCCATACTACAAACAAAAAAAGTTTGTTATACAGTAATACCTCATTAATTGGAACTCAGTTATTTCAAAATCCCACGTATTTCGAAACACTTCGGTGGTCCCGTACTTCTCAATCTAAATGTGAGCAGATAACTTGAAGCGGCGGTCAGGACCAGTCTGGTTAATTCGAAAACTTTGGGTGCCATGTGCCCATTCCCGATTTCGCTGCGAATCTTCGGAAAGGACGGCCCTTAAGAGCGACAAAGAAATGCAACGAAGCAATACATATGAGTGGCAGCTGAAGCGTCCCAGCTTCGCTACTTCCAGCTCAAAAAAAAAAAAAAAAAAGAGAGAAGAGAGAAAAAAAAAAAGACAGTTGCGTGGTCAACCGAAATGTGCGCTTGCGGAAAACAACACAAGCTTCACTATAGCACAGTCAGTCATGCATGGGCTTGTCGCTGGGTGCATGGTGTTTATGACAGTACGGCTGAAGAAAAATAATCGCGTAAGGTGTGTTGAATAAAGTGTTTTTATGTATAAAAAACCTGCCAAATTTGGGCGTATAATTATTATTTTGTAAAAACAATTCGGTTGCATTGATTATAACTGTTTGTTTTTTTGCGCTTGCGTCCTTTGACGTTTGGTAAGAGCACTAGTTCGTTACGTTGTCGTGACGCACTTCCCGAGGCCAGGTTTGGCGGAGTGTCCTCTCTTATCTTCGTTCTGTGCTTCCTATACCCTCCATGGAACGCGATATTCGCTCGCAGCGCCGGACGAACGCCTGTGTTTGGGGGCGGTACGAAAACATGGCGGCGCATTGCAGACATGCACTGGGGGACGCCATCTTGATGAGAACTGAGGATCCGAGTGGCGAGGGGGGGGGGGGATTTAGCGCCAAATTCAATTGGGATGCACCAGCAAGCCAAATTGAGCGAGTGGAAGGTATTCAGATGGCGAGCACGCGACCTTCTTCCTGTTGCGCAACCCGCCACATGATGAAAACGGCCATCATTGCGTTCTGATTGATGGTCTGCCCATCCACCTATTTGTGCACTACTTAGTCTAAGTAAGACGTTTTTGTTTACGTGTACACATAAATTAGACAAGAATAAAGAGCAGAGTTTGTTTGAATGTTTTATTGCCTAAACGTACGGTTTATGCAGTACAAATACAACTTGAATGTTTTACGTTTTTGGTCGCATACAAAAGTGGACCGCACATGCCAGCATGCTAATAACCTAGTATCAATCCAGTGCACATCACCACACATACGTATATACAAAGACAAAAGAAAAACAGTAATAACTATACACAAGTTCACAGCACGTATCCCGATATAAAATCATCCCATGAGTGGGACAAGATAATACGGCACACCGCACACTTAGGATGCAAGAGGAAATGATACAAAAACCATAAGGTACCGGAGTTAGACATTTCTACATTTTCTATTCAGCATCAGGTTTCTTTATAAAAGCTTAAGCAAAAATTTACAAAATACTGAAGCCACTATAGAGTGTTCTTATAAAATAACACGAAGGGTTTATGCTTTCTTCAGCGTAACATACCTATATTGCTTAATGAAAAAAACAAAAACAAAATACAAGCAGATAAATAGTACACACACATGTCCGCTTCAGAGGCAGAAAATGGTGAGCTCAACTATAGAAGTAGCGGTGACTCAAAAATATGGAAGTAGCGCCTACTTTTGCGCATATGTGTGTCTTTTTGTCGTCTGTGTTTTCTGAGCGCTCAGTTTTTCAAGACCTCAAATATGCAAACAAATCCTAAAAGTTACAAAAACTTCCGCATTTTTCGTGCTGCAGCAGATTTTCTGGTGCGTTGTTTAGCCAAGGAGATGTTCACGAAGCGAATATGCCACAACAGGCGAATCCTTGCAAAGAGGTGCACAAAGGCTTTCTTGCATTCTTCAGAGCAGAATTTTTGCCTTCCCATACAACTGTGCAAAATGCCTGCCAAAACTCCACTCACATTAGGTAGGTGCGCCACAACACCGATATATTCCAAAAAGCAAGCTTCCATGGCCTTAATATCCTGAAAGCAATCGTCAGAAAACATTGTTACATTGCCAAATAAATCTGAGGAGATGTTGCTTGCCTTAAACATAGCAAAATACTGGTGTGATGCACAAAGCTGGCGGTCGGCATTCTTCAAAAGGGTGTTGCACACACAGTGTGGAGGCCTATGCAACAAAAATTGCCGTACGAGATAGCCCCCAACATAGTAGAGAACGTTATCCTCTACTATATCATGGCTAATGGGCTGTTCCTCATCAGGAAGCATATCGACTGTTGGTGCTGCATCACAAGTAGTAGGAAGCGAATGAGGTGGCTCTGACATTTGTGCCAACACAGTGCTGCGATCCTGTTCACAGTTTCCTTCTGGAAAAAGGGCAACCAGTTTGCCAACAGAAATGTGTTTCAGACCTGATGTGAACTGAAGCACATTTGGGTTGTCATTGCAGCAATGCTTTAACCTAAGAAGCCCGAAAAGGTTCTCCAGGGGGTCCTGCTGTAGCCAGCGAGTCAAGAGAACACGAAAATCAAAATCTTGGAAGAGGTCGTCCCAGAGGAGAAGGGTAGCCTTTAAGGTGACCTTCCATGCCTCAACTGTGTGTGGTTGCCGAGGCCCGTCAAATTTCCACCTTTCAACCCACGACAGGCACTCCCGCAAAAAGGCTAGGTGTTCGGACCCTTCCGAAATTGCATAACGTAACTTGTCATTGGCTTTTTTTACAGAAGAGCTATTCAGACAGTCGAATAACTTATCTATCTTCTCGAGAAAATCAGCTGTTGGTTTGGCGGATGCCGGCAACACGCCAAGAGCAATGAATACATCAATGGCCACTGAGACCGATTCGCTCATCACCTGGCTGGCATATTTAACTTTCATGTTATTGAAAGGCTTCCGGTAAATGTGGTTGTCGGTTAGTTTCTTCGCCAATTTGAGTTTGAGAGGATGCGAGCTTTCGTATAGTTGCGTGATGAAAGACCAATCCACAATTTCTTGCCCGATATGGAGCTTGTGAGGTGCGCGGAGATTATTCCTTGTGCATTTAAGTGTGGTGTGTCATATAGGAAATAAATCTTGCGGCTTTCAAGCACAAAAAACGGCTCTTCAGGCGTCACACCTAGCTTACTTGCCAAAGTGATGTTGCTTCCCCCCTGGTCGCAGATGAGCGCCTTCACAAACAACCGGGCTCCCTGCAGCTGCTTGATTAATGTTATGATCAGATGATGAAGAGTATCTGCGGGCGTTTTGGTCCTTGATACTGTGTAAGCAACAGGCTGAATCCACGTTTTTGAAATGCCTGCCACAAGTATCAGGAGCGCTGAATTTGCCACGGCTGGTGTTCTTTGCCTACCGTCATCGGAGAATCCCATCACAATGTCATGCTTTGCATCATACTGCAGATGTTCCTTCAAGGACATTTCGTTAAATATTAATGTGCACGCACGATCTGTTAAATGCCTATTTCGGGTAGCTTCTTCGAGGGCTTCAATAGCGGTTGAAATAACTCCGGGAGTCATCGGAATATTTGATAACCACTGCTTTAGCGACCTCACAGTTGGCATGTCAAGCAGTCTTGACAGATGTCTGTACGCTTTCGGACCATGAAAGTATAAGTTTAAAGCGAACTGGCGGTGCTCGGGCGACCACCCCCGTCCTCTACGTTTCACGCCATTAATTTTAACTTGAGTCTCAAGCAATCTAAAGAATGTCTTGCGGACGTAGGGCCTGATAGCATTCAACGCCTCGGACTGGGAAAGCTTTTTAACCTTTCTCTTGCCAATTCTTGACAGTGCCTTCCGAAGCCTTGAATTTATCTTCTCCAGGTTCTTCATTTTTCTGGCTGTCCGGGGTGAGCACCTAGAAGGCTTGTGTTGTCGACCCGCTGGATTGGAACCTGAAAGATTTAGAAAAAAAGCTCATTTATACTGTGTTTTTGTGAAAGCTGACCATGATCTTTAAACCTAGTAAAAGTTCTAGCGGCTTTTAGAATTGAAGTGATTACTTCCATGAGTAATCAGTTGGTCATATTTAGTTCTCGATCCTTCACTTATTCAAACTTGGGGCATTGGGAACAGGCCTCTGATAAGCACACTGCTGGGCATTGAGCCTACTAATGGCATGTATAAGCATCGTGGGCAACATGAAGCGTCAACTAATTTTTCCTAATCATTAGCATACTCCTTGTTAACAAACATTATTGGGTATACGTTTAAAATGGTATGTTTAGGAAAAAAACAACGAATTCATAGTCTTCTTTAAAAAACACTAATCCCTCTTATAATAATAATATCTGGGGTTTAACGTTCCAAAACCACGATATGATTATGAGGGACGCCGTAGTGGAGGGCTCCGGAAATTTCGACCACCTGGGGTTCTTTAACGTGCACCTAAATATAAGCACATGGGCCTCAAACATTTTCGCCTCCATCGAAAATGCTGCCGCTGCGGCCGGGATTTGATCCCGCGACCTGCGGGTCAGCAGTCGAGCGCCATAACTACTAGACCACTGCGGCGGGGCACTAATCCCTCTTGGGAGGCAACAAACAAGCAAGAAAGGATCGGACAAGCACTCGTCTCGTCCTGCCTTTCGGTATACATCGCTCTGGTTCTCGTACCCTAGCAATGAACTAGCTCGCCCAGCTGACACCCTAGTGCACTTTAGGATCTGTTAAATGGTACGTGACATTAAAACGATAGCTGCAGGGCATTAATTTATCTGGAATAGTTTTAAAGAGCTTAGAGAGCAATACAATTTGCGTACATGAGGGCTCAGTCTGTTGAACTTCTTCATCGGCGCTGTAAGCGGGCATTGCAGTGGTATTCGCGGGCCGACGAGAGCCTGTGAAGAGAAATTGGCGGAGCACAGATTTCAGCGTGACATACACACAGCTGGTATTAGGCGTCACATTAAATATTTGCAATTACAATCACTCAGGGCGTTTTCTCACTATTAATTGGTCTCCTCGCGTATTATGTTTCAGTACGAGTAATAAAAAAAGTGTAAACACACAAAAAGAGAACGCTACGTGTCACTCACTAAATATATGGGTGTCCCAACTATCCTAAACCAATATTTTAAAAATCTTAATGCGATGTGCCTAGAACAGGTTAACATCGTGGTGCCCGTGATGACCTAGCGCGTAACCGAATTCTTGCCAATTACACTTATTTGGCCCATTGAAAATAAAAGTAATTTTGTAATAATAAAGCTGATAAAGATAAAGTACCTTTTGGATTCTTAATTTTAAGAGCGACTTTGAACTAGGGTGTCGTAGAATATATATATATATTTAAAAGGCCAGTTTTGTTGCTCCCACTGTCAGAGCTATCGCGCAATTGTTTTAACAGCGACACCAAGTTGGCCGCTACTCACTCGCCATGTGCGAAATAGCTGATAACGTGCCACATGGAGTACTCTCTCAAATTATGAGGTCATTTTTGCCTTTTCCTGTAAAACTCTACACCACAGGTAAAATAGCAGGGACAACTGAATCAGAATCGAGGAGGTTACATGTAGAGCGTTCTGAGTGACGCGTTTGCTCTAAATTTAACGATTGTGAAGCCGGCAAATTTTTTACTTAGCTAGTTATATCTACCAGCAAAATCATGCCGGCGAATCCATGGATGCTGTGTACACCATGCATTGGTATTGTTGGTGTAATCTGCGCGAGAATCTTAAAAATACTGAGTCATGATAACTCGGACAGGTACACATATTGAGTATTAAGACATTTCTGTAAATAGATGTAGAGGCATGAAAGTTTGTGCTGTTGTATGATCACTTTACAGTATTCCCACCTGGACTTTGGACGTGTGTCTGCCCATCGCCAAAGATGGAAACTGTTGGCACAGCACATCTTAGCAGCCCTGTCTGTCCAGGGTCTGCGTAGTCTCTGCTGGTGAAATGGGCAGAGCACAGGCGGTAGCTGCTGTAGATCTGACGAGGTGGTAAATGAGCCAGGTCCTGCCGTCTCGCATACTGAAGCCAAGCGCAAGATCTGGAAAATCAATGTGTGCGTGTGTAGTATTTGGGTTAGAATGAATTTATTTCTGTTTTCAGACGTAGATGGATAGCTTTGAGTGAAAACTGGCATCTTTATTCGAAGTAAGCGTTATTTGATACATTTCTCATCTTCCTTTCTTAATTGAATTTTTGTAACCAAGACGACTTGTGATAGCAATCCTGAAAGCAAACTTTAAAATAAAATCTGTCTTTATTATTAAGAGACGCGGATACATGCTTCTACTTGCGCGATAGTAATGTTTGGTGGCAACGACCCCAGCTTTCCTCCTAATTCAAAATATATTTTTGCAGACAATAGCAATCATCCCACACCAAAATCTCTAAACAACTATTCGTACATATATACCCTCGCGCACTGCGTATTCCTCTGGTATTTCTCGTGCCCTGCTGCAAATCTTTCATAAAAACCTTATTAAAACCGGTAATAAATTAGTAGAACACGTAAGTTTACATTGTCCAATTATTTATGGGCTTTTAGCTGCAATTGCATTCTTGTAAATATATCGTAATTGTACTTAAGGCTGAAACTGAAAACATGAAATAGAAGTATACATTATAAATTATTACTGTATAAATTTATTGCTAAATTCCTCTGCAATATGCCGTGGATTTACGCGAGGCCAAAATGAAAACACACAATTGAAACGCAATAATGTAATAACATCCGTCTAAACTCCCAAGTGTAATAATTTATGTACTCAGTACTTAATTAACATAGTACTAACAACACATGCTATGAACGTATATGGACCCTCCCTTATAGCCAAAAGATTATGGGAATCACCTTCCTCCAGCTATGGACATAAATAGGCTGATAATATTCAAGAATAATAATAACGCATGCAACGAGAACAGACTGAACGCAGGCAATCAAAAGGTAATAAAAACAGTGCGGATAAGCTTACACTGTTCTATTAGTTACTGTATATGCTGCTACAGTACATTTGTGCCATGCCTTGCATTGCCTTAAGCCAAAGTGCAACATCGAAATGCAATGCACGATCGAAACGCATTTAATTGAAAACGCAAGTATAAACAATCGTGCATAGCAAATGTATTCGCTGGAATAATTTCCAGATGCTCTACCGTGCATGTCATGTATAATTGAAGCCGAAAAGCAATCAGAATGTAATGAATAAATCATGTACGTGTAGCTCAATTAAATTACACAGCTACTGCAGCAACCGCATCCTGATATGCCGTGGAAGTGTAGAAAGACAAAACGAGCAGCATGCAGATCGTACCTTTCGTCTGCCGGGATCCGAAAGAATTTTATGCCGGTGTGTCGTGAAGAATTCCGACACCACTCAGCGCAGCACGATTTGTGATGACGGCGAGAATCCATGGATGCGTCTGTTTGGCTGAATCTTGCATGGGTTTCGCTAAAACAAACTTTACAGCGGTAAAAGCGGCCTTCGGGACACCGCAGGCTGTAGCATACATGGGCGCGCGAAAAGAAACGCCCCCTTTTCGCCGTGAGAGATAGGACGGCTGCGCAGTTCCCGTTTTCCACTTCGGGTGACGCTCTTATTTTCGTAATCTCGAACTGCAACCTTTAGGTTCACTTGTGTAGTAAAAACTCCGGAGCTAATGAGTAACCTAGTAATAAATATAAAATAGAACAAGAACGTTCATTTAGGTAGTACAGCTCTCAAACGTTAGGATCGCTGCGGTCTCGGGACAGAAAAACCGCGAAGTTTCACCGCCCAGGTTCATTCGACAACATTTTGTGGTTGTGGTCGGTGGAGTCATTGTCTGTGTCAACGTAATCGACGCGGGTCTCTAGCGCTCTGTGACAAAGCAACGCAACACTCGGCTGTGAGTACCAGTGCCTCTTACTTCATTGCATGTGCGCAGTAATGCCCAAGTGTTGAGAAAATGTGGTCACTTACCTTTCGAAATGGCGAGGGCCTATGTGAACATGTAGCGAGGGCCTATGTGCACGTGGGATGGACGCATCAGCAATCCGGCTGCAGTCCCTAAATGTAGCGAAACGTTTTCTCGGGCTTGTAGGGGGGGGGGGGGGGGGGTCGCCGAGCTGAGCAGACGTGCTGCGAATGAGCTTCGCAGTTTTCGCTAATTGTGCCGCCCTATTCTCCGTTTCATAAACCATGTGCAACGCTGTCAAAGCTAGCGCTCTTGTTTGCGCTGTGTAGTGCCGCGACGAAAAAGTAGTGCGTCGCTTGGGGTGTACGAGAATCAATACATGCTTCTCGGGAAACTTCTAAGCATACATATTTGTCATCATGTTAAAAAAACAAACTCCTGTGTTGTCGGATAAACAATCCAAATATGCGAGTTGGTAATTTATGTTTGTCGCTTTCGTATCAGGTTTTCGCTCTCCGCGCCGCCGTTTTTTTTTTACTTGTTGTGGCACAACTGCTTCGAAAAAATGCTACCTAATCTATGAATTAACGTCATCTTACACGCAGCACTCGCTCACATCAACGAGGTAAACCGACAATGCGGTATGATCGCGACAAAATCGCCATGCTGGTCAAACCTCGGTGCCAGCTCAGCAGGTGCCGGCCCTCACAAGGGAACACGGTATGCTACAAAGGAATAGATACGTGCAGTTCACTTCCGCGTGCAAGTGAGTTGAAGTTACTGAAAAAAAAAAACGAGATTTCGAATTGAACTCGCTAAAATTATAAAAAAAATGGCACCACGTGGATTCGAACCCATGCACTTCAAAACTACGGTGAACTCTCCGGAGCGACGCGTCAGACCACTCGACTACGAAACCGCTTTTTTTTTCTTTATTGTCGACTACGAAACCGCGCGGAGCAACATGTGTTTTCTTTACGGACAACTTGCCTAGCCTTCACGGCGTTGCACCTGATCTATGAAACGGAGTATAATTGCTTCCAATCGATTGGAAATCATCACTGTAGTGTCCGTGAGCATCCCTGGACTCGATTGATACCATTTTTGGTCCGGTCAACCGGACTTTTCGTCAATTTTCGACGTTTTCTTCACTTGTGCGACGCTAGGCTTAGCGCACCACGCCTAGGCTTAGCACGAGTACGGCCGCGGCGCGCAGCTGCGTCGGCCGCCCGGCCCGACTCTTCATCGCCGAAGATGGCCTCGGCCTCATCGCAGCTCAACGCCGTTTCCCACAACCGTTTCGCGGCCCTTGCTACGGAAGACATGGACTTTTGTGCTGGCGGCAACGACACTACGGCCAACGTTTTTAGATAGCGGCTAGGTTCCTTTTGGCGTTGTATAAGTGGTTGCCAGACTGGAAGGGTGGTTGTTGCCAAATTGCCGCTAAATTTGGCCGAAAAGTTTTCTCCTGTAGTTGTGGCTTCTCCGTAAGAGTTTGATGCTATCCGCGGTGCATTTCTTGGCTGAAAATTTTTCTCTTGTAGTTGTGGCATTTCCATAAAAGTTTGGTGCTGTCCGCGGTGCATTTCGCGAGTGCATGAGCGACGCTGGCCGTTTTAATTGACGGAATGAACCGAGCCTAGCAGAAGTCGCGCGTGGTGCGGCTGTGCAATTAAGAGGCCGTTTTAATTAACGGAAGGAACCACGCACAACAGAATTCGTTTTATTTAAGGAATGAACCGCGCCTAGCAGAAGTCGAGCGCGGCGCTGCTGCGCAATTAAGAGGCCGTTTTAATTAACGGAATGAACCGCCCATTACAGAAGTTGAGGCGTGTTCTCTTGCTGTGTGCGCAGCTGTGCGATTAAGATATCGCGTCTCAGTATTAGGGATTGTGGGGAACACTGAATAGAGTCACAGGAGGTGATGCGCTGCCCCCCTCCCTCTTACTTTTTTTTTCCTTTCTCAGCTGATCGTGTCGCGTCGACCGCGCGCTACGACGGGACCGCGCGCTATTGGACTGTCGAAGACGCCACCGCTTTGAGCGGCAGTTCGACCTGCAGACAGTCGGGAACAGCACAGAAGCGGCCGCCGACATCCGAGTGATGGGGAATTTGCAAGGACCTCGGCTTAATTATGGTGAACCAGGATGCAGTAAGTCGTCACGTACAATCGCCCCGGCAAAAAAACGAGCAGACCCACACTTCAGGTACAATGGTTGCAGAAAACAGCTAGCTGTCCCAGCTCCGCGGCACATTCACGATGCAGGGTAGACAGGGGCAAGGCTCCTTTTTTTGCCTCTCGAGACGTACTTCGTCGTTGCACGTCTCATCGTGAAAGACCCTTTCCTTCGATTAATGGAGGTGATCGCTCGCCTTCCAGACATACATAGCTGTAGCATATCAGACATACCCCGATTAACCAGCCTTGGAACGCTTATTCATCGCATGTATACACGAGTCTGAACGATATGTCTTGTGCTGACACAGCTAGGGGAAGCGTAGCGTCCTCCGTCGTAGCATCGTTCGATGTAGCCACTCTCAAAATGTCTTTCACACACGACAGCCTTCGGCGTCAGTCTCCTGTCTGCCCTCTTGATTTTGCTCTCCCATTCTGCAAGCCGTGCTGGGTCCGTCGGTGCGGTGAACAAAGACACCTTTTCCTCGTTCGAACGATATCCGCTCCGGCACAGCGGCACAAAACACGTCCTTTCTTTGCATTGCCGCTTAGCCTTCAACATCTCAGGACGTTGCTGCCCACATTTTGCGACGACGAACTTGACACTACAACAGGTCGAACACTGACAGCTGTCAAACGCTGAGCAAAGCATGGGACGACAGGAGCTTGGCGGCTCTCATGCACCCACTCGTCCGGCAGCGCCACTTGCGGCCACTGCGCGCAGTCATCACGTGCGGGGCCACCCTCTCTCGTACGGAATGCGCGCGCTCCGCGCACTAGCCAGTATATTCTAGGCACTATAGCAACGCCAAAAGGAACCTTGCCTAGATAGCTTCAGTTGGCAAAGCGCGCGGCATTCCACTGGTGTGGGGCGGCTTACCGCAATCGCCAACCAGGTGGTGGCGCTGCGGTAGCGTTAGGATTAACTCTTTCCTTACCGCCAGGAAAAGACCCGTTGTCATGTGGTGCAGAAAAAAAAGTTTATCGTTATATAACAATGTTTTTTTTGTTAATTGTAGTATACCAAAATGTATACAAATAAATGCGCTTTTTAATGATATAAATACAAAACATGTGTTTGCAACACAATAGCAGAAAAAAAAATCCCAAACAACAAATTTTTCGCAACCACCGCAAAAAAAAAAAAAGTGGAAAAGTAAGCATGGTGGGCACAAATATCTCGGTAAAAAAAATTCAAGATATGCGTTTTGTGGCATATTTACATAGCTAACTATCCTAAAAGTTTCGACAGTACACATAAAAAAATTGTTAGCACAGCAGAGAAAAAAGTTAGCACTTGTGATTACGGGACAGTTTTCTGAGGGTGCAAGAAAAAAAAATTTATCCGCAGATAAAAAATATTTTAGATGTTCTGCAGCCCATGAAAATGTAGAGGAATGAATGGTCTAGTTATTTCAATAAATTTAGAACAAGTTTTTATTACACAGTAAGAATAAAAAAATAAAAAATTCTCAAGGACACAAGTTTTCTTTTTTTTTTTTTCAAAAAAAGTGGGTGTAACAAGCGAAAAGATGGCAATACAAATTCTGAATATACACTGGTTAGGTAGTAGTTACTTCTAAAGACCACAGAGGTTACAAGAGTACGCGTAAACAACTGTGAGACCACACAAAAATGTTATCCCTTGTAGTGGCGGTGCCACTCGCCAAAGCAGTCTCTGGTCGCGATGAAGCACAAGTAAACGCCACACGTTTCACAAAAGACACTCGTCTTGTGCTCAACCTTGCGGCTCGCATAGCAGAGCTTGCAGTTGCGCCTCGTTTCCATCACTTTTGGCTTGTGCGCAGACTATCAAGGGGGAGGGGCGCTGCCAAAACCTGTGGCTTCAATTCCCAGTAGCTGCTTTACAAGCTCAATTCGGAAGGCAAGCTGGTCATAACGAGGTGCTCGGTGCAGTTCTGGAATTTCGGGGTGCTCTCTCCTATGGGCCTCAAAACGAATAAAACTGTTCACAACAGCGATGTCGATGCAGTGGAAGAACAAAGTTTTCCACCATCTGATGCACTTCATCAACACATTGTACGATGCGATGAGCTGGTCTGACCTGTCTACTCCAAGCACGCCTGCATTATATTCTTCAATTAGTCTTGGTTTCCTAATTGGGACCTTCTTCCATTGGCCAGCGATCTTTACTTTCCGTGTTGCAGTCACATGGCTGTTCGCAGTATGGGCAGTGCTCATCATGTGCACCGCGCGTCTGTCCTTCCATTGAAGGTACAGGACGCCTTGATGCCGCAGCCAGCGAACATCTCCCCTCTTGGCCTTTTTCTCCCATGTGGAGTCCTTCAATTCCGCAGGGAACGTGCGACGATCCTTCCGTGTCGTTCCACAAGCAAGAGTCTTCCGCTCCAGGAGGTGTAAAAAAAGAGACGTGGACGTGTAAAAATTGTCCATGAATAGTGTGTATCCCTGGTCAAAATACATTTCGCACAGGCTAGTCACGACATCAAATGCGAGTCCATTTACGCTCAATGTCTCGCGCTTCCCGGTGTAGACACTAAACTGCACTGTATAGCCGGAATTGGAGTCGGCGAGGACCCACAGCTTGTATCCCCACTTGACAATCTTGTCGCGAAGATACTGTCGTATTCCCGAACGGCCTTTAGATTTCACCATTCTTTCGTCGACGGAAACGTAACGGTCTGGCTGAAAATGGAGCGCAGATGCATCATTGATGTGCCGAAGTAAAAAAGCAATTCGGTGCAGCTTGCCGTCTGTAGCGGGATTGGTAGCTTCATGATCCGTCACGCTCAGCATACCGAGGAAGGAGAAAAAAACGTTTTCTTGGCATAACCCCACGTGGGATTAGCCCAGAAAACAACTCTGCTGTGCTCCAATAGAGGTGCAGGCGAGGCAGTTGCACTATCCCCATGTAGATGAGGAGTCCGATGAACTTCATCATTTCATCTGGGGAAACATTTTTCCACGATCCGTCGCGTTCCGAGTACGTTGGTTTCTCGAGGTTGTGCGCCCAGGCGTATTTATTTGTGTTCTCTCACATCGCTGTGACGAGTTCCGTTGTGAAAAACATCCAGGGCTCGAAGAAACCGACTAGCGCTGCTCCGTCGCGCCATGCCCAGATCAACTCCCGGTTTCCGTCTTGGACAAAACTGCACGCGCTGTGCAGCGGGAGGCATTGAATCGCGCCCATAGGACTTGGAGACCCTGCGGATAGAGATAACTGTGACAACACGCTCGGTCCCCTCGCGGGCGCTCAACAACGCGATAAATCCCGTAAAAAAAACTCGCCGTCGAGCTGACGAAGACGTTCCCGGTGTGTTGAGGGCCTCATCGCTGTCTGTGCTAAACTCCGATGATAGGGAATCTTCTTCAGGGCCACTGCTACCACTTTCATCTGAAAAATCTACTGTAACAACACTAGAATAACGAGAAATAAGATTCCTTTCAGACCCAGCGCGCGACGCCGACGCCATGGCTGCCGTTATCGCCAGACGCTCGCTTATCTTCCAAGCAAGGTCAAAAATCACCGGGTCTCCGGAAACCGAAACCGAAACTGACACGGGTTGTGTGCTTCCTGAGCTTCATTTCAGATGGTGCCTCATGTCCATTAGGCGCGTTGGGGCGCGGGAATTTCAACTTGAACCCATCGATCAGATTGACCGAAATTGAATAGGCGCGGTAAGGAGAGTTAAGGTTCCTAGATGAAACAAGGTAGCGTCACTCATTGTTCTCGATCCGTCCTCCTCACTCTCTCGATTACTCCTCTTTTTCTCTGCCATCCCCGCGTCTGTAATTGGTGCATTACTTGCACGTGATCTTGCAAATGGCTGGTGGTGTTATTTATTATTATGCAAAAGGTTCAAAGCGAGCACGCATGCGCATATGGCCCCAGCCAGATTCTCGCCGTGACCAAAGACAAAATCGTAGCCAGAACATAAACTGAAGAGCAGGAGCGTTTCGGTGCGCGCTAAGTCGACCAAGATTGTTTCGCCATGCTCGTTCAATGCAACATCTGCGTTTTTCAGCAATGTTGCGTTGCCGTAAACAACAGAAAATGGTTTCGCTCTGTTCAACTTACCTCGTGCTTTCCAAGATGAAGCGCACCATGAAGTGCAACTATGAACCATTTCACGCGAATGCTTTCGTGCAACTCCGTCAACGTATGTCGACGCGGATCTGCGAAGCGAGTTCACTTGTTGGTTTTTATTGAAACACCAGGCGCGCGTCTAATGCGTGTCTAGTGCATGCCAGTTGGTACAAATACATGTGGGTATGCACGTATACAGAGCAGCTGTAGGTTGTAATCAACGCACCTTCAGAAACATTTCACTCTTGACCAGTTCCCGCTTGAGCCGAAACGCGCTGCTTCGAGACACCGCGCCAGTAGAACTCCCACTTTTCAGGAAGTTCCCAGCACCGTATCAGAATCGCTTGGCATCACCATTGTCCAAATGGGCACATTTAAAAAAAAAAAACGTCATCGCAGTGCTGCTGCACAAGTGTTCGTACCAGTCTGGTCGTAGTTTTTCTTGCGTGTGCACAAGCCGGTTGTAATCAATCGTCACAACGTCGCACCCTGTGTCCACTTACAGGATCCAGCAAGAAGCACGTTCACTGTGTCACAGACGAACAAAACACAATCTGAGAAGTGGACTAGTTAAAACTAGACGAAATACCGCGGCCGTGGAATTAAAATGTACTACGGGAGATGCCATGGCTAGTGGTGTACAGTATAGAACTGCACAACGTTGCCGGTTGAGTAACGCACATCCCGCTTGCTCTTGTGCTGTGCCGTTTATGTTCATATGTTCATAAAGGTAACTGTTTATTCTACGTCTTATTTCGTTCCATTTTGTTTCATTTACATCTATTCACCCTAGCAACAGAATCGAAACATTCGCTTTTGAATGAAAGTTTTAAACCTTCTAGGGGGCACTTCAGGAACATAGGCGAAGAGGAAAGGGAAAGGTGTCGCTACCTTGGAAACTTGTTTCATCTAGGGACCTTAGTTAGGATCGATCTCGGCGCGTCGTCTGCTACTGCTACAACGGGAAAGGTGCCGACAGGAGACTACCGCAGTGGTTAACTCTTTTATTTGAGGAGCAGAAGTGAAACTTCGCTCGCGTTTAACCTTTACGGAAAAGAGCTTTTTCGTTTTTTTCGCAACATTATAACTAGAAACAAACAGCACGTAAGACATGACAAAAAGAAAAGGCAAACTGTACAGCGCGCTTACCTTCATTCCTGTTCGCGTTGTAGCCGGCGTTTATTTTAGGCCAGTATATGTGCAAATCACCCCAGGATCCCGTAATGCTCAGCGATATTCTAACCTTACTGGAACATGTGTTACACGGCCAAAATCCGCTGAAAAGCTTAGAAAATCAAGAACCAGCAAGGAAGCCAGAAAAAAATTGTTTTGTAATTTTTATTTGACATCGTGAAACTGAAAGCAGCAGCTGCATTACTTACAGGGACATATTTACAAGGGTTAAGTGGTCAGAGTTGTACTGCAAGCCTTCACATCAGCTTCACTTTCTTTCTAGCAGATGCGACTTTTTCTGAAGAGCTCAAGCTTTTACAAGTATCTCTGGCAGCGAAATGCAGTGTTAGCACTATGTAGGAGTGAAGAAGCTCTGCCGTAGTGGTGACCTTGTGAACAGAACAGCCCACACTAGTAATGTCGCAGTCTTCAAGAGCGTCGAGGAGGCTCCTAAATGTCTCCGAGCAGAGCCGGTTCTTTTGCAGCTCATCCGAAATTTTGGCTTAGATGCCTCGAAACATACAGAAGAGAAGCAGCTCTGCGGTAGTGGTGACCTTGTGAACAGAACAGCCCACACTAGTAATGTCGCAGTCCTCAAGAGCGTCGAGGAGGCTCCAAAATGTCTCTGAGGCTCCCGTGCTTTTGAGAGGCAATTTGAGGCTCCCGTGCTTAAATTCCCTCTCCAAAGTGAGAAATGCCTCTGGGCACTCCGCATTTTCGGACTGGATATTACATACACAGTCAGAACACCTCTGATGCTTGAGGTAAGAGCGGACAAGATAGCCGCACAAGTAGTAAATAACACAGTCCTGTGCTGCTGGTGTGGAGTACCCATGATCAGGTGCTGTCGGTGTTTCATTCTGTGCAGTAGAAGAGATTTCAGCCAACTTTGCTCGAATAGCCTCCTGGAGTCTTTCGTGGGACGACAGTGTGTCCTTTCTTCCCCTTTTCATGCTGTCTGCAACAGTGGCAAGCACAAAAGTCTGCTCATCACTCACGTTCCCAGTGACACAAGTGCTGATTGGTGTATACAGGCTCGGAAGCCTATATATGTGTGCAAAGCTGATTAGGGTAGGGTGATCCTCATCCCCTCCATAACTTCTTGTCAAATCAAAAAAACCTCTGAAAAAAAAGGAAGACGTGTTTTTTTATAAAAGCAATGTGTGCAAACATAAACGTGATAAACAAAAAGAACAAACGGCTTACCTCTAAAAAATTCTGGTTTAGTTTGCCCGTGAGCACATAACGCGCTCCTTTAGAGAGATCCGTTATGAGGTCCCGTACTGATGCAAGCGTAACACGAAGCGACTCCATTGTAACTTGCGATGTAAACATCACTGTCCCATTGGTGATATGGTTTTCCTTGGTCTTATTTACAGCATCAAGGAACTCCTGGATGACCTTCAAAATAAGCCAGTGAGCAAATTAATTTCACAACAATGCAACAGATGTTATGAAGCATTATCTGTACTATTTCACAACAGTGCAACAGATGCTGTAAAGTATTATCGTTACCTCAACTTCCTTTGACGAACTTGTTATTCCAAACTTCGGAAGCTTCACATTCAGGGCATCGAACAGGTTGTTCACCATGAGGGTGAATTGAGCAGTTCCATGGCAGTCTTTCAGGTCAGACTCCTCTAACGGCTGGTACACTTTTAACCCAATGGCAGTGCTTCGGCTGAAAAGCTGAGAACAACATATATGAAAAATTTGCGGCTTTATTTTTATAAACAAACATTTATGCATATAAACAAGCAGTTGTCAACTATGAAAGGCATCTAAATATGGTAGATAGGGCATTTTTGTTTACCTGTACAGCCAGACTCACGTTCATCTTTTGCAGACTGTCTGGGCTCACGTGCTCCTTTGTCAATTTCGGAACCACCTGAAGCTGCTGTTTCCCATCTACTTCTTGGAGTCTTCGATAGTGGTCAAAGTTTATTTTATGTTCACCGATCTGCAATGTTTAAAAACAACAATGAGACGAAGAAAGGTGTTTCATTGCAGAAGCCACTCCTTAATTCAGAGTTGCTCACGCATGAAAAATAAGTAAAAACATTCTAATCTACTTACCATGCCATACTTGTGGTGCATGAGATTGTTCCTTATGCACTGGATGATGTGCGGTACATCGCACAGGAAGTAGAGATGCTGATCAGGTACACAAGGATGGTCAACTCTGTGTTTCGGTTCATGAAGCTTGCCTTTGATAACAAAACATGACCACATGGCCTTGTTGGTGCTGGCACCATCGCTGATAACAGCGACTGTTGCATTGTGCTTGTGTAACTGCAAAATGGCTTCTAAAACAAGCCTAGCTAGCACTCTTCCAGCGGCTGCATGTCTCGTAGCAAAACTTGCAATTGGTTGCACCCAGGAGTGAAATAAAGGCACAAACATGACTACCAAAGCGTGGTCGGCTGTTGTTTCCGAGTCATGACCATCTCCATAATCAACGAAGCCATCAACCTTGTAAGTACTCGTGTTAAATGCGACAACCTCTCGCACCTTCATCTCGTCCAGTACTAGCGTTCCGTAGCATTGTACTCCTGCTTTGTTCATCATAAAGGCCCCAATACTGTCAAGAGATACCTTGTTGAAGCCGAATTCACATGGCATTCCTTTCATCATTTGTCTCAGCCTTGTGGTTGTTGGAAGTGGCATGAGCTTCATTTTTGACATTAGTCTATAAGCTCTTGGGCTTGAAATTCTCAATAGAAGACAAGTCGTGAGCCATTCCTGTTCATAACGCCTTCCTCGCGGCGATTTCGCCTTTGCGACTTTCAATGCTGACCTAAAAGCAAGTTGCTGTGCTTGCGGAAGACTTTCCACTGCTTTTTCAACTTTGCTCGCTGAAACTTTAGACAAACAGCGTCTCGGTGTAGACGCTTCTCTTCTAGCTCTTTCGCGAAACACATTGGCCCTGATGGCCTTTTTCTTTAGGTTGAGTTTCACGTTCAGCCTTCCGTTTTGTGCTTTTTTTTAGGACGACGCTTCATTCTATCACCAAAGTTTTTTTTGTTTTTTTGCATGGAGGGCACAAGTGCTTACCTGACAGCACCATGCATTTCTTGTTTCGCCCTACACCCTGCCTTTTCATGGCTGCCTTTGACGATAAAATACCTGGAAACAGCTCACATTTACACCCAGGGCAAATCTTGAGCGCATCGATGTAGCGAAAAAACATTGTTAAATTCTTCTGGCTTGTTAGCAGGGTCGGAATGTTTCCATCTTTCTCGATGTAGCTGCACGGCGGAACAAGCACACCTCTTGAACTAATTTCAGTCGCCAAGTCTTGCCGGATTACAACCGCCTTTTCAATGTACACAACGCCCCCAGACTCTTCGAGATTGTAGAAGATAACTTGGATGGTAGAAGTCCTCACATTCCACGAATCAAATGTCGGGCTGCCCTGCACAACAGCAAGCCAGGGCGCAGTTCCTAGCGTGATAACATCGGTGCATTCATCAACATCCATGCCATCACATGCGTCAGTTTCGTCATACAAATATTTATCACTTTCGCAGGAAGAAGCTTGGGCGGAAACCACTGACCTCGCTTTGGGGGGCTTTCTTGCCGACTTCGGCACCGTTGGTTTTGAGAGATGCTTAGGTACGTTCGGAAAAATTCGAGGTACAGCACGCTCCTTCAGTGTCCATCTGCCTCGCGGTATCGTTACGGTTTGACCGTTCACTGTGTGCTCGTAGTAGCTTATGATGTCTACAGGCTCGAAATGAATGTCACAGACGTACGTTTTTGGGGTTACCTTAAAGTTATTCTGTGGAATCGCGTTTTGCCATGCCTTCTGTAAGTCGGGGTCCTTTGGGGGCTTGAAAAAAAGTCGCGGTCCGGGATTTGCAGCTGCCGAAGCATACCCCGAACGACAGCCGGGCGCGCTGCACGTCGGCATGTCGAGAATCCGCGCTGACACTTCACGGTATCCACTGCAAAGAGTTCATACCACTGTAGAACCTGTCCAAGCTGGAAGTACAGGCGTGATGAACGTGCGAGCGCCAGCAACACACCAAAAGCACGTGTCTGAAGCAAGCGTCACCGCTACTCACTGCTTCCCAACTGATCTCAACGGAATGCCAGCGCCACCTTTCGCAAGGGCGACAAAACGACACCGCCTCTCGAAGCGAGTTTGCAAACTGAAAAGTATCTAAAAACGTTGACTACGACCATCGACACGATAAACGACCAAGAGGTGCTAAGCAGCACCGGCCGCACCGCAGTCGCGGTGCGCGGCAACGACTTACACCCAAGCGACATCGCGGGATGGAAATTCTCCGGAAAACAAGTAAGCCAACGACTTAATAAGCCCCAGCTTAACGAAGTTACCCAAAGCAGCAAGCCAACTCCGCAATTTAGCGAAACTCAAGCAAAACGCATGATAGCGAGAATCGCTAAAGCGTCCCGCATGCCGCTGAATTTGCCGCGGGAAGAGCAGAAGATTGTAATACGACAGAGAGGAGGGCTATTCCTAGCGAAAATCGAAGCTGACATCGTAATGCCCGCAGTCATAACAGCAGCCAACGTTCCCAAGACCGCAGTGAAAGCGGATACGATTTGTACTAATCCCACGCAGAACATCATTGTGATCAGCAAGCCCGATGAAGGATGAGCACGTTACTACGCAAGCGTACGCTCCCTGTACATTGGGGGCCGTAGCTACGAAACGCATGCCTACTGCACCGCGCCTCGCGGCACAGTGAAAGGAGTAATCCGTGGCATCGCAGTAGAGAACACTGCCGAAGATCTGCATGAGAATATCGTTAACCAAGGAAACCCGCAGGCCCTCGAAGCGCACAGGATTGGAAACACTACCTCCATCGTCATTTTGTTCGCAGGAACAAAGGTTCCCAACTACATAAAGTACGGCTCCATTATAGTAAAGTGTGGATTATACAGACAACACAACGTATGCAAGACATGCGGCAAAATCGGCCATCGAGCCGATGTATGCCCCACGCCGGAAACCAAGATCTGCTTTGCGTGTGGCACGCCTAACCTGGCGGCAGACCACGTGTCGCGGTGCAAGCCACGTTGCAAACTGTGTAATGGAGCCCACGCCACGGGCACGGAAGGCTGTACGAACAAGTACAAGGTGCCCTTCGTAGTTACTCGGCGCAGATGGGAGCGCAGAAACGCGGCGTCAACGTTTTCGTCGCAAGACTTCCAGCAGCTGCCACCGCAACAACAGAACGAAGCACGTCTATCAAATAGAGGACGCAGCCGCTCGAGGAAGCGGGACAAAAGCAGGGGACAATTGGCGAGCCACGGCAGAAGCACCGACAGCAAGCGCAGGGAATTACAACCGCAACCAGCAGCGACCGGGCAACGTGATAAATGAGGCCCAGGCAGTCAACCCGCAAGCAGCGAACCGCAATCCGCTCAACCACGTAGCTGAAGCGAAGGACAACACCATCCAGTCACTACGCAATGAAAATGCCCAGCTCAAGAGATGTATCGCTGAACAGAGAGCTCAAATGCAAGAGATGAACGTTAAGTTGAACGAACTCGTCAATGCACAGCAGCAGCAGCAACAGGTGACTGCTCAACAGGTGCAGCAGCAACAGGTCGCCGCTGCAGATTCAACCAAGACCCCCAACGCCAACGGAAAACAACACACTCAGCCATGGAGGTACAAGCCCCAGTTCCTACGGAAGCTAACAGCGCAGAACCCGAAACGATCGACGTTGCTAGGACAAGCGAACCGGCACCCAAGAAGCGAGCGCTCGAATACGCACGTGAACGAAGAGTCAACGCTAGGCTGGACAGCCTAGAAGAACGTCAAGATCGACTAGAACAGACCATGAAAGCCAACTACGAAATCCTGAGCCAAGCCATCAAAGTTACTAATGATCGCCTCGATGCAACCAACGCACGCCTCGACACATTGGTGACACCCGTACATGGCATGCAGTCTACCATACAAGGAATACAGACTAAGTTGGATGCACTAATACACGCGCTGATGGCGTCGGGACTAATCCCACAACAGGCCTTCACCCTACCGCAATAATGGACGGGACAATGGCAACGGGCACTGCTAACCACAGAAACAGAGCACAGACACAACAGCATCATCTCCTCATATGGCAGTGGAATCCCAACAGCATACAGGGTAGAAAAGCATTGCTACAACAGTACATACAGCAAAGCACAGAGAGACCCGACGTTATAATACAAGAAACGCACAGTGAAACCCCACCGACGTTACAGGAGTACAGATCCTTTGTGAAGCCCCCTTGTGCACGAACAGTTAGGAAAGCCGCAGGGCAGGGGGTCTGCACCTTGGTAAAGAAGAATCTAACTTCAATAGATCACGAGCTGCTACCCAACGGTGCCATCGAGCACAGCACGGTCGAAATCGTCACCGGGAAGTGCAAGCCCCGTGAAAGCACTTTCATAATCAGCGTGTCAACAAATAGTCACGCCAACGATCCGCGCGCGTACTACGTGGACGTGGCAAAGTATCCCCACCGGCCAAGCACGTACGCAGCAGCAGTCATCGCAGCAGACACTGGAGTACTCGCAACGTCGGGAAGCATACGGTGCAAGTCGCCCACGCAAGCCGAGGAGTTTGCAATCGCACTGGCACTAGCGATCCCGGATTTCCGCACGGCCCTCAGCGACTCGAAGACGGCAATAGTCAACTTTGCTACAAACAACGTCCATGGAACCACTGCAAGAGTATGTTCAACTATAGCAAGACCGGAAACCAACATTACCGTCAAGTGGTTCCCTGCGCACGCCGGGGAGCTGGACGTGGGCCCGAACCGCAACGAGGAAGCAGATACGGAGGCACACGCGCTAACTGGCCGTGGGTCTCTGTCAACGCATTCCTCGGAGCCGCAACGACCCGATGCCGAAGACGGAGAGTATTTTATCACAACCTACGCCGACGTTCTGCAGTGGTACAGAACAAGCAGACGCCTCTACCCACCGCCTCATCGAGACCTACAATGCAGAGAAGCAGCCACACTACGGCAGTTGCAAGTACAAGCCACATGGACCCCCGTCTGGGCAAAGCACGTTTGCGCGGAGGTTTACACTACTGATGTATGCCAATACTGCAAGAAGGCGCGAGCCACCCAGAGACACCTCCTCTGGGACTGTGCACCACCGCCGGGTAACCAAGAAGTAATGCCAACTGCCATAAGCAGCAAAATCATCAGTCGAGAGCCAGGCAACCAAAGAGACGTGGTCCAGCACGTGCTTAGCATCCTGGAACGCCAGTGGCCGAAAGCGGCGCCCCCACGGGATTGACGCGAGTAGGTTGCTGCTCTGGGACGTCCGAGCACGCTAGTGTCTCGCTTTAATCCCCCTACCCCTTCCCCCTTTATGCCGGATCGTCAATAAAGTTGTTTCACTCACTCACTCGGGCTTGTAGGTTCACGACTTTTGAACAAAATTGTAGCCCATAGCAGCAGAAGGACAGACGAAATGGCAGTCGCGTGTTTGACTGCATGCTCTGCGCTACCCGAAGTTTAGTCCATCAAGTGCCGAGACAGTTCATTTGCGGCAGGCACCAAACTTGAGAAGAATGGGTATTTGAACAGCACATAGCACGCAAAGCTTGCGGGCGTAGCGTTAGCGTAAGGTTGTCAAACGAGTTTTAGACCTATCGACGACATCATGACCAATGCCTTTTCAATATGCTGTATATCTGCAGGTGATTTGACGTTGGTTTCTTGAAAAATATCAGCGCTGATGTAGTTGTTGTACAGTGAAGTTGTCACGTGTGGCCTTAAAAAAAAATCGACATAACCCACGTAAGTGGGAATCGGCGTTAAGCCACGAACGCACTAGCGGCGCCGCTTTTCTCTCTCCCGCCGAGCATAGAGGAATATCTGCCGCCGACCCAATCGCTCCTTGCGCTATTTCTGCCGCTGGATGGATATGGCTGTACTCTTTAGATCGGGCGGTGGATAGCGCCACCAAGCCGAAATACTGAATAAACCAAACACTATATTTTTTTTCCCTTAAAAAGCGAGTTTGAGGATTCGTACTTTGCAGTGAAGAGTTTAATTTTCACTCGTGCCTTGACTTTAGCCACCAATCACATAACCTCCTTCTAGTTAAGTCTACCCGCTTAGTCTATTTTACCCTCCCGGTCCCTAAACCCCAGTGCTTTGAAAAACTCTGCGCCATCATCCAGGACTATAGGGTGAAGCCTTTTACAGAACATTATCAAGTGTTCGGCAGTTTCTTTTTCCTCTCCACACGCACTGCATACTGTGTCTACCCCTTCGATTTGGCCCGATATGTCTTGGTTCGCAATACTCTCGTCCTGTCCTCAAACAGTAGAGAACTACCCCGAGTATTATCATAGATCCTTTCCTTGGCAATTTTCTCCTTAAAAGTTCGATAGATCTATAGTGTGGACTTCTTAATCATGTCCATTCTCCACATGTCAGTCTTCGTTTCCTTCACTTTCTTTTTAACCGATAGTTCTTTTTGGGTTGGCCACCTGCTGTTTCCACAGTGGCCTATTTCACAGTGCCCCATTTTTCCACAGTGCCCTATTTTTCATCACTGCTGCATTCCTGTTACCTTTAGTCGTCGCGTATATTTCGTGATCCCTCAGGTACTCGGTCCCATTGCTTATCCATACGCCCAGATATTTGTATTTATCTGTTATCTCTAGCGTGACCTCCTGTATTCTAAGCTCACTACCTTCGTTGTCATTGAAAATCATGACTGCTGATTTTTCCTTACTGAATCTAAAATCTAACCTATCTCCCTCATTACCGCAGATGTCCATCAATCTCTGCAAATCTTCCTTGTTGTTGGCCATTAGCACTATATCATCTGCGTACATTAATGCTGGTAGTGCCTGATCAATAAGTTTTCCTTGTTTGACTAAAGAGAGGTTGAAGCCCAGTCCACTTCCCTCTAATTTTGCCTCTAATCCTTGTAGGTACATCATAAATAATAAGGGTGACAGGGGGCACCCTTGCCTAAGCCCCCGTTTTACCTCTGCAGGCTTGGATACCTTTTTTTCCCACTTTATAACTACCTTGTTACCTTTATAGATGCCCTTCAAAAGATTAGTGACTACATGTTCCACGCCTAGTGTGTCCAGTATTCCCCACAATTCCTCTTGAACCACGCTATCGTACGCTCCCTTGATATCCAAAAATGCTAGCCACAGGGGCCTGTGTTCCTTTTCTGCTATTTCGATGCACTGCGTCAGTGAGAACAGATTGTCTTCCAACCTCCTGTGTTTCCGAAACCCATTCTGCAGTTCCCCCAGCACCCCCTCATCCTCTATCCATGCCTGCAGTCTTTTCTTTATAATCTGCATCGCCAGCCTGTAGACCACTGATGTCACTGTTATGGGACGATGGTTGTTTATGTCAGCTTTGTCCCCCTTTCCTTTATAGATCATGCTCCTTCTGCTAAGTTTCCATCCATCGGGAACTTCACCATCGATTATTATTTTGCTCGCTGCCTCTCTCAAAGCCTGCTTAGACTTCGGGCCTAATGTCTTTATCAGCCCAATTGGCTGATAAAGCCGAAGCAAAGTGCCAATCAGCGACATGCGTGGTTGTCGCCATAGCAATGCACGGAGCTTGTTTTCTTTTTTTTTTTTGTCTGTCATTTTTCTCACGCCGTCAGTTTCTGAAGCACGCTGACAACGGCACCACGGACACCGAACGCTTTTTAGAGGAGATTAGACTCTACCCCTTCTTATATGACAAAACGATGCCTGATTATAAAGATAAGGAAGCAAAAATGATCAGATGGGATATTATAGGATCTATGTTTGGATTGACAGGTAAGTGGGGATTGCGTGGCTCATTGCGTGTTGAGCGCAAATGAATTGTCTGTTTTATTCACTCACTTCGCGGCGCATTTCGAGAGCGGCGACGCTGAAGCAACAGCAGACACGCCATCACGGTAACGTTGAGCGTTGCGAGGATGTCGTCGTCGCCGGCCATTGTTCGCATGATTGCACCGTAAAGTCGGAGAGCTCAGAACAGACGACGAAAAAGCGCGTCTCTCTCTATCCGTCTCTCTCGTTCTGTCACTCACACTAGCGCCACCTCTTAGTGAGTCATACAACCAGGTGATTATGAACTGGTCGCAAAAAACATGCATTGACAGACTCGCAGCTTTAGGAGCTTCACCCTTAATATAATCAAGCGATCAATGTTTTAGACAAGAGGTCGGCAACGTTTTGAGGTAGAGGGCAGAGTTGCGTGAAGCCCACATGGTCGTAGGGTGCACAGCAAAATTGGGTGAGGATGTGCACTTTGCAGGGAAAAAAAATTTTGGCAAATTGTCGATTATGACATTCAAAAGTGGAATATAAGGCGTAACTTTGCAGCACACATGTCACAAGGTTGCAAATATTGGGCATGATATAGCAACAACAGAAACCACTCATGTAATGTGAATCGCGGTACTCAACATTTGTAGCCATCTCGTGAAAACGTCAACATCAAGATCGCTCGTCAACAGGCTCTGAAAGATGTGGAGGTGTTTATCGTATCGTTGTGGAGTGGGGGAGGTTGATTGGAGGGGGGGTGGACCGCGCAAAACTGCCCTGATAACTGTAGCTTGCCATGTCGTGCTCTACAGTCTGGAAGGGAGACCACGAATATACAATATTTAAGTGAAAAGTTAGCACCTTGAGACAGGGTTTACCAAATTCAGTGCATTTGGTGATGTCACACTGATGTGGCTTGCACAATCTTGTATAGGGACAGAAATTTGCATAACTTGGGTGGCCATTTTCATCTGCAGTGACAGAAGAGACAGAAAAGAACTAGAATGGTTGGTGTACGAGAGAGGTCAGGCTGTGCCGCTTGTACACCTTAATGGGTGCGTATTGTGTATATCCTGACTGGAAGTGAGTTCTGCTAGAATCTTTTGTCTTTGCACATTTGGACATAGATAGCTCTGTACTACTTCGTTTCAGTCTTTTCGTGTGAGAAATGTTCATACTGATGTATTACTGCAGCGAGATAATGTATATGAAGGAAAAGATAAAGATTTGATGTGGAAGATGTGAGTATAGTACATGTCCTGTCCATATATCGTTTTTTGTATTTATTACCATGCTGTAGTAATACATCAGTATGAACCCAGACCAACTCGCCCCCTCCTAGCCTGTATTCTATAATGGATTACAGGTTGGTGTGCTTGTGAGATAGTGGGACAGGTGTTGTGCCACTTCTATAAATTAATGGTCATAGTTGCTTAAAATCGCTTCATATTATTTCTAAGCATCCTATCTAGGTATTCTGTAGGTATGCTTTTGTTATGGGAGTAATACCCTTTTCGTGTTGCCTAATTTGGTAGTCATTCTTGTGTCTTGCATAGTTTGTTTAGTGCACATGTGCAGACAGCTGTATATGCATGCGCAACATTTAGCACTTTATTTTTTACATTTATGGCGTGGTTTCAGTCATAATGTGCTTGCGATATTCCTTTGCTGTGTTTTTGGACGCAATACACATTCAACTGATGGCAAGCGAATTTTTCAGACTGAAGCAAGATGAGAAGTAAAGCGACACCTCGTGTGTTGATGTCAGCCCGTCGGTCACCTAATAGCAAAGGCTTCACCATTGCAAGGTAAGCGAGCATCTTGCACCCAGCGTTGACCATCGAGGTGATAATTGTGACGATAAAAAACGCGGTTATCGAGATTGCACTGTGTGAGCTATCGCCAAAAGCAAGCATTAGGCGGTCGTGATTTTTCCTGAAGGCGATCTATGGTGTGTCTACAGTAAGCGTCAGCGAGTTGATGCATTATGATGGAGCCATGGTCATCAGGAGGGGTCTTATTAATGGGGGCTAAGGACGAAACATATGTAGGACTATGCAAGTGTTCATTGCTGAAGTTATTAGCGGAACCACTGGACGGCAGTGTAGGAAGTGTGCAGCGAGAAAGTGCGTCTGCATTCTGGTGCTTTTTACCGTACTTGTAGGTAATAGTGAAGTTATATTCTTGAATATGTATAATCCATTGACCAAGGTATCCTGATAAATTCTTGAGTATGTAAAGCGAACATAAGACATGATGGTCTGTAACTATAGTAAAATGACGGCCATGTAGATAAGGTCGAAACTTCTGCACCGTCCACACGACAGCTAAATACTCCTGTTCAGTAATGGTGTAATTCTTCTCTGCGTTGGTCGGGACGCGGCTTGCATATGCAACGACCCTTTCACAGATTCATCGCAGTAGAATACCTCCGATTTCGTAACTGCTAGCGTCGGTATGCAGGAGTGTGGGTGCTGTTTCATCGAAATGGCAATGTACTGGTTCAGATGTGAGAGCATTTTTTAAGATGGCTAAAGGCTCATTTTGAGGCAGGAGACCACTCAAAGCGAACACCGCAATCGAGTAATTTGTGCAAAGGTGCCGCTATCGACACAATTGTCTCGTATGAATCGGCGGAAGTATCAAGCCAGCCCGAGAAAACTGTGCAAGTCCTATGTCCTTTCGGGACAAGGAAAAAGAAGAACCGTCGATATTTTATCGAAATCGGGACGAATTCCATCGGTACTCACAATGTGGCCTTAAACATTACTTGTCTTGCCGGCAAAACGGCACTTTTTCGCGTTCAGCTGAAGGCCAGAGGTACCAAGGCACATAAGGACTTCGTCTAAACTGTGTAAGTGTTGAGAGAAGCTTGACGAGAGAACAATGATGTCGTCCAAATGGCACATGCAAGTCTTCCACTTCAGGCCATGCAGAACGGTGTCAATCATGCACTCTGATGTTGCGGGTGTGTCCATCTAGTGTCGAAAACGTCATCTTTTCTTTATCATCCTGATGCATCGGTATCTGCATGTATCGCGAATGTAGATCCAGACTCGAGAAGTATTGAGCTTCCTGTAGCGAATCTAAGGTATCATCTATACGTGGCATAGGGCATACATCCTTGCGCGTGATCTAGTTCAGCACACGGTAATGCAGAAGCACACAGAACCACACAGAACCATCTTTTTTTCAAACTAAGACGACAGGTGATGACTAAGGGCTAGCAGAGGGGCGAATTACGTTCCGTCTCAACATGTCAACGTTTTCTTCAGTAACCTTTCACTCAGCTACAGATACGCGATATGGCTGACGACGAACAATGGACGTACCGTCAGTCTCAATCCGATGCGTGGTGACGCACGTCTGTCTCAATAGGGAGAATGGGCGTCAAACGAAGCTTCGTGCTTAGTCAGTTAGGCAAGCAACTGTTGAGTCTGCAAAGGGGTCGGGTTGGAACTGATGGTAGCTTTGAGGGTGGAGATGAATGGGAAACGTTCAGCAGGATCTGGTGGAGCAACGCAAGCCAACGTTAAGCCCTTCTGAAGCAGAATTTTTCCAGACGTCAGATTTGATGCGCAAACGAATGCGAAGGTATCGTCCAAACGTACCAGGCCTGATGCGAAAGCTATCCCTCTGGTGACGCAGTGGACGCAGTGTACGGAGGGTTGTACCAGCACATCGCCGCTGTCGGTGACATCAGACGGAAGTGTAACAATTCGATGACTGTGCGAAGGTATCTCAGTGTCTTCTTCTGCATAAAAACAAAGTGGCGTCATCTGCGTTAAACAAATAGGAGGTATCGTTCATGTGGATAACACATTGCTGGCAGCAGATGAACGCGGTTGCCGTTGAAAGAAAGTCCCATCCTAATATTAGCTGTTGAGCACACAAACTAAGCATTGCACATTGTACACAATGTAGACGCAAACAGTGCACATAGCAGAAGGTCGAATGGCATCTTCTTGAGCAGTGAGCGAAATCGGTCCATCGTAGGGCGTAGTAACATTGCAGAGCCGTGCACACAAATCTCTGTGAATTTAGCACCAGTGTATATTAATGCCTCCACTTCTATGCCTTCTACTAAAACAGATAATTATATTATAAGGATGTTCTGGAGGAATCTTTCGAACTTCGCTAAATGCAGCTTTTTTCCCAGAAGCTGCGTAATTTAGTTTGAGACAGGTAAAAGTGGCGATGAAGAGGAGATGGCAAGCGATGCCTGGCACTACGGTAGCGAGGAGCCATTTTAGGAGTCGGTGATGGTGAGCAGGAGCGATCGGGAAGCATAGCGTAAGGACAGTGCTGGAAAGTGGTCGCAGTGGCAAAGTCATTCCGGTCATAAGTGTCAAACCCACAATGCTCGTCTCGCCGACGCTTGCGACAGAAACGTGCGATGTGTCCACGATATCCGCAATAGTAGCAGGCAGGTCTTGTCGGGCGCCATGGCTGATAGTAGGATTGGGTATTTGGCAGAGTGATTTGTTGGGCAAGTCGGTTCATTGGGTTGGGAACTATGGAAGCCAGGTGTACTGGTGCCGGTCGTGCATAGTAAGGATGGTTTGGCTTGCTGGGCGCCAGGGACGTCGGGTAGGCTGGTGTGTTGTCGTTAGCATCGATGGAACGAAGGCTGGAGTAAGTGCGGCGACTTGCGCTTACGTTAGTGGGTCTTTGGAGGCGTGAGGGTCTGTGGACGCATTACCAGTCATAGCCACCAACTCCTCCCTAACGACGCCCCGTAAATTTGTACTAGGGGTGTCTGAAGGAAGCTGACGTGCTGAAAAACCGAGCGACTGCAGTTTTTCTCATATCATTGCGCGTATCGTAGCTTGTAACGAGGGGTTGGCAGCAGGGTTGTCGGGGATGGCTGCAGGAGAGTTGTCCAGCTGCAGCCGTGCGGATTCGAGCTCATCTAGGCGCTGGCACATAGCCACACTGTCAGCAACAGTAGTTGCCCCGCCGCGGTGGTATAGTGGCTAAGGTACTCGGCTGCTGACCTGCAGGTCGCGGGTTCGAATCCCGGCTGCGGCGGCCGCATTTTCGATGGAGGTGGAAATGTTGTATGCCCGTGTGCTCAGATTTGGGTGCACGTTAAAAAGCCCCAGGTGGTAGAAATTTCCGGAGCCCTCCACTACGGCATCTCTCATAATCATATGGTAATTTTGGGACGTTAAACCCCACATAGTGGATGGTTAAAGAACAACCTATCCAACCGGACGCAATTTGTACAAATTAACCACACCAGTTCTAAACTTATCATGTCACCTCTGGTGTTCCTCAGGGTGGCGTTTCGGCTCCTGCACTATTTCTCATTTTTATCAATGACTTACCCACGGACATCCCAGTCAACAAAAGTCTTTTTGCTGACGACTGTATACTCTACAAAGAAATTACTTCTCCAGTTGACCATGTAGCATTGAATAGTGCACTGTCGGTTTTCGCATGGTGTGCTAACTGGCAAATGAGCCTTAATGTTAAAAAAACAGTTCTTTTGCGAATAACAAGAAAACGGCACGTACATGAGTTTTCTTATGCCATAAACGATGACCCGGTAACAGTAGTCGCGCAGCACAATTGCCTTGAACTAACAATAACGTCTGACCTTAGATGGGATTGCCATGTGAACATCACTTGAACAGCACTTGGGCGGCTCTTTTTTCTTAAGCGACGCCTTCGTCAAGCGCCCCGTGAGACTAAATTACTACCTTGTAATACACTCGTTAGATCAGTATTAGAATATGCTACCCCAGCATAACGTTCATCGACTAACAAATTAATCACCATTATAGAGGGAGTGCATAGAAAAGCAATAAGGTTAATCTTCAATAAATATCAACTCTCATACTCTCCAAGTGCTTTAATCAAATCGGCTGGATTACTCGCAATTGAAAACCGCGCTATGCTCGCCCGATTGAAACTGCTTCATCAATTAATTCATAACAAGTTAAATGTTGATAGTTCTAAGTACCGTATTTACTCGCATAATCCTCGCACTTTTTTTGCCAGAAACCTGATGCAAAGTTGGGGGGTGCGAGAATTAAGCGGGGAAAACTTTCCACGAAAACAAAGAGAGCGAAAAAAAAAACAAAGTGGCCGCAAATCGGGATTCTCACACCAGCAATTTACAGCAAGCTTTACAAAGTACTAATTAGAACTTACCTCAACAATAAAAGCAGAGGTTCAACACAAGGCAAGATTTATTTGAGACGAAAAGTGGAAGCAAATAGTCGAGAATTATAATACTATACGCGAAGCTTGTGGGCGTTGCGGGCGTAGCGGTAGCGGTCGGCGCTCAACAGGAGCCCTCCAAAGGTAAGCGTAGGACGTCAGTATTGGGCTGATGGCTATTTAACAGAATCGTCCGCAGTTTCCTTCTGAAGAAATAAAGTTTACCATCAATGACGATAGTTATAGCGCGAGAACAAAACGACGACACAAAGACAAGAAGGACACGAAAGACACAAGCGCTAACTTCCAACTGAGTTTATTGCGCAGAGCACGAAAATATATAGAGGAGACAGTAACCATGTGATAAAAACCTAATGGCACAAAGAGCAGAACATGAGTAAGCAAAAAAACAAAAACAAACAACACAAAAACAAAGGCACTGAAAAACAGCAAGGAAAAATCTAGAAGAAAACGAAACAGAAAGGTAAAGATAATATAACTACCTGCCCGCACCGAAACCTTCGAGGAACCTGCGTTCCTTCAAAGCCACGGAGGGCTTGCTAATACAAGGCACCTACCTGTTCGCGTGCCATCTGCGCAGCCTCGACAATGACTCGGGTTTGAGAAGATTGGCTGACAACCTTTCTAGGGCGATGTGGGGGGTGCGAGAATTATGCGAGTGCGAGGATTATGTGAGTAAATACGGTATATCTCTATTTCTGACACAAGAATAACTCTACTAAAGCACTCATACACCCTAAATGAATATCGCTTTCATACAAATTGCTTTAAATACTTTCTTTCCGCTAGCCATACGATAGTGAACGACTTACCTTCTACTATTACCAATACCACCTCACTAACTACCTTTTTATCACTACTTGAAAATTATTTACATGATGCACAAACATAAAACTACAAATATTTTGCGTTTTTTTCCTTAGCGATGTATAGTACTATTGGTATTTATTCTGCTACCCACATTCCACTACTTGTGCATAGAATGTATATTTTTTTTTCGTATTTTTTGTAAAGCTTACCTACTAATGTGTAACTATGATTGTATAATCGCAAGTATATTGATATAATGTGTCAGCACTAAACAGATTTCACAGTTGTGTATAAATGTTTAGCTAATGTGAATTTTCCTGTTTATCTTAACTTTGCCATTCAGCACAAAAAAAAGGGAAAAAAAAGAAAAAAAAAGTTATTTCGCAGTGTTTTTTTCCTTTGTCTTTTTTCCTTATTTGTTTATAGTTTGTGTCCTTCCTGCAATAATTCCTAAAGGTATTGGCAGTATGTAATAAATAAAATAAAACATCAATCAAGCAACAATAGTTGGGTCTTTTGCGACCAAAGCATTGAAGGCAACAGAACCTATGCCTTTGAGCAGATGGTGCACTTTGTCTCGGTCATGAAGGTGTTGACGCGTTGACAAAGAGAGAGAAAATCCTCGATATATGCGGTATAAGACTCGCGTAGTTGTTTGCGACCATCAAGAGTTCTCTTTGCCAGGCTGGCTTGAACTGCTGGACTAGCAAAGTCTTGTCGCAGATGTTCTTTGAAGACGTCCCAGTCGGGAAAGTCGATCTGGTAATTAAAAAACCAAGTCTTCGTCTAAGATAAAAGGAGATGTGGCGGAGATTGTGTGGATCGACCCAACAGTTCGCTGCATTCACTATGTCATATTGGTGTAGCCAGTCCGTGTTCTCATTTCAGAGTTCAGAAAACAGAGGGGGCTCGCAAGGGGGTCCACTGACGATCCAAGAGTGAGTGGCTGTGGCAGTCGTAGCCGGAGGGTTAAAGGGAGAAGCACCTGAGGGTTCGTCCTGTGGTGTGCTGGTGGACACGTAGCCCAAACGACGACTTGAGTGAAGCTCCAAGAAGTAAAGTGGGTGAGCAGGGACAGGGAAACGAGGAGTAACCTCCACCACTTGAGATGTAGTCCTTTACACGCCTTTTTAGGCCTGGTAGACGTGGCCAAAAACTGTCACATCGAGGCACAGAACAGACTCAAAGGTTATATGCACCAACAATGAAGATGAGGAACACCATGTGATGATGGTTATGTAAAGGTAATGAAGAAGTGTGTTGTAAATGCCCACGTTATTTGCAAAATATATTTGCAAGAGTGGTTGCAGCACTGGCCAGTCTGGCTCGTCGCTCGAGCAGCAAGCGACCTTCATTCGTCGGATGCATACGTGCATTGACAATTTGCAACAGTGGCATCCTACATGTAGAACTACCGTCGGTAAAGGCGCCGTACCGGCGCATCTGGACGTCAGTGGGAGAGTGGTACTGCTTCAGATGTGTGACATGTATGATTTCGCTGTTTCGAGGGGTGGATGAAAACGACGAGGCAGCAGGAGCGATTTCATAAGTGACGGGAGTCTCCTCACAAAGCACTTTGTATGGTCCTGTGTACCGAGGGAGCAGATTTACAGGCCAACCTGCCCGGTCGGAGACCAGAGCAGAACCAACGAACCGGGCAAAAAGTGCACATAGGGATGTCCTTGATCTTATTAACGCTGTTGGTTTTCTTGGGAGGCCAGAAGGCGACCACGAGCGGCTTCGCGCGCATGGGTGGCTCGATTATAGGAAAGTGGTTCAAAGCTATACTTGTACCACAACAGCTGCTTTTAGTGTCGTAGTGGTCTGCTGGTGTAAGTAAGGCTCGATGGAAAATTTTCATTAGAAGGCAGGTGCAGATGATTCCATGTTGTTCATGGCAACCTGTGTTGCCCATTCCGCGACCCATGTCTGACTGGATCTGAGCTGGTCAACAACTTTCCACTGCCCGGGGAAACAATCGCGCATATTATCCGGCCGTGGCACCATTTGCATTTGGCTTATTATCTTCCGGTGATATGTTGCTCAGCACATATGGGCTGGAAAAATTGCATCTGCAGTTTTCTTCCGATGCATTCTTGTGCCTTGGTTGACTTACTTGTGCAGGGGGGAAGTAAGCCCTCCACTCTAGTTTATGATGATTGGGGATGTCGTGAAAACAGACCAGCTCATCTCTTGCAAGCCTCCCTGAAATGAATGACTCGCCTGTCCGATTGGCAAAAAAAACTCGAGCATTACAGGCCAACCCTGGGAAGTATGTGAACATTAAGGTACTGAACCCTCAACGTGGGTCTGGCAGTTGCCATACTAATGTAGCGAGATTATGGTATCCATAAGTAGTGATCTAAACCAGTACATTTGGTGGGAGTTCGTTCTGGAGGAAGGATCGTAAGGCTGCCTGCCAGCCTGTCCCGACTGTGAGTTCTTGAGAGGCATGTTCATCCTGTGTGATGGCTTGCATTATGGCATTTATGCTATTGGCATGGAAGGAATGTAGTTGCAGAAAGAAATGAGCCCTTTCTGTACTGGCCAGCCACTTATAGCAACTTATAGCCTGTGCTGACTTTTTGACCACTTTATCGCCATTCTGTATTGTTAATAATTGGAAATGGTACGGTATGTGTTGGTTTGTGCAGCATAAAAAACAGTGCACTTGGTGCTCTCGTAGTTTGCAGTGTTTTTATTTAGAAAGGTTGCTTTGACGGTGCTGTCACCCAATTGGCCTTCTGCAGCCCATCATGCATGCACAGGAACGCCTCGCCTGGCGCGAGCGCCTCATCTGGAAGGCCAGGCTCTTCCAGATGGCTTGCTATTCAGGGTAGTGTCGTGAACCTGTTCACCCTACAGGCAACTCCACCCGCCCAGTCAGTGCCAAGACAGTTTTTCTCACCGTAAGCACATTTTGGGATTCCCACTGATTGAATGGAAAGGTGATCATAGGGCTGGCAGATACAAATTAGGAAAGCACAACAGGACGCTCTTAATGAATCCATCAATGGCAACTCGTGGGCACGAGGTTGTGTGTGGCCCTGTCTACATAAAAGCTTTTTTCATGTATAGTGGGGGCGAGGTGTTGTTGGGTTTGAGGCATGCGCATTAGTCATCAGCAATGATGAGTGGCATGCTCTCCACGACAGAATTCCTGCTGCAAGGAGTCTCTTCAGTGTTGGCTTAATTGCCGAGGAACACTGATAGAAAGCTTTTCAGTCTTTTTTTTTTTTGCAATCAGAGCTCAGGTATACGGCGAGCCACAGTCGTCGTAATTTTTTGTGCAACATAGACTTTACTGATTTCGCTGCTTGTGTCCGTGTTTTAGAGTCTAGAGTTTGGGACCACAGTGTGTTGTTAGCAATATTAAAGTTGCACATTGCTGTTAGAGTTTGGGACCACAGTGTGATGTTAGCAATATTAAAGTTGCACATTGCTGTGTTCTTATATATGACCATGGCAGTGCATCTGCAGTCACGTTTTATTGTAAAAAAGCACAAAACTTGCCCATTTTTGTGAAAGTAGCCCCATCATTGTGAATCTAGCCCAGTTTGCAAGCTGTTACATTAAGGGATTTGTGCCGGCCCTTTATCAGGCACACTTGTGAGCCATTGGGCTAGACTTCAGTAACTCTACAACCGATGAACAGAATTTTATGAAAATGTGTACTTTCTTTAGTGTTAATGTATGAACATACCCCAAAAGCTTTATAAAGATATCTTAGCAAATAAAAAAATCACCGCATATCCAAGGAGTGAATGATGAGTGGGGTGAAGTACTGGAGGGTTTCTTCGCTAAACCATGAACCATCCGCCAATATCGCCCACTACATCATAAAAGACGTGACAAACACTGTATATGTTTATACAGAAAATTTTAATATTTGTAAGTGGTAGCTATATGTCGCTTTTGTTCCGCCTTCATTATAACGGCTTCATGGTTGATGAAGTGGTCGATTGGTGATGGGGTGTTGTGGGATCTTTGCAAGTACGAAGTAGTGGGCAGTTTGCAAAGGTGGAACTATAGGCGGTCAGGTACATACAAAGAATGGACAGACCCACGCCTTAGGGAGCTTAGCTCGTAGAAGTTAGGTATCCCGGGTAGCCTCCCATTTAAGTAGATCGGTTCTCACAAGAGGACTGCCACCGCAATGAAGTCATTTGCACTCTGCATCAGCAGTGGGCAGCTGACGCAATCCTTGTTTTCAAATCGAAAAACATTCGGCATTTTTATGTCGATGCTGTTTTAGTCTGTGTGGTAGGAACTTATCTACCATGGTAGCCATGGTAGCATAATTGTGCTAAACTTGCTCCTTCCAGAAAATGTTACGTCTGTACTTTTCTAAAGCTGGTCATTTACCTGGGTCGGACCTTAAACTTGTTATCTTTTATCGCTAAGTAAACCCAGTGCAAGAGAGAAAGCCTGTTTATAAAGAGCAAAATTCTGCCATTGCAGTTTCACTTGCTCAAGCGGAGTTAAGCAGAAAAAGAAAAATGTGCACATTCATTTCCCACAGCGCTGCCCCTGTGAACGCTCGAGCAGCCAAGGCTCCAGCGGTGGGCCAGGCTGATGCAGGAAGCGAGCTGCCTCGCTATTTCCTGCGAAGCCATGCCCGGCAGCTCTTGCAGGGGCAGCACCTGGCTGAGAAGCGAAAGCTTGAGGCCAGGGAGAGCAGCAGTGGCAAGAGGAGGCGCCTGGAGAGCCCCCCCGAGCAGGCCAAGCCCGCCGAGGATCCCGAGGCAGCCAGTCCTGGCCAGCGTCGCAGCCAGGGACCGCCTCATGGTGAGAGGACATCTTTCGTATAACATTCGTTCTGGTCAACCATGTTCCTAGCGATGACCGGCTGAATTGTTTCGCAGTGCAAGTAATCAGAATGGCTGCTCGCTTTTGAGGAACACTGAAGCACGTTTTGAATTTAAATAAATGAGCTTTTGCTCTGATGTCATCCAATTTCGTGCTCTAAAAACTTGTCAAGCTTTTTCAGAACTAGTGCAAGCAGCTGTATTTTGGTTAGAAATCGCAGCAAGCATCTCGTACGGTGATGCGAATATTTCTGCTGTAAAGGTTGGTGGAAGCTTCTGGACAGTTACCACCTGCAGAGCTTCACATACCATCAGGACCCAGGTGAAACTTTCCTGCTGATTGGCTATTGCTTCCAGCAGTGCTGGTCTATTAGCACATTCCCAGGAGGTAATGGAACCAGCAGGTGATGGAACCAGTAGCTGGTGGTTGCAGTGGGTGTTGAAACCAGCTGCTGATAGAACCAGCAGGTGATGGAACCAGTAGCTGGTGGTTCCAGCGCAGTGTTGCAGGCTGTCGGCCAACTTGTAACTCGCCGACATGGAGCACACCTCCTAGCAGCAAAGCAGACAATAAGCCTGATTCGAGCTGCATATTGTCAGCTGCAGGCTTTATTGCAGCTCGAACAAGCTGAAATACGGCCTGTTTCTAAGTGAAAGTTAGTCCCTTCACAGCTGAACAATCGTCACATTCCAATTTCGTAATACTTAGTAATATTCTGAGGAACCGGTTTATTCGGCCAGGCTCGAGCTAAATCATGCTGGTGATGATATTTTTAGATAAAGATGTACAGGTGATGATGATTACAAAGAGAATAAAGAGTCATTCGCTTGTTGCGCTCACACTAATTCCCTCGCGCGGTGAAAGCGGCTGCCTGGTCGCTTGACAGTATTATGAAATGCATCGCGCATAATGCTTTAAACGAGATACGTGCACTATCTCTGTTCCTCGGCAACGATGATCAGGACTGGCGCTAAGAGGAGAAACGCGGTAATTGACAGGAGATGTCTGTTCGACCACCGTGTATGGCCCAATGAAGCGCCTGATGAATTTGTCGCATAGGCCGGGGACGCGTAGTGGAGTCCATAGAAGAACTTTGTCACCAGGGGAAAAACTCGCAACACGGCGAGACGAGTCGTAGCGAGATTTTCGAGTGTCTTGAGAGAGGCCGGTGTTAACACGGGCCTGGTGACGGCAGTGTGCGAGACGAGATAGGAATTCTTCAGAGAAAGGAGCCGTGGAGAGGGCAGGGGCCGAAAGGAAAGGGACATCCAGAGCGAACTCGGCGAGTGACCATGGACGAGAAAAAATGGAGAAAAGCCGGTAGTGCGTTGAGCAGCCGTATTATAGGTGAATGTCGCGAAGGGTAGAATTGCATCCCAGTTCGTGTGGTTGGGGTGAATGTACATGGCGATCATGTCCGATAGGGTCCGATGAAACCGTTCAGTCAATCCGTTGGTCTGCGGGTGGTAGCTAGAAGTGGTCTTGTGAACAGTGTTCGAGGCACGCAAAACTTGCTCGACAATGGAAGATAGGAAGACTTTGCCACGATCACTGAGGAGAATGCGTGGAGCTCCATGACGCAAAAAGATATGGCGAAGAAAGAAATCGGCGATCTCGGTGGCAGTCCCAGATGGTATGGAAGCCGTTTCTGCGTAGCGGGTAAGGTGGTCGACTGCCGTGACAATCCAGCAATTCCCATTGGATGATATAGGAAGAGGGCCATACAAGTCGATTCCAACGACTACAAAAGGTGAGGCGGGACAAGGAAGAGGTTGCATTAAGCCAGCCGGAGCAGTTGTCGGTCGTTTTCACCGTTGGCAATGGACACAGGAGGCGACGTACTTAGCGACGGCTGAAAAAAGGCCAGGCCAAAAACGACTTCGAATTTTGTCGTAAGTCTTGTGGTAGCCTAGATGAGCAGCGGTTGGATCATCATGAAAGGCTTCCAGAACTTCACGTTGCAGAGAACGTGGGATGACGGGTACACACTTGTTGCCATCGATGTGGTAAATGTAGCGACATAAAGCATCACCGACGAGCTTAAATTGCTCAAGTTGTCGACGGAGTCTGGCGTTTGGAAGAGTAGTAGAGCCGGGCAAGCGGTCAACAATGGTGTGGCAGTATGGGTCGACACGTTGTTGTGAAACAAGGACGGATAGGGTGGCAGGTGATGAACTTAGCGCTGCGATTGGAGAGGTGCTGTCGTTTTGGAGTATCGATGGTGAATTGCTTCCGCTGGGCAAAACACAGCGCGATAGAGCATCAGCATCTTGATGCTTCTTCCCAGATCTGTAGGCGACATCGAAATCATGCTCCTGCAAGCGAAGCGACCAAGGCGACTCGATAAGTTTTTCAGCGATGAAAACCAGCATAGGGCGTTATGGTCGGTCACGACGGTAAAATGACGGCCGTGAAGATATGGTCGGAATCTTTGCACTGCCGAAACAACAGCAAGGCACTCCTGCTCGGTGATAGTGTAGTTCTTTTCTGGCGCGGTAAGAGCACTACTTGCATAAGCAACGACGCGTTCGCGGGAGTTTTTGTCACGCTGCAAGAGTACCGCACCAAGGCCATGACCACTTGCGTCGGTGTGAAAGATGGTGGGTGCGGTGGAATCGAAGTGGCACAGTACCGGATCCGACGTGAGGGCTTGCTTCAATGCCGTGAAAGCACTTTCGCAGTCTTCGGACCAAACGAAGGGGACGTTCGTTGCGAGGAGTTGATGGAGCGGAGACGCAAGTTCCGCGAAACCACGTATGAAGCGCTGGAAGTAAGAAGATAACCCAAGAAAGCTGCGCAGGTCCTTGTGACGTAGTGGACGAGGAAAATCGAGGACAGCGGCAAGCTTCTCGGGGTCGGGCCGAATTCCTTTGCTGACAAGGGGGCAGAGAACCTTGATTGTCTCGCTAGCAAAGGTACATTTCTTGGTGTTGAGGGTAGATGCTACTCAAAACGATTTTCTTTAATAAGAGTCTGAATTTAACACAATTTGGCATGCTAATAGTTTTTTCTCCTCTTTGCAAATATGTCATTTATTTTCATGTAGATTGCTTGGTTTTCTTTCTGCAGGTCAGATACTGCAAAATTATGGCCATTGCTATGCAACAATTCTGACCTATAAAAATTTGAGATAAAGCATGCAGATATAGCTGACTATGATTCTTTGGAACTGTAGAGTGCAAAAAACTATATTAATTTTGTGTGTAAAAAGGTGAAATACAATAATAAAATAGAAAAATTTACTATGGCTCTAGTTGCCAAGGGCTTTCAATGTTATGTAACTTTTGAAAAACATAATCAAGCAGCACTGACAATCTGAATAGATACTTGCACTCTCTGGACCTTCATCATGCTATGTGCAAAATTTCATAGAGGTATGTCAATTCCAAGTATACGAAATAGCGTGTATAAGAAGCACAGATCACACAAAACTGGAAAAGGAGAAAAACGCATTTGAAAGTTTGAAACCTTTTTTTTTATCAGAGTTGTTAGAAGTGCATAATCTTTGGCCATAATGTTCAACAGAACTTTGAAAAGCACTGCAAGTTACTAGAACTGTCCTGCAGCTTAGATTGTGCCCTCACGGTCCTTGCGAGCACTCTCCTCTAGCCGTGCCCTTTTCACTCCACGACGACGGTGGGCCCTTGCTTCTGCTGTCAGACGCTCGGACATTCTCTTGATGCGCCTCGCATCGCGGGAATCACTGAAAGTAACTAGATCTCTAGATGGCAGTATGTTGAGCTCTTCCAGGATGTGCTCGAAAGTAGCATGACCCTTGTTGAACCACAGGATTGCCATAGCTGCGGCAGTCTCGACAACCGTTCGGGAGACAAACTTAGTCTTGGGACAAAGTAGCCAAATTTTGCTGTTCAGGGATTCCAATGTGTTCTGGGTTTTCCCTTTGATGCATCGAGCAAGGAGCTTCTCATCCGTTAGCCGCTTATAAATGGGCAAAACAGCCAATCCCTGTGCTTTTGTCAGGAGAGGTGTGTGACGTGGTGCAGGTTCACCAAGTGCTTCAGCGCGTTGATGTTTGCACCACGATTCTGTTCCTGCAGGGCAAAACTTGTGGCTGCCAGCATTGTCAGTAGAGCATGAGTGGAAGTACGAAGCCCATACTGTAGTGTACATATCCCGTACACTCGTTGCTTGTTGTGGCAATCTGATAGTATGTTTGGAGCTTCTGCATGGCTGGCTCTTTCATTTTCTGCCCTCGTGGTAATGGCACATGCAGCTTCCGTAGCGCGGTGCCAAGTCTCTTGGCCACATGATTAGTGCAGTCTTTTTTTTTCTATATTGACAGCACCATAGACTTTTGACCCTGCAACTGCACTATATGCTTTGCTGTCACCGTCACTCAAGAATGTCATGAAATGCAGTGGCGTGTCATAAGTCAATGTTCTCTGCGAAATGCGCATCGCAGCCTCCGTTTCCATGGCATGGGAGGAACAGTCTGCATTGTTTTCACAGACTGGGCCTCGAAATGCCTGCCACAGTTCCTCGTCTGGGCCCATATCCTTGTGCCTACTGCATGTCAGGCAGTAATTTGATATGACCTCGAAGTCTAAGCAGAGGTAAGTATCTAAGGAGATAACTGCGCCAATCCCGTTGTGGCTTTTGTGGCCCGTCTTCTGCCAAGTGCCGTCGAACATAACAGCCACATCAGTTTCGCCTGCTACTTCTTTCGTCAACTCTCTGGATCGGCGCAAGTTTTCACTCACAGCTGCCATGGCAGCGGTGTGCACCTTCTTTGCTATCGAAAAAAATCCTCGGTGGTGCATTGGCTTTGGGAGTCCAATAATGGAGCAAAATCTCGACAATTGCTCATGACCGATGCCGACATTGCGTGCAGCCACCACTGCCTTCACATTTACAGCGAAACTATCTCGGGAGCTCCCACTGTCGTACCGTTGGCTCACTCGGCTGCTGCCGTCCGCCGTAACACGCAGTGACGTATAGGAGCACAAAAGAACAGTCGCTGAGCATTCGCTGTTTTCGCAATGAAGTTCGAGGAGCGACGAAAGTCCCTTGCGCTTTGCTGCCGGCTCCCGAACGGCAAGTTTTTGAATACCTCAAGCAGGGCATGCCGCACCTGCCACAAGTGCCGTCAGCAAGAGGGTGTCGCACAAAACTGTCGTTGCACGAACCTCATCGCGCTGTCTTTCGGCTTTTTCGAAGAAGCCGAGCTTCTTTTCCGAAGCACTGATGAAAGAAAGCGCAGCGTCAATCCCTTCATCGCAGCCACTGTCGCTCGCGCACTCGTCGATGCCGCCGTCAGGCCTAGCACACGTAGGCGCGTTCTTGTTCGTCGCCGTCGTTCGGGGCGCTTTACGTCGCCTTCCCTTGAACTTGTGCTTCGTTCGAAACTTCTGCGGTCTCACGTTGCACTTTTTAGGGCTTGTCATCGCGGAAGTATGCGTAGACGCGCAGAAAAGCAGACGGACCGAATGCCGATGGCCGCCACCAACACAGCTGACAATGACTCGGTAGCCAATGGCGATGCGGCTTAGGGTGCCGCGCGTTTCAAACCGCTCAAACCACGTGATAAAAAGGCCTCATTTTTTGTTTTTTTGCCCACAAACGAAACTGGCGGTCGTCGGAGCTGTACGAAGAAGGCTGGACGCAACTTTCCCAACCGATTGCGATGGCGGGCGGCACTGCGACGGGGAGCAGCGCGCAGTCAAAGATGGCCAATATCGGCGCAAATTCACGAAATTTAGAGCCACCGCGATGCCTTCATACACATTTTTTTGCATTTTGCGGTTAGAATTTAGTTTTGAAATTTTCACAGATGAAAGAATGTTTGAAGATTACAATGCAATAAAAATCGGAAATACGAGAAATTTTGCTAAAAATGCGATTTTTCGACTCGCATCTCCCCTTAAGAGTAGATGACGTGTTCCATGATCTTGGAGCATATGCTGGTGAGGGAAATGGAACGGTAGTTTCCAGGGGAAGACCGGTCACCTTTTTTGAAGCCTGGAATGACCTTCCCTGTCCTCCAATCATCTGGCACTGTACCTGTGTCAAGTGAGTGCTGAAAGATAATACAAAGAATCGCACTGCACGCATATTTAGTACTTTTTAGTGCTTTCGCGTTGATTCCATCAATACCGCAAGATGAAGAGCACTTCAGGGAGTCAATGACCTTGACAATGCCCTCTGCCCTGAATTCAATACCCCCCATTGGAGGAAAATTTAAATATGGAAAGTGTGGTAATGCATCTGTACTTGCTTTTGTGAACACTGAACAAAACGCTAGATTCAGTGCGTCGGCAACTTCGGAATCGGCAATGGGTGCCCCCATGTTATCACATAGTGAAATAGTACTTTTAATATCAGGCTTAATCGCTTTCCAAAAACAGCGCGGGTTAGACTGCAGCATATTTGGTATGGTAGTCGAATAGTAGTCACGCTTGGCGCGTGCTTTTACTGAGTTGTATTCTTTAACGTCCTTATTATGCTTTTGCCAGGCCGAGGATGAACCAGTTCGTTTAGCAACTCAAAATAATCGCTTTTTTATTACTTAGGTCTTTCAAAGACTTGTTAAACCAGGGGGAACGGGCTTATTCATTTATAGCGATAGTTGGGATGTAAAGATTCATTAAACGCAGCATTTTGGCTTTGAATAGTATCCAAATGCTCTCGGTTGAATGCTGCCGATATGTAAGGGCAAGTTTCTCGTGAAAAACGGAAAGTTCACGGTTGATGCTGGAATAATCGGCTTTGTCGTATAGCGTGAGTACTTTTTTAGATTTCTTGCTTTTTAAGATGTTGCAAGGAAATGTTGCATGAATGACGTTGTGGTCGGGAAAACCATGGATATACATAAGAAGGGGGGGGGGGGCATATTATCGGGGTGTGACGTGAAAAGGAGGTCCAAGACTGTTGATGAGTGTTGGGTTACTCGGGTAGGTTTATTGACCAGCTGTGAGAGGCGAAAAAGCAAACTTATGTTTACAAATTCTGCAGCCATGTTATTTTGTGCAAGACATGACGCAACATTACTCCAATCTATTGAAGAAAAATTGAAATCACCGAATAATAAGACGGGAGTGTTGGGATACGTTGTTGTTAGTTCTAACAATGCTTCGTGAAAAGACGAAAGAAAGGAGCTATCGGCACATGGTGAACGGTGGCAACAGCCGATTAACATGTGCGGTGAAGGGGCATGGCAGCACGTCCAAACCATTTCCAGAGAATTTTTAACATTTACAGTAGAGCACTTAAGCAAGCGATGTGTGGCAATCGCCACACCGCCCCCACGGTTATCATCAAAGTGGTTCTTGCGAAAGATATCAAAATCTGAGAGATCAGGAAGAATCTCGGAGTCAAATATGTTAGAGGTTAGCCACGTTTCCGTCAACAGAATGACGTTGCTAGAAGAAGAGATCAAGGTGTATAACGGATCGCGTTTTGGCATCAAGCTGCAAATGTTAGTGTAAAGCAGTGAGAGATCATGCTTAACACTCTGATTCGGTCTTCGTGGCTTTTGCGCCCGTTGCTAGGCCTCAGGTTCGACAACCAACTGCTTAGCCTGATCAAAAACGTATGTTTCTCTGCCACAGATAAGCTTGTCATAACGGAGCTTAAACGGGGAGTGCTGTGCTTTTCCAAATTCGATGAGGCGCTTTCTGGCTACACGAATTTCCGGGGCAAAGTCTTCACTGATGCCGTAATCTGTGCCTTTCAGTTTACTGCTAGACGAAAGGAGTGCTTCTTTATCCTTGAAGTGGGCAAATTTTACTATTATCGGTCGCCATTTCCCCTCACGATAAGCTCAGAGTCTATGGGCACGTTCTATGTCACGACTTCGAATAGTCATGCCCAGGCTTTTGTGACAGAGATCAGTAACCAGTTATTCACTAACATGCCATGCCTCGTTTCGCACATCACTGAACCCGTAAAAGATCAGGTTGCGCCTTCGGGATGTGCTTTCCATGTGGCTAATCCGGTCAGACAGCATAGTTACCTGAGCAGCGCTGTTAGTGGCAACACTTTCAATGATTTCAAATTGAGACTGAACATTTGAAAGTGATAGTAAGTCGGATTCTATTTTGGTCAATCGCGAGCTGAGGTCATTGAACGTTTTTTCATGTTCATCAAGGGTTGATCTGATTGAACCTAACTGCTAAAGCATGGCCGACTGCCCAGATTGCAACGTCTTCAGTATATCAAGCATGTCACTAGACACCACACAGTGTTCATTCCTAGGTCCAGGATTAGTCTCAATATCACCTGCTAATAACAATTTCAACGGCATTTTGGCACAATCGAGAACTACAGAGATGGAGCGCCGTGGGCTCAGCAGAACAAGTAATGATCGGCATCCAGTTCGCTTAGCGTAAAGGCAGTGGTAATTCGTTACCTGCGTAGTGAAGTCAAGCGGGTTAGGATGACCCATCGCCGGTGTGCCGCCGAGCCCACTAGGCACAGTGAGCGTCTGCCCAGGGTTTATATTGGTGCTCCAAGGAACGGTGGCGCTGTCGGAAGATAGCGTGCCCGAAATCCAAGATGCCAGCTGATGACCACGAGGCAACCGTAGTGAGAGCGTTTGGCGGTGATGCGCGCATTCCAGTGCACAGTACAGGCTGGGCTGGCGCTCCCCGTCATGGCGAGGTGACGCGTTCACAGGCAGGTGGTCAGCGCCGCATGGTAATGGAGACCGGGTAGGCTAGTCGAAGTTCTGCAGTAGCATCAGGATCCAGGGCAGCACGAAGAACTGCGTAGCGAAGAAATCAAGCGGGTTAGGATGACCCATCGCCGGTGTGCTGCCGAGCCCACCAGCCCGGCGGCACACCGGCGAACTGTGTACTTGATGGGCAGCTGACAGGGAATCGCAAATTATTCATCGTGGCGAAAATTTTGTTGTAGCAGTATTAGACAATGCCCCTTTGCGCATGCCCAGTTCAAAAAGTTTGGCTGTGCTTGTGCTACGAGGGTGCAGGGGCTTTGTCGAAGGCCAGAAACTCTAATGTTCCTTCTCGAAGGGTGAAGGTCGATAAGACATATATAGTTGTGGCCCATGTGTATACAATGCTGTACCACCACAAGAAGGTTGGGAAACGACATGGAGTTGAGGTGAAGTTTTTGATGCTTAAGGAGCTTGCAGTCTTGTGCACGTTCATAGGTGGCCACGAAAACAGGGTGCAAGAAGCACTACACGAAATCGTATGCAGAATGCAGTGCTAAAGGGGTATATGAAATACATTTGTCATGTGGCTAAAGTTGTGTAGCACAAATGGAAAGATGTGCCAACATGTGCACGTGTGAACATGATTTCTCAGTAAAAGAAATGCATACAAATGGGCACCTACCCACCCAGTGCTCAGAGAGCAAGGGTAAACCAATGCTGGAAAATAAGAAGATATTGAGCTGCTGCTGCGATAATAGAGCAAGTAAAATTTGCAAAACACATTATACAAGGAAGAAGGGAAATGACTGTGCCAATGAATCATCTGTTGGCTAAAGTATGAAGTCCTTTGCCACTTTTCATTGTCAAATTACTGTATTGCCCATGGACATCTTATAAAACTTCGTAATAACTGAGCTTTTGAATTTTTGTATACTGCTGTTTGTAACAAAATAATCAAGCCTGCCTCCCAACACACAAAGGTTCCTTGGTGGGGATCTACCTTACTTCTTTGTTATTTGTCTCCATAGCATGAGCTTACTTTCATTTTGTGGATTCTTCATTTTAATCTTCTTTTTTTCATGGTTGTTCAAATTATCAACCTTTAGCACTTCTTCGAAAGTACTACACTATGCAGTCGAATCTCGTTATAGCAATCCTCAATATAATGTTTTTTTTTGAAAATTCCCTTCCAAATGTCCATTGGTTTATTGTAAAAATGTTTCACCACTACAAATTGTTCAGAATATTGCATGTTTCAGAATAATTTATCGACTTTTGTCTCCCTTACATTTTCAGAACACTCCAAAATGATGAATGACGACTTTAAGAAGCTATTCACGGCGATAAACATTATGCCCAGCTCCGTAGCTGCCACTCTCGTCATGATGAGAATGCTGACATATTTCTCTTTGCCTGCACTATTCAATTGTGCGATAGCCCTGTTGTCATCATCATCGTCTGGAACTTGCTTTTCAAGTTAGCCTTTACCCCGTCATCCTTGCTTTTGTCAGGCAGCTTGACATGCGGGCTGGTTTCTAGTCTTTTTGTTGGTGGTTAAACATTCAAGATGAGCTACGGAAACGGCACGAAAGGAATGCTTAGACGGTGAAAAATGCAATACGAGACCTATTGGTTGAAGTCTCTGATAATAACTCGCTCATGCTGTACAAACGCTCACACAACCTACAGTGCTTCCACAAAGCGTGCATGCGAGCTTAGCTAATGACCGATAAGATCCGTATCATCCATTGTGGTAAGGAAACTGCGATGAGAGTAAATACGACGTTGAAACAGTGCACGCAAACCAACGTGAAGAATTCGTATTAACTGCTAACATTTCGCAGTGCGCAAGAAGGACGCGCCTGCTTACCGTAATAGTTTATTTTCCAGCAGTCGAGCTGCTCACATCAAGATAGACTGCCCTCTTTTTCAAATAAACGTGCACTGGTTCCGTATTACTTCGAGTTTGTTTTTTCGCACTTATTTGAGCATAATGTGGTTGCTCGATAATGTATACACAGCATGGGTATGCGGCTCACGAGTTAATGTTTACTATTTTTGTGCAAATTTTTATTACTTTCTTTAAAAAGACTTCACAATAAAGGATAATATTTAGCGGTTCTTTGAGATTTGTTGCATTGAAATTTCACTGTGTATTCACCATTGCTGCAGATCCTTCTTATGCGTTATGGCTGCCGTGCAAAGAACACAATGTGCCACCAGTGGTCCGGGTGCAACTAGCAACTTCGATGAGGACGGCTTGCCTCATGAAGACTATGGCTGTATCTGTGCCTTGTTAATTCACTGATAATTTTTTTAGAATGGTGCATTAGTAGCTGTAAGCTATGTCTGTAGACAATTACTAGCATCATTTGTGGTCTATACTACAGTGTTGCTTGTGTCTGTACAGTCTAGTGTAGAACATACTCACGACCTTTTTTCTTTCTTGCCTTTCTTTGTTCGCTTTCTCCTGGAATAGCAGGGCAGAGACACGGCACCTGTGGTCAGCAACTCTAATGCACCTAAGGTGTCGCCTGTATAGTAACAAAGAAATTGACCTCTTCAAACAATAGAAAAGTGGGCTGCTTGGACATCATGTAATGCGTTTTTTTTTACATGTCGTCAAAGCATTTTTGTCATTCAGTGTAGCTTAGCAACTTGAACTTGCGGTCTTACTTTTTCTTAGGGCGGCCGTCGTCGCGCTGGTGTGGGTCTCGCCATTGCAGCTCAGAGTCATCTGTACAGGACTCTCCGTACGTATTCTTTCATATTGTTTTTAAATTATTTTGTTTATTTTGCAGTGATGTTGCTTCACTTTTCATGTGTTTGCTAGAGATACCTGAACATTCAATGGTATTCTATAGTTTTTCTTAATAGAAATCTGTTATCGATAATGCGTCAAGTGCTACAGCTCATTTGCCATCTAGCGCAAGGGCTGTGAGAGAAGGCAGTGATGTGACAGCTGTGCTGAATGATCGATAGTGCTACAGCCTGCTCTATTTCCACTATTCTACACCAAACAGTGTGTTTTCATAGTTTGAAAATGAAACCACAGTCTCTCGAGGCTGAAGCATACTCGCATGTATCTGTCCTCATGTGCATGCACCATGCTGCCGTGGTTGTATGTGTAGATCAAGGAAAACGAATGCGCTTGCACACTGGTAGCCGCACCACTTTTCCGTTGCATCATAAACCATTTACTTACAATGCAAGTCGCTGAAGGCAAACATGTACACTTTGATATTTAGAGAGCCCTGATGTGCAAGACGTGTAGGACCGGCAGCAGAGAATTGAGAGAATTGATTGAGAATTCAGTAAATTATTGCCTTAAGTTTTCAACTGTACAAAACCTAAGGTTTGTTGTGAAAGTACTCTGCCGAGAAAAAGAATGCAGCAAAAAAAAAAAAATTAACCTTGCAGAAAGTTGCCGACTTGCATTTCAAAGCTCCTCACTTATGTGCCAGATTTCTTTGCAGCATGGCAACTGAATTTCTGCTTGCTGTATGCGCGATGTCGAAACCCATGCTGACCGCGAACCCGAACTCGAATTTTGCACATGTACGCTCTCGGTTTCGTAAACGATGCGAGGCTGTGCATTCATAATTGAAAGGTTTCTCTGTACTATCTATCCCTCGGGACCATACTGCACATCTGTAACCACTATGAAGAGGTTTTGCAGTTAGTACTCCTTAGGCCTTGCCTGCAGTCTTGCAACTTAGCGTGCTGCATCGGGCACTTTGTCCTAGAAAACTTGATAACGGGTGCAAATTAAATCGCACTGGCGAGCTTAATCAAGAGCAGCAAACGTGGAACCAAATTTGGGTGCTGGGTGCTTCGTTGTGGGTGTGAGATTTTGGAAGGCCATCTTTCATGCACAGCGTGAACTAGTGGTGCAATTTTATATGAGTTCAAAAAACGGACGGAGGCGGTCTATTCTATCGAGTCACTCGTGATTGGCACATTTGAGCCGGGGGAAATGCCGTGACAGAGCGTCACGTGACGGACAGAGGCGTTTCGCTCCATCGAGTCGCACGGGATTGGCTCATTTGAGCCGTGACGAATGCCGTGACCTTCTATGTCACGTGAGCCAAGGTGTCGCGCGTCAGTTTTCGTCCGTTTCTCATGCGGAGGAGAAGGAACGGTCTGAAGAATCGTCCAAAACGGATGGATTTAAATAGCTACGAGGTGGCTTGGATCGGATTTAAATGTAAGCGCTTTGCACCTTTCACTATCCGAATACTTTGAGAACATGGCGTCGCAGCGAGCCTCATGCACTTATGCTGCGATTCAATCCTCCCTCCGTTGTTGTAGCCACCCCGTCTGTTTGTCCATGACCGTTGTCGTAGACAGGCAGACAGACACACGGACAGACAATCGGACAGGCAGACAGGTAGACGGACAGACAGATGGACGGACAGACACGGACAGACACAGACACGGACGGACGCAGGCAGGGCAGGCAGGGCAGGCAGGCAGGGCAGGCAGGGCAGGCAGCATCACCGAGTGCGTACTATGTCCTTGTTTGTTGTTTGTGGCACTCTTGAGCACGCTTGTGGAGTGTTCACATCTACGAAGCCATACATGCACCATGTCAGGAAAGAGGCCACTATACTCGGCAAAAACTTTTCTTGTCCTTGAAAGGAATGCTACGGGGGCGGAGATTTCTGCCCGTGTAGCCCTACATGAAGTAATTCAATTTACGCGCATCTCGTAATGCATCTCGTAATCTCGATGAAAAGTGGCAGGAGGCACACCATCAGCGTTTGATGTATACGCAGACTCGGGCGCCGCTTAGTCTTTGAGGTATTCGTAAAAAGACGACGATACAGGGCTTTTCACGTGTCGGAACCCCGTTAAGGTAAATGAATACAACTGTCTTGTTGCTGTGCACTGCATCCTGTTTCGAACTGTTCCACATAGAAAATAAAAAAGGAACTTTTATATTTCACTTTGAAAATGTGTGTACTTTTGCGTAACTACGTTTCATGGCGATAAGATGCATGTGATTTGGCTCTGTAGCCTTCGCTTCAATGCCAGTAAAATCTGTTGCTGAGTATGGGGAAGGCAGAGTCATCAATGCTGTTGTTGAACAGCTCGCAGATGACTGCCTTGAAGCTAGCAGCTTGGATGATGACGATCGCCAGATTTATAGGGTCGATTTTATGAGGTCTCAGATATTGAACGTGGCCTTTCTGGATTCGAAAAAGAGCTGATGTATCTGTGAAAGGCTTTTCACCCAGTCCAAGCTCCGAAATGGAGTTTAAGATGTGCGTGTGAGAGATGATGTCAAACGCTGTTTCCAAGTCAAGACCCAGGATGCCTGTTACGTCGCTTGTGTTCACGTCTATGGTTTGATGTTTGAGCAGCTTGATGTCTGATTTGATGTTTGAGCAGGCCCCGGAGCTGATCGTTCATTAAGGTTTTGAAGAACTTCCCAAGCGTCGCTGGTGGACAAGGGCTCTCCGGGCTCAGTGCATGGGGGTTCAGTGTAAGGCGAGTAGTCTGAACAGCTTGAGGAGCCCATGGGTAAATATCTGTGAGCCAAACCATCCGGTATAGCGTCTTCAGAATCAAACTGTCTGGCGGCGTGTATGAGTTTTGCAATGTCTTGCCTTTGATTACTCTTTGAATGTGACTTGTTCAAAAGGTGCTTTAGCAAATTCATTTCTCTCCTATTCTCAATTAGCCATCAACAGAATTGCACACCTCATCCCACTGCTGCCTAGAGAGCGTCTGGCAGTGGTTCTCGATGGTTCGGTTAAGTTTTGCAATTTTCTCGCGAAGCCAACGATTGAGCCTCTGCCGCTTCCACTTATTGAGAAATGATTTCTTGGCCTCTAGGAGGTGCGCAAGGCAACTGTCCATCCTATCCTTTTCAAAATTCGTGTGTATCTTTTTTGTCACCTCACCAACGTCTCCCTTGAGCTGTTCGGCCCATTGATCCAGGCTAGGGGTTGAGTCTCCAACTTGCGGGCATTTTTTTCTGATAAGCCGGAAGTAATCCCAATCTGTGAAACTAAACTCTCTTACGGGCTCGCCCTTTACACTGATATGGGTAGCTAGGACATTATGGTCACTACCCAGATCCACGTATAATTCGTGCCAAGTAGCAGATTCAACATTTTTAACAAAGGTAAGATCGGGCGTGGAGTCCCTCGTGCAGGAGTTACACATCCTGGTCGGGAATGCTGGGTCCGGGGCCCCGCAGGGGCGCCTGCGCAAGTAGGCGTTTGGTGTGTAGCAACACCACAGACCCGAGCGAACGGGGGGGGGGGGGGGGGGGGGGGGGGGGGGAGAGTTTTGGCTCCCTCCCACGCCTAGCCGTGCGTGGCTTTGCCATGTCCGGGGTAAAGGGGATCCGAGGGGTTGAGCCGACGTCGGGTGATTGGACCTTTAAGGCCCCCCGGCGGAGGCAACACACCCCTTTGGCCCCGGCTTCATGTAGACGGCACCCCTGGGCTGACCCACCCAGGGGAAACCGGCAGTCGCCTTTTCCTGTCTCTGCCTCTCTTCATCTTCGTCTTTCCCTCTTACTTTCAATCTTTCCTGATCTCTCCTCTCTTCAATTTACTTCTGTTTTTCCTGGTGGCAAGGGCTAACCTTGTGTGCCCATCCAAACTAGGGTAAACCATATTGGGTTATAGTAACTGCGTACTGCTGGTGTTGTGCAGAAATGCTCTGCCACGTCCCCTCGTTGGACTCCGTGGTGGGTGGATAGCGCCGTTACCGAAAAATACACATTTTCCTATGGGATCCTCGACCCCCTCTTTAACTGATCGTGCTTCGAAAAGGGTACGCACTGACGAAACTTCACTACTTTGGCCCCAAAACAGAGAAACTTTCCCAAAATACCATGTCCTCCACTGCGAACAATCATCTACCATAGGTAGAGCAATCTCGCCCTTCCTTGTGGCCAAGTGCTTCAGAAAGACCATTGGAACCGGTTATAAGGCCACGAAGACGGTAAGTGAAGATCTGCTTCTCGAATTAAAAGACAAGGAACAGTACAATAAACTCTCGCACCTCGTAGCCTTTGGTAACATCCCCGTCTCTGTGAGCGCACACCCTACCATGAATACAGTGAAGGGCGTGGTATCGGACGAAAATTTGACGACACTGAGTGAAGAAGAGCTCTTTGATAGATGGAAGGACCAAAGTGTAATGCATGTCCAGCGCATCAAAATCGGACGTAACAACAATGAAATAGCAACAAAGCACTTGATACTCACCTTCAACTCAACCCACCCACCCACCTGAGAATGTCTAAACTGGCTATGTAAAACTCCATCCATGTCCGACCCTTCATTCCAAACCCGAGGCGTTGTTTCAAATGCCAGTGATTTGGTCATGCATTCCAGAGCTGCCGAGGACAGCTAATGTGTGCTAAGTGTGGCACAACCGGCCACAGTGCTGATAAATGTAGTCATGACGACGTCCTCTGTGCTAACTGTGAAGGCAGTCACCTCGCATACTCCAGAGCGTGCCCAGCCTGGAAAAGAGAAAAAGAAATAATAACTATAAAAGTTAAGTAAAATATCACATTCAGGGAAGCAACACAACGGGTGTCGTTATCATTGGCACTAAAAACACCTTTTGCCGAAGTGGTGCAACGAGGGGCGGCACCACAAAGGCCCTTGGCAGTTGCCCGGACCGCGCCTAGCGTGCCGAGGCCAATGCCACAAGCCCCTATGGCGGGAGCAGCCAGCGCTGCCCTGCCCACATTCAGCCTGTCCACACCAGTGACCTCTACAAGCTCTGGCAGCAGCCAGGGCAATCACGAGGCCAAGGGGGCTTCATCGACCCCCAGCTCGGTGGGGACAAAGACTTCGTTGATCGAGGCGAAGTCTAAGCGACGCACAGATCGGTTTTTAGAGCGGGCGTCCAGTGTCTCACAAGAGGCTATGGACACCAGTTCAAGCCAAACGGCGCAGGAAGCGCCGAAGGAGCGGCGAGCTTCTCTAGATCGCTCCAAAAAGGACGGAACGCCGATTACAGGGCCTGACAAAGGCCCTGTAAAACGAGCTAATCTCCGTCTTCTGTGCACACAGCACTTTTTCCCTTTTTTCTTTTTCCACTACGGAAAAATCATTCAGTGGAACGTAAGGGGAATACTTAGAAATTTAGATGACGTCCAAGAACTTCTGAGTAAGTTTAACGCGAAAGTGCTATCTATGTGTGCAAGAAACGCACTTAACTCCTAAGCACAAGGTCTTCCTACGGCAATATAATATTTCCCGAAAAGACCGGGAGGATGCTGTCATCTGGTGGTGTGGCCATTATAGCTGATCGAAGTATAGCATGCCAGCACTTGAAGCTCCAAACGGCCCTTGAGGCAGTGGCCATTCGAGCTGTACTTTTTAATAAACTGATTACCATATGTTCTGTGTACATACCACCACATCAACAGCTACACAGACGTGATCTGGAATCATTAATAGATGAACTCCCAGAGCCATTTCTGGTTCTAGGTGATTTTAATGCACACAATGTCCTGTGAGGCGATGCTCACTGTGATGCGCGAGGACGTCTCATTGAGCAGCTCTTTTTCTCTTCTAGTTTATGTCTTTTAAATATAAAGGAGCCTACGTATTTTAGCCTTGCAAACAACTCGTACTCCTCCATAGATCTTAGCATTTCATCACCGTCCCTTTTACCTGTTTTAAGTGGAACGTTCTTAAAAACCCTTATGGGAGGTGACCACTTTCCAATCATCCTGAGTGCGCTGAACAAAGGTCAATTACCCCGCAGGTTCCTCAATGGAAGATTGACTCAGCTGATTGGGAAGGGTATAGAACTCTTACACACATGACATGGACTGAGCTGTCTGCCCTGACCATAGATGAGGCTGTCACGTATTTTGCAGCTTTTATACTTGATGTCGCATCTAAATGTATTGCCAAAACGAGCGGCATGTCTTCTATACGGCGAGTCCCATGGTGGAACGACGCATGCAGGAAAGCACGGACCACTCAGAACAAAGCATGGGCATTGCTTCACCATTCCCTTGCAGCAGAAAACCTGAAAAATTTCAAGCGGGTCAAATCGCAGGCAAGGAGAACGCGTCGACAAGCTAGATGAGAGAGCTGGACAAAGTTTATATCGAGTATCAACTCGTACACAGATGAGGGAAAAGTGTGGAATCGGGTAAAGAAAATTAAGGGCCAACAAACGTATTCCCTTCCACTAGTAAATAGCCTCGGGGAAAGCTTGGAGGATTAAGCCAACTTTCTTGGCACACATTTCAAACACATATCGAGCTCCTCACACTACTCCGAATCTTTCTAGAATTACAAGGCACGTATAGAACAACAATAGTTAGAATGAAAATCCGCAAGAAATGTGGTGCATATAATGCACCACATTTAAGTGCCCGTGTGACAGGGGTATTATACGCTCACGCCTTAAGTATGGGGCAATAGTCTATCACTCTGCCTCTGAAAATGTTGCTCTGAAAAGCGCTCTGAAAGTGTTGGACCCTGTTCATCAAGGCATCCGCCTGTCCACAGGCACCTTTAGAACAAGCCCAGTTGAAAGCCTTTATGTAGAATCGGACGAGTGGTCACTCCATCTGCAGAAAACATATTCTTCCTTCATATATTTCCTTAAAGTAAATGCGAACAGTGAGCAACCGCATATTCCACCATCGAAGACCTGTCCAGCTCTCAGGTTTTTTTACAATCGACCCGCAATGGCATGCCCTTTCTCGCTGAGTGTCAGAGACCTAGCTGAAGAAACAGATGTCCCACTGCTTGTATACCACCTCAGCCCCCCCGCTCTGCGGCTCCCGCCATGGCAGTGGCAGGTCATAGACTGTGACACATCTTTTGTAGCTGTCACAAAGCATGCCTCCCCCATACACATTCGGATGTACTTCTTAGAGCTGCAACATAAATATGACTGTCCAGAATATTATACTGATGCATCCAAGTCCCATACTGGCGTGTCCTATGCGGCGGTCGGCCCATCCTTCTCGGATGCCGGCGTTCTGTCCGCCAGCACAAGCATTTTTACAGCCGAGGCTTACGCGTTATTTGTAGCCGTTAAACACATCAAAGAATTGAATACGCTAAGGGTAGTTATATACACAGACTCCCTGAGTGTCGTAAAAGCGTTGAAAAATCTTGCAAAACACAGAAACCCTATAATTATATCCCTCTATTCAGTACTCTGCGCGGCGTATACTTCCAAGCAACATATCGTCGTGTGCTGGGTGCCAGGACATCGCGAGATAGAAGGAAATTTGTTGGCCGGCCAGCTCGCCACGTCAATTAACGGAAGCTCTGCCAACTCTTCAGTTGCTGTCCCTATAATGGACCTAAAACCAAACATACGAAAAAAGCGCAGGGCTTACTGGCAGAAGTTATGGGATCTACAAACTCGTACAAGTTACACTTGATTAAACCATATCTCGGTAACTGGCTACCCACGTCGAAAACACTCCCTACAGAGGTCAGTCTCTGTCGGCTTAGAATAGGACACACACACAGCGCGCACGCACACCTTTTGTCCGGTGGTGACCCACCCAGCTGTCACAGATGTGGTCGTCCACTTACCGTACCCCACATACTCCTTGAATGCTCTGAGCTAGAGGCTTACAGGAAAAAACATTTTCCACTAGCGTACAAGGAACACATACCCCTTCACCCAGCTATGTTTATTGGTCGCGAACCTCCTTTTAAATATAATGCATTGAACGCATTCTTAAAGGAAGTAAAAACTTTCCATGTTATCTACTCAAGTGATCAGTAGCACAGGCTCTGAAAGTAGGCTGCTGCTGCGGATGCTACATCCAAAGAGAGCACCTGTCTCCCAGCCCTTGGGACCAAGGGCGCTTGCGAGGTATTGGTGCTAATATAACACTCCTATTCTATGGCGTCATCATAATGTAAGACTCATTCTCACCTGGCATGCTTCACTTCACTTTCATGATTTTAATAAATATGTCTTACGCACCTTTAGAGCGCAGAATCTTAGGCCCTTTTACAGCCATTTAACATAACCATTGCTCTCATCCGATATCATTTCCTGGCACTCTTTGGCCATCAATGGCCCTTGGCGTCATTAAACCACATATATGATCATCATCATCATCATCTGGGTCCGTGGCCAGGGTGAGGTTTAAGTTCGCCGCTGCTTGCCACAAATCCTCACCTTTACAGGATGACCGCAGATAACCCCAAGCCTGATGAGGAGTGTTGAAATCACCCGCAACCACAAGCGGGGAGATACCAGCCCTGGTGACAGCCCTACTCGAGAGTGCCGCAAACATTTGTCTCGAGTCATTTCGTGAACTATATATATATATATATATATATATATATATATATATATATATATATATATATATATATATATATATATATATATATATACAGAATGAAAACGCTACTGTTGAAATGACCCCCCCCCCCCCCCCCCCCCAAATAATTTCCACCAATAAGTGTTCCACCTTACTAATGTTCATTGAAAGATCATGCGAGATATTGGTGTATCCCTTAGATACAAACATGCAAATGCCCCTTTGTCTGTCTCCATGAAGTGCGCGAGATGTGTAACCCGGCAGCATGGCAGAATCCGAAAGCGTCTCCTGAAGCGAAATGGCGTGCGGCTTTTCAAAGTGAGAACGAATGAACTGCTGAAGAACTGCCTTCTTGCAGGTAAATCCCCAGCAGTTCCCTTGCCAAATCCTGAATTCTTTAGGCGGACGCGCCCTGGTTAGGCTCGAAAAATATGTGCCTGCGTTCGAGCACGTTGACCTTAGCGTCCAACGCACTGAAGTTAGCATCCAACGTATTGACCTTAGCATCCAGTGCGCTGAATTTGTCCGCTAAGGTATCGACCTTAACATGAACCAATGCGACTGTTTGGCTAAGTGACTGGAACATGTCTCTGATCTCAGTTTTAAAACTGCAGTTCCTCATGAAGTGCGTGCCTTGTCAAAGCCCTGTTTTCGTTGGACAACAGTACACTGCACTTTCATTGGTGTTTCAACGGGCGTCCCCGCGGGTTTTTCTACGGGCGTTTTCATGGCCGTTTCTATAGGCGTTTCCACGGGCGTTTCCATAGGCGTTCCTCCGCCGCGGTGGTCTAGTGGCGGTGGTCTAGTGGCTAAGGTACTCGGCTGCTGGCCCGCAGGTTGCGGGATTGAATCCCGGCTGCGGCGGCTGCATTTTCGATGGAGACGGAAATGTTGTAGGCCCTTGTTCTCAGATTTGGGTGCACGTTAAAGAACCCCAGGTTGTCGAAATTTCTGGAGCCCTCCACTACAGCATCTCATATTTATATGGTGGTTTTGGGATGTTAAACCCCACATCAATCAATCCATAGGTGTTTCAATGGGCGTTTCGAGTCTAGTGACCTGAGGAGGTTGTGGAGCCTCACTCTTGGCGTTATTAGCATTCTTAAGTGCGACTATCTCGACTCTAAGTTGCGCGGTCGCCTCCTTTAGTGCAGCATTCTCCCTTTCCAGCTGAAAAATTATATCATATTTCTGCTCTGGCAGCATGCCCCCATCACCTGTTTCTGGGAGCTTTTGACGCGATCAGCCCACTCGGTCGCTATAGCAGCAGGCACCTGAATGCTGACGGCCGGGCCCCGTGATCGGGAACAGCTCCGGGACTGAGAAATGCTTGTGGATCGGGGACCACTCCTGTATCGGAAGCGCCCCCTCGAGCTCCTGCACTGGGACCTGGACTTGTTGGTCGATTCGGACAGCTCATGTATCGGTGGGAAGTTCTTGGCAAAGTCGCGTCTCTCTCTCTTGCACAGTCTGACGATTTAAGGGGGGAGGTGGCTTTGAAAAAAAACTTTTTTATTTGTTGACCTACAGCAATGAAATTCGGCATGCATACTCATAAGTGTCTAGAATAGGAAAATATGCAGTTTCATCATGATAGCTTCAGTAGTTCTCAAGTTACATAATGCTACACAATCCAATTACATGGTCTGCTCGTGGAAAGCCTAGCGCTGCAACAAAACATGCCAGGAAGCTGCGAATGATGTTGATCTTTACTCAAAAGAAAGCTACAGGGTATGACACTCTCAAAATTTTTTAATAAGTTCTCGTTTTTTTTTTTTTAGAGATCATCATGGCTGCCGACACACATTGTCAGAAACAATGGCACGGACAAATCATCTAGAAAAATAACAGGGCCACAAAACAGAAATTGAAGATTGCTGTACCCACAAGCAGTGTTCAGGGATTCAGGGAAAAAAAACAGAATCAAAATCGGTCCAGTCATTCTCGTGCTACTCTTTCCACGAGCAATGCACAATGTCCAAAACACACTTGTGAGAAAAAGCCTGTCGAAGTTTTCGACAGGCTTTTTTTCAATGAACTTTTTTGTTTCTCGTTGGATATTGATGAAAATTGGCACAGACACTAAGAATAACCTCACAGTGCTTTCATAAAAATTTTGAAGCGATACCACAAATACTTTACGAGAAACAAATTATTTCTTCACTGAACCATGTGGAGGGGCTGAGCATAATGTCAAAAAAAAAAAAAACAGTATTGAGAAAGCTGCGTTTAAAGTTTCAACTTTTTTTTACATCTCTAAGACACCTAAAAATTGTGATCTCAGGTTTGTGTTGTGATATTTGACTTCTTTTCACGATTTACTCCTTTTCATGAGTTACAAAGAACAAGTATGAATTTCAAACAAAGTTCTTTGTATGAAGGAGTGGTGTGATAAGTATGACAGAAAAGATTGTAATTGAATAAAACCATATACTGAAATTATTAAACATACTTTTTTGTGCTGAAGTTGTAATTAGCATAGTTAAGTACTTGATTACAAATATTCACTGAACTTTTTTTTTTATTTGGAGAGAGGTTTTATTGCATCAGAAAAATGGATCACACCATGACGGCCTATGCCTTCTTTCAAAATAACAAAGTTATGGGCAGAAGACTGGTGGCACGGGAATTTCTAGCACTATAAGTAATGACACGAAACGGGCATATAAAAATTCGTGCCCCTGATTTACACATGCTCTTTCGCCGCTCTAGCCGTGAAACGCATCATCTTACAGCCGGTCGCGGAAATTCTAATCTACAGCGATTCATTAACCTTGGAACATTCATAGACGTTCGTGGAGACATCAAGCACGGCTCCAAGCACGTCTGAATCGCATCACAAAAGCTTACTGACGGCACTCCATATGACCGTGGGGTGCGCGGCCGCGTGGACAGTGCAGCCGGCGCGTAATGCACTTGCCGGCGGCGTTCGATGACGATCCGCGAAATGAGTAACTACGAAGACAAAAAATCGGCCCGCACTGCACTTGGCATCGCATTTTCGAATGACGACGCGCGAAACTGCTAGCCGCTGTTCCGAGCGATCCTTGGCAGTGAAGGGGGGGGGGGGGGGGGGATGACGAGCTTGACTGTGTTGTCCGCTGCCGATGCGTAAAATGCCCGTACAATATTCGGAGGAGCTAGCGAGTGATGTGGTACATTCCTTGCGAAGAAGCACGTCACCAAGAGTGCGCTTGCGCGTCGTTCCTGCCCGCAGTCTCGCTGTCTGCGGAGTTAGGCCTAAAGCAGACTCCGATGACGCGCCGCACTCGTAGACCGCCGCGCGCCCGCTCGTAGTAATCCGATCGTGCATCCGGTGCGGCCACTCGTAGTAATCAGGTCGTGCCGCCGCTTACAGCTTCGTTGCTTGTGAAGAAACACGTCGCCACGAATGCGCTAGCGGGTCGTTCCTGCCCGCAGTCGGCGAAGTTAGGGCTAAAGACGACTTCAATGACGCGCGGCGCTCGTAGACCGCGCTGACGCTCGTAGTAACCTGATCGCGCATCCGCTTACTGCTCGTAACTAAAGCGTAGTTATAAATTAAGTGATTATCAAGCCATGAACACGTCACGAAGTGGCGATTTTCGAGAGCCATGTCCTCGCGACGCACAAGCAGCAGACGACGATCTCCCGGAGCGAGCATCGGGCCAATGGCGAGGCAAGCTGAGGCAACATGGCAGCCACGGCCAATCAAGGGCCTCAAAACGACCTTCAAACATTTGCTTTTTGCTCGCTTGTTGTCAAAGGGAGGAGCCAGCTGAGGTGGGAAAGTTAAACACGGAAAAATGCTCTTTCCGATGAGCCCAAGAAGCCGGCTCCCGGCCCAAGCATAGCGAAGCTATTATTTTGTGAAAATCGCCGTTTTCTCGCCATTTCCAGAAATATTTTTGCTACCTAGGTGGGTGAAACGAATTTTCCGAAGCACTTCTGCACGGTTTTCAGTGTAGATATTTTGGAATCGGATAGAAAAAGGGTTCCAGAAACTGAAAACTTGAGTTTCAAAAAATCGATTTTTTTTGCCATTTTTCGCGATCCCAAAGCCGCGTCCCCCCTTAAGGTATCTCAAATCTTTGTGTATAGGTTCTGTCGGCCGTTGGATGAGGCCCTCCACAGAAGGCGCACTTCGGTGAGCAAACGTCCTGGTCGCCAGGGGAGGTGATTCCACAACCTCGACAGATAACATTTCCTGGAGTGGGACACACTTCAGCTCTGTGGCCTAATCTACCACAGGTGTAGCAGACGTCAGTATGCCGTCGGTAGAGGGTGCACTTGACTATGCTGGAACCACACATGACGTAATTTGGGACTCGGAAGTCCTTCAAAGAGGATAACGACTGTGGTAGAATTCTTGATTCGCCACACTTCGAGAACAGATTCCTCGGTTGAATAGGAAGTCTTCTGAGCTCTTCGTCCTCAATTTCCCTATCAATGTTTCTAATGTCCATGCATGTGTTGTCGGGCGCAGCAATGTAAGAGCTAACCTCATACCCTGCGTTGATAACGGTGATGGTCTCTAGACTTGCGTAGGCCTTAGCGTTGGCTTGCGATGGCGTACTAATCACAACAATGTTCTGCACAGCGTTACGACAAACGATGTATTCTGCGATATCCGCAGCTGGGAAATGCGCCGCTGTCGAGAGGGCTTGAGAAATCCGGACGTTACTGGTACTCTTGACGTTCAGGCCTCCCCAAGGCCTAACAATGATTTGAAAATGCTTCCTTGGTAGATGAGGCAGCCTTGACGCTTTGGGTAGGCATTTCTTCACGTTGGCGGCAGATCGGGTGTCAGCGTTCTTGCTGTATGGTGGGCCTTGAACTTCAGCGCCCGCCCTGAGTGCTTTAGTTGACTTACGCTTACAAAGCGCCGTTGTCCATCCAGAACACTGGAATTCTTCAGGAGAAATGTCCTCCCCTTGCACAGTGACTTGCATAGCTATCTTGAAAGCTGAAATGTGCTGAGCCGTTCGTTAGGCTTAGCTAAGCCTAACTTTAGGCCTAGCAAGCCACAGTGTGGTCTAACAAAAAAGTCCTTCAAAATTCGGTAAAAGATCCATCCCCGTGACAAAATTGTTTACACGTCTTCAAGACTTCGGGCGTCAACTGGAGCAAAAGGAATCAAACACATAGCTAACTTTCACAGAAAAAAAAAGGTGAACAAGCAGGAGCCGATGTTTAGACGACCGCATAAATCGGCTCCCTCTAGCATTTTCTGACCTGCGAGAGTGGGGGGGGACGTCTGTTGTGATGGTTTAATTACGGCCAATGATGATGCCGACACTGCGGAACCGTGCACAAGTTGGGGCATTGTGAATGAAGTACGTAGCGAGAGCGATTTGTAGGAATCGGATTGCGAGAACGACTGAACTTTGGAGCCAGTGCCTCATGCAGCTTATGCCACGGGCCTCGGCGAACGAGCAATTTGCCGTTTTAAATGAACTCGAGACCGCCCTTATCGCTTCTGTTCTTCGATACACAAGCGTCACGCATTTTTTGAACCGAAAAGTTTGTGTTTTCACTCGCAACTTTTTTTAAAAGCTTTGTTTCATTTACTATGAACTTCAGGATGCAGCGAACGGATGCCACGTCACGCTCAGGTTCATTATAAGCGGGCTCGACTGTGTTTCGAATACTTCGAATAGTACAATTCTAGTGCCAGTCAAACAGGGTAGCAAAAATTGTTAGAAAAGTATTTCATATATTTGTGCACTTCTACAAAGAAAATATTTTCGGTGTGGCCCTACAATATGGCAGTTAAATCAGATACATCGGAGCACTAGGCTCACTTTGTAGCTCATTAGTTCCAGTTTGCTCTTTAGATGCCAAAGAAAGTATGCCAGGAAACTGCATACATTGATTCACACCCGCCTAGCCATTGAGATTTATCAAGCTTGGTATAGCATTTGTGCTGAACTTGTTCTTTTCTGAAAATGTGATGTCTGTACTTCTGCAAAGCTGATCATTTACCGGGGTTGAAGCTTAAACTTGTCATTTCTTTCAGTAAGCTGACATTGTGCAAGAGAGAGAGCCTGTTTGTAAAGAGCGAAATTCTGGCATTGCAGTTCTACTTGCTCAAATTTACGTTAGGCAGAAAGAGAGAAATGTGCACATTAATTTCCCACAGCCCAGCCCCAGTGAACGCTCGGGCAGATAGCGAGCCGCCTCGCTATTTCTTGCGAAGCCATGCTCGGCAGGTCTCGCACGAGCATGTTGCCGAGAAGCGAAAGCTGGAGGCCAGGGGGAAGAGCAGTGGCAAGAAGAGGTGCCTGTGGAGCCCCCCTGAGCAGGCCCAGCCCACGGAGGATTCGGCGTCAGCCAGTCCCGGCCAGCATTGCAGCCAGGGACTGCCTCACGGTGGGAGGACATATTTCGTATAACATTTGTTCTGGTCAATCATGTTGCTAGTGATGTTGAACTAAAATGTTTTCCACTGTATGACATCGGAAAGAACAGTGGTGCTAATTGTGCCATTTAGGTACAGTGCAATCTTCCTGTGCCTTGTTGCGCATATTCGAGTAAAGCTTGCACCAACTGCACAAAAGTCCCCCAACTCTTCTAGTTTACACAACATTGTAGACCATTTATAGTCCAAAAATATTTCTTGTCACGACAAACACTATGCAGCTTTTCCAAAGTGCCCTGATGCTCAATCCATTTCAGCAATCCACTTTTTGTCACAATATATTCAGCCTAATCAGTCTTCGCCACTGCATACATCGCCATTGTTGAAAGATGAACATGCCGTCAACAATTGCACATATTTGTTAGCGAACTGACATTAAGGCGTGGAGAAGTGATCATATCGTTCACAAGTCACTTCGCGTCCCATAATGTAGCCATCACAGACAAGCAGTAACAGGTACCGTATATACTCGCATAATGATCGCACTTTTTTTTTTTTTTTTCAAGAAACTGACTCCAACTTCGGGATGCGATCGTTACGCGGGGTAAATTTTCCGTGAAAATGTATTCTGAGCACCGGAAACGCGAAAAAGTCGCTAATCAGAATGCTTACAGTAGCTATCATGAACATAACCAAAAATAAAAGTAAATTAAGGCTTAACATTGTAATAAAATGCACGCATTACGCAGGAGCTACATGCATGGCACACTTCCCTTTTATTTTTTACCTCTCCTACCCCCCTAACGTTCATTCAGACTCTGAAGCATCACTGGCGTCAGTGTCGTCGCCGCACGGTTACCTGTCGGAACCGGCACCGTTTTCACTCTCCCACAGAGGGTCATCTTCCATGCCGTAGAGCGCGTTGTAAAAGCCAGCGACAGTCCATTCCGCCGCATAAAGCTTGTCGTCCAGCCGGAACTGGCGCGGATGTCCTTTGTGGCTATTCCGAGCCTCCGGGAAACTGCACGCTTGCGTCCGTATCATGTCTAATGACACTGCATAACTGTTCTTGTGCTTGTCCTTCACATATTCGAGCACTGCCTTTTCAATGTCTGGGAACTTGCCAGATTTGGGTCCACGGAAAGCCCATCGCGTGCTGTTGGTAGCCATGAGCATGTCGCGCTGTTTTTTCCAATATCGGATCCGGATTTCGTCTACGCCGGAATGTCTGCCGGCAGCGCGGTCCCCGTGCCCTAGCGCGTAGTCAAGCGCCTTCAGCTTGAACGCCGCAGTGAAGCTCGCATACCGCCCCATGGTGAAACAACGCTTCAACAGATGATCACAAAGCACACAAAAAAAAAGTGGTTTCAGGAAACAAAAAACATTGCTGCGGGATGAACACAGGTCGACCAACAGGCGGCCGCCGCTGTAACAGAGTGGGATGTCAAAACAAACATGGCGGCTGACGAAGCGAAGCCACAGCATTATTTTTCTTCTTTGCGTCAGTTATGGAGGTTGTGAGTACGTCACACGCGTGAAAACAGTTTCTTCCATCTTAATCAGGAATGCTTTCATTTAAGTACGTAAATTTACGGCATTAGCATAGTGATGCCCGCTTTCAGATCACAGAAACAATGATAGGTGCGTTCAGCTAGACTTCGCACATGACATGTCGATGCGGCAAGTTCAGGTTGTGATCATTATACGGAAAAAAAAAAAAAAACGTTGAATTTAGACGACAAAGTTTAGGGGTGCGGTCATTATGCGAGTGCGATTATTACGCGAGTAAATACATATCGTATTTACTCGCATAATCGGCGCACTTGCATAATAGGCGCACCCCTAGTTTGGTCGCGGAAAATTCGATTTTTTTTTAATTCCGCGCATAATAGGCGCACCCCGAACTTGGCCGTGATCAGAAACGGTTCTACCCCCCAGCGGTACAGTTGGAACGCGGTCCCCGTACCCTGAAGAAAAAAAGAAGGCAAATCGACGAGCAAATAAAAAAAATTCGAAGTGCAATGACCTAACCAACATGTTTGTCGAAATAAAACTTGAAAAAAAAAAGGCGTCCATGAGCGAAAAAAAAAACGGCTGTTCCATCAATTACTGATACCCCCCAAATCGCCGCGCTTTTTGGAGGTCACGTGTACAACGTCGGGGGCTCGATCGCCATCACCACCATCGGAGAAAAAGAAACGCCATTTTGCAAGCGGTGTGCGTATGTTGTGGTCGTGTATTGAACTTTGGTTCCACCATGGGGAAGTACGCGAGCTACACGGCTGGGTTTAAACTGAAGGCAGTGCAGTACGCGCTGGAGCACGGCAACCGGGCTGCAAGCAGGCATTTCGGCATTGGAGAAACCAGTATTCGGTACTGGAGGGACCAAGAAGAAAAACGTAAGGTGACGAAGAAGACACGACGGGCTTTCCGCGGTGCCAAGACCGGCAGGTATCCGAACGTCGAAGAGCAACTGGTCCGGCATATACGGGAGCTACGACAAGACGGCTGTGCTGTGTCGTTGGATATTGTGCAGACTGAGGCGCGCAGAATAGCCTAAGCGCAGGGCATTGAAGCAAGAGTTCAAAGCCAGCTCCGGATGGACAACTCGTTTCATGCGGCGCCATGGCCTCGCACTGCGAAGGCAGACTACCTTGTGCCAGCGCTTGCCCGCAGCATATGAGGACAAAGTGGTGGACTTCCACAGTTTCGTTATAAAGCTCCGACAGCAGAAAGACTTCATTTTGTCCCAGATCGGCAACGCTGATCAGACCCCCCTTTGGTTTGATATGCCGTGAAACACGACAGTGGAGGAGAAAGGTGCACGGAGCGTCATCGTCAGAACGTCTGGCGCTTATAAACAACGATGCACCGTAATGCTGGCGGTGACAGCGGATGGGCGTAAGCTACCACCTTACGTTATTTTTAAACGTAAGACGCTCCCAAAGGCGAAATTCCCTCAAGGCATCTACGTCAGAGTCCAGGAAAAAGGCTGGATGAGCGCGGAACTCATGGTGGATTGGGTGAAAACAGTCAGGGGTCGGCGGCCGGGTGGTCTGTTGTTGCCATCCATGCTTGTCCTGGACAGTTTTCGTGGGCACCTAGTAGACCGCGTACGAGATGAGCTCAAAGAGCTGCGCACAGATCTGGCAGTGATTCTGGGCGGCCTCACATCGATACTGCAGCCTTTGAACGTGTCCTTGAATAAACGTTTCAAGGACAATGTTCGAAGGCTGTACACCACCTGGATGGCTGGAGGACAACATCAGCTGACTCCAGGTGGTAAGATTAAGAGGCCGCCTGTGGAAATGCTGTGCGCTTAGATCGTGGAAGCGTGGCAGGCGATCTCCGACGAAGTCGTCAGGAAAAGCTTCAAGTAGACGGGTATCTCGAACGCACTGGATGCGAGTGAGGATGACATGTTGTGGGGTGCGGATGATTCGGACACCGAAAACGAATCCCCGCTCGGCGAGGATGAATGTGTGATCTCCGACTCGGACTCCGAATAGGGAAAAGAAGGAACAGCTACGACTTTTGTGTAAATAAATTTTATGTGTGTGTGTGTGCAGTTGACGGCTCTCGCTTGTTCATTAAAAGGTACGTAGGTATGTTTGTTTTATGCTGAATTAATTGGTAAACGATAAAGTCGCCTTTTACTTGACAATTGTGCAGATTTAAAGCGCGAGAACCGAGTTGAAAAAATTTTCGAAAATTTTACCCCGTGTAATTGGCGCACCCCTAACTTCGAGCTGGATTTTCTGAAAAAAAAGTGTGCCTATTATGCGAGTCAATACGGTATTGGCATTGGAGACTCGTGTGTTCAAAAGCTTTTATGATATAAAAAAAAGTACATGTCTCTTTATCACACTGGGCAATGTTCTTCATTATGTCTATAATAAAGCCAAGGCAATGATGCCCACTTTTAGTTCATCTGGTATGATGAGTTGCAATGTCTGCTTGAGCACGTCCAAGCACTTTTCGTGCGGCTTGATTGTGAAGCTGGCATAACTTAGGTGGCAAGCCACCGTGGACCACATGGCCAGCCACAAACAAAGAACTCTTATGCGCTTCCCGAATGCCATCAGAACAATCAGTGTTGTCATCAATTGGCAACAAAAAAGTTCAGTTTTACCTCAAGGGTGAAGAACTGAATGTAATAGCAGTGAAACGAAATGCTGTACAAAGTAAGGCTGGCAGCTAACTCTTTTTAATGTGATGTCACAAAACACCGGAAAGTGCTAGTGTAAGCGAATGCAGGCTCTTCGTGGAGAGATGCTTTTTTTTACACAATGCGTCCGTGTAGACAGTGCAACACGTAGCAGGGTATACGAGCCAACTGCTGATGCCTGTTGAGGTAGTACGCATGCCCGTAGAGTTCAAATTCACGATTGCTTCAGGAGCGAGACCTCTGCCCAATCTCCATATCCCTTACTACTTGTTTAAGACCTGCGAGGCATTCGCCTCTTCAGAAAGCCACTTCAGAAAGAGCAACACTTTTCGCACACTCTACTTCGAAGTGTGTTTGAGCTGCCCACTGATGGCTGCTGAACTAGGACGCACGCCAGTGCCTTTAGAAGCAAAATTCACCCCTTCCCTTTCGTCTTTTCGTGTCTGTTCAAGACTGGCAGGTTGTTTCCCCTCTGCTTGGACAGCAATCCTCCCAAGCGGGGTGTTTACATGCGCCCTCTGAGCATTAAAGATGGGCCAGCTAGTAATATCTTTGTTTCAGCTGCGTTCATCGTCCCTGCACGAGCGCATTTCTCTGTGGGTAGTGTATACGATGGGTGATGGCATGTTATCAGTTTTGGCTTGACATGGGATGTAGCAGCGACTGCAGAAATCCGTTGAGTGTGTTGATATTGCTGTAACAATAAGGTTATTGCACAATTCACCTTAGTGTTACAAAAAAAAATGAAGCATTCGACAAATGTTGCTTATTATGTGCTGTGAAATGGGGCGACATATGCTCTGACTGTTCTCTCTGACTGCTCAAGAAGGCCATTGTGGCTCCTCAAAGCTTGCTACAAAAGGCACATTTGCCTGCTCCTAGGACTACTCCCAAGCCTATGTACACTGTTCTACCCTTGAGAGGGACAAAGAAGCCTTTTCTATTTACAATAAGTTTTGTTTAAGAACTAAACACTTCATATGCATCCATAGTTATATAACACACTGTTTAATGAACCGTGATGAAGTTTCACTGTTTATTATTTTTTCTTTTTGGTAAAGCCATCTCAGTGACACACACTACATTTTTTTTAAGCCTTCTTTCTGTAGTCGATTTACTTTTGCTTGCTCTGCTCAGGGTTCGCACAGCCCCTTGAAATTCTTCAATATCATTGATATTGACAATATTAGTTCCAGGACCCTTGAAACTTGTTGAATGCCCTGAACTCCTTGTAATTCTTGGAAATGCTGTGTAACAACCTCTAGCTCATTTCAAACGCCCCTTTTGCTCAAGAATGACAATGAAAGCAAGCTGTGTTGACAAAAGGGTGTTCATGAAATATCACAGACTAGACAAAGTCTATCTATCGGAAATTAAATGTAATCAGTCATATTGCTTGGTCGCGCCATGGTTTCTAAATAGGCTATATGCTGCCATCTTTGTGCACTCTGGAGCTAGGCCATGTCCACAGCTGTAAAGGTGGTGCTGCCATCCATTGTAGCGAGTGCCGTAGAAGTTGTGCACGCGGAATCAGTGGCGCATCATGTCTAAATTTTTTAATATTGTGCTCCTACATGGAAGACTCATTTCTGCTCTGTTCTTTTTTTGGGGGGGGGTGAGGGGGGGGGGAATCTCATTCATAATCGGGGGAAAAAGAGGAGACTCGTTGAAGATTGTCCATTGACTGGCATGGCCTCATAGCACAGCGCTTGACGATGGCAGGCATCGCTCCCTGTGCCATCACGACACCTGCACTGGGCACACTAGGGAGTGGTACTTTGTCTGTCAGGCTTGTGTGTGCAATTTCACCTACTACATAGTACGTTTTCTTTAAAAAAAAATTCCAGGTGGAAAGTTCTGGTTCCAGCTTGCGTGGCTTCATCATACGGTATATCGCAACTTAGTGCGATCGGAATCAAGTGATCCTTATCCAACCAAGATCACAATACAGTCGAATGTCAATTATACGTCCCCCGGTCTGGCGACGACCGGCACTTTACGACGAATCGGTGTAGTCCCGACAATATCCCCCATAGAAATGAAGTATTCAAAAGCCCAGTTTCATGCGAACTTCAAATCTTGCAACCCTCAGATTTCATCCGAAAGGGAAAAAAAAAACACCTTCACTCGAATCAAACATTGACTCTGATATTCACGAGTGCAAAATATGAACTTGTATTTCCCTAGATTCATGATTGGAAAAGTAGCGAGTGAGACAGGATGTCTTCTTAAGATGGAAAATTTATTCTCCTGGAAGTTCATGCTACATGAGCCCCGATCACATGCGTACGTATCTGGGGTCGTTACATGGTTGAGGTCCAGCGACTCGGAGTAGTTTCAGCCAGCCAAAAAGCCGATATTTTCACGTTGTCGGTTTGTAGAAACTTTGCCTACTCAACATACAACTGATATCGTGTCTTCGTCGCACTCGCAGTCAGAGGCTTGTACACTCATAAGAGTGTGACGTAGCTGTCTTCATGATGCAAAATCACTTTCGCTCGACGTCAACATTCATAAAAGGGAGAAACCACTAGTAGTACCTCACAGGGCAACAAATTACAACGCACACAGCTCAAGTCGCGCACGAAGGCATTCTAGACAAGCTTGTGGTCTATCACTATTGTGTAATAGTGATGACATTGTGTCTCACTCTTCTGATGGGCAGGTGATTTTCGGACTGTTTATCATATAAATATACGCGTTGAATTCTATTTTTTGTTTTTTTTTGTAAGGTTGAGAATAAGGACTCCCTTTTACCTCCTTGAACTAAGCAATGCTGCCATTAGCTGCCACTTGGCAAGAATAATTTAATATACCTTCCTTGCATCGGCACATGGTCATGCCGTGGGCCTATTCAGGCAGTCTGTTCCAGTTTTTTGGGCAAGGCTGAGTGTCGCTGCCTAAAGCTTAGTTTTAAATGCGGATCATTTCTTAATTACACAATGTCGCGCTTTGGCAACTGCGCCGTCCACACCCCCACTGCGCATGCTCGCGTGTCGTGCCGCATGCACACATTTTGTGCCGGCCCAGGAAGACACCCGCAAAACTGTCGCTTCTTTCTCTCTCATCTCACAAGGCCAACGCAGGGAGTGTCGGCTAGTAAAAAATCGACCGCTTGCCCTGCAAAACCGTTCGCTGGCCACCCTGTATGTCTAGGCACTGGATCGTGCATTAGGAATATACTCAAGCAAGAAAGTCTTTACTTGGCTTTCGCTTGACTTGATGCTTTTCTTGACTCGAGTAGATGTGATGGAAGCAACATTACCTTCACTCAGTAGTGGGGCAAACCCAACATCAGCGTCATACCACTCTCCTTCATTCAATGAATAAGAACAATAAAGGTGTAATAACGGTTAAACATTCACAAACTATACCCAATTGCGCAATGTTCACGCGATACCCCCTCCACTTTGTAACGCATTTACTGGAGTTCCCCCCGTAGGAAAATGCGGGCGGGTTTCTTTTTCGATTACATGACGCCTGGGTTTTATGACTGTTTTACTTGGTCCCCTGAAAGTTGTATAATCATGGTTCCACTGTATTGTAGAAGATGTTTGGCATCGCAACAACAGGGTAATTTGCCTTGAAGAGCCATCAGAAAGGCACAAAGCTCCGACACAAAACCTTAGCAGGTGAGGTCATCTCATCTGTCGAAAGTTTTATGCAAGTGGCAAACCTGACCTTCGAGGTGACTTGTCATCATGAAATCACAGCAACTTCCTCTCGAACTGCGACACTTGATGGAGACTACAGAAAGAATGACTCCGGGGTCGAAGCAGAAAAATAGTGGATGATGAAAATTACATGGTCACATCTGTTGCTCTAGTGCATTCATTTTGAATTTATTTAAAATGATGTTTTCAGATGGTGAAATTTTGCGGAGTTTCACTTGTTCTTAGAATAAATGCTTTTTTATCGTGTGCAACGGTCTGGTTCATTTTTAAGGGGGGACCAAGGTTCTTAGGGCTCTCTCATTTATTTTTGAGCCAAGTGTGACAGAAGTTGGCATGCTTACTTAGTTTGTTCTCTGGTTTCTAAAAATGTAGTTATTTTTTCTGTAGCTTCATTAGTTAAATAAATAATCAAGATAACAATTTATATTCTTGCCAGAATTGAAAAATAACCACCTGTCAAAAATTTAGAAATAACATAGGGATTGACAGTAGAAAGCATAAGACATGCAACATAAGAAGCACTTTTTTGAATGCGTCTATATTTCTCACTTTACAGTACACTAAACATCACAGCCCTGAATGTGGCCATTGCGTGGGCATACAAAAGACTAGTTTGAAAAATTTGCATCAAGAGAAATCAAAATCTGCTTCCTATGTTGTGTGCTCCAAACATATAGTTTCATGCTGCAAAATAAAATATTCTGCTATCTGTAATAGTTTCAAATATATTGCAGTAATTTTCATGCAGGGTGTACAAAATTGCCATTTTGAGGAAATGAAGAAAACAAAGAATTGTAACATTTTTAACTGTAAAAATGTATGCGCTTTTAATTACACAGCCATTGACATATAAATGAATGCTAGAAAGCCTAAGGAGTGCAATGCTGCAAGTTGATCAAAAATTGAACGAGTACTTCTCGAATTACAGCACAGTAAAGTTCATTGCATGTAACCAAATACAGAAATTTTTATATTAAAATAAAAAAAAAAGGAGCTGCCCATTAAAAATAGGCTCCCAGCAATGTTTTTTGTGCACATTTAGCTACATTGTGCAAAAACAATTACAGCTCGAGCTGTCCTAGGTCCATTTTTACCGAACAAGCAAAAGAAAGTGGTCAAAATCTGTGCTTCGAGAATAATGCTGTTAAAACTTAATTTCGCAGTTTTAAGGAAAAAAATCATGGCACACATACGTTTAGTCGGTTAATATGTACCGGGAATGTAATAGGACTGATTGTACGAGCGTGTCGTTTCTTCTAGTCCTGTAGGAAGTTGTCGCCGTGTGCTCGTCTGCCGCGAGGCCGCTTATCAGTTCGGTGACTGTACTGACGGCGATGTGCGACAAATGTGCGTGCGTCATCCACGATCTGTCGAATAACGCAACGATGTTTTCCCGCTTGTCCAGAATAAGTTACCCGTAAGTGTCACGGACCAAAGTTGCTCCCTTGCTCATCAATTTTGAGGCTACACAAATGCCGAGGTGTTAGTTTCCTTTTCACGTAAGACTGCTGCATTTTCGAGCGGAGATTGGGACAACGTTGCGAACATGTTGTTAAAAGCAGTCTACCTGTGGATTGCGAGCATGTTCACTGCGAACGGATTGACTGTCTGTTGTTGGTCGACGCGCGGCGTACTCCACTCTGATGACCCGTCGCGCAGTTCAAGGTCCTTTCGTCAAGCGGGGGGAACCACAACATCGGCGGGTTTAGCGATAAGACTGCACTTTCGTTCTGTCACTACGAAGACTGATATCTCTGGTAGCTTCACTTCTGCTTTTTTACTTGCCGTGCTCTAACTGATGAGGCTGCAAAACACAGCCGTTCTCAGTAACGTTGTCGGCAACCAATGGGCTCGTACGTGACTTAGGCCGACACCGGTGATTGGGCGACCGCCGTTGACCGCGTCGAGTTCGTTATCCTCGTTGTCCTGAGCCATAGCGGGGATCTTTCTGAAGTTCACAGCGAACGAACCACCGCCGAACCCGCTTCACAAATTACTTTAGCACGGAACTTCTTTACTTCCGCAAGCAGTCAGTAGCACCATGACAAAATTGCGCATGTCTGTGCGTGTCACGATGGTGAAGCAGACGCCGAAAGCGCCCCTTGGCCAATCGGATGCCTCACGTGCCCCAAGCAGCCAATTGAATCACGCGCTAGTGCTTCTCGATGACGCGTTTTCGCTAAAAAACTAATGAGCAAGGTGAGCCAGCGGTGGCGGGAAATTGAAGGTGAAAAACGACCCTTCCAAACGAGACCAAGATGAACACGATAGCTCGTGTGTAACGGCAACAGTTTGGCGCGGAAAAAGCGCGAAGTCAGCCAACTTGTAGCTCGCCGACATGAAGCACACCTCCAAGCAACAAAGCAGACAATAAGCCCGATTCGAGGTGCATATTGTCAGCTGCAGGCTTTATTGCAGCTCGAACAAGCTGAAATACGGCCTGTTTCTAAGTGAGAGTTAGTCCTTTCACAGCTGAACTATCGTCACATTCCAATTTCGTAATACTTAGTAATATTGTGAGAAACCGGTTTATTCGGCCAGGCTCGAGCTAAATCACGCTGGTGATGATATTTTTAGATGAAGATGTGCAGGTGATGATGATTACAAAGAGAATAAAGAGTCATTCGCTTGTCGCGCTCACACTAATTCCCCCGCTCGGTGAAAGCGGCTGCCTGGTCGCTTGACAGTATTATGAAATGCATCGCGCATAAGGCTTTAAATGAGATACGTGCACTATCTCTGTTCCTCGGCAATGATGATCGGGACTAGCGCTAAGAGGAGAAACGCGGTAATTGACAGGAGATGTCTGTTCGACCACCGTTTATGGCCCAATGAAGCGACTGATGAATTTGTTGCATAGGCCGGGGACGCGTAGTGGAGTCCATAGAAGAACTTCGTCACCAGGGGAAAAATTCGCAACACTGCGAGACGAGTCGTGGCGAGATTTTCGAGTGTCTTGAGAGAGGCCGGTGTTAACACGGGCGTGGTGACGGCAGTGTGCGAGATGAGATAGAAATTCTTCAGAGAAAGGAGCCGTCGAGGGTGCAGGGGCCGAAAGGATAGAGACATTCAGAGCGAAACTCGGCGAGCGACCATGGACTAGAAATAAGGGAGAAAAGCTGGTAGTGCGTTGAGCAGCCGCATTATAGGCGAAGGTCAGTGTCGAATTGCATCCCAGTTGGTGTGGTTGGGGTGAATGTACATGGCGATCAAGTCCGATAGGGCCCGATGAAACCCTTCAGTCAATCCGTTGGTCTGCGGGTGGTAGCTAAAAGTGGTCTTGTGAACAGTGTTCGAGGCACGCAAAACTTGCTCGACAATGGAAGATAGGAAGACTTTGCCAGGATCACTGAGGAGAATGCGTGGAGCTCCATGACGCAAAAAGATGTGGCGAAGAAAGAAATCGGCGATCTCAGTGGCAGTCCCAGATGGTATAGAAGCTGTTTCTGCGTAGCGGGTAAGGTGGTCGACTGCCTTGACAATCCAGCGATTCCCATTGGATGATATAGGGAGAGGGCCATACAAGTCGATTCCAACGACTTCAAAAGGTGAGGTGGGACAAGGAAGAGGTTGCATTAAGCCAGCCGGAGCAGTTGTCGGTCGTTTTCACCGTCGGCAATGGACACAGGAGGCGACGTACTTAGCGACGGCTGAAAAGAGGCCAGGCCAAAAACGACTTCGAATTTTGTCATAAGTCTTGTGGTAGCCTAGATGAGCAGCGGTTGGATCATCATGAAAGGCTTCCAGAACTTCACGTTGCAGAGAACGTGGGATGACGGGTACCCACTTGTTGCCATCGATGTGGTAAATGTAGCGACATAAAGCATCACCGACGAGCTTAAATTGCTCAAGTTGTCGACGGAGTCTGGCGTTTGGAAGAGTAGTAGAGCCGGGCAAGCGGTCAACAATGGTGTGGCAGTATGGGTCGACACGTTGTTGTGAAACAAGGACGGATAGGGTGGCAGGTGATGAACTTAGCGCTGCGATTGGAGAGGTGCTGTCGTTTTGGAGTATCGATGGTGAATTGCTTCCGCTGGGCAAAAGATAGCGCGATAGAGCATCAGCATCTTGATGCTTCTTCCCAGATCTGTAGGCTACATCGATATCATACTCCTGCAAGCGAAGTGACCAAGGCGTCCCGATAAGTTTTTCAGCGATGAAAGCCAGCATAGGGCGTTATAGTCGGTCACGACGGTAAAATGACGGCCGTGAAGATATGGTCGGAATCTTTGCACTGCCGAAACAACAGCAAGGCACTCCTGCTCGGTGATAGTGTAGTTCTTTTCTGGAGCGGTAAGAGCACGATTTGCGTAAGCAACGACACGTTCGCGTGAGTTTTTGTCTCGCTGCAAGAGTACCGCACCAAGACCATGACTACTTGCGTCGGTGTGAAAGATGGTGGGTGCGGTGGAATCGAAGTGGCACAGTACCGGATCCGACGTGAGGGCTTGCTTCAATGCCGTGAAAGCGCTTTCGCAGTCTTCGGACCAAATGAAGGGGACGTTCTTTGCGAGGAGTTGATGGAGGTGAGACGCAAGTTCCGCGAAACCACGTATGAAACGCCGGAAGTAAGAAGATAACCCAAGAAAGCTGCGCAGGTCCTTTTGACGTAGTGGACGAGGAAAATCGAGGACAGCGGCAAGCTTCTCGGGGTCGGGCCGAATTCCTTCTTTGCTGACAAGGTGGCCGTGAACCTTGATTGTCTTGCTAGCAAAGGTACATTTCTCGGTGTTAAGGGGAGATGCTACTCGAAAAACGATTTTCTTTAATAAGAGTCTGAATTTAACACAAATTGGCATGCTAATAGAGTTTTTTCTCCTCCTTACGAATATGTCATTTATTTTCATGTAGGTTGCTTGGTTTTCTTTCTGCAGGTCAGATACTGCAAAATTATGGCCATTGTTATGCAACAATTGTGACCTATAAAAATTTGAGATAAAGCATGCAGATATAGCTGACTATGATCCTTTGGAACTGTAGAGTGCAAAAAACTATATTAATTTTGTGTGTAAAAAGGTGAAATACAATAATAAAATAGAAAAATTTACTATGCCTCTAGTTGCCAAGGGCTTTCAATGTTATGTAATTTTTGAAAAACATAATCAAGCAGCACTGACAATCTGTTTAGATACTTGCACTCTATGGGCCTTCATCATGCTATGTGCAAAATTTCATAGAGGTATGACAATTCTAAGTATACGAACTAGCGTGTATAAGCACAGATCACACAAAACTGCAAAAGGAGAAAAACGCATTTGAAAGTGTGAAACCTTTTTTTTTATCACAGAGTTCTTAGAAATGCATAATCTTTGGCCATAATGTTCAACAGAACTTTGAAAAGCACTGCAAGTTACTAGAACTGTCCTGCAGCTTAGATTGTGCCCTCACGGTCCTTGCGAGCACTCTCCTCTAGCCGTGCCCTTTTCACTCCACGACGACGGTGGGCCCTTGCTTCTGCTGGCAGACGCTCGGACAATCTCTTGATGCGCCTCGCATCGCGGGAATCACTGAAAGTAACTAGATCTCTAGATTGCAGTATGTTGAGCTCTTCCAGGATGTGCTCGAAAGTAGCATGACCCTTGTTGAACCACAGGATTGCCATAGCTGCGGCAGTCTCGACAACCGTTCGGGAGACAAACTTAGTCTTGGGACAAAGTAGCCAAATTTTGCTGTTCAGGGATTCCAATGTGTTCTGGGTTTTCCTTTTGATGCATCGAGCAAGGAGCTTCTCATCCGTTAGCCGCTTATAAATGGGCAAAACAGCCAATCCCTGTGCTTTTGTCAGAAGAGGTGTGTGGCGTGGTGCAGGTTCACCAAGTGCTTCAGCGCGTTCATGTTTGCACCACGACTCTGTTCCTGCAGGGCAAAACTTGTGGCTGCCAGCATTGTCGGTAGAGCATGAGTGGAAGTACAAAGCCCATACTGTAGTGTACATATCCCGTACACTCCCCCTGTTGCTTGTTATGGCAATCTGATAGTATGTTTGGAGCTTCTGAATGGCTGGCTCTTTCATTTTCTGCCCTCGTGGTAATGGCACATGCAGCTTCCGTAGCGCGGTGCCAAGTCTCTTGGCCACATGATTAGTGCAGTCTTCTTTTTCTATATTGACAGCACCATAGACTTTTGACTCTGCAACTGCACTATATGCTTTGCTGTCACAGTCACTCAAGAATGTCTTGAAATGCAGTGGGGTGTCATAAGTCATTTTTCTCTGCCGAATGCGCATCGCAGCCTCCGTTTCCATGGCATGGGAGGAACAGTCTGCATTGTTTTCACAGACTGGGCCTCGGAATGCCTGCCACAGTTCCTCGTCTGGGCCCATATCTTTGTGCCTACTGCATGTCAGGCAGTAATTTGATATGACCTCGAAGTCTAAGCAGAGGCCAGTATCTAAGGAGATAACTGCGCCAATCCCGTTGTGGCTTTTGTGGCCCCTCTTCTGCGAAGTGCCGTCGAACATAACAGCCACATCAGTTTCGCCTGCTACTTCTTTCGTCAACTCTCTGGATCGGCTGCAAGTTATCACTCACAGCTGCCATGGCAGCGGTGTGCACCTTCTTTGCTATCGAAAAAAATCCTCGGTGGTGTATTGGCTTTGGGAGTCCAATAATGGAACAAAATCTCGACAACTGCTCATGCCCAATGCCGACATTGCGTGCAGCCACCACCGCCTTCACATTTACAGCGAAACTATCTCGGGAGTTCCCACTGTCGTACCGTTGGCTCACTGGGCTGCTGCCGTCCGCCGTAACATGCAGTGACGTATAGGAGCACGAAAGAACAGTCGCCGAGCATTAGCTGTTTTCGCAATGAAGTTTGAGGAGCGACGAAAGTCCCTTGCGCTTTTCTGCCGGCTCTCGAACGGAAAGTTTTTGAATACCGCAAGCAGGGCATGCCCCACCTGCCACAAGTGCCGTCAGCAAGAGGGTGTCACACAAAACTGTCGTTGCACAAACCTCATCGCGCTGTCTTTCGTCTTTTTCGAAGAAGCCGAGCTTATTTTTCGAAGCGCTGACGAAAGAAAGCGCAGCGTCAATCCCTTCATCGCAGCCACTGTCGCTCGTGCACTCGTCGATGCCGCCGTCAGGCCTAGCACACGTAGGCGCGTTCTCGTTCGTCGCCATCGTTCGGGGCGCTTTACGCCGCCTTCCCTTGAACTTGTGCTTCGTTCGAAACTTCTGCAGTCTCACGTTGCACTTTTTCGGGCTTGTCATCGCGGAAATATGCATAGACGCACAGAAAACAGACGGACCAAATGCCAATGGCCGCCACCAACACAGCTGACAACGACTCGGTAGCCAATGGCGATGCGGCTTAGGGTGCCGCGCGTTTCAAACCGCTCAAACCACGTAATAAAAAGGCCTCGTTTTTTTTTTTTTGCCCACGTACGAAACTGGCGGTCGTCGGAGCTGTACGAAGAAGGCCGGACGCAACTTTCCCAAGTGATCGCGATGGCGGGCGGCACTGCGACGGGGAGCAGCGCGCAGTCAAAGATGGCCAATATCGGCGCAAATTCACGAAATTTTGAGCCACCGCGATGCCTTCATACACATTTTTTTTTTGCATTTTGCGGTTCGAATTTAGTTTTGAAATTTTCACAGATGGAAGAAGGTTTGAAGATTAAAATGCAATAAAAATCAGAAATACGAGAAATTTCGCTAAAAACGCAATTTTTCGACTCGCATCTCCCCTTAAGAGTAGATGACGTGTTCCATGATCTTGGAGTATATGCTGGAGAGGGAAATTGGACGGTAGTTTCCAGGGGAAGACCGGTCACCTTTTTTGAAGACTGGAATGACCTTCCCTGTCCTCCAATCATTTGGCACTGTACCTGTGTCAAGTGAATGCTGAAAGTTAATACAAAGAATTGCACTGCACGCATATTTTGTACTTTTTAGTGCTTTCGCGTTGATTCCATCAATACCGCAGGATGAAGAACACTTCAGGGAGTCAATGACCTTGGCAATGCCCTCTGCCCTGAATTCAATACCCTCCATTGGAGGAAAATTGAAATATGGAAAGTGTGGTAATGCATCTGTACTTGTTTTGTGAACACTGAACAAAACGCTAGATTCAGTGCGTCGGGAACTTCGGAATCAGTAATGGGTGTCCCCATGTTATCACATAGTGAAATGGCACTTCTATTATCAGGCCTAATCATTTTCCGAAAATGGCGCGGGTTAGATGTCAACATATTTGGTATGGTAGTCGAATAGTAGTCACGCTTGGCGCGTGCTTTTAATGACTTGTATTCTTTAACGACCTTATTATGCTTTTGCCAGGCCGAGGATGACCCAGTTCGTTTAGCAACTCGAAATAATCGCTTTTTTTATTACGTAGGCGTTTTAAAGACTTGTTAAACCAGGGGGAACGGGCTTTTTCATTTATAGCGATAGTTGGCCTGTAGAGATTCATTAAACGCAGCATTTCGGCTTTGAATAGTATCCAAATGCTCTCGGTTGAATGCTGCCGATATGTAAGGGCAAGTTTCTCGAGAAAAACAGAAAGTTCACGATTGATGCTTGAATAATCGGCTTTGTCGTATAGCGTGAGTACTTTTTTAGATTTCTTGCTTTTTAAGACGTTGCAAGGAAATGTTGCATGAATGACGTTGTGGTCACTAAAACCACGGATATACGTAAGGGGGGGGGGGCACATTATCGGGGTGTGACGTGAAAAGGAGGTCCGAACTTGTTGACGAGTGTTGGGTTACTCGGGTAGGTTTATTGACCAGCTGTGAGAGGCGAAAAAGCAAACTTATGTTTACAAATTCTGCAGCCATGTTATTTTGTGCAAGACATGACACAACATTACTCCAATCTATTGAAGGAAAATTGAAATCACCGAATAATAAGACGAGAGTGTTGGGATAGGTTGTTGTTAGTTCTAACAATGCTTCGTGAAAAGACGAAAAAAAGGAGCTATCGGCACTTGGTGGACGGTAGCAACAGCCGATTAACATGTGCGGTGAAGTGGCGTGGCAGCACGTCCAAACCATTTCCAGAGAATTTTTAACATTTACAGCAGAGCACTTAAGCAAGCGATGTGTGGCAATCGCCACACCGCCCCCACGGTTATCATCAAAGTGGTCCTTGCGAAAGATATCAAAATATGGCAGATCAAGAAGAATCTCAGAATCAAGTATGTTAGAGGTTAGCCACGTTTCCGTCAACAGAATGACGTTGCTAGAAGAAGAGATCAAGGTGCATAACGGATCGCGTTTTGGCATCAAGCTGCAAATGTTAGTGTAAAGCAGTGAGAGATCATGCTTAACACTCTGATTCGGTCTTCGTGGCTTTTGCGCCCGTTGCTAGGCCTGAGGTTCGACAACCAACTGCTTAGCCTGATCAAAAACATACGTTTTTCTGCCACAGATAAGCTTGTCATAACGGAGCTTAAACGGGGAGTGCTGTGCTTTTCCAAATTCGATAAGGCGCCTTCTGGCTACACGAATTTCCGGGGCAAAGTCTTCACTGAAGCGGTATTCTGTGCCTTTCAGTTTACTGCTAGACGAAAGGAGTGCTTCTTTATCCTTGAAGTGGGCAAATTTTACTATTATCGGACGCCATTTCCCCTCACGATAAGCTCAGAGTCTATGGGCACCTTCTGTGTCACGACTTTGAATAGTCATGCCCAGGCTTTTGTGACAGAGATCAGTAACCAGTTCTTCACTAACACGCCACGCCTCGTTTCGCACATCACTGAACCCGTAAAAGATGAGGTTGCGCCTTCGGGATGTGCTTTCCATGTGGCTAATCCGGTCAGACAGCCTAGTTACCTGAGCACCGCTGTTAGTGGCAACACTTTCAATGATTTCAAACTGAGACTGAACCCTTGAAAGTGATTATAAGTCGGATTCTATTTTGGTCAACTGCGAGCTCAGGTCATTGAACATTTTTCATGTTCATCAAGGGTTGATCTGATTGAACTTAACTGCTCAAGCATCTCAGACTGCCCAGATTGCAACGTCTTCAGTATATCAAGCATGTCACTAGGCACCACTTAGACACCACACAGTGTTCATTCCTAGGTCCAGGATTAGTCTCAATATCACCTGCTAATAACAATTTCAACAGCATTTTGGCACAACCGAGAACTACAGAGATGGAGCGCCGTGGGCTCAGCAGAACAAGTAATGATCGGCATCCAGTTCGCTTAGCGTAAAGGCAGTGGTCATTCGTTACCTGCGTAGTGAAGTCAAGCGGGTTAGGATGACCCATCGCTGGTGTGCCGCCGAGCCCACTAGGCACAGTGAGCGTCTGCCCAGGGTTTATATTGGTGCTCCAAGGAACGGTGGCGCTGTCAGAAGATAGCGTGCCCGAAATCCAAGATGCCAGCTGATGACCACGAGGCAACCGTAGTGATAGCGTTTGGCGGTGATGCGCATTCCAGTGCACAGTACAGGCCGGGCTGGCGCACCCCGTCATGGCGAGGTGACGCGTTCACATGCAGGTGGTCAGCGCCGCATGGTAGTGGAGACCGAGTAGGCTTGTCGAAGTTCTGCAGTAGCATCAGGATCCAGGGCAGCACGAAGAACTGCGTAGCGAAGAAGTCAAGCGGGTTAGGATGACCCATCGCCGGTGTGCACTTGATGGGCAGCTGACAGGGAATCGCAAATTATTCATCGTGGAGGAAATTTTGTTGTAGCAGTATTAGACAATGCCCCTTTGCGCATGCCCAGTTCGAAAAGTTTGGCTGTGCTTGTGCCTAGAGGGTGCTGGGGTTTTGTTGAAGGCCAGAAATTCTAATGTTCCTTCTCGAAGGGTGAAGGTCGATAAGACATGTATAGTTGTGCCCCATGTGCATACAATGCTGTACCACCACAAGAAGTTTGGGAAACGACATGGAGTTGAGGTCAAGTTTTTGATGCTTAAGGAGCTTGCAGTCCTATGCACGTTCATAGGTGGCCACGAAAACGGGGTGCAAGAAGCACTACACGAAATCATATGCAGAATGCAGTGCTAAAGGGGTATATGAAATACATTTGTCATGTGGCTAAAGTTGTGTGGCACAAATGAAAAGATGTGCCAACATGTGCACGTGTGAACATGATTTCTCAGTAAAAGAAATGCATACAAATGGGCACCTACCCACCCAGTGCTCAGAGTGCAAGTGTAAACCAATGCTGGAAAATAAGAAGATATTGCGCTGCTGCTGCGATAATAGAGCAAGTAAAATTTGCAAAACACATTATACAAGGAAGAAAGGAAATGACTGTGCCAATGAATCATCTGTTGGCTAAAGTATGAAGTCCTTTGCCACTTTTCATTGTCAAATTACTGTATTGCCCATGGACATCTTATAAAACTTCGTAATAACTGAGCTTTTGAATTTTTGTATACTGCTGTTTGTGTGTTGGGAGGCAGGCTTGATTACCTTGTTGCAAAGGCTCCTTGGTGGGGATCTACCTTACTTCTTTGTTATTTGTCTGCATAGCATGAGCTTACTTTCATTTTGTGGATTGTTCATTTGAATCTTCTTTTTTTTCATGGTTGTTCAAATTATCAACCTTTAGCACTTCTCCGAAAGTACTACACTATGCAGTCGAATCTCGTTGTAGCAATCCTCAATATAATGGTTTTTTTCGAAAATTCCCCTCTAAATGTTCATTGGTTAATTGTAAAAATGTTTCACTACTACAAATTTCAGAATATTGCATGTTTCAGAATAATTTATCGAATTTTATCTCCCTTACATTTTCAGAACACTCCAAAATAATGAATGACGACTTTAAGAAGCTATTCACGGCTGTAAACATTATGCCCAGTCCCGTGGCTGCCACTCTCGTCATGATGAGAATGCTGACATATTTCTCTTTGCCTGCACTATTCAATTGTGCGATAGCCCTGTTGTCATCATCATCGTCTGGAACTTGCTTTTCAAGTTAGGCTTTGCCCCGTCATCCTTGCTTTTGTCAGGCAGCTTGACATGTGGGCTGGTTTCTAGCCTTTTTGTTGGTGGTTGAACATTCAAGATGAGTTACGGAAACAGCACGAGAGGAATGCTTAGACGGTTAAAAACGCAATACGAGAGACCTATTGGTTGAAGTCTCTGATAACTCGTTCATGCTGTATCAACGTTCACACAACCTACAGTGCTTCAACAAAGCGTGCATGTGAACTTGGCTAATGACCGATAAGATCCGTATCATCCATTGTGGTAAGGACACTGCGACGAGAGTAAAGACGACGTTGAAACAGTGTACGCAAACCAACGTGAAGCATTCGTATTAACTGCTAACATTTCGCAGTGTGTAAGAAGGACGCGCCTGCTTACCGTAATAGTTTATTTTCCAGCAGTCGAGCTGCTCACATCAAGATAGACTGCCCTCTTTTTCAAATAAACGTGCACTGGTTCTGTATTACTTCGAGTTTGTTTTTTCGCACTTATTTGAGCATAATGTGGTTGCTCGATAATGTATACACAGCATGGGTATGCGGCTCATGTGTTAATCTTTACTATTTTTGTGCAAAGTTTTATTACTTTCATTAAAAAAAACTTCACAATAAAGGATAATATTTCGCGGTTCTTTGAGATTTGTTGCATTGAAATTTCACTCTGTATTCACCATTGCTACAGATCCTTCTTAAGCGTAATGGCTGCCGTGCAAAGAACACTGTGCCACCAGTGGTCCGGGTGCAACTAGCAACTTCGATGAGGACGGCTTGCCTCATGAAGACTATGGCTGTATTTGTGCCTTGTTAATTCACTGATAATTTTTTTAGAATGGTGCATTAGTAGCTGTAAGTTATGTCTGTAGACAATTACCAGCATGATTTGTGGTCTACACTACAGTGTTGCTTGTGTCTGTACAGTCTAGTGTAGAACACACTCACGACCTTTTTTCTTTCTTGCCTTTTTTTGTTCGCTCTCTCCTGGAATAGCAAGGCAGAGACAGGGCACCTGTGGTCAGCAACTCTAATGCACCTAAGTTGTCGCCTGTATAATAACGAAGAAATTGACCTCTTCAAACAATAGAAAAGTGGGCTGCTTGAACCTCATGTAATACATTTTTTTTTTTACATGTCGTCAAAGCATTCTCGTCATTCAGTGCAGCTTAGCATCTTGAACTTGCGGTCTTACTTTTTCTTAGGGCGGCCGTCGTCGCGCTGGTGTGGGCGTCGCCTTTACAGCCCAGAGTCATCTGTACAGGACTCTCCGTATGTATTCTTTCATATTGTTTTTAAATTATTTTATTTTGCAGTGATGTTGCTTCACTTTTCATGTGTTTGCTAGAGATACCTGAACATTCAATGGTATTCTATAGTTTTTCTTTATAGAAATGTGTTATCGATAATGCGTCAAGTGCTACAGCTCATTTGCCATCTAGCGCAAGGGCTGTGACAGAAGGCAGTGATGTGACAGCTGTGCTGAATGATCGATAGTGCTACAGCCTGCTCTATTTCCACTATTCTACACCAAACGGTGTGTTTTCATAGTTTGAAAATGAAACCACAGTCTCTCGAGGCTGAAGCATACTTCTGAAAAGTTTTCTTCTGAAGAAATAAAGTTTACCATCAATGACGATAGTTATAGCGCGAGAACAAAACGACGACACAGAAACAAGGACACGAAAGACACGAGCGCTAACTTCCAACTGAGTTTATTGCGCAGAGCATGAAAATATATAGAGGAGACAGTAACCATGTGATAAAAACCGTATGGCACAAAGAGCAGAACATCAGTTAAAAAAAAAAAAAAGCACTGAAAAACAGCAAGGAAAAATCTAGAAGAAAACGAAACAGAAAGGTAAAGATAATATAACTACCTGCCCGCACCGAAACCTTCGAGGAACCTGAGTTCCTTCTCGGACAAAGCTACGGAGGGCTTGCTAATATAAGGCACCTGTTCGCGTGCCATCTGCGCGGCCTCGACAATGACTCGGGTGCTTTCGTCTCTGTTTGTACAGCGTCGCTGGGTCCTTGAAGAGGAGAACACAATTGCACTCAGTGCCGTGCTGGGCAAGAAAACCATCTTTCCTGTTTCTAACACTGTTCGCGTGTTCTCTCAGCGGATCGTTCAGACACCTTCCGGTCGTTCCGACATAACAAGCACCACATGAAAGGGGGGTCCTATAGACAACTTCCCAGGAGCAGGCCGCATACCTGTTTTTCGATGTTGAACTCTGCATTCCGTTGATGACTGCGTTTCCAGGGGCTTTGTAGATTTGGTGAGGCTGAATATTTTGAATGGTGCCGAGAACAGGACACGAACTCCAACTCTTTTTCCAATTTTTTTGAGGCTGTGTGTTATCTGGTGTATGTATGGAATCACGGCTATCCTTTCATGTTTCGTATCCGTGTTGCGCAGATTCCGTCGCTTCCTCTGTTCTGCCTTATTAGTTCGCAGGATCGTCTCTGCAACAGATGCGATAAACGCCTCGGGGAAACCTGAAGCCTTAAGCCGGGAAACTTGAGCTTTGAAGCTCGCAGAGATATTGTGGGCGCACGACCTATTTAAAGCATTCTCAAGGCAGGTTCGTGCTATGCCTCGCTTAACTATCTTACTGTGAGCGGAAGAAAAGGGAAGTAGAGGTTTCTGCGCACGTGGTTCATAACACCAACAAATGTGCTGTGAGCTAAAAACCAGATTTAAATCCAAAAAGCGTAACTTGTCATTATCGGGTATTTCATGTGTCAACACAAGAGGCTTTAAACAATCTTCGAACACACCTATAGTTTGAGTCGCAAACGAGTGAAACATAGAAGAATTACAATTTACAAGAACCAAGAAATCATCCACGTATCTGAATATTTTGACGACATGCGAGCCTTCTAACTTTTGCTGCAGTTTTTTGCCCATTTTTACCAATAGAAGATCACTGACTAGAGGTAGAGGGACACAGCGACGCTGTACAACCACAGAGATGAAAGCACCCGAGTCATTGTCGAGGCCGCGCAGATGGCACGCGAACAGGTGCCTTGTGTTAGAAAGGCTTCCGTGGCTTTGTCCGAGAAGGAACGCAGGTTCCTCGAAGGTTTCGGTGCGGGCAGGTAGTTATATTATCTTTACCTTTCTGTTTCGTTTTCTTCTAGATTTTTCTTTGCTGTTTTTCAGTGCCTTTGTTTTTGCGTTTGTTTTTGGTTTTTTTCTTATTCATGTTCTGCTCTTTGTGCCATATGGTTTTTATCACATGGTTACTGTCTCCTCTATATATTTTCGTGCTCTGCGCAATAAACTCAGTTGGAAGTTAGCGCTCGTGTCCTTCTTGTCTCTGCGTCGTCGTTCTGTTCTCGCGCTATAACTATCGTCATGCCATACCAACTAGCCCAAGCTGCCACACTTCTAATTTACCATCAAACCCAGTTTTAGGCACACGGCAGGCCCAACGCGTCTTGGTGGCTTTCAGCTGCCGTCACCAGTAGCGAACACAAAACTCGTAGGCTCCGAAAGGCCTACCGGCGGCCCTGTTGCCGTTGTTTAGCGTATGATCTATCACTTGCAACTTGAAGCAGCCGTGTGGCTTCAGTATCGCCCCATAACGTGCCAAGATAACCGACGCAACATACAAAACACGCCGCAACGCGCACCGGCCACTTCGGTTTGGCTTGGATTGGTTTGAATCTCCGTGCAATAGTACGCTTGATGCTTAAGAGATGGCGCCAAATGGCGCGCGCTATCATCATCAGTGGCTGGAACGAGCAGACATTATTGCGGCAGTTTTCGGGGGTGCGATAATTACTCGAGGAAAAAATTTTTTCGTTTTTTTCTAGGGCGATGTGGGGGGTTGCGAGAATTATGCGAGTGCGAGGATTATGCGAGTAAATACGGTATATCTCTATTTCTGACACAAGAATAACTCTACTAAAGCACTCATACACCCTAAATGAATATCGCTTCCATACAAATTGCTTTAAATACTTTCTTTCCACTAGCCATATGACAGTGAATGACTTACCTTCTACTATTACCAATACCACCTCACTAACTACCTTTTTATCACTACTTGAATGTTACTTACATGATGCACAAACATAAAACTACAAATTTTTTGCCTTTTTCCTTAGCGATGTATACTACTATTGGTATTTATTCTGCTACCTACATTCCACTACCTGTGCATAGAATGTATTTTTTTTTTCGTATTTTTTGTAAAGCTTACGTACTAATGTGTAATTATGATTGTATAATCGCAAGTATAATGATATGTGTCAGCACTAAACAGATTTCACAGTTGTGTATAAATGTTTAGCTGATGTGCATTTTCCTGTTTATCTTAACTTTGCCATTCAGTACAAAAAAAGGGAAAAAAAAGAAAAAAAAAGTTATTTCGCAGTGTTTTTTCTTTTGTCTTTTTTCCTTATTTGTTTATAGTTTGTGTCCTTCCTGCAATAATTCCTAAAGGTATTGGCAGTATGTAATAAATAAAATAAAACATCAATCAAGCAACGGTAGTTGGGTCGTTTGCGACCAAAGCATTGAAGGCAACAGAACCTATGCCTTTGAGCAGATGGTGCACTTTGTCTCGGTCATGAAGGTGTTGACACGTTGACAAAGAGAGAGAACATCCTCGATATATGCGGTATAAGACTCGCGTAGTTGTTTGCGACCATCAAGAGTTCTCTTTGCCAGGCTGGCTCGAACTGCTGGACTAGCAAAGTCTTGTCGCAGATGTTCTTTGAAGACGTCCCAGTCGAGAAAGTCGATCTGGTAATTAAAAAACCAAGTCTTCGTCATGCCAGTAAGATAAAAAGGAGATGTGGCGGAGATTGTGTGGATCGACCCAACAGTTCGCTGCATTCACTATGTCATATTGGTGTAGCCAGTCCGTGTCCTCATTTCAGAGTCCAGAAAACAGAGGGGGCTCGCAAGGGGGTCCACTGACGATTCAAGAGTGAGTAGCTGTGGCAGTCGTAGCCCGAGGGTTAAAGGGAGAAGCACCTGAGGGTTCGTCCTGTGGCGTGCTGGTGGGCACGTAGCCCAAACGACGACTTGAGTGAAGCTCCAAGAAGTAAAGCGGGTGAGCGGGGACAGGGAATCGAGGAGTAACCTCCATCACTTGAGATGTAGTCCTTTACACGCCTTTTTAGGCCTGGTAGACGTGGCCAAAAACTGTCACATCGAGGCACAGAACAGACTCAAAGGTTATATGCACCAACGATGAAGATGAGGAACACCATGTGATGATGGTTATGTAAAGGTAATGAAGAAGTGTGTTGTAAATGCCCACAATATTTGCAAAATATATTTGCAAGAGTGGTTGCAGCACTGGCCAGTCTGGCTCGTCGCTCGAGCAGCAAGCGACCTTCATTCGTCGGATGCATACGTGCATTGACAATTTGCACAGTGGCAGCCTACATGTAGAACTACCGTCGGTAAAGGTGCCGTACCGGCGCATCTGGACGTCAGTGGGAGAGTGGTACTGCTTCAGATGTGTGACATGTATGATTTCGCTGTTTCGAGGGGTGGATGAAAACGAGGCAGCAGGAGCGATTTCATAAGTGACGGGAGTCACCTCACGAAGCACTTTGTATGGTCCTGTGTACTGAGGGAGCAGTTTTACAGGCCAACCTGCCCGGTGGGAGACCAGAGCAGAACCAACGAACCGGGCGAAAAGTGCACATAGCGGTGTCCTTGATCTTATCGACGCTGTTGGTTTTCTTGGGAGGCCAGAAGGCGACCACGAGCGGCTTTGCGTGCATGGGTGGCTCGAATATAGGAAAGTGGTTCAAAGCTATACTTGTACCACAACAGCTGCTTTTAGTGTCGTAGTGGTCTGCTGGTGTAAGAAGGCTCGACGGAAAATTTTCATTAGAAGGTAGGTGCAGATGATTCCATGTTGTTCATGGCAACCTGTGTTGCCCATTCCACGACCCATGTCTTACTGGATCTGAGCTGGTCAACAACTTCCCACTGCCCGGGGAAACAATCACGCATAGTATCCGGCCGTGGCACCATTTGCATTTGGCTTAATATCTTCCGGTGATATGTTGCTCAGCACATATGGGCTGGAAAAATTGCATCTGCAGTTTTCTTCCGATGCATTCCTGTGCCTTGGTTGACTTACTTGTGCAGGGGGGAAGTAAGCCCTCCACTCTAGTTTATGATGATTGGGGATGTCGTGAAAACAGACCAGCTAATCTCTTGCAAGCCTCCCTGAAATGAATGGCTCACCTGTCCGATTGACAAAAAAAAAACTCGAGCATTCAGGCGAGTAGTCTCCAGAGTGTGCTGGTACCCCGACACTTTCTATTTCGCGAATGTAGGGACACAGGTGTAAGGTCAAGCAGCTGGTGTCTGACAGTATATCAGCAGGAAAAAAGAAACACACTGGACACTATTAGCGGCTTGCAGACAGCATACGAAAGGAGCATGGGCATAGACTACATGAAATCTGTCGTGGCGATCAAGGCTTTTTGTGGCCATGCAATGTAATGAATGGCCTGCTGTGCTTGCACGCCACCTGCTTGCTGATGTCAATTGAAACATTTCTTACTTCATACTCACCTTTTTAGAGCTGACAGTACCACGAGGAGAGAACTTTCCCAAGCATTTTCAAATAATTCATCAAGCTTCTTTTCTTTATAATTGTTTGTCCATAATTATTTTCACGAGATTTAGTGTATAATCATAGTATTTAATGTACAAAAATTTGCTTTCAATTCTTTTTGAAGAGAAATAAAACCTGTGGCGCAGGGATCGCTTTTGCCAAGCTGTGTAATAGAAGAGAGAGCGGGAAGGTATGTAGAAGGAACAGAAATCTGGTTTCGTTATGCTGAATGTTATCTAGCTCTGTACAGTCAACATAGTACACATAACATTACACAGTACAGTTAACATTCTCTGTACCTTCTATTGCTCTGAGATTTGCTTGCTTTCAGAATGGTTGGGTAAAGTAAAAATGAACCCTCACAAATCCCTTCTTTCAATACGATTCAGCTGTGTTTTAGCATGTGCTAACTTTTTGACTACTTTAATACTGTACCATACTGTTTCTTATCAGGAGTGGTAATGTACTGATTGCTAAATAGAATAAACCATTTCGCTATGTTAGTGTCATGTAGTCTGCAAGGCTTTTGTTTGAGAAGATTGGTTGACAACCTTGTCATCCGATTGTCTTTCTGCGGCGTAGATCACCCTCACGGCGGCAGCGGCGTGACGCACTCGCATGGCGGCTGTGGCGTGAAAAACTCGCAAGGCTTCAGAAGCGTCTTGCGGTGTTTGGCCCAAGACCCTCGTCGGGCATGCTGAGCTCTGCTTGCTCCACGTAGGCATATTTTGACCTCACACTGACTGAATGCGAAGCTGTCAATAGTGCTGGCTGAACGAGGAAGGCGCAGTGCGATTAGTGCTAAAGTCAGCCTAATGTTTATTGTCAGTAGAAACAGGTTAATCATTGTACTTATTTGCATACTGTTTTTGCAATTTTAGACCTTCTATAAGGGGGTGTGAAAATTACGCTGACTTTGCACATGCATTCGAAATAATTCACAATCATTTTTTGTCCTACCGCACCTGTTACATACTTTATAAAAATGAATTTGGAGCTGTACAAAGTGTACTTCTTAATTTATCTAAAATAAATCGTACTTTAACCAGTGAAATCCTGCTTATGCACGGCCTAGTTTGAATCACTGACAAAGGTCCTTTTTGAAAATCGTCGTGGCAGCTGTAGCTGCCTGTGCAAAGTGCATCGTTATTGGTTTGGTAAGACATGTTTGTGTGCCCCATTGTTTTTAAGCTCTTCTTGACAATGCTAGGAAAAAGCAGGTCCAATGACACAGCGACACAAGAGGACCTAAGCTTTCACATATAGTTGAAAAGGTCTAGTTGTAGGAAACTTGTATTAGCAAGCACTCATTCTTCTGCTTTCTCTCGTATGCAAAATCACTCTTTTGAGGGGCCCTGAAACACTTTTTTGAGTCATCATGAAATTAATTCACTGGAAGAGCTCATTGCCTCAGAAATTCAATGCCGCAAAAATGTGAGCGGCAAACAAAGTATGTCACGCGCGCTTCGTGACTTTGAGCACTTTTTAATTTTTTTTGTGGGTTTTTCAATGAGATCATGCGCGCACCCGTGGACAAGTCGTGGCCGTTTGCGACCTCTATAACGACCGAGTGTGCCATGTTCAAATCAGCCAACGGCTAATAAATAGGCTTGCCATGTGTGATTTTCGAGCGTCTTTCATAATTTGCCGAAAGAAGAGAAAGCAATTTTTAACTGACTTTTTTAATTAATTGAGAATTGTAGGCCGCGTGATGGGCTAGAACATTTGGCTCGCGTGTTTTTGGAAGCCTCTACTTCCAATTGGCAGCTTTTTCTGACCATGCTCCAAAAGTGTTGCAGGGCCGCTTAAGAACTTCATGATGAAGGGCTTGGTGGAAGTGCGGTTCTCGTTTTTCTTGGCAAGCTTTACAACAGCGAGTTAGAATTTTGCCGTACGTACAAATATTGTCTCTCATCGCAAGGGAATACAGGATGGATAAATGGTGAAACGTAAACTTTCTAAAACAAAGCATGTGTTGCAGCGTAGATATGATGACTCCAACAAAGGGCACTGTTTACAGGACAGGCCTTCGCATGCCTCTGACACAGAAAATAGTTTGTGCCCTGTCGTGAGCATGCATTTTTGCAGTGAGAGAGATGGGAAAGTAGAGGGAGACAGAAAAATGCTTGTGCAGTTTTGGCCGCCTATCTACAGGTTCGGGTGTTCAGGTATGATAATCTAAAGACCATTATTTGGGGAAGTCCATGGAAGAGACTTCGCACTTGCAGCCAGTTTCATGTATGTCATATTGATGAGGATGGGAAGTTGGCTGCTTTAATGTGCTTCCAGATGCAAAATTAGCTGCTCTAATCTGCTCTGAGATGGAAATTTTCGCAGCTGTAAAGTGCTCAAAAATGAAAAATCCCAGCTGGTTTGTACGACCATATTAACCTTCATTTTATCATTCATTTAAGCGCCCGTGCTAGAAAGTCAACCATTTTGTGCATGCCCTAATTCCAAAGTTTAGTCGGTGTGGTAAAATACAAGCGCTGGCCATGATTGTAATTGTCCACTTTATATGGCATTTATGTTCATGCAAGCCTGGTAGTGTTTGTCGAGGCCAATGGTTGCATGGTCACTGATGTTCTCCTCTACTTTACTTTCCGCACACTCATATCCCAATTGCGAAACAACATTTAGACTGTACAATTAATGTGCCCTATACCATATCTGGCTTCATTATTTTCAGATTTTTGTGGAGAGAGAGAAAAAACATATTTTGAAAGCCTTGTTTGGGTTTGAGTTCTAGAGTGAGGATAGTTATAGCGTGGCAACGGGAAAATGACAAAGGGACAAGAAGTAGACTATTTGCCGTCGTTCTGTTCTCGCGCTATAACTATCGTCATGTCATACCAATCAGCTCAACCCGCCACACGTCTAGAGTGAGGCTTTACTGACCTCCCCTTAGATGGTTAGTATATGGTCAAAGAGGATTTTTTCGCCCAGATTCTCAACCGAGGCCTCCCATGTATGTTAGACTGGAGTGATTGACGTTGTGGAATATTGGCTCTGGGGCAGTGCCAGTTAGAGTTGGTATGGAACCGTACGCTTGGCGATGAGGTCTATTTGGAGCCCAGATTCTTAACCGAGGCCTCCCATGTATGTTAGACTGGAGTGATTGACGTTGTGGATCATTGGCTCTGGGACAGTGCCAGTTGGTATGGAACCGTACGCTTGGCGATGAGGTCTATTTGGAGTTTGTTGTATTTTGTGCAATGTAAAGTAATTCGGCAGGGAGTGTGTTTGTGCTTCCCTAAAGAGTGCGATTGGTTTTCAGAGAGAGCTTCAGGCAGTTAACGAAGCTCCTGTCAGGCTATTTGGAGGGATTCCAGGTTGGCCCTACATTCCTGATGTCATTCGGCGTGGTCCACTGTGGGCCGATAAGTTACAGGCCAACCCTGGGAAGTATGTGAGCATAAAGGTACTGAAGCCTCAACGTGGGTCTGGCAGTTGCCCTACTAATGTAGCGAGATTATGGTATCCATAAGTAGTGATCTAAACGAATACATTTGGTGGGAGTTCGTTCTGGAGGAAGGATCGTAAGGCTGCCTGCCAGCTTGTCCTGACCGTGAGTTCTTGAGAGGCATGTTCATCCTGTGTGATGGCTTGCATTATGGCATTTCTGCTATTGGCATGGAAGGAATGTAGTTCCAGAAAGAAATTAGCCCTTTCTTCACTGGCCAGCCACTTATAGCAACTAATAGCCTGTGCTGACTTTTTGACCACTTTATCGCCATTCCGTATTGTTAATAATGGAAATGGTACGGTATGTGTTGGTTTGCGCAGTATAAGAAACAGTGAACTTAGTGCTCTCATAGTTCGCAGTGTTTTTATTTAGAAAGGTTGTTTTGACGGTCCTGTGACGCAATTGGCCCTCTGCAGCCCATCATGCATGCACAGGAATGCCTCGCCTGGCTCGTGCGCCTCATCTGGAAGGCCAGGCTCTTCCAGATGGTTTGCTATTCAGGGTAGTGTCGTGAACCTGTTCACCCTACAGGCAACTCCACCTGCCCAGTCAGTGCCAAGACAGTATTTCTCACCGTGAGCACATTTTGGGATTCCCACTGATTGAATGGAAAGGTGATCATAGGGCTGGCAGATACAAATTAGGAAAGCACCACAGCACGCTCTTAATGAATCCATCAATGGCAACTCGTGGGCACGAGGTTGTGTGTGGCCCTGTCTACATAAAAGCTTTTTTACTGTATAGTGGGGGCGAGGTGTTGTTGGGTTTGAGACATGCGCATTAGTCATCAGCAATGATGAGTGGCATGCTCTCCTCGACAGAATTCCTGCTGCAAGGAGTCTCTTCAGTGTTAGCTTGATTGCTGAGGAACACTGATAAAAAGCTTTTCACAGAGTCTTTTTTTTTTTTGCAATCGGAGCTCTGGTATACGGCGAGCCACAGTCGTCCTAATTTTTTGTGCAACATAGACTTTACTGATTTCTCTGCTTGTGTCCGTGTTTTAGAGTCTAGAGTTTGGGACCACAGTGTGATGTTAGCAATATTAAAGTTGCACATTGCTGTGTTCTTATATATGACCATGGCAGTGCATCTGCAGTCACGTTTTATTGTAAAAAAGCACAAAACTTGCCCAGTTTTGTGAAAGTAGCCCTATCATTGTGAATCTAGCCCAGTTTGCAAGCTGTTACATTAAGGGATTTGTGCCGGCTTTTTATCAGGCACACTTGTGAACCATTGGGCTAGACTTCAGTAACTCTACAACCAATGAACAGAATTTTATGAAAAGGTGCACTTTCTTTAGTGTTAATGTATGAACATACCCCAAAAGCTTTATAAAGATATCTTAGCAAATAAAAAAATCACCGCATATCCAAGGAGTGAATGATGAGTGGGGTGAAGTACTGGAGGGTTTCTTCGCTAAACCATGAACCATCCGCCAATATCGCCCACTACATCATAAAAGACGTGACACACTGTATATGTTTATACAAATAATCTTAATATTTGTAAGTGGTAGCTATATGTCGCTTTTGTTCCGCCTTCATTATAACGGCTTCATGGTTGATGAAGTGGTCGATTGGTGATGGGGTGTTGTGGGATCTTTGCAAGTACGAAGTAGTGGGAAGTTTGCAAAGGTGGAACTATAGGTGGTCGGGTACATACAAGGGATGGACAGATCCATGCCTTAGGGAGCTTAGCTCGTAGAAGTTAGGTATCCCGGGTAGCCTCCCATTTAAGTAGATCGATTCTCACGAGAGGACTGCCATCGCAATGAAGTCATTTGCACTCTGCATCAGCAGTGGGCAGCTGATGCAATCCTTGCTTTCAAATCGAAAAAACATTCGGCATTTTTATGTCGATGCTGTTTTAGTCTGTGTGGTAGGAACTTATCTACCATGGTAGCCATGCTAGCATAATTGTGCTAAACTTGCTCCTTCCAGAAAATGTTACGTCTGTACTTTTCTAAAGCTGGTCATTTACCTGGGTCGGACCTTAAACTTGTTATCTTTTATCGCTAAGTAAACCCAGTGCAAGAGAGAGAGCCTGTTTATAAAGAGCAAAATTCTGCCATTGCAGTTTCACTTGCTCGAGCGGAGTTAAGCAGAAAAAGAAAAACGTGCACATTCATTTCCCACAGCACAGCCCCAGCGGTGGGCCTCAGCGGCTCGAGCGGTGAGGAGAACAGCAGTGGCAAGAGGGGGCGCCTGGAGAGCCCCCCCGAGCAGGCCAAGCCCGCCGAGGATCCCGAGGCAGCCAGTCCTGGCCAGCGTCGCAGCCAGGGACCGCCTCATGGTGAGAGGACATCTTTCGTATAACATTCGTTCTGGTCAACCATGTTCCTAGCGATGACCGGCTGAAATGTTTTGCACTGCAAGTCATCAGAATGGCTGCTCGCTTTTGAGGAACACTGAAGCACGTTTTGAATTTAAATAAATGAGCTTTCGCTCTGATGTCATCAAATTTCGTGCTCTAAAAACTTGTCAAGCTTTTTCAGAACTAGTGCAAGCAGCTGTATTTTGGTTAGAAATCGCAGCAAGCATCTCGTACGGTGATGCGAATATTTCTGCTGTAAAGGTTGGTGGAAGCTTCTGGACAGTTACCACCTGCAGAGCTTCACATACCATCAGGACACAGGTGAAACTTTCCTGCTGATTGGCTATTGCTGCCAGCAGTGCTGGTCTATTAGAACATTCCCAGGAGGTAATGGAACCAGCAGGTGACGGAACCAGTAGCTGGTGGTTGCAGTGGGTGTTGAAACCAGCAGCTGATGGAACCAGTACCTGGTGGTTCCAGCAGGTGTTGAAACCAGCAGATGATAGAACCAGCAGCTGATGGAACCAGTAGCTGGTGGTTCCAGCGCAGTGTTGCAGGCTGTCGGCCAACTTGTAACTCGCCGACATGAAGCACACCTCCAAGCAACAAAGCAGGCAATAAGCCTAATTCGAGCTGCATATTGTCAGCTGCAGGCTTTATTGCAGCTTTAACCAGCTGAAATACGGCCTGTTTCTAACTGAAAGTTAGTCCCTGCACAGCTGAACAATCGTCACATTCCAATTTTGTAATACTTAGTAATATAAGTTAGTAACACGAGTTACAGTGGTACCAATGAGCAGATTTGTAACTCGCCGACATGGAGCACACCTCCAAGCAACAAAGCAGACAATAAGCCTGACTCGAGCTGCATATTGTCAGCTGCAGGCTTTATTGCAGCTCGAACAAGCTGAAATACAGCCTGTTTCTAAGTGAAAGTTAGTCCCTTCACAGCTGAACAATCGTCAAATTCCAATTTCGTAATACTTAGTAATATTGTGAGGAACCGGTTTATTCGGCCAGGCTCGAGCTAAATCACGCTGGTGATGATATTCTTAGACGAAGAAGATGTACAGGTGGTGATGATTACAAAGAGAATAAAGAGTCATTCGCTTGTCGCGCTCACACTAATTCCCCCGCTCGGTGAAAGCGGCTGCCTGGTCGCTTGACAGTATTATGAAATGCATCGCGCATAATGCTTTAAATGAGATACGTGCACTATCTCTGTGCCCGTGGCATAAGCTGCATGAGGCGCTGGCTTCAAAGCTTCGTCGTTCTCGCAATCAGATTCCTCCAAATCGCTCTCGCCACGTGCTTCATTCACAATGCCCCAATTCGAGCACGGTTCCGCAGTGTCAGCATCATCATCGGCCGAAATCAAATCATTATAACACATGTCCCATCAGCTCTCCCAGGTCGGAGTCGACGACGCGCTGCCACAAATCGCCGCCGTAGTGCTCCTGTTCGGAAGCTTCAGGCTTGGCATCGGGCCTGACAATCGACGAAGTCGGCTTCGCGAAAATAGTTACGCGCACATGTAGCCGCACTAAATATTCACCATCTCCACAGCTGAATACCGGGACTCTTGAAGCGGCAAGTTGGCTGCCAGGTGGTCAACAGCTATGAGCAAGCGCTTCGCAACGCGGCACCTAACACGCGGATTACGCTCTAGCTTAGCGGTCATACTTTGGACGTTTTGTTGAGCGGCACGAAAAAGTGTGCTAGTCCTCCCGCCGGCCATTATGACCACACACACACACACACACACACACACACACACCAAGAGCGAGCAAGACGCGCACACGCGTGGAACAGCTCTGGGCGCGTTTCCATTCGGAAAACGAAACTAATTCGAGCCAGCGTGGCGGGCGTCGCAGAGCAGTGGAGACAGGTGAAGGGGTTGTGATCAAGAGAGGAGAGCAGACTTGCGAGAGAAGGGCAAGGAGTTGCGATTAAGCACGGGGGAATGAAAATTCCTTCCTCCGTGCGATAAAGAGAGAGGAGGATGCGGCGGGCGGGCGACCTTGAAAACCAAGACACGGGAAGGAGGCAGGTTGGGTAGTTCGCTTGAAAGGTCCGCGAAACTCGCCTGTAGAAAAACTTTAAAAGAGTGCCAGTGTGCGCAGCCGTCAAAGCATGGTCGGCACGTTCGGTGCGCGCGGTGGCGTTCAAAGAATCGGCGGCTGTGATAAAAAAAATCGCCTTGTTGCGCCGGCGGGTTTGCGTAGCCTCACGATCTTCGATATTTTTCGATTCATTTCGCACAAATGGACAGCCATTTTTGCGCTTCCGCTCGCGTGCGAAGGGAATGCCGAGTCGAGTGTGAAGGGAGCGAGGACAAATCCTAAACACGGAACGGATAGCAAATTGTCAGAATCTGTGGGGTAGCGTACGCACGTGCACTAGACGCAGACTATCGGATACAGTCAGTAGCCGACAATTTCGGCAAATGGTCTGGTCACTCCAGGCCGGCAATGTCAACGACAGTACCAGCCATCAAAAATGGGGTACGTGGCGGACTGGTCTTCCCAAGATTGGTGGCAGTGTGAAAACACAGGCCTCGTCCGGCGATGCAGGGTGCTCAAAGTAGTGGGGGGACAAAGGACGGAGGGGTGCGTAACAAAAAGCGGTTGGGGAGAGCAGCAACTAGAGGGGCGCGGAGGCAGAATCGGCGTTTCACAATAAGAATGTATGGGCACGTCGCCGATGCCTGATCGTTGGTTGAAATTGGTTTCTTGGGAAGTCGGCACACCGCTGACTCCGTTCGCTGTAACCGATCAGTGGCGCTGGGAGACGTTCGTTGTAAGTGCGATTTTGTGCCATTGAACCAATGTATATTTTTACGGTCACGCGGATATTGTTTGTTTTAAGCAAAAGTTTGTTTTAAGTGGGGCCGTGATATGTGGGCTCGACAGTATCTGTGATGTTATGCCTTTCAAAGTAAACCTCCAGGCGAACACGATACGTTGGCCAGATACCATCCGCACCTCCTAATTTGGGTGGCTGCCCAGCACTCATGTTTGCGTGGTTCACTCGTCGCCACCGTTATGTCAATATCGAGATACAACACGAAAACCAGACAACACTACAAAAGGGCAACTTATTGAGCAGCTTGTTTTTATACTTCATGTATGTAAAATTGCAGTGGCCGCATTGATAAGACTGCATACATCAAACGCTTCATTCCACTCTTTGCATGCAGACACCAACGGTTTATTAGGTCCCTCACTGTCAACCACTGGTGGCAGTTCCTCCAGCTGCAGCCTGGGCTACGAAGGTGCACCCGTGCCGCAGGGTTACCTCGGCCGCAGGCCAAGCCACATAGGCGACCAGGCGGGACCTTCAGGGTGCTCGAGGTTCCTCCGTAGGACACCTCCCCATCAAGCCGTTTCTGAGCTGGACGAGGCCAGTCGTGCAACCCTGCAAGAGGAGCTCTCTCCCACGCTATCTTGCAGGAAACTTGCTGCAACAGACACCAGAGGTGTGCATTTTTTTTTCACAAGTCGTGCTCTTTGAAACCAAGTTGGTCTAGCTAGTTCGGGTGCTATTTTGTGTGTGTTGTGTGACAGAACAGAAAGGAACATCACAAGAAAATAAAGAGGGAGCAAACAGCCAATGGGTGAGCTGAGAGATGAAAAATGTTTTCTACGCATGGAGATATACAGTAGACTCTCATTAAATGAAATTCTTCAAATTGTAATACTGCTGAAATAGAACAACTGCCTCTAATAATGGTTTTGTACTGGGAATCGTGTTTCACTGCTTATCTCTTGGCAAGCAAAGCTCCTACTTGACAGAACACATTTTAACGTGACAGCGTTAAAGAGCTTGTTTTGCAGAAATTCTGGCATATGTGTCAGCGTCATTGGTTGTGAGCGAAAAATCTTATGCCTGACCGAAAAATCCACAACAATGCAAATAAAAAAATGAAGATAAAAAGTTTTGGAGCAGAGTGGAGACCGAACCAGGGTTGTTTGGGCTAAACTGGGGATTCAACCCGAGTCGTTTGCGTGGCAAGCGGATGTTCTGCCACACGGCCATACCTTAGCTTGTTAAAACATTGAAAAGAACTTCCTCTGCTTGGAAATGCAGTGAAAGTAGCTTTTGTACTTCAGAAACACACGCATCCTGTATACATGCTTCACAATGCAACATGAAATATTGCAGTAATAATGCATCATACAAGCGTCCATTGCCAATGGGCGTCAGAATATGTGAATATCGTAATGGCTCCGTGGTTGAAAGCCGGTTCATCGGTACAAAAGGCACACACACTACTGCACCTGTCCCCTTAAGGCCACGTTGTGGGTGGATAGAAAATTCGATAAGGTTTCATCCACAAAGTGTTTGAAGTACCACTAGGAACAAGATCAGTGGCGCTGATCGGTTACAGCGGATTCGTTTCGTGTTCAGGACTTGTTCTCCCTCACTTCGCACTCGACTCAGCATGCCTTCCGTTCGCGTGTGGAAGCGCGAAAACTGCTGTTAATTTGTGCGGAGCAAATCGCGAAATATTGAAGTTCTTGAGGCCACGCACGACCGCCGATTCTTCGAACACTGCTGAGCCCCACAATCCAGGCGGCCATGCTTTATTTTAACTTCTGCACGCGCAAGCACTTTTTCCAAGTTTTTCTACGTGCGAGTTTCGCGGACCTTTCAAGCAAGCTACCCAACCTGCCTCCTTCTCGTGTGTTTTGATTTTCAAGGTCACCCTCCCGCCGCATCCTCCTCTCTCTTTATCGCAACTTCTTGCCCTTCTCTCACAAGTCTGCTCTCCTCTTTTCTCTTGAACACAACCCCTTTGCCCGTCTCCTCCCGCCGCTCCGCGACGCCTGCCACACTGGCTTGAATCAGTTTCGTTTTCTGACTAGAAACGAGCCCAGAGCTGTTCCACGCGTTTCGTCATGTGTGTCGGGCGTGTGTGGTCATGATGGCCGTTGGGAGCACTAGCACGCTTTTTTCTGCCGCTCAACAAAACGTCAAAAATGTGACTACTTGGCTTGAGCGTGATCCGCACGTTAGGTGCCACGTTGCGGAGTGTTTGCTCATAGCTGTTGACCACCTAGCAACCAACTTGTCGTTTCGGGAGTCTCGGTATTCAGCTGTGAAGATGGTGAACATTTCGTGTGCGGCGGTGACGACTACATGCGCGCGAAACTTTTTTTGCGAGGCCGATTTCGTCGACATTGGGCCCGATGCCGAGTCTGAAACTTCCAAACTACGGCGGCAATTTGTGGCAGTGCGTCGTCGACTCCGACCTTGGAGAGCGGGTTGGACATCTGTTGCGATTGTTTAATTACGGTTGATGATGATGCCGACACTGCGGAACCGTGCATGGATTGGGGCATCGTGAATGAAGTACGTGGAGAGAGGGATTTGGAGGAATCGGATTGTGAGAACACGCAACTTTGGAGCCAGGGCCTCGTGCAGCTTATGGCACGGACCTCAGTGAACGAGCACACTGCCATTTTGAATGAATTCGAGACCGTCCTTATCACTTCTGCTCTTCGAAACACGTGCATCACGAACTTTTTCAGCCAAAAAACGTTGGTGTTTTCACTCGCAACGTTTTTTAAAAGCTGGGTTTCATTTACTACAAACTTAGGGATACAACAAACGGATGCCGCGTCATGCTTAGTTTCGTTATAAGCGGGCTCAACTATAATACTTCAATGATCAGCCAGGAAACAATGTCGCCCCTTGTGACTCTGACTTCGGACAACGCTGTTGCTGCGAAAGACCTCGCAACCGCAGAAAGCGTGACGGCGATTGCAGCCGCTGCCTCCCTTACTGCAGGTATGCGTGATCGAGCGGACCGTGTAAGGATAGATGCTATATTTTTTTACCACAGCTGACTGAATATCGTTGCCCGCAGGGGCGCCTGCGCAAGTAAGTGTTTGGTGTGTAGTGACACCACGGACCCGAGCTAACGGGGGGGTTTCGGCTCCCTCCCACGCCTAGCCGTGCGTGGCTTTGCCGTGTCCGGGGAAAAGGGGATCCTGGGGGTTGAGCCGACGCTGGGTGATTGGACCTTTAAGGCCCCCCGGCAGAGGCAACACACCCCTTTGGCCCCGGCTTCACGTAGACGGCACCTCTGGGCTGACCCACCCAGGAAAAATCGGCAGTCGCCTTTTCCTATCTATTTCTCCCTACATCTTCGTCTTTATCTCTTACTGTTTATCTGTCCTGTCTTCTACTCTCTTCCGCTTACTTCCAAACTTCCCGGCGGCTAGGGTTAACCCTGTGCAAATAGCCTACCTTGGTCTAGGCGCATTGGGTTATAGTGGCGTTGTACGGCTGGCGTCTGCAGGTTTCAGCATCCGCAAACTTGTAGCGTCCCCTCGTTGGGCTCCGTGGTGGGTGGCCGCCAACGCTGCTGAACAACATACAATTAGCCTACATACAATTAGCAACATACAATTAGTCTGTACCAGTTTTTTGGGCAAGGCTGAGTGTCGCTGCCTAAAGCTTAGTTTTAAATGCGGATCATTTCTTAATTACACAATGTCGCGCTTTGGCAACTGCACCGTCCACACCCCCACTGCGCATGCTCGCGTGTCGTGCCGCATGCACACAATTTGTGCCGGCCCAGGAAGACTTCCGCAAAACTCGCTTCTTTCCCCTTCTCTCCTCTCACAAGGCCAACGCAGGCAGTGTCGGCTAGTAAAAAATGGACCGCTTGCCCTGCAAAACCGTTCGCTGGCCACCCTGTATGTCTAGGCACTGGATCGTGCATTCGGAATTCACTCAAACAAGGGAGTCTTTACTTGGCTTTCGCTTGACTTGATGCTTTCCTTGACTCGAGTAGATGTGATGGAAGCAACATTACCTTCAATCAGTAGTGGGGCACAAGCCAACATCAGCGTCATACCACTCTCCTTCATTTAATGAATAAGAACAACAAAGGTGTAATAACGGTTAAGGGGGGACGTGCCTCTGAGAACGAACTTTCTTGTTTCTGGTCGGATGATGATGAAAATCGGCACAGACACTAAGAATGGCCTCACCATGCATCCAAAAAAATTTCGAGGCGATAGCACAAATACTTAATGAGAGACAAATTATTTTTCAATTGAACCTTGTGGAGGGGCTGGAGGATTTATAAAATGACAAATATAGTTGGTAATTGCTGTATCCACTGCCAAATGTATGTTGAAGGGGGCTGCGTTCTCAAAATAACTTATTTGCAACACTAAAACTTGTAGTTTATGTTTTCTCCAGCGACACTGCAATGAGCACACTTGCACTACAAACAAGAAACTCTATAAAAAATTCTTTAAGAAGTACAATGAAAAACTAGGATCGCAGCCCCCTGAAGCACAGTTCAAGGAGCATTACAAAAATAAACGGAATCAAAATCCGTACAGTGGTTGCCCAGATATCTGCTCCACGATCTGAGTGTAATGCCAAAAAAACAGTATTGAGAAAACTGCATTTAAAGTTTCAACTTTTTTTTACGTCTCTAAAACACCTTAAGATTGTGATCTTAGGTTTGTCTTGTGATATTTGACTTTTCAGGTATCTGGTCTCTGACCAGTGTGCCTTGGTTGCCCTTTTTTTTTCCCCCATAATTTCCTTTTCATGTTTTACAAAGAACAAGTATGGATTTCAAACCAAGTTCTTTGTATGAAGGAGTGGTGTGATAGGCATGACAGAAAAGATTGTAATTGAATGAGACCATATACTGAATTGATTACACATATTCTTGTGCCGAAGTTGTAATTAGTGTAATTACGTTCTTGATTATAAATATCCACTGAACATTTCTTTATTTAGAGAGAGGTTTATTGCATCAGAAAAATGGATCACACCATGACAGCCCATGCCTTCTTTCCAAATAACAGTTATGGGCAGAAAACTGGTGGCACAGGAATTTTTAGCAGTATATTTAATGACGTAAAACGGGCATATAAAAATTCTTTCCCCTGATTCATACGTGCTCTTTTGCCGCTCTAGCTGTGAAACGCATCATCGTACAGCCGGTCGCGGAAACTCTAATCTACAGCAATTCATTAACCTCGGAACATTCATAGACGTTCGTGGCGATATCAAGCACGGCTCTAAGCACGTCTGAATCGCATCACAAAAGCTTATTGACAGCACTCCATATGACCGTGGGGTGCGCGGCCGCGCGGACAGTGCAGCCGGCGCGTAATGCACTTGCCGGCGGCGTTCGATGACGATGTGCGAAATGTGTAACTACGAAGACAAAAAATCGGCACGCACTGCATTGGCATCGCATTTTCGAATGACGACGCGCGAAACTGCTAGCCGCTGTTCCGAGCAATCCATGGTAGTGAGGGGAGGGGGGGGGGGCTGACGAGCTTGACTGTGTTGTCCGCTGCCGATGCGTAAAACGTACGCGATGCGTACGTGATTCAGAGGAGCTAGCGAGTGATGTGGTACATTACTTGCAAAGAAGCACGTCGCCAAGAGTGCGCTTGCGCGCCGCTCCTGCTCGCAGTCTCGCTGTCAGAGGAGTTAGGCCTAAAGCAGACTCCGATGACGCGCCGCACTTGTAGACCGCCGCGCGCCCGCTCGTAGTAATCTGATCGTGCATCCGGTGCGGCCACTCGTAGCAATCAGATTGGGCCGCCGCTTTCAGCTTCATTGCTTGCAAAGAAGCACGTCGGCACGAATGCGCTAGCGCGTCGTTCCTGCCCGCAGTCTCGCTGTCGGCGGAGTTGGGGCTAAAGACGACTCCGATGACGCGCGGCGCTCGTAGACTGCGCTCCCGCTCAGAGTAACATGATCGCGCATCCGCTTAGTGCTCGTAACTAAAGCGTTGTTATATCTTGAGTGATTATCGAGCCTTGAACACGTCACGAAGTGGCGATTTTTGAGAGCCATGTCCTCGCGACGCACAAGCAGCAGACGATCTCCCGGAGCGAGCATCGGGCCAATGGCGAGGCGAGCTGAGGCAACATGGCGGCCACGGCCAATCAAGGGCCTCAAAACGACCTTCAAACATTTGCTTTTTCGCTCGCTTGTTGTTGAAGGGAGGAGCCAGCTGAGGCGGGAAAGTTAAACACGGAGAAATGCTCTTTCCTATGAGCCCAAGAAGTCGGCTCCCGGCCCACGCATCGCGAAGCTATAATTTTTTGAAAATCGCCGTTTTCTGTGCTTCGAGAAAATCTGTGCTTCGAGAATAATGCTGTTGAAACTTAATTTTGCCGTTTTGAGGAAAAAAAATCATGGCACACATACTTTTAGTCGATTAATATGCACCGGGAATGTAATAGGACTGATTGTTTGTACGAGCGTGTCGTTTCTTCTAGTCCTGTAGCAAGTTGTCGCCGTGTGCTCGTCTGCCGCGAGGCCGCTTATCAGTCCGGTGACTGTACTGACGGCGATGTGCGACAAATGTGCGTGCGTCATCCACGATCCGTTGAATAACGCAACCATGTTTTCCGGCTTGTCCAGAGTAAGTGTCGCGAACCAAAGTTGCTCCCTCGCTCATCAATTTTGAGGCTACACAAGTGCCGAGGTGTTAGTTTCCTTTTCTCGTAAGACTGCCGCATTTTCGAGCGAAGATTGCGACAACGTTGCGAACACGTTGTTAAAAGCAGTCTACCTGTTGCCAGTAGCCTTCATTGCGAGGACCGCGTGCATGATCACTGCGAACTTAGTGCTGCGATTGGAGAGGTGCTGTCGTTTTGGAGTATCGATGGTGAATTGCTTCTGCTGGGCAAAAGATAGCGCGATAGAGCATCAGCATCTTGATGCTTCTTCCCAGATCTGTAGGCGACATCGAAATCGTACTCCTGCAAGCGAAGCGACCAAGGCGACCCGATAAGTTTTTCAGCGATGAAAGCCAGCATAGGGCGTTATGTTCGGTCACAACGGTAAAATGATGGCCGTGAAGATATGGTCGGAATCTTTGCACTGCCCAAACAACAGTAAGGCACTCCTGCTCGGTGATAGTGTAGTTCTTTTCTGGAGCGGTAAGAGCACGACTTGCGTAAGCAACGACGCGTTCGCGTGAGTTTTTGTCACGCTGGAAGAGTACCACACCAAGACCATGACAACTTGCGTCGGTGTGAAAGATGGTGGGTGCGGTGGAATCGAAGTGGCACAGTACCGGATCCGACGTGAGGGCTTGCTTCAATGCCGTGAAAGCGCTTTCGCAGTCTTCGGACCAAATGAAGGGGACGTTCTTTGCGAGGAGTTGATGAAGCGGAGACGCAAGTTCCGCAAAACCACGTATGAAGCGCCGGAAGTAAGAAGATAACCCAAGAAAGCTGCGCAGGTCCTTAGACGTAGTGGACGGGGAAAATCGAGGACAGCGGCAAGCTTCTCGGGGTCGGACCGAATTCCTTCTTTACTGACAAGGTAGCCGAGAACCTTGATTGTCTTGCTAGCAAAGGTACATTTCTTGGTGTTAAGGGGAGATGCTACTCGAAATACGATTTTCTTTAATAAGAGTCTGAATTTAACACAAAATGGCATGCTAATAGAGTTTTTCTCCTCTTTTCAAATACGTCATTTATTTTCATGTAGATATCTTGGTTTTCTTTCTGCAGGTCAGATACTGCAAAATTATGGCCATTGTTATGCAACAATTCTGACCTATAAAAATTCGAGATAAAGCATGCAGATATAGCTATGATCCTTTGGAACTGTAGAGGGCAAAAAACTATATTAATTTTGTGTGTAAAAAGGTGAAATACAATAATAAAATAGAAAAATTTACTATGGCTCTAGTTGCCAAAGGCTTTCGATGTTATGTAATTTTTGAAAAACATAATCAAGCAGCACTGACAATCTGAATAGATACTTGCACTCTCTGGACCTTCATCATGCTATGTGCAAAATTTCATAGAGGTATGACAATTCTAAGTATACAAACTAGCGTGTATAAGAAGCACAGATCACACAAAACTGCAAAAGGAGAAAAACGCATTTGAAAGTTTGAAACCTTTTTTTTTTTTATCACAGAGTTGTTAGAAATGCATAATCTTTGGCCATAATGTTCAACAGAACTTTGAAAAGCACTGCAAGTTACAGAACTGTCCTGCAGCATAGGTTGTGCTCTCACGGTCCTTGCGAGCACTCTCTTCTAGCCGTGCCCTTTTCACTCCTCGACGACAATGGGCCATTGCTTCTGCTGTCAGACACTCAGACATTTTCTTGATGCGCCTCGCATCGCGGGAATCACTGAAAGTAACTATATCTCTAGATGGCAGTATGTTGAGCTCTTTCAGGATGTGCTCGAAAGTAGCATGACCCTTGTTGAATCACAGGATTGCCATAGCTGCGGCAGTCTCGACAACCGTTCGGGAGACAAACTTAGACTTGGGGGCAAAGTAGCCAAATTTTGCTGTTCAGGGATTCCGATGCGTTCTGGGTTTTCCCTTTGATGCATCGAGCGAGGAGCTTCTCATCCGTTAGCCGCTTATAAATGGGCAAAACAGCCAATCCCTGTGCTTTTGTCAGGAGAGGTGTGTGACGTGGTGCAGGTTCACCAAGCGCTTCAGCGCGTTGATGTTTGCACCATGACTCTGTTCCTGCAGGGCAAAACTTGTGGCTGCCAGCATTGTCGGTAGAGCATGAGTGGAAGTACGAAGCCCATACTGTAGTGTACATATCCCGTACACTCCCCCTGTTGCTTGTTATGGCAATCTGATAGTATGTTTGGAGCTTCTGCATGGCTGGCTCTTTCATTTTCTGCCCTCGTGGTAATGGCACATGCAGCTTCCGTAGCGCGGTGCCAAGTCTCTTGGCCACATGATTAGTGCAGTCTTCTTTTTCTATATTGACAGCACCATAGACTTTTGACCCTGCAACTGCACTATATGCTTTGCTGTCACCGTCACTCAAGAATGTCATGAAATGCAGTGGCGTGTCATAAGTCAATGTTCTCTGCGAAATGCGCATCGCAGCCTCCGTTTCCATGGCATGGGAGGAACAGTCTGCATTGTTTTCACAGACTGGGCCTCGAAATGCCTGCCACAGTTCCTCGTCTGGGCCCATATCCTTGTGCCTACTGCATGTCAGGCAGTAATTTGATATGACCTCGAAGTCTAAGCAGAGGCCAGTATCTAAGGAGATAACTGCACCAATCCCGTTGTGGCTTTTGTGGCCCCTCTTCTGCGAAGCGCCGTCAAACATAACAGCCACATCAGTTTCGCCTGCTACTTCTTTCGTCAACTCTCTGGATCGGCGCAAGTTTTCACTCACAGCTGCCATGGCAGCGGTGTGCACCTTCTTTGCTATCGAAAAAAATCCTCGGTGGTGCATTGGCTTTGGGAGTTTAATAATAGAGCAAAATCTCGACAATTGCTCATGACCGATGCCGACATTGCGTGCAGCCACCACCGCCTTCACATTTACAGCGAAACTATCTCGGGAGTTCCCACTGTCGTACCGTTGGCTCACTGGGCTGCTGCCGTCCGCCGTAACACGCAGTGACGTATAGGAGCGCGAAAGAACAGTCGCTGAGCATTAGCTGTTTTCGCAATGAAGTTTGAGGAGCGAGGAAAGTCCCTTGCACTTTTCTGCCGGCTCTCGAACGAAAAGTTTTTGAATACCGCAAGCAGGGCATGCCCCACCTGCCACAAGTGCCGTCAGCAAGAGGGTGTCGCACAAAACTGTCGTTGCACAAACCTCATCGCGCTGTCTTTCGTCTTTTTCGAAGAAGCCGAGCTTCTTTTCCGAAGCACTGACGAAAGAAAGCGCAGTGTCAATTTCTTCATCGCAGCCACTGTCGCTCGTGCACTCGTCGCTGTCGCCGTCAGGCCTAGCACACGTAGGCGCGTTCTCGTTCGTCGCCGTCGTTCTGGGCGTAAACCCCGCCTTCCCTTGAACTTGTGCTTTGTTCGAAACTTCTGCGGTCTCAGGTTGCACTTTTTAGGGCTTGTCATCCCGGAAGTATGCGTAGACGCGCAGAGAAGCAGACGGACCAAATGCCAATGGCCGCCACCAACACAGCTGACAACGACTCGGTAGCCAATGGCGATGCGGCTTAGGGTGCCGCGCGTTTCAAACCGCTCAAACCACGTAATAAAAAGGCCTCGTTTTTTTTTTTTTGCCCACGTACGAAACTGGCGGTCGTCGGAGCTGTACGAAGAAGGCCGGACGCAACTTTCCCAAGTGATCGCGATGGCGGGCGGCACTGCGACGGGGAGCAGCGCGCAGTCAAAGATGGCCAATATCGGCGCAAATTCACGAAATTTCGAGCCACCGCGATGCCTTCATACATTTTTTGCATTTTGCGGTTCGAATTTAGTTTTGAAATTTTCACAGATGAAAGAAGGTTTGAAGATTACAAAGCAATAAAAATCAGAAATACCAGAAATTTTGCTAAAAACTCAATTTTTCGACTCGCATCTCCCCTTAAGAGTAGATGACGTGTTCCATGATCTTGGAGCATATGTTGGTGAGGGAAATGGGACGGTAGTTGCCAGGGGAAAACCGGTCACCTTTTTTGAAGATTGGAATGACCTTCCCTGTCCTCCAATCATCTGGCACTGTACCTGTGTCAAGTGAGTGCCGAAAGATAATACAAAGAATCGCACTGCACGCATATTTTGTACTTTTTAGTGCTTAAGCGTTGATTCCATCAATACCGCAGGATGAAGAACACTTCAGGGAGTCAATGACCTTGACAATGCCCTCTGCCCTGAATTCAATACCCTCCATTGGAGGAAAATTGAAATATGGAAAGTGTGGTAATGCATCTGTACTTGTTTTGTGAACACTGAACAAAACGCTAGATTCAGTGCGTCGGGAACTTCGGAATCAGTAATGGGTGTCCCCATGTTATCACATAGTGAAATGGCACTTCTATTATCAGGCCTAATCATTTTCCGAAAATGGCGCGGGTTAGATTGCAACATATTTGGTATGGTAGTCGAATAGTAGTCACGCTTGGCGCGTGCTTTTAATGACTTGTATTCTTTAACGACCTTATTATGCTTTTGCCAGGCCGAGGATGACCCAGTTCGTTTAGCAACTCGAAATAATCGCTTTTTTTATTACGTAGGCGTTTTAAAGACTTGTTAAACCAGGGGGAACGGGCTTTTTCATTTATAGCGATAGTTGGCCTGTAGAGATTCATTAAACGCAGCATTTCGGCTTTGAATAGTATCCAAATGCTCTCAGTTGAATGCTGCCGATATGTAAGGGCAAGTTTCTCGAGAAAAACAGAAAGTTCACGATTGATGCTTGAATAATCGGCTTTGTCGTATAGCGTGAGTACTTTTTTAGATTTCTTGCTTTTTAAGACGTTGCAAGGAAATGTTGCATGAATGACGTTGTGGTCACTAAAACCACGGATATACGTAAGAGGGGGGGGGGGCACATTATCGGGGTGTGACGTGAAAAGGAGGTCCGAACTTGTTGACGAGTGTTGGGTTACTCGGGTAGGTTTATTGACCAGCTGTGAGAGGCGAAAAAGCAAACTTATGTTTACAAATTCTGCAGCCATGTTATTTTGTGCAAGACATGACACAACATTACTCCAATCTATTGAAGGAAAATTGAAATCACCGAATAATAAGACGAGAGTGTTGGGATAGGTTGTTGTTAGTTCTAACAATGCTTCGTGAAAAGACGAAAAAAAGGAGCTATCGGCACTTGGTGGACGGTAGCAACAGCCGATTAACATGTGCGGTGAAGTGGCGTGGCAGCACGTCCAAACCATTTCCAGAGAATTTTTAACATTTACAGCAGAGCACTTAAGCAAGCGATGTGTGGCAATCGCCACACCGCCCCCACGGTTATCATCAAAGTGGTCCTTGCGAAAGATATCAAAATATGGCAGATCAAGAAGAATCTCAGAATCAAGTATGTTAGAGGTTAGCCACGTTTCCGTCAACAGAATGACGTTGCTAGAAGAAGAGATCAAGGTGCATAACGGATCGCGTTTTGGCATCAAGCTGCAAATGTTAGTGTAAAGCAGTGAGAGATCATGCTTAACACTCTGATTCGGTCTTCGTGGCTTTTGCGCCCGTTGCTAGGCCTGAGGTTCGACAACCAACTGCTTAGCCTGATCAAAAACATACGTTTTTCTGCCACAGATAAGCTTGTCATAACGGAGCTTAAACGGGGAGTGCTGTGCTTTTCCAAATTCGATAAGGCGCCTTCTGGCTACACGAATTTCCGGGGCAAAGTCTTCACTGAAGCGGTATTCTGTGCCTTTCAGTTTACTGCTAGACGAAAGGAGTGCTTCTTTATCCTTGAAGTGGGCAAATTTTACTATTATCGGACGCCATTTCCCCTCACGATAAGCTCAGAGTCTATGGGCACCTTCTGTGTCACGACTTTGAATAGTCATGCCCAGGCTTTTGTGACAGAGATCAGTAACCAGTTCTTCACTAACACGCCACGCCTCGTTTCGCACATCACTGAACCCGTAAAAGATGAGGTTGCGCCTTCGGGATGTGCTTTCCATGTGGCTAATCCGGTCAGACAGCCTAGTTACCTGAGCACCGCTGTTAGTGGCAACACTTTCAATGATTTCAAACTGAGACTGAACCCTTGAAAGTGATTATAAGTCGGATTCTATTTTGGTCAACTGCGAGCTCAGGTCATTGAACATTTTTCATGTTCATCAAGGGTTGATCTGATTGAACTTAACTGCTCAAGCATCTCAGACTGCCCAGATTGCAACGTCTTCAGTATATCAAGCATGTCACTAGGCACCACTTAGACACCACACAGTGTTCATTCCTAGGTCCAGGATTAGTCTCAATATCACCTGCTAATAACAATTTCAACAGCATTTTGGCACAACCGAGAACTACAGAGATGGAGCGCCGTGGGCTCAGCAGAACAAGTAATGATCGGCATCCAGTTCGCTTAGCGTAAAGGCAGTGGTCATTCGTTACCTGCGTAGTGAAGTCAAGCGGGTTAGGATGACCCATCGCTGGTGTGCCGCCGAGCCCACTAGGCACAGTGAGCGTCTGCCCAGGGTTTATATTGGTGCTCCAAGGAACGGTGGCGCTGTCAGAAGATAGCGTGCCCGAAATCCAAGATGCCAGCTGATGACCACGAGGCAACCGTAGTGATAGCGTTTGGCGGTGATGCGCATTCCAGTGCACAGTACAGGCCGGGCTGGCGCACCCCGTCATGGCGAGGTGACGCGTTCACATGCAGGTGGTCAGCGCCGCATGGTAGTGGAGACCGAGTAGGCTTGTCGAAGTTCTGCAGTAGCATCAGGATCCAGGGCAGCACGAAGAACTGCGTAGCGAAGAAGTCAAGCGGGTTAGGATGACCCATCGCCGGTGTGCACTTGATGGGCAGCTGACAGGGAATCGCAAATTATTCATCGTGGAGGAAATTTTGTTGTAGCAGTATTAGACAATGCCCCTTTGCGCATGCCCAGTTCGAAAAGTTTGGCTGTGCTTGTGCCTAGAGGGTGCTGGGGTTTTGTTGAAGGCCAGAAATTCTAATGTTCCTTCTCGAAGGGTGAAGGTCGATAAGACATGTATAGTTGTGCCCCATGTGCATACAATGCTGTACCACCACAAGAAGTTTGGGAAACGACATGGAGTTGAGGTCAAGTTTTTGATGCTTAAGGAGCTTGCAGTCCTATGCACGTTCATAGGTGGCCACGAAAACGGGGTGCAAGAAGCACTACACGAAATCATATGCAGAATGCAGTGCTAAAGGGGTATATGAAATACATTTGTCATGTGGCTAAAGTTGTGTGGCACAAATGAAAAGATGTGCCAACATGTGCACGTGTGAACATGATTTCTCAGTAAAAGAAATGCATGCAAATGGGCACCTACCCACCCAGTGCTCAGACTGCAAGTGTAAACCAATGCTGGAAAATAAGAAGATATTGCGCTGCTGCTGCGATAATAGAGCAAGTAAAATTTGCAAAACACATTATACAAGGAAGAAAGGAAATGACTGTGCCAATGAATCATCTGTTGGCTAAAGTATGAAGTCCTTTGCCACTTTTCATTGTCAAATTACTGTATTGCCCATGGACATCTTATAAAACTTCGTAATAACTGAGCTTTTGAATTTTTGTATACTGCTGTTTGTGTGTTGGGAGGCAGGCTTGATTACCTTGTTGCAAAGGCTCCTTGGTGGGGATCTACCTTACTTCTTTGTTATTTGTCTCCATAGCATGAGCTTACTTTCATTTTGTGGATTCTTCATTTTAATCTTCTTTTTTTCATGGTTGTTCAAATTATCAACCTTTAGCACTTCTTCGAAAGTACTACACTATGCAGTCGAATCTCGTTATAGCAATCCTCAATATAATGTTTTTTTTTGAAAATTCCCTTCCAAATGTCCATTGGTTTATTGTAAAAATGTTTCACCACTACAAATTGTTCAGAATATTGCATGTTTCAGAATAATTTATCGAATTTTATCTCCCTTACATTTTCAGAACACTCCAAAATAATGAATGACGACTTTAAGAAGCTATTCACGGCTGTAAACATTATGCCCAGTCCCGTGGCTGCCACTCTCGTCATGATGAGAATGCTGACATATTTCTCTTTGCCTGCACTATTCAATTGTGCGATAGCCCTGTTGTCATCATCATCGTCTGGAACTTGCTTTTCAAGTTAGGCTTTGCCCCGTCATCCTTGCTTTTGTCAGGCAGCTTGACATGTGGGCTGGTTTCTAGCCTTTTTGTTGGTGGTTGAACATTCAAGATGAGTTACGGAAACAGCACGAGAGGAATGCTTAGACGGTTAAAAACGCAATACGAGAGACCTATTGGTTGAAGTCTCTGATAACTCGTTCATGCTGTATCAACGTTCACACAACCTACAGTGCTTCAACAAAGCGTGCATGTGAACTTGGCTAATGACCGATAAGATCCGTATCATCCATTGTGGTAAGGACACTGCGACGAGAGTAAAGACGACGTTGAAACAGTGTACGCAAACCAACGTGAAGCATTCGTATTAACTGCTAACATTTCGCAGTGTGTAAGAAGGACGCGCCTGCTTACCGTAATAGTTTATTTTCCAGCAGTCGAGCTGCTCACATCAAGATAGACTGCCCTCTTTTTCAAATAAACGTGCACTGGTTCTGTATTACTTCGAGTTTGTTTTTTCGCACTTATTTGAGCATAATGTGGTTGCTCGATAATGTATACACAGCATGGGTATGCGGCTCATGTGTTAATCTTTACTATTTTTGTGCAAAGTTTTATTACTTTCATTAAAAAAAACTTCACAATAAAGGATAATATTTCGCGGTTCTTTGAGATTTGTTGCATTGAAATTTCACTCTGTATTCACCATTGCTACAGATCCTTCTTAAGCGTAATGGCTGCCGTGCAAAGAACACTGTGCCACCAGTGGTCCGGGTGCAACTAGCAACTTCGATGAGGACGGCTTGCCTCATGAAGACTATGGCTGTATTTGTGCCTTGTTAATTCACTGATAATTTTTTTAGAATGGTGCATTAGTAGCTGTAAGTTATGTCTGTAGACAATTACCAGCATGATTTGTGGTCTACACTACAGTGTTGCTTGTGTCTGTACAGTCTAGTGTAGAACACACTCACGACCTTTTTTCTTTCTTGCCTTTTTTTGTTCGCTCTCTCCTGGAATAGCAAGGCAGAGACAGGGCACCTGTGGTCAGCAACTCTAATGCACCTAAGTTGTCGCCTGTATAATAACGAAGAAATTGACCTCTTCAAACAATAGAAAAGTGGGCTGCTTGAACCTCATGTAATACATTTTTTTTTTTACATGTCGTCAAAGCATTCTCGTCATTCAGTGCAGCTTAGCATCTTGAACTTGCGGTCTTACTTTTTCTTAGGGCGGCCGTCGTCGCGCTGGTGTGGGCGTCGCCTTTACAGCCCAGAGTCATCTGTACAGGACTCTCCGTATGTATTCTTTCATATTGTTTTTAAATTATTTTATTTTGCAGTGATGTTGCTTCACTTTTCATGTGTTTGCTAGAGATACCTGAACATTCAATGGTATTCTATAGTTTTTCTTTATAGAAATGTGTTATCGATAATGCGTCAAGTGCTACAGCTCATTTGCCATCTAGCGCAAGGGCTGTGACAGAAGGCAGTGATGTGGCAGCTGTGCTGAATGATCGATAGTGCTACAGCCTGCTCTATTTCCACTATTCTACACCAAACGGTGTGTTTTCATAGTTTGAAAATGAAACCACAGTCTCTCGAGGCTGAAGCATACTTCTGAAAAGTTTTCTTCTGAAGAAATAAAGTTTACCATCAATGACGATAGTTATAGCGCGAGAACAAAACGACGACACAGAAACAAGGACACGAAAGACACGAGCGCTAACTTCCAACTGAGTTTATTGCGCAGAGCATGAAAATATATAGAGGAGACAGTAACCATGTGATAAAAACCGTATGGCACAAAGAGCAGAACATCAGTTAAAAAAAAAAAAAAAAGCACTGAAAAACAGCAAGGAAAAATCTAGAAGAAAACGAAACAGAAAGGTAAAGATAATATAACTACCTGCCCGCACCGAAACCTTCGAGGAACCTGAGTTCCTTCTCGGACAAAGCTACGGAGGGCTTGCTAATATAAGGCACCTGTTCGCGTGCCATCTGCGCGGCCTCGACAATGACTCGGGTGCTTTCGTCTCTGTTTGTACAGCGTCGCTGGGTCCTTGAAGAGGAGAACACAATTGCACTCAGTGCCGTGCTGGGCAAGAAAACCATCTTTCCTGTTTCTAACACTGTTCGCGTGTTCTCTCAGCGGATCGTTCAGACACCTTCCGGTCGTTCCGACATAACAAGCACCACATGAAAGGGGGGTCCTATAGACAACTTCCCAGGAGCAGGCCGCATACCTGTTTTTCGATGTTGAACTCTGCATTCCGTTGATGACTGCGTTTCCAGGGGCTTTGTAGATTTGGTGAGGCTGAATATTTTGAATGGTGCCGAGAACAGGACACGAACTCCAACTCTTTTTCCAATTTTTTTGAGGCTGTGTGTTATCTGGTGTATGTATGGAATCACGGCTATCCTTTCATGTTTCGTATCCGTGTTGCGCAGATTCCGTCGCTTCCTCTGTTCTGCCTTATTAGTTCGCAGGATCGTCTCTGCAACAGATGCGATAAACGCCTCGGGGAAACCTGAAGCCTTAAGCCGGGAAACTTGAGCTTTGAAGCTCGCAGAGATATTGTGGGCGCACGACCTATTTAAAGCATTCTCAAGGCAGGTTCGTGCTATGCCTCGCTTAACTATCTTACTGTGAGCGGAAGAAAAGGGAAGTAGAGGTTTCTGCGCACGTGGTTCATAACACCAACAAATGTGCTGTGAGCTAAAAACCAGATTTAAATCCAAAAAGCGTAACTTGTCATTATCGGGTATTTCATGTGTCAACACAAGAGGCTTTAAACAATCTTCGAACACACCTATAGTTTGAGTCGCAAACGAGTGAAACATAGAAGAATTACAATTTACAAGAACCAAGAAATCATCCACGTATCTGAATATTTTGACGACATGCGAGCCTTCTAACTTTTGCTGCAGTTTTTTGCCCATTTTTACCAATAGAAGATCACTGACTAGAGGTAGAGGGACACAGCGACGCTGTACAACCACAGAGATGAAAGCACCCGAGTCATTGTCGAGGCCGCGCAGATGGCACGCGAACAGGTGCCTTGTGTTAGAAAGGCTTCCGTGGCTTTGTCCGAGAAGGAACGCAGGTTCCTCGAAGGTTTCGGTGCGGGCAGGTAGTTATATTATCTTTACCTTTCTGTTTCGTTTTCTTCTAGATTTTTCTTTGCTGTTTTTCAGTGCCTTTGTTTTTGCGTTTGTTTTTGGTTTTTTTCTTATTCATGTTCTGCTCTTTGTGCCATATGGTTTTTATCACATGGTTACTGTCTCCTCTATATATTTTCGTGCTCTGCGCAATAAACTCAGTTGGAAGTTAGCGCTCGTGTCCTTCTTGTCTCTGCGTCGTCGTTCTGTTCTCGCGCTATAACTATCGTCATGCCATACCAACTAGCCCAAGCTGCCACACTTCTAATTTACCATCAAACCCAGTTTTAGGCACACGGCAGGCCCAACGCGTCTTGGTGGCTTTCAGCTGCCGTCACCAGTAGCGAACACAAAACTCGTAGGCTCCGAAAGGCCTACCGGCGGCCCTGTTGCCGTTGTTTAGCGTATGATCTATCACTTGCAACTTGAAGCAGCCGTGTGGCTTCAGTATCTCCCCATAACGTGCCAAGATAACCGACGCAACATACAAAACACGCCGCAACGCGCACTGGCCACTTCGGTTTGGCTTGGATTGGTTTGAATCTCCGTGCAATAGTACGCTTGATGCTTAAGAGATGGCGCCAAATGGCGCGCGCTATCATCATCAGTGGCTGGAACGAGCAGACATTATTGCGGCAGTTTTCGGGGGTGCGATAATTACTCGAGGAAAAAATTTTTTCGTATTTTTCTAGGGCGATGTGGGGGGTTGCGAGAATTATGCGAGTGCGAGGATTATGCGAGTAAATACGGTATATCTCTATTTCTGACACAAGAATAACTCTACTAAAGCACTCATACACCCTAAATGAATATCGCTTTCATACAAATTGCTTTAAATACTTTCTTTCCACTAGCCATATGACAGTGAATGACTTACCTTCTACTATTACCAATACCACCTCACTAACTACCTTTTTATCACTACTTGAATGTTACTTACATGATGCACAAACATAAAACTACAAATTTTTTGCCTTTTTCCTTAGCGATGTATACTACTATTGGTATTTATTCTGCTACCTACATTCCACTACCTGTGCATAGAATGTATTTTTTTTTTCGTATTTTTTGTAAAGCTTACGTACTAATGTGTAATTATGATTGTATAATCGCAAGTATAATGATATGTGTCAGCACTAAACAGATTTCACAGTTGTGTATAAATGTTTAGCTGATGTGCATTTTCCTGTTTATCTTAACTTTGCCATTCAGTACAAAAAAAGGGAAAAAAAAGAAAAAAAAAGTTATTTCGCAGTGTTTTTTCTTTTGTCTTTTTTCCTTATTTGTTTATAGTTTGTGTCCTTCCTGCAATAATTCCTAAAGGTATTGGCAGTATGTAATAAATAAAATAAAACATCAATCAAGCAACGGTAGTTGGGTCGTTTGCGACCAAAGCATTGAAGGCAACAGAACCTATGCCTTTGAGCAGATGGTGCACTTTGTCTCGGTCATGAAGGTGTTGACACGTTGACAAAGAGAGAGAACATCCTCGATATATGCGGTATAAGACTCGCGTAGTTGTTTGCGACCATCAAGAGTTCTCTTTGCCAGGCTGGCTCGAACTGCTGGACTAGCAAAGTCTTGTCGCAGATGTTCTTTGAAGACGTCCCAGTCGAGAAAGTCGATCTGGTAATTAAAAAACCAAGTCTTCGTCATGCCAGTAAGATAAAAAGGAGATGTGGCGGAGATTGTGTGGATCGACCCAACAGTTCGCTGCATTCACTATGTCATATTGGTGTAGCCAGTCCGTGTCCTCATTTCAGAGTCCAGAAAACAGAGGGGGCTCGCAAGGGGGTCCACTGACGATTCAAGAGTGAGTAGCTGTGGCAGTCGTAGCCCGAGGGTTAAAGGGAGAAGCACCTGAGGGTTCGTCCTGTGGCGTGCTGGTGGGCACGTAGCCCAAACGACGACTTGAGTGAAGCTCCAAGAAGTAAAGCGGGTGAGCGGGGACAGGGAATCGAGGAGTAACCTCCATCACTTGAGATGTAGTCCTTTACACGCCTTTTTAGGCCTGGTAGACGTGGCCAAAAACTGTCACATCGAGGCACAGAACAGACTCAAAGGTTATATGCACCAACGATGAAGATGAGGAACACCATGTGATGATGGTTATGTAAAGGTAATGAAGAAGTGTGTTGTAAATGCCCACAATATTTGCAAAATATATTTGCAAGAGTGGTTGCAGCACTGGCCAGTCTGGCTCGTCGCTCGAGCAGCAAGCGACCTTCATTCGTCGGATGCATACGTGCATTGACAATTTGCACAGTGGCAGCCTACATGTAGAACTACCGTCGGTAAAGGTGCCGTACCGGCGCATCTGGACGTCAGTGGGAGAGTGGTACTGCTTCAGATGTGTGACATGTATGATTTCGCTGTTTCGAGGGGTGGATGAAAACGAGGCAGCAGGAGCGATTTCATAAGTGACGGGAGTCACCTCACGAAGCACTTTGTATGGTCCTGTGTACTGAGGGAGCAGTTTTACAGGCCAACCTGCCCGGTGGGAGACCAGAGCAGAACCAACGAACCGGGCGAAAAGTGCACATAGCGGTGTCCTTGATCTTATCGACGCTGTTGGTTTTCTTGGGAGGCCAGAAGGCGACCACGAGCGGCTTTGCGTGCATGGGTGGCTCGAATATAGGAAAGTGGTTCAAAGCTATACTTGTACCACAACAGCTGCTTTTAGTGTCGTAGTGGTCTGCTGGTGTAAGTAAGGCTCGACGGAAAATTTTCATTAGAAGGTAGGTGCAGATGATTCCATGTTGTTCATGGCAACCTGTGTTGCCCATTCCACGACCCATGTCTTACTGGATCTGAGCTGGTCAACAACTTCCCACTGCCCGGGGAAACAATCACGCATAGTATCCGGCCGTGGCACCATTTGCATTGGGCTTAATATCTTCCGGTGATATGTTGCTCAGCACATATGGGCTGGAAAAAATTGCATCTGCAGTTTTCTTCCGATGCATTCCTGTGCCTTGGTTGACTTATTTGTGCAGGGGGGAAGTAAGCCCTCCACTCTAGTTTATGATGATTGGGGATGTCGTGAAAACAGACCAGCTAATCTCTTGCAAGCCTCCCTGAAATGAATGGCTCACCTGTCCGATTGACAAAAAAAAAACTCGAGCATTCAGGCGAGTAGTCTCCAGAGTGTGCTGGTACCCCGACACTTTCTATTTCGCGAATGTAGGGACACAGGTGTAAGGTCAAGCAGCTGGTGTCTGACAGTATATCAGCAGGAAAAAAAGAAACACACTGGACACTATTAGCGGCTTGCAGACAGCATACGAAAGGAGCATGGGCATAGACTACATGAAATCTGTCGTGGCGATCAAGGCTTTTTGTGGCCATGCAATGTAATGAATGGCCTGCTGTGCTTGCACGCCACCTGCTTGCTGATGTCAATTGAAACATTTCTTACTTCATACTCACCTTTTTAGAGCTGACAGTACCACGAGGAGAGAACTTTCCCAAGCATTTTCAAATAATTCATCAAGCTTCTTTTCTTTATAATTGTTTGTCCATAAATTATTTTCACGAGATTTAGTGTATAATCATAGTATTTAATGTACAAAAATTTGCTTTCAATTCTTTTTGAAGAGAAATAAAACCTGTGGCGCAGGGATCGCTTTTGCCAAGCTGTGTAATAGAAGAGAGAGCGGGAAGGTATGTAGAAGGAACAGAAATCTGGTTTCGTTATGCTGAATGTTATCTAGCTCTGTACAGTCAACATAGTACACTTAACATTACACAGTACAGTTAACATTCTCTGTACCTTCTATTGCTCTGAGATTTGCTTGCTTTCAGAATGGTTGGGTAAAGTAAAAAATGAACCCTCACAAATCCCTTCTTTCAATACGATTCAGCTGTGTTTTAGCATGTGCTAACTTTTTGACTACTTTAATACTGTACCATACTGTTTCTTATCAGGAGTGGTAATGTACTGATTGCTAAATAGAATAAACCATTTCGCTATGTTAGTGTCATGTAGTCTGCAAGGCTTTTGTTTGAGAAGATTGGTTGACAACCTTGTCATCCGATTGTCTTTCTGCGGCGTAGATCACCCTCACGGCGGCAGCGGCGTGACGCACTCGCATGGCGGCTGTGGCGTGAAAAACTCGCAAGGCTTCAGAAGCGTCTTGCGGTGTTTGGCCCAAGACCCTCGTCGGGCATGCTGAGCTCTGCTTGCTCCACGTAGGCATATTTTGACCTCACACTGACTGAATGCGAAGCTGTCAATAGTGCTGGCTGAACGAGGAAGGCGCAGTGCGATTAGTGCTAAAGTCAGCCTAATGTTTATTGTCAGTAGAAACAGGTTAATCATTGTACTTATTTGCATACTGTTTTTGCAATTTTAGACCTTCTATAAGGGGGTGTGAAAATTACGCTGACTTTGCACATGCATTCGAAATAATTCACAATCATTTTTTGTCCTACCGCACCTGTTACATACTTTATAAAAAATGAATTTGGAGCTGTACAAAGTGTACTTCTTAATTTATCTAAAATAAATCGTACTTTAACCAGTGAAATCCTGCTTATGCACGGCCTAGTTTGAATCACTGACAAAGGTCCTTTTTGAAAATCGTCGTGGCAGCTGTAGCTGCCTGTGCAAAGTGCATCGTTATTGGTTTGGTAAGACATGTTTGTGTGCCCCATTGTTTTTAAGCTCTTCTTGACAATGCTAGGAAAAAGCAGGTCCAATGACACAGCGACACAAGAGGACCTAAGCTTTCACATATAGTTGAAAAGGTCTAGTTGTAGGAAACTTGTATTAGCAAGCACTCATTCTTCTGCTTTCTCTCGTATGCAAAATCACTCTTTTGAGGGGCCCTGAAACACTTTTTTGAGTCATCATGAAATTAATTCACTGGAAGAGCTCATTGCCTCAGAAATTCAATGCCGCAAAAATGTGAGCGGCAAACAAAGTATGTCACGCGCGCTTCGTGACTTTGAGCACTTTTTAATTTTTTTTGCGGGTTTTTCAATGAGATCATGCGCGCACCCGTGGACATGTCGTGGCCGTTTGCGACCTCTATAACGACCGAGTGTGCCATGTTCAAATCAGCCAACGGCTAATAAATAGGCTTGCCATGTGTGATTTTCGAGCGTCTTTCATAATTTGCCGAAGGAAGAGAAAGCAATTTTTAACTGACTTTTTTAATTAATTGAGAATTGTAGGCCGCGTGATGGGCTAGAACATTTGGCTCGCGTGTTTTTGGAAGCCTCTACTTCCAATTGGCAGCTTTTTCTGACCATGCTCCAAAAGTGTTGCAGGGCCGCTTAAGAACTTCATGATGAAGGGCTTGGTGGAAGTGCGGTTCTCGTTTTTCTTGGCAAGCTTTACAACAGCGAGTTAGAATTTTGCCGTACGTACAAATATTGTCTCTCATCGCAAGGGAATACAGGATGGATAAATGGTGAAACGTAAACTTTCTAAAACAAAGCATGTGTTGCAGCGTAGATATGATGACTCCAACAAAGGGCACTGTTTACAGGACAGGCCTTCGCATGCCTCTGACACAGAAAATAGTTTGTGCCCTGTCGTGAGCATGCATTTTTGCAGTGAGAGAGATGGGAAAGTAGAGAGAGACAGAAAAATGCTTGTGCAGTTTTGGCCGCCTATCTACAGGTTCGGGTGTTCAGGTATGATAATCTAAAGACCATTATTTGGGGAAGTCCATGGAAGAGACTTCGCACTTGCAGCCAGTTTCATGTATGTCATATTGATGAGGATGTGAAGTTGGCTGCTTTAATGTGCTTCCAGATGCAAAATTAGCTGCTCTAATCTGCTCTGAGATGGAAATTTTCGCAGCTGTAAAGTGCTCAAAAATGAAAAATCCCAGCTGGTTTGTACGACCACATTAACCTTCATTTTATCATTCATTTAAGCGCCCGTGCTAGAAAGTCAACCATTTTGTGCATGCCCTAATTCCAAAGTTTAGTCGGTGTGGTAAAATACAAGCGCTGGCCATGATTGTAATTGTCCACTTTATATGGCATTTATGTTCATGCAAGCCTGGTAGTGTTTGTCGAGGCCAATGGTTGCATGGTCACTGATGTTCTCCTCTACTTTACTTTCCGCACACTCATATCCCAATTGCGAAACAACATTTAGACTGTACAATTAATGTGCCCTATACCATATCTGGCTTCATTATTTTCAGATTTTTGTGGAGAGAGAGAAAAAACATATTTTGAAAGCCTTGTTTGGGTTTGAGTTCTAGAGTGAGGATAGTTATAGCGTGGCAACGGGAAAATGACAAAGGGACAAGAAGTAGACTATTTGCCGTCGTTCTGTTCTCGCGCTATAACTATCGTCATGTCATACCAATCAGCTCAACCCGCCACACGTCTAGAGTGAGGCTTTACTGACCTCCCCTTAGATGGTTAGTATATGGTCAAAGAGGATTTTTTCGCCCAGATTCTCAACCGAGGCCTCCCATGTATGTTAGACTGGAGTGATTGACGTTGTGGAATATTGGCTCTGGGGCAGTGCCAGTTAGAGTTGGTATGGAACCGTACGCTTGGCGATGAGGTCTATTTGGAGCCCAGATTCTTAACCGAGGCCTCCCATGTATGTTAGACTGGAGTGATTGACGTTGTGGATCATTGGCTCTGGGACAGTGCCAGTTGGTATGGAACCGTACGCTTGGCGATGAGGTCTATTTGGAGTTTGTTGTATTTTGTGCAATGTAAAGTAATTCGGCAGGGAGTGTGTTTGTGCTTCCCTAAAGAGTGCGATTGGTTTTCAGAGAGAGCTTCAGGCAGTTAACGAAGCTCCTGTCAGGCTATTTGGAGGGATTCCAGGTTGGCCCTACATTCCTGATGTCATTCGGCGTGGTCCACTGTGGGCCGATAAGTTACAGGCCAACCCTGGGAAGTATGTGAGCATAAAGGTACTGAAGCCTCAACGTGGGTCTGGCAGTTGCCCTACTAATGTAGCGAGATTATGGTATCCATAAGTAGTGATCTAAACGAATACATTTGGTGGGAGTTCGTTCTGGAGGAAGGATCGTAAGGCTGCCTGCCAGCTTGTCCTGACCGTGAGTTCTTGAGAGGCATGTTCATCCTGTGTGATGGCTTGCATTATGGCATTTCTGCTATTGGCATGGAAGGAATGTAGTTCCAGAAAGAAATTAGCCCTTTCTTCACTGGCCAGCCACTTATAGCAACTAATAGCCTGTGCTGACTTTTTGACCACTTTATCGCCATTCCGTATTGTTAATAATGGAAATGGTACGGTATGTGTTGGTTTGCGCAGTATAAGAAACAGTGAACTTAGTGCTCTCATAGTTCGCAGTGTTTTTATTTAGAAAGGTTGTTTTGACGGTCCTGTGACGCAATTGGCCCTCTGCAGCCCATCATGCATGCACAGGAATGCCTCGCCTGGCTCGTGCGCCTCATCTGGAAGGCCAGGCTCTTCCAGATGGTTTGCTATTCAGGGTAGTGTCGTGAACCTGTTCACCCTACAGGCAACTCCACCTGCCCAGTCAGTGCCAAGACAGTATTTCTCACCGTGAGCACATTTTGGGATTCCCACTGATTGAATGGAAAGGTGATCATAGGGCTGGCAGATACAAATTAGGAAAGCACCACAGCACGCTCTTAATGAATCCATCAATGGCAACTCGTGGGCACGAGGTTGTGTGTGGCCCTGTCTACATAAAAGCTTTTTTACTGTATAGTGGGGGCGAGGTGTTGTTGGGTTTGAGACATGCGCATTAGTCATCAGCAATGATGAGTGGCATGCTCTCCTCGACAGAATTCCTGCTGCAAGGAGTCTCTTCAGTGTTAGCTTGATTGCTGAGGAACACTGATAAAAAGCTTTTCACAGAGTCTTTTTTTTTTTTGCAATCGGAGCTCTGGTATACGGCGAGCCACAGTCGTCCTAATTTTTTGTGCAACATAGACTTTACTGATTTCTCTGCTTGTGTCCGTGTTTTAGAGTCTAGAGTTTGGGACCACAGTGTGATGTTAGCAATATTAAAGTTGCACATTGCTGTGTTCTTATATATGACCATGGCAGTGCATCTGCAGTCACGTTTTATTGTAAAAAAGCACAAAACTTGCCCAGTTTTGTGAAAGTAGCCCTATCATTGTGAATCTAGCCCAGTTTGCAAGCTGTTACATTAAGGGATTTGTGCCGGCTTTTTATCAGGCACACTTGTGAACCATTGGGCTAGACTTCAGTAACTCTACAACCAATGAACAGAATTTTATGAAAAGGTGCACTTTCTTTAGTGTTAATGTATGAACATACCCCAAAAGCTTTATAAAGATATCTTAGCAAATAAAAAAATCACCGCATATCCAAGGAGTGAATGATGAGTGGGGTGAAGTACTGGAGGGTTTCTTCGCTAAACCATGAACCATCCGCCAATATCGCCCACTACATCATAAAAGACGTGACACACTGTATATGTTTATACAAATAATCTTAATATTTGTAAGTGGTAGCTATATGTCGCTTTTGTTCCGCCTTCATTATAACGGCTTCATGGTTGATGAAGTGGTCGATTGGTGATGGGGTGTTGTGGGATCTTTGCAAGTACGAAGTAGTGGGAAGTTTGCAAAGGTGGAACTATAGGTGGTCGGGTACATACAAGGGATGGACAGATCCATGCCTTAGGGAGCTTAGCTCGTAGAAGTTAGGTATCCCGGGTAGCCTCCCATTTAAGTAGATCGATTCTCACGAGAGGACTGCCATCGCAATGAAGTCATTTGCACTCTGCATCAGCAGTGGGCAGCTGATGCAATCCTTGCTTTCAAATCGAAAAAACATTCGGCATTTTTATGTCGATGCTGTTTTAGTCTGTGTGGTAGGAACTTATCTACCATGGTAGCCATGCTAGCATAATTGTGCTAAACTTGCTCCTTCCAGAAAATGTTACGTCTGTACTTTTCTAAAGCTGGTCATTTACCTGGGTCGGACCTTAAACTTGTTATCTTTTATCGCTAAGTAAACCCAGTGCAAGAGAGAGAGCCTGTTTATAAAGAGCAAAATTCTGCCATTGCAGTTTCACTTGCTCGAGCGGAGTTAAGCAGAAAAAGAAAAACGTGCACATTCATTTCCCACAGCACAGCCCCAGCGGTGGGCCTCAGCGGCTCGAGCGGTGAGGAGAACAGCAGTGGCAAGAGGGGGCGCCTGGAGAGCCCCCCCGAGCAGGCCAAGCCCGCCGAGGATCCCGAGGCAGCCAGTCCTGGCCAGCGTCGCAGCCAGGGACCGCCTCATGGTGAGAGGACATCTTTCGTATAACATTCGTTCTGGTCAACCATGTTCCTAGCGATGACCGGCTGAAATGTTTTGCACTGCAAGTCATCAGAATGGCTGCTCGCTTTTGAGGAACACTGAAGCACGTTTTGAATTTAAATAAATGAGCTTTCGCTCTGATGTCATCAAATTTCGTGCTCTAAAAACTTGTCAAGCTTTTTCAGAACTAGTGCAAGCAGCTGTATTTTGGTTAGAAATCGCAGCAAGCATCTCGTACGGTGATGCGAATATTTCTGCTGTAAAGGTTGGTGGAAGCTTCTGGACAGTTACCACCTGCAGAGCTTCACATACCATCAGGACACAGGTGAAACTTTCCTGCTGATTGGCTATTGCTGCCAGCAGTGCTGGTCTATTAGAACATTCCCAGGAGGTAATGGAACCAGCAGGTGACGGAACCAGTAGCTGGTGGTTGCAGTGGGTGTTGAAACCAGCAGCTGATGGAACCAGTACCTGGTGGTTCCAGCAGGTGTTGAAACCAGCAGATGATAGAACCAGCAGCTGATGGAACCAGTAGCTGGTGGTTCCAGCGCAGTGTTGCAGGCTGTCGGCCAACTTGTAACTCGCCGACATGAAGCACACCTCCAAGCAACAAAGCAGGCAATAAGCCTAATTCGAGCTGCATATTGTCAGCTGCAGGCTTTATTGCAGCTTTAACCAGCTGAAATACGGCCTGTTTCTAACTGAAAGTTAGTCCCTGCACAGCTGAACAATCGTCACATTCCAATTTTGTAATACTTAGTAATATAAGTTAGTAACACGAGTTACAGTGGTACCAATGAGCAGATTTGTAACTCGCCGACATGGAGCACACCTCCAAGCAACAAAGCAGACAATAAGCCTGACTCGAGCTGCATATTGTCAGCTGCAGGCTTTATTGCAGCTCGAACAAGCTGAAATACAGCCTGTTTCTAAGTGAAAGTTAGTCCCTTCACAGCTGAACAATCGTCAAATTCCAATTTCGTAATACTTAGTAATATTGTGAGGAACCGGTTTATTCGGCCAGGCTCGAGCTAAATCACGCTGGTGATGATATTCTTAGACGAAGAAGATGTACAGGTGGTGATGATTACAAAGAGAATAAAGAGTCATTCGCTTGTCGCGCTCACACTAATTCCCCCGCTCGGTGAAAGCGGCTGCCTGGTCGCTTGACAGTATTATGAAATGCATCGCGCATAATGCTTTAAATGAGATACGTGCACTATCTCTGTGCCCGTGGCATAAGCTGCATGAGGCGCTGGCTTCAAAGCTTCGTCGTTCTCGCAATCAGATTCCTCCAAATCGCTCTCGCCACGTGCTTCATTCACAATGCCCCAATTCGAGCACGGTTCCGCAGTGTCAGCATCATCATCGGCCGAAATCAAATCATTATAACACATGTCCCATCAGCTCTCCCAGGTCGGAGTCGACGACGCGCTGCCACAAATCGCCGCCGTAGTGCTCCTGTTCGGAAGCTTCAGGCTTGGCATCGGGCCTGACAATCGACGAAGTCGGCTTCGCGAAAATAGTTACGCGCACATGTAGCCGCACTAAATATTCACCATCTCCACAGCTGAATACCGGGACTCTTGAAGCGGCAAGTTGGCTGCCAGGTGGTCAACAGCTATGAGCAAGCGCTTCGCAACGCGGCACCTAACACGCGGATTACGCTCTAGCTTAGCGGTCATACTTTGGACGTTTTGTTGAGCGGCACGAAAAAGTGTGCTAGTCCTCCCGCCGGCCATTATGACCACACACACACACACACACACACACACACCAAGAGCGAGCAAGACGCGCACACGCGTGGAACAGCTCTGGGCGCGTTTCCATTCGGAAAACGAAACTAATTCGAGCCAGCGTGGCGGGCGTCGCAGAGCAGTGGAGACAGGTGAAGGGGTTGTGATCAAGAGAGGAGAGCAGACTTGCGAGAGAAGGGCAAGGAGTTGCGATTAAGCACGGGGGAATGAAAATTCCTTCCTCCGTGCGATAAAGAGAGAGGAGGATGCGGCGGGCGGGCGACCTTGAAAACCAAGACACGGGAAGGAGGCAGGTTGGGTAGTTCGCTTGAAAGGTCCGCGAAACTCGCCTGTAGAAAAACTTTAAAAGAGTGCCAGTGTGCGCAGCCGTCAAAGCATGGTCGGCACGTTCGGTGCGCGCGGTGGCGTTCAAAGAATCGGCGGCTGTGATAAAAAAAATCGCCTTGTTGCGCCGGCGGATTTGCGTAGCCTCACGATCTTCGATATTTTTCGATTCATTTCGCACAAATGGACAGCCATTTTTGCGCTTCCGCTCGCGTGCGAAGGGAATGCCGAGTCGAGTGTGAAGGGAGCGAGGACAAATCCTAAACACGGAACGGATAGCAAATTGTCAGAATCTGTGGGGTAGCGTACGCACGTGCACTAGACGCAGACTATCGGATACAGTCAGTAGCCGACAATTTCGGCAAATGGTCTGGTCACTCCAGGCCGGCAATGTCAACGACAGTACCAGCCATCAAAAATGGGGTACGTGGCGGACTGGTCTTCCCAAGATTGGTGGCAGTGTGAAAACACAGGCCTCGTCCGGCGATGCAGGGTGCTCAAAGTAGTGGGGGGACAAAGGACGGAGGGGTGCGTAACAAAAAGCGGTTGGGGAGAGCAGCAACTAGAGGGGCGCGGAGGCAGAATCGGCGTTTCACAATAAGAATGTATGGGCACGTCGCCGATGCCTGATCGTTGGTTGAAATTGGTTTCTTGGGAAGTCGGCACACCGCTGACTCCGTTCGCTGTAACCGATCAGTGGCGCTGGGAGACGTTCGTTGTAAGTGCGATTTTGTGCCATTGAACCAATGTATATTTTTACGGTCACGCGGATATTGTTTGTTTTAAGCAAAAGTTTGTTTTAAGTGGGGCCGTTATATGTGGGCTCGACAGTATCTGTGATGTTATGCCTTTCAAAGTAAACCTCCAGGCGAACACGATACGTTGGCCAGATACCATCCGCACCTCCTAATTTGGGTGGCTGCCCAGCACTCATGTTTGCGTGGTTCACTCGTCGCCACCGTTATGTCAATATCGAGATACAACACGAAAACCAGACAACACTACAAAAGGGCAACTTATTGAGCAGCTTGTTTTTATACTTCATGTATGTAAAATTGCAGTGGCCGCATTGATAAGACTGCATACATCAAACGCTTCATTCCACTCTTTGCATGCAGACACCAACGGTTTATTAGGTCCCTCACTGTCAACCACTGGTGGCAGTTCCTCCAGCTGCAGCCTGGGCTACGAAGGTGCACCCGTGCCGCAGGGTTACCTCGGCCGCAGGCCAAGCCACATAGGCGACCAGGCGGGACCTTCAGGGTGCTCGAGGTTCCTCCGTAGGACACCTCCCCATCAAGCCGTTTCTGAGCTGGACGAGGCCAGTCGTGCAACCCTGCAAGAGGAGCTCTCTCCCACGCTATCTTGCAGGAAACTTGCTGCAACAGACACCAGAGGTGTGCATTTTTTTTTCACAAGTCGTGCTCTTTGAAACCAAGTTGGTCTAGCTAGTTCGGGTGCTATTTTGTGTGTGTTGTGTGACAGAACAGAAAGGAACATCACAAGAAAATAAAGAGGGAGCAAACAGCCAATGGGTGAGCTGAGAGATGAAAAATGTTTTCTACGCATGGAGATATACAGTAGACTCTCATTAAATGAAATTCTTCAAATTGTAATACTGCTGAAATAGAACAACTGCCTCTAATAATGGTTTTGTACTGGGAATCGTGTTTCACTGCTTATCTCTTGGCAAGCAAAGCTCCTACTTGACAGAACACATTTTAACGTGACAGCGTTAAAGAGCTTGTTTTGCAGAAATTCTGGCATATGTGTCAGCGTCATTGGTTGTGAGCGAAAAATCTTATGCCTGACCGAAAAATCCACAACAATGCAAATAAAAAAATGAAGATAAAAAGTTTTGGAGCAGAGTGGAGACCGAACCAGGGTTGTTTGGGCTAAACTGGGGATTCAACCCGAGTCGTTTGCGTGGCAAGCGGATGTTCTGCCACACGGCCATACCTTAGCTTGTTAAAACATTGAAAAGAACTTCCTCTGCTTGGAAATGCAGTGAAAGTAGCTTTTGTACTTCAGAAACACACGCATCCTGTATACATGCTTCACAATGCAACATGAAATATTGCAGTAATAATGCATCATACAAGCGTCCATTGCCAATGGGCGTCAGAATATGTGAATATCGTAATGGCTCCGTGGTTGAAAGCCGGTTCATCGGTACAAAGGCACACACACTACTGCACCTGTCCCTTTAAGGCCACGTTGTGGGTGGATAGAAAATTCGATAAGGTTTCATCCACAAAGTGTTTGAAGTACCACTAGGAACAAGATCAGTGGCGCTGATCGGTTACAGCGGATTCGTTTCGTGTTCAGGACTTGTTCTCCCTCACTTCGCACTCGACTCAGCATGCCTTCCGTTCGCGTGTGGAAGCGCGAAAACTGCTGTTAATTTGTGCGGAGCAAATCGCGAAATATTGAAGTTCTTGAGGCCACGCACGACCGCCGATTCTTCGAACACTGCTGAGCCCCACAATCCAGGCGGCCATGCTTTATTTTAACTTCTGCACGCGCAGGCACTTTTTCCAAGTTTTTCTACGTGCGAGTTTCGCGGACCTTTCAAGCAAGCTACCCAACCTGCCTCCTTCTCGTGTGTTTTGATTTTCAAGGTCACCCTCCCGCCGCATCCTCCTCTCTCTTTATCGCAACTTCTTGCCCTTCTCTCACAAGTCTGCTCTCCTCTTTTCTCTTGAACACAACCCCTTTGCCCGTCTCCTCCCGCCGCTCCGCGACGCCTGCCACACTGGCTTGAATCAGTTTCGTTTTCTGACTAGAAACGAGCCCAGAGCTGTTCCACGCGTTTCGTCATGTGTGTCGGGCGTGTGTGGTCATGATGGCCGTTGGGAGCACTAGCACGCTTTTTTCCTCCGCTCAACAAAACGTCAAAAGTGTGACTACTTGGCTTGAGCGTGATCCGCACGTTAGGTGCCACGTTGCGGAGTGTTTGCTCATAGCTGTTGACCACCTAGCAACCAACTTGTCGTTTCGGGAGTCTCGGTATTCAGCTGTGAAGATGGTGAACATTTCGTGTGCGGCGGTGACGACTACATGCGCGCGAAACTTTTTTTGCGAGGCCGATTTCGTCGACATTGGGCCCGATGCCGAGTCTGAAACTTCCAAACTACGGCGGCAATTTGTGGCAGTGCGTCGTCGACTCCGACCTTGGAGAGCGGGTTGGACATCTGTTGCGATTGTTTAATTACGGTTGATGATGATGCCGACACTGCGGAACCGTGCATGGATTGGGGCATCGTGAATGAAGTACGTGGAGAGAGGGATTTGGAGGAATCGGATTGTGAGAACACGCAACTTTGGAGCCAGGGCCTCGTGCAGCTTATGGCACGGACCTCAGTGAACGAGCACACTGCCATTTTGAATGAATTCGAGACCGTCCTTATCACTTCTGCTCTTCGAAACACGTGCATCACGAACTTTTTCAGCCAAAAAACGTTGGTGTTTTCACTCGCAACGTTTTTTAAAAGCTGGGTTTCATTTACTACAAACTTAGGGATACAACAAACGGATGCCGCGTCATGCTTAGTTTCGTTATAAGCGGGCTCAACTATAATACTTCAATGATCAGCCAGGAAACAATGTCACCCCTTGTGACTCTGACTTCGGACAACGCTGTTGCTGCGAAAGACCTCGCAACCGCAGAAAGCGTGACGGCGATTGCAGCCGCTGCCTCCCTTACTGCAGGTATGCGTGATCGAGCGGACCGTGTAAGGATAGATGCTATATTTTTTTACCACAGCTGACTGAATATCGTTGCCCGCAGGGGCGCCTGCGCAAGTAAGTGTTTGGTGTGTAGTGACACCACGGACCCGAGCTAACGGGGGGGTTTCGGCTCCCTCCCACGCCTAGCCGTGCGTGGCTTTGCCGTGTCCGGGGAAAAGGGGATCCTGGGGGTTGAGCCGACGCTGGGTGATTGGACCTTTAAGGCCCCCCGGCAGAGGCAACACACCCCTTTGGCCCCGGCTTCACGTAGACGGCACCTCTGGGCTGACCCACCCAGGAAAAATCGGCAGTCGCCTTTTCCTATCTATTTCTCCCTACATCTTCGTCTTTATCTCTTAGTGTTTATCTGTCCTGTCTTCTACTCTCTTCCGCTTACTTCCAAACTTCCCGGCGGCTAGGGTTAACCCTGTGCAAATAGCCTACCTTGGTCTAGGCGCATTGGGTTATAGTGGCGTTGTACGGCTGGCGTCTGCAGGTTTCAGCATCCGCAAACTTGTAGCGTCCCCTCGTTGGGCTCCGTGGTGGGTGGCCGCCAACGCTGCTGAACAACATACAATTAGCCTACATACAATTAGCAACATACAATTAGTCTGTACCAGTTTTTTGGGCAAGGCTGAGTGTCGCTGCCTAAAGCTTAGTTTTAAATGCGGATCATTTCTTAATTACACAATGTCGCGCTTTGGCAACTGCACCGTCCACACCCCCACTGCGCATGCTCGCGTGTCGTGCCGCATGCACACAATTTGTGCCGGCCCAGGAAGACTTCCGCAAAACTCGCTTCTTTCCCCTTCTCTCCTCTCACAAGGCCAACGCAGGCAGTGTCGGCTAGTAAAAAATGGACCGCTTGCCCTGCAAAACCGTTCGCTGGCCACCCTGTATGTCTAGGCACTGGATCGTGCATTCGGAATTCACTCAAACAAGGGAGTCTTTACTTGGCTTTCGCTTGACTTGATGCTTTCCTTGACTCGAGTAGATGTGATGGAAGCAACATTACCTTCAATCAGTAGTGGGGCACAAGCCAACATCAGCGTCATACCACTCTCCTTCATTTAATGAATAAGAACAACAAAGGTGTAATAACGGTTAAGGGGGGACGTGCCTCTGAGAACGAACTTTCTTGTTTCTGGTCGGATGATGATGAAAATCGGCACAGACACTAAGAATGGCCTCACCATGCATCCAAAAAAATTTCGAGGCGATAGCACAAATACTTAATGAGAGACAAATTATTTTTCAATTGAACCTTGTGGAGGGGCTGGAGGATTTATAAAATGACAAAAATAGTTGGTAATTGCTGTATCCACTGCCAAATGTATGTTGAAGGGGGCTGCGTTCTCAAAATAACTTATTTGCAACACTAAAACTTGTAGTTTATGTTTTCTCCAGCGACACTGCAATGAGCACACTTGCACTACAAACAAGAAACTCTATAAAAAATTCTTTAAGAAGTACAATGAAAAACTAGGATCGCAGCCCCCTGAAGCACAGTTCAAGGAGCATTACAAAAATAAACGGAATCAAAATCCGTACAGTGGTTGCCCAGATATCTGCTCCACGATCTGAGTGTAATGCCAAAAAAACAGTATTGAGAAAACTGCATTTAAAGTTTCAACTTTTTTTTACGTCTCTAAAACACCTTAAGATTGTGATCTTAGGTTTGTCTTGTGATATTTGACTTTCCAGGTATCTGGTCTCTGACCAGTGTGCCTTGGTTGCCCTTTTTTTTTCCCCCATAATTTCCTTTTCATGTTTTACAAAGAACAAGTATGGATTTCAAACCAAGTTCTTTGTATGAAGGAGTGGTGTGATAGGCATGACAGAAAAGATTGTAATTGAATGAGACCATATACTGAATTGATTACACATATTCTTGTGCCGAAGTTGTAATTAGTGTAATTACGTTCTTGATTATAAATATCCACTGAACATTTCTTTATTTAGAGAGAGGTTTATTGCATCAGAAAAATGGATCACACCATGACAGCCCATGCCTTCTTTCCAAATAACAGTTATGGGCAGAAAACTGGTGGCACAGGAATTTTTAGCAGTATATTTAATGACGTAAAACGGGCATATAAAAATTCTTTCCCCTGATTCATACGTGCTCTTTTGCCGCTCTAGCTGTGAAACGCATCATCGTACAGCCGGTCGCGGAAACTCTAATCTACAGCAATTCATTAACCTCGGAACATTCATAGACGTTCGTGGCGATATCAAGCACGGCTCCAAGCACGTCTGAATCGCATCACAAAAGCTTATTGACAGCACTCCATATGACCGTGGGGTGCGCGGCCGCGCGGACAGTGCAGCCGGCGCGTAATGCACTTGCCGGCGGCGTTCGATGACGATGTGCGAAATGTGTAACTACGAAGACAAAAAATCGGCACGCACTGCATTGGCATCGCATTTTCGAATGACGACGCGCGAAACTGCTAGCCGCTGTTCCGAGCAATCCATGGTAGTGAGGGGGGGGGGGGGGGGGGGCTGACGAGCTTGACTGTGTTGTCCGCTGCCGATGCGTAAAACGTACGCGATGCGTACGTGATTCAGAGGAGCTAGCGAGTGATGTGGTACATTACTTGCAAAGAAGCACGTCGCCAAGAGTGCGCTTGCGCGCCGCTCCTGCTCGCAGTCTCGCTGTCAGAGGAGTTAGGCCTAAAGCAGACTCCGATGACGCGCCGCACTTGTAGACCGCCGCGCGCCCGCTCGTAGTAATCTGATCGTGCATCCGGTGCGGCCACTCGTAGCAATCAGATTGGGCCGCCGCTTTCAGCTTCATTGCTTGCAAAGAAGCACGTCGGCACGAATGCGCTAGCGCGTCGTTCCTGCCCGCAGTCTCGCTGTCGGCGGAGTTGGGGCTAAAGACGACTCCGATGACGCGCGGCGCTCGTAGACTGCGCTCCCGCTCGTAGTAACATGATCGCGCATCCGCTTGGTGCTCGTAACTAAAGCGTAGTTATATCTTAAGTGATTATCAAGCCGTGAACACGTCACGAAGTGGTGATTTTCGAGAGCCATGTCCTCGCGACGCACAAGCAGCAGACGACAATCTCCCGGAGCGAGCATCGGGCCAATGGCGAGGCGAGCTGAGGCAACATGGCGGCCACGGCCAATCAAGGGCCTCAAAACGACCTTCAAACATTTGCTTTTGGCTCGCTTGTTGTTGAAGGAAGGAGCCAGGTGAGGCAGGAAAGTTAAACACTGAGAAATGCTCTTTCCTGTGAGCCCAAGAAGTCTGCTCCCGGCCCAAACATCGCGAAGCTATAATTTTTTGAAAATCGCCGTTTTCTTGCCAATTCCAAAAAAAGTTTTGCTACCTAGGTGGGTGAAACGAATTTTCCGAAGCACTTCTGTGCGGTTTTCAGTGTAGATATTTTGGAACCAGATAGAAAAAGGGTTCCAGAAACTGAAAGCTTGAGTTTCAAAAAATCGATTTTTTTGCCATTTTTCGCGATCCCAAAGCCGCGTCCCCCTTTAAACATTCACAAACTATACCCAATTGCGCAATGTTCACGCGATCCCCCCCTCCACTTTGTAACGCACTTACTGGAGTTCCCCCCGTAAGAAAATGCGGGCGGGTTTCTTTTTCGATTACATGACGCCTGGGTTATATGACTGTTCTACTTGGTCTCTTGAAAGTTGTGTAATCAGGGTTCCACTGTATTGTAGAAGATGTTTGGTATCGCAACAATTGGGTAATTTGCCTTGAAGAGCCATCAGAAAGGCACAAAGCTCCGATACAACAATTTAGCAGGTGAGGTCGTCTCATCTGTCGCAAGTTTTATGCAAGTGGCAAACCTGACCTTCGAGGTGACTTGTGACTTGTCATCGTGAAATCACAGCAACTTCCTCTCGAACTGTGACACTTGATGGAGACTACAGAAAGAAGGACTCCGGGGTCAAAGCAGAAGTATAGTGGATGATGAAAGTTACATGGTCACATCTGTTGCTCTAGTGCATTCATTTCGAATATAATTAAAATGATGTTTTCAGATGGTGGAATTTTGCGGAGTTTCACTTGTTCTGAGAATAAATGCTTTTTTATCGTGTGTAACGGTCTGGTTCATTTTTAAGGGGGGACCAAGGTTCTTAGGGCTCTCTCATTTATTTTTGAGCCAAGTGTGACAGAAGTTGGCATGCTTACTTAGTTTGTTCTCTGGTTTCTAAAAATGTAGTTATTTTTTCTGTAGCTTCATTAGTTAAATAAATAATCAAGATAACAATTTATATTCTTGCCAGAATGGAAAAATAACCACCTGTCAAAAATTTATAAATAACATAGGGATTGACAGTAGAAAGCATAAGACATGCAACATAAGAAGCACTTTTTCGAATGGGTCTATATTTCTTACTTTACAGTACACTAAACTTCACAGCCCTGAATGTGGCCATTGTGTGGGCATACAAAAGACTAGTTTGAAAAATTTGCATCAAGAGAAATCGAAAATCTGCTTCCTATGTTGTGTGCTCCAAACATATAGCTTCATCTGCAAAATAATATATTCTGCTATCTGTAATAGTTTCAGATATATTGCAGTAATTTTCATGCAGGGTGTACAAAATCGCCATTTTGAGAACATAAAGAAAACAAAGAATTGTAACATTTTTAACTGTAAAAATGTATGCGCTTGTAACTACACAGCCATTGACATATAAATGAATGCTAGAAAGCCTAAGGAGTGCAATGGTGCAAGTTGATCGAAAATTGAACGAGTACTTCTCGAATTACAGCACAGTAAAGTTTATTGCATGTAACCGAATACAGAAATTTTTATAATAAAATAAAAAAAAATGTAGCTGCCCATTAAAAATAGGCTCCCAGCAATGTTTTTTGTGCACATTTAGCTACATTGTGCAAAAACAATTACAGCTCGAGCTGTCCTAGGTCCATTTTTACCGAACATGCAAAAGAAAGTGGTCAAAATCTGTGCTTCGAGAATAATGCTGTTAAAACTTAATTTCGCAGTTTTAAGGAAAAAAATCATGGCACACATACGTTTAGTCGGTTAATATGTACCGGGAATGTAATAGGACTGATTGTACGAGCGTGTCGTTTCTTCTAGTCCTGTAGCAAGTTGTCGCCGTGTGCTCGTCTGCCGCGAGGCCGCTTATCAGTTCGGTGACTGTACTGACGGCGATGTGCGACAAATGTGCGTGCGTCATCCACGATCTGTCGAATAACTCAACGATGTTTTCCCGCTTGTCCAGAGTAAGTGTGGCGAACCAAAGTTGCTCCCTCGCTCATCAATTTTGAGGCTACACAAGTGCCGAGGTGTTAGTTTCCTTTTCACGGTAGACTGCCGCATTTTCGGGCGGAGATTGCGACAACGTTGCGAACACATTGTTAAAAGCAGTCTACCTGTTGCCAGTAGCCTTCATTGCGAGGACCGCGAGCATGATCACTGCGAACGGATTGACTTTCTGTTGTTCGTCGACGCGCGGCGTATTCCACTCTGACGACCCGTCGCGCAGTTCAAGGTCCTTTCGTCAGGCGGGGGGGAACCACAACATCGGCGGGTTTAGCGATAAGACTGCACTTCCGTTCTGTCACTACAAAGATTGATATCTCTGGTAGCTTCACTTCTGCTTTTTACTTGCCGTCCTTTAACTGATGACGCTGCAAAACACAAGTGTTCTCAGTAACGTTGTCGGCAACCAACGGGCTCGTACGTGCGTTAGGCCTACACCGGTGATTGGGCGACCGCCGTTTACCGCGTCGAGTTCGTTATCCTCGTTGTCCTGAGCCATAGCGGGGATCTTTCTGAAGTTCACAGCGAACGAACCACCGCCAAACCCGCGTCACAAATTACTGTAGCACGGAACTTCTTTACTTCCGCAAGCAGTCAGTAGCATCATGACAAAATGGCGCATGTCTGTGCGCCTCACGATGGTGAAGCAGACGCCGAAAGCGCCCCTTGGCCAATCGGATGCCTCACGTGCCCCAAGCAGCCAATTGAATCACGCGCTGGTGCTTTTGATGATGCGTTATCACTAAAGAACTAATGAGCAAGGTGAGCCAGCGGTGGCGGGAAATTAAAGATGAAAAACGACCCTTCCAAACGAGACCAAGATGAACACGATAGCTCGTGTGTAACAGCAACAGTTTGGCGCGGAAAAAGCGCGAAGTCAGCCAACTTGTAGCTCGCCGACATGAAGCACACCTCCAAGCAACAAAGCAGGCAATAAGCCTAATTCGAGCTGCATATTGTCAGCTGCAGGCTTTATTGCAGCTTGAACCAGCTGAAATACGGCCTGTTTCTAACTGAAAGTTAGTCCCTTCACAGCTGAACAATCGTCGCATTCCAATTTTGTAATACTTAGTAATATAAGTTAGTAATACGAGTTACAGTGGGACCAATGAGCAGATTTGTAAGTCGCCAACATGGAGCACACCTCCAAGCAACAAAGCAGACAATAAGCCTGATTCGAGCTGCATATTGTCAGCTGCAGGCTTTATTGCAGCTCGAAATATGGCCTGTTTCTAAGTGAAAGTTAGTCCCTTCACAGCTGAACAATCGTCACATTCCAATTTCGTAATACTTAGTAATATTGTGAGAAACCGGTTTATTCGGCCAGGCTCGAGGTAAATCACGCTGGTGATATTTTTAGATGAAAAAGATGTACAGGTGATGATGATTACAAAGAGAATAAAGAGTCATTCGCTTGTCGCGCTCACACTAAATCCCCCACGCGGTGAAAGCGGCTGCCTGGTCGCTTGACAGTATTATGAAATGCATCGCGCATAAGGCTTTAAAGGAGATACGTGCACTATCTCTGTTTCTCGGCAACGATGATCAGGACTGGCGCTCAGGTGAAAAACTCACAACACGGCCATACGAGTCGTGGCGAGATTTTCGAGTGTCTTGAGAGAGGCCGGTGTTAACACGGGCGTGGTGACGGCAGTGTGCGAGACGAGATAGAAATTCTTCAGAGAAAGGAGCCGTCGAGGGTGCAGGGGCCGAAAGGATAGAGACATTCAGAGCGAAACTCGGCGAGCGACCATGGACTAGAAATAAGGGAGAAAAGCTGGTAGTGCGTTGAGCAGCCGCATTATAGGCGAAGGTCAGTGTCGAATTGCATCCCAGTTGGTGTGGTTGGGGTGAATGTACATGGCGATCAAGTCCGATAGGGCCCGATGAAACCCTTCAGTCAATCCGTTGGTCTGCGGGTGGTAGCTAAAAGTGGTCTTGTGAACAGTGTTCGAGGCACGCAAAACTTGCTCGACAATGGAAGATAGGAAGACTTTGCCACGATCACTGAGGAGAATGCGTGGAGCTCCATGACGCAAAAAGATGTGGCGAAGAAAGAAATCGGCGATCTCAGTGGCAGTCCCAGATGGTATAGAAGCTGTTTCTGCGTAGCGGGTAAGCTGGTCGACTGCCGTGACAATCCAGCGATTCTCATTGGATGATATAGGAAGAGGGCCATACAAGTCAATTCCAACGACTTCAAAAGGTGAGGCGGGCAAGGAAGAGGTTGCATTAAGCCAGCCGGAGCAGTTGTCGGTCGTTTTTGCCGTTGGCAATGGACACAGGAGGCGACGTACTTAGTGACGGCTGAAGAGAAGCTAGGCCAAAAAAAACGACTTCGAATTTTGTCGTAAGTCTTGTGGTAGCGTAGATGAGCAGCGGTTGGATCATCATGAAAGGCTTCCAGAACTTCACGTTGCAGAGAATGTGGGATGACGGGTACCCACTTGTTGCCATCGATGTGGTAAATGTAGCGACATAAAGCATCACCGACAAGCTTAAATTGTTTAAGTTGTCGACGGAGTCTGCCGTGTGGAGGAGTAGTAGAGCCGGTCAAGCGGTCAACAATGGTGCGGCAGTATGGGTCGACACGTTGTTGTGAAACAAGGACGGATAGGGTGGCAGGTGATTAACTTAGCGCTGCGATTGGAGAGGTGCTGTGGTTTTGGAGTAATGGTGAATCGCTTCCGCTGGGCAAAGGACAGCGCGATAGAGCATCAGCATCTTGATGCTTCTTCCCAGATCTGTAGGCGACATCGAAATCGTACTCCTGCAAGCGAAGTGACCAAGGCGACCCGATAAGTTTTCCAGCGATGAAAGCCAGCATAGAGCGTTATGGTCGGTCACGACGGTAAAATGACGGCCGTGAAGATATGGTCAGAATCTTTGCACTGCCCAAACAACAGCAAGGCACTCCTGCTCGGTGATAGTGTAGTTCTTTTCTGGAGCGGTAAGAGCACGACTTGCGTAAGCAACGACGCGTTCGCGTGAGTTTTTGTCACGCTGGAAGAGTACCACACCAAGACCATGACAACTTGCGTCGGTGTGAAAGATGGTGGGTGCGGTGGAATCGAAGTGGCACAGTACCGGATCCGACGTGAGGGCTTGCTTCAATGCCGTGAAAGCGCTTTCGCAGTCTTTGGACCAAATGAAGGGGACGTTCTTTGCGAGGAGTTGATGAAGCGGAGACGCAAGTTCCGCAAAACCACGTATGAAGCGCCGGAAGTAAGAAGATAACCCAAGAAAGCTGCGCAGGTCCTTAGACGTAGTGGACGGGGAAAATCGAGGACAGCGGCAAGCTTCTCGGGGTCGGACCGAATTCCTTCTTTACTGACAAGGTAGCCGAGAACCTTGATTGTCTTGCTAGCAAAGGTACATTTCTTGGTGTTAAGGGGAGATGCTACTCGAAATACGATTTTCTTTAATAAGAGTCTGAATTTAACACAAAATGGCATGCTAATAGAGTTTTTCTCCTCTTTTCAAATACGTCATTTATTTTCATGTAGATATCTTGGTTTTCTTTCTGCAGGTCAGATACTGCAAAATTATGGCCATTGTTATGCAACAATTCTGACCTATAAAAATTCGAGATAAAGCATGCAGATATAGCTATGATCCTTTGGAACTGTAGAGGGCAAAAAACTATATTAATTTTGTGTGTAAAAAGGTGAAATACAATAATAAAATAGAAAAATTTACTATGGCTCTAGTTGCCAAAGGCTTTCGATGTTATGTAATTTTTGAAAAACATAATCAAGCAGCACTGACAATCTGAATAGATACTTGCACTCTCTGGACCTTCATCATGCTATGTGCAAAATTTCATAGAGGTATGACAATTCTAAGTATACAAACTAGCGTGTATAAGAAGCACAGATCACACAAAACTGCAAAAGGAGAAAAACGCATTTGAAAGTTTGAAACCTTTTTTTTTTTTATCACAGAGTTGTTAGAAATGCATAATCTTTGGCCATAATGTTCAACAGAACTTTGAAAAGCACTGCAAGTTACAGAACTGTCCTGCAGCATAGGTTGTGCTCTCACGGTCCTTGCGAGCACTCTCTTCTAGCCGTGCCCTTTTCACTCCTCGACGACAATGGGCCATTGCTTCTGCTGTCAGACACTCAGACATTTTCTTGATGCGCCTCGCATCGCGGGAATCACTGAAAGTAACTATATCTCTAGATGGCAGTATGTTGAGCTCTTTCAGGATGTGCTCGAAAGTAGCATGACCCTTGTTGAATCACAGGATTGCCATAGCTGCGGCAGTCTCGACAACCGTTCGGGAGACAAACTTAGACTTGGGGGCAAAGTAGCCAAATTTTGCTGTTCAGGGATTCCGATGCGTTCTGGGTTTTCCCTTTGATGCATCGAGCGAGGAGCTTCTCATCCGTTAGCCGCTTATAAATGGGCAAAACAGCCAATCCCTGTGCTTTTGTCAGGAGAGGTGTGTGACGTGGTGCAGGTTCACCAAGCGCTTCAGCGCGTTGATGTTTGCACCATGACTCTGTTCCTGCAGGGCAAAACTTGTGGCTGCCAGCATTGTCGGTAGAGCATGAGTGGAAGTACGAAGCCCATACTGTAGTGTACATATCCCGTACACTCCCCCTGTTGCTTGTTATGGCAATCTGATAGTATGTTTGGAGCTTCTGCATGGCTGGCTCTTTCATTTTCTGCCCTCGTGGTAATGGCACATGCAGCTTCCGTAGCGCGGTGCCAAGTCTCTTGGCCACATGATTAGTGCAGTCTTCTTTTTCTATATTGACAGCACCATAGACTTTTGACCCTGCAACTGCACTATATGCTTTGCTGTCACCGTCACTCAAGAATGTCATGAAATGCAGTGGCGTGTCATAAGTCAATGTTCTCTGCGAAATGCGCATCGCAGCCTCCGTTTCCATGGCATGGGAGGAACAGTCTGCATTGTTTTCACAGACTGGGCCTCGAAATGCCTGCCACAGTTCCTCGTCTGGGCCCATATCCTTGTGCCTACTGCATGTCAGGCAGTAATTTGATATGACCTCGAAGTCTAAGCAGAGGCCAGTATCTAAGGAGATAACTGCACCAATCCCGTTGTGGCTTTTGTGGCCCCTCTTCTGCGAAGCGCCGTCAAACATAACAGCCACATCAGTTTCGCCTGCTACTTCTTTCGTCAACTCTCTGGATCGGCGCAAGTTTTCACTCACAGCTGCCATGGCAGCGGTGTGCACCTTCTTTGCTATCGAAAAAAATCCTCGGTGGTGCATTGGCTTTGGGAGTTTAATAATAGAGCAAAATCTCGACAATTGCTCATGACCGATGCCGACATTGCGTGCAGCCACCACCGCCTTCACATTTACAGCGAAACTATCTCGGGAGTTCCCACTGTCGTACCGTTGGCTCACTGGGCTGCTGCCGTCCGCCGTAACACGCAGTGACGTATAGGAGCGCGAAAGAACAGTCGCTGAGCATTAGCTGTTTTCGCAATGAAGTTTGAGGAGCGAGGAAAGTCCCTTGCACTTTTCTGCCGGCTCTCGAACGAAAAGTTTTTGAATACCGCAAGCAGGGCATGCCCCACCTGCCACAAGTGCCGTCAGCAAGAGGGTGTCGCACAAAACTGTCGTTGCACAAACCTCATCGCGCTGTCTTTCGTCTTTTTCGAAGAAGCCGAGCTTCTTTTCCGAAGCACTGACGAAAGAAAGCGCAGTGTCAATTTCTTCATCGCAGCCACTGTCGCTCGTGCACTCGTCGCTGTCGCCGTCAGGCCTAGCACACGTAGGCGCGTTCTCGTTCGTCGCCGTCGTTCTGGGCGTAAACCCCGCCTTCCCTTGAACTTGTGCTTTGTTCGAAACTTCTGCGGTCTCAGGTTGCACTTTTTAGGGCTTGTCATCCCGGAAGTATGCGTAGACGCGCAGAGAAGCAGACGGACCAAATGCCAATGGCCGCCACCAACACAGCTGACAACGACTCGGTAGCCAATGGCGATGCGGCTTAGGGTGCCGCGCGTTTCAAACCGCTCAAACCACGTAATAAAAAGGCCTCGTTTTTTTTTTTTTGCCCACGTACGAAACTGGCGGTCGTCGGAGCTGTACGAAGAAGGCCGGACGCAACTTTCCCAAGTGATCGCGATGGCGGGCGGCACTGCGACGGGGAGCAGCGCGCAGTCAAAGATGGCCAATATCGGCGCAAATTCACGAAATTTCGAGCCACCGCGATGCCTTCATACATTTTTTGCATTTTGCGGTTCGAATTTAGTTTTGAAATTTTCACAGATGAAAGAAGGTTTGAAGATTACAAAGCAATAAAAATCAGAAATACCAGAAATTTTGCTAAAAACTCAATTTTTCGACTCGCATCTCCCCTTAAGAGTAGATGACGTGTTCCATGATCTTGGAGCATATGTTGGTGAGGGAAATGGGACGGTAGTTGCCAGGGGAAAACCGGTCACCTTTTTTGAAGATTGGAATGACCTTCCCTGTCCTCCAATCATCTGGCACTGTACCTGTGTCAAGTGAGTGCCGAAAGATAATACAAAGAATCGCACTGCACGCATATTTTGTACTTTTTAGTGCTTAAGCGTTGATTCCATCAATACCGCAGGATGAAGAACACTTCAGGGAGTCAATGACCTTGACAATGCCCTCTGCCCTGAATTCAATACCCTCCATTGGAGGAAAATTGAAATATGGAAAGTGTGGTAATGCATCTGTACTTGTTTTGTGAACACTGAACAAAACGCTAGATTCAGTGCGTCGGGAACTTCGGAATCAGTAATGGGTGTCCCCATGTTATCACATAGTGAAATGGCACTTCTATTATCAGGCCTAATCATTTTCCGAAAATGGCGCGGGTTAGATTGCAACATATTTGGTATGGTAGTCGAATAGTAGTCACGCTTGGCGCGTGCTTTTAATGACTTGTATTCTTTAACGACCTTATTATGCTTTTGCCAGGCCGAGGATGACCCAGTTCGTTTAGCAACTCGAAATAATCGCTTTTTTTATTACGTAGGCGTTTTAAAGACTTGTTAAACCAGGGGGAACGGGCTTTTTCATTTATAGCGATAGTTGGCCTGTAGAGATTCATTAAACGCAGCATTTCGGCTTTGAATAGTATCCAAATGCTCTCAGTTGAATGCTGCCGATATGTAAGGGCAAGTTTCTCGAGAAAAACAGAAAGTTCACGATTGATGCTTGAATAATCGGCTTTGTCGTATAGCGTGAGTACTTTTTTAGATTTCTTGCTTTTTAAGACGTTGCAAGGAAATGTTGCATGAATGACGTTGTGGTCACTAAAACCACGGATATACGTAAGAGGGGGGGGGGGCACATTATCGGGGTGTGACGTGAAAAGGAGGTCCGAACTTGTTGACGAGTGTTGGGTTACTCGGGTAGGTTTATTGACCAGCTGTGAGAGGCGAAAAAGCAAACTTATGTTTACAAATTCTGCAGCCATGTTATTTTGTGCAAGACATGACACAACATTACTCCAATCTATTGAAGGAAAATTGAAATCACCGAATAATAAGACGAGAGTGTTGGGATAGGTTGTTGTTAGTTCTAACAATGCTTCGTGAAAAGACGAAAAAAAGGAGCTATCGGCACTTGGTGGACGGTAGCAACAGCCGATTAACATGTGCGGTGAAGTGGCGTGGCAGCACGTCCAAACCATTTCCAGAGAATTTTTAACATTTACAGCAGAGCACTTAAGCAAGCGATGTGTGGCAATCGCCACACCGCCCCCACGGTTATCATCAAAGTGGTCCTTGCGAAAGATATCAAAATATGGCAGATCAAGAAGAATCTCAGAATCAAGTATGTTAGAGGTTAGCCACGTTTCCGTCAACAGAATGACGTTGCTAGAAGAAGAGATCAAGGTGCATAACGGATCGCGTTTTGGCATCAAGCTGCAAATGTTAGTGTAAAGCAGTGAGAGATCATGCTTAACACTCTGATTCGGTCTTCGTGGCTTTTGCGCCCGTTGCTAGGCCTGAGGTTCGACAACCAACTGCTTAGCCTGATCAAAAACATACGTTTTTCTGCCACAGATAAGCTTGTCATAACGGAGCTTAAACGGGGAGTGCTGTGCTTTTCCAAATTCGATAAGGCGCCTTCTGGCTACACGAATTTCCGGGGCAAAGTCTTCACTGAAGCGGTATTCTGTGCCTTTCAGTTTACTGCTAGACGAAAGGAGTGCTTCTTTATCCTTGAAGTGGGCAAATTTTACTATTATCGGACGCCATTTCCCCTCACGATAAGCTCAGAGTCTATGGGCACCTTCTGTGTCACGACTTTGAATAGTCATGCCCAGGCTTTTGTGACAGAGATCAGTAACCAGTTCTTCACTAACACGCCACGCCTCGTTTCGCACATCACTGAACCCGTAAAAGATGAGGTTGCGCCTTCGGGATGTGCTTTCCATGTGGCTAATCCGGTCAGACAGCCTAGTTACCTGAGCACCGCTGTTAGTGGCAACACTTTCAATGATTTCAAACTGAGACTGAACCCTTGAAAGTGATTATAAGTCGGATTCTATTTTGGTCAACTGCGAGCTCAGGTCATTGAACATTTTTCATGTTCATCAAGGGTTGATCTGATTGAACTTAACTGCTCAAGCATCTCAGACTGCCCAGATTGCAACGTCTTCAGTATATCAAGCATGTCACTAGGCACCACTTAGACACCACACAGTGTTCATTCCTAGGTCCAGGATTAGTCTCAATATCACCTGCTAATAACAATTTCAACAGCATTTTGGCACAACCGAGAACTACAGAGATGGAGCGCCGTGGGCTCAGCAGAACAAGTAATGATCGGCATCCAGTTCGCTTAGCGTAAAGGCAGTGGTCATTCGTTACCTGCGTAGTGAAGTCAAGCGGGTTAGGATGACCCATCGCTGGTGTGCCGCCGAGCCCACTAGGCACAGTGAGCGTCTGCCCAGGGTTTATATTGGTGCTCCAAGGAACGGTGGCGCTGTCAGAAGATAGCGTGCCCGAAATCCAAGATGCCAGCTGATGACCACGAGGCAACCGTAGTGATAGCGTTTGGCGGTGATGCGCATTCCAGTGCACAGTACAGGCCGGGCTGGCGCACCCCGTCATGGCGAGGTGACGCGTTCACATGCAGGTGGTCAGCGCCGCATGGTAGTGGAGACCGAGTAGGCTTGTCGAAGTTCTGCAGTAGCATCAGGATCCAGGGCAGCACGAAGAACTGCGTAGCGAAGAAGTCAAGCGGGTTAGGATGACCCATCGCCGGTGTGCACTTGATGGGCAGCTGACAGGGAATCGCAAATTATTCATCGTGGAGGAAATTTTGTTGTAGCAGTATTAGACAATGCCCCTTTGCGCATGCCCAGTTCAAAAAGTTTGGCTGTGCTTGTGCTACGAGGGTGCAGGGGCTTTGTCGAAGGCCAGAAACTCTAATGTTCCTTCTCGAAGGGTGAAGGTCGATAAGACATATATAGTTGTGGCCCATGTGTATACAATGCTGTACCACCACAAGAAGGTTGGGAAACGACATGGAGTTGAGGTGAAGTTTTTGATGCTTAAGGAGCTTGCAGTCTTGTGCACGTTCATAGGTGGCCACGAAAACAGGGTGCAAGAAGCACTACACGAAATCATATGCAGAATGCAGTGCTAAAGGGGTATATGAAATACATTTGTCATGTGGCTAAAGTTGTGTGGCACAAATGGAAAGATGTGCCAACATGTGCACGCGTGAACATGATTTCTCAGTAAAAGAAATGCATACAAATGGGCACCTACCCACCCAGTGCTCAGAGTGCAAGTGTAAACCAATGCTGGAAAATAAGAAGATATTGCGCTGCTGCTGCGATAATAGAGCAAGTAAAATTTGCAAAACACATTATACAAGGAAGAAGGGAAATGACTGTGCCAATGAATCATCTGTTGGCTAAAGTATGAAGTCCTTTGCCACTTTTCATTGTCAAATTACTGTATTGCCCATGGACATCTTATAAAACTTCGTAATAACTGAGCTTTTGAATTTTTATTATACTGCTGTTTGTGTGTTGGGAGGCAGGCTTGATTACCTTGTTGCAAAGGCTCCTTGGTGGGGATCTACCTTAATTCTTTGTTATTTGTCTGCATAGCATGAGCTTACTTTCATTTTGTGGATTGTTCATTTGAATCTTCTTATTTTCATGGTTGTTCAAATTATCAACCTTTAGCACTTCTCCGAAAGTACTACACTATGCAGTCGAATCTCGTTGTAGCAATCCTCAATATAATGGTTTTTTTCGAAAATTCCCCTCCAAATGTTCATTGGTTAATTGTAAAAATGTTTCACTACTACAAATTTCAGAATATTGCATGTTTCAGAATAATTTATCGAATTTTATCTCCCTTACATTTTCAGAACACTCCAAAATAATGAATGACGACTTTAAGAAGCTATTCACGGCTGTAAACATTATGCCCAGTCCCGTGGCTGCCACTCTCGTCATGATGAGAATGCTGACATATTTCTCTTTGCCTGCACTATTCAATTGTGCGATAGCCCTGTTGTCATCATCATCGTCTGGAACTTGCTTTTCAAGTTAGGCTTTGCCCCGTCATCCTTGCTTTTGTCAGGCAGCTTGACATGTGGGCTGGTTTCTAGCCTTTTTGTTGGTGGTTTAACATTCAAGATGAGCTACGGAAACAGCATGAGAGGAATGCTTAGACGGTTAAAAACGCAATACGAGAGACCTATTGGTTGAAGTCTCTGATAACTCGTTCATGCTGTACTAACGTTCACACAACCTACAGTGCTTCAACAAAGCGTGCATGTGAACTTGGCTAATGACCGATAAGATCCGTATCATCCATTGTGGTAAGGAAACTGCGACGAGAGTAAAGACGACGTTGAAACGGTGTACGCAAACCAACGTGAAGCATTCGTATTAACTGCTAACATTTCGCAGTGTGTAAGAAGGACGCGCCTGCTTACCGTAATAGTTTATTTTCCAGCAGTCGAGCTGCTCACATCAAGATAGACTGCCCTCTTTTTCAAATAAACGTGCACTGGTTCTGTATTACTTCGAGTTTGTTTTTTCACACTTATTTGAGCATAATGTGGTTGCTCGATAATGTATACACAGCATGGGTATGCGGCTCATGTGTTAATCTTTACTATTTTTGTGCAAAGTTTTATTACTTTCATTAAAAAAAACTTCACAATAAAGGATAATATTTGGCGGTTCTTTGAGATTTGTTGCATTGAAATTTCACTCTGTATTCACCATTGCTACAGATCCTTCTTAAGCGTAATGGCTGCCGTGCAAAGAACACTGTGCCACCAGTGGTCCGGGTGCAACTAGCAACTTCGATGAGGACGGCTTGCCTCATGAAGACTATGGCTGTATTTGTGCCTTGTTAATTCACTGATAATTTTTTTAGAATGGTGCATTAGTAGCTGTAAGTTATGTCTGTAGACAATTACCAGCATGATTTGTGGTCTACACTACAGTGTTGCTTGTGTCTGTACAGTCTAGTGTAGAACACACTCACGACCTTTTTTCTTTCTTACCTTTTTTTGTTCGCTCTCTCCTGGAATAGCAAGGCAGAGACAGGGCACCTGTGGTCAGCAACTCTAATGCACCTAAGTTGTCGCCTGTATAATAACGAAGAAATTGACCTCTTCAAACAATAGAAAAGTGGGCTGCTTGAACATCATGTAATACATTTTTTTTTTTACATGTCGTCAAAGCATTCTCGTCATTCAGTGCAGCTTAGCATCTTGAACTTGCGGTCTTACTTTTTCTTAGGGCGGCCGTCGTCGCGCTGGTGTGGGCGTCGCCTTTACAGCCCAGAGTCATCTGTACAGGACTCTCCGTATGTATTCTTTCATATTGTTTTTAAATTATTTTATTTTGCAGTGATGTTGCTTCACTTTTCATGTGTTTGCTAGAGATATCTGAACATTCAATGGTATTCTATAGTTTTTCTTTATAGAAATCTGTTATCGATAATGCGTCAAGTGCTACAGCTCATTTGCCATCTAGCGCAAGGGCTGTGACAGAAGGCAGTGATGTAACAGCTGTGCTGAATGATCGATAGTGCTACAGCCTGCTCTATTTCCACTATTCTACACCAAACGGTGTGTTTTCATAGTTTGAAAATGAAACCACAGTCTCTCGAGGCTGAAGCATACTTCTGAAAAGTTTTCTTCTGAAGAAATAAAGTTTACCATCAATGACGATAGTTATAGCGCGAGAACAAAACGACGACACAGAAACAAGGACACGAAAGACACGAGCGCTAACTTCCAACTGAGTTTATTGCGCAGAGCACGAAAATATATAGAGGAGACAGTAACCATGTGATAAAAACCGTATGGCACAAAGAGCAGAACATCAGTTAAAAAAAAAAAAAGCACTGAAAAACAGCAAGGAAAAATCTAGAAGAAAACGAAACAGAAAGGTAAAGATAATATAACTACCTGCCCGCACCGAAACCTTCGAGGAACCTGAGTTCCTTCTCGGACAAAGCTACGGAGGGCTTGCTAATATAAGGCACCTGTTCGCGTGCCATCTGCGCGGCCTCGACAATGACTCGGGTGCTTTCGTCTCTGTTTGTACAGCGTCGCTGGGTCCTTGAAGAGGAGAACACAATTGCACTCAGTGCCGTGCTGGGCAAGAAAACCATCTTTCCTGTTTCTAACACTGTTCGCGTGTTCTCTCAGCGGATCGTTCAGACACCTTCCGGTCGTTCCGACATAACAAGCACCACATGAAAGGGGGGTCCTATAGACAACTTCCCAGGAGCAGGCCGCATACCTGTTTTTCGATGTTGAACTCTGCATTCCGTTGATGACTGCGTTTTCAGGGGCTTTGTAGATTTGGTGAGGCTGAATATTTTGAATGGTGCCGAGAACAGGACACGAACTCCAACTCTTTTTCCAATTTTTTTGAGGCTGTGTGTTATCTGGTGTATGTATGGAATCACGGCTATCCTTTCATGTTTCGTATCAGTGTTGCGCAGATTCCGTCGCTTCCTCTGTTCTGCCTTATTAGTTCGCAGGATCGTCTCTGCAACAGACGCGATAAACGCCTCGGGGAAACCTGAAGCCTTAAGCCGGGAAACTTGAGCTTTGAAGCTCGCAGAGATATTGTGGGCGCACGACCTATTTAAAGCATTCTCAAGGCAGGTTCGTGCTATGCCTCGCTTAACTATCTTACTGTGAGCGGAAGAAAAGGGAAGTAGAGGTTTCTGCGCACGTGGTTCATAACACCAACAAATGTGCTGTGAGCTAAAAACCAGATTTAAATCCAAAAAGCGTAACTTGTCATTATCGGGTATTTCATGTGTCAACACAAGAGGCTTTAAACAATCTTCGAACACACCTATAGTTTGAGTCGCAAACGAGTGAAACATAGAAGAATTACAATTTACAAGAACCAAGAAATCATCCACGTATCTGAATATTTTGACGACATGCGAGCCTTCTAACTTTTGCTGCAGTTTTTTGCCCATTTTTACCAATAGAAGATCACTGACTAGAGGTAGAGGGACACAGCGACGCTGTACAACCACAGAGATGAAAGCACCCGAGTCATTGTCGAGGCCGCGCAGATGGCACGCGAACAGGTGCCTTGTGTTAGAAAGGCTTCCGTGGCTTTGTCCGAGAAGGAACGCAGGTTCCTCGAAGGTTTCGGTGCGGGCAGGTAGTTATATTATCTTTACCTTTCTGTTTCGTTTTCTTCTAGATTTTTCTTTGCTGTTTTTCAGTGCCTTTGTTTTTGCGTTTGTTTTTGGTTTTTTTCTTATTCATGTTCTGCTCTTTGTGCCATATGGTTTTTATCACATGGTTACTGTCTCCTCTATATATTTTCGTGCTCTGCGCAATAAACTCAGTTGGAAGTTAGCGCTCGTGTCCTTCTTGTCTCTGCGTCGTCGTTCTGTTCTCGCGCTATAACTATCGTCATGCCATACCAACTAGCCCAAGCTGCCACACTTCTAATTTACCATCAAACCCAGTTTTAGGCACACGGCAGGCCCAACGCGTCTTGGTGGCTTTCAGCTGCCGTCACCAGTAGCGAACACAAAACTCGTAGGCTCCGAAAGGCCTACCGGCGGCCCTGTTGCCGTTGTTTAGCGTATGATCTATCACTTGCAACTTGAAGCAGCCGTGTGGCTTCAGTATCGCCCCATAACGTGCCAAGATAACCGACGCAACATACAAAACACGCCGCAACGCGCACCGGCCACTTCGGTTTGGCTTGGATTGGTTTGAATCTCCGTGCAATAGTACGCTTGATGCTTAAGAGATGGCGCCAAATGGCGCGCGCTATCATCATCAGTGGCTGGAACGAGCAGACATTATTGCGGCAGTTTTCGGGGGTGCGATAATTACTCGAGGAAAAAATTTTTTCGTATTTTTCTAGGGCGATGTGGGGGGTTGCGAGAATTATGCGAGTGCGAGGATTATGCGAGTAAATACGGTATATCTCTATTTCTGACACAAGAATAACTCTACTAAAGCACTCATACACCCTAAATGAATATCGCTTTCATACAAATTGCTTTAAATACTTTCTTTCCACTAGCCATATGACAGTGAATGACTTACCTTCTACTATTACCAATACCACCTCACTAACTACCTTTTTATCACTACTTGAATGTTACTTACATGATGCACAAACATAAAACTACAAATTTTTTGCCTTTTTCCTTAGCGATGTATACTACTATTGGTATTTATTCTGCTACCTACATTCCACTACCTGTGCATAGAATGTATTTTTTTTTTTCGTATTTTTTGTAAAGCTTACGTACTAATGTGTAATTATGATTGTATAATCGCAAGTATAATGATATGTGTCAGCACTAAACAGATTTCACAGTTGTGTATAAATGTTTAGCTGATGTGCATTTTCCTGTTTATCTTAACTTTGCCATTCAGTACAAAAAAAGGGAAAAAAAGAAAAAAAAAGTTATTTCGCAGTGTTTTTTGTTTTGTCTTTTTTCCTTATTTGTTTATAGTTTGTGTCCTTCCTGCAATAATTCCTAAAGGTATTGGCAGTATGTAATAAATAAAATAAAACATCAATCAAGCAACGGTAGTTGGGTCGTTTGCGACCAAAGCATTGAAGGCAACAGAACCTATGCCTTTGAGCAGATGGTGCACTTTGTCTCGGTCATGAAGGTGTTGACACGTTGACAAAGAGAGAGAACATCCTCAATATATGCGGTATAAGACTCGCGTAGTTGTTTGCGACCATCAAGAGTTCTCTTTGCCAGGCTGGCTCGAACTGCTGGACTAGCAAAGTCTTGTCGCAGATGTTCTTTGAAGACGTCCCAGTCGAGAAAGTCGATCTGGTAATTAAAAAACCAAGTCTTCGTCATGCCAGTAAGATAAAAAGGAGATGTGGCGGAGATTGTGTGGATCGACCCAACAGTTCGCTGCATTCACTATGTCATATTGGTGTAGCCAGTCCGTGTCCTCATTTCAGAGTCCAGAAAACAGAGGGGGCTCGCAAGGGGGTCCACTGACGATTCAAGAGTGAGTAGCTGTGGCAGTCGTAGCCCGAGGGTTAAAGGGAGAAGCACCTGAGGGTTCGTCCTGTGGCGTGCTGGTGGGCACGTAGCCCAAACGACGACTTGAGTGAAGCTCCAAGAAGTAAAGCGGGTGAGCGGGGACAGGGAATCGAGGAGTAACCTCCATCACTTGAGATGTAGTCCTTTACACGCCTTTTTAGGCCTGGTAGACGTGGCCAAAAACTGTCACATCGAGGCACAGAACAGACTCAAAGGTTATATGCACCAACGATGAAGATGAGGAACACCATGTGATGATGGTTATGTAAAGGTAATGAAGAAGTGTGTTGTAAATGCCCACAATATTTGCAAAATATATTTGCAAGAGTGGTTGCAGCACTGGCCAGTCTGGCTCGTCGCTCGAGCAGCAAGCGACCTTCATTCGTCGGATGCATACGTGCATTGACAATTTGCACAGTGGCAGCCTACATGTAGAACTACCGTCGGTAAAGGTGCCGTACCGGCGCATCTGGACGTCAGTGGGAGAGTGGTACTGCTTCAGATGTGTGACATGTATGATTTCGCTGTTTCGAGGGGTGGATGAAAACGAGGCAGCAGGAGCGATTTCATAAGTGACGGGAGTCACCTCACGAAGCACTTTGTATGGTCCTGTGTACTGAGGGAGCAGTTTTACAGGCCAACCTGCCCGGTGGGAGACCAGAGCAGAACCAACGAACCGGGCGAAAAGTGCACATAGCGGTGTCCTTGATCTTATCGACGCTGTTGGTTTTCTTGGGAGGCCAGAAGGCGACCACGAGCGGCTTTGCGTGCATGGGTGGCTCGAATATAGGAAAGTGGTTCAAAGCTATACTTGTACCACAACAGCTGCTTTTAGTGTCGTAGTGGTCTGCTGGTGTAAGAAGGCTCGACGGAAAATTTTCATTAGAAGGTAGGTGCAGATGATTCCATGTTGTTCATGGCAACCTGTGTTGCCCATTCCACGACCCATGTCTTACTGGATCTGAGCTGGTCAACAACTTCCCACTGCCCGGGGAAACAATCACGCATAGTATCCGGCCGTGGCACCATTTGCATTTGGCTTAATATCTTCCGGTGATATGTTGCTCAGCACATATGGGCTGGAAAAATTGCATCTGCAGTTTTCTTCCGATGCATTCCTGTGCCTTGGTTGACTTATTTGTGCAGGGGGGAAGTAAGCCCTCCACTCTAGTTTATGATGATTGGGGATGTCGTGAAAACAGACCAGCTAATCTCTTGCAAGCCTCCCTGAAATGAATGGCTCACCTGTCCGATTGACAAAAAAAAAAACTCGAGCATTCAGGCGAGTAGTCTCCAGAGTGTGCTGGTACCCCGACACTTTCTATTTCGCGAATGTAGGGACACAGGTGTAAGGTCAAGCAGCTGGTGTCTGACAGTATATCAGCAGGAAAAAAAGAAACACACTGGACACTATTAGCGGCTTGCAGACAGCATACGAAAGGAGCATGGGCATAGACTACATGAAATCTGTCGTGGCGATCAAGGCTTTTTGTGGCCATGCAATGTAATGAATGGCCTGCTGTGCTTGCACGCCACCTGCTTGCTGATGTCAATTGAAACATTTCTTACTTCATACTCACCTTTTTAGAGCTGACAGTACCACGAGGAGAGAACTTTCCCAAGCATTTTCAAATAATTCATCAAGCTTCTTTTCTTTATAATTGTTTGTCCATAATTATTTTCACGAGATTTAGTGTATAATCATAGTATTTAATGTACAAAAATTTGCTTTCAATTCTTTTTGAAGAGAAATAAAACCTGTGGCGCAGGGATCGCTTTTGCCAAGCTGTGTAATAGAAGAGAGAGCGGGAAGGTATGTAGAAGGAACAGAAATCTGGTTTCGTTATGCTGAATGTTATCTAGCTCTGTACAGTCAACATAGTACACTTAACATTACACAGTACAGTTAACATTCTCTGTACCTTCTATTGCTCTGAGATTTGCTTGCTTTCAGAATGGTTGGGTAAAGTAAAAATGAAGCCTCACAAATCCCTTCTTTCAATACGATTCAGCTGTGTTTTAGCATGTGCTAACTTTTTGACTACTTTAATACTGTACCATACTGTTTCTTATCAGGAGTGGTAATGTACTGATTGCTAAATAGAATAAACCATTTCGCTATGTTAGTGTCATGTAGTCTGCAAGGCTTTTGTTTGAGAAGATTGGTTGACAACCTTGTCATCCGATTGTCTTTCTGCGGCGTAGATCACCCTCACGGCGGCAGCGGCGTGACGCACTCGCATGGCGGCTGTGGCGTGAAAAACTCGCAAGGCTTCAGAAGCGTCTTGCGGTGTTTGGCCCAAGACCCTCGTCGGGCATGCTGAGCTCTGCTTGCTCCACGTAGGCATATTTTGACCTCACACTGACTGAATGCGAAGCTGTCAATAGTGCTGGCTGAACGAGGAAGGTGCAGTGCGATTAGTGCTAAAGTCAGCCTAATGTTTATTGTCAGTAGAAACAGGTTAATCATTGTACTTATTTGCATACTGTTTTTGCAATTTTAGACCTTCTATAAGGGGGTGTGAAAATTACGCTGACTTTGCACATGCATTCGAAATAATTCACAATCATTTTTTGTCCTACCGCACCTGTTACATACTTTATAAAAATGAATTTGGAGCTGTACAAAGTGTACTTCTTAATTTATCTAAAATAAATCGCACTTTAACCAGTGAAATCCTGCTTATGCACGGCCTAGTTTGAATCACTGACAAAGGTCCTTTTTGAAAATCGTCGTGGCAGCTGTAGCTGCCTGTGCAAAGTGCATCGTTATTGGTTTGGTAAGACATGTTTGTGTGCCCCATTGTTTTTAAGCTCTTCTTGACAATGCTAGGAAAAAGCAGGTCCAATGACACAGCGACACAAGAGGACCTAAGCTTTCACATATAGTTGAAAAGGTCTAGTTGTAGGAAACTTGTATTAGCAAGCACTCATTCTTCTGCTTTCTCTCGTATGCAAAATCACTCTTTTGAGGGGCCCTGAAACACTTTTTTGAGTCATCATGAAATTAATTCACTGGAAGAGCTCATTGCCTCAGAAATTCAATGCCGCAAAAATGTGAGCGGCAAACAAAGTATGTCACGCGCGCTTCGTGACTTTGAGCACTTTTTAATTTTTTTTGTGGGTTTTTCAATGAGATCATGCGCGCACCCGTGGACAAGTCGTGGCCGTTTGCAACCTCTATAACGACCGAGTGTGCCATGTTCAAATCAGCCAACGGCTAATAAATAGGCTTGCCATGTGTGATTTTCGAGCGTCTTTCATAATTTGCCGAAGGAAGAGAAAGCAATTTTTAACTGACTTTTTTAATTAATTGAGAATTGTAGGCCGCGTGATGGGCTAGAACATTTGGCTCGCGTGTTTTTGGAAGCCTCTACTTCCAATTGGCAGCTTTTTCTGACCATGCTCCAAAAGTGTTGCAGGGCCGCTTAAGAACTTCATGATGAAGGGCTTGGTGGAAGTGCGGTTCTCGTTTTTCTTGGCAAGCTTTACAACAGCGAGTTAGAATTTTGCCGTACGTACAAATATTGTCTCTCATCGCAAGGGAATACAGGATGGATAAATGGTGAAACGTAAACTTTCTAAAACAAAGCATGTGTTGCAGCGTAGATATGATGACTCCAACAAAGGGCACTGTTTACAGGACAGGCCTTCGCATGCCTCTGACACAGAAAATAGTTTGTGCCCTGTGGTGAGCATGCATTTTTGCAGTGAGAGAGATGGGAAAGTAGAGGGAGACAGAAAAATGCTTGTGCAGTTTTGGCCGCCTATCTACAGGTTCGGGTGTTCAGGTATGATAATCTAAAGACCATTATTTGGGGAAGTCCATGGAAGAGACTTCGCACTTGCAGCCAGTTTCATGTATGTCATATTGATGAGGATGTGAAGTTGGCTGCTTTAATGTGCTTCCAGATGCAAAATTAGCTGCTCTAATCTGCTCTGAGATGGAAATTTTCGCAGCTGTAAAGTGCTCAAAAATGAAAATCCCAGCTGGTTTGTACGACCATATTAACCTTCATTTTATCATTCATTTAAGCGCCCGTGCTAGAAAGTCAACCATTTTGTGCATGCCCCAATTCCAAAGTTTAGTCGGTGTGGTAAAATACAAGCGCTGGCCATGATTGTAATTGTCCACTTTATATGGCATTTATGTTCATGCAAGCCTGGTAGTGTTAGTCGAGGCCAATGGTTGCATGGTCACTGATGTTCTCTACTTTACTTTCCGCACACTCATATCCCAATTGCGAAACAACATTTAGACTGTACAATTAATGTGCCCTATACCATATCTGGCTTCATTATTTTCAGATTTTTGTGGAGAGAGAGAAAAAACATATTTTGAAAGCCTTGTTTGGGTTTGAGTTCTAGAGTGAGGATAGTTATAGCGTGGCAACGGGAAAATGACAAAGGGACAAGAAGTAGACTATTTGCCGTCGTTCTGTTCTCGCGCTATAACTATCGTCATGTCATACCAATCAGCCCAACCCGCCACACGTCTAGAGTGAGGCTTTACTGACCTCCCCTTAGATGGTTAGTATATGGTCAAAGAGGATTTTTTCGCCCAGATTCTCAACCGAGGCCTCCCATGTATGTTAGACTGGAGTGATTGACGTTGTGGAATATTGGCTCTGGGGCAGTGCCAGTTAGAGTTGGTATGGAACCGTACGCTTGGCGATGAGGTCTATTTGGAGCCCAGATTCTTAACCGAGGCCTCCCATGTATGTTAGACTGGAGTGATTGACGTTGTGGATCATTGGCTCTGGGACAGTGCCAGTTGGTATGGAACCGTACGCTTGGCGATGAGGTCTATTTGGAGTTTGTTGTATTTTGTGCAATGTAAAGTAATTCGGCAGGGAGTGTGTTTGTGCTTCCCTAAAGAGTGCGATTGGTTTTCAGAGAGAGCTTCAGGCAGTTAACGAAGCTCCTGTCAGGCTATTTGGAGGGATTCCAGGTTGGCCCTACATTCCTGATGTCATTCGGCGTGGTCCACTGTGGGCCGATAAGTTACAGGCCAACCCTGGGAAGTATGTGAGCATAAAGGTACTGAAGCCTCAACGTGGGTCTGGAAGTTGCCCTACTAATGTAGCGAGATTATGGTATCCATAAGTAGTGATCTAAACGAATACATTTGGTGGGAGTTCGTTCTGGAGGAAGGATCGTAAGGCTGCCTGCCAGCTTGTCCTGACCGTGAGTTCTTGAGAGGCATGTTCATCCTGTGTGATGGCTTGCATTATGGCATTTCTGCTATTGGCATGGAAGGAATGTAGTTCCAGAAAGAAATGAGCCCTTTCTTCACTGGCCAGCCACTTATAGCAACTAATAGCCTGTGCTGACTTTTTGACCACTTTATCGCCATTCCGTATTGTTAATAATTGGAAATGGTACGGTATGTGTTGGTTTGCGCAGTATAAGAAACAGTGAACTTAGTGCTCTCATAGTTCGCAGTGTTTTTATTTAGAAAGGTTGTTTTGACGGTCCTGTCACGCAATTGGCCCTCTGCAGCCCATCATGCATGCACAGGAATGCCTCGCCTGGCTCGTGCGCCTCATCTGGAAGGCCAGGCTCTTCCAGATGGTTTGCTATTCAGGGTAGTGTCGTGAACCTGTTCACCCTACAGGCAACTCCACCTGCCCAGTCAGTGCCAAGACAGTATTTCTCACCGTGAGCACATTTTGGGATTCCCACTGATTGAATGGAAAGGTGATCATAGGGCTGGCAGATACAAATTAGGAAAGCACCACAGCACGCTCTTAATGAATCCATCAATGGCAACTCGTGGGCACGAGGTTGTGTGTGGCCCTGTCTACATAAAAGCTTTTTTACTGTATAGTGGGGGCGAGGTGTTGTTGGGTTTGAGACATGCGCATTAGTCATCAGCAATGATGAGTGGCATGCTCTCCTCGACAGAATTCCTGCTGCAAGGAGTCTCTTCAGTGTTAGCTTGATTGCTGAGGAACACTGATAAAAAGCTTTTCACAGAGTCTTTTTTTTTTTGCAATCAGAGCTCAGGTATACGGCGAGCCACAGTCGTCCTAATTTTTTGTGCAACATAGACTTTACTGATTTCTCTGCTTGTGTCCGTGTTTTAGAGTCTAGAGTTTGGGACCACAGTGTGATGTTAGCAATATTAAAGTTGCACATTGCTGTGTTCTTATATATGACCATGGCAGTGCATCTGCAGTCACGTTTTATTGTAAAAAAGCACAAAACTTGCCCAGTTTTGTGAAAGTAGCCCTATCATTGTGAATCTAGCCCAGTTTGCAAGCTGTTACATTAAGGGATTTGTGCCGGCTTTTTATCAGGCACACTTGTGAACCATTGGGCTAGACTTCAGTAACTCTACAACCAATGAACAGAATTTTATGAAAAGGTGCACTTTCTTTAGTGTTAATGTATGAACATACCCCAAAAGCTTTATAAAGATATCTTAGCAAATAAAAAAATCACCGCATATCCAAGGAGTGAATGATGAGTGGGGTGAAGTACTGGAGGGTTTCTTCGCTAAACCATGAACCATCCGCCAATATCGCCCACTACATCATAAAAGACGTGACACACTGTATATGTTTATACAAATAATTTTAATATTTGTAAGTGGTAGCTATATGTCGCTTTTGTTCCGCCTTCATTATAACGGCTTCATGGTTGATGAAGTGGTCGATTGGTGATGGGGTGTTGTGGGATCTTTGCAAGTACGAAGTAGTGGGCAGTTTGCTAAGGTGAAACTATAGGCGGTAAGGTACATACAAGGAATGGACAGATCCACGCCTTAGGGAGCTTAGCTCGTAGAAGTTAGGTATCCCGGGTACCCTCCCATTTAAGTAGATCGATTCTCACGAGAGGACTGCCATCGCAATGAAGTCATTTGCACTCTGCATCAGCAGTGGGCAGCTGATGCAATCCTTGCTTTCAAATCGAAAAACATTCGGCATTTTATGTCGATGCTGTTTTAGTCTGTGTGGTAGGAACTTATCTACCATGGTAGCCATGCTAGCATAATTGTGCTAAACTTGCTCCTTCCAGAAAATGTTACGTCTGTACTTTTCTAAAGCTGGTCATTTACCTGGGTCGGACCTTAAACTTGTTATCTTTTATCGCTAAGTAAACCCAGTGCAAGAGAGAGAGCCTGTTTATAAAGAGCAAAATTCTGCCATTGCAGTTTCACTTGCTCGAGCGGAGTTAAGCAGAAAAAGAAAAACGTGCACATTCATTTCCCACAGCGCAGCCCCAGCGGTGGGCCTCAGCGGCTCGAGCGGTGGGGAGAACAGCAGTGGCAAGAGGGGGCGCCTGGAGAGCCCCCCCGAGCAGGCCAAGCCCGCCGAGGATCCCGAGGCAGCCAGTCCTGGCCAGCGTCGCAGCCAGGGACCACCTCATGGTGAGAGGACATCTTTCGTATAACATTCGTTCTGGTCAACCATGTTCCTAGCGATGACCGGCTGAAATGTTTTGCACTGCAAGTCATCAGAATGGCTGCTCGCTTTTGAGGAACACTGAAGCACGTTTTGAATTTAAATAAATGAGCTTTTGCTCTGATGTCATCAAATTTCGTGCTCAAAAAACTTGTCAAGCTTTTTCAGAACTAATGCAAGCAGCTGTATTTTGGTTAGAAATCGCAGCAAGCATCTCGTACGGGGATGCAAATATTTCTGCTGTAAAGGTTGGTGGAAGCTTCTGGACAGTTACCACCTGCAGAGCTTCACATACCATCAGGACCCAGGTGAAACTTTCCTGCTGATTGGCTATTGCTGCCAGCAGTGCTGGTCTATTAGCACATTCCCAGAAGGTAATGGAACCAGCAGGTGATGAAACCAGTAGCTGGTGGTGGCAGCGGGTGTTGAAACCAGCAGCTGATAGAACCAGCAGCTGATGGAACCAGTAGCTGGTGGTTCCAGCAGGTGTTGAAATCAGCAGCTGATAGAACCAGTAGCTGATGGAACCAGTAGCTGGTGGTTCCAGCGCAGTGTTGCAGGCTGTCAGCCGACTTGTAACTCGCCGACATGAAGCACACCTCCAAGCAACAAAGCAGGCAATAAGCCTAATTCGAGCTGCATATTGTCAGCTGAAGGCTTTATTGCAGCTTGAACCAGCTGAAATACGGCCTGTTTCTAACTGAAAGTTAGTCCCTGCACAGCTGAACAATCGTCACATTCCAATTTCCTAATACTTAGTAATATTGTGAGGAACCGGTATAATTCGGCCAGGCTCGAGCTAAATCACGCTGGTGATATTTTTAGATGAAGATGTGCAGGTGATGATGATTACAAAGAGAATAAAGAGTCATTCGCTTGTCTCGCTCACACTAATTCCCCCGCGCGGTGAAAGCGGCTGCCTGGTCGCTTGACAGTATTATGAAATGCATCGCGCATAATGCTTTAAACGAGATACGTGCACTATCTCTGTTCCTCGGCAACGATGATCAGGACTGGCGCTAAGAGGAAAAACGCGGTAATTTACAGGAGATGTCTGTTCGGCCACCGTGTATGGCCCAATGAAGCGACTGATGAATTTGTCGCATAGGCCGGGGACGCGTAGTGAGTTCATAGAAGAACTTCGTCACCAGGGGAAAAACTCGCAACACGGCGAGACGAGTCGTAGCGAGATTTTCGAGTGTCTTGAGAGAGGCCGGTGTTAACACGGGCCTGGTGACTGCAGTGTGCGAGACGAGATAGGAATTCTTCAGAGAAAGGAGCCGTCGAGGGAGCAGGGGCCAAAAGGAAAGAGACATCCAAAGTGAAACTCGGCGAGCGACCATGGACGAGAAAAAATGGAGAAAAGCCGGTAGTGCGTTGAGCCCCCGTATTATAGGCGAATGTCACGAAGGGTAGAATTGCATCGCAGTTCGTGTGGTTGGGGTGAATGTACATGGCGATCATGCCCGATTGGGTCCGATGAAACCGTTCAGTCAATCCGTTGGTCTGCGGGTGGTAGCTAGAAGTGGTCTTGTGAACAGTGTTCGAGGCACGCAAAACTTGCTCGACAATGGAAGATAGGAAGACTTTGCCAGGATCACTGAGGAGAATGCGTGGAGCTCCATGACGCAAAAAGATGTGGCGAAGAAAGAAATCGGCGATCTCAGTGGCAGTCCCAGATGGTATAGAAGCTGTTTCTGCGAGCGGGTAAGGTGGTCGACTGCCGTGACAATCCAGCGATTCCCATTGGATGATATAGGGAGAGGGCCATACAAGTCGATTCCAACGACTTCAAAAGGTGAGGTGGGACAAGGAAGAGGTTGCATTAAGCCAGCCGGAGCAGTTGTCGGTCGTTTTCACCGTTGGCAATGGACACAGGAGGCGACGTACTTAGCGACGGCTGAAGAGAGGCCAAGCCAAAAACAACGACTTCGAATTTTGTCGTAAGTCTTGTGGTAGCCTAGATGAGCAGCGGTTGGATCATCATGAAAGGCTTCCAGAACTTCACGTTGCAGAGAACGTGGGATGACGGGTACCCACTTGTTGCCAGTGTCCTTCGATGTGATAAATGTAGCGACATAAAGCATCACCGACAAGCTTAAGGGGGGAGGCTACCCTGGAGACCGAACTTTTTTATTTTTTAAGATATCTGGATGAAACTTTCCGGGGTTGTTCAACCAGAATAAAACTAGCACAACTGCTAAGTTTCACGAAGCTGTGTTTCTTAGTTCTAGAGGTATTGAGGTTTAACTGGGTGCTTCATATGGGTGCCTGAGGAAGAGTCGTGAAAAATCCCAGGACATAGTAGAAAGCTGACATTCATTGTGGTCATTCTTTGATAGCTATCCCAGGGCGCTACAAAGCCGTTTTTTTTAATTCCCCCCCCCCCCCCCCCCTCAAAAATTTTCACGCAACTTTGAATTTGATGTAACCAGTAATGACCAGATTCATCAAAAATTAATTGTTTATTATAAATTAACAGCACCAATTTTCAAAAAAGGAGCTTGTTACGCCCTTGCAAGGTCATTCAGGAACAGAATAAAAAAAACGGCACACAAATCTGATGAACGGTTTTCGAGTTCTTGCTTTCCTCAGCACCACAACTAGCAAAAAAGTCCGTTCTGAGAAAACAGGCCGAGAAAGTGCAAAACACGTGTTTTCTTCAAAAAGCTCCAGCACAGTAGCTAGAAGTGTCCTGGCGCACTCTTTTCTTCTTTTGCCTGGCCTCCATCTTCTCTTGGTGTCTTTTACAATTCTTTTTTAGGCGTAAAGCGTCTTTTTCACGAGCTCGCTGGATGGCCAGATGACCTGGTTGAAGTCCAATGGAGTCCGATATCACTTGGGTTGCTTTGCAGAAGCCGGCATTGTAGCGCAGCACTGCTTCATGCAGTGCTGTTGCTACCGCGATCAAGGATGAGTGTTGTTCCTTCGGCATCAGAGACCACAGAATGGAGTGGAATGATTCTGATGCATTTTGCGTCTTCGCTCCCAGGCAGCGCTGAAGAAGCGACTTTTGTGACAGTCTTTCGTAGATGGGCGGCATAGCTGCAGCGACATAGTCCGGTAGGCTGTGTTTATGTTTTGGCTGTGGCTAACGCTTTGCCTCTGCAGCTCTATGGCGGCACCACGATTGAGCCCCCTCTGGGCAAAGTTCATGGTGAGGGTCCTGGTCAGTCGATGTGAAGTGGTGATATGTTGCCATCACTGCACGCTGCATGGCTGTTAGGTCAGTTGAATTGTTTCTCAGGGCCCAACCATAATATCCTGTCAGCTTTTCAATGAGGGCTCTAGTCAGCTTCCCCTTCCCACTCAGTGGCTTATCACTTTTCTGCACAATGTTTCGAAGAGCACTTCCAATCCTTTTCTGAACATGGTTCAGACATTCTTCTTTTACAATTGGCACTAGCCCGTACACATTCTCTTCTGTGAGGGCAGCGAAGGTACGGCTGTCTCCGTCGGACACAAGAGTGGTGTACCGCAGGCCATGCTTGGATAAAGACCGCCCAAAGAGAGTCAAGCCTGCCTCCACTTCCATGCTTCCCGATTTTGCGTCTGTGTTTTTCTGGCAAATGTGGTGCATCTGCCAGCTTTCGTATGCTGCATCTCCAGGTTTGGGCCCTGTTTGGCATCCAAGGCAGTGGTTTGAAAGAACTACAGCATCCAAGATGAGACCTGTAAAGAAGTCAATTACCGATCCCACTCCGATGTGTGATGTGTGACCCCGCTTATGCCATGTGCCATCGTACACTTCGGTGATGTCCTTGCAGAAGCTGGGGTCCATTTCTTTATATGTTTTGATCACTGCTGTGGCAGAATCAGCATAAAACTTCTCCAAAGCGGTGGCCTCTGGCTTCCTGAACGTCTCTTTCAAGTGCTTTTGAAACGTCTTGTGGTGAAGACCTCTGTAAGAGACGTTCATGGCAGCCCAAAAGTCATTAAGAGCTGTTTGCCCCTTGCCTATTTGCTTTATAGCCATTATGGTGCGGACATTTACATCGAAGGCCTGCGTGTCCTTTTTGCGGGGTGATGTCCATAATTTATTGACGGTGCCACAAGAGGCGCACACGACTTCAAGTTTTGTTGCAAGTCCAAGCTTGGTGCTCTCTCGGACAGTCATAGCACCTTTCAAACATTCTTTGCACACTGTGCGGCTGAGCACGACGTTAAAGATGTTCATTTGAACGAGCGAAAAATGTTCGCCCTCACTTGTCACTGCAGGTGCAAGAGCCGGCTGCATGAGTTGAAATTTCTTCTGCGTCGCCGGCGTAGACTCGAGTTCAGCGCGAACGGCGTCACGACGTTTCGCATTCGCATCGATTTCTTCCTTCGTTAGGAAACGCGTCCGCAGATGAAGCGACGGTCCACTCACGCTCGATGGCGGCACCGATTCAGACGAAGTGCTGGTTCCGGCGATATCAGAAGCACTCGGTGTCACGCTCGATGGCACCGATTCAGACGAAGTGCTGGGTCCGGCGATATCAGAAGCACTCGGTGTCACACTGGATGGCATCGATTCGGAGCACGTGTCGAGCCCGGCGATCTCGGAAACACTCGGTGCATTTGCGGCTCCAGCCACACTCGATGTGTCGGATTCTCGACTGGCGACAGCCGACAACACAGTTCCGTCGCTGCAAGCGTCTACGCAGTCGGCACCCGTAGCAGAATAGCGGAATTTCGATGATCGTACAAGCCGCATAGCGCGCCTCCGCGCACCAGACTTCCGCACTGACTTCGGCTTCGTTGCTGGCATCGCCCGCAACAACAAAGACGAAAGGCACAGAACTAGTGCAAAAAGAAAAAAAAAAAACGAGAGAAAATGGTCAAAAAGATAACACAAGGCGAAGAGCGGCTCGTAAGCAGACGTCTGTCGAGGCGGACGGAGCAGAGAGCAACAACGAAGCGAGCGCGCTGGACGCGCCATCTAGAGGAGCGACCGCCCCCGCTGCTGCACAGCAGCCAATGGCGGGCACGCTTTCTCCCGCGAGATATGAATGCGCTGCTCTAGCCAATCAGCGCTCCGCATCGCATCGCGGGAAAACGCCAGTAGCATCTCAACTGTGCTGCCGACGCCATTTTGCAAGGCGGCGAACGATAGAGAGAGAATTCACGGTCAAAACAACACCAAGATGGCGCGGGACGACCGCATGGTCCGGGAATGGCGCGCGCGCAAAGTTTGGTTTGATTTCGGGATTCGCGCCTGTTTTGGACGCCGCGGCGGCCTCGAAAATAGTATTTTTTTCCTGGGTCAGTTTCCTGAAACAGCCAAACAGACAGGGGCACAGGACTTCTCATTTTGCCGCTGTGCTCCGTTATACGGGGCTGATCAACTCGCAGATTGGTGCTTGAGCCGTCTTGTTAAAGAAATGGGCAGCTGTATACGTAGGTGAACAAGTCACAGTTGCACAGCAAGTGGTAAGAAAAGAGTGCAATAGCAACAAATTGTGTCATATGAACTGATACTGGCACCTAGCTCCCTTAGAATATATCTCACGTAACTCAACTAAATGCTGGTTACCGAGAGTACAGCCACTTCAGAAAGAGCAACACTTTTCGCACAATCTACTTCGAAGTGTGTTTGAGCTGCCCACTGATGGCTGCTGAACTAGGACGCACGCCAGTGCCTTTAGAAGCAAAGTTCACCCCTTCCCTTTCGTCTTTTCGTGTTTGTTCAAGACTGGCAGGTTGTTTCCTCTCTGCTTGGACAGCAATCCTCCCAAGCGGGGTGTTTTCATGTGCCCTTTGAGCATTAAAGATGGGCCAGCTAGTAATATCTTTGTTTCAGCTGCGTTCATCGTCCCTGCACGAGGGCATTTCTCTGTGGGTAGTGTACACGATGGGTGATGGCATGTTATCAGTTTTGGCTTGACATGGGGTGTAGCAGCGACTGCTGAAATCCGTTGAGTGTGTTGATATTGCTGTAGCAATAATAAAGTTACAGTATAACCTCGTTACAACAGACCTTCATAGCGAAGAGGGTTTGGTCTGTTGGAAAAGGAGTCTGTACAATCCATGTACTGTTACAACAGACATTTACGTAAACACGTAATGAGTCTGTTATAACAGGAGAGAATTGAAAGTCACAAACATAGTCAAATAATGGATTTATCAAATGTTTTGAAAGAAGCTGGTCAGCTTTGCCTGTACTGTGTGGCGGACAGCTTTAGACACTATACGTGTCTCCATCATGACAAGTGTGTTCATTTCTTCTGAAGTCGTGGCCTGTTGTTCAAAATAGTTTTTGAGCCCTTGAATGTAGTCCAATGCCTGAGAAGTTGTGACCTCCTCTGTGACAATCCCTGAGTTGCCTTCTTCATTTTGTTCTTCTTCTTGCTCAGCATTAGGCACTTGGCGAATTTGGGCTACAATCTCTTCATCTGTCAGCTGCTCTGAGCTGACCAGGTCATCATCTGCAGTGACGTAATCCGAAAACTGCTGGCTCCCAAAGGCCTCCTCCACAGCTGACCACACACCAGGATCTGGTTGGTCTTCCTGTGGCAAGCAGTCTGTGCAGTCGCTGTCAACTCGGAAACCTGCTTTCCTAAAGCAATTCTTTACGATTCCTGGCTGAATCTGCGCCCATACAGTTGACAGCACCTGCACGGCAAATTTCAGGTCGATCACTGAGTCCTGCTTCTGCTGCATGTCAAAAAGCAAACGCTCAGCAAGGCGCAAGCGGTACCGTGACTTCACTGAGTGCACAATACCTTGGTCAATCGGCTGAGCTTTTGACGTTGTGTTCGGTGGAAAGTACGCCACCTTCGTTGCATGAAGCCCAGGAAGCTGCATATGGCTTGAGCAATTGTCCAGGAATAGTATCACATTCCTTTTCTGCTTCACCATCTTGCTGTCAAAATCGAGTAGCCATTTGTTAAAAATATCTTTTGTCATCCAAGCACATATGTTGGAGTGCCAGTCCTCGGGAACGTGCATATTGCGCATGCACCGTGGTCTTCTCGACTTCCCTATCACCAGGAGTTTTTCTTTCTCGCTCCCGTCCATATTGCAGGAAAAAAGAACGCTAATGCGCTCCTTAGATTTCTTGCCGCGGTGGCATGTGTCATCGCCAAAACAAAAAGTCTTGCCTGGTTTTAACTTATAAAAAATGCCGCTTTCATCGGCATTGAAAACATCCCGCGGTGCGTAGCCTTCAAGGTGTGCAGGTAGAACATCTGCTATCCAGTCGGCTACAACAGTGTCGTCGACGCTGGCAGACTCTCCAGAAAGGCACTTAAACGCGATGGCATGCCTAGATTTAAATCTGCTCAGCCAGCCTTCGCTGCACTGGAACTGTTCTTGGTTAAGAACAACGGCAAGTTGCTCCGCGCGTTTTCATAGCAGCAGTCCGTTAACGGGTATATTTCGCGAACGGGCGTCACGAAGCCACATCAGCAGGGCCTCTTCAACGTCAGGGTATGAAGCTTTGCGGAGCCGGAACCTCTTGGGTTGCAAGTCACCTGAGACTTTCTTCGCCAAGACTGCCTCTTTGGCGTTGATGATAGTGCTAACCGTCTGCTTCAACAAGCCGTAGGCTACGGCGACGTCCACCTGCTCTTCTTTCCCTTCTCAACTTGCTCGATGATATCAAGCTTGTCTTTAAGGGAAATCTGCTTGCGCTTCGTCGCTTTGTGACGCACGGCGTTGGCTGATGCGTTCGGCTCCATCGGTTCCATCACACCACGATCACGTCCGCAATGCACAGAGGCCAACAGGATACACAATGACAAACCATGAGGCCTAACAGCCCCAACTGTCCCAATTGAACAAAGCGAAGTACATGGCGCCAGGGCGCCAGCAGCGCCTGCACCGGGCCGAGCATAAGCGCCACTAAACCTTTTATACCGAAAGGGGCCGCTGCCAAGCGCATGCTTTCTATTTATTTTTCACTTTGACCACAGTTTTATGCAAGCGGTCACTATTGTCCGTTACGAGTCTAACTAAGATTTTTTTATCTTTTATCTTTATGTTATTTTGACAACATTGCAATCATTGCAAATTATGGCTCTCTAAATGTAACAGAAGTCGAAGTCAGCCCCGGCAGCCAGATCAATCCAAGCCAAGCGCGGCCTCCCTGAAATGGCCGCCGCTTGTGTTGACACCGCCGGCGTGATTTTCCCGTGCCGCAACTATGCCTAGCGATGCCTGAAATCGGAAACAATTGAATCTCGGATGTCCGTGATAGAAAAGTCCGCTGTAATGAAGGCCTGACCACCTTGCTGGCGTCACAATTTAGTCAATTATATCCTAATGTCCGTTGTACCCGAGCTCAATCAATGGAAAAGATAGGGAGATCAGCATAACGCCGCGAATTGGTACGTAGTATCCGAATGTTCGTTGTACCCGAGTCCGTTGTAACGAGGTTCTACTGTATTGCACAATTCACCTTAGTGTTAAAAAAAAAAAAAAATGAAGCATTCGACAAATGTTGCTTATTATTTGCTGTGAAATGGGGCGACATATGCTCTGAATGTTCTCTCTGACTGCTCAAAAAGGCCATTGTGGCTCCTCAAAGCTTGCTACAAAAGGCACATTTGCCTGCTCCTAGGACTACTCCCAAACCTATGTACACTGTTCTACCCTTGAGAGGGACAAAGAAGCCTTTTCTATTTACAATAAGTTTTGTTTAAGAACTAAACACTTCATATGCATCGATAGTCATATAACACACTGTTTAATGAACCGTGATGAGGTTTCACTGTTTATTATTTTTTTTCTTTTTGGTAAAGCCATCTCAGTGACACCCACTCTACATTTTTTCTAAGCCTCCTTTCTGTAGTCGATTTACTTTTGCTTGCTCTGCTCAGGGTTCGCACAGCCCCTTGAAATTCTTCAATATCATTGATATTGACAATATCAGTTCCAGGGCCCTTGAAACTTGTTGAATGCCCTGAACTCCTTGTAATCCTTGGAAATGCTGTGTAACAATCTCTAGCTCATTTCAAGCGCCCCTTTCGCTCAAGAATGACAATGAAAACAAGCTGTGTTGACAAAACGGTGTTCATGAAATATCACAGCCGTGACAAAGTCTATCTATCGGAAATTAAATATAATCCAAGTCATATCGCTTGGTCGTGCCATGGTTTCTAAATTGGCTATAGTCTGCCATCTTTGTGCACTCTCGAGCTAGGCCATGTCCACAGCTATAAAGGTAGTGCTGCCATCCATTGTAGCGAGTGCCGTAGAAGTTGTGCAGGTGGAATCAGTGGCGCATCTTGCCTAAATTTTTTAATATTGTGCTCCTACATGGAAGACTCATTTCTGCTCTGTTTTTTTTGGGGGGGGGGGGATCTCATTCATAATCAGGGGAAAAAGAGGAGACTCGTTGAAGATTGTCCATTGACTGGCATGGCCTCATAGCACAGCGCTTGACGATGGCAGGCATCGCTCCCTGTGCCATCACGACACCTGCACTGGGCACACTAGGGAGTGGTATTTTGTCTGTCAGGCTTGTGTGTGCAATTTCACCCAGTACACAGTACATTTTCTTTAAAAAAAATTTCAGGCGGAAAGTTCTGGTTCCAGCTTGCGTGGCTTCATCGTACGGTATATCGCAACTTAGTGCGATCGGAATCAAGTTATCTTTATCCAACCAAGATCACGATACAGTCGAATGTCGATTATACGTCCCCCGGTTTTGCGACGACCGGCACTTTACGACGAATCGGTTTAGTCCCGACAATATTCCCCATAGAATTAAAGTATTCAAAAGCCCAGTTTCATGGGAACTTCAAATCTTACAACCCTCAGATTTCATCCGAAAGGAAAAAAAAAAAAACACCTTCAATTGAATCAAACATTGACTCTGATATTCACGAGTGCAAAATATGAACTTGTATTCCCCTAGGTTCATGATTGGAAAAGTAGCGAGTGAGACAGGATGTCTTCTTAGGGTGGAAAATTTATTCTTCTGGAAGTTCATGCTACATGAGCCCTGATCACATGCGTACGTATCTGGGGTCGTTACCTGGTTGAGGTCCAGCGACTCAGAGTAGCTTCAGCCAGCCAAAAAGCTGATATTTTCACGTTTTGGGTTCGTAGGAACTTTGCCTACTCAACATACAACTGATATGTTGTCTTTTTCACACTCACAGTCTCAGGCTTGTACACGCATAAGAGTGTGACATAGCTGTCTTCATGATGCAAAATTACTTTCGCTCGACGTCAAAGTTCATAAAAGGGAGAAACCACTAGTAGTACCTCACAGGGCAACAAATTACAACGCACATAGCACAAGTCGCGCACGAGGGCATTCTAGACAAGCTTGTGGTCTGTCACCATTGCGTGATAGTGATTACATTGTGTCTCACTATTCTTATGGGCAGGCAATTTGGGCAGGCGATTTTCGGACTGTTTATCATATAAATAAACGCGTCCAATTCTATTTTTTGTTTTTTGCAAGGTTGAGAATAAGGACTCCTTTTTACCTCCTTGAACTAAGCAATGCTGGCATTAGCTGCCACCTGGCAAGAATAATTTAATATACCTTCCTTGCATTGGCACATGGTCATGCCGTGGGCCTATTCAGGCAGTCTGTTCCAGTTTTTTGGGCAAGGCTGACTGTCGCTGCCTAAAGCTTAGTTTTAAATACGGATAATTTCTTGATTACACAATGTCGCGCTTTGGCAACTGCGCCGTCCACACCCCCACTGCGCAAGCTCGCGTGTCGTGCCGCATGCACACATTTTGTGCCGGCCCAGGAAGACACCCGCAAAACTGTCCCTTCCCTCCCCCTCTCTCCTCTCACAAGGCCAACGCAGGCAGTGTGTGCTAGTAAAAAATCAACCGCTTGCCCTGCAAAACCGTTCGCTGGCCACCCTGTATGTGTAGGCACTGGATCGTGCATTTGGAATTCACTCAAGCAAGGGAGTCTTTACTTGGCTTTCGCTTGACTTGATGCTTTCCTTGACTCGAGTAGATGTGATGGAAGCAACATTACCTTCAATCAGTAGTGGGGCAAACCCAACATCAGCGTCATACCACTCTCCTTCATTCAATGAATAAGAACAATAAAGGTGTAATAACGGTTAAACATTCACAAACTATACCCAATTGCGCAATGTTCACGCGGTACCCCCCTCCACTTTGTAACGCATTTACTGGAGTTCCCCCCGTAGGAAAATGCGGGCGGGTTTCTTTTTCGATTACATGACGCCTGGGTTATATGACAGTTTTACTTGGTCCCCTGAAAGTTGTATAATCATGGTTCCACTGTATCGTAGAAGATGTTTGGCATCGCAACAAGTGGGTAATTTGCCTTGAAGAGCCTTCAGAAAGGCACAAAGCTGCGATACAAAACGTTAGCAGGTGAGGTCATCTCATCTGTCGCAAGTTTTATGCAAGTGGCAAACCTGACCTTCAAGGTGACTTGTCATCATGAAATCGCAGCAACTTCCTCTCGAACTATGACACTTGATGGAGACTACAGAAAGAACGACTCCGGGGTCGAAGCAGAAATATAGTGGCTGATGAAAATTACATGGTCACATCTGTTGCTCTAGTGCATTCATTTCGAATATAATTAAAATGATGTTTTCAGATGGTGGAATTTTGCGGAGTTTCACTTGTTCTGAGAATAAATGCTTTTTTATCGTGTGTAACGGTCTGGTTCATTTTTAAGGGGGGACCAAGGTTCTTAGGGCTCTCTCATTTATTTTTGAGCCAAGTGTGACAGAAGTTGGCATGCTTACTTAGTTTGTTCTCTGGTTTCTAAAAATGTAGTTATTTTTTCTGTAGCTTCATTAGTTAAATAAATAATCAAGATAACAATTTATATTCTTGCCAGAATTGAAAAATAACCACCTGTCAAAAATTTATAAATAACATAGGGATTGACAGTAGAAAGCATAAGACATGCAACATAAGAAGCACTTTTTTGAATGCGTCTATATTTCTCACTTTACAGTACACTAAACTTCACAGCCCTGAATGTGGCCATTGTGTGGGCATACAAAAGACTAGTTTGAAAAATTTGCATCAAGAGAAATCAAAATCTGCTTCCTATGTTGTGTGCTCCAAACATAGTTTCATGCTGCAAAATAAAATATTCTGCTATCTGTAATAGTTTCAAATATATTGCAGTAATTTTCATGCAGGGTGTACAAAATCGCCATTTTGAGAACATAAAGAAAACAAAGAATTGTAACATTTTTAACTGTAAAAATGTATGCGCTTGTAACTACACAGCCATTGACATATAAATGAATGCTAGAAAGCCTAAGGAGTGCAATGGTGCAAGTTGATCGAAAATTGAACGAGTACTTCTCGAATTACAGCACAGTAAAGTTTATTGCATGTAACCGAATACAGAAATTTTTATAATAAAATAAAAAAAAATGTAGCTGCCCATTAAAAATAGGCTCCCAGCAATGTTTTTTGTGCACATTTAGCTACATTGTGCAAAAACAATTACAGCTCGAGCTGTCCTAGGTCCATTTTTACCGAACATGCAAAAGAAAGTGGTCAAAATCTGTGCTTCGAGAATAATGCTGTTAAAACTTAATTTCGCAGTTTTAAGGAAAAAAATCATGGCACACATACGTTTAGTCGGTTAATATGTACCGGGAATGTAATAGGACTGATTGTACGAGCGTGTCGTTTCTTCTAGTCCTGTAGGAAGTTGTCGCCGTGTGCTCGTCTGCCGCGAGGCCGCTTATCAGTTCGGTGACTGTACTGACGGCGATGTGCGACAAATGTGCGTGCGTCATCCACGATCTGTCGAATAACGCAACGATGTTTTCCCGCTTGTCCAGAATAAGTTACCCGTAAGTGTCACGGACCAAAGTTGCTCCCTTGCTCATCAATTTTGAGGCTACACAAATGCTGAGGTGTTAGTTTCCTTTTCACGTAAGACTGCTGCATTTTCGAGCGGAGATTGGGACAACGTTGCGAACATGTTGTTAAAAGCAGTCTACCTGTGGATTGCGAGCATGTTCACTGCGAACGGATTGACTGTCTGTTGTTGGTCGACGCGCGGTGTACTCCACTCTGATGACCCGTCGCGCAGTTCAAGGTCCTTTTGTCAGGCGGGGGGAACCACAACATCGGCGGGTTTAGCGATAAGACTGCACTTCCGTTCTGTCACTACAAAGATTGATATCTCTGGTAGCTTCACTTCTGCTTTTTACTTGCCGTCCTCTAACTGATGAGGCTGCAAAACACAGTCGTTCTCAGTAACAATGTCGGCAACCAACTGGCACGTATGTGAGTTAGGCCTACACCGGTGACTGGGCGACCGCCGTTGACCGCGTCGAGTTCGTTATCCTCGTTGTCCTTAGCCATAGCGGGGATGTTTCTGAAGTTCACAGCGAACGAACCACCGCCAAACCCGCTTCACAAATTACTGTAGCACGGAACTTCTTTACTTCCGCAAGCAGTCAGTAGCAGCATGACAAAATGGCGCATGTCTGTGCGCCTCACGATGGTGAAGCAGACGCCGAAAGCGCCCCTTGGCCAATCGGATGCCTCACGTGCCCCAAGCAGCCAATTGAATCACGCGCTAGTGCTTTTGATGACGCGTTTTCACTAAAAAACTAATGAGCAAGGTGAGCCAGCGGTGGCGGGAAATTGGAGATGAAAAACGACCCTTCCAAACGAGACCAAGATGAACACGATAGCTCGTGTGTAACGGCAACAGTTTGGCACGGAAAAAGCGAGATTTTAGTGTCACTTTGCGCTCACATTCATCTCGCAGGGATGTTATGATTTGATTTTGCGCCAGAAATAATGACGCGAGAAGCTAGAAACTTCTGAGATAAGTGCGAAAATAGGTGCAGATTTTGAAAATGTCAGCTTTAAAAAGTGGATTTTTTGCGATTTTTGGCCTTCTAAGACCCGTTTCGCCCTTTAACTTCACAAGTACGACAAATAATGCAAATGTTTGAGCATATTGTAATACTTTTTGTTGGAACCTTGAACGAATACCTGCAAAGGAAGCAACTTGATGTTTCACGTCAGATCGTGGAACAACTGTGACGTAACAACAAGATATCTGACTTCGACATTCTGCGGTCACAGCACAATAGATGACTTCTTGCAGAAGTTCACAAAAGCACTCGCATCGTTTTCTCTGAGCAAAAGCCTGAATGTTGACTGGAGTTGAAAGTTGTTCTTAACAGTTTCATTGACAACACGCTTCTTTCTGAGCACAGAAGAGATGTTGTGTGTGCACAATATTCACTTCTACCAAGAAAAACTGCATAAACTAAAGAACTTGGAAAGAGACCGTGAATGCCTAAATGCTATTTTTGTGCGCCTTAGGAAGCATGCATGACCTGTTCTCAATCTTATGGGAAATGCTGAAGGTCCTTCTCTTGCCTAGTTATGAACAGCCTTTAGTAGAACGAGGTTTCAGTGTGAACAAGCCGATTTTAGCAGAAATTATGGCAGAACTCTTGTATATCTCTCAGTTAGTTATCTATGAGGCTGTGACAAACCCACAGTAGGCTGCTTACCGTTCCTCTGTTGAAAGAAGCGAAGTCATCAGTGCTCCAAGATATGCCTAGATATGCGTTGCACACAGGAGAACAGAAGCATATTGTAGCACAGCGGATAGCTTTCAGAAGGAAAGAGCTCGAGGTACAGAGCACTCAAGATGAGATGGCAGGGCTCCAAAAAACCCTGAAGTGCTTGCTGGAGATAGTAGATCGGGCTTTGAAAGACTCCAATGCAAAAAACGAGATGGCATGTCTTATGTCAAGGTGAACAGGTTTCGCATAACATCTAAATAAAAAGAGACTGAGATAGCTGTTCTTGAAAAAGATGTCGGTGTAAAAGCAGAGCTGATTTCATAAGTCATGCGCAAAAGTAACATTAAGTTTACACTGCTTGAATTCTTTCTTTCAGCATCCTTGAAATCCTTGAAGAGTCTGTGAATTTACAGCGAAATATTGTGTGCGAACCTCATGTGTTGATTGTTGCAATAAACACACAGGAAACAGCGTTTTCTTTTTGTTGAAAGGTCACCAGTGGTCTCTTGCAAAGTCTAAGACCCTGAACAAAAAGTCAGCTTATTGGCTAAGTAGGGCCTCTAGTTCCGTGCTGGCTCTGTTGAACATCATAGGTTGCACACTTACGACGACGTTAGTGAGCACGGGAACTCGGATTTTGTTAAAAGTTTTTATCATGTCTCGGCCACATAACGATGTTTTTGGACTGTTGACCACTGTGACCGTGCCTTGCATATCCTTCCCATCGCATCTGGCCGTCATGCTTAGTTGTCCCAGCAGGGAAGTTCACCCAAGAGGCAGGACAGTTTTAGCTGTGTTTTTCGCAACTGCCTCCACTTCATTTCATACTTCAGAAACATAGCTGCTGAAATGATGCTTACAGGTGGTCCGGTGTCCACTAGCATTGTTAGAGGAACGTTGTCCCTGCTGATGACTCCATAAATAGGTTTAATCTTTCAGATACTTGATTCTTCGAGAAGGACGACCCCTATGGCGTACAAGGCCTCGGTATCGACCGAGGACATGCAGTCTTCAGCTGTCGTTGCGTACAGCCCTTTCCATTGTGCATTTGCATGTGGCCTCTGCTGTCGGTGATTAGATGTTGCTGAATGACACATTCGACTCAGGGGGCCTCGTTTGGTACACCTGTGGCACACCGCATGCAGATGTTTGCATTCATCGTCGACATGATTTTTGCTGCCACACCGTCCACATCGGCAATGCGTATCCGGCTTTGGCCGAAATCAACCAGTCCAGTTCCGTTGGTGTGCAAAATTTACTGCACCTTGCTCCGTAAAATGCATCAGTCGAGCATCCTCAGCAGTTTCCTGTACTGAAATGGCAAAGCATTCTGCCTGTTCTAGCACGAGCTTTCATTGCATCAAATAAGTGTCACCTAACATCTTTATCGTGCACGCCACACAAAATTCAGTCTCTCAGCATTCGCTCCAACCATGCCCGGAAATTGCACTTCTCCGCCAGCCGTCTAATTTCGGCAATGAAATGCTGAATAGTCTCACCGGCTTTTTGTGCTTGCATGAGGAATGCATAGCTTGCAGTAGTCTCGTTGACTGGAAGGGTGTAATGTTCTCCAAAATGTCCGACGACTTCATTGTAGCTGAGCTCGTTGACTTTTTTCAGGTGACAACAGCCCTGCACCACTCTCACTATGCTGTCTGTGAGTGACGATATTAGGAGTGCCCATTTCTATGTTATATAGTCGAGCCGGCTTATAACGAACCTGAGCGTGACGCGGCATCGGTTCGCTGTATCCCGAAGTTCGTAGTAAATGAAACACGGCTTTTAAAAAAGTTGCGAGTGAAAAACAAACTTTTTTTTGCCCCAAAAAGTCCATGACGCACGTGTTTCGAAGAGCAGAAATGACAAGGGCGGTCTCGAGTTCATTTAAAACGGCAGGCTGCTCGTTCGCCGAGGCCCGTGGCATAAGCTGCATGAGGCGCTGGCTCCAAAGCTTCGTCGTTCTCGCAATCCGATTCCTCCAAATCGCTCTCGCCACGTGCTTCATTCACAATGCCCCAATTCGAGCACGGTTCCGCAGTGTCAGCATCATCATCGGCCGAAATCAAATCATTCTAACACATGTCCCATCAGCTCTCCCAGGTCGGAGTCGACGACGCGCTGCCACAAATTGCCGCCGTAGTGCTCCTGTTCGGAAGCTTCAGGCTTGGCATCGGGCCTACAATCGACGAAGTCGGCTTCGCGAAAATAGTTACGCGCACATGTAGCCGCACTAAATATTCACCATCTCCACAGCTGAATACCGGGACGCCTGAAGCGGCAAGTTGGCGGCCAGGTGGTCAACAGTTATGAGCAAGCGCTTCGCAACGCGGCACCTAACACGCGGATTACGCTCTAGCTTAGCGGTCATACTTTGGACGTTTTGTTGAGCGGCACGAAAAAGTGTGCTAGTCCTCCCGCCGGCCATCATGACCCCCCCCCCCCCCCCACACACACACCAAGAGCGAGCAAGACGCGCACACACACACACACACACACCAAGAGCGAGCAAGACGCGCACACACACACACACACCAAGAGCGAGCAAGACGCGCACACACACACACACACCAAGAGCGAGCAAGACGCGCACACACACACACACACACCAAGAGCGAGCAAGACGCGCACACACACACACACACCAAGAGCGAGCAAGACGCGCACACACACACACACACCAAGAGCGAGCAAGACGCGCGCACACACACACACACACCAAGAGCGAGCAAGACGCGCACACACACACACACACACCAAGAGCGAGCAAGACGCGCACACGCGTGGAACAGCTCTGAGCGCGTTTCCATTTGGAAAACGAAATTAATTTGGACAGGCGAAGGGGTTGTGATCAAGAGAGGAGAGCAGACTTGCGAGAGAAGGGCAAGGAGTTGCGATTAAGCACGGGGGAATGAAAATTCCTTCCTCCGTGCGATAAAGAGAGAGGAGGATGCGGCGGGCGGGCGACCTTGAAAACCAAAACACGGGAAGGAGGCAGGTTGGGTAGTTCGCTTGAAAGGTCCGCGAAACTCGCCTGTAGAAAAACTTTAAAAGAGTGCCAGTGTGCGCAGCCGTCAAAGCATGGTCGGCACGTTCGGTGCGCGCGGTGGCGTTCAAAGAATCGGCGGCTGTGATAAAAAAAATCGCCTTGTTGCGCCGGCGGATTTGCGTAGCCTCACGATCTTCGATATTTTTCGATTCATTTCGCACAAATGGACAGCCATTTTTGCGCTTCCGCTCGCGTGCGAAGGGAATGCCGAGTCGAGTGTGAAGGGAGCGAGGACAAATCCTAAACACGGAACGGATAGCAAATTGTCAGAATCTGTGGGGTAGCGTACGCACGTGCACTAGACGCAGACTATCGGATACAGTCAGTAGCCGACAATTTTGGCAAATGGTCTGGTCACTCCAGGCCGGCGATTTCAATGACAGTACCAGCTATCAAAAATGGGGTACGTGGTGGACTGGTCTTCCAAAGATTGGTGGCAGTGTGAAAACACAGGCCTCGTCCGGCGATGCAGGGTGCTCAAAGTAGTGGGGGGACAAAGGACGGAGGGGTGCGTAACAAAAAGCGGTCGGGAGAGCAGCAACTAGAGGGGCGCGGAGGCAGAATCGGCGTTTCGCAATAAGAATGTATCGGCACGTCGCTGATGCCTGATCGTTGGTTGAAATTGGTTTCTTGGGAAGTCGGCACACCGCTGACTCCGTTCGCTGTAACCGATCAGTGGCGCTGGGAGACATTCGTTGTAAGTGCGATTTTGTGCCATTGAACCAATGTATATTTTTACGGTCACGCGGATATTGTTTGTTTTAAGCAAAAGTTTGTTTTAAGTGGGGCCGTTATATGTGGGCTCGACAGTATCTGTGATGTTATGCCTTTCAAAGTAAACCTCCAGGCGAACACGATACGTTGGCCAGATACCATCCGCACCTCCTAATTTGGGTGGCTGCCCAGCACTCATGTTTGCGTGGTTCACTCGTCGCCACCGTTATGTCAATATCGAGATACAACACGAAAACCAGACAACACTACAAAAGGGCAACTTATTGAGCAGCTTGTTTTTATACATCATGTATGTGAAATTGCAGTGGCCGCATTGATAAGACTGCATACATCAAACGCTTTATTCCACCCTTTGCATGCAGACACCAACGGTTTCTTAGTTCCCTCACTGTCAACCACTGGTGGCAGTTCCCCCAGCTGCAGCCTGGGCTACGAAGGTGCACCCGTGCCGCAGGGTTACCTCGGCCGCAGGCCAAGCCACATAGGCGACCAGGCGGGACCTTCAGGGTGCTCGAGGTTCCTCCGTAGGACACCTCCCCATCAAGCCGTTTCTGAGCTGGACGAGGCCAGTCGTGCAACCCTGCAAGAGGAGCTCTCTCCCACGCTATCTTGCAGGGAACTTGCTGCAACGGACACCAGAGGTGTGCATTTTTTTTCACAAGTCGTGCTCTTTGAAACCAAGTTGGTCTAGCTAGTGCGTGTGGAAGCGCGAAAACTGCTGTTAATTTGCGCGGAGCAAATCGCGAAAAATTAAAGTTCTTGAGGCCACGCACGACCGTCGATTCTTCGAACACTGCTGAGCACCACAATCCAGGCGGCCATGCTTTATTTTAACTTCTGCACGCGCAGGCACTTTTTCCAAGTTTTTCTACGGCGAGTTTCGCGAACCTTTCAAGCAAGCTACCCAACCTGCCTCCTTCTCGTGTGTTTTGATTTTCAAGGTCACCATCCCGCCACATCCTCCTCTCTCTTTATCGCAACTTCTTGCCCTTCTCTCGCAAGTCTGCTCTCCTCTTTTCTCTTGAACACAACCCCTTTGCCCGTCTCCACCCGCCGCTCCGTGACGCCTGCCACACTGGCTTGAATCAGTTTCGTTTTCTGACTAGAAACGAGCGCAGAGCTGTTCAACGTGTTTCGTCATGTGTGTCGGGCGTGTGTGGTCATGATGGCCGTTGGGAGCACTAGCACGCTTTTTTCTGCCGCTCAACAAAACGTCAAAAGTGTGACTACTTGGCTTGAGCGGGATCCGCACGTTAGGTGCCACGTTGCGGAGTGCTTGCTCATAGCTGTTGACCACCTAGCAGCCAACTTGTCGTTTCGGGAGTCCCGGTATTCAGCTGTGAAAATGGTGAACATTTCGTGTGCGGCGGTGACGACTACATGCGCGCGAAACTTTTTTTGCGAGGCCGATTTCGTCGACGTTGGGCCCGATGCCGAGTCTGAAACTTCCAAACTACGGCGGTGATTTGTGGCAGTGCGTCGTCGACTCCGACCTGGGAGAGCGGGTTGGACATCTGTTGCGATTGTTTAATTACGGCCGATGATGATGCCGACACTGCGGAACCGTGCATGGATTGGGGCATCGTGAATGAAGTACGTGGAGAGAGGGATTTGGAGGAATCGAATTGTGAGAACACGCAACTTTGGAGCCAGGGCCTCGTGCAGCTTATGGCACGGACCTCAGTGAACGAGCACACTGCCATTTTGAATGAATTCGAGACCGTCCTTATCACTTCTGCTCTTCGAAACACGTGCATCACGAACTTTTTCAGCCAAAAAAACATTTGTGTTTTCACTCGCAACATTTTTTAAAAGCTGGGTTTCATTTACTACAAACTTAGGGATACAACAAACGGATGCCGCGTCATGCTTAGTTTCGTTATAAGCGGGCTCAACTATAATACTTCAATGATCAGCCAGGAAACAATGTCGCCCCTTGTGACTCTGACTTCGGACAACGCTGTTGCTGCGGAAGACCTCGCAGCCGCAGAAAGCGTGACGGCGATTGCAACCGCTGCCTCCCTTACTGCAGGTATGCGTGATCGAGCGGACCGTGTAAGGATAGATGCTATATTTTTTTATCACAGCTGACTGAATATCGTTGCCCGCAGGGGCGCCTGCGCAAGTAAGCGTTTGGTGTGTAGTGACACCACGGACCCGAGCTAACGGGGAAGTTTCGGCTCCCTCCCACGCCTAGCCGTGCGTGGCTTTGCCGTGTCCGGGGAAAAGGGGATCCTGGGGGTTGAGCCGACGCTGGGTGATTGGACCTTTAAGGCCCCCCGGCAGAGGCAACACACCCCTTTGGCCCCGGCTTCACGTAGACGGCACCCCTGGGCTGACCCATCCAGGGGAAATCGGCAGTCGCCTTTTCCTGTCTCTCTCCTAGTACATCTTCGTCTTTTTCTCGCACTTTTATCTTTCCTGTCCTCTCTCACTTCTGTTGACTTCCGATATTCATGGCGGCAAGGCTTAACCTTGTGTAGGTACCCAGGTGGTCTAAATTTCCGGAGCCCTTCATTACGGCGTCTCTCATAATCATATAGTGGTTTTGGGACGTTAAACCCCACATATCAATCAAACCTTGTGTAGGTATCCCACCTTGGATAATTACATTGGGTTATAGTGACAGCGTACGGCTGGCGTTGGGAGGGCTTGTTTCAACAAGTCCTACCACGTCCTCTTGTTGGGCTCCGTGGTGGGTGGTCGCCGCTGTTATCGAACACATTCATACTTGTATGGCTTTACAAGCATCCGCCGACCTTGATCGGTCTCGTAAGAGAGGCCGCACCGAAGCAAGTTATCACGTCTCGACAGAAACTAAAGTTACTTTCGCGAAGTACCACATTATCCACAGTGACAGCACACCTCTAAGAAAATTATTCCTATTTTTGGTGGCCAAGTGCCTAAAAGAAAAAATAGGACCCACATACAAAGCATCCAAAATGTCCAGCGGTGACCTCCTTTTGCAGCTAACCGAAAATGACCAAGTGCCTAAGCTATCCCAACTGACCAGCATTGGAGAAACAGCTGTCACCGTTTTGGTTCATCGCTCCCTAAACACCAGCAGGGGAGTAATCTCTGAGGAAGACTTCTTAGGCCTTAGTGACAAAGAGCTCCTCAAAGGTTTCCAAGACCAAAACGTCATCAATGTCCAAAGAATTGTAATCCGTCGCAATAATCAGGAAGTGCCCACCAAACACGTTATACTAACCTTTGGAACAAGTGAAATGCCCACCTCTCTTAAGGCTGGGTACTTAAAAATAAACGTCAGACCCTACATTCCCAACCCCAGACGCTGTTTCAAATGTCAAAGATTCGGACACGCCTCGCACTTTTTCAGAGGCAAAGAAACATCTGCAAAATGCAGTGCAAACGACCACAAATCAGAAAACTGCTCATCCTCACCCCACTGTGTTAACTGTGACTGGGAACACCCAGCGTATTCCCGGTCATGCCCATGATGGAAAGAAGAAAAAGAAGTGATCGCTCTGACCGTCAAAGAAAAAATATCATTCAGCGAAGCGCGAACACTGTTATCACACCTTTTCCACAGAAGTTACGCCGATGTAACGCAGTCGGGGGCAGCATCACAAAGGCCTCGGGAGTCGACCGCTACCACACCCAGTGGTCCTGTGGTGACTCAAACCGCCCCCGTAAAAGAAGCAGCGCCAGCTGCTCCATGCACATCAAAGGGCCCGCAGACTCCGGTCTCCCTGGGCCCTAAACTCAATAGAGTGCCAAGGCCTGAGATCGGTTTCTCAGCGCCTCACTCTCGGTCTGCCAGCGCCTCAGACAAGGCAATGGAGATCGACCACAAAACTCCGGTGTCATCGACGCCGAAGGACAAGCGCTCTCTCGAGCGTACCAAACAGGACAAGGACAAAGTCTTAGTAATCACAATAAGTAAGCGATAACCGTAATTGTTATCGTATTTCTCTCAATTTCTATTTCTTAGTATTGTCACCTATCATCTTTTATACCGATCAATCCCCAGAAGTATATTTACTTAACTTTATTCCGCCATGGCTTTTATCGTACATTGGAACTGTAGAGGCTTAATTCATAACTTAGGTGACATAAAGGACATCATTAAGAAATTCTCACCAGTAGCCTTTTGCCTCCAAGAGACAAATCTTGGTGCAAAACACGGCCATTTCCTAAAAGGCTTCAAAGTTGCCCGAAAGAACCGCGAACATTGCAACCGTCTTTCAGGAGGAGTAGCCATAGTCGTGCAGGGCAGCACTCCTACGCGAGATGTCCAAATAAACACATCTTTCGAGGCCGTAGCCGTCACCATTCTATCATACAAAACCATCAACATCTGCGCACTGTATATCCCACCTCACACCCTTTTCACCACCAAAAACCTAGAAAATCTAGTGGAACAGTTGCCAAAACCATTTATCTTAGTTGGGGATTTCAGTGCTCATTCAACCCTTTGGGGTAGCGACAAAACTTACGCAAGAGGGCAAGCCGTGGAAGATTTCATTTTATCAAATGACATCTGCCTTCTTAATTCCGGGGCTTTTACCTACTTTTCACCAACCTCACGCACTTTTAGTTGCCTAGATCTCGCCATGTGTTCATCGTGTATTTTTAACGATTTTAAATGGGACGTGGTCAACACGTCTTATGGTAGTGATCATCAACTCAGCATCATAAAACTCATACCATCCTACCCAACTTTAACAAGCAGGCCACGCCGGTGGAAATTACAGCTCGCGAACTGGCCAGTTTTCACAGCTCCAAGTTTTCTCATCGGAGCTTTCTGTTGAGGAACTAAACGAAGAGTTTGTCAAAGTTTTAATCTTAGCAGCAGAAAAAGCAATACCGCAATCATCTCATTTCATTTCATTTCATTTTATTTCCTTAAGGACCCCTTGCGGGGCATTACATAAGGGGTGGGTGCATAAAAATTGAGCAGAAAACAATCGTTTGTCCTAAAGTTAAAGATGATTAGTGATACTGGTTGTGAAGATAGAAGTACAAGTAATGGCAGGAATGTCGCCTGAAAGGCCATTCCAGGCAACTGCTGTGCGAGGAAAAAATGATGTTGAAAAAGTAACGGTGCTTGCATGTGGGCGTGCGACTTGAAGAGGATGATTAGTTCGTTGAGAGATCCGGCATGGTACGCAAGAAACTCTACCCTTGGTGGACAAACGAGTGTACTGATGCCAAAAAACAACAAAATAAGGCCTGGGGAATCCTACGAAGATACCCCACCTACACCAACCTCATCAACTTCAAACATGCAAAAGCCAGAGCCCAATTTATTCGAAGACAGGCAGAAAAGGATTCATGGCAAAAATACATATAATCAGTTCAGTGGCATCTAAACACATCTGGGACTAGGTGAGGAAGTTCAAGGGAGAGTACTCCTCCTACACAATATCACTGCTTGCAAGTCCAGACACACAATCAACACTAGAAGACCAGGCCAACCTATTAGGAGAACACTTTTATAAGGTATCATGCTCAGCAAATTACACCAATACATTCCTGAAATATAAAGAAAATGCAGAAAGACAAAGATTGCCTACTAGCAGTACCTCAAATGAAAGTTATAACCTTCCGCTTACGCTGCACGAATTAAACAGGGTACTTTCTGCCGGTAAAAAAACAGCAACAGGGTCTGACCAGATACACTACGCAATGTTGGCACACCTACCCCAAGCATTCGTGAAGGCACTTCTCCAATTCTTCAACAAAATATGGGACTCTGGCATAATGCCTGAAGATTAGAAAAAAGCCATAGTCATACCATTCCTAAAACTTGGTAAACCCGCAACAACCCCAAGTAGCTACAGGCCCATTGCATTAACAAGTTGCCTTGCAAAAACTTGCGAAAGAATCATAAATATTAGACTTACTTTCACTCTGGAATCGGAGCACCTAATAGACGCACACCAGTGCGGATACAAAAAGGGCTGTTCCACCACTGATCACATTGTTTGGCTGGAACAAGAAATAGGACAAGACAAGCATTTCTACACAAACAGTTCTGTCTCTTGGTCTTCTTAGACTTAGAGAAAGCATATGACACAACTTGGAGATATGGAATTCTCAGAGATCTAGCTAACTTAAGGATTCGCGGAAGAATGCTGAACTGCTTACACGATTTTTTATCGAATAGAACTTTATAAGTACGTTTGGGTACGGTACTATCACGAATATTTGTCCAAGAAAATGGTGTACCACAGGGCTGCATTTTGAGCACCACCCTGTTTATAGTGAAAATGAACTCCATCAACAGGGCTATACCCCGTACAGTCATGCACTCCATCTATGTTGACGATCTCCAAATCGCATGCCGAGCCTCCAGCCTATCATCCTGCGAAAGGCAACTCCAAATTACAATAAATCGTCTTATGAAATGGGCCGACCAAAATGGTCTCCGCTTTTCAGCCCAAAAAAGCACGGCTGTTCTCTTTACGCAAAAAAGAGGATTATTCCCTGAACCCGCACTCAAGCTATACAACATCAACATGCCGGTAAAACAAGAACACAAATTTCTAGGAATCACATTCGAGCGAAAACTAAACTTTCTGCCACACATAAACGCACTGAAAACTAAGGCAAACGGGGCACTCAACGTGCTCAAAGTACTCTCCCATAAACACTGAGGTTTCGATCGACTCTGCCTTATACGCATTTACCGATCTCTTGTACACAGCATTTTAGACTACGGATGCGCCCCGCCGCGGTGGTCTAGTGGCTAAGGTACTCGGCTGCTGACCCGCAGGTCGCGGGTTCAAATCCAGGCTGCGGCGGCTGCATTTCCGATGGAGGCGGAAATGTTGTAGGCCCGTGTGCTCAAATTTGGGTGCACGTTGAATAACCCCAGGTGGTCGAAATTTCCGGAGCGCTCCACTACGGCGTCTCTCATAATCATATAGTGGTTTGGGGACGTTAAACCCCACAAATCAATCAATCAATAGACTACGGATGCGTAGTCTACGACTCGGCACGAAACTCATACATCCGCCGTCTTGACTCTATACACAACCTCGGTCTCCGTCTGTCAAGTGGTGCTTACAGAACATCACCTGTGCAAAGTCAATACGTAGAATGCAATGAGCCCCCTCTATGTGATCGAAGAGCAATACTAACCTTATCATATGTTTTAAGAATAAGGTCGTCGCCTGAACACATCTATGCCACTTTCTGAAAGAATGTAACCTGGTAAATAAGCTTTAAAATATCATCTTTTCTGTGTCCATTCCTGAAAGTCTTGTGTCTGGCGCAGCATAGCTTTAGCTGCTTTTGCGCAATAAAAACCAAATTAACCTAACCTAACCTGAATATCATTAAGTGTTGTGCACAACAGAAAGCAGCAAAACTTTCTTCGGTCTCGGCAGCTGATCGCGAATTGAGTGTTCTCTGAGTGAGCGCGGCATCGAAAGTTCGTCGGCACGAGGTAAACAACTGTTGACCTGGACTTGGTAAACAGCTTATTTCAGAAATGTTCTTCTTGTCGAGTGTGCCGGGGACAGCTGACTATTGAATGTGACTCAAGTGAGTACAGTGTCGCCGTGAAGCTATAGCTTCGCTGCAGAAACTGCCAGGAAGTTCGTTCAAAATGGAGTTCGTGAGAAACTGCGGGGAAGTTGGTTCAAAATTGAGTTCACGACGTGTTGGCTGTAACAATAACTGCAACCTGTTTGAGATCAACGTTCGCCTGGCACCTGCTGTGCAGAGCACAGGAATTGAGTTGATGACACTGAACGACATCTTTACCGCTATGGCCGTTTCACACCAAGGTCTTCATACTTCATGCTGGTAGGTCTTCATACGATCTCTGTTAGAACCCACTTCCCCGCAGTTGGTACTGCTGGTAGGTCTACGCATGAAGATTACCAGCAGTTCCTAAAAACAAAGCTCCAGCCAGTAGCAACGAGAGCTTGTGCCGACTCATATGACTAGTTGTGCCGCAACAGTGATGAGTGTCTACAAGGACCTTAATTTCGGCAACCCTGAAAATATTGCACTCTTTTTATGAAAGCTGGCACACAAGAGGACACACCTCACACATTGGAGTGGCCTCTGTAGCAGAAGTTTTTTCAAGATATGTGCTTGACTATGTAGTGCTGTCTAATTTTTCCCTCTGCTGCGAACGTGGCCCAAAACCCGACAGCCCAGAGTATGCCGAGCGGAAATCTAAGTATTCATGTCAGAAAAACACCTCATGCAAAGCTGGCCAAATGGACGTAGAGGCAGCAACAATTTTATTTCAGCACTCACTTTCGCTTCATAGTCTAACCTTGCTTTGTGGTGGTGACAGCCGGTAATAGAGTGCTTGCTGTCAACGAAGCCAAAGTGTATGGCTTCATTAATGTTCAGAAACAAGATTGTGCGAACCGTGTGCAGAAGAAAATGGGGACTACAGTTGGAAATTTTGTGCAGAAGCACAAAAGAGACGCCGGCGAGCGCATGAGTGGCAAGGGTTATCTCACGGGTGACCTTATAACAAGATTGACAAGTTACTATGACTGTGCTCTCAAATCCCATTCTGGGAATGTGGACAAGATGCACAAGGCTGTGTGGGCTATATATTACCATGTGACGTCCACTAGCGAGCAGCCTAACCACAGCTATTGTCCACAGGGCCCCGAGTCATGGTGCATGCACAATGCAGCCATGGAAAAGAATGGGCCCATGCCAAAAAGCAAGTACAACTCGCCAGAGGCTGTCAGCCATGCGCTGGACCTTGTGTATGAGAGCTTGTCTGACAAGAAGCTCATGCGAAGATGTGCGAGAGAAAAAACACAGAATGCAAAAAAATGAGGCATTGCACTCTGTTATATGGAGCCTGTCACAAAACGACAAGAATGTGCTGTTGAGACTGCCGTGGCAGATGCTAGCTTGTATGCATTTCTATCTGGGAAACAAGGAGTCTAGTTCACTTATTTTGCGTGAACTGCAGTAAGAGCCAACAAGCCAAAGCAGCCAGCGGACTGGCAAAAAGATTACTACCGCCGTGCATCTAGCGCGAAGTGAAAGTTCTTCAGTGGCATTCTAGGCAGCCACAATGAAGAAGCACGAGCATGAGCTTGGTTCAGATTACTCTCCTGGGACTTTCTGAAGATCCTAATTATAAGTTTTGTGGCGGCATATTTATTTTCGCAAGTTTTAGTTATATACGTTTTTCTCAAATAAAGATTTGTACAAGGTTTAAATTCTCGAATGAACACTTTGTCGCCAATACTCATTCATTGTCTTTTTTTCTTCCTTGAATGCTATAGGATCAGCAAGTGGGAAAAAAATGATGATAAGGTATTTTAGGACGGAACATTATGAAATCTTCTAGAAATCAGCAACAAAAATTCACAGCTAAGAGACTGCGAAAAGAAGACTTAATAACTTTGGCTCAAATTCAGAGACAAGCAGTAAATTTCATATTTGCACTGTTTGAACATTCAGGAACATGCCTGCTGAACGTGAGCTATTCGAATGCAATACTTTTTAAGCAAGTCGCATCCCAAATTCATAAAATAAGAATTGTTGTAACTTTTTTCTTGGACTGGTGTAAAAAAAATGCAATTACGTGTTTGAAATCAGTATACAAAGCTGAATATTCTCTGAAAATTTTGTGTGTCAAGTGTCAACAGTAACAAATTTTGCTTTCCGGACACATGCCAAAGACAGTTACATAAAACTCATTTCTCTGCAATGAAGTTGTTATAATAATAATAATAATAATAATAATAATAATAATAATAATAATAATAATAATAATAATAATAATAATAATAATAATAATAATAATAATAATAATAGTATTAGTAATAGTAATAATAATAATAATAATAATAATAATAATAATAATAATAATAGGTGATCTCAAGCCCCTTCAGTATTAATTGTACCATTTTGGTGGGCACAAGAAATGCATTGAGGCCATCTCCATGGTCGCCACACCACTTAAAACAGCAAGTAGCTGGCAATAGAGACCACAGCCGCTTCGTTCTTATAACAAGATTGTATATCTTTCTACAATTTCCCTTTATCTCAGTTTATTTTACTCTCGAGTGAAACATAGACCTACTGGTCTTGCAGAAGTGCATGACTGTTTGAGCACTTAACACGCAACAGGGAAAATGTTGAGAAAAGTCCTGTGCACAGTGAAATATGCTAGATATATTTGGATGAATAGACTTGGTGTAATTTTTTCATTTTGTCTGTATTTTTCTAGGAGGCCTTCAGCCCCGTCAATTGAAGGAGTCCTCTACACAGACATGTAAGCGTTATATTAATCTCATTTGTTTAAGTAAATATTTTATTATAGATATAATGCATAAGAGAATTTTAAAAAGTCATTTCAAATGGCGCGGCATCACCGTTGCATGTGACGCATAAATATTACACAGTCAGTTGTGATGGAGTTGACAAAAAGTTGTTGCCTGCAAGAATAAATGATTGTCCTTTGCCTGTTTCAATGGCAAAGCTGTTTAGGTGAGCTGTGGTATATGCAGTCTGTTGGTATGTTACATGTGGCCTTTACAAAAACTATCACCCTGAATGGGTTGGTGCTACAGAAATTGGTCTGATCTTGCCACCTCTCCATTACTGGATGGATGGATGCAGGCCGCTGCCACGTCAGAACAAAAATTCCAAGTCTGTTGCATCGGGGGCTTGTTGGACTGCCCATAACTCTTTGAGTCTGGAGCTGGTAATAGCACCCTTCCATTTGGACAGCTTGGTGACTTCAACACACCAGGGCTTGTGTTCAACACACTAAGGCACCACCAGGGCTTGTGTTCTTAGCTGTATGATACAGGCCATGATCATGGTGTAAGAATATGTTAGGTGCTGACACTCGCTGCTCCGCACAAGGGGAGGGTGGGGGCAGATTGCGTACGCCGATGACCTTCAGCTACGAGTAGTTTCCATCATGCGACTACCAAGTGGTTCTTAGAGAGAAAGGAAGAGAAAAGTGAGCCCCGTAACTGTCAGCTTCAGAGAGCGACACCTCAACAGTAGCTCACAAGGAATGGGGGTGAGGAAAGATTAAAAGAATCGGATTAAGGGTATAGAGAGATAAAATGATGCGCTAGGCCAGTGAGTGAGGACAAATCGAGGGGATAGGAGAGATAGGAAAGATGGAAACACGGTCACAGGAGTCCGAGGACAGGGCGCCACTTGCGAGAGCTCTTGTCGGCGTCGGGAGATGGCGTAGGGCAAGTTTGGTAGGTCAGAGCTGCACTGTTGTCGAAGGTCGGTGTCAGGAGCTGACGTAGGGCCAGCCCAGGCCAGAGCTACGCTGACGTCGGAGATCGCGAGGGCACAACCGGTCGGCATGGAATTTAGCGAGCGAGTCCCCGTCACGCGAGTTGAGATGGCGCTACTGAATGGGACGGCAGCTATTTGCATGCCAAAGAACATCTTTCTCAAAGGTTTGTGGGCATGGGATTTCGTGATTTAGTAACACGTTGCCCTGTGATTGTGAACCCTGCCTGTGTATTTTATTTGTTTAGCTGATTCGCGCTTTGTAATTCAGTGCACGTATACCTCGACGCGACATATATGCATCAGCGGCCTTGTCTTTGGCTGCGCTTTGAAAAGGGCGAGTGATGTTTCGTCTCGAATAGCAAGTTGGTGTATCAGAATTGTATGGAGCATGTGTCGCATTTCAAGGCTCCGCGTAAACCAGAGCGACATAATAGGTGGCGGACAAGTTTGAGAAATACCGAAAGTGCCTGACGGTGCAGCAAAAAACAAGAAAACAAGAAAAGCTCTGTGAAAATGGCTGGCTCTACTGCTGACTTCTCTGAAGCGACGGGGGCCAAAAGTTCAATTGCATCTGAAATGCCTGACACGACCGCGTAAAGTTCGGCAAATTTATTGTGCTTAGAGACAGCGACTTCACAGCATGGCAATGATGAATCAACAGGGACGCATGCAAAAGGCAGCGTTTAAAGTTCAACAGTTTCAGGTCCCTCCACGCTAAGAGCAGGACGCTTCTCAAAACAACACTGATAGCGTGGGCCTATGAGCTAGCGACTCAGTTCCTCATCATGCAAAAAAAGTACATTGGACTGCCAATAAACGAAACTCGCTTAAACAAAAATGCCTCATTAACGGAACTAAACGGGCTCATATGGCTGGATTTCTATGTGTTGCACAGTAAAATTCATCGGTTAATCGAAACAGTGCTTATTGGTCACCTACGGTTAAACGGCACAAACTCTAAACACAGCATAGACTCCCTCATGCCACAGGTAGTCTCACAACCATGGCAACACCTCGAGATCGAGACAAGCCAATCCAGTATCCATTCTCGCTTGTGGCTGTAGGAGCAAAGTCGGCAAGTTGCGGTGGATCACTGTGTTAATTCAGTCTGATCGAAAGGAAGTGGCCGCACCATACACACCCGCTTGATAAAAAGCTACAAATTCTTCAAGAGCTCGATCGAAGCGGCCTGCCCAAGATGGAGGTGGCAAAAAAATACATCCCAAAATCGACGCTGTCGCGGATCTGGAAAAACAGAAAAAGATTGAAGGCACTGTTAAGGACGGTACCTTTACATCTAAACGAATGCGAACGACGCCTTATAAACATCTAGAAAAGTTCTTTTTCTGTCGTTCAAGCGTGCACGGACTTCTAATTTGCCCATAAGCGAGGCAATTCTTGAGCAGAAAGCTCGAGAGATCGCCATGGCTCAGCCGCTTCAAAACACGCCATGGCCTAGTCTTCAAAGCAATCTCGGGTGCGAGTGGTGCAGTCAACAGGGACATTTGCACCAACTGGCAACAGGGGCAGTTTAAGGAAATTTCGGTGAGCTTTGATCCACGAGACGTCTTCATCGTCAACGAGATGGGTCTTTTTTATAAGGCGCTTCCATCAAAGACGCTCACCTTCAAAGGCGAAGCCTGTAGTGAAGGAAAAGGCAGTAAAAATCGCATCATTGTGCTGGTGGGTGCAAACATGGCAGGAGATGAGAAATTGAAGCCGTCGGTAATAGGAAAATCAAGGCACCCACGTTGTTTCAATGGCGTTCGACCAACACCACCTAGAATATTGACAAGGCCCCTCCAGGGAGAGCGTGACGTCACGCTAGTTGCCCACCTGCACCCCGGCCGTCGTCGGCACTCGTTCTCGTTATATCTGCTGTGGGCACTTATTGAAAGCCGGTGTTTCTTTTTTTTGTTCTTTTTTTGTTCCTGGGCGGTCTGCATTTGTTTACGCCTGCCTTTACACTTTAGTGATCAATCTGTAATAGTCAGAAATGCATTTGTAGAAGTGGTTTTATTAGGACGAAAAGCTAAAACCATCCTACCTCATTTCTTGTTCACTGTTTTGATTTTTCTTTCAGCTGCCTTTTTTTTTGTGCGGTGCTTTGGATGGTGTCATTTCGAAGTCTACAAAAGTTGTTCAGAGCGACATTTGTTGCAACACGCACTACATGCCGCACGATAGTCTCAGAGGTATGGCCATTTTCACAAGTCTCTAGCTCAACATCTCCTAGCAGTGATGTGGTAATGGAGCTTACAATGCCACGTTGGTTGTTCGACGCGAGGAACGCCTTTGCATTTTCTCCCTTGGTGAGCTTTTCGACAACAAGCGTTGTCACCAGCACCATGTGCACAGTACATGGCTGCGGAAACTTTAAGCTTCCTCTTGACAAGTTGTCAATCATTGTGTTACCTTCCACATCTATGTTCCTGTTCTCCAGGACGAGCACGCTGCTGTAAAATGAGCATGACAGCTTCTTCAGAGCTGAATGAGCACAATATCCAGCGATATAAGCAACGACCTCCATGTCATGCTTTGGGTTGGAAATTTCATCATTTGAGATGTGAACAGAGAAGTTATGTTGCGATACTTCTGTGTCACTTTTGCTGCTGATGTCTGGCTGCTGAAGCATCAGCAGCTTTTGCAGACGAATTTTCTTTTCAGACTCCAGAAGCTGCCTCAGGGAAACATGATATTGTGCACCAGCAAGCTGACGGTAGCGACCTAAGCGATCTTCAAGAGTGTCAGTTTGAAATTTTCCCAGCAAGACATACTTGAACTTCAGTTCTTCTAAACAGTACCGCGACAGCTCAACAAGGGAGTAGCAAGTGAGTCTCAACGCAGAATGTGTTTCCCTTGTCAAGCAGCCACGGCTCATGTTGACGCTGCTCCAAGCATCTAGCCAGTCTACCATGCCACTAAAGAAAACCAGCTGTTGATCCACCGTAGAATTCACTGGATTTTGAAGGGTGTCGTTCAGTCGGCGACCTTTCGAAGGGGTCTTCACGTTGACGATTTTCCACCACGTCGATATGATGTTTATGAAGAGAGCTGTTGAACTGGCACATGTTGTTTTAAGGGCATCGCCACGCGTCTCAAGTGCGTTTGATACAAACGGATTAATGACATTTAACACCAACTTTACATTTTGTCTCTCCATAGGTGTTGGATTGATTGCCTTGGAATTCAGCTTGTAGCCAAGCTTGAGAAGCGATGTCTGCTCCAGTGCATACAGCTGCCGTACGACTTCAAATGATGCTGGTTTCATTCTGGGCAGCCCGTCGGGCAATATTCCTGACAGGTTCACTTCAGGAAACTAAAAGCATATTCCTTCGTTTTTTTTTATTCATCGAGTTGTTCCTGATGTATTTCAGTATGTGCACAGGGTCTACGACATAAAACAGAGGCCGATTGTTGTCGGCTGGATGAGGATATACAATGCGCACTTCCTGTTTCTCTGAGAAAAACGTCATTTTCCGGTTGTGGGAATTGTTGTCGGTAATTACAGCAATGACGCTGAGGCCCATAGATTCCACTTCTAAAATTACTTTCTTGCAGAACTCATGTAGAATTTCGGCGGTCATTTTAGCAACAGGAAAAATGTGAAGCACATCTTTGTTTGATGACAAGAGCGACTGAAGCATGAAAACATGAGCGGTTGTGGCTGCCTCTTGAGAATTGGCTGCAGATCCAACTATGCTGCCCCCTCTATAATCGAAGTATGGCTTGATATGAATTTCATCAACCATTAGCGTCACGGTCTTTTCGTTCGGCTGCATGCACTTCACTCTTTCTCGAATGTAGGAGAGGAAGTTCGCTTCGTTTTGCTCCTTCAGTGGATCGCCTCCATACTTGGAACAAACGCGGCGCAGGGTTGAAGGATGGGGTAAAGTCAATTTCGACGCTGATCTGGCAAAGTTATAGGCGTGCGGAGATATGGAGTGCAGAATGCTGGAAAACACTAATGTTTCAGCACTGTAGCGACGAATGGGGGCAGCGAGTGCGAGAGCTATTTCCTCACTTAGCAAACGAAACGAAGCACTGTGTTCTTCGGTCGTGTCACTGTCTTTGGACAGTTCATTCAATAAGGAGCCGATATGCTGCAACACTGACGCTGTTTTCGACGAACTTGCAACTTCAGGCGTCTCAGTCATGTGGTTTTCCAGCTGCTGGAGCAGTGCGGTAACGTCATGATGTCGCGCACTGCGTCTGGAACTGCGCCTCCGCAAGGTAATGAAACCAGCTCTATCATACCTGCTGAGACTGCAAGTGAGAGATCAGCAAGCACAGTGACGGAAAACCTCACGTGTGGTGAAGGATTATCTTCGATGCGGAGAAACATCACCAACGATCGTTTGCCTTGATGGTCCAGAAATCATTACTGCATACAGCAGAAAGCTTGCCTCTTAAGTGTTCGAAAGAGGACACAGCATTTCTCTCCTCTTCGCTTTTTTTTGCGCATATAGAGTTCTTAATCGCTTTGCTCAAGACCTCGTCTTCCATTCGAGCTCGTTTCGAGACGGGAGATTCTCGGCGATTGCGATTCGTGCTCAGGTAGGACGGACAGTTCGGAAACACCGAGGGTATAGCATCTCACACTAGGCGCACCCTCTCGCTGTCGACTGTCAATGTTTGTCCCAACGCTGCGTTGAAATGTGACAGCTTTGTGATGAAGTCAGCCTCGAGGAAGTGGAGTTCACAGACCTGCGCCAAGCATAACAGTGACTTCATTACTTTCATACGAAACGGGCTAATGGGAACTTTGACACGAGCCTGAGTATTTCTTTTCTATTTTACCGCACTGCCCTACCTGAAGCGCGACAAAACTATCATCACCACTCACGATAGTCGCTCGGTTCAACAGTAACAGAGCCAGAACGCCAGTAATGCGATAAAGCCGGTAAGACAACAAACTTCAGCGGTTTCTCACCTTGGAGTGTATGCTTGGTGTGAAATCCTTTCGCGGAATGGCTTTTATCCAAGACTTCTTCCGAGCTTCATCCTTGGGGAATGCGAAAACACGCACTTTGGGAGCACTGTCATAATTGCCGCGGCACCCGGGAACACAACAACGTCCCATTACGCACTGATCGATGTGTAATCACATACTCACAAATACAACACCAATAAAATAGGACACGTGGGAACGGACGAAGACTCGGAGCAGTGCGATGCAGCACCAAGCCTAACGCAGTCTAACCAGCGAAGCAGGTAGCGATGAAAGGCAAACCTGTCGTGGCTTGTCCGCCGTTCGGGGTAAAAAAGTGCGCGGGGTGACCAACACCACAACCTGAGCGACACGTCCTCGGCCACTGGACAGTCGGTGATATGTCCGGGGAGACGTTGAGGCTGCCACCCAGGATCCGGCGAAGGACAACTTTTGCGACGCGTCTCACGAACAAGTAGAAGATGCGTTTAATTTACATATTTGCAAGAGAAGTACATTGCAACGAGAGCGTTCAGACGCGCCTTTTCATCACAAGGGCCCTGAGCGCACTCGAGACGAGCGGGCCAGCGAAGTCCAGAGAGAGAGCACAGCGCACTCCCGACACGCTCCTTTTATAGCCGTCCGTGCACGCGCTAGACACCGACTGTGTGTCCCAGCGACGCTGATGTGCATTTCCTGCGGCGCACACAGACGCCTCCCGCGTTCCTGCCGGACGCGGACAGCGTTTGACCGTTACGCCGATGAGCGTCCCTTGCAAGCCACCTCCTTGCTGTGCCGGTCATAACATCGGACAACTAGCGTGACGTATGCCGTCTGGAGAGAGGGGTATGAATGGGCCTTGTGAATAGTCTAGGTGATGTTGGTTCGACACCTTCCCGTTATGTAACATGGGAACGGAAAAGCGTGGATGACCATGGCCATATTGGAAAACTGGCTTCGGGAGGAAGACGCTAGATTTACGAGGCAAGGCAAAAAGGTTGTCTTCATCGTGGACAATTGCTCAGCCCACGGTCAGGTTCAAGTACTCCAAGCCATCACTCTGGAGTTCTTGCCAGCCAATTCAATGGCATTGATCCAGCCAACAGATCAAGGGATTATTCAGAACATTAAAGTTCATTGCCACAGAAAATTACCCCATCATATGCTGCTGAGAGCAGGCAGCGAGAAATGCTACAGGTTAGATTTATTGGCAGCCATCCACATTTTGGCTTGTGCCTGGGAGCAAGTGAAGGCAACAACAATGACATAGATGCTTTCACCATGCTGGCTTTCAAGTGCAAGAAAGCAGTAGCTGATGAAGAAGAAAGCCCTGCTAATGCCGACATTAAGACAGTATTCAGTCAGGTCGTACCCTCTGCCCCTTTCACTCTGCAGGACTACGAATCAATGGATGAAAATGTTGAAGAGACTGTCAAGTAAATGATTGCCGAAGTGCAAGATGAGGATCAATCTTCCAGTGTTGAATGTGATGACAGTACTGCCAGTTCAGTGGTGCCACCAGACCGATCAGCTAGAGAGGCTGCTGAACTTTTGCAGCGCTACTTTGAGAATGAGACTTGTCCAGAATTCTAGCTAGTTTGTGAGACATAGGTGCATACCTTGTGAAAAAACAACTCAATCTTGCCAAACAAAGCACTCTTCACTCCCTTTTTTTTTCTCCTACTCATCCTCATGAGTAAGGTGAGGTTTGTGCAATTGGAATAAAGGTCTTGGTTTACTAAAAAAGGGTTTACTAAATAAGTGTACTTTGCTTAAATGAAACTTCTGATAAATGGAACAGTTGTATGCTTATAAATGGAACAGTTGTATGGATCCCCTTCGAGTTTCATTTAAGAGAAGTTGACTGTACTTTCTTGTTTCAAATTCAGATGCCACTTTTTGAGCTGGCTCATCTATGCCTACTTGGACCAAAAAAATATTAATTGTTGTAGAATAACCAGTGAACAGAAATCGGTCTTCATACTATTTCTCTGATGAAGCCATGTTTTTTTCCTTCTCTTTTATGTTCACTATATTCGTGTGATTATTAGTTTGACATGCTTTATGTCGTCAAGCCAGATTTTCTCGGTTTTTAGATGTCTTTAGTGCTTCGTCGTCACCGTCTTGCAACATTGCAGGCCCACATCCCACCATGGTGCTGACAACACAGCACTGTTTATTAAGGGGTAGGTGGCGATGAAAAAAACTTTTTTCGTTTGTTGACCTAGAGCAATGAAATTTCGCATGCATTCTCATAAGTGTCTTGAATAAAGAAATATGCAGTTTCATCATGATACTTTGAGTAGTTCCCAAGTTGCATCATGCTACGTGGTTTGGCTTATGTGGTATGTTCGTGGAAAGCCTAGCGCTGTAACAAAACATAACAGAAAGCTGCAAATGGTGCTGATCTTTACTCAGATGAAGACTATTGGGTATGAGAACCGCAGAATATTTTTATCACTTCTCTTTTTTTTTATAGAGATCACGGCTGCCTACACACATTGTCAGAAACAGTGTCACGTACAAGCCATCTTCTAGAAAAAAACAACAAAAAACTGAGCCATAAACAAGAATTATAAGATTGTCAAACCCTCAAAAAATGTTTTGGGATTCCGAAAAAAAAAACTGCATCAAAATTTGTCCAGGCAGCCATAAACAAGAATTATAAGATTGTCAAACCCTCAAGAAATGTTTTGGGATTCCGAAAAAAAAAAAAAAAACTGCATCAAAATTTGTCCAGGCATTCCCGTGCTACACTTTTCACGAGCAATGCATAATGTCCAAAACACACTTGTGAGAAAAAGCGTCGACAGGCTTTTTTTCGATGAACTTTCTTGTTTCTCGTTGGATATTGATGAAAATTGGCCCAGGCACTAAAAATGACCTCACAATCCTTCCATAAAAATTTTGAGGCGATACCACAAACACTTTATGAGAGACAAATTATTTCTTCATTGAACTTCATGGAGGAGATGAGCATATTGTTAAAAAAAAAAAAAAAGCAGTATTGAGAAAACTGCGTTTAAAGTCTCAACTTTTCTTTACGTCTGACACCTAAAAATTGTGATCTCAGGTTTGTCTTGTGATATTTGACTTCTCGGGCATCTGGTCTCTGACCAGTGTTCCTTGGTTGTTTTTTTTTTCCCATAACCTCCTTTTCATGATTTACAAAGAACAAGCATGGATTTCAAACCAAGTTCTCTGTATGAAGGAGTGGTGTGATAGGCATAACAGAAAGGTCGTAATTGAATAAGACCATATACTGAAATGATTACACATATTTTTTGTGCTGAAGTTGTAATTAGTGTAATTGAGTACTTGATTACAAATAATCACTGAGCATTGCTTTATTTGGAAAAAGGTTTGTTGCATCAGAAAACTGGATCACACCATGACGCCCGATGCCTTCTTTCCAAATAACAAAGTTATAGGCAGAAGACTTGTGGCACAGGAATTTTTAGCAGTATAATTAATGAAGCGAAACGGGCATATAAAAATTTGTGCCCCTGATTGACACATGCTCTTTTGCCACTCTAGCAGTAAAGCGCATCATCATACAGCCGGTCGTGGAAACTCTAATCTATGGGGCTTTCATTGCCTTCGAACATTCATACACTTCGTGGCGATATCAAGCACCGCTCCAAGCACGTCTAAATCGCATCACAAAAGCTTATTGACAGCACTCCATATGACGGTGGAGTGCGTGGCCGCGAGGACAGTGCAGCCGGCGTGTAATGCACTTGCCGGCGGCGTTCGGTGACGATGCCCAAAATGTGTAACTACGATGACAAAAACACGGCGCACACTGCGCTTGGCATCGCATTTTCGAGTGACGATGCGCGAAACTGCTAGCCGCTGTTCCGAGCAATCCTTGGCTTTGAAGGGGGGGGGGGGGGTGACGAGCTTCACTGTGTGGTCTGTTGTCGATGCGTAAAATGCCCAAACGTGGTTCAGAGGAGGTAGTGAGTGATGTGCTTCATTCCTTGCGAAGAAGCACGGTCGCCAAGAGTGCGCTAGCGCGTCGTTCCTGCCCGCAGTTTCGCTGTCAGCAGAGCTAGGGCTAAAGCCAACTCCGATGACACGCCGCGCTCGTAGACCACGCGCCCACTCGTAGTAATCTGATCGTGCCGTCCCTTACCGCTTCGTTGCTTGCGAAGAAGCACATCGCCACAAGTGCGCTAGCTCGTCGGTCCTGCCTGCAGTCTCGCTGTTGGCGGAGTTAGGGCTAAGGACGACTTTGACGACTTTGATGGAAAGGACTCATGTTGTTGTTGCCAGTCTGCCATCTTGGCTGAAGGACTCTGTGTACTCTGTGTACAATATGTAAATACATTTCTTTTGTTTACTCGCAACCCAGGACATTCTGGTGGAGGTGCTGGGTACGAAGACAGTATAACGAAGCTACACAGCGGCCGAAGCTTAGTTTATTCAATGATGGCACAACAGAGTCCCGCTTCCACAGCTGCAATGGCAACGACGATAGTTGCTCTGCCCCAGCTCAAAAACCCTGGCGTGTTCTGCAGGACCTACAATTGTGACATTCAAGAATGGTTGCCGGTGTATGAGCAAACAAAACAAGCAAGAATTATCGTTGGGACGAAACACTCATGTTGGTGAACATATCATTCTATCTGAAGAGAACAGCCAAAGTGTGGTTTGAGAATCACAAAGCGTTAATTGGCAGCTGGAAAGCGTGCAAAAAAAAAAGATGCATGCACTGTTTGGCAAATCTACTGGCATGAAGGCAGTGACCAAAAAGGAGCTTGAATCTCGCACTCAAACGTCATTGGAGTCGTAGCTGTCTTACATACAGGATGTGCTCGCCCTTTGCCGCAAAGCGTACGATGTCATGGGGGAGTTTGAGAAGGTCGCGCACATATTAAAAAACATCGTCGATGATGCATTCAATCTGCTGATTTGCAAAGACTGTGACACAGTAGATGTATCATGTTTTGAGTGTAAAGACTTCGGCGAAGTGATAGCGACATAGACGACAATGCTGTTGAGTCACTGTGACACAGACTACAAAAAGAAAAGAAAAACATGAAAGACGCGGAAAACTCTCGTGGCAGGAGCACCGAGAATAAAAAGGCAGGAGTGGAAGGGCAGCGCATGGTGCAAGTACCGTATTTACTCGATTCTACCGCGCCCTCGATTGTAACGCGCACCCGATTTCCACCACGAAAAAAAAACAACAAAAAAACAGAGGACATCGATTTCAACGCGCACCCATTTTTCTCGCTGACCCGCACGATCACACCACTCAAAAAAACGACTCCTTTCGGGAGCGTCTTCGATTTAAATATGAGGTACGGGCGAAGCTTGTGCTCATCTGACGTGTAACAGAGCATTGCCGTCCCTGCAGTTTTACCGTGGACCGATGTCAGCACGCGAACTTGCTTCGCCCCATTCTTCTTGACAGTTGTGGTGCCGGGCATGTCGAAGTAAAGAGGCGTCTGATCGGCATTCCCGATTTGCCCAAGCAGGTAGCCGTTGTTGCGCCGCAAGTTTAGAACGAACCTCTGAAAACTGTGAAGCTTTTCATCGTACTCCACCACAAAACTTTTCGCATATGCATGTTCCCCTTCGGAGGGAAAAGCCTTTCCTCTTCATAAAGTTTGTTAGCCAGCACCTGCTCGCTTTAAACTGGCTCCGCATTAGACCTTTTTCCAAGACTAATTGCATAGCCCGCACTTGGAGCAGTTCTGTCGTCACGGGCCGCTGTGCCGCTCGCTGCTCAAGCACATACTCGCCGAGCAGCTCTTTATTTGCCGAAACCGACCCTGCTGTGGTCCACTGAAGCCTTTGCGTGAAGCTTTGCTGTCGACAATCTTCTGCTTTTGTTTCCGCCGGTCCCGCATGCACGTTTCGGGAACTCCGGGCAACCGCGATGCGGCCCTATTTTCGTCCGTTTCTGCACACGCGATGACTTTTCTTTTAAAAGCGGCATCGTGGTGCGCTCGAGTTTTTAGAGTTGGCCCTTCCACGCCGTCGATGCTAATGCAGTACTAGATGACGAGCTCCTCAGCACACGTACGAAGTGCCGCACATGGGAAACACGTAGGCAGAAATGGCCGACGCGCCATGCCGACGCACGTAGGGGGCGGCCATTTTGGATTTGCCGATGGCAATAGATTGACCGCAATTTTTTTGTTTGTACTCGATTCTAACGTGCATGCGACTTAAGAACTCGCTTAACCGGAAAAAAGGTGCGCGTTAGATTCGAGCAATTACCGTAGCGTTCGGTGGAAGAGGCAGCGATGCGAAGAACAAATCCCTGTTCCTGCCGACGCCTAGTGCCTCAGAGTTTGTGGCTCTGAATTATCAAGAAGTCCACGGGCCGCCCCAGAGTTCACCTGTACGTGAGTCGTCACGAGGGGTCCCGACGACAACCGTTCACGACTCACCGTTTGACTCTCAGCAGAGTTGATCTTCTATAGATTAAATGTTTGGATGTGTGGGTGCTACTTAAAACGCCCGCTTTGTCCTTATTTCTTGAACCTCGTACGGTGAAGCTAATACACCGTGACATTTTGGCATCCAGGGGACAGGACGAACTTGTTCTCTGTGGCACAGACACATTGTAGATGCACAAAAAAGAAGTTAACTTCTTTGGCGCAAACAATACGGAAAAAAGGAAAAAAGAAGGCGAGGAAAGAAACAGATTGACGCCAATTGTCTTACAAGCTCTTGACCTTAGTCTAGAGGTATGTTACCGGCATGTGTGTTGGGCTTACAGTCCCCGTGTACAGAAGGAGCTGTTACATTTTAAGTCGGCCCACTCGAAAGTGGTTAAAAGAGGAATAGTCTCAACCTGCATAGATTCAGCTCTCAGAAAGTCGTGCGCTCATAAAATGCAGGAGAGTTTTGAAAATCAGGTACGCCGTATTTTGGCTGCAGGTTACCCTATGACGCTCCTTACAGCCGTAGCTGAAGCCCTGCTTCAGAAAAGGAAAACAAGAAAGAAGGCGACATGTGAACGTGATACGTTCAGGCCTGTTGTGATACCTTATTTACATAAGGTCACACATCAACTCAAGAGAGTTGCTAACAGGCATGGGGTCTCCTTGGTATTCTCTGCGCCCAACAAACTCTTGAAGTTGTGCTCCCGCACCTGCGGTAGTAGCAAAACTGGGTGCAAAATAAAACACGGTGTCTGCTTTATTTCTTGCATCACCTGTGTGGTATATGGCATACCTCTAGTATGTGGCAGGATCTACATCGGGCAAACGGGACGTTGCATAAACGAGCGTCTTAGGGAACATGCGCAAAAAATAGTTAACAAGGTAGACAAAGGGGCACATCTTGTTGCTCACTTGCAATCCTGCATTGGATGTTCGCCACGGTTTCATGATACGATGATTCTGGGCAGGAGCAGGAATGAAGTTGCAAGACTTGCTTTGGAGGCTTATCATATTAAGAAAAGCGGAGCTGACTGTATCAGTGATACTTCCGTTTCTTTGCATGCCATCGAATATGAATTTTTGCGTACACATCTTGGTTAAGATATCGTGTTCTACAAGTGTAATATGACAACACGCGTGTACATTCAGGTGTGTGGTGTGATGTGTTAAGGTTTAGGAATTTTTCGTTTTTACGTATACGATACGAAGCTGTGCGTGCGCATGCAATGTATGTGGTTTCGGCATATATATGCGTTGCTGTGTGAAGAATAAAGTAGTTGTTGGTTTGGCGTCAAAAAAAAAAAAAAAAAAAAATTGGCGTCAATCTGTTTCTTTCCTCGCCTTCTTTTTTCCTTTTTTCCGTATTGTTTGCGCCAAAGAAGTTAACTTCTTTTTTGTGCTATGTACCAACTAGACCCAACGCAAGTTTTACATTGTAGATGCTATGGAAATACAGAAATTAAGGGAACTGGGGAGCGAGTGAGCTTGTCAGAGGCAGAGTTGAGAGGGTGGAGGAGACTGCAGGAAAATCGTCAGCGAGATGATAGAGCGGCTCAGCATGAAGCGGCGAAAGAACACGACCTGATGGCTGTTGAGCGAGAAAAAATACCGGCAAACGTGTGGCCTCGGAGCAAGCTCTAGCCAAAGCAGAGGAACGCAGCCTTCTGCTACGCATAAGGCTTGCCGAGCTAGATGCAGCACCAGCGTACCGAACGCCACCGGGAGAATGACCTGAAGTACAAGCAGTGCGCTACCCTTCCATAAATCTTCGAAAATTTCTCCTGCAGTTTGAGATTGCCCGAGACGACTTTGACGCGTACCTCAAGAGGTTCGAATGCGTGAGGACAAGCCGAGGCTGGGACAAATTACAATGGGCAATCGCCTTGAGCATGTGCCTCACAGGAGAAGCTCTGAAAGTGTATGGAAGACTGTCTTCTGACTACTGCCTAGATTATACTCATGTAAAGATAGCTCCTCTGCGGCATTTTCGTCTCATGGCAGAAGAGTATCGTGAGCGTTTCCGAGCGTCAAAACCATAGAACGGAGAGAGAGCTACACAGTTTGTAGCTAGAATTAAAGGACATTTTGATAGGTGGATTGATCTCTCGGAGACCCCGTACTTTCGATAGTCTAGTTTAGTTGATCGTCAAGGAGCATTTTTTGTCCAATTGTATAAGAAGTTGGTCACTTGCTTCCGCAAAGGGAAATGCTCCACCTTGGGTACCTCTACCTAAGCAGCTGATGAATTTATAGACGTTCAGCACCAGAAAAACTTGGCCCCGTATATGCATGTAATCTGCAAATGTGGTCGAATGACTATAGTCTTGCGTGTGGAGAGAGTGAACAATTTATTTTATGTTCTCCGTAAAAAAATCGGTGGATGGTATTCTGGAGGCACTGCGTTAGAGTGCCTGGAGCGGGCAGCGGAGGCGATCGAGTGCATCAAGTCAAGTCACATGTGAGACATGAGCGTCACCTGGCAGCGTTCTTAAAAAAAAAGCGCGTGACTCCGAGACGGGTGTTTGCGCCCGTCGCAGAGGTGATAAGGTTTAGAACGCAAGGCAACGGGTTGGTGCCACCACCATCCCGTCTTAGCAAAGCGTTAGAAACTCCCCGTTCCGTGCAAGCGTTGCATGGTCAGCGCTGCGTGATAAGTGCTACGGTTCTAAAAATTGCTTATGTATGCCTTTTCTAGTAAAAGATGTACATGCCAGTAAAGGATGTACATGCAGAATATATACGTGTTATGGTGCCCCAAACTTGCGCAATAGTTGCTTATTAATTGACAATTGCACAAGTATAAACGCTAAACCTTGAGCAGCATTGGTGGGCGCTGTGGATGGAGTCGGCTGTTTCAAGTACCGGTGCCGTTAAGAGTGGACAAACAGACAAATGTACAGACACAGACAGACCAAAATTTTTGGGTCGAAAGCCCCCAAGAAAGGCTATCGTCTTTAAAACTTCTTCTATTTTCATAAGCATGCGAAAGTGCCCGGTACTGAGAAGCAAAGCTTTCTCGGTGATATGCAACCTGTTATTGCAAAATGCACCGTGTGCAACAGAATGGGCCACACAGCTGTCAGCTGCCGATCCAAAGTTCAAACATTTTTAGAAATGTCATCGTCACAGGCATGATACGATGCGGTGTCTGGAAAAAGGACCATGGCAAAACCAAACTTTTTGCATTGTAGATAACAATCAAGTGACACCCGAAACAAGGTAGCAAGAACATATTGGGCTTGCTGCTTTTGAAGGGGTTGTCATAAGCAAAATTGGGGAAAATGCCTCTGCTAGTGACGTTATGAGCTTGGTGCAGGAGGACTGCGAGGACTATTGGCCTGGTGTGCGATCTATGGCGGAGCTGCGAATCGGGCTTGTATGATGTCACTTCGAGGTTTTGTGCACTTTTGAGGCGCGGCGCAGTGTAGGAACCACAGTCGTGGTAAAACTCAACAAAGTAGTAGTTCAATTGGTTAAATTGTGTGTGGTGGTTATTGACGCTTTCATAATAACCATGGGTGTCTTGGTTATATTGTGTGTGGTGGCTATTGATGCTTTCATAATAACCTTGGGTGTCTGCTTTTAACGCTCATTTTAAAAGCATAGCATTTTGATTCTTAAAACTGCGGCCGCTTGTCTCCGCGGCAAGTGCTGCGCAATGGTGAAGTACTGCTCTGTGCCTCTATATGATCACGCACCCGTAAAAAGGACGTTAACTTTCACTACTATTCCAAGTACCCGATGGGAAAGAAGTGGATAGTTACACTCGGAAAAGGGAAAGCACCCCCCACCCCCCTTAATCAGTCGTGCTTGCATCGTTACTCTGCTTGCGTTGGTACTTTACCTTTTGCTACATACTCGCTGACCCTAATTATTTACCTACTGCATTGAGTATTGCCTTTTTCTACACCTAAATAGAGCTTTATTTGATTTGTGTACGCAGATGGAAATACTGCACCATTTACTAATAGCACATTTGGTTACATGAAGTGTATTTTCGTAACTCACTGTGTTAATTACTTGTACGAAAGTCCTCGTGGGCTCTTCAGAAAAGCACTATTTCTAACAAGTGGTCTTTCTTGCAGTGTCTGCTGGACTGTCTCCAACGTTTACTCTCTTGCCAGGCATGGACACAAAGATGCGCTTGCGAGAACGTGAGTGATGGCAGTTTCTCCTATTATAGGGGCATTTCTCGTAGCTGCCGAATTTCTTAGTACTAGACAAGTGTGACTTATCTGGCGAGGAGACACTTGTATATCGCTATATTTCATGCCCTATAATAATGCGGATACACTAGGCATGATGCTAACTCATCCGGGTACTAGAAAAGGCTACACAGACGGTGGTGGTAGTGAAAAACATTTTCTAATATATTTACAGTGAGAGGTATGGATAAGGCGAGTCTGAAGCTTCTGCACATTCCTCTTGCTGTATAAGTAGCACACATTCTGCTGCTAAATCGGGTTTGGCTCGCCCACATCGTCAATGCATCTAGAAATGCACATACGCAAACAATGTGAATCGGGAGTGACATTTCAGTTGTTCAGTGTTCATCTTATAATATTATATTACGAGAATATTTTTTGCGGAGAACCAAACAGCGCGTTGGTGGCCGTTCGCTAACCAGTCATCGCAAGAACGTCATGTTCCTGTGAAAAATTGTCGCACTAAAAAGGTGGTGCTTTCCAAGAAGATCGTCGCAGCTTTGCCGCAAAGGCAAAGCAATGAACGTGATAGCAACAATTTGAAAGGTCACGCACAGAATAGAATGCAGATCAAATTGTGCCCCACTTTTCTCCCGCGCAAATTACGCAAAAAACCTACTCACAGGTACAGATGCACGCAAACAGGCATCTGAGTTGTTACTTCGCTGTGTCTGCAGAGTGTGCGCTTTTCGAAAACTGAGATTCGGAATGATTGTAGTGACCTTGGTGCACCCGGTAATTACAACAAAATCCTTTTAGGTAAAGCCCAAGGCCAGCCAAGGCATACGATTCTCCCCACTGCGAAATAAGGGCGCACGAGGGGGCATCATTGCTCCCCTTCTCTAAGCGTGGCGAAGTACGCAAAAAAGATGAGATCGTGCGCCACCGCGCGATGTGGCGATGTGCGCTCATTGCGCCATCTTGCTAGCAATGCTGAAGACACGATAATTTCCCACGGGATGCCCATCAGTAGTGGTAAGTGGTAGATATAGATAGTGTTGTTTGAATGTTGAAGGACGTGCTCCTCTGTGGCTCAGTGATTAGCGCCTCGCACTCGTGATGCAGAGGACCCAAGTTCGATTCCGCGCGCCTTGTCTTTTTTTGGATTTTTTTCTTTCTTGCATCTTCATATATATAGATACTTGTACATATATGGTGAGTGACGGCAACGCCAACGCCGGCGGAAAAATCCAGCCCAAAGTGTCCATATAATTGCTATCGCAATAATATAAAAAAAAAAACGAAGGAATTTATGCAAAGTGAACAATAACTGGTTTTTACCAACTACTTTCCACAAGTGCTTGAGTCTCATAATAATTAAAGCTGTATATATTTCAGCAAAGCAGACAGCAAAATTATTGCAAAACTTATCTTATTCCTAAAGGTCTTGGTATCGGGAAACAGTTGGTTCAGTGATACGATGTAGTTGTCGAAGTTGTCCGTTTCACATTCCGTTGTTGGAAATGGTGGTCGCGGAAGACAATCTGCGTCAGCGTGACATCGACCGCTTTTATGGGAAACCATGAAGTCGTATTCTTGTAGACGAAGTGCCCAACGCACAAGCCGACTAGATGGGTCACGCAGATTGACCAACCAGCAGAGAGAATGATGGTCTGTCACAATGGTAAAGAAGCATCCGTAGAGGTAGGACTGGAAGTGCTGCACTGCGAGGCATTTGCCCTGTGATGGTGTAGTTACGCTCGGACTTGCTTAGCGAGGGACTTGCATACGCTACGACCTGTTCTTTGTTGTCCAAGTGTTCAATCAGGACAGCACCTACATCAATACTGCTAGCGTCTGTGTGAAGTTCCTTGGTAGCCAGAGGATTGAGGTGTGGAAGATTTGGATGAGACGTCAAAAGAAACTTCAACTCGGATAAAGCAGACTCACATTCAGGGATCCAGTCAAACTGCGGCCCTTTCTGAAGCAGGCACAAGAGCAGGTACGCAATATTGTAAAACTGGGAATGAATCGAAGGAAGTGTGAACAAAGCTCCAAAAAGCTGTGCAGTTCTTACATCAAGTGAGGTTCCTTGAACGCCTCCACTGCGGCAGTCTTCACGGGATCCAGTCGTATGCCTTTTTTGTCCACAAATCATCCAAGGACGAGTCTTTGGCGCTCTCAAAACGATATTTCTTTGAGTTGAGCACCAAGCCTGCTTTGCTTAGGCAGTCAAACACGAGACCGAAGCATGTGTTATCCTCACAAAAGGTGCACTTGAAAATTAAATGGTCTTAGTAACACATACCCACTTGCCACTTCAATCCACGTAGAATGTTGTCCATGAAGCGCTCAAAAGTTGCAGGCATGTTGCATAACCCGAATGGCATCGCATTAAATTCAAAAAGTCCATCTGGTGTGGCAAATGCCGTTTTCTACTTGTTTTCTTAGTGCATTGTAATCTGCCGGTATCAAAAAGTAAGAGCTCGATGAAAGACAGTCAATAGTGTCAATTCGCGGGACTAAGTATATGTCTTTTTTTTTTTTTTTTGGTGATGGCGTCAAAATGACGGTAGTCAACGTAATATCGCCATTTCCCATCCTTCTTCCTCACTAGACTTACTGGAGCGACCCACGAACAACATGATTCTTGAATTACATCTTTCTTGAGCGTCTCACAAACCTATTCATTGATCACTGCATGTTCCGAAGGCAATACACGTTATAGTTTCTGTCAGCGATGTCTTGTCGATGCGGTGCTTCATACGAGAAGCAGGGAATGACGGTGGAGTGTGTAGCTGTGCGAAATCGAAGAGACCGGCGTGTTTGCGCAGAATACTCCCCAGTTCATTACGCTCGTTGGTGCTCAGTGGCTTATCGATCATAGCCATAATGGTGTCCCTGGCGTGCAGATTATGGCAATGGGTCTAATCTGGGAAATCAACTGCTCTCTGAAAGGATGCCAAAGGAGAATACCTGATGTTCATCAATCTCTGGAAGTTTCGGACCCTCCGGCAGCACTGTCGGTTCATCAGAGCAGTTGATCACCCATAAACCAGTACGCACTTGCGTATTGGATAGCATGCAGTAGATAATTGAAACAGTCTGCTTTGTGCAACTGAGAGCCCTGCCGCGGTGGTATAGTGGCTGAGGTACTCGGCTGCTGACCCACAGGTCGTGAGATCGAATCCCAGCTGCGGTGACTGCATTTTCGATGGAGGTGAAATTGTTAAAGGCCCGTGTGCTTAGATTTTGGCGCATGTTAAAGAACCCCAGGTAGCCGAAATTTCCGTAGTCCTCTACTACAGCGTCTTTCATAATCATATGGTGGTTTTAGGACGTTAAACACTACGTTTCATTTATGCAACTGAGATGAATGGGCTCCATGGTTGCGTCAAACGTTTCCTCACTTGCAGGGGAACAGGCAACAGGGACACATTTGCTGACAATGGCGGCACAGTTGTGTCTACGAAGAAGCAAAGGACACTTTCCTGACAGTGCGGAATCTTCATGAATGCAACTGGGACATACAAGTCTACTGTAATTTGTCCTGCGTGGGAATCGACAGTGACACCACATATCTTCAGAAAATCCAGTCCAGAATGACTTCATGCGTAATACAAGGGAAAACAGCAGACTCTGCAACAAATTTCTAATACGCCAAAGTAACAGTCATAGTGCACGCACCAACAGGTTGTAACACATTCCCACTCATTCCACAAAACGTATCAGCACGGTCTTAACGAAACATGACTTTTTGTTCAAGGAGGCAGGTGAACACGAGACTCATCACTGACCCGATAGCACCTGTGTCCACTAAGGCTATTGTTGGTACACCATCGATAAGCACATAAACCTTATTTTTAAACATGGAAGCTAAAGGGGATATTTCTGTTGGAATCGAAGACTGTCCAGAAAGATCACCTTCAACGGCCACTCGGACTGGTTTTCCGGAGAAGGCCAGAAGTGGGTGTGCCGAGGAGACGGTGATCCGTTGATGCGCGGGGTAGGAGGTGGTGTCACACTGCGGTCAGAAGCCAGAGATTGGTTTCGTAGGGGTCCTGGGGTCTCATTCGATGCACTTCCTGGGAATGCCTGTGCTCGTGTAATGTTAGACCGGTTATATCTCGGCAATTGGTCGTACCTCGGTAGCTGCCGGTAGTTGCAATACCTGGTAGTGTGGACTTAAAAGCCACAGTTGTAGCAGACTAGTAAAGCACACTCGGTGAACCAATGCGCAGACCGCTCAGTTGTGAAGGGTCGGCGATCAGCTTGCTGAATTGGGGCTGCCCGCCTCTGAGTGGCAGGGCCGAGCTGAATGCGTTGGCCGAAATTCTGCTTGGACGCAAATGAGTCATGACGTGGCCACGGAGTTTTAGTTTTGTTGATGTCTTTCATACATACTGATTGTTGCAAAGAAGCTAATGCCGCCGTGTAGTAAGGGCTAGTCGGCGTAGACCTGTGCATAGTTGAGGCGGTTGATTCTTGACCCTTGCACTAGGCCATGACGACTGTTGTCAATGGCAGACCAGCAAGACGACGGCTCCGGTTAAGTTCAAACAGCTGTGGCTCTGTGGTACGTATGTTTTGTACCCAGCACCTCCACTACTCAATTATGTCCAAAAGAAGGGTTTATTTTATTCAGAGGCGACGTAACATCCGCCGTCTTGACTCTATACACAACCTCGGTCTCCGTCTGTCAAGTGGTGCTTACAGAACATCACCTGTGCAAAGTCAATACGTAGAATGCAATGAGCCCCCTCTATGTGATCGAAGAGCAATACTAACCTTATCATATGTTTTAAGAATAAGGTCGTCGCCTGAACACATCTATGCCACTTTCTGAAAGAATGTAACCTGGTAAATAAGCTTTAAAATATCATCTTTTCTGTGTCCTTTCCTGAAAGTCTTGTGTCTGGCGCAGCATAGCTTTAGCTGCTTTTGCGCAATAAAAACCAAATTAACCTAACCTAACCTGAATATCATTAAGTGTTGTGCACAACAGAAAGCAGCAAAACTTTCTTCGGTCTCGGCAGCTGATCGCGAATTGAGTGTTCTCTGAGTGAGCGCGGCATCGAAAGTTCGTCGGCACGAGGTAAACAACTGTTGACCTGGACTTGGTAAACAGCTTATTTCAGAAATGTTCTTCTTGTCGAGTGTGCCGGGGACAGCTGACTATTGAATGTGACTCAAGTGAGTACGGTGTCGCCGTGAAGCTATAGCTTCGCTGCAGAAACTGCCAGGAAGTTCGTTCAAAATGGAGTTCGTGAGAAACTGCGGGGAAGTTGGTTCAAAATTGAGTTCACGACGTGTTGGCTGTAACAATAACTGCAACCTGTTTGAGATCAACGTTCGCCTGGCACCTGCTGTGCAGAGCACAGGAATTGAGTTGATGACACTGAACGACACCTTTACCGCTATGGCCGTTTCACACCAAGGTCTTCATACTTCATGCTGGTAGGTCTTCATACGATCTCTGTTAGAACCCACTTCCCCGCAGTTGGTACTGCTGGTAGGTCTACGCATGAAGATTACCAGCAGTTCCTAAAAACAAAGCTCCAGCCAGTAGCAACGAGAGCTTGTGCCGACTCATATGACCAGTTGTGCCGCAACAGTGATGAGTGTCTACAAGGACCTTAATTTCGGCAACCCTGAAAATATTGCACTCTTTTTATGAAAGCTGGCACACAAGAGGACACACCTCACACATTGGAGTGGCCTCTGTAGCAGAAGCCAAATGGACGTAGAGGCAGCAACAATTTTATTTCAGCACTCACTTTCGCTTCATAGTCTAACCTTGCTTTGTGATGGTGACAGCCGGTAATAGAGTGCTTGCTGTCAACGAAGCCAAAGTGTATGGCTTCATTAATGTTCAGAAACAAGATTGTGCGAACCGTGTGCAGAAGAAAATGGGGACTACAGTTGGAAATTTTGTGCAGAAGCACAAAAGAGACGCCGGCGAGCGCATGAGTGGCAAGGGTTATCTCACTTGTGACCTTATAACAAGACTATGACTGTGCTCTCAAATCCCATTCTGGGAATGTGGACAAGATGCACAAGGCTGTGTGGGCTATATATTACCATGTGACGTCCACTAGCGAGCAGCCTAACCACAGCTATTGTCCACAGGGCCTCGAGTCATGGTGCATGCACAATGCAGCCATGGAAAAGAATGGGCCCATGCCAAAAAGCAAGTACAACTCGCCAGAGGCTGTCAGCCATGCGCTGGACCTTGTGTATGAGAGCTTGTCTGACAAGAAGCTCATGCGAAGATGTGCGAGAGAAAAAACACAGAATGCAAAAAAATGAGGCATTGCACTCTGTTATATGGAGCCTGTCACAAAACGACAAGAATGTGCTGTTGAGACTGCCGTGGCAGATGCTAGCTTGTATGCATTTCTATCTGGGAAACAAGGAGTCTAGTTCACTTATTTTGCGTGAACTGCAGTAAGAGCCAACAAGCCAAAGCAGCCAGCGGACTGGCAAAAAGATTACTACCGCCGTGCATCTAGCGCGAAGTGAAAGTTCTTCAGTGGCATTCTAGGCAGCCACAATGAAGAAGCACGAGCATGAGCTTGGTTCAGATTACTCTCCTGGGACTTTCTGAAGATCCTAATTATAAGTTTTGTGGCGGCATATTTATTTTCGCAAGTTTTAGTTATATGCGTTTTTCTCAAATAAAGATTTTTACAAGGTTTAAATTCTGGAATGAACACTTTGTCGCCAATACTCATTCATTGTCTTTTTTTCTTCCTTGAATGCTATAGGATCAGCAAGTGGGAAAAAAATGATGATAAAGTATTTTAGGACGGAACATTATGAAATCTTCTAGAAATCAGCAACAAAAATTCACAGCTAAGAGACTGCGAAAAGAAGACTTAATAACTTTGGCTCAAATTCAGAGACAAGCAGTAAATTTCATATTTGCACTGTTTGAACAATCAGGAACATGCCTGCTGAACGTGAGCTATTCGAATGCAATACTTTTTAACCAAGTCGCATCCCGAATTCATAAAATAAGAATTGTTGTAACTTTTTTTTTGGACTGGTGTAAAAAAAATGCAATTACGTGTTTGAAATCAGTATACAAAGCTGAATATTCTCTGAAAATTTTGTGTGTCAAGTGTCAACAGTAACAAATTTTGCTTTCCGGACACATGCCAAAGACAGTTACATAAAACTCGTTTCTCTGCAATGAAGTTGTTATAATAATAATAATAATAATAATAATAATAATAATAATAATAATAATAATAATAATAATAATAATAGGTGATCTCATGCCCCTTCAGTATTAATTGTACCATTTTGGTGGGCACAAGAAATGCATTGAGGCCATCTCCATGGTCGCCACACCACTTAAAACAGCAAGTAGCTGGCAATAGAGACCACAGCCGCTTCGTTCTTATAACAAGATTGTATATCTTTCTACAATTTCCCTTTATCTCAGTTTATTTTACTCTCGAGTGAAACATAGACCTACTGGTCTTGCAGAAGTGCATGACTGTTTGAGCACTTAACACGCAACAGGGAAAATGTTGAGAAAAGTCCTGTGCACAGTGAAATATGCTAGATATATTTGGATGAATAGACTTGGTGTAATTTTTTCATTTTGTCTGTATTTTTCTAGGAGGCCTTCAGCCCCGTCAATTGAAGGAGTCCTCTACACAGACATGTAAGCGTTATATTAATCTCATTTGTTTAAGTAAATATTTTATTATAGATATAATGCATAAGAGAATTTTAAAAAGTCATTTCAAATGGCGCGGCATCACCGTTGCATGTGACGCATAAATATTACACAGTCAGTTGTGATGGAGTTGACAAAAAGTTGTTGCCTGCAAGAATAAATGATTGTCCTTTGCCTGTTTCAATGGCAAAGCTGTTTAGGTGAGCTGTGGTATATGCAGTCTGTTGGTATGTTACATGTGGCCTTTACAAAACTATCACCCTGAATGGGTTGGTGCTACAGAAATTGGTCTGATCTTGCCACCTGTCCATTACTGGATGGATGGATGCAGGCCGCTGCCACGTCAGAACAAAAATTCCAAGTCTGTTGCATCGGGGGCCCGTTGGACTGCCCATAACTCTTTGAGTCTGGAGCTGGTAATAGCACCCTTCCATTTGGACAGCTTGGTGACTTCAACACACCAGGGCTTGTGTTCAACACACTAAGGCACCACCAGGGCTTGTGTTCTTAGCTGTATGATACAGGCCATGATCATGGTGTAAGAATATGTTAGGTGCTGACACTCGCTGCTCCGCACAAGGGGAGGGTGGGGGCAGATTGCGTACGCCGATGACCTTCAGCTACGAGTAGTTTCCATCATGCGACTACCAAGTGGTTCTTAGAGAGAAAGGAAGAGAAAAGTGAGCCCCGTAACTGTCAGCTGCAGAGAGCGACACCTCAACAGTAGCTCACAAGGAATGGGGGTGAGGAAAGATTAAAAGAATAGGATTAAGGGTATAGAGAGATAAAATGATGCGCTAGGCCAGTGAGTGAGGACAAATCGAGGGGATAGGAGAGATAGGAAAGATGGAAACACGGTCACAGGAGTCCGAGGACAGGGCGCCACTTGCGAGAGCTCTTGTCGGCGTCGGGAGATGGCGTAGGGCAAGTTTGGTAGGTCAGAGCTGCACTGTTGTCGAAGGTCGGTGTCAGGAGCTGACGTAGGGCCAGCCCAGGCCAGAGCTACGCTGACGTCGGAGATCGCGAGGGCACAACCGGTCGGCATGGAATTTAGCGAGCGAGTCCCCGTCACGCGAGTTGAGATGGCGCTACTGAATGGGACGGCAGCTATTTGCATGCCAAAGAACATCTTTCTCAAAGGTTTGTGGGCATGGGATTTCGTGATTTAGTAACACGTTGCCCTGTGATTGTGAACCCTGCCTGTGTATTTTATTTGTTTAGCTGATTCGCGCTTTGTAATTCAGTGCACGTATACCTCGACGCGACATATATGCATCAGCGGCCTTGTCTTTGGCTGCGCTTTGAAAAGGGCGAGTGATGTTTCGTCTCGAATAGCAAGTTGGTGTATCAGAATTGTATGGAGCATGTGTCGCATTTCAAGGCTCCGCGTAAACCAGAGCGACATAATAGGTGGCGGACAAGTTTGAGAAATACCGAAAGTGCCTGACGGTGCAGCAAAAAACAAGAAAACAAGAAAAGCTCTGTGAAAATGGCTGGCTCTACTGCTGACTTCTCTGAAGCGACGGGGGCCAAAAGCTCAATTGCATCTGAAATGCCTGACACGACCGCGTAAAGTTCGGCAAATTTATTGTGCTTAGAGACAGCGACTTCACAGCATGGCAATGATGAATCAACAGGGACGCATGCAAAAGGCAGCGCTTAAAGTTCAACAGTTTCAGGTCCCTCCACGCTAAGAGCAGGACGCTTCTCAAAACAACACTGATAGCGTGGGCCTATGAGCTAACGACTCAGTTCCTCATCATGCAAAAAAAGTACATTGGACTGCCAATAAACGAAACTCGCTTAAACAAAAATGCCTCATTAACGGAACTAAACGGGCTCATATGGCTGGATTTCTATGTGTTGCACAGTAAAATTCATCGGTTAATCGAAACAGTGCTTATTGGTCACCTACGGTTAAACGGCACAAACTCTAAACACAGCATAGACTCCCTCATGCCACAGGTAGTCTCACAACCATGGCAACACCTCGAGATCGAGACAAGCCAATCCAGTATCCATTCTCGCTTGTGGCTGTAGGAGCAAAGTCGGCAAGTTGCGGTGGATCACTGTGTTAATTCAGTCTGATCGAAAGGAAGTGGCCGCACCATACACACCCGCTTGATAAAAAGCTACAAATTCTTCAAGAGCTCGATCGAAGCGGCCTGCCCAAGATGGAGGTGGCAAAAAAATACATCCCAAAATCGACGCTGTCGCGGATCTGGAAAAACAGAAAAAGATTGAAGGCACTGTTAAGGACGGTACCTTTACATCTAAACGAATGCGAACGACGCCTTATAAACATCTAGAAAAGTTCTTTTTCTGTCGTTCAAGCGTGCACGGACTTCTAATTTGCCCATAAGCGAGGCAATTCTTGAGCAGAAAGCTCGAGAGATCGCCATGGCTCAGCCGCTTCAAAACACGCCATGGCCTAGTCTTCAAAGCAATCTCGGGTGAGAGTGGTGCAGTCAACAGGGACATTTGCACCAACTGGCAACAGGGGCAGTTTAAGGAAATTTCGGTGAGCTTTGATCCACGAGACGTCTTCATCGTCAACGAGATGGGTCTTTTTTATAAGGCGCTTCCATCAAAGACGCTCACCTTCAAAGGCGAAGCCTGTAGTGAAGGAAAAGGCAGTAAAAATCGCATCATTGTGCTGGTGGGTGCAAACATGGCAGGAGATGAGAAATTGAAGCCGTCGGTAATAGGAAAATCAAGGCACCCACGTTGTTTCAATGGCGTTCGACCAACACCACCTAGAATATTGACAAGGCCCCTCCAGGGAGAGCGTGACGTCACGCTAGTTGCCCACCTGCACCCCGGCCGTCGTCGGCGCTCGTTCTCGTTATATCTGCTGTGGGCACTTATTGAAAGCCGGTGTTTCTTTTTTTTGTTCTTTTTTTGTTCCTGGGCGGTCTGCATTTGTTTACGCCTGCCTTTACACTTTAGTGATCAATCTGTAATAGTCAGAAATGCATTTGTAGAAGTGGTTTTATTAGGACGAAAAGCTAAAACCATCCTACCTCATTTCTTGTTCAATGTTTTGATTTTTCTGTCAGCTGCCTTTTTTTTGTGCGGTGCTTTGGATGGTGTCATTTCGAAGTCTACAAAAGTTGTTCAGAGCGACATTTGTTGCAACACGCACTACATGCCGCACGATAGTCTCAGAGGTATGGCCATTTTCACAAGTCTCTAGCTCAACATCTCCTAGCAGTGATGTGGTAATGGAGCTTACAATGCCACGTTGGTTGTTCGACGCGAGGAACGCCTTTGCATTTTCTCCCTTGGTGAGCTTTTCGACAACAAGCGTTGTCACCAGCACCATGTGCACAGTACATGGCTGCGGAAACTTTAAGCTTCCTCTTGACAAGTTGTCAATCATTGTGTTACCTTCCACATCTATGTTCCTGTTCTCCAGGACGAGCACGCTGCTGTAAAATGAGCATGACAGCTTCTTCAGAGGAGCTGAATGAGCACAATATCCAGCGATATAAGCAACGACCTCCATGTCATGCTTTGGGTTGGAAATTTCATCATTTGAGATGTGAACAGAGAAGTTATGTTGCGATACTTCTGTGTCACTTTTGCTGCTGATGTCTGGCTGCTGAAGCATCAGCAGCTTTTGCAGACGAATTTTCTTTTCAGACTCCAGAAGCTGCCTCAGGGAAACATGATATTGTGCACCAGCAAGCTGACGGTAGCGACCGAAGCGATCTTCAAGAGTGTCAGTTTGAAATTTTCCCAGCAAGACATACTTGAACTTCAGTTCTTCTAAACAGTACCGCGACAGCTCAACAAGGGAGTAGCAAGTGAGTCTCAACGCAGAATGTGTTTCCCTTGTCAAGCAGCCACGGCTCATGTTGACGCTGCTCCAAGCATCTAGCCAGTCTACTATGCCACTAAAGAAAACCAGCTGTTGATCCACCGTAAAATTCACTGGATTTTGAAGGGTGTCGTTCAGTCGGCGACCTTTCGAAGGGGTCTTCACGTTGATGATTTTCCACCACGTCGATATGATGTTTATGAAGAGAGCTGTTGAACTGGCACATGTTGGTTTAAGGGCATCGCCACGCGTCTCAAGTGCGTTTGATACAAACGGATTAATGACATTTAACACCAACTTTACATTTTGTGTCTCCATAGGTGTTGGATTGATTGCCTTGGAATTCAGCTTGTAGCCAAGCTTGAGAAGCGATGTCTGCTCCAGTGCATACAGCTGCCGTACGACTTCAAATGATGCTGGTTTCATTCTGGGCAGCCCGTCGGGCAATATTCCTGACAGGTTCACTTCAGGAAACTAAAAGCATATTCCTTCGTTTTTTTTTATTCATCCAGTTGTTCCTGATGTATTTCAGTATGTGCACAGGGTCTACGACATAAAACAGAGGCCGATTGTTGTCGGCTGGATGAGGATATACAATGCGCACTTCCTGTTTCTCTGAGAAAAACATCATTTTCCGGTTGTGGGAATTGTTGTCGGTAATTACAGCAATGACGCTGAGGCCCATAGATTCCACTTCTAAAATTACTTTCTTGCAGAACTCATGTAGAATTTCGGCGGTCATTTTAGCAACAGGAAAAATGTGAAGCACATCTTTGTTTGATGACAAGAGCGACTGAAGCATGAAAACATGAGCGGTTGTGGCTGCCTCTTGAGAATTGGCTGCAGATCCAACTATGGTGCCCCTCTATAATCGAAGTATGGCTTGATATGAATTTCATCAACCATTAGCGTCACGGTCTTTTCGTTCGGCTGCATGCACTTCACTCTTTCTCGAATGTAGGAGAGGAAGTTCGCTTCGTTTTGCTCCTTCAGTGGATCGCCTCCATACTTGGAACAAACGCGGCGCAGGGTTGAAGGATGGGGTAAAGTCAATTTCGACGCTGATCTGGCAAAGTTATAGGCGTGCGGAGATATGGAGTGCAGAATGCTAGAAAACACTAATGTTTCAGCACTGTAGCGACGAATGGGGGCAGCGAGTGCGAGAGCTATTTGCTCATTTAGCAAACGAAACGAAGCACTGTGTTCTTCGGTCGTGTCACTGTCTTTGGACAGTTCATTCAATAAGGAGCCGATATGCTGCAACACTGACGCTGTTTTCGACGAACTCTCAACTTCAGGCGTCTCAGTCATGTGGTTTTCCAGCTGCTGGAGCAGTGCGGTAACGTCATGATGTCGCGCACTGCGTCTGGAACTGCGCCTCCGCAAGGTAATGAAACCAGCTCTATCATACCTGCTGAGACTGCAAGTGAGAGATCAGCAAGCACAGTGACGGAAAACCTCACGTGTGGTGAAGGATTATCTTCGATGCGGAGAAACATCACCAACGATCGTTTGCCTTGATGGTCCAGAAATCATTACTGCATACAGCAGAAAGCTTGCCTCTTAAGTGTTCGAAAGAGGACACAGCATTTCTCTCCTCTTCGCTTTTTTTTGCGCATATAGAGTTCTTAATCGCTTTGCTCAAGACCTCGTCTTCCATTCGAGCTCGTTTCGAGACGGGAGATTCTCGGCGATTGCGATTCGTGCTCAGGTAGGACGGACAGTTCGGAAACACCGAGGGTATAGCATCTCACACTAGGCGCACCCTCTCGCTGTCGACTGTCAATGTTTGTCCCAACGCTGCGTTGAAATGTGACAGCTTTGTGATGAAGTCAGCCTCGAGGAAGTGGAGTTCACAGACCTGCGCCAAGCATAACAGTGACTTCATTACTTTCATACGAAACGGGCTAATGGGAACTTTGACACGAGCCTGAGTATTTCTTTTCTATTTTACCGCACTGCCCTACCTGAAGCGCGACAAAACTATCATCACCACTCACGATAGTCGCTCGGTTCAACAGTAACAGAGCCAGAACGCCAGTAATGCGATAGAGCCGGTAAGACAACAAACTTCAGCGGTTTCTCACCTTGGAGTGTATGCTTGGTGTGAAATCCTTTCGCGGAATGGCTTTTATCCAAGACTTCTTCAGAGCTTCATCCTTGGGGAATGCGAAAACACGCACTTTGGGAGCACTGTCATAATTGCCGCGGCACCCGGGAACACAACAACGTCCCATTACGCACTGATCGATGTGTAATCACATACTCACAAATACAACACCAATAAAATAGGACACGTGGGAACGGACGAAGACTCGGAGCAGTGCGATGCAGCACCAAGCCTAACGCAGTCTAACCAGCGAAGCAGGTAGCGATGAAAGGCAAACCTGTCGTGGCTTGTCCGCCGTTCGGGGTAAAAAAGTGCGCGGGGTGACCAACACCACAACCTGAGCGACACGTCCTCGGCCACTGGACAGTCGGTGATATGTCCGGGGAGACGTTGAGGCTGCCACCCAGGATCCGGCGAAGGACGACTTTTGCGACGCGTCTCACGAACAAGTAGAAGATGCGTTTAATTTACATATTTGCAAGAGAAGTACATTGCAACGAGAGCGTTCAGACGCGCCTTTTCATCACAAGGGCCCTGAGCGCACTCGAGACGAGCGGGCCAGCGAAGTCCAGAGAGAGAGCACAGCGCACTCCCGACACGCTCCTTTTATAGCCGTCCGTGCACGCGCTAGACACCGACTGTGTGTCCCAGCGACGCTGATGTGCATTTCCTGCGGCGCACACAGACGCCTCCCGCGTTCCTGCCGGACGCGGACAGCGTTTGACCGTTACGCCGATGAGCGTCCCTTGCAAGCCACCTCCTTGCTGTGCCGGTCATAACATCGGACAACTAGCGTGACGTATGCCGTCTGGAGAGAGGGGTATGAATGGGCCTTGTGAATAGTCTAGGTGATGTTGGTTCGACACCTTCCCGTTATGTAACATGGGAACGGAAAAGCGTGGATGACCATGGCCATATTGGAAAACTGGCTTCGGGAGGAAGACGCTAGATTTACGAGGCAAGGCAAAAAGGTTGTCTTCATCGTGGACAATTGCTCAGCCCACTGTCAGGTTCAAGTACTCCAAGCCATCACTCTGGAGTTCTTGCCAGCCAATTCAATGGCATTGATCCAGCCAACAGATCAAGGGATTATTCAGAACATTAAAGTTCATTGCCACAGAAAATTACCCCATCATATGCTGCTGAGAGCAGGCAGCGAGAAATGCTACAGGTTAGATTTATTGGCAGCCATCCACATTTTGGCTTGTGCCTGGGAGCAAGTGAAGGCAACAACAATACATAGATGCTTTCACCATGCTGGCTTTCAAGTGCAAGAAAGCAGTAGCTGATGAAGAAGAAAGCCCTGCTAATGCCGACATTAAGACAGTATTCAGTCAGGTCGTACCCTCTGCCCCTTTCACTCTGCAGGACTACGAATCAATGGATGAAAATGTTGAAGAGACTGTCAAGTAAATGATTGCCGAAGTGCAAGATGAGGATCAATCTTCCAGTGTTGAATGTGATGACAGTACTGCCAGTTCAGTGGTGCCACCAGACCGATCAGCTAGAGAGGCTGCTGAACTTATGCAGCGCTACTTTGAGAATGAGACTTGTCCAGAATTCTAGCTAGTTTGTCAGACATAGGTGCATACCTTGTGAAAAAACAACTCAATCTTGCCAAACAAAGCACTCTTCACTCCCTTTTTTTTTCTCCTACTCATCCTCATGAGTAAGGTGAGGTTTGTGCAATTGGAATAAAGGTCTTGGTTTACTAAAAAAGGGTTTACTAAATAAGTGTACTTTGCTTAAATGAAACTTCTGATAAATGGAACAGTTGTATGCTTATAAATGTAACAGTTGTATGGATCCCCTTCGAATTTCATTTAAGAGAAGTTGACTGTACTTTCTTGTTTCAAATTCAGATGCCACTTTTTGAGCTGGCTCATCTATGCCTACTTGGACCAAAAAAGTATTAATTGTTGTAGAATAACCAGTGAACAGAAATCGGTCTTCATACTATTTCTCTGATGAAGCCATGTTTTTTTCCTTCTCTTTTATGTTCACTATATTCGTGTGATTATTAGTTTGACATGCTTTATGTCGTCAAGCCAGATTTTCTCGGTTTTTAGATGTCTTTAGTGCTTCGTCGTCACCGTCTTGCAACATTGCAGGCCCACATCCCACCATGGTGCTGACAACACAGCACTGTTTATTAAGGGGTAGGTGGCGATGAAAAAAACTTTTTTCGTTTGTTGACCTAGAGCAATGAAATTTCGCATGCATTCTCATAAGTGTCTTGAATAAAGAAATATGCAGTTTCATCATGATACTTTGAGTAGTTCCCAAGTTGCATCATGCTACGTGGTTTGGCTTATGTGGTATGTTCGTGGAAAGCCTAGCGCTGTAACAAAACATACCAGAAAGCTGCAAATGGTGCTGATCTTTACTCAGAAGAAGACTATTGGGTATGAGAACCGCAGAATATTTTTATCACTTCTCTTTTTTTTTATAGAGATCACGGCTGCCTACACACATTGTCAGAAACAGTGTCACGTACAAGCCATCTTCTAGAAAAAAACAACAACAAAAAACTGAGCCATAAACAAGAATTATAAGATTGTCAAACCCTCAAAAAATGTTTTGGGATTCCGAAAAAAAAAAACTGCATCAAAATTTGTCCAGGCAGCCATAAACAAGAATTATAAGATTGTCAAACCCTCAAGAAATGTTTTGGGATTCCGAAAAAAAAAAAAAAAACTGCATCAAAATTTGTCCAGGCATTCCCGTGCTACACTTTTCACGAGCAATGCATAATGTCCAAAACACACTTGTGAGAAAAAGCGTCGACAGGCTTTTTTTCGATGAACTTTCTTGTTTCTCGTTGGATATTGATGAAAATTGGCCCAGGCACTAAAAATGACCTCACAATCCTTCCATAAAAATTTTGAGGCGATACCACAAACACTTTATGAGAGACAAATTATTTCTTCATTGAACTTCATGGAGGAGATGAGCATATTGTTAAAAAAAAAAAGCAGTATTGAGAAAACTGCGTTTAAAGTTTCAACTTTTCTTTACGTCTGACACCTAAAAATTGTGATCTCAGGTTTGTCTTGTGATATTTGACTTCTCGGGCATCTGGTCTCTGACCAGTGTTCCTTGGTTGTTTTTTTTTTCCCATAACCTCCTTTTCATGATTTACAAAGAACAAGCATGGATTTCAAACCAAGTTCTCTGTATGAAGGAGTGGTGTGATAGGCATAACAGAAAGGTCGTAATTGAATAAGACCATATACTGAAATGATTACACATATTTTTTGTGCTGAAGTTGTAATTAGTGTAATTGAGTACTTGATTACAAATAATCACTGAGCATTGCTTTATTTGGAAAAAGGTTTGTTGCATCAGAAAACTGGATCACACCATGACGCCCGATGCCTTCTTTCCAAATAACAAAGTTATAGGCAGAAGACTTGTGGCACAGGAATTTTTAGCAGTATAATTAATGAAGCGAAACGGGCATATAAAAATTTGTGCCCCTGATTGACACATGCTCTTTTGCCACTCTAGCAGTAAAGGGCATCATCATACAGCCGGTCGTGGAAACTCTAATCTATGGGGCTTTCATTGCCTTCGAACATTCATACACTTCGTGGCGATATCAAGCACCGCTCCAAGCACGTCTAAATCGCATCACAAAAGCTTATTGACAGCACTCCATATGACGGTGGAGTGCGTGGCCGCGTGGACAGTGCAGCCGGCGCGTAATGCACTTGCCGGCGGCGTTCGGTGACGATGCCCAAAATGTGTAACTACGATGACAAAAACACGGCGCACACTGCGCTTGGCATCGCATTTTCGAGTGACGATGCGCGAAACTGCTAGCCGCTGTTCCGAGCAATCCTTGGCTTTGAAGGGGGGGGGGGGGGGGGGTGACAAGCTTCACTGTGTGGTCTGTTGTCGATGCGTAAAATGCCCAAACGTGGTTCAGAGGAGGTAGTGAGTGATGTGCTTCATTCCTTGCGAAGAAGCACGGTCGCCAAGAGTGCGCTAGCGCGTCGTTCCTGCCCGCAGTCTCGCTGTCAGCAGAGCTAGGGCTAAAGCCAACTCCGATGACACGCCGCGCTCGTAGACCACGCGCCCACTCGTAGTAATCTGATCGTGCCGTCCCTTACCGCTTCGTTGCTTGCGAAGAAGCACATCGCCACAAGTGCGCTAGCTCGTCGGTCCTGCCTGCAGTCTCGCTGTTGGCGGAGTTAGGGCTAAGGACGACTTTGACGACTTTGATGGAAAGGACTCATGTTGTTGTTGCCAGTCTGCCATCTTGGCTGAAGGACTCTGTGTACTCTGTGTACAATATGTAAATACATTTCTTTTGTTTACTCGCAACCCAGGACATTCTGGTGGAGGTGCTGGGTACGAAGACAGTATAACGAAGCTACACAGCGGCCGAAGCTTAGTTTATTCAAAGACTGTGACACAGTAGATGTATCATGTTTTGAGTGTAAAGACTTCGGCGAAGTGATAGCGACATAGACGACAATGCTGTTGAGTCACTGTGACACAGACTACAAAAAGAAAAGAAAAACATGAAAGACGCGGAAAACTCTCGTGGCAGGAGCACCGAGAATAAAAAGGCAGGAGTGGATGGGCAGCGCATGGTGCAAGTACCGTATTTACTCGATTCTACCGCGCCCTCGATTGTAACGCGCACCCGATTTCCACCACGAAAAAAAAAACAACAAAAAAACAGAGGACATCGATTTCAACGCGCACCCATTTTTCTCGCTGGCCCGCACGATCACACCACTCAAAAAAACGACTCCTTTCGGGAGCGTCTTCGATTTAAATATGAGGTACGGGCGAAGCTTGTGCTCATCTGACGTGTAACAGAGCATTGCCGTCCCTGCAGTTTTACCGTGGACCGATGTCAGCACGCGAACTTGCTTCGCCCCATTCTTCTTGACAGTTGTGGTGCCGGGCATGTCGAAGTAAAGAGGCGTCTGATCGGCATTCCCGATTTGCCCAAGCAGGTAGCCGTTGTTGCGCCGCAAGTTTAGAACGAACCTCTGAAAACTGTGAAGCTTTTCATCGTACTCCACCACAAAACTTTTCGCATATGCATGTTCGCCTTCGGAGGGAAAAGCCTTTCCTCTTCATAAAGTTTGTTAGCCAGCACCTGCTCGCTTTAAACTGGCTCCGCATTAGACCTTTTTCCAAGACTAATTGCATGGCCCGCACTTGGAGCAGTTCTGTCGTCACGGGCCGCTGTGCCGCTCGCTGCTCAAGCACATACTCGCCGAGCAGCTCTTTATTTGCCGAAACCGACCCTGCTGTGGTCCACTGAAGCCTTTGCGTGAAGCTTTGCTGTCGACAATCTTCTGCTTTTGTTTCCGCCGGTCCCGCATGCACGTTTCGGGAACTCCGAGCGACCGCGATGCGGCCCGATTTTCGTCCGTTTCTGCACACGCGATGACTTTTCTTTTAAAAGCGGCATCGTGGCGCGCTCGAGTTTTTAGAGTTGGCCCTTCCACGCCGTCGATGCTAATGCAGTACTAGATGACGAGCTCCTCAGCACACGTACGAAGTGCCGCACATGGGAAACACGTAGGCAGAAATGGCCGACGCGCCATGCCGACGCACGTAGGGGGCGGCCATTTTGGATTTGCCGATGGCAATAGATTGACCGCAATTTTTTTGTTTGTACTCGATTCTAACGTGCATGCGACTTAAGAACTCGCTTAACCGGAAAAAAAGGTGCGCGTTAGATTCGAGCAATTACCGTAGCGTTCGGTGGAAGAGGCAGCGATGCGAAGAACAAATCCCTGTTCCTGCCGACGCCTAGTGCCTCAGAGTTTGTGGCTCTGAATTATCAAGAAGTCCACGGGCCGCCCCAGAGTTCACCTGTACGTGAGTCGTCACGAGGGGTCCCGACGACAACCGTTCACGACTCACCGTTTGACTCTCAGCAGAGTTGATCTTCTATAGATTAAATGTTTGGATGTGTGGGTGCTACTTAAAACGCCCGCTTTGTCCTTATTTCTTGAACCTCGTACGGTGAAGCTAATACACCGTGACATTTTGGCATCCAGGGGACAGGACGAACTTGTTCTCTGTGGCACAGACACATTGTAGATGCTATGGAAATGCAGAAATTAAGGGAACTGGGGAGCGAGTGAGCTTGTCAGAGGCAGAGTTGAGAGGGTGGAGGAGACTGCAGGAAAATCGTCAGCGAGATGATAGAGCGGCTCAGCATGAAGCGGCGAAAGAACACGACCTGATGGCTGTTGAGCGAGAAAAAATACCGGCAAACGTGTGGCTTCGGAGCAAGCTCTAGCCAAAGCAGAGGAACGCAGCCTTCCGCTACGCATAAGGCTTGCCGAGCTAGATGCAGCACCAGCGTACCGAACGCCACCGGGAGAATGACCTGAAGTACAAGCAGTGCGCTACCCTTCCATAAATCTTCGAAAATTTCTCCTGCAGTTTGAGATTGCCCGAGACGACTTTGACGCGTACCTCAAGAGGTTCGAATGCGTGAGGACAAGCCGAGGCTGGGACAAATTACAATGGGCAATCGCCTTGAGCATGTGCCTCGCAGGAGAAGCTCTGAAAGTGTATGGAAGACTGTCTTCTGACTACTGCCTAGATTATACTCATGTAAAGATAGCTCTTCTGCGGCATTTTCGTCTCATGGCAGAAGAGTATCGTGAGCGTTTCCGAGCGTCAAAACCATAGAACGGAGAGACAGCTACACAGTTTGTAGCTAGAATTAAAGGACATTTTGATAGGTGGATTGATCTCTCGGAGACCCCGTACTTTCGATAGTCTAGTTTAGTTGATCGTCAAGGAGCATTTTTTGTCCAATTGTATAAGAAGTTGGTCACTTGCTTCCGCAAAGGGAAATGCACCACCTTGGGTACCTCTACCTAAGCAGCTGATGAATTTATAGACGTTCAGCACCAGAAAAACTTGGCCCCGTATATGCATGTAATCTGCAAATGTGGTCGAAAGACTATAGTCTTGCGTGTGGAGAGAGTGAACAATTTATTTTATGTTCTCCGTAAAAAAATCGGTGGATGGTATTCTGGAGGCACTGCGTTAGAGTGCCTGGAGCGGGCAGCGGAGGCGATCGAGTGCATCAAGTCAAGTCACATGTGAGACATGAGCGTCACCTGGCAGCGTTCTTAAAAAAAAAGCGCGTGACTCCGAGACGGGTGTTTGCGCCCGTCGCAGAGGTGATAAGGTTTAGAACGCAAGGCAACGGGTTGGTGCCACCACCATCCCGTCTTAGCAAAGCGTTAGAAACTCCCCGTTCCGTGCAAGCGTTGCATGGTCAGCGCTGCGTGATAAGTGCTACGGTTCTAAAAATTGCTTATGTATGCCTTTTCTAGTAAAAGATGTACATGCCAGTAAAGGATGTACATGCAGAATATATACGTGTTATGGTGCCCCAAACTTGCACAATAGTTGCTTATTAATTGACAATTGCACAAGTATAAACGCTAAACCTTGAGCAGCATTGGTGGGCGCTGTGGATGGAGTCGGCTGTTTCAAGTACCGGTGCCGTTAAGAGTGGACAAACAGACAAATGTACAGACACAGACAGACCAAAATTTTTGGGTCGAAAGCCCCCAAGAAAGGCTATCGTCTTTAAAACTTCTTCTATTTTCATAAGCATGCGAAAGTGCCCGGTACTGAGAAGCAAAGCTTTCTCGGTGATATGCAACCTGTTATTGCAAAATGCACCGTGTGCAACAGAATGGGCCACACAGCTGTCAGCTGCCGATCCAAAGTTCAAACATTTTTAGAAATGTCATCGTCACAGGCATGATACGATGCGGTGTCTGGAAAAAGGACCATGGCAAAACCAAACTTTTTGCATTGTAGATAACAATCAGGTGACACCCGAAACAAGGTAGCAAGAAAATATTGGGCTTGCTGCTTTTGAAGGGGTTGTCATAAGCAAAATTGGGGAAAATGCCTCTGCTAGTGACGTTATGAGCTTGGTGCAGGAGGACTGCGAGGACTATTGGCCTGATGTGCGATCTATGGCGGAGCTGCGAATCGGGCTTGTATGATGTCACTTCGAGGTTTTGTGCACTTTTGAGGCGCGGCGCAGTGTAGGAACCACAGTCGTGGTAAAACTCAACAAAGTAGTAGTTCAATTGGTTAAATTGTGTGCGGTGGTTATTGACGCTTTCATAATAACCATGGGTGTCTTGGTTATATTGTGTGTGGTGGCTATTGATGCTTTCATAATAACCTTGGGTGTCTGCTTTTAACGCTCATTTTAAAAGCATAGCATTTTGATTCTTAAAACTGCGGCCGCTTGTCTCCGCGGCAAGTGCTGCGCAATGGTGAAGTACTGCTCTGTGCCTCTATATGATCACGCACCCGTAAAAAGGTCGTTAACTTTCACTACTATTCCAAGTACCCGATGGGAAAGAAGTGGATAGTTACACTCGGAAAAGGGAAAGCACCCCCCACCCCCCTTAATCAGTCGTGCTTGCATCGTTACTCTGCTTGCGTTGGTACTTTACCTTTTGCTACATACTCGCTGACCCTAATTATTTACCTACTGCATTGAGTATTGCCTTTTTCTACACCTAAATAGAGCTTTATTTGATTTGTGTACGCAGATGGAAATACTGCACCATTTACTAATAGCACATTTGGTTACATGAAGTGTATTTTCGTAATTCACTGTGTTAATTACTTGTACGAAAGTCCTCGTGGGCTCTTCAGAAAAGCACTATTTCTAACAAGTGGTCTTTCTTGCAGTGTCTGCTGGACTGTCTCCAACGTTTACTCTCTTGCCAGGCATGGACACAAAGATGCGCTTGCGAGAACGTGAGTGATGGCAGTTTCTCCTATTTTAGGGGCATTTCTCGTAGCTGCCGAATTTCTTAGTACTAGACAAGTGTGACTTATCTGGCGAGGAGACACTTGTATATCGCTATATTTCATGCCCTATAATAATGCGGATACACTAGGCATGATGCTAACTCATCCGGGTTCTAGAAAAGGCTACACAGACGGTGGTGGTAGTGAAAAACATTTTCTAATATATTTACAGTGAGAGGTATGGATAAGGCGAGTCTGAAGCTTCTGCACATTCCTCTTGCTGTATAAGTAGCACACATTCTGCTGCTAAATCGGGTTTGGCTCGCCCACATCGTCAATGCATCTAGAAATGCACATACGCAAACAATGTGAATCGGGAGTGACATTTCACTTGTTCAGTGTTCATCTTATAATATTATATTACGAGAATATTTTTTGCGGAGAACCAAACAGCGCGTTGGTGGCCGTTCGCTAACCAGTCATCGCAAGAACGTCATGTTCCTGTGAAAAATTGTCGCACTAAAAAGGTGGTGCTTTCCAAGAAGATCGTCGCAGCTTTGCCGCAAAGGCAAAGCAATGAACGTGATAGCAACAATTTGAAAGGTCACGCACAGAATAGAATGCAGATCAAATTGTGCCCCACTTTTCTCCCGCGCAAATTACGCAAAAAACCTACCCACAGGTACAGATGCACGCAAACAGGCATCTGAGTTGTTACTTCGCTGTGTCTGCAGAGTGTGCGCTTTTCGAAAACTGAGATTCGGAATGATTGTAGTGACCTTGGTGCACCCGGTAATTACAACAAAATCCTTTTAGGTAAAGCCCAAGGCCAGCCAAGGCATACGATTCTCCCCACTGCGAAATAAGGGCGCACGAGGGGGCATCATTGCTCCCCTTCTCTAAGCGTGGCGAAGTACGCAAAAAAGATGAGAGCGTGCGCCACCGCGCGATGTGGCGATGTGCGCTCATTGCGCCATCTTGCTAGCAATGCTGAAGACACGATAATTTCCCACGGGATGCCCATCAGTAGTGGTAAGTGGTAGATATAGATAGTGTTGTTTTAATGTTGAAGGACGTGCTCCTCTGTGGCTCAGTGATTAGCGCCTCGCACTCGTGATGCAGAGGACCCAAGTTCGATTCCGCGCGCCTTGTCTTTTTTTGGATTTTTTTCTTTCTTGCATCTTCATATATATAGATACTTGTACATATATGGTGAGTGACGGCAACGCCAACGCCGGCGGAAAAATCCAGCCCAAAGTGTCCATATAATTGCTATCGCAATAATATAAAAAAAAAACGAAGGAATTTATGCAAAGTGAACAATAACTGGTTTTTACCAACTACTTTCCACAAGTGCTTGAGTCTCATAATAATTAAAGCTGTATATATTTCAGCAAAGCAGACAGCAAAATTATTGCAAAACTTATCTTATTCCTAAAGGTCTTGGTATCGGGAAACAGTTGGTTCAGTGATACGATGTAGTTGTCGAAGTTGTCCGTTTCACATTCTGTTGTTGGAAATGGTGGTCGCGGAAGACAATCTGCGTCAGCGTGACATCGACCGCTTTTATGGGAAACCATGAAGTCGTATTCTTGTAGACGAAGTGCCCAACGCACAAGCTGACTAGATGGGTCACGCAGATTGACCAACCAGCAGAGAGAATGATGGTCTGTCACAATGGTAAAGAAGCATCCGTAGAGGTAGGACTTGAAGTGCTGCACTGCGAGGCATTTGCCCTGTGATGGTGTAGTTACGCTCGGACTTGCTTAGCGAGGGACTTGCATACGCTACGACATGTTCTTTGTTATCCAAGTGTTCAATCAGCACAGCACCTACATCAATACTGCTAGCGTCTGTGTGAAGTTCCTTGGTAGCCAGAGGATTGAGGTGTGGAAGATTTGGATGAGACGTCAAAAGAAACTTCAACTCGGATAAAGCAGACTCACATTCAGGGATCCAGTCAAACTGCGGCCCTTTCTGAAGCAGGCACGTGAGCAGGTACGCAATATTGTAAAACTGGGAATGAATCGAAGGAAGTGTGAACAAAGCTCCAAAAAGCTGTGCAGTTCTTACATCAAGTGAGGTTCCTTGAACGCCTCCACTGCGGCAGTCTTCACGGGATCCAGTCGTATGCCTTTTTTGTCCACAAATCATCCAAGGACGAGTCTTTGGCGCTCTCAAAACGATATTTCTTTGAGTTGAGCACCAAGCCTGCTTTGCTTAGGCAGTCAAACACGAGACCGAAGCATGTGTTATCCTCACAAAAGGTGCACTTGAAAATTAAATGGTCTTAGTAACACATACCCACTTGCCTATTCAATCCACGTAGAATGTTGTCCATGAAGCGCTCAAAAGTTGCAGGCATGTTGCATAACCCGAATGGCATCGCATTAAATTCAAAAAGTCCATCTGGTGTGGCAAATGCCGTTTTCTACTTGTTTTCTTAGTGCATTGTAATCTGCCGGTATCAAAAAGTAAGAGCTCGATGAAAGACAGTCAATAGTGTCAATTCGCGGGACTAAGTATATGTCTTTTTTTTTTTTTTTTGGTGATGGCGTCAAAATGACGGTAGTCAACGTAATATCGCCATTTCCCATCCTTCTTCCTCACTAGACTTACTGGAGCGACCCACGAACTACATGATTCTTGAATTACATCTTTCTTGAGCGTCTCACAAACCTATTCATTGATCACTGCATGTTCCGAAGGCAATACACGTTATAGTTTCTGTCAGCGATGTCTTGTCGATGCGGTGCTTCATACGAGAAGCAGGGAATGACGGTGGAGTGTGTAGCTGTGCGAAATCGAAGAGACCGGCGTGTTTGCGCAGAATACTCCCCAGTTCATTACGCTCGTTGGTGCTCAGTGGCTTATCGATCATAGCCATAATGGTGTCCCTGGCGTGCAGATTATGGCAATGGGTCTAATCTGGGAAATCAACTGCTCTCTGAAAGGATGCCAAAGGAGAATACCTGATGTTCATCAATCTCTGGAAGTTTCGGACCCTCCGGCAGCACTGTCGGTTCATCAGAGCAGTTGATCACCCATAAACCAGTACGCACTTGCGCATTGGATAGCATGCAGTAGATAATTGAAACAGTCTGCTTTGTGCAACTGAGAGCCCTGCCGCGGTGGTATAGTGGCTAAGGTACTCGGCTGCTGACCCACAGGTCGTGAGATCGAATCCCAGCTGCGGTGACTGCATTTTCGATGGAGATGAAATTGTTAAAGGCCCGTGTGCTTAGATTTGGGCGCATGTTAAAGAACCCCAGGTAGCCGAAATTTCCGTAGTCGTCTACTACAGCGTCTTTCATAATCATATGGTGGTTTTAGGACGTTAAACACTACGTTTCATTTATGCAACTGAGATGAATGGGCTCCATGGTTGCGTCAAACGTTTCCTCACTTGCAGGGGAACAGGCAACCGGGACACATTTGCTGACAATGGCGGCACAGTTGTGTCTACGAACAAGCAAAGGACACTTTCCTGACAGTGCGGAATCTTCATGAATGCAACTGGGACATACAAGTCTACTGTAATTTGTCCTGCGTGGGAATCGACAGTGACACCACATATCTTCAGAAAATCCAGTCCAGAATGACTTCATGCGTAATACAAGGGAAAACAGCAGACTCTGCAACAAATTTCTAATACGCCAAAGTAACAGTCATAGTGCACGCACCAACAGGTTGTAACACATTCCCACTCATTCCACAAAACGTATCAGCACGGTCTTAACGAAACATGACTTTTTGTTCAAGGAGGCAGGTGAACACGAGACTCATCACTGACCCGATAGCACCTGTGTCCACTAAGGCTATTGTTGGTACACCATCGATAAGCACATAAACCTTATTTTTAAACATGGAAGCTAAAGAGGATATTTCTGTTGGAATCGAAGACTGTCCAGAGAGATCACCTTCAACGGCCACTCGGACTAGTTTTCCGGAGAAGGCCAGAAGTGGGTGCGCCGAGGAGACGGTGATCCGTTGATGCGCGGGGTAGGAGGTGGTGTCACACTGCGGTCAGAAGCCAGAGATTGGTTTCGTAGGGGTCCTGGGGTCTCGTTCGATGCACTTCCTGGGAATGCCTGTGCTCGTGTAATGTTAGACCGGTTATATCTCGGCAATTGGTCGTACCTCGGTAGCTGCCGGTAGTTGCAATACCTGGTAGTGTGGACTTAAAAGCCACAGTTGTAGCAGACTAGTAAAGCACACTCGCCGAACCAATGCGCAGACTGCTCAGTTGTGAAGGGTCGGCGATCAGCTTGCTGAATTGGGGCTGCCCGCCTCTGAGTGGCAGGGCCGAGCTGAATGCGCTGGCCGAAATTCTGCTTGGACGCAAATGAGTCATGACGTGGCCACGGAGTTTTAGTTTTGTTGATGTCTTTCATACATACTGATTGTTGCAAAGAAGCTAATGCCGCCGTGTAGTAAGGCCTAGTCGGCGTAGACCTGTGCATAGTTGAGGCGGTTGATTCTTGACCCTTGCACTAGGCCATGACGACTGTTGTCAATGGCAGACCAGCAAGACGACGGCTCCGGTGAAGTTCAAACAGCTGTGGCTCTGTGGTACATATGTTTTGTACCCAGCACCTCCACTACTCAATTATGTCCAAAAGAAGGGTTTATTTTATTCAGAGGCGACGTAACAATCGGCTTGAAGGTGTAGAATGAATGTGCACCGGATACCTTTGCCAATAGCTGAACATGCTCTTCTTCTGTCACCTTCCTGTTCCCTGCTGTACAGATGCACATACCTAAATTACGTGTGTGGTAATAATATGCTAGATATATTTGAACAAATAGATGTACTCAAATTTTTTTTTCTTTTGTGTATCGTTATAGGAGGCCTTCAGCGCCATGAAGTGAAGGACTCCTCTACACAGACATGTAAGTGTTATAATAACCTTATTTGTTTATGTAAATATTGTGAGCGCGACAAGGGAATGACTCTTTATTCTCTTTGTAATCATCATCACCTGTACATCTTCTTCATCTAAGGATATCATCACCGGCGTCATTCAGCTCGAGCCTGGCCGAATAAACCCGTTCCTCACAAGTGGTGGACTGTGCTTTTCGTTCCCTCAAGTCCTCTAGCCCGTTCTCACTGGAGCTCCGCTCGGGTCGTCGCGTACAACCCCCTGCCATGGCGGCCCAAGAAAACCCTGGCCCATCCAACGTCGCCGTCCTACTGCAGCCACCGCCACCCGCTCCGTCCAACAACACTCGCCTGCGTGATCCACCTGTGTTTTCCGGTATCCGAGGCGATGATGTCGAAGACTGGATCAAGAACTACGACCTCGTCAGCGATTTGAACAGGTGGGACAATCCACACAAGTTGCGCAGCGTCCCATTTTACTTGTCCGATGTTGCGAAAACTTGGTTCTGGAACCACCACCCAGATCTTCCCAACTGGGACACTTTCGAGCAGCAAATTCGTCAGGTATTTGGTGCCCCTGCAGTTCGCACTGAGGCAGCAAAGAAGAAACTCGCTCAACGCACGCAGCTGCCGGGTGAATCTTACACCTCTTATATCGAGGATGTCCTTGCACTGTGCAAGCGCGTTAACACCGGCATGTCTCAAAACGACCAAATACGCCACATTATTAAAGGCATTAACACCGTCGCCTTTCACGCCCTCGCCACGCAAAATCCTGCCACCACCCAGGACGTGATAACCATCTGTCAGCGACTTGACGAGCTTCAGTCTCTTCGCCTTTGCTACGATGCCACCGACGTTCCTTTGCCTGCACCCCTCAACTTGCGTGCGCTTATTCGCGACATCATTCGTGAAGAGCTGCACGGGCGCTGCTCTTCCTGTGCTGCGGAAGTTACTTCACCTCCTGAAAAAGATAGCTTGCGAGACCTGATTAAACAAGAGATCGCCTCCGCATCGCATGTGACGTGTTCCAACAGTCCCTGCGTGCGCCAGACGCGCACGTACGCCGAAGTTGCCGCGCTCTCTGCCGCACCCACCGTTTCTGTGCCTACAACAGCAGACCATACGCCTGTGGCTTCGTAATCACCGCCAGTGCGTGCACCACCTTACTACGCACCTCAGCGTAGAAGGTGTACGTGTTGAGGCTCTTGTAGACACTGGCGCTGCCGTTTCGATTACATATTCGTGCTGATTTTTGTTCCCGCCTTCGAAAAGTCGCCACACCTTATGGCGGCCCACCTCTACGTGCGGCGACCAACGCTCTCATTCGTTCACTTGCACAGTGTATCGTTCGTGTCTGCATAGAAGGCATTCGTCATCACATTGTTTTCGCGGTATTTCGTGAGTGCACCCACGCTCTCATTCTTGGGTGGGATTTCTTGTCTTCTGCGTCCGCTTTCATATCATGTGATCAGCGCCTCCTGCATCTAAACGCCACTGACTCTTCTCCGCTTGAACAAGGTGGACGCATCGGACTTGTCACCACGTCAGATTACGTACTTCGGCCATACATCGAAGAAATTAAAAGTGTTAATTGCACCAACATTGTGGATGGCGACGTACTAATTCTCCCTTACGGTCATACCCTACGTAGAGGCATTATGATCACACCGGAGCTTATTCGCTTCTTCGATGGGTGTGCGTACCTAACCGCCATAAATCAAACGTCAGAGTGTGTACTGCTCCCCTGTGGCTCAACAGTATCTTGCGCGGTCGACAGTGAGCCTGTTGCGATTGTTACTCTTCCGAACAACAACCACAACGATGTTCCGAAGTCGCAATCATTGCCATTCAATGCCTCTGCCACACCTGTGTCGGCGACAATAAGCAATGACTTAACACCTGATCAAACTGAAGATTTGCTCGCCCTGTTAAATAGACACCGTTCTCTATTTGACGTGAACTCGCCCGCCCTCAGCATGACTACCACCGCTACTCACAGCATCCAGACTGACGGCTCTCGTATTGTACATCGGCGTCCATATCGCGTGTCTCAGGCAGAACGCAAGATCATCGAGGAAAACGTCTCAGACATGCTACGACGTAACATCATACGTCCTTCCTCGAGTCTCTGGTCATCCCCTGTTGTTCTCGTTCAAAAGAAAGATGGGACAGTGCGTTTCTGCGTCGATTAGTGTGCGCTAAACAAAATAACGCGCAAGGATGTTTATCCCCTCCCTCGGATCGACGATGCACTGGATTCATTACAGGGCGCAGAGTATTTTTCCAGCTTCGACCTTAGGTCAGGCTACTGGCAGACACCAATGTCGGAGTCTGATAAAGAGAAGACCGCCTTTTCAACGCCAGATGGGTTGTATGAGTTCAATGTGATGCCTTTTGGACTCTGTAATGCGCCCGCCACCTTCGAACGCATGATAGACGGCGTATTGCGTGGTTTGAAATGGAAAACATGTCTGTGCTATCTCGATGACATAGTAGTGTTTTCATCCACGTTCTCGCAGCATCTACAACGTCTTGACGAAGTCCTCACATGCCTTGCAAAAGCTGGTCTACAGCTTAACACCAAGAAATGTACCTTTGCTAGCAAGACAATCAAGGTTCTCGGCCACCTTGTCAGCAAAGAAGGAATTCGGCCCGACCCCGAGAAGCTTGCCGCTGTCCTCGATTTTCCTCGTCCACTACGTCAGAAGGACCTGCGCAGCTTTCTTGGGTTATCTTCTTACTTCCGGCGCTTCATACGTGGTTTCGCGGAACTTGCGTCTCCGCTCCATCAACTCCTCGCAAAGAACGTCCCCTTCATTTTGTCCGAAGACTGCGAAAGCGCTTTCACGGCATTGAAGCAAGCCCTCACGTCGGATCCGGTACTGTGCCACTTCGATTCCACCGCACCCACCATCCTTCACACCGACGCAAGTAGTCATGGTCTCGGTGCGGTACTCTTGCAGCGTGACAAAAACTCACGCGGACGCGTCGTTGCTTACGCAAGTCGTGCTCTTACCGCTCCAGAAAAGAACTACACTATCACAGAGCAGGAGTGCCTTGCTGTTGTTTGGGCAGTGCATAGATTCCGACCATATCTTCACGGCCGTCATTTTACCGTCGTGACTGACCATAATGCCCTATGCTGGCTTTCATCGCTGAAAAACTTATCGGGTCGCCTTGGTCGCTGGGCGCTTCGCTTACAGGAGTATGATTTCGATGTCGCCTACAGATCTGGGAAGAAGCATCAAGATTATGATGCTCTATCGCGCTGTCCTTTGCCCAGCGGAAGCAATTCACCATCGATACTCCAAAACAACAGCACCTCTCCAATCGCAGCGCTAAGTTCATCACCTGCCACCCTATCCGTCCTTGTTTCACAACAACGTGTCGACCCATACTGCCGCACCATTGTTGACCGCTTGACCGGCTCTACTACTCCTCCAAACGCCAGACTCCGTGGACAACTTGAACAATTTAAGCTTGTCGGTGATGCTTTATGTCGCTACGTTTACCACATCGATGGCAACAAGTGGGTACCCGTCATCCCACGTTCTCTGCAACGTGAAGTTCTGGAAGCCTTTCATGATGATCCAACCGCTGCTCATCTAGGCTACCACAAGACTTACGACAAAATACGAAGTCGTTGTTTTTGGCCTGGCCTCTCTTCAGCCGTCGCTAAGTACGTCGCCTCCTGTGTCCATTGCCAACGGCGAAAACGACCGACAACTGCTCCGGCTGGCTTAAATGCAACCTCTTCCTTGTCCCGCCTCACCTTTTGAAGTCGTTGGAATCGACTTGTATGGCCCTCTTCCTATATCATTCAATGGGAATCGCTGGATTGTCACGGCAGTCGACCACCTTACCCGCTACGCAGAAACTGCTTATATACCATCTGAGACTGCCACTGAGATCGCCGATTTCTTTCTTCGCCACATCTTTTTGCGTCATGGAGCTCCACGCATTCTCCTCAGTGATCGTGGCAAAGTCTTCCTATCTTCCATTGTCGAGCAAGTTTTGCGTGCCTCGAACACTGTTCACGAGACCACTTCTAGCTACCACCCGCAGACCAACGGATTGACTGAACGGTTTCATCGGACCCTATTGGGACATGATCGCCATGTACATTCACCCCAACCACACGAACTGGGATGCAATTCTACCCTTCGTGACAGTCGCCTATAATACGGCTGCTCAACGCACTACCGGCTTTTCTCCATTTTTTCTCGTCCATGGTCTCTCGCCGAGTTTCGCTCTGGATGTCTCTTTCCTTTCCGCCCCTGCACCCTCGACGGCTCCTTTCTCTGAAGAATTCCTATCTCGTCTCGCACACTGCCGTCACCAGGCCCGTATTATCATCGGCCTCTCTCAAGACACTCGAAAATCTCGCTACGACTCGTCTCGCCGTGTTGTGAGTTTTTCCCCTGGTGACGAAGTTCTTCTATGGACTCCACTACGCGTCCCCGGCCTATGCGACAAATTCATCAGTCGTTTCATTGGGCCATACACGGTGGTCGAACAGACATCTCCTGTCAATTACCGCGTTTCTCCTCTTAGCGCGAGTCCTGATCATCGTTGCCGAGGAACAGAGATAGTGCACGTATCTTGTTTGAAGCCTTATGCGCGACGCATTTCATAATACTCTCAAGCGACCAGGCGGCCGCTTTCACCGCGCGGGGGAATTAGTGTGAGCGCGACAAGCGAATGACTCTTTATTCTCTTTGTAATCATCATCACCTGTACATCTTCTTCATCTAAGAATATCATCACCGGCGTGATTGAGCTCGAGCCTGGCCGAATAAACCGGTTCCTCACAATATTTTATTGTAAATGCAATGCATAAGGGAACTTCAGAAAGTCAGTTCAGGTGCTGCAACATCACTGATTCATTCAACACATGAATATTACACAGTCAATTGTGATGAAGTTGACAAAAAGTTGTTGCCTGCAAGAAAAATAATTGTCCCTTGCCTGTTTCAACTGCAAACCTGTATGTACAGTCTGCTGGTATGTTCCATGTGGCCTTTGCAAAAACTCCCTTTTGGACAGCTTGGTGACATTACTACAGGGTAAGATCGGGCACCGCCAGGGCATGTCTTCTTAGCTATATGATGTGAGCCATGATCACGGTGTAAGAATAAGCAAGGTGTCTACAATTGCTACTCCGCGCAAGAAGGGAGCAAAGGCAGATTGTGTTTGCCGATGACCTTCAGGTACGAGTAGTTCCTGTCACGCGAGTTGAGATGATGCTACTGTATGGGGCGCCAGGTATTTGAGCGCGAAAGAACATATTCCTGAAAGGTTTGCAGGCATGGGATTTGGGGATCTAGTCACACATTTTCCTGTGCCCGTAAGCCCTGCCTGTGTTTTAGTGCATGTGTACTTCGACGCGGCTTATGACTCCTAGTACACATCAGTGGCCTTGTCACTGGCTGCGCCTTGAAAGGGGCAAGTGGTGTTTCTTCCTGAATTGTAAGTCGGGGTATCGAACTTGTACGGAGCGTGTGTCGCTTTTCAAGGCTCCGTGTAAACCAGAACGCTAGGATAACGGGCGGTGGGTGATTGCGAAAGCTGACGGAAGCTTCAGCCTGCTGACCATACATGCGCGAAGCAGTTCCTGGAAGAAGCAATCTCTACCACATATCATTCAAAATACAAGAGAAACGTCCTGTTGCACACACCAAAAAAAAACGTGTTCTCACTCAGGTGGCTGTACCTGCAGTTTTACCGGGGCTGCCCAACATACCTGACTGTGCAGCAAACAAAAACTCGGAAAGCATTGTGAAAACTGCTGGCTCTACTGCCGACTTCTCGGAAGCGACGGGGGCCAAAATGTTCAATTGCATCTGAAGTGCCTGACAGGCATGCTAAAAGCACATCAATTTATTATGTGTAGAGGTAGCGGCTTCGCAGCAGGGTGATGATGAATCAACAGGCACTGACAAGAAATACATCGCGCGAAGGTATGGCAGTAAGCCTAACTAGCTCTCGAATTTCATCTAGTGCAAACACGTGAACGCAATCACGGTAGTTTTGGAGCCGTTCTTAGTGACGTCTGCTCTGAAAAATCTGTTGTCCATGCATGCAGTCCACTAATGAACAGAAGAATTGTGCAGACGGTTCGGCTAGGAGATGATGATATAGAAACGAACTGCCACCGAAGACTAGCGATGTTGCTGCAGGTTTTGTTCTTGCGCAGCAGCTTTTATGTTTTGTTGAAGACGATGCTGAAGAAGCACTTCAACGTGTGTAGTGCTGGAAAACTTGCTAGGCGCAGCCAGGTTCACAAGAGACGATGGCAGTCTATTTTCTTGGAGGACTGTCAGGTTAGAAGAAATACAAATTATAGAGACTCCAATGTAGCAATTACGAGCTTTGACAGGGGCCAGGTTTTAAGGACTGTGGTTAAACTTATGAACGAAGTCGATGCTGACGAAGAAAGTGCTTAACAGCGCAAACGACAGGACTGGATAGAAGAGTCGAGAATAGAGCACCAACCAGCCCAATCAAGCACTTTGATGAAGTCAAGGCTATCAATGCTGACATCCGATGATTTCTTGCGCATATGGAACAAAAGGACGAGACCCAGGTCAAGCTCCACGAGGGGTGCGAATGACGTGGTACGAGGACTCCAGTGCTGGTGAGACCCAACCCGACGCCTACCGCTATTCCGGGGATCATAAAGATCATTTAATCACATACGACATCACAAAATATTATTACTTTGGGCATAGGCGATTCCCACTGCCACACATAATGTTGAAAAGGGCTCACGCAGTCACGCTACATTTACTGCAAAACGAGAACTTGCCCAACTACGTATTTTCTAAATAAAATTCACCCTGATAGTGAAATTCTAGGCGAGTGTGATACGTGTGATACGTACGATGGCATGATTAGAATTAGACACATGCTGGTGGGCTGTCCCGCGACTCTTGCCGACCCCGAAGAACATTGGTTTTACTGGCAGAAGATGGTACAAAGCGCGTGTTATCAAGATCAACTATGGGCAGTCCAGAAGATCCATGATAGTCCATGATGTCAGGCTGAGCCATAATGCCCGGTACTGTCAGCTTGGCCTGACAGTACCAACGTGGATGTGGCCCGCCTCGGTCTGTAAAGACTTGGCTTCAGCACACCAATAAAGTTTCATGAATCAATTAATGAAAGTGTACTTTATAATGCATTTTTCTTAGTTGGAAGTTGGTTTGATTCAGTTTTCTGCCATTGCTGTGAACATCCTGTTAACGAAATTTTACTGCAATGTAAGTTAAGTGACATAGTCTACGACACAGCTCTGTTCTATGGTCCATAATGTCTACGTTGAAGTCGCCGACTAGTTTGAAGGCTTTGTAGTACTTCTAGGTGTTTTATATTGTTTTGTCACAATAATGATTGCTGTTAGTTCATTGTTGTACATTTTTTTGTTAGTCACCCACGAATCTCCCAGTGACTGACTGGCCCAGATGGCTGCAAAGCTGGGCCCTTAGGAGTTTCGCCCCTAAAAGATAAAGCTGCCACAATAGAAGCTTTATGATAGTTGGAAACAGCTGCAGACTATATTCAGCACCACATGCCGCTGTCCACAAAAAGTGCAGACTGTAGTTAGCGCGTGTGCTTTCCTTATCATTACTGCGACTGGAGTTTGAAGCAAGGGTGATAGGCCCTCGCACTTATGCCATTGTGAACATGACCTGTGAATACGAGTTTTCACCCAGTTCGCTTCAAAAACGCAGCAAAGCAAAATGCAAAGAAAACTCTAAAAATGGCGGTGGTGTGCTGCACACGATCATGATGCTCTTTCACCTCCTGCATTCGGGAGGATGGAGTCGTCGGGTAACCCATTGTGCTTCTTTTGTATTTTATATCCAATACTCTAATTATTTTATCCAGTCTGTGGATTTTGTTTGCATACTGATTGTGTGTTAATGAAATAAATTCTACTGTTGTCTGTATAAATGAATATAAGTGATCATGAAAGAGCAATTCTGCTTGCGTTGTTACTCTACCTTTTGCTACATACTCGCTGACCCTAACTATATAGCTACTGCATTGAGTATTGCCTTTTTCTACATCTAAATTAGAGCCAAATTTGGATTGTATTTGCATATGAAAATGCTGCACTTTCACTAATAGCATATCTCATTGCATGAACTGTGTTTCTGTAATTCACTGCGTCGCTGTAATTCACTGTAATTCACTGTAATTCACTGCGTGTAATTCAAGTCACTGTAATTCACGAAGTTGAAGGGGATTGATGATTTATTGATTGATATGTGGGGTTTAACATCCCAAAACCACCATATGATTATGAGAGACGCCGTAGTGGTGGGCTCCGGAAATTTCGACCACCTGGGGTTCTTCAACCTGCACCCAGATCTGAGCACACGGGCCTACAGCATTTCCGCTTCCATCGGAAATGCAGCCGCCGCAGCCGGAATTCGATCCCCCGACCTACAGGTCAGCAAGTTGAAAGGGAGCCGCACTTATTTCGTTATACAGTGAAATTTCGGTATGACGAACTTCAGGGGACTGCGGAAATCTGTTCGTTATTTTGAAAGGTCGTTATAGTGAAAGCTCGAAAATTAATCATAAATACTTATTTTTCACCGACCAGAATGACTTACCTTTACAGCGGTGGGTTCTTGAACTTGTTTTTCACGAGAAAAAAAAAAAATGGACAAGCAAACACCAAAAAATGCACGTTTACTTCAAAAAAGTTTGTGATTTTTTTTTTTTTTTGACGCGAGCAGCATAAATTTTGCAGCGCGAAGGCCTCAAGCTCATCCACATTCCTGTGGTGCAATTCGGTTCTTTGGTCACAACAGCCTACTTTTTGCCTTCCTGTTGCTGAAGAATATTCATTGTCTCGCTTAGCGAAAACTGCATCCGCTTCTTCATCGCAAGAAGAGATGAACTCATTTGTAGTATCACCGCAGAGCGAACGCAGGCTTGCTTTGCGAACTCGATAAGTAATCACCAAAAAGAGATGAACACAACTGAAAAATAAGGCCTCCAAAGAAAAACCTGAAGCGTCACGGCTGTCATCGCCTCTTTCGAAGAAAAAAAAAAGGTGCTAAAAAAAAGGAAATTTCTCGCGTTTCATTTTCTGCTTTCCCGCTGTCTCAGGTTTTCTGCGCTCATGCTTCCTGCTCCGCATCTCTCACTCTGTTTCGCTGACCTTGCCCTCCCGTGTTGTCCTCGCCTCTGTGCTCACTTGTAAATCTGCAGCGTCGACGTTTCAACAAAAGGAAGGAAGGAAAGAAAGAAAGGAAAGTCACCTTTTTTTTTTTCCCTGCACACCGTCGCGCGTCTTGCGAAAAGCAGGGCGATCGTTCGCTTTGTCGTCTGCTTGCGTATCCCTCCAGTGGTCGCGACGGATTTCAGTACATAAGTTCGTAGTACTGAGGCGTTGTTAATATAACGTGGAACTAAATTATGGCTCCATGGGTTCGGTATTCTGTAGTATGTCTTAGTGAAATAGTTTTACATTGAAACTATTAGCAGTCAGCGCAAGATTTTTAAAAGTTTGTTAATCTGAAAAGTTTGTTAGTGTGGGGTTTGTTCTACCGAGATTTCACTGTATTCATTATTTCGTTATATCGATTATAACAGCTTGTGGCAATGTTTGCTCGGATGGGCGCACACCTATAAGCATGCAAAGAAGGAAACTGCCTCGTGGCCCGATGTACCACTACACGACCACGCGTGCGACGGAAAATAAACACAGTCGAATCTCATTATTAGATCTCGCTTAATTCGAACACGCGCTGTGGTCCCGTCAATGCTATATGTATTCCAATTGGACAAAACGCACTGTAATTTCAGCATACCGCGCTCCTAAAATGTTCTCAGCACCATGCCCAATCCCGCGGCGGTGCCTGTGCCACGCTTCTGCCTTTTTCGTCTCTGCACGTAGAGACTCTTCTCCTTTCAAGGCTGTGCGCGGAGAGAGAAGAAAAAAGAAAGAAAAGAAAGCTGTCGTGGAGTGTTGACTTTCTCTCTAATGCTGATCTGCTTCTATCTGCATACGCTCCTTCTTGGTGCAGAGGGTAGCAGCGAAGACGCAGTTGTTGCCGTCATTTTTAGAGAGTGTTGGTGCTAGATTTAGGTGCGCGCTACCATGCTTTGCAAACTGCGTGCGTAATGGATTGATTCGCTGCAAGCCAAACGTGTGCGGACACGCATCACAGATTGCTTCAATTAATGACGGATGTCCTCTGATTTATGAATGATTGTGTCTTCTGAAGCTTCCCCATCGTGTGTTCTTAAGTGAGAGGGAAATCGCTTTGCACCGCGGCGCTGCTTCTAAGTCATGTGACTCGCTGAGCGCTTCCTCAATCCTATCTACTGGCTGTGTGAAAAGGACAACTCTCTCGGCCGCGCGTGGCGTGACTGTTAGGTTGGTGAGGGAGCCTTAAAAGGGAGCCTTAAAAGAGCCGCGCCGAACGAGCGTCAAACTCTGCAGAAAATGATATACTTAACACACAATGGTCAGTTTTTTGTAGACTAATTTAGTTCGTTATATTCATTTACTGGTCAGTTTTACTTGATTGCAAAGTGGTTTAAAATGCATGGTTCTCAATGGAGCTTTCAAGGGGAACTTCATTTACTTTGTTGTTTGTATCCATTATTTCGTTTTATCTCGTTATGTTATAACGAGGTTTGAGTGTACTTGCAAGAGGGTCTTCTTGGGCTCTTTCGAGAAGCACTTAATTCTAACAAGTGGTCTTTCTTGCAGGGTTCGATTGCCCGCTCGGCAAGAGCTTCAAGCCAGCGGGCAGTGCAGCAATGATGCGGTTGCTGGAACGTGAGTGATGGCAGTTTTTCCTACTTCAGTGGCTTTTTTCGTAGCTGCCGAATTACCTCTAACTTATGACTTATATGACCAGGGCACACTTAGGTATCATAATAATTTATGCCCTATAATGAGGCAGATACACTACGCATTACGCCAACTCATTGTGGCACTAGAGCCAAGGCTATACAGACCGAGCTTCCACACATTTGTCTTGCTCCTTAAGTAGCACACAGCCTGCTACTCATTTGGGTTCGGCTTGCCCGCAACCTCAACCCGTCTAGAAATGCACATACACGAACAATGTGAATGGGGACAGACATTTCAGTTGTTCAGTGTCCATTTTATGATCTCATATTATATGAGTATATTTTTTGTGGAGAACCAAAAAGTGCGTTTGCGGCCGCGCACTAATCACTCGTCACAGTCGAACGTCATGTTTACTGTGAAAACCCGGCGGCCTGAGAAGGTGGTGCTTTTCAAGAAATATAAAGAAAATTGTAGTATTGTGTGGCGAACACGCCGCGCAGAGAACACTGGGCACAGCGCTGAAGCGCCGGCCGACATGAGGTACGCAGCAGCCAGTAGCCAAGCAGGAACTTCTTTATAATCTACAATGCCGCGCATATATACACAGGGTAGTGCCCCTGAGGGCGAAAACACTTCACATGAAACCGAATCTGGCAACCATGAAAACTAAACCGAAACACCACATAATTCCCCTAGAAAGAAAAGGACATGTGGCTCTAAGATCCTTATACAATGATTAACAAAACCTGAGTAACTTTTATGACCTTATACAATTTTAGAAGAATGTAATGACACAGAACTTCTGTATTTCAAACCTTAACATTCCCACTCCTTTTGTCGTAAAGTAACTAATTGAATAACAGAGAAGCGGCATGAGAAGAAGAAAAAACATAACTCTGTACACAGCGCACCATGGCTGAAAGCACTTATGCAGACAATATACAACAAAAATCACAGCATGAAAGTGTATCCTTTATACCTTTATACAATAAACAATGCACAGCTTCCACACAACAATGAACATGTATGTTACAGATTTCAACGTACGAGTAAGAAAATAGAATTTGGGCCACAAAGTCTGTAAACCTAGATGGTTTCTTACGCGAACGCTTAGAACGCTGAAGCTCGTTGCGCTCTGAAGTGCTCCCTTGCAAAGCAGGAAGTTCGGTATGTAAAGATGAGCCTACTGGCTTGCTTACGCGCTGCTCAGGCACAGCTGAGAGCATTGAGTATTCCGACAACTCGCTTAAGCATCCCTCAGCTGTAGCTGGGGACGGAGAACCCGGATGCGAAACATGGAAGCCTGAAGGTTTGGAAGAATGTTCATTAGTGTTAGGAAGGATACTGGCATGGGGACTGGGCTCGTCTGTCAAGTATTGATACAAAGCCCGAGTCCAAGGACTCTGAAGCATGCTCGGTGCACGGTAAAACTTGATGGTGGCTGGGCACCACAGCCGGATCTGAAACCGTTGCTTGAATACCATTTCCCCCAGGGAAAGATGGTGATGCTGCAGGAATAGGGATAGGAGCCCATTGTGGAACCAAGGCAGAGTATTGCCACTGGTTTTGCAAAGGTATTGAAGGGTGCAAGAGTGTAAGTGGTTCCCATTCGGAATGGACAATCACAAGTTCAGAAGCATTACAAATCGATCCATCACTGCGTCCAAATGTCTAGGATCCTACTGCCGACGTAACAGTAAACGGACCTTTATACTTGTGTTGTTTCTCTGGAACACATACTTTGACTCTTCGGCCAACCTAAATGACCGAAGGTTTGGCTCCTCGCTTATGATCGACACAATTCTTCATGCACTTCTGCCCATGAAAAACTCTTGTCCTTATGGTATTGTCCGAAAATGACTTCAAAGTAGAAGGCAACAACAGATCAGTTATGTCAACCGCTGTGCGAAGTTGATGCTTATGAAGCAACATCGCGGAGGACAATACCGTAGTTGCCTGAGCAGAAAAATGGTAACTACCAAAGTACTCCGTAGTCGCTTTCTTTAGAGGACGGTGTTTTAGTTGGGCTAGTTGAATGTACTTTTTCAGGGCCCTGTTGAACTGCTCGACCTGCCCATTGGCTTCAGAATAGTAGTTGGAAGAACAGAGGTGTTGAATACCTCGTTCGTAAAGAAAATTTTCAAACTGACGAGACCTAAACTGGGGTCGTGGTCTGTTAATAAGCATGCTAAAAACCCTTCACGGCAGAAGACTGAAGTTAAGAAGGTGATGACTGCATCAGATGTAACGTCTCAAACAAAACAAACCTCAGGCCATTTGGAGTAATAGTCAAAGTGACTGCAAAGCTACAATCTAAGGGAACATTTGAAAGAGGACCAATAATGTCCATGCGTAACTTCTCCCACGGTTTCTCAGGAAAAAGAACTGGTTGTAGCGGTGCAAGGACAGGTTTCGCCGATTTGTCGGCAGCTTGACAGATGCAACTGTTCCGAACCAAACCTTTCACTTGTTTGTCAATGCACAGTCACCAATACCTGTCACGAAGCAGCTGCTTTGTACGAATCATGCCTGGATGATTCTCATGGGCTAACTGAATCAATTGCCCCCGGCAAGTTTCTGGAACTGTAACATATTCCCCATGAAAAATAAGCTCATCTGCATAAGACAGTTCGTCTTTCACTGCAAAGTAAGGTACAAGTACTGAAGTCAAATGCTTCTTTAGAGGCCTACCTTCAGCAATGTATTGAATAAGCTGCTGTAAGGTACCATCATTAGCAGTGGCTGTCTGTAATTCTTCCTTATTTAAGCATGCAGCAACTAAAGAAATTATCTTCTTCTAGCGCCTGTGCTGGTGGAAGCTGGACTGGCAGCCGAAATAATGCGTCCGCTACGAATTATCGGCACCTTTGCGATATTGTACAGAAAAGTTATAACAGCCAAGCGCACTATCACGAAGTTTGCAAGGGGCTTCGCCCCGCCCCGCGCCAGCTGACAACAAAGTAGTTAAAGCTTGTACTTGAACTGGTATAGCGCATTACGGGGAAGAAGAAACGGCCGAGCAGACCGACACAAGAGGACAGAGCGCTAACTGAGCTTTATCGTCAAACTGCATCAAATATGTAGACCCGCGCAAGCATACAAAACCACCCTAACGCAACGACAAGATAACACACAACATCGCACCCTCACATATCACAGGTTCATAGGCGGTTATCCTGATTAAGGTAGGCCACTTCATGTTCAGATAAAACCAAAGAAGGGGCGCTAATACACGTGCTGCCAGCTCTTTTTTACCACTTCACATTGATCAAACATGGGGGTACATCCACAATCGCGGCAGTGAATTCCAATGTGGTCCTGGATTGCTTTGTGAACATTATAATGGTGCTCTTTTAGCCTTTCATTAAGGCATCGCCCCGTTTGGCTGAAATACCACATACCACATGAGAATGGAATCACGTAAACAACCCCCGCTACACACGGCACAGAGTTTTGTGCTTAGTTGCGCAACCAGTGGTACGTGATTTGAGAGGGTTGAATGCTTTGCAAAGCCGCTGTAACTTATCCGGCGCTGAAAACACCACTTTGACGCTGCATTTCTCCTCTATCTTTTTTAGCCGGTGGGAAATGTCATGCACGTAGGGTAAAACTACGGGTCTTTTTCGGTCGTTAGATTCCGGCTGAGCCTCGGAGTTGTAGCCTTTCTTTATCTGTTTTAATAGCTTTTCAGCTATAGATGCCAGTAGGATAGCTGGGTACCCAGCACTCAAAAGCCTTTCAACTTGAGCTGCAAAGCTGCGCTGCATGACATGACACGATTTCCTAAGAGGATTGATGAGAGAAAGATTATTGATGCTGCGCTTAACTAACTTGGAATGGGAAGAGTCATAGGGTAAAAGGGGTTTTCCATTTCTAGGTTCAAATAGCCAGCACGCATGGTCAGGTGAAAAAATTAAATTCAAATCTAAAAAGCGTAAGCTATTGGCAACTGGCAACTCACGAGTCAATAAAAGCGGTCAATAAAAGAGCACCATTATAGTGTTCACAAAGCAATCCAGGGCCACATTGGAAAACACTGCCGCGATTGTGGATGTACCCCCATGTTTGATCAATGTGAAGTGGTAAAATAGCACCCGTCACAATTGACTCGAGAAATTATAGAAGCGCATTGTATAGCAAGAGCTGGCAGCACGTGTATTAGCGCCCCTTCTTTGGTTTTATCTGAACATGAAGTGGCCTTCCTTAATCAGATTAACCGCCTATGAATCTGTGATATGTGAGGGTGGGATGTTGTGTGTTATCTTGTCGTTGCGTTAGGGTGGTTTTGTATGCTTGCGCCGGTCTACATATTTGATGCAGTTTGACAATAAAGCTCAGTTGGAAGTTAGCGCTCTGTCGTCTTGTGTCGGTCTGCTCGGCCGTTTCTTCTTCCCCGTAATGCGCTATATCAGTTCAAGTACGACGAACCAAGTCGCCCAATCTTCAACACTTGTAGCTAAAGCCTGGTGGTCAGTTCTTATTGTAAAATGCCAACCCCAAAGATACACATGTCATTTTTCTACCGCAGACAAGCAAGAGCTTCATGCTCTCCTGCTGAATACTGGCGTTCCGCCGAGGACAATGTTCTAGATGCAAAAGCAACAGCTAGCAGCTGATCTCCTCTTTGTTGTTGGAACACTGCTTTGATGCCGACATTGGATGCCGACATTGGAACCACCACCGAAAGATTATCAAAAATATTTATGACCGGGCGGTCAGCAAGAGTTTTTTAATCTGGTTGAAACTGGCATTGACCTCAGCAGACCAGTTAACTCAGACCTTGCTGGAGCATGCGGTGCAGAGGCTCAACAACATCATCATAATGTGGTAACTTTGCGTAATATCCAACCAATGCCAAGGATTGGAGATTTTTAACATCAGTGGGAACAGGGGTATCAAGTATGGCAGCGACCTTAGACTCAACCGGCGATAACCCGCGAGTACTTATGTTATGACCTAAGAATGCAATTTCAGTAGCAGCAAATACACACTTGTCATTAAGCTTCATGCCACAGGGATCTATTTTAGACAAGGCACCTTTCAAGTGCACATCGTGCCCTTCCCAATTACCGCCCCAAACTAAAATGTTGTCTAAGTAACAGACAACACCTGGGCACCTCTCAGTACATCGCTCATAATTTTTTGGAAAATAGCTGGCCCAGATGCCAGTTCGAAGCACACTCTGCGAAATCTGTAAAGCCCTTGATGAGTTAGAAAAGTAGTATGGTCACGACTCTCCTCCGCTAACTCAACCTGATGGTATGCGGATGCAATACTGTTAACTGTTGTAAGAGTTCCTCGATGTGGGGTAGAGGGAACCCGTCCACCACAGTGGCTTTGTTCGGCTCATGGAGATTGACGCACAGTCGGATGGAATTGTCCTTCTTGAGGACGACGACCAAGGGAGACACCCAGTCCAAAGCATCCACCCTCTCAATGATGACACTCAACTCTAGTCGTTACAGCTCATCCGCGACTTGTTACCTCGGCAAGAAGGGAAGACGACGCAGTTTGGCCGCCACTGGCTGCAGACCAGGTCGATACTTGACACGCTGAATGTAATTCAGGACCCTGCCCATGTCCGACGAAAACAGGGGGTGATACACCGGTGACGCATTCGCCGGAACTGCCGAGGAGTCAACGAGAGAACAAGTGAGGGTCTCGCCTCTGACGATTATTTTCAGAGCTCAGATGACATGACATCTATTTCCAGGAGCGAGCTGCAGAACCATTGATCTATACGGTTAGATGGAGAAGTCCAACAGTGGTGACCGTTTCGTCCACTTGCAGGACAGCAACTATATTGGTCACCGTCGATGTGCCTTGATGACCGGTCGAGTCCTTAGTAGTGCGGCAGACCCGCACGAAGTGTCCTCGACGTCTGCACCGCGAATACCTTGGGCTCCTGGCAGGGCATGCGGCAAAGTTCGCCCAATGCTGCGTTTACCTGCAGTGGTGGCAGGCATCCGCGCGTGCTGGTGGCGAAGCTAGAGAGGACGTGTCCGCAGCAGCGCAGGGCGAGGATGTGCACACAGGAGAAGTCCTGTCGGCGCCATCTTGCACCGGACCTTGGGGAGGACTGCCCCCATTTGGTCTGGCATCTTGAATAGGGCGTGACGACACTGCGTCAACTTGCGCTCCAGATAACTGGCAACGCGCAGTCGACGCGCTCCTTCTTTCTTGCTACGTCGAGCGCCTTCTGTACGGAGAAGTCCTTGCCCATCTTGAAGAAAGTTCTTTGTAGGTGCGGCGACGTGATGCCAGAGACGATCTGGTCGAAAGCGAGGATGTCGCCCGACGCGCCGAAATCACAAAGCTTGGCTACTCGGCACACCTCCTGTATAAATTTTACCGCCGGCTGGTCCGAGCCCTGACGCAGGGCTTTGAAGTAGGCGCGCAAACACGGCGCGTCCGATGGAGGGTCAAAGATTTCATTAAGCAGCACAAGGGCTGCGTCGTACACATTCGAACACGTCTCCTGAGTTGGCCGGACGGCTCCCAGCTCATCTTCGGTGGCCTGCAGGTAAGTGTTAAGTCCCTCGACGCCCAAGGCGTGCAGGAGCAGCGCCTTCTTGTTCTCCGGGATGGCATCCCTAGCAGCAGCATCAATGTAAATTTGAAGAACCGTACCCCACTGTCGCCATGAAATAGGAGGCACTGCAGGAGCTCGGATGGAGGTATCGCAGCGTACATGCTTGCCGAAGAGAGCATCGAGACGGCAGTTCAGGAGAGACGCGCATATAGGTAGGCCTCGTGACTGGAGTGGCACAAAGTGTCAAAAAGTGAGAATGTAAGCAGGAAATACAGTAGTGGTGGGACAGCTTGCACGGGTGCTGAGTCGACAGCATGATGAAAAAGGCTGAATGCCCATCTTGACGCCTGATGCACGTGGATTGATGATCCTTGTCGCCAAAATGTATCATGCGGCGAACGTGCCGCACGAAGAACACAGTGGGCACGGCGCTGAAGCGCTGGCCGACACGAGGTACGCAGCAGCTGGTAGCCAAGCAAGAACTACTTTATTATGCAATGCCGCGCCTATGTACACATGGTAGCGCCCCCTGAGAGGCTTTACATGAAACCGAATCTGGCAACCATGAAAACTAAACCGAAACACCACAAAAATGAAAGAAGTTATGCAAAGCAAACTGGTATTTACCTACTTCTTTCTGCTACTGCTTGAGTCTCATGATAAACCTGTATTTATTTTAGCAAGCAGACGTGAAAATAATTGCAGTTTATAAAGTAGTTGAAGAGAAACAATGACTTCAGTTATATTGATAAACTGCTTTTTGAGAACTCTGATGCCATAAGTTTCTCTGTCATAAATCCAATATTAACAGGGAAAATAAAGGTTGAAGTTTCATTTTTGAATGTCGCACCGAAATCTTTGAGTGTGACATAAATTCAAATAATTTCATTCACTTATTCATTTATTGTATATTGGTGACACAAGCTCAATGAAATTTTCTAAAGCTTTGTATGCTTGGTTTATGACATTCTTAATTTTCATTGAGTAGAAGCTATGTAGGACCCTATAGATGCCTTGAAAATCGCTTGCAGTTTGACTTGTCTTTTCTAGGCGAAAGTTTGCTGAAATAACGAGTTGCGTCTTCAACGGACTGACTGAAGTCTTTGTTGCTGTGATGACCACGTCAGAGTGTTATGTTGTCACGCGCTAACCCTAAATCGCCCACCACACACCGCTACGTCTTGCCACTCCTTCCAACCAGCCCGAACTCTCCCTTCCCCACACACGCAACCCCCACCACTCCAGTCCCAATGATGATGATGACGCAGTCACGTAGTGCCCTCTCTCGGCCAAGTCCCGGTGATGATGACGCCGTTACGTAACACCCTCTCTCGGCCACCCTCACAGGTCTCCCCCCCCTCAAAATGTCAAGCCACCACTACACATTGCCTGCAGCGTCATGGTACAGTGTCAGCTGATCTGCGTGTCTCACACCGTGGCGACAACCCGTTTTGAAGTCCACTAGAACAGTCATTCTGTCCCACACGTCTCACTGCCCGAAAGGGACCGGAACGCCGGGGTGCAAGCTTCGAGGAGAAGCCCTTGGTGGCATCGCTGAGGGAGTGGCTTTCGAGCAGAACAAGATCACCCTCCTGTATCGTCAGTGGCCGCCTGTGCTGGTCGTAGCGAGTCTTCTGAGCGCGCCACATGTGGTTTTGGTGTGTCCTGGAGAAGTCAAGCACCTCCTGCAGACACTTGGAGACCTCAGTAGCAAATGCACGGTATGCTGTCGCAGGAGGCTCCGCGTCGTCTTTGGCCTCAGCCTGTGTCCATGGGGTTCTCAGCTCCCGGCCATAACAGAGGAAGGCAGGCGTGTAGCCCGTGACAACGCTTTCAGCCGTGCGCATGGCCAGGGCGATTTCAGGGATGTGCTGGTCCCAGTCTTTGTGGTTGGAACAATAAGCCCTAAGGCACTGCTTGATAATGCCGTTGTGGCGCTCCACCATTTGCCCGGCAGGGCGGTACGGAACAGTGTGTCGGTCTTGTATGCCCCAATGCTCAAGGAGGCCCTTCCACAACCTGCTTACAAACGACTTTCCATTATCACTTGAAATGGAGACAGGTGTGCCATGTCTGCAAAAAACCTGGATCATGCAGGCCACCACACTTTTGCTGTTTGTTGCCCGCAATGGAAAAAGTTCAATGAACTTGGTGAACTTGTCAATCACCACGAGAAGGTACTTGTGGCATCGAGGTGTCATAGGCAAGGGCCCAATTATGTCCACGCTGAGCTGTTCCATAGGGGCAGTGGCCCATTGACTGCTCATCAGCCCTTCTGGCTTCTGCCGGTGGGCTTTGGTGCGCTGACAAACCTGGCAGCATCGCACATACTTGGATATGTCCGAGCGCATACCCAGCCACACGAAATTCTGAGAAACGCGTTTGAGGGTCTTAAAAAAGCCGGAGTGGCCACTAATCGGGTGGTCATGGGACAGTCGCAGGACCAAGTTGCAGAGATGGTTCGGTAGCCAAGGTACTTTCCTGTTCCCTCGGTGCTGTACAAGCAACCCACTCTCTTCCATCTCGGTCGTCTCCGCCAGGTCTTTTATCAAGGGTTGATCACTGTTAGTGGGCGGAAGCTTTCCTCCCTTCATCACAGTTCGTAGTTTTGACAGTATGGGGTCCTGCCCTTGTTCCTGGGCGAGGAGCCCTGCATCATTCAAGACAGTAGTGTCGTCCACTTCAGATGCTACAGCAGCTGCCTCAAAGCTGATTTGTGGGCTGGGCTCTGGAACAGCCATAGGGAACAGCGTCTCGTGTAGACTCGGGCTTGGAACTTCCTGGTGCTGAAGGGGAGCTCTGCTCAAGGCGTCGGCTGGCACATTTGCAAGACCCTGCCTGTGCTTGATTCTGCAGTTGAAACCTTGCAGCCGCAAAACCCAACGCTTTACACGTGGTGAGGCCTGGTCTGTGGTGAACATCCAGGATAGTGAGGAGTGATCACAGTGTACCTCAAACTCGGTGAACTCAAGGTATGGTCGGAACTTGTCCACTGCCCACACCACATCCAGACACTCCCATTCTTGCACTGTATAGCGCTGCTCTGCCTCAGTGAGTACCCTGCTAATGAAGCTTATTGGACGCAGTTGAGCATCACTCTCGGCTGCCTGCAGAAGCACCGCTGCAATGCCGACTCCACTGGCGTCTGTTTCCACCACGAATGGTCTGTTGAGGTCCGGCAAGTTTACAACAACATCGTCGGCCAGGGACTGCTTAAGTGCTCTAAAGGCTTCCTCTTGCTGCAGCTCCCACCGCCAACATTGCTTTTTAAGGAGTTCTGTGAGTGGACGTGCAGTGATAGAAAACTGAGGTATGAACCCTCTGTAATAGCCTGCTAGTCCCAGGAAGGCCTGCAGCTGTTTGAGTGTTGTTGGTTGAGGATAGTCCAGCACCGCTCGCACTTTTTCCTTGTCCGGCCTACACTGCCCGGGCGATATTTCATGGCCAAGGAACTTAAGTTATTGACAGCACACGTGCACCTTCTCTGGGTTAATGGTCAGCTGTGCCGAACATATCCGCTTCAAAACCTCCCGAACATGCTCAAGATGATCCTCTAGGGTCTCCGAATACACCAGGACATCATCAAGAAACGCCATGGCAAACTGGTGATTAATTCCCTCCAGTAGTCGGTCCATCAGGGTCTGAAACGTGGCAGGACCTCCGGCAACTCCAAAGGGCATTCTCATAAACTCGAAGGTTGCCCGATACCTGTGAGGGTGGCCGAGAGAGGGCGTTACGTGACGGCGTCATCATCATCGGGACTTGGCCGAGAGAGGGCACTACGTGACTGCGTCATCATCACCATTGGGACTGGAGTGGTGGGGGTTGCGTGTGTGGGGAAGGGAGAGTTCGGGCTGGTTGGAAGGAGTGGCAAGACGTAGCGGTGTGTGGTGGGCGATTTAGGGTTAGCGCGTGACAAGTGGGGGCTCGTCCGGGATGGCTTCAGGCCCGACAACAGCACCGGACGACATGCCTAGGCTCCAAGGTCTCGTTGAAGAGCTGTTGCTGGGCACCGACGGCTCCGCCATGGAGCGCGAACGAATCGCGGCGGTCGTGCGCGATCGAGTGATGGCGACGCCGCTGCCCACGGCTCCGCACGTGGGAGCATGGACTGGGGCCGCTAACACTGGCGCGGTCCCTCGGGCCACCGACGACTCTGCGCCTCGGCTCGCTGCTGCGCACCTCCCCCGCTACTCCGGTGCTAGAGACTTGCAGTCGCCGGAGGAGTTTCTTGAACGTTTGGAGAACTTCTGCCTCATGACGGAGGTCGCCGCCGATAAGCGACTGACACACGTGGTACCGGCTGCCCTCGAGGGTGGCGCGAAGTTGTGGCGGCGGTTCGTGCGCGGGTTCGACTCGTGGGAGCAATTCACCGCCGCCTTCCGCTCCGAGTTCTCGTCGATTGACGCGAAGCGTCGCCTGAAGGCGGAGCTCGAACAGCGCACGCAGCACTCGGAAGAAAATTTGAAAGAGTTTATATATGCCATCGCTACTTTTTACGACCGCATCGGGGAAGAAGTCTCCGAAGCCGAGAAGGTGCAGCGCGTACTGAGGCAGATGCACCCTCAGTTGCAAGATTTGGCGGAGGGGCATGCCTACAACGACCTCGCCGAGTTGGTGAAGGCAGCCGACGGCCTAATGGAGCGGGCTTGGCGTCGCCTCCAGTACAGACCACCGCCACTCCTTCCAACCAGCCCGAACTCTCCCTTCCCCACACACGCAACCCCCACCACTCCAGTCCCAATGATGATGATGACGCAGTCACGTAGTGCCCTCTCGGCCAAGTCCCGATGATGATGACGCCGTCACGTAACGCCCTCTCTTGGCCACCCTCACAATGTGAAGCGTTAATGGCACAACAAATGGCAAAGAAACAAGAAAGACACTTTTTCCTGTCGTTGCTTCTCCGTGCTTTGTTGTATAGTTACTATTTTGTGCAATAATATATGTCTAGTGTATTCTGAAGGTATGCTCTCCACATCATGCTTCGTTTGATAAGTAAGTGTTTGTCGGCGGCTCAAAGCCCCTTTTAGGAAACCTAGCAACACTTACTTGAAAGGTGACAGCATACAGTTTCACAACAGAATAGGTGCTGGAATCAGTGTCCAAATTCTTTTTACTGCCTTGTCATGAATATGAGATGTGGCGCCTGGGTCAAGATGCCACCACTCACCTTCAAGCAAATGTAGCATCCTGCCTTCGCTCAAAATAGTCTTGAATACTTTCTTTGCGATCAACTAAGAAAACAAGATATTCTTTAGTAGCATGCCTTTCATTGAGCAGTTGTAGCATATAGCATATATGCTCCTGCTATTTTGGTCCAGCGTTTCTTGTAAATGGCGAGAAATCCCGCTGTTAAGCTGAGAAATGAATGATAAGCAGCCACTGCTTCCTTTGTGAGGTGTAACATGTGTGCGTCCTGTTTTTTTACAGAACCTCTGGTCAGGGAGGAAGACGTAATCTTCACGAAAATGCCCACTGAGGACGGTCATGGAGAAACAGGTGTCACTTTTGGACACTACTTCTAAGACACTACTTTTGGACACTACTTCTAAGAAGTCCGCACTAGAGATCTATCGAACTTTTAAGCAGGAAATAGCCAAGGAAAGGATATATGATAATACTCGGGGTAGTTCTCTACTGTTTGAGGCCAGGACGGGAGTATTGCGAACAAAGACATATCGGGCCGAATACGAAGGGGTAGACACGGTATGCAGTGCGTGTGGAGAGGAAGGAGAAACTGCCGAACACTTGACAATGTTCTATCAGTGATGGCAAAATAGACTTTAAGCGGGTAGAATTAACTAGAAGGAGGTTATCTGATTGGTGGCTAAAATCAAGGCACGAGTGAAAATTAAACCCTTCACTGCAAAGTACGAATCCTCAAACTCACTTTTTAAAGAAAAAAAAATAAATCTAGTTTTTGGTTCATTAAGTATTACGGCTTGGTGGCGCTAGCCACCGCCCAATCTAAAAGGTACAGCCATATCCATCCATCCGTCCATCTCCATGGGCAGGACTGCCATGGGCGTCATGAATTTTGGCCCGAGGAGCGAGAAGCAGCTGTCTGCCAACAACGAACATGACATGGTGAGTACTGCTTGTGTAACTTAATATCATCCAGTGAAGAAAAAAAAAAACAGCACACGAATTCCAAAAGGCATTTTGCATTGACAAGAAAGGCGATATCGGTGCGTGACTGTGCCTTCGTCAGTGCTCCTCACCAGGGAATTGGGCATTTGTGAAGTATATGAATGCTTCTTGACAATTTTTCAGATGCATACAAAGATTTCATGAACAAAAGTTCCATGTCTTGTCTCTCCTTTCACATTGCTTGTGCTATGTATACCCCTGTGTATGGAATGAAACCTTTCTTGATTGTAAGTCGGTACTCGGTCTGTCTCTTTCACTACCCCATGTTTCATGCTGTTTGTCACTTCGTCGATTATGTACCAATTGGCTCAAAATAAGTGCTCCAGTGCAGTTCCTTTGATATTGTTATTGACAAACTTTGTTTTATCGTGTGGTGCTGCGTTTTCAGGAAAAGTTCTTCTGTTGTGCTGCTCTTATCAGGTGTGGAATGACAACCCTGCTAATTGTGAATCATTTTTGCAGTCAAGAAAATGTTTTTTTCTGAAGCTAGCTTTTTCTTTTTTTTTTTTTTTTTTTTTTTTTCTGAAGCTAGCCCCGCCGCGGTGGTCTAGTGGCTAAGGTACTCGGCTGCTGACCCGCAGGGTGCGGGTTCAAATCCCGGCTGCGGTGGCTGCATTTCCGATGGAGGCGGAAATGTTGTAGGCCCGTGTGCTCAGATTTGGGTGCACGTTAAAGAACCCCAGGTGGTCTAAATTTCCGGAGCCCTCCACTACGGCGTCTCTCATAATCATATAGTGGTTTTGGGACGTTAAACCCCACATATCAATCAATTTTTTTCTGAAGCTAGGGTACGTACAGGTTCTTGAAAACCCTTTAATTTGAAAAATGCATTTTCAAAGCCCTTGGAAGTCTTTTTTTCTCGTCCTTGAAAATCTTTGAATTACCTTAGCACTCCCAATCGACATTGTCGCCTTATTTATGTGGTAGATTGGCATACCTGCCAAGTCTCTCAAATTTCGACCAGTTCTTACCTTTACACGGTTGTCAGGAAAATCTCCTGGAAATTGAAATTTTTTTGTGGGATGTGGCTGCATTGACAGAAAGGCAGCCCAATCTGCATTTTATTGTAAAAAATTTAAGAGGTGCTCATCCAAACATTTATTGGGCCACAATTCAGATGCTACAAGCACTTTTCTTCACCGCAACGAGTCGTATGAACTTTAGTCTGAAACCGTGGGAAAAAGGCCGAGAGCAGCGTGCTCGAAGCCGTGGAAGGACGTGTGCGGCCAGTGCACGCACTGACACAACTGCGGTTATCGTTTGTTACAACCGGTGCGGATAGAACCGCGGTCACTCTTGATATGATCATTTGTGGTGACAACGTAACTGACAGAACTTTGAAACTGCACGTGCGTTCAGTGCATCATTTGAAGCAGCGTTGCTTTCCACAAATGCTTCGGAGAAAATCATGACAGATGCGGTCATATATTGTAAAAAATGACATGGTTTTGAAGGCACGTGATCAGCCAGCGCACGCAGAATGAAAACCGAACTATCGTTTTCCGCAGCCGATGAGTGCAAATCCGCAGTTGTGCTGAAATGATTATTAGCCGAAGGCACGCGGCTAACGCAGTGGTAGAGCTGATAAAGATGTAAAAAGAAACGCTAAAGGCATTTTGGCGTACCTGTCCGAAGAATCTAGTAATGTTGTTCCTTTCAATCTGGGTACATTGGCTATACTTTGGCATTAAGTTTTCAGTTGACCTTATGCGAAGCTTCAACCTGCACTTTCCCGGCAGCCGGCTCATTCACTTGGGTCTCAGGAAAACATATGCACATTCTTTTGACAGAAATAGATTTCGCTAGGTGTTATCAAGACACGAAGTTTTGAAAGATACAAGTATATTCACCCCCATTTTTCTTTTTGAGGAAGAAAGAAAGGGGGAGAAATAGATCAGTGGACACCCCCTTTACTTTCTCTTCCGGAAATCTCCGATTCAGAATCCTTGAACCTGGCACGTAAGGATCGACATCGACCTGACCAAACTGCCCATTTCCAAAACAGCAATTTGGCCTGAGTTAATATGGTTTCACTAACCAAAACTGCATGGTGAATAGTTTTACCGCATCAAACCACGAACAAACGAAGTGAGAGACTTGTAATGCTCTTCAGTGCTGGCTCCTTCCCTATTGTGGGTGCGGTGAAGCTGGTGAAAAATATAGGGAGCTATAGTGCAAACTAGATATGTTCGTTATAATTGCAATATGTGTCTACTATATAAGTGCAATAAAAATGAGTAAATTTTGAAAATTTTGAAGTAAATATATTTCAATATTTTGTGCTAATTTTAGTCCTTGAAGAACCTGTGACATGTCCTGGGTAGTCCTATAATATCCTTGCATTTTCGCTTCGGAAACCTGTACGAACTCTGTGAATCATACTGACTGAGTTGGGGGTGCCTGAGGCATAGGTCAGTAAACATTACATTACACTTGTGCACAGTACTTATCTGTTACAGTGGACCGGAAGTTAAACTGCTTGGCTGCTAACCTGAAGGTTGTGGGTTGGCAACATTCTTGCTTCAGTGGAGGCTATGGTGCCTGCATCAGCATGTCAAAGAACACTGTGTGGTCGAAATTTCAAAATCTCTCCACCATGGGTACAATAGCCAGAACTTTTTTCGGGAAGGCACATCCTTGATTTTGGGAGAGTTACCCCTTTGAAATAGTTAATCTTCGCGCTCTATACCATGGCGAAAAAACATTTCGGGGGAGGGGGATGTGGCACGGGCCCAGTGTGTACCTCATGGCTATGCCCTGCTCTCCACTGCAGCATCGCTACTAATTATATGGTGACTTTTGAATGTGAAACCCCAGATACTTAATTGTCAGACTTTCATAATGAAAAGCAACCTATTCTGTCTAATCATGTTCTTTTGTTGTTAATGCTTTTGTGTGTAGGCTGTGTTCATTCTGATCATATAGGGAGGATCTGGTTTACACCTGGTGAACTGTTACTGTCAAAAATCCTATTACATGCTTCTTGCATGAAGTGAGCCTCCTCAAGTTTAATGTAAGGCATTCCATGATTTTTTGTGTTGCTTTCAGTATTTCTGCGCTCTCGACGACGGAGTCAAGCTGACCATGCTGGGCAGTGTTTTGATGAGCCTCCCAAAGAAATCTTTTTTCTACGTCTGCAGAGGTTTGTTGGCAAAACTTATTTGCTGCTTCTTTCATTTCTCATTATCTTAGCATTGCAAGCTTGTCCTTTTTCTTTATTTTTCAAATTTGGGGAATACTTTTGTAAGTGATCTTCTCACAAGTGTACCCATGCTTTTGCAAGGGTACTTGATTAAAAAGATTATGGTGTGTCGGCAATTGTTATGAAATGTTTAGAAAAAAGATGATGGATAAGAAAGAGCACCTCATTGGCATAATAAGTTGAGTATTTGAGTGTTGGTCATTGGCATCTATTAAGGGCCATGTTAATATCTGTAGTATTCACTGCAAGATTCCAAGGTCTTCTTTTTCTACTAAAAGTGCTAAAAGAATTCTTTCACTCAGTTTTAAAGCTGAAATGAGGTGAAGCCAATTGGGCATTGTTTAGCTGCTTCAAACAAACACCCTTCTCTTGGAAACCCCATTGACTTCGAAAACAGGGTCTCAAACACTACCTTTTTCACCTGTGACTGCAGAACAAGGGACTTTTGTGCTGGCAAAACTGTGAACCATTGATTGACATGCATATCCACAATTATCTTTTCACTGCTACCCTACTGCCGTGGTCTGGTAGTCAGGCAATCAATTCAGTTGTGAGACGAGCATTCAAACAGCACCTTGGTAGTTATAGGGTGAAGAAACGACAACAGAAAAAAAGATCTTGCCTGTCCTTGCTTCTTTGTCCTGTATAGCGCTGTACCATGTTGGAAAAGGAAAATTATTACCAACATTTGCTATGAGCAGCACCTATCTAAGCTCTGCACACCGTCTTTCTGCAAGATTTGTTTTCTAACCAACCCAAAAGGGTAGTTTCATCCCTTCCATATTGCAGCTCGCAGGTGTGCTTTAGTGGAAAAGAAAGGGAATGGAATATTGTATCAACGCCTCCTAAAAGAACTATGCACGTGTCTCTCTTTACAATTGGGAGCCTCCTGTCAGCACCTAACCTCGGAGGCCATGCTTTCTGCCGCTTGTTGCGACCTGCCGTCGCGCGAGACCGCTCACCTCCGTACTGCTCAGTCACGTGACATTACCGTACTGCTCAGTCACGTGACATTACCGTACTGCTCAGTCACGTGACATTACCGTACTGCTCAGTCACGTGACATTACCGTACTGCTCAGTCACGTGACATTACCGTACTGCTCAGTCACGTGCCATTACCATACTGCTCAGTCACGTGACATTACCGTACTGCTCTGTCACGTGACATTACCATACTGCTCTGTCACGTGACATCACGGCTGCTCAGAGGCGACTGTAAGAGCATTTATGAGTTCGCAGGGGGTGACCGTCGGAGATGCTCGCTTACGTACCCAAGGAAGAGGGTAAAGTTTGAGGGTAGGGCAGCACGTTCGCGGCTGATGTTCCAGCATAGTTTTTGTAGGAGGCATTGATTGTATAAATGTGTTGCACAAGGCAGTCGACTTGCGGTAAATATAGCGACGTGTATTACCTACCACATTTTGTAATAAACAGAGATGTGCGAATACGGAAATTTCGGGTGTGAAACAAATTCTAATAGAAAAGTGTGAACGCAAACTGAGAATCTTGTTTTTCAAATTTTCCTGAGATATTTTTTTTCATTACTTAGATGGTGAAAACTGCAGAAAAAAAAAAGAACGTTCAAAGCATATTCTGAGGTACGTCACATTATGAAAGCCTTTATTTTGGCTAGGTTGATGAAGCGCTAGCAGGATGTTGTTTCATAGTTATCTAATGAACAATGAAGTATAAGAATACATTTAGAGGCCCAGGTAAGGCAACCGTTTAATGTGCCGAACAGCAGCGAGACAGCAGCCAGTCGTTTTAGCATCAGTAGCAGCACGAGCCCAAGCCACAACAAATGTCCTCTTCGTCGTTGCTCTAGCTATGCCAATTTTTGTGACTACAATGACTCCCCAGTGAAAAAGGAGCCAGCCAGGCACAGTTTTGCCAGAAAACGAGCCATCCTGGCACAAGCAGGACAGCACAGTTTCGTGCACAGCTTCACGCCTGTGGTGCTGTTAATCTATACAGGTAAACCTGCATATAACAAAATTGATAAATTCCCAGAAAAATTCGTTATATGTAAGTTCGGTACAAAAATTTGTAAAATAAATGGGAAAATATAAACAAAAAGGGGACTGAAGGCAGAGCTAACCCCAAACACTCATTTACAGTAAAAAACTGCATTACGATTGTTATAGCAATTATATGGACACTCTCGGCAGGTTCTTGCTGTGGCCGCCATGTTCGGCAACAAGTCCTAATTGGCAACAAGTCCAAATCGACAGCATGCCTCCGCACATTGTAACTTTGACAAGTGGGTAAAAGCGTGCGAACGCTGCTAAAGCAGAGATCACATGAGTTAGCCCATCACTTTCGCCTGGAAAGTGCATAACATCACCCGTGTGTTAGAACTGCGATCGAATGCCTAAACAGAAAGTAAACTACCTGTCTTGAACGAGCATGAAACAACGTTGGGAGGGGGGGGGGAAATCGCTCGAGTAATGAACTTGGATTTTAAGGGCGGTCACAATCGCTGATGCGCTTGCTATCTCGCGGAGTATCAGTGCGGTTTCAATGCGAAGGGACTGTGTGAAAAGAGCAAACGCAATCGTTCCAGTCAAAGTGGAAGGCTCGCGATTCTCCCCATCGAAGGATAACTGCTCGTGCACAAGCATCTGTAGATTGCTCGTTACTGAAGACAGTAGCGATGCACTGCCTTGTATTTTTGTTGTTTAAACCACCATGTGTGTGTGTGTGTGTGTGTGTGTGTGTGTGTGTGTGTGTGTGTGTGTGTGTGTTGTAGGCGGCAGAAACCCAGCCGAAACTGCCTATCGCTATTAAAAAAAAAAAGCGCCCTTCATATGCAGCGCAGCCCCACATATGTGACGCTAAATGAAAGCGCGGCACTGGCAATGCGCGAAAAGTAGTTTTTTTTATTTTGGTTTGAAAAGGGAGGGGGCACACTCGCGCATGCGACCGCGGCGGCGAGAAGGGGGCACCGACGGCTCGTAAGGTGCAGGCCCTCCTGCCCGTCTTACGCGTGCCTGCCACCACCGCTTCGCGCTTTGACGGCGGCGGGGCAGCGGCGGAAGATGTATGCTCGTACCCAAATGCTACAATGCGCATCAAAATTCCAAGATTGTCCATGGGGAAAATTCATTATATCAAGGTTGTCTCGCAAAGTTACTTTGTTACATAGAGGTCGCAAATAGATGTGCTCCTATGAAGCGACCGCAGGGAATATGAAAAACTTCGTTATATCCAGGAATCTTTTATATGGAGGTTCGTTATAAGCAGGTTTAACTGTAGTTGGCTGAATATGCTCAACAATTTAGTTTACTGGCGATGTCTGGCGCAGGCCTAGTATGGTCCGTTGTACTTGGCTATGAACTTAGAGGAAAGGTCAGTTCCAGACAATAGCACACAGTCACACGATTGTTCCAGGGGCGTATGACGATGGGGATGAGCGTCATTCAGGAGCGTGCTTGTGGCGAGCCTGATCGTGTGTGGTAAGCGAACGTGCCAGCTGCCGACATTCTTTGTCATTAGTGGTGGCTTTCTCCAAAGTCCTAGTTTCTGAAGGGTCTGGGTTGTACAGAAGGATAGTGTCAAAGAACAGGGAAGGCTCCCGACCATAAAGAAGGAAGAACGGGGAGAATCCAGTTGAAGATTGAATGGCACTGTTGTAAGCATAGGTGACGAATGGCAGTATGTGGTTCCAATTCGTGTGGTCATCGGAAACATACATGGAGAGAATGTCGCCTAGCGTGCGAATAAATCAATCGGTCGTCCAGTTGGTTTGGGGGTGATATGCGGTAGTGTTCCGATGCACGATGCTGCATTCGCGCAGGAGGGCTTCTACAGCTTCATGAAGAAGGAATGCCCGCAGTCACTGAGAAGCTCGCGGGGTGCACCATGAGGAAGGATGAGGTTGCCCAGAATGAACAAGCAGACTTCACAACCAGTGGCCTTGGGAAGCCGTGAAGTTTCAGTGTAGCGCATAAGATGGTCCGCAGCTACGATGACCCAGCGGTTTCTATTTGCTGTGTATGATAGGCGACCGTACAAGCAGATTCTGATGCAGTCGCAAGGCTGAGAAAGACAAGGCAGTGGATGGAGTGACCCTGTGGTTGTGCGAGAAGAGCTCTTCCGGGGTTGGCATGAGGAACATGAACAGACGTACTGCTGAACAACGCGGTACATTTCGCGCCAGTAGTATTGAATTCTTAGGTGAGCATACGTCTTCACCACACTAGCGTGGGCGCATTGCGGATCCGCGTGGAAGGAAGCACAGACGTCAGAACATAGGCGGTGAAGAATTACTAGCAACCATTTGCGCTCATCAGATAAGTAGTTTGCTCGGTGCAGAAGGCCATCACGGATAGTGAAATGGCCGGCAAGTCGTCGAAGTAAGTGATTGTTAGTACGTGGAGACATCTGAGACAGGTACTCTAGGAGAGACGCTATCCGTGGATCCTCATGTTGCTCAGAGGACATGTCTGCATGCTGAAGTGAAAAGCTTTGCAGCTGGAAACATTTGCTGTAACATAATTGTGGGGAAGTGGTGAACGAGAAAGAGCAGTGGTGTCCAAATGCTTGCAGCCTGACCAATAGACTACACGGATGTCGTAATCTTAAGATGTAGCGTCCTGCGAGCTAGGTGACCGCATGGATCTTTTAATAACGACAATCAGCACAATGCGTGGTGATCAGTCTCAACGTCGAATGGGCGGCCATATACATAAGGTCGGAATTTCGTGATTGCCCAAACTACGGCAACCCATTCTTTTTCCATGACTGAGTAGTTCTTTTCCACTATAGTGAGGGTGCGACTAGCATAGGATACAACATACTCATCGAAACCAGAATTACGCTGGGCAAGAATAGCGCAGAGGGCTACTCCACTAGCACTCGTATGGATGGAGAAACTGGGGGTGGAGCCCTGCAACGTAGGTGCCCCAGGGGACTGACTGCCACAAAGATCTAAACTGGAATAAGAGTAAACAAGTTTTTTGGGTGTAGTAGAAAGGGCGGCATTCTGGAAAGAATTCCTAGGAATTACTGTTAACTTGGATGCATTCCACACTTTTCCGTCACTGAGGAGAAAAGGGGACGGCGCAAACTGAGCCTTCACTGTAAGAGGCCTACTATACTTGAAAAAGCCTTTCCTATGGAGTCTTACCTTAACCAAATCGCCGACCATTATGCGGGTTTGCTGCGCACCTTTCCTTTTGTCAAAATACCCTTTGCTCTTATTCTGTTTCGCTGCAACCTGATTCCGGACATGAGGCAACCCATTGGGCGACTCCGATACTTTAGGACAAATCCTAAAGTTGCTAATGTCTACTTTGGAACGAGGTTGTCGACCGTGCAGCAAAAAAGCTGGAGACAGGCCAGTCACCGCATGTGGTGTGACCCTATACGAACTCAAAAATTGTGTGATGCTCCTCGAGGCATCTTTAGCTTCAAGTCTGGCTACCTGCAAATGTTCCTTAAGAACCCTGTTAAGGCGTTCTATTTGAATAATTGGACGAAAATATATGATGGATGCCCTGTTCCTTTAGATATTCCTGAAATTGTACAGAGAGAAATTGTGGACCATTGTCAGTTACTAAAAACTCTGTCCTTTAGATATTCCTGAAATTGTACAGACAAATTGTGGACCATTGTCAGTTACTAAGAACTCTGGTAGCCCTTCCCGGCTAAACGACGATTCGAACAGCTTAATGACATCCTCTGTGGAGATAAAATTCGTGCCAAGAACTTCAGGCCATTTTGAATAGTAGTCGACTAAGGTAGCAAGATACCTGGGAAAAGATGCATTTAATGGGCCGACAATGTCCATACCCAACTTTTGCCACGGCCCTTCAGGTCATTCAACGGGCTGCAACGGGGCTACACGCGACTTGGCCGACTTGTCTGTCAGCTGACAGATGTGACAATGCTTGACATGTTCTTCTACAGAACGATCTATTTGGGGCCACCAATATCTTTCACGCAGAAGTTGCTTAGTACGTACTATCCCTTGATGATTTTCATGTGCTAATTGGAGGAAAGTAGGTACCAGAACACTAGGAATGACTACACGGTCACGCATGAGTAATCCATCAACACAAGAGAGTTCATTCCTAACATGAAAGCAAGCCATTAACTCATTGTTTATATGCTTCTTAAAAGGCCAGCTCTTGGATAAACATTCACAGATTTTTTGCAACGTCACATCTGCATTCGTTGCAAGTTGGACGGTTTCTTTGTCAACTACAGATGTCACTAATGACACTATTTCTTCATCCTTGCTAAGTTCTGGGCAGGTCTGAATTGGCAGCCTAGACAGGGCATCAGCGACCACATTTTCTGAGCCCTTGCAATATTCTATGTCAAAGTTGTAATACAAAAGTCTAGCTGACCACCGCAAAATCCTTAAAGGCCGTCGGCCTGCATCACCTGCGGCTAACAAAGCAACTACAGCCTGATGGTCGGTTCTAAGGGTGAAACGTCTACCCCAGAGGTAAATATGCCACCTTTCACACGCGAATAGACAGGCAAGCGCTTTGCGTTCACCCACAGAGTACTTTCTTTCAGTATCTGACAAGGTTCTCGACGCAAAGGCTACTGTTTCAAGCTTAGGACCATACCGCTGCTGTAACACAGCCCCGATGCCCACATCAGATCCATCGGTTGTAACCACCACAGGTAGCTCAGGATTAAACATCTTAATGACAGGCGAACAAGTCAGGCGCGTTTTCAACTGGTTAAAACTGCGTTGGGCATCCTCCGACCAGCAAAACTTTTGGTCCTGCCTGAGCATGAGACAAAGCGGTTCAACTAGGTGTGCATAGTGATCAATGAACTTGGCATAGTATCCTGCCAGACCTAAAAATGACTGTAAAGACTTAATGTCTGTAGGAGCTGGGGCATTTACTATAGCCTTTACTTTACTTTCTAACGGCGATATGTCATCAGCTGAAATCCGGTGTCCCAAGAAGCTAAGTTCTTTCACAGAAAAAAGACATTTATCATTCAACTTCATGCCACTGTTGGCTATGCAAGTCAAGACTTCAATTAGGCTCGCGTCATGCTCAGACTGAGTCTTACCCCACACAAGGACATCATCCAGATAGAAAATTACATTCTTGCAATCTTTTGAAATCTGGGACATCATTTTTTGAAGAACTGCAGGCGCGGACGCCAGACAGAAACAGACACGCTTAAACCTGAACAAGCCATCATGAGTGATGAACGTCGTTAAGTCCCTACTGCTCTCCTCTAACAAAAGCTGGTGATAAGCTGACGCTAAGTCTAGCTTAGAAAAACAAGTGGCTCCATGAAACATCTGCAACAACTCTTCAACGCGCGGCAAAGGATACCCATCGATGATAATTGCCTTATTCGGTTCCCTGAGATCTACACATAGCCGGATGCTTCCATTTTTCTTTCGGACGACGACGAGCGGCGAGATCCACTCGGAAGCGTTCGATGACATCCGAGTCATCGAGTTGTCGCAACTCGGTCGCCACCTGATCGCGAAGAGCCAGAGGGAGACGTCTCAGATTGGGTGTAACTGGAGTCACACCTGGCCGCCGTTGAATGCGATGAATGAAAACCTTGACGAGACCCAACTCGTCGCTGAAGAGCTGCTCGAAGCCCGAAGGCACATTGGAGGGACACTGCACTTCACATGATGCGTGTCGACAAGTCAACCACGCGCCGTCAATCTGGTTGCCCAGTCGCTTAATCGCGTCAAGGCCCAAAAGCGATGTGCCCTTATCGGTGACATAGAAGACCACGGAGCAAGACCGCTGCAACACTTTGACTGGAGCTTGGAAGGAGCCAAGGACCCCGATGCGCTGCTTGGAGAAGTTTCGCAAGTCGACTACAGCTTTGGACAGGCTGTGTTGTTTGCTGAAATGACGCTGGAAGTCTTCTGCAGTCATCAAGGATACAGATGCTCCTGTATCCACCAGTAGTCTCAGGGTAACATTATCGACTACAGCGTGGACGACTAAGTCTTTTCTGGATGAGGTGCTAACTGTGAGCACGGACAACAAAGGACGATCCGAAGATAACACTGATGAGCTTGAAGTTCAGTTCAACTGAGTGGAGGCCTGCTGCTCCGGTACGATGTCGACAGCTCCCCTCGAAGAGACGTGCTGTACAGGGGCAGTCTTGCGGCACATCGACACGAAATGTCCCCAAGCGTTGCATGTATTGCAACATTGACTTCGGGCTGGACAATTTCGAAAATTTGAGTGGTGTCGTCTGCTTTCGCAGCGGTCGCACAATTGAGGTTGGAAGTCGCCTGGAGACTTCCAATTTGGGACTGGAGCGCAGTACCCAGGCGACGACTGCGGCTGAAAATCGCCATCTTGGCCTCCCGGACCTGGTGACGTGACGTCACGGCCTCCCTGACTGGCGCGGCCATTCCTTCCCTTCGCACCGCCACATTGGGTGCCTTGCCCAACGGCTTCGACATGTTCAGGTTGACTGGGAGCAAATGCTTGGTTCGCCAAGGACAATGCTTCGAGCGTCTGACCGACTTCTTCCGCTTTCTCCAAGGACAACTCTTCGCCGTATGCCAGCAGCTTCTCTCTCACTCGCAAGTTGGACGAGCCGTGAATAATCTGATCGCCGATGCGTTCCGTGTACGTGAGCCCAAACTTGCATCGTACGGCTTTCTCCTTCGAAACTGTCACGTAGTCGAGGAAACTCTCTCCGGGGAGTTGACGATGACTAGTAAACTCGTGACGTTCAACTAGCGGATTAGTGGACGCGGCGAAAAGCCGGTCGAGCTGCTTGACGAGACTGTCATACTTTGTAACGGTCGGAGCCGAAGAATTTGGGTCAGACGCCGGCGTAGTTGGCGCCGCGTTGCTTGGAGTAGACGCCGCATTGCTCGTTTCGTGTCGGGCTTCTTCCTGTTCGGCTGCCGTGAAATACCTCGGCTGTCCTTCCCGTCCCAGCAGGCTGACGAGCGCCGACGCACGACGCGCGTCGTTCCAGTCGCTGTCGCCGGCCGCCTCGAGGTGGGCCTGAAACATTTTTTTCCAATGAGTCCACGGAACCGGGTGCGGCCCCGGCAGCTGGAGGAAGACAAGAAGGTGCTCGAAGAGAGCCATGCCGACAGGAGAGGTGGTACAGAGAGGTGTGAAGCGGAGCAAGGACGAAGGCCTAGGTGAAAGCTTGCCAGAGTCTGCACACAAAAAGCGCTGGGCCTCGCGGACGCCAGACGCGTCAGACACGGGTTCTTTCTGCTGTGGTAGGAACCGAGGCGAAGAACATCCTCGTCGCCATTCTGTTGTGTCGGCGAGCGGCGTCCGACAGCGAGGGCCCGAGGACTGAACGCGAGGCGCAACGTGCGCCGGCACACGCCCTCGACACGCGCAGTAGAAGTGAGTTGACCGGAGCTTGCGGGAACCCAACAAAGACTGAGCCGGCCAGCGGCCGTTTATTGAACGACACACAGCGGACACGCGAACACACGCGATTGGCTGCATGCAATCAGGTGTGTGCCGTTACAGACATCTGTTGAACAGAGTACACACTAGAGCGCACTCAGTGCGCGCGCCACTCACAGGTGGCGCCATGACACAGCAGTGTACTACTTAGTGTCTTGGTTCTTTGTGTTGTGACTTCGCGTGTTGCGGCTGTGTTTGTGCGCGTTCTCGCCGCCGTCGCGCTTCATGGCAACCGTCACAGAAGTTAAGTGGCCAAAGCAGCCAGCAAATGATGTTGAAAGAAAGGTTATGATATTAAAAGATGTGATGAGCCGACGCGACGTCGCCTCACCGTGCAGGAGTCCCCCGAAGCTCTCGCTATCCTCGAGGAGTTCTGAGTTTGTTCTAGCGACAGTGAACGTGCACACCACCACCTGATGGGATTAAATAAGATCGTTCTGTCAGAAATTTCGACGGCGAGGAAGGCAAAAATAACGCACTTTTTTAAGAAATAAAGGTTTGTCTGTGCTGTGTACGTTTTCTTTTTGTTTTCATGGTCTGTTAGATAATTCCGAATTCAGTTAACTCGAACATTCTCTCCGGTCTTGTGAGATCCGAGTTAACGAGGTTTTACTGTACAAGCTAGGACGTTTGCGAGGCAGCTGAGGTGGGAGTCATTGTCATTCGAGAAAAGGATGACGTCACCCAAATAGCATAAGCATGTGTTCCATTTAAAGCTTCTGAGGATGTTGTCCATGAAACGATCGAAGCTGACAGGCACATTACACAGGCCGAACGGCATCACGTTGAACTTCTACAAGCCCCGCCGCGGTGGTCTAGTGGCTAAGGTACTCGGCTGCTGACCCGCAGGTCGCGGGTTCGATTCCCGGCTGCGGCGGCTGCATTTCCGATGGAGGCGGAAATGTTGTAGGCCCGTGTACTCAGATTTGGGTGCACGTTAAAGAACCCCAGGTGGTCAAAATTTCCGGAGCCCTCCACTACGGCGTCTCTCATAATCAAATGGTGGTTTTGGGACGTTAAACCCCACAAATCAATCATTGAACTTCTACAATCTGTCAGGCATTACAAACGCAGTTTTTGAGCTGTCGGCATCATTCGTAGGGACCTGCCAGTAGCCATATCGAAAATCTAAAGAAGAAAAAAACTCTGCTTCTTGCAGGCAATCGAAGGCGTCATCAATTCTGGGCAGCGGATAAACGTCCTTTCGTGTGGTCTTATTGAGACACCTATAAACTGGAGAAGCCCAAGGGCTGTTTGAGGGTTCTATTACACCACGTTGAAGCATATCGACCACCTGATCATCAGTGACATAGCGTTCAGGATGAGAAACTCGATACGGGGGCTTGCGCAAAGGTGCATGGCTACCGGTGTCGATGTGGGGAACAATGGTAGACGTGCGACCCAAAGAAGGTTGGCTGTGGTCAAATTACATGTTCAAGCGATCGTGTAGAGCCAGAAGTCGGGAACACTGAGCAGCAGGAAATTCAGGGTCAATCGATGCTAAAAAAGCCTCGGGAGATGAAGTGGGAATGATGGCAGTAGTAATGGTGTTTATGTGAGATGATAGCAAGCTATCAGGTAGGTGACTGGAGGAAACAGAATCAATATCCTCAAGGTGTCCGATGACTTCGCCACAGAATTAGATGTCTAGGTGAGGAAGCGAGTTCGTTATGTAGATGGAGCCATGTGAGTTTTCTATGGTGACAACTGCGAATGGGAGAAGGAAGCTTTTGAGAAAGCTGAAGGCGTCTGAGGGGATAAAAAGGGCGTCGACAGAGGGCACACCTTCACAGATGAGTGGCACAAGATCACAAGATAGAGGAGGGATGTGAGTGTCCATGGCTACGATGACTCGAGATGATAACGGCTAAAAAAAGGGTCTTTCAGACGGTGCATCACACAGAAGTAGTTCACACATCGTCAACTCTAGTTCAGCACGCGCACAGTAAACGACGGCATGATGAGTTCAGAGGAAGTCCCAGCCCAAGATGATGCAATGTGAACATGGGGAAAACGCAACAAATTCAACTACAGTCTAGCCTGCTTATAACGAACCTCAGCCTGACGCGGCATCCATTCGCTGTATCCAGTAGTTCATAGTAAATGAAGCACAGCTTTTAAAAAGTTGCGAGTAAAAACACAAAATTTTTTGCCCTAAAAAGTCTGTGATGCACGTGTTTCGAAGATCAGGAGCGATATGGGTGGTCTTGAGTTTAATTCAAATGGCAGCGTGCTCTTCACCGAGGATCGTGGCATAACGATAGCTAGCACGATACCATAACGATGACACAGAGACAAGAAGAAGACAAAGGACAAGAGCGCTAACTTCCAACTGAATTTTTATTGCGCAGAGCGCGAAAATATATAGAGGAGACGGTAACCATGTGACAAAAACCATATGGCACAAAGAGCAAAACATCAGTAAGAGAAAAAACAACAAAAAAACGAAAGCACAGAAAAAGGCAGAGAAAAGTCTATAAGGAAACAAAACAGAAAAGTAAAGGTAATGTAACTACTTGCGCGCACCAAAACCTTCAAGAAACCTTAGTTCCTTCTCGGACAGAAAAAGGCAGAGAAAAGTCTATAAGGAAACAAAACAGAAAAGTAAAGGTAATATAACTACTTGCGCGCACCAAAACCTTTGAGGAACCATAGTTCCTTCTTGGACAGAGACACGGAGGGCTTGCTAATGCACGACACCTGTTGTGCCATCTGCGCGGCCTCGACGATGACTCGGGTGCGCTCATCCTTGTGCTTGTACAGCGTCGCTGTGTCTTTGAAAAGGGGCACACAGTTGCACTCAGTGCAGTGTTGAGCAAGAAAACCATCTTTCCCGTTTCGAACATTGTTAGTGTGTTCTCTCAGTCGGTTGTTCAGACACCTTCCGGTCGTTCCGACATAACAAGTACCGCATGAAAGAAGGGTCCTATAGACAATTTCCCGGGAGCATGCTTCAACGGAAAATGTGTTGGAGTTCGTCTACTGTTTTCTGCACTGTTCAAATTAATCAGCCTCACCAAATCTACAAACCCCCTAAAAATGCAGTCATCAACTCAATGCAGAGTTAAGCATAGAAACAGGTATGCGGCATGCTCCCGGGAAGTTGTCTATTGGACCCCCCTTTCATGCGGTGCTTGTGCGATTCTATATGATTCCTCCGATTCGATTCCTCCAAACATGCGATTCGATTTCTCCAAATCACTCTTGCCGCTTACTTCATTCACAATGCCCTAATCCGTGCACGGTCTCGCGGTGTCGGCATCATCGACCATAATTAAACCATCGCAGCAGATGTCTCCACCCGCTCACCCAGGTCGGAGTCAACGACGCACTGCCACTAATTGCTGCCACTCTTCACTGTTCTTATCAACTGCACCAATGACGTTATCTTCGGTCTAGACATTTTGTGCGCCCATTCGGCCCTCGTTGACTGTTCAGCTAGCACGGTGCAACTTGACCTGCCCTGTATGCCTGATACGCCCAGTCTGCCCCAAGTTCGTTTCAACTCTCCTGAACGTGTCCGTTTGTGTCACCGCACACAGTTACCTGCATTGCCGTAACAGCGTCGCCACCTGTACCTGATGGAGACTACATGCTCACGCCCATTACATTCGTCCTTCTGACTCGCAGTGTTACTTTTCTGCACATTATTATTACGTTACGGGAAAACCGTGCTTGCATCTCTTTGCTGAACTTTGTTCTGTGTCCGCAAGTGCTTCGTATGGAATAGCGCTCGCCATGCTGACACCCTCTGAGGATTGCGTCCTCAGCTTTATACCCCAGTCATGTGCGTCGCCGCAACTGCACGCAAGCCTGTTCTTCGATAGAGAGTCCATCTTCTAATGTGGAAAAAATGATCGCGGTGGACCTTTTGCCACAGCAAACTGACGTGCTCCGTCACGTCTTGGAATCGTACTTTGACGTATTCGACTTCTGTGACTGCCCCTCGGTCTAACCAGCATTGTGAAGCACCGTATTAACATTGGCGATGCATCTCCGGTACATCGACGACCGTACCGCGTTTCTCCTGCGGAGCGTCAGATCATTAAAAAAAAAGTCGAGAAGATGCTCGCCAAAGACATAGTTGAGCCATCTTCCAGTCCATGGGCTTCCCCGGTTGTTCTTGTAAAGAAAAAGGACAACAGCTGGCGATTTTGCGTCAGCTACAGACATCTGAACCGGATCACTAAGAAAGACGTCTACCTGCTACCGCGCATTGACGACGCCCTGGATTGCCTTCATGGTGCTGAGTATTTTTCCTCCATCGACCTTCGCTCAGGGTACTGGCAAATTGCTGTCGATGACATGGATCGTAAGAAGACTGCTTTTGTGACCCCTGATGGTCTTTACTAGTTTAAGGTCATGCCGTTCGGAATATGCAATGCTCCAGCCACCTTCGAACGAATGATGGACACTCTCTTGCACGGGTTCAAGTGGTCAATTTGTCTGTTACCTCGACGGCGTCATTTTGTTTTTCTCGACCTTTAAAGCATACCTTGACCGCCTTTCCTCCATGCTTTCTGTTTTTCGTAACGCAGGACTGCAACTGAACTCATCGAAGTGCCACTTCGGACGCCAGCAAATAACCATGTTAGGCCATCTTGTGGACTCCTCTGGCATTTCCCCTGATCCTGATAAAGTTCGAGCTGTGCAAAACTTCCCCGTCCTGACCAGCACTAAGGAAGTCTGAAGCTTTTTAGGTCTATGCTCTTACTTCCGACATTTTATAAACAATTTTGCGGACGTGGCCCGACCTCTTACGAACTTGCTGAAGAAGGATGTTTCATTCTCTTGGGGCACTGTGCAAGCTTCGGCGTTCTCCAATCTCATTGCGTTGCTCACAACACCACCTATTCTGGCCCATTTTGACATGTCTTTCCAACAGAAGTCCGCACTGATGCCATCAGCCATGGAATCGGTGCTGTTTTGGTCTAGCATCAATGCGGCTGCGCCCTTGTTATCTCATATGCCAGCCGTCTGCTCTCTGCGGCCGAGCGGAGCTACTCTATCACTGAACGGGAATGCCTTGCTCTAGTTTGGGCGGTTGGCAAATTTCGGTTCTACTTACATGGTCATCGTTTCACTGTGGATGGATGGATGCTATGAGCGTCCCCTTTATAACGGGGTGGTGACAAGTATGCCACCAGGCTCGACAAAAAAAAAAAAAAAACAAAAAAACCCCCCTTTTTTCTTTTTTTTATGTTGGCCTAATGCCTCTACTTCGATAAATTCTATCCTAATGGAAAAAAAGGTAAATTTTCAGCTTAAGTTCTCTGCCATTTACGGCACACTGTCCATATTTTATTTTTCCAATATTTATTTTTGTCCTTTCTCTCTAATTTTCTGCCACCAATACTCTAACCGTCTCTTACTTATTTCAATCGCGGGTGTGTTCAGCTTTCCATTGTTGTCCCTAAAACCCAAGGCTTCCTGTAGGCTCGTGCCCAAACGTACACCTGGGTGGATATCTCCACATTCAATCAGAACATGCTCCGCCGTTTCCTTATCTTTCCCGCAGCATGTGCATTGTTCTTCTTCTTTACTGAATCTTGCTTTATAACTACGCGTTCTAAGGCAGCCCGATCTCGCTTCAAACAGTAAAGCGCTTCCCCTTGAATTATCGTAAAATGCCTCCCTCCTTATTTCATTTTTGCCCTTGCGGTAGTTACTCAAAGCCGGTTTTTTCTCCATAGCTGCCATCCAGTAAATCCTCTCCGCCTCCCTGACTTTTCCCTTAACGCTCTTTGTTGACATATGGCTCACAATACCAGCCGTATATTTACTAGTGAGTCTTCTAGTTCTTTTTCTCCACTGTGTGTCCACGCTCTTCCTATACAAATAACGGAACACCTTCTCTGCCCATCTACTCTCCTTCATATTTCTTAGCCTTTCTTCGAACCTTATTTTGCTCTGCGCTTCCCTCGCCTCAAAACCTGCCCACCCCATATCGCCCTTTACAGCCTCGTTTGTCGTCTTCCCGTGAGCACCCAACGCGAGGCGTCCCACAGTCCTTTGATTTACATCCATTCCCGATTGCACCTCTGCCCTCATGCACACCACTGAGTTCCCAAAAGTAAGCCTCGAAGCACCTCATACAGACCTCGAAGCACCTCATACCTATTGTATCCCCACAACGCTCTGTGCTTCATTATTGCCGCATTCCTCTTTCCTTTTGCTGCCGAGGCTTTTTCCTGTACCTCCATGTATCTATCACTCTCATTTACCCATACTCCAAGGTACTTGTATTCACTTACCCTCGGTATTTCTTGGCCTTGTATGGACACCGTCTGATCACAGGGATCATTGAATACCATCAATCCACACTTCGTTACACTGAATCCTAGTCCAAGAGCTTCACCTTCCCTTCCGCATATATTCGCCAGCTGCTGTATATCATCTCGACTGTCCGCAAATAAGACGATATCGTCCGCATAAAATAAACCTGGAAGCTTCTGCTCAATCATCATGCCGCCCTGTTTGTGTGACAGATTAAAACCAATGTTGCTACCTTCTAGCGCTTTTTCCATACTCACCATGTACAGCATGAATAACAGCGGGGACCAATGACATCCCTGTCTCAGACCCCTGCTAACCTCAACGTTCTCTTTGCTACGCATTCCTTCCCACTCTATGCAAACTGTATTTTCTCGGTATATCTCCCTCAAAAGCTGTATACAGTCGTCGCCCATGCCCATTCCTTTCAATATATCCCACAAAATTTCCTGATTAACGTTGTCGTATGCCCCAGTGATGTCTAGAAAAGCCACGTACAAGGGCCTATTCTCTATTTTAGATATTTCTATACACTGAGTGAGAACAAACAGGTTATCGTCTAACCGCCTGTCGACTCGAAATCCGTTCTGAAGTTCTCCCAAAATATCGTTATGTTCGGCCCATGTTTCTATTTTCATTTTTACTGCTTGCATCGCCAACCTGTATAGTACCGATGTAATGGTTAGTGGTCTATACGAGCGAATCTTGTCCTTTTCTCCCTTGCCTTTATAGATTAAGTTCATTCTACTTTGTCGCCAACTGTCCGGTATTTGTCCGTCCTTTAAGCTTTTTCTACTGCTTTTAACAATGCTTCTTTAGTGTTATGTCCTAGTTCGTTAATGAGGCTAACGGGAATCCCATCTAAACCCGCGGCAGTGCGCTTTGGAATTTTTCCTTCGGCCTTTTTCCAGTTGAAATTATCAAGTACTAGCTCTTCCTCTGTTGCTTTCTCCGCCACACTTTTACTCACCGGGGAGATCCCCTGGACGCTCTTTTGAAACGAATCGGCTGTTACCTTTTGGATGTAACCTAGCGCTTCGTACCCTTCCAATTGATTTCCTCCTTCATCTAGAATATGTTGTTGCATTGTGACAGACTTCCTACCTAGCGCCTTTATGTGGCTCCAAAAAATCCTAGGCGCGGCCTCCTTTTTTTCGTGTATCTCTGTCATCCAGCGTTCACTTTCACCTTTAATTTTTGCCTCTACCAATTTCTGTACATGGGATTTTTTTTCTAAATATATTTCCCATATTTTTTTACTTCGTCCTGCGGCCGCTTCTCCTTTTTTGCCTTTCTATGCTCCCGTGATGCTTCGCGTCGCTTCTCGATCGCCTCCCGGATTTCCTTGTTCCACCAACTTTTTGGCTTCCTTTTTCCTTTCCAGCAAACAGTTTTCTTCTCTTTCCCTATCTCCTTCGTCATTAGATGTAACAGCTCACTATACTCCCAGTCCTTGCCTGGTATTTCGCCTACTTCTTCCTCGACTCTTGCGGCTATATTTATTATTTGTTTGTCATTTAAATACGAGCTGCCAGACTTTGATTCCATGCTCATATTTTCAGTTTCGTATCCCATTTGTAATGTTATTCGTTTATGATCACTACCCAAGCTGTTAATGCCTTCCTCGTCTATCCTCATTTCTGTCAGTTTGTGGTAAATTCCTTCAGTCATGAGACAATAATCAATACTTGATTGCTTGTTTCCGACTTCCCATGTGATCTGGCCGTCACATTTAGGCCCCGTGTTAACTATCTCCAGACTATGTTGCTCGCAAAGATCTAGTAATAACTTCCCATTGGTGTCTGAATATCCGTCAAGGTCATGTATGTGGGCATTCATGTCCCCTAGAAGGATGATTTCGGCCCCATTACCAAATTCCTTAATATCCGCACTCATGCAATCCACTATCTCCTGATTCTTTTCTCTGCAGTTATTCCCCGTCCACAAGTAGGCTACCCCTAGCCACGTTTCCTTTCCACCTACTGTGCCCAGAACCCAGAGGTGCTCTGAACACGTCTGTTTCACTCTAACCCATTTGGCTCCGCGGTGAATTAGCATTCCTACACCCCCACCTTTCCTTTCCGATATGGTCCTGTTACACCCTTCCCAAACATAATTTTTAATGTGTGGTGGCTCTTCCAAGTCTCTAAGGTGTGTTTCTGTAACCGCATACACGCCTATCTGTTCTTTAACTGCTCCTCAATCTCTAACCATTTTGCCTTCTTTCTGCCACCCTGCATGTTTATGTAACTAATTGCAACACGCGCCTTTTTCCTTTTTCTTTTACCTTTTTTCTGGTTTTTCGCAATTCTACCTGTCAAAGCGTCCTCCTGGTTGTTTTCCCTGTTACGAGCTACCCCGGACTCCGAAGGGCCCGTGAGCCCCCCAAAAAAGCTACTGCGCGTCCTTCCAGTCGCCAGCCCACCTCGTGTCCAAGCCTCTTATCGAAATGAATCTTGTCTCTTTGGAATCCACCCCACCTGTGCACTTCCCTGTTTAAATCCACTACCTCGAAACCCTTCTCTCGACTAATTCGCCATATCTCTATGTTTGCGTCGACAACCGCTCTTTGCAGGTTGACGTTGCGTACTGGTACTTCCGGTACTGTGCATACTACAATTTGCACCTGGGGGGACACGGTGCGCATGTCATCCACCCCTTTCGCCAAGGTCGTCGCTAGTCCTGACGATTCTTTTTTCAGGACGTCATTTAACCCTCCCGCAATTACAACGAGGTTACGATTGTTAGCTTTAGCTGCGAGTTGTTCACCCGCTTGACTCATTACTGTCCCCAGCGTTTGTCCTGGGAACGTCCCTATCGCAACTCTCTTGTCGCCTTTCACCCTTTCTTTGATTGCCGCTGCGCATCGGACTAAATTTGAGTCACCGGCGATGATGACCTGTTCAGACATTCCTTCTGAAACCTGCACCTGGCTGCTGTCACAACTGATCACCACGCCCTCTGCTGGCTCTCGTCGTTAAAGGACCCCACTGGGCATCTTGGTCGCTGGGCACTACGGCTCCAAGAATATGACTACTCAGTGTCTTACCAATCTGGCCGTTTTCACCATGACGCTGACTTCTTGTCCCACCATCCAGTGGACCCTCCTGAGACTTTAGATGAAGCGCCGCCATGTGTGCTCTCTCTCTCTGCTTTGAGCAACATCCATGATGAACAGCGCCGAGATCCCGTCTTGTGTGATATTATTGAGAAACTGAACTCTCCAACGCCCCATCCGTCTACTCGACTGTTTGTATTTAAAGAGGGCACCTTGTACCGCTACAATGTCAACGTAAATGGGCGCAAACTGCTCCTTGTGGTGCCTTCCCACCTACGTTCGAGTGTTATCGCCCAGCTCCATGACGCCCCCACCGCCGGTCACCTTGGTCTCTCTCGGACTTACGACCACGTGCAGCGTCGATTTTACTGGCACAGGCTTCATTGCTCCATGCACTGCTACGTCGTCCCATGCGACCAGTGCCAACATCTAAAAAAAAAAAAAAAAAACCCCTATGAGTCCTGCCGGACTCCTCCAGCCACTTAATATTCCTACTGACCCCTTCTTTCGAGTTGGTCTTGATCTCCTAGGCCCGTTCCATCAGTCTACCTCCGGAAACAAATGGATAGCTGTCGCTACAAATCATACAACCTGGTACGCCATCACGCAAGCTTTGCCAACCAGCTGTGCCACAAATGTGCCTGATTTTCTTCTGTAGGATGTCATCCTCCATCATTGTGCTCCATGCCAACTCCTCACAGATCGTGGACGCTATTTCCTCTCCCGAGTTATTGACGACCTGCTTCGCTCTTGCGAAACGAAACATTAATTTACGCGGCCTACCATCCACAAACTAATGGGCTTACTGAACTATTCAACCGGACTTTAACTGACATGCTCTCCATGTACGTCTCCTCTGACCACCTAGACTGGGACGTTGCATTGCCATTTATCACATTTGCATACAATTCCTCGCGCCACGATACGGCTGGGTTTTCACCATTCTATCTCTTATGTGGTTGCGACCCAACTCCACCTTTCGACACCATTTTTCTTACAGCTGTCGATTCGCCGACTGAATACGCCCGTGACACTATCACCAGAGCTCACAAAGCACGAGAAGTTGCTCTGAAGCGCCTCTTAGCATCGCAAGTGCAATAGAAGGAACGTTACGACACACATCATCGTGACGTCTCCTTTGCCCCAGGTTCCCTTGAATTGCTGTGGACACCGACTCGGCATGTTGGTCTCTCTGAGAAGCTGCTTTCCCAGTACTCGGGACCCTACCGCGTCTTGCGCCAGGTGACCGACGTTACCTATGAGATAGCCCCGCTGAAGTCGTCATCTCTAATGTCTACAGAATTTATTCATGGCTCCCGACTTAAGCTCTACCACTCCGAAATATCATAGAAAGCACCGAGACGGTGCTTCTGCATACGGGGGTCATGTTACAAGACTACATCACACTGAAGAATCAAGACACAGTGAGAAAGACGACATGATTCTGGGATGTGGGGCACGCTCTGCCTTGTCATCTTGGCTTAGGCTTGGCGTCGTGCAAATATATCTTAGCTGTAACCTCGTTTCTGTGTGTGCCCTCCCGTAACAATATCAATAATCATTGTTGTTGCTTGAAACCAGCGCAGCCGTGTCCTGTCGTAGCTTGTTCAATTCAGCATTTGCCCTCGAGTGTCTCCTGAGGATTGGACGCATTTTGTAGGCGTATCTTAGCCTAAACTTCGAACACTTGAGTTATCAACATGATAAATCGTGTCAATCACCCACTCACCTGTATCTTCTAAAGCGAGCCTCTAGTGAGTCGATTAGAATGCCACTTGAGAGGATGCATCCAAAGTCGAGTTCTTGCGAGGAGTATCGAGGCGCTTCAATCAGGACATACGTAGTATTGCCATAAAACTATGTGGGTGTCTTTGTGAGAGCACCTGTTTGCGCATTTTGGTCCCTCCAGTAAAGAAGCCAGCTAACAAACTCGTTCAGACATTGCAGCTGATATTATTGCACTCTGGCTCTCGCCACTCATTTTTCAGCCTGCAGCCTGTGCTAGGAGTTATCACATTCACATTGATCGACTAATTTACCATTAAAGTCAGTGAAATTTGCTGTTTCATTGCCAAAGACCAAATGCAAAGTTTCATCTTCAGTTATCAAAGATGACGACAAGAAGGGGTTAAATATCTTCAGAGCAAGCGCAGCACTTTTTTGCCTTAGTTAACTTGGGTTCAGAGCCTTGGAAGGCGGACCATAAGCAATTTACACACCACTATATTCTTCAGCTTTATGCAGTTTTCTTAGCTTTGTCAATGATGCACCTTCCAGCCTTTTGTTCTCCTCATCATAACAATGAAAATTAGGATAATACAGTGGATGTCCGATTTCCCGGACCCTCAAAAGATCGCGAGAACGTGAAAAAAATCAGGCAGTTCGCAAAAACGAATGCAAGTATAAACACTTTTTTAATGGGTATGTTTTGCTGGCAGAGGCGGTCATGGCAGAAGTACAGGATTCTCATTGCAATTCAGCAAATGCATCGTTTAGGTGGCTCTGAAAAGAATCGTTTATACTTCTTTCTTCCATTATACAAATATTTCAGAACTATATCTATAATGTAAGAAAGAAAAAAATTTTATGTGGCCGCATCACTGCATTAGTAATCTCTTAGGCGAAAAAAAGTAGCTTATTTTTGTTTGCACGGCATTCCACTTGCCCGCGATGATGTCTGCCTCAATTTCAGCTAAAGTCGTGCTGTCCCTGTACTTGGTGTCATTACTCGAAACTCCAAGCTTGTTGGCTGTGTAGACAGTGCCTCTTCGATCCCGATGGCAGGGTTGTCAGACTCCTGCATAACTTGATGAATGGCTTAGTTATTGGTCAATTCGCACACAGCTCGAGGTCTTTGTCAGCGTTGGCAAAGCCCTTTAGGGTTATCCTGGCTGGAATAGAAACACCGGCAGCATGTAGTAGGTCGAAGGCAACGTCTGCTGGTTGAAGTTCTTCACACACATTGTCTACTCCATGTGAGACAGCCGTATAGGCGTCAAGTATTTCATGTGAAAACAGTTAAAGAAGGTCTATTGCGTAACGGCCTTCTATGCATAATAGCCTTCCATGAGTCCGCACACATGCCTACAGAAGACCATAGCTCAACAGCATAGCTTTTCCCACTCGGAGCACAGGCACAGCACCATGCTGACCATGTGGCTGTGGCCACAGGTTTGACTAACCTACGGCTTGCAACGTATTGGCGTACGCTGGATTGCGGCATTTTCGGTTTCGAGAGTACGAAAACCAAAATGGTCGCATCGATAGTGACTGCGACTCTGCGATTAGCAATAAAAAGTCCAGAAAATCGGATGGCAAAAGCTATAAACACCCAAAATTTCGGACAAATACACTGACTTTATAGGGAACTTGACGGTGCCACAGATGCGTCCAAGAAGTCAAGCATGTCCAGAATTTCGAGCGTCCATGAAATCGGATGTTGACTGTACTGGCACTTGTCAAAACTTTTCTGGTTCATCCAGTTGTATCTAGAATGACTGCCACTTGGGCATGTTGGTAAGTTCATGATGAATTTACGCCCACAAAAAGCGCTCATCCTGTGTCCTTTTTGCGTCTTTGTACTTATTGGCGCTTGTTTCATCATATATCTCTGATGTACTTTAGCTAGTGAAACAATGTGAGGCAATGTGAAACAAAGGTTTTTGAGGATCCGTTGGATGTGGGTGCATGATTGCTAGATTGTTGCTTCCTTCAAATTGTGACATGTTCCTGTAAATTGAATTATTGTCTGTTATCGCTGCCTTATTATGAAGGGTGCAATAGTCATGACTTATTCACTTGTCTTAACACTTTATGTAATTCCTCGGCATATGTGTGACACATTATTATATGCTCACTATAAACTCTGGACCATTAAAGCGTGCTTTGTTTCTAGCAGTTCAGTGCTGTTAGGAGTTAGTCTTGACCTGCCTGCCTTGTACCATAGCGAACCATCTTTAGTTTATTCCATCAAAGGCAAATTTTAGCCTGGATACGATGTGTGGTTGTGATTGGAGTGGAGTTCTTCTCTACGAAGCCTTTCATTTAGTTGAAATGAAAAAGAAACATTCTTTTTCTTTCCTTTCAGAAATGCCTTATCAGCTTCGAAATATGAGTCGGATGACGTCGAAAGTCCTGTATGTCCTCACTTGAGCCTACCCTCTGATTAGACGGAACATATTCTTATGGCCAAGATATTGACAACTTGACTCTGCTTGCAAAAGAGTGAGTGTTGTTTTCTTTTTTGCTAACTTCTGCGATTTTTCTCTGAGGAAAAAAATGTGGGCAACTTTCATGTGCACTAGTTTTTTGATGTTGCAAAATTTTTCATTTTTAATTTTCAGCATTGACAAACTGGTACGTAAAAGATAGGTTTTCCTTACCCTTGGCACGAGCTAAGTGTAATAATATTTAAATTGCATACCATGTACATTGGTAAAATTCAAGGCTTTATTTTCTTTGTTAAACACACCAATATTGAGAACTAAGAGGCAGTGATAGCAAGGAAAGTATAGAGGACGTAGTATATGTAATGCAAATGGGAAGGAAGACAAGTTACGAAAAGATAACTTGCCATGGGCAGGCAACCAGCCTGCGGTTTTTGAATAATGGGTTGGATGCTTTAATAGCTAGCGAGCTACAGGGGCAGTAATGCTCTCTAGTCCACATTATGGGGTGTGTGTGTAGACTTATACCCAGTAGGGTTATTGCCACTAGTAGTTGATGACTGCGAATGTAGAAGCTTCTTGCACTGTGGCTCAGTTCTCCTCCGTACTGCATTATTGTAGCCACCTCTTACTTTCACAATGTTTATTAAATGGCACTGCACTGTTGCAGTACATGAAGTGATCACTAGGTGGCTGAAGCAATCTCAACTACACGCGCACATTGCATGTGGTTTAGATTGATAGGAGAGTGGACTGACACACGGATGGACGACTGAGCTGCGAGCCTGTGAAGCTTTGCACCATCAATCATCATTCACTTCGTGGATGTGCTACGGTTCTTTTAAATATGATAGTCTTTCTTAAGGACCTTTGATGCAAAAATTTTGGCCTGTCTGCCTGCCTGTCTGTATGTCTGTACATTTGTCTGTTTATCCACTCTTAACGACATCGGGTACTTGAAACTGCCGACCCCGTCCGCAGCGCCCACCTATGTTGCTCAAGGTTGACCGTTCATGCTTGTGCAATTGTCCATTAAAAAGCAATTATTGCGCATGTCTGGGGTCCCATAACAACACGTATACATTATGCATGTGCGTCTCTTATTAGAAAAGGCATACATAAGTAATTTTAAAGACCGTAGCGCTTATCACGCTGCACTGACCATGCAACGCTTCCACGGAAAGGTGATTATTGCCAGCGCTTTGCTAAAACGAAATTGTGGTTGCATCTACCCGTTGCCTTGCGTTCTACACCTCATAACCTCTGAGTTGGGCGCACACACCTATCTCAAAGCCACGCGTTTTGTTTTCTAAGACAACTGCCAGATGGCGCTTTTATCTCACGTGTGACGTACTTTGATGCGCTCGTTCGCCTCCGCTGCACGCTCGAGGCATTCTAACGCAGTGCCTCCAGAATACCGTCCACGCGATTTTCTTACGCGGAACATAAAATAAATGTCTTGTTCACTCTCTTCACACGCAAGACTATTTTCTTTCGACGACATTTGCAGATTTAATGCAGATACGGGGCCAATTTTTTTCTTTCTGCCTGTTTGCATCAGGTAGCTTAAGATCTTACAGTAGACGACTGATTTGCCCGACCCTCAAAGGATTGCGAGGACATCCAAAAAATGTGGCAGTCCGGGAAAACGAATGCACAAAAAAGTGCACCTTTTAAATGCGAAGCATTTCTTAGCGAACTTCGGCGACTTTGAGCGTATCTGTCTGTCTGTCTGTCTGTCTGTCTGTCTGTCTGTCTGTCTGTCTGTGTCTGTCTGTCTGTCTGTATCTGTCTGCATCTGTCTGTCTGTCTGCATCTGTCTGTCTGTCTGCATCTGTCTGTCTGTCTGCATCTGTCTGTCTGCATCTGTCTGTCTGCATCTGTCTGTCTGCATCTGTCTGTCTGCATCTGTCTGTCTGCATCTGTCTGTCTGCATCTGTCTGTCTGCATCTGTCTCCCTGTCTGCATCTGTCTATCTGTCTGCATCTGTCTCCCTGTCTGCATCTGTCTGCATCTGTCTATCTGTCTGCATCTGTCTATCTGTCTGCATCTGGCTATCTGTCTGCATCTGTCTATCTGTCTATCTGTCTGCATCTGTCTATCTGTCTCTCTGTCTGCATCTGTCTATCTGTCTCTCTGTCTGCATCTGTCTATCTGTCTCTCTGTCTGCATCTGTCTCTCTGTCTGCATCTGTCTCTCTGTCTGTTTCTCTGCCTGCCTGCCTGCCCGCCAGACTGCCCGCCAGCCCGCTCGCCCGCGGTATGGTATGGCATGATTGCATGGGGAACACAAGTGACAGACCCTAACAAGAAAATCATGACATGCAGGTCATGTAACAACATGACTACATGCCACGCTCATGATGCGCTCATGGCCGTTTCGATAGGGTCACATCTACCAAATTTGGTATTACATTTCGTAAATGGATGACGAAGGTATGTCACTGATGCAAACATGATAATCATGAGATGCGTGTCATGTAACAACATGACTACATGCCACGCTCATGACGCGCTGGGAGCCGCTTCGCTAGAATCACTTAAACCAAATTTGGTATTACGGGACGGGAACAGATGACGAAGGTATGATACTGGTGCAAACATGATAAACATGAGATGCGTGTCATGTAACAACATGATTACGTGCTACGCTCATGATGCGCTCGCGGCCAGTTCGCTAGCTGCACAACTACCAAACTCGGTATTACGTGATGCGAACGGACGACATAGGTAAATGACTCATGTAAACAGGATAATCACGACATGCGTGTCATGTAGCAACATGACTGCATGCCACATTGATAATGCGCTCGCAGTCGTTTCGCTAGCTTCACATATGCCAAATTTGGTATCATGTGACCCCAATGGATGACGACGGTATGTGACTTGTGCAAAGATGATAATCATGAGATGCGCGTCATGTGAAAACACGAGTACATGCCACAGTCAAGGCGCCAATACATTTTGGCGTGACGCAGTGCGCGTTCTTGCCGGCGTTCAATTCGTCGCGTCACGACGGCATTGTCACGACGGCATTGCCACGCCAGGCGCCGGTCCTGCCATATACTCGCAGGCGCACGCGGCATTGCATTTATTTGACCCATGCGCGTTTCAGCGCATTCAGCATCCCCCCGTCACAAAAAAAGAAAGCGCATTGGCGCGAGATGGAGCATGTCGCATTTCGCGCCATTTGTCGTCAGGAAGCGCCGACGGACGCTGGTCGCGCCTAGCGTCAGACTATAGAGTGCTTGAGTTCTGCTAACATTGCGTCGCTGTGCTCAGCGTTCACGTGCATGAACGCTACATTGGAGTATGTCTGGCCCTTCATGATATGCTTGCGGCCGTTTTGCTAGCTCCACATATACCGAATTCGGCGTTACGTGACCTCAATGGATGACGAAATATAAGACTGGCTCAAACATAATTATCCTGACACGCGTGTCATGTAAGAACATGACAACATACCACGCTCATAGCGTGCTCGCGACCGTTTTGCTAGCTCCAAATATACTAAATTTGGTATCGCGTGACGTGAATAGATGACAAAGGTCAATAACACATTCAAACATCACAATTATGACACGGAAGTCATGTACGGCATTATTTACCTCCTTCTTGTAACGTTGTGCTGATATTAAAGTGACATATCAACATTTCTCATTTGTTCTTCGCATATCATAGATTCCTTCTGTACGTGGTATCTGCCTATTTTTTCACAGGTATTTTTCGCTGACAGAGAAGGCAATGGTAGGGGTACAAGATTTTCATTGCAATCCAGCGAATGAGTTGTTTAGGTGGCTTTGAAAAATGCCATTTGTGTTAAAAAAAGATATGTGAAAATAACTCGATGTGGCCCGCGTAATCTCATTGGTCAACACTTTGGCCCCCAAAACGTTTCTGATTATCTTTTGCAGGGCAATCTGCTGGCCCGCAATCATGTCTGCCTCGATTTCGGTTAACGTCATGCTGCCACTGTACAACGATGACAGCGTCATCAGTGCTAGCGTCCACTCCGAGCTCGTTGGCTGTGTAGGTGCTGCCTCTTCAAACTCGGTGTCAGAGTCGTCAGAACCCCCCGTTACTTGACAAATGATTTCGTCAGCCGTCAATCCCCCACTCAGTTCGAAGTCCTACTGAGTGTCGGCGAAGCCCTCAAAGGTTATGCCGGCTAGAATTGAAACGCCAGCAGCATGCAGATCATCGAAGGCAATGTCCCCAAACAGAAGTTCATCGCACACGCTGTCTTTTTTAGGTGAGACAGCTTTCTTAGCACCGAGCGTAGAATGTGAAGCCTGCATGGCGAAAACAGTTACGAAGAGTCTCTTACGTAACCGCCTTTTATGAGTCTGCAAGCATGTCATGCTCAGACCTGAGGTCAACAGCGTAGCTTTTCCCACTGTCGGAGCACAGCAACAAGCAGCTGAGCATGCGTGATTTATAAAAATGCTTCAAGTTGCAAATCATGCCTTGGTCCATCGGCTGCAGGATTGATGTGGTGCTTGGTGGCATAAATTCAATCTTTATAGCCTTTAGGTTGTTGATGTGACCACGCGCAGTTGTGCGCAGAGGCAGTGTCGCATCCAATGAAGTGGCAACTGAGGAGTGACTATTTTTAGTTGACAACTTTTTTATTCACAAAAAGCAGCACTTTTGGGTGTTACTGCTCGAACCTTCTGTCCAGCTTGCGGGCATACGCTTGGAATAGCTGCTGGGTCACCCTGCCTTCTTGTTGGCTTCGTAGAGAACAGGCAGAGTTGCTGCCTTCTTGAAACATCTTTGATGCTCCAACTTCCCTATCGCAAGCTACGGAAGCTTCTCGCTGCCTGACATGTTCCTGCGAACGAAGACAGGGAGCCACTTCTTGCTCTTGTTTCCGCCGTAGCAGGCGTCACCAGCAAATGCAAGCATTTTCTTTGACAGGAGCTTCTAAAACAGTCCTGTTGCGTGGCAGTTGAAAATAAAGTCTGATAAAAACTACTGGAGCAAGAACCGCAGCCTACCATTCCGATATTTGGAGACTACGGAATCGTTGACGGTACCGCTTTCCCTACAGATCTTGAATTTCAAGTCATTGTGACTCCCTCAATTGCAAAGCCATCCATCACTGAACTTGAAATCCTTCTCGTTCGTCTGGCGCCCAAAAACCTCCGCCGTTTGCTTCAGGATGTCACGTGACACCGGGATTTTCTTGCCGATTGTGATATTGAGCCACACAAGGAGAACTTCCTCGAGCTTCGGGTAAACACCCTGACCTGGATTCTTCTTTGCAGCCCTGGTTGACTTGGCACTCAGTTCCAAAATCTTTGCCTTGTTCTGCATAAAGTCCGAAACAGTTTGCTTAGAAATTCTGCACTCCTTACCCACCTCTGCCTGTGACTTGGCCGTTTTGAATTTGTTTGATGATGGCGGCTTTCTTTTTCATTGTAATCCTATGAGGTAGATTTGTGCGCTTTGAAGACGTGACCAAAGATGAAGGAGCAGTTGGTGCGGTCACTTTTAACGGCGAATTCGCTTGAAAAAAGGCAGCACCAAACCGCTAAAAACTCAAGGCAAATGCGAACGCTCGGGAAACGTGAACGCTGAAGATACCACGCTGCAGCACACAATCTACCGTATAGCTGACAGAAAAACACGTGAACGAACACAGTGGTTTGACTGGGCTATGGCTGGCAACAGATTGGTATGCGCTAGGTTGCAGCAAAGTGCGGTTTCAAGAGTGCGGCAGCCACGGGGCTGTAGGCGCGGTGCTGCTGGCCGCACTTGGCCACACCTGCAATGCCGAGTAAAGTGTTAGGCTAATACAATGAAATTGGTGGCGTTTGGTGGCGATTTGTAGTCCGCGGCTAGCGGTGAAAAGTCTGGAAAATCGGATGGCAAAGGGTTTAAGTGTCCAGAATTTCGGACATTTCAATACATTGACTTTATGAGGAACATAATGGTGTCGGGAATGAGTCCAGGAAATCGGGCTTGGCCATGTCCGGAATTTTGGGCATCCAGGGAATCGGTCGTCGACTGTATTACGAGATGGCAGCTGACCAATATTTCCTCCCATACCACCTGAAGGTATCAAGTCTGCCAGAACGAGACCTTTGCTATGGATGAAAAAAAAAGTGGAAATTATAAGGGCTAGTGTTTGCTATGCAGAATATTTATCAGGACTAACAGACAATGCCAACCAAAGTATAGCTGCTGTTAGCAATAATTGTAATGTAAATGTGAACAAAAAAAGTGGGTGAACAGATAACTTGCCGCTAGCAGGATCTGAAGCTGGGACCTTCGAATAACGTGTCCGATGGTCTATCTACTGAGCTACAGTGACGATACCCCCCCCCCCCCCCCCATTCACTATATGGGTATATGTGGTCATTCCCTGGTAGTGTCTACGTCTCTGTAGGCGTCGTTGCGGAGATTTGTACTTTGACTTTAGTATTGACTTGATTGATGACTGGACGCGGTGTCGCGCATTAGAGGTTAGAATTTGTGTCTAAATAATTTTTCATCACTTTTTCCTGATAATCATAAGTGAGGCACAAAGACAACAGGTCTCAACTTTAACCAAGGCTTACAGCTTCATACTGAATCATACTGAAGTATTGTTAGTTCTCGTAGATGGCAACCAAGCCATAGCCCTAGTTCCAGAGGAGTCCGCAGCGCAGCAACACAGTCAGCTGCTGCTCAACCAAAGCAACAATGGTCCTCGATCCAACTTCACACAAACCCTTCACTGTTAGATGGGGGCGCCACTAACCAACACCATACAGTAGCGAACTCTAGACTTGGCTTCAGTGAAAATCGTTGCAAGTGCTTTTTCTGTCATCGGCTAAGAAAACCTGGTAATGGTATGCCTTAGTGACAACGTCCCACTCTGCACTCGTGTAGCAATTGTAGCACGTATGCACCTGCCACTTCTGTCTAGCTCTTCTGAATGGTGTGAAATGCACTGTTTAACTGGTGAATAACTGCAACAGCTACCACCGTTTTCTTTTGTGAGCTTTCTTTTCCCTTGGATATGTGAGTGCAGCTCCAGGAATAGAAGTGCTGCGCCGATTGTCCCATGCTGCGCCAATCTGATGTGCTGCGCCAAGTGGCGCCTAAACGGAAATTTGCACATGCAACTTCAAATTTAGTTGAGAGCTCCATCATTCACTGAGTTCACGTGTGTGCTACACAAAGAGCGTAATCATGTCTATAAAAAATTCCGCATTCATATCAAGCATCGTATTTCGGATAATGCATGAGCCTTGCACCACGTGAAAGCAATTCATGATTCTTGTTAAGGTGGCATTTGTGTGCGTACCTCACTATGCGACTCTATGTATGTTTTAACAGCGAAAGTGTTTTACAGGCTATGAAAAATATTCGCCGTACTAATGCCGAGACATCCACCGAGCGCGTGCTGTGCTTGGTGGTTGCTCGGCGACAGTGGGCCATATAAACTAAAAGAAAAATTAAAAATCAGTCTCACTGATGACTGCAACAGCAACAATTTGTAATGTTGTAATGGTGATGCCGCACACACTCCTTTCTAACCATTACGCGTGTAACACTGCCTTGCGCAAACCGCGCCCGAATGACTTGAGACTTTCTAGATAATCTTAGAATTGTCCGATGAGATTCCTCGCACGATGGGTACACTACAGCTTGTTCTGGAACTTACATGGCGGCTAGCAATAATGCTGGAATTTTCGATAACACATGTATAAATGCTGCCGCACTTTATTTGGTGGCAGATTATCGACGGCGACGCTCTATGTCGGTGATATCAGTCTGCAGCATGTATAGCTTGTAGAGTGACGTTTCATTTTACTGGCACAGGTTAGCCCAAATAAAAAGTTCACTCATAAAAACAGCGACTGCTGCCTTCGTCCACTTCACGACCCCATGGTTATACGAAGGCTGACAGCTAACTCTTTTTAATCTGACATCACGACCCTTACAACTATACAAAATGCTGGTGTATTAGAATAAGTACGTCCACTTCAAGGAGAAATGCTCTTATCACGCAATTCATTCCTGTTAAGACCGCACCACATAACACGGTGTACGAGTCAATGTGCGATAATGCTTGCTGACATTGCGTGCGCCAGCTATCGTAACCTCACTCTTCATTAGAATCAAAGCTCACGGCTGCTGCTTGAGCGACCCTTTTTTCCCCAGCTTCTTTTCATGCTCGTTCAAGATGGGTGCTGTGTCTCCTTCCTGCTTGAGTATTCGACGGCAGTTCCAATACGCGGTGGGATGCTAAAGCGTGTGCCTTCTGAGCGACAAAGATTGGCTGTCTCCATTAATCTCGGCTTGAGCAGCGCCCATCACTCCAGCTTGTGCAATTTAAAGTGTGGGTCAAACATACAATGTGCGGGGAATGGTACCAGCTTGTAGTGCGAAGCGTGGTGGCGACGGCGAGAACCCATTGAGTGTCCATATAATTCCTATCGTAATAAAAAATGTTCATTTAATTGCCTAGCAATGGCGCGTCGAGTGCATCTAAATTTACCCGTGGTTCTCATGTCGGTAGTGGCATTTCAATGACCAGAAGATAAGTCTTTTACATTTAATTTTATAGAGCCCCATGGCTTTAGTATGAAGACGAGTTTTAATACATAGTAGCTCATGTCTAGTCTTGAGTTTCTGTTCCTGTTGTATGTGGTGTTTTAATCACATTTTGTACATTGCAACATTTTAACACTAATTTTTTCTTCCTTTGAGTTCTAGTAGCTGTCCGGAACGCTGTTCATGTTTTTTCTTTGAATTGCTGCACTTTCACCTTTGATGTAAGCTTTAATATATATGAATTTCGAGTAAGTCTGGTAGCTTGATCAGCGCCTAGTGAAACCCAATGAAATGTTATGTGTTAACCAGAAAGCATAAATTTGAATTAACAGTGTTGTGGTCCAAGGAATCTGCTCCAAAACTCACCTTTTGTTGCTCCAGAGCTGCTCCGAAACTCGCTTTTCACTGCTCCAAAGCTGCTCCAAAACCGCATAATTTCTGTTCCCAAAGCTGCTGCAAAAAACTGAAGCTCGGTTCTACTCCTTTTTTATTTTGTGCAGGATTTGTTGAAGAGGAGAAAGTGACAGCGGCTATTCTTCACCCCCTAGTGCCCATCAGGAATAAGGCACACGGTGTGCTTCCGCATAGAAGCGGGTATCAGTAGGCATCGCCTGCTAAGAAGGCCTTCAGCAAGAGAAGCGCAAAACTGAGCCATGCTCACTGGCAGACGCTCCTTCTGAGGACACTTTTGATCGCAGTCTCTGCATCTTCATGAGCACGGAAGTCATTGACTTGCAAATGAAGTTCCTAAAGCAAAGTCCTGCGAAATTCTTACACACGTGGGGGGATAGCACAGAATGCGTGTTGGACATACAGCTCTACCTTTTGGACAACAGTTGCTGGTGGGTAGAGAGCATTAGGTAGCATGAAAGTGCCTGTGCGGTAGTCAGTTGTTTTTTGGGTGCACTCGATCTTGAAGTGATGCTGGAGGAGGTGAATTTTTAAGTGTTCAGAATGGGATGGCCTTCGTTCTGTTTATGTCTGTGCACGAGCAGTGTACGCAACTGGTTGGCGATCCTCTGATGGCCAGTTCTGAAGAAGTATGGCACACAGCGATAATGAACCTGCTCTTGAGTACACATTGAAGGCGAGAGTGCATCTGTTCACTTCAACATACTCTCAACTCCGAGCCACTGCAGTGTCGATGTGAAGCCGAGTGTTGCCTGGGTTTACATGAAGTCCCTGTGTGCATTTGTGCTGCCATCGACGATTGTCCAGCGATGAGCAACATATGCTGATTGCAGCATTTGGGCGTCTTCGTGGAGTCTTCATTGCACGAGCATCTTCGTGGAGTCTTCATTGCACAAGTGTTGTCGAGGGAGAGGCTTTGAATGAGGCACAGATTGTCTGAGGGCGAGAACCTGACATATCCAAACGTTTTTCATTGGCTGGTGACGAACAGTTGCAGTTGCGAACTATGCTTTGAAGGTTGTCTACAAAAGGTACTACATCGAGAGGCATTTGGATGTTTCTTTAAAAGGATCGACGTTCTACAAGTGCAGAGGTTTGTTGGCAAAAGTTATTTACAACTTTGTTTTATTCCTTAGTATCTTAGCATTGAAAGCACATGCTTTTTTTTTAGCTATGTGAATAGCAAAATCCAAAGTGCAAAGTGAATTTCAGTAGTGAAGCATGTGTGCCAATGCAATACAATGTTTTAAAATATTTTTCAAATACCTTGAAATGGAATTTCAAGAAAAAGTTGGACATGATTCCTAAGTACATTCTTATAATGACCGAGGAGTCATGTATGTTGATCCGATCTCACTTTGCCTTTTTGCTAATAGGCAGTTTTGTTTTGGAAGCCTGCCTCCCTGTTTGCAAAGTGCCTACAGGTGATACTAGGGCCCAAACAACGAAACGTTCCTTTCCTTTGACCGCGTCCTCTCCTTACGTGAGGCCTCCTTGCAACCAAGTACCGACGGAGGAAGCAAGCGTACTCTGAAAGCTCCCTTAACTCGTCCTCGCGGGAGGAATGGTTGCCGCGCTCCTGCGTTCGAGATTATCGAATATAAGCTTTGCTCACGAGCGTTTATTCTGTAAAAAAAAGTTGGGTCACCACATCACTTCCAAATTGAAGTGTTAATATAGAGACGCGTGTACGCTTTCTTCCAACTACGATTACTGAATGTGAAAAGCCACCGTAGTCGAGCGCAAAACGTGGTGCATTCTAGCAACACTGCGCGCCGTCGTGCCTGGCACCGTGCACGCACGGTCGCCGCTCGCGTCTCCCCGCAGGGGTGGGGTGGGAGGGTTGCCTTGAAAACGAAAACATCACGTGGGCTAGCTGTGAGGCGAAGCGCTCGTTCAGGGCAAGGAGCGGACCTAAGGACGCACGAAGGTAGGCCCAAAGCAACCTTAAGCTGAGGAAGCGCCAAGGAAGCCTTCACCGAGGGCTCCTTAGTGAGGAAGCTTTCAGAGTGACATAAGGCGACCTCACAAAAATGAAGGCTTTCTTACTGAGGAAAGGAACGTTTCGTTGTTTGGACCTAAGCATCTAAAGTAGTTTGAAAGGCCGAGCCTTCCTGAGGCATATTTTGAAAGTGTTTCTTGTGACGAAATTGATGAAAAAGGAGGCAATACAAAGGACGAATTGTATTTATGTACAATATTTGGCACCACCCAAGGGTTGCCCAAATTTGGGGTCTTAAACAGCAATAATTGGGCCCCTATCTTTCCTACCTCAAGGTTGGGACCAGTGTTATCTTGATTCAATACAGTTGGGACTGCAGAAGAGCCTGATAGGCAGCTTTGCCACAATTCTAGAGTGTGCTGGGCTGACACTAATAGACAGTTTGAAAGGCAAACTGTTTATTCGATGTTGACTGTATTTGTCTTCGAGAAGTTCGAATAGTAAAAATTTCATAGCGAATCAAATAGCAAATACTGTTCATAAAATACTTGGCATTTGATATGTTTACACACCTCTGTTTTTTCTTTTAATATTTTTATTTTCATATTATTACCCGTGTGTGTTCTCGCTGTCCTGAGTAGACAATTACCATCAGTCACCTGTGGCACATACCCGCCTGTGGGTATGTGCCACTGTTTGGCAGAGAGTATTATGCAACAGTATTTGAATAATAATCGTGTCATGACCAGCAGGCAATATTCTAACCTGTGCAAATATTCGAATGCTTAGAATATTCCTGTGAATAGTACAGTATTGGAATTCGCTTCGATTCGAATTTAAATTATTGATATTGTGAGGAAGAAGATGGACACTTGCAAAAGCACATTGCCATCGCCAGGCTCGCTCGACTGTTCGTTCCCTGGCTACGCTTTGCCTGCTGCTACTGCTATCTTCCCGTTCGCTGTGAACCTCAGTGAACCCCCGTAACAAGTGTTGGAGCTGCTGGGTTCGTGCCAACCTAGAACTTCGCAGCCGGAAACTCAAGCCAGCCTCTGGAATGCCGGATGAAGCACCAAATCAACCGCAGCAACAACCTGCAATGCCGGATGAAGCACCAAATTAACCGCAGCTACAACCTGCTGTCCTGGTGCCCACATTGGTCTGCCCGGGCCCATCGCGTCAACGCAACCCACCAATCTTCACCAATACGAATGGGTAAGCGTGATCAACCGCTGGGATGACGCTGTGAAGTTCAGGTACGTGCCATTTTATTTGAGTGGTGTGGCCAGCGTGTGGCATCGAAACCACCAATGCGACTTCTCGACGTGGCTTGCTTTCAAAACGCACGTGACCGAAGTATTCTGGGGCCCCGCTGTTCGCAAGCTTCGAGCCGAGCAACGGTTGCGTGGCCGCGAATGGTGAAACATTCACCAGCTACATTGAAGACGTTGTCGACCTGTGTAACCGCATTGATGTCGCAATGGCCAATGCCGACAAAATCAGGCATATTTTGAAAGGGATTGAAGACGACGCCTTTTAAATGCTGCTGGCAAAGAACCCGTCCACAGTGTCTGAACTTGTGAGTCTTTGCCAAAGTTTTGATGAGCTGCGCAAACAACGCACAGCCACGCGCCGTTGCCATCCACAGGCGACTTCAATGTTGGGATTGACTGTTGCTCCTGACAACTTATCGCTGCTGCTAGAGATTAAGGATTTCGTTCGTGAAGAGGTCGCTCGCAAGCTTTCGCTGATGCAACTTGTTCACGACCAGTCGAATTCCCCGTTGGCGCCCCCTCTCCAAAACATCATCTGGGACCAGGTCGCCGAAGAGGTCTCGCCTTCGCTCCATCAGGCTCCGACTGCTGCTCCCCTGACGTAAGCCGCAGTCGCTTCCAGGCCTGTGATGCAAGGTTACAGCCCTCGTAGTCCGCCTATTCGCCCGCCAGTATCGCCGCCCGCTCGCCCAGTCGTACAGTACGCACGAGCCGAGGACCCTTGGCGCACTCCAGACAGCCGTCCCATTTGTTTTCATTGGGGTCTAGTTGGCCATGTGGCCCGTTACTGTCGCTTTCGTGCACCACCTATCTTCAACTGTGTGCGTCTACTATGAGTCACGTATGCACAGCATCAACCCCGCCGCAGTTACTCAGGCGACTACAAATCTGATGCTACCTCCCGGACCCCACCCTCCTCTCGCCGCTCGTCTTCTCCTCGCCACCGCTCCCTTTCCCCTATGCACCGACGGTAAAGCCCTGTGCTCCAGGAAAACTATGTGGCGCAGTTCAGGAGGCGAGAACTGCGGTTCCGGCGAAATGCACAAGGCCTCGAATTTCTCCCAGCAACGTTATTGAAGTCGCTATAGTAGGTACATGGACGCTAGCCCTTGTCGACACCGGCGCTGCCCTTTCAGAGATTGATGCCCGGATTTGCCGTCATATCGGAAAAGTCACGACGCCTGTTTCTGGACTATCCTTTCATACAGCGAACGCACAGCACGTCAAGCCATCCGGTGCCTGCACAGCCCGTGTCGTCATCCAGGATGTTCTTTATGTGGTCGGCTCCCATGATAATATTTTTCCGACATGACAACAGGCATTGCACGCGATTACGTACAGCTAGCAATGTGAAAATCGTAGACTGCCTTATTTACAATTTTGTGCATGTTTGTTTGCCGAACGTGCTACACTGCATTTATTTACTTAAGGTATGTCACCACCTTTGAAAACGCATTTTTTAATTTTCATATTCCAAGAATCGCCAATCATTCAAAAATATTTTGCCGAAAGAATTATGTTTCTATCTTATTTAGTTCCGAAGTTATAGCCAATTTTCGAACATGTGGTGAACGGTTGCGAAACCGAAACTAGTGTTGTGTGCTAATAGAAACTGATAAGTTAGCGAACATCAGTGGCAAATGTTGTAATTTTTCTGTTATGTATTGGTTTGATAACTATAAACTTGTTTAAAGACAACTTAGAAGTCTTTGTTTTTTCAAACGTTGCAGTAAATATCCGTAAGGGGGACGCGTGAAGCTACGAGAGTCTCTGTTGTTTACTTTGCTTGCGCTTCATGCTGCTGCTGTTAATTCTGCGTAGTTTGTATTTTTTACACGTGATATCTTTAGTAGCAGTAGTACAAATATAGGCTGAACGTTTTTGTAAGCAGGTATGGCAAAGTTCAGGGTAAAAAGACGGCTGAAACAAAAGTTCATTGGCAATCGACACACTGTGAATGCTCCGACCGTCGGCCATGTGGACGGGGATGTATCGGGGAGTGGTGCGAAGCTTGCGAACTTGGACGACAACTGTGAAGTGCCGATGCCAGACCCTTTACTGCAGGGTAATAGGATTATTGACATGGCGATCCTTTCATCTGTTTTTGCAATGCTCACCTGCCCGGAATGCAAGAACACCTCGCTGAGCCTGGAGGAGTGCTTCCAGCATGGAATATCCTTCTCATATGCTGTTGTGTGGGGTGCACGCGTATATGTACACTCATTTGAATCATCAAAGAAGACAGGAAGTTCTATTGAGAACAACCTGCGTCTGGTATACGTAATGCGTCAGCTAGGCAAGGGGTATTCTGGAGCTGTGACACTTGCGAAAGTCGTGAACATGCCGCCGCCTTGGCATTCTGCCTACCAAAAGATATCTGCAAAGCTTTGTAAAGCTGCGGAGAATGTTGCACCTAAATCAATGATGAATGCGCTACTGAAGTGCGTTGTGTTGTGCGAAGTGCTGAATGTGGTGTGTCAGGTGACGATACGTGGCAATGGCGAGGGCATTCCTCATTGAATGGCTGCGTGTCTTTGATATCGATTGATACTGGGAAAATTATTGATGTAGAAGGCATGTCAAGCAAATGCAGGGCATGTCATTCGAAAAGCAAGTTGAGCCCCACAAGTGCTGAATTTCTGGAGTGTAAGGCAAACCATACTCAGTGCCAAGCCAACTATACCGGTAGTGCTGGTGGTATGGAGGCAGTAGGGCTCTACCGGATGTTTGAGCGTGCAGAAAGAAGTCGTGGTTTGAAATATGTAGACTTCTATGGAGATGGCGACTCCAAGAGCCATGTGGCCGTAAAGGACATATATGGGCCAAATAGTGTGCGCGAACTTGAGTGTATCGAGCACGTGCAGAAGCGTGTAGGATGCCGCCTACGAAAGCTCAAAAAGACTGTTCGCGGACTTGGAGGGAAAGGAAAATTAACAGATGTTCTAATTGACAGGCTGCAGAACTATTATGATATTTCCATCAGAACAAATGTGGGAGACTTGCAGGCAATGAAGCAAGCCACATTAGCGAGCCTGTTCCATTGCAGTTCCACAGATGAAACTCCAAGGCAAGGTCTGTGCCCTCTTGGCCCTGGGAGTTGGTGCGGTTTTAACCGACGGAACGCACTGGGAAGTGGATGCTACAAGCACAAGGGAGGCCTATCTAATGAGGTACTTAACAAAGTGAAGCCTATGTACGCTGACCTTTGCACGGATGAGCTTTTGAAGAAGTGCCTGCACGGGAAAACCCAAAACGCCAACGAGTGCTTCAACGGTATGATTTGGCACAACGGGTTCCCAAAGACGTTCACGTGAGCCTGCCCATCCTACTTTTTGGTTTATACGATGCTGTGTGCCACTTCAATGATGGTAACAGAAGTGTACTGGCTATTTTGAAAGAAGCAGGCATCGAACCTGGCCACTACACTATCGTAGAATGCTACACTAGGGACCAGCACCGTGTAAGAAAGGCCCAGCGTCGGTTGACTGGCAAAGCAAAACAACACCGGAAGAAAAGACGGGCAGCAACAAAAGCTAAAAAAGAGCTTATGGCATCTAAGGAGGGCCCTACCTATGTGCCTGGTGGATTCTAACTGTGTAGGGCGCCATCATCCTGTTGTACAAGCATTGAAAAACTTTAAACTCGTTTTGCTCAGAACTTGATTTTTTGCACTTTTTTGTTACGCCAGCAGTTGTGACTTCATGTCCAATAAGTCTTTTTCAATGAAACTTTGTATGTTCGTTTCTTTATTACTGAACTGTGCATTGAACTAGGTTCAATAAAAACGATTGGTAAGTTTTTATGTAAAAATGCTTTAGTTAAAGCATTGCAGGAAAAAAACACCATTTTTTTGTTTTCCTTGGTATTTTTACTGTAACTTGATTCCCAATAATCGAATGGCAAAGATCCTAGTTCATTGCACAGTACCATGAGTTGGCTACCTTTGTGCCAAAAACTTCATAATTCCGGCGCTCCGTTCTCAAGTTATGACTGTTTGCGTAAAGGCCAAGTTTGGGCAATGTTTTGTCAATAACAAATCCAATTCTGATTTTTTTCACCCTTTTCTGCATATGAACATCATTTAAAAAGATCCTTTATAAGCCCATTTTAAAATAATATTGTAAAGGTCAAAATTTTAAAAAATTTACAAAAAGGTGGTGACATACCTCAAGATGGTGCTCCTCTACTTTCTCAAAAACATAAATCGAAGGGCCACCGAAACGCGGAGAATTGCACTCTTTGCCAACGGTGTACTTTCTGGTACCGTTCCTCTCAGGGCGATCATCTCAATGACTGCCATGTTGGATGAACAGTCGCGCCACCTATAGGTCGTGAAAGTTGCAAATAGCCTCCTATCTGCTGTTTGACGTCAAGCATATGGCACCGATTGCTCTGAAGAAAGTGGGCGCAGGCCTTTGTATTTTTGCTCCATTTTGGGATGCTCTCTACCACACACGACTGCAAGATTTGGTTGAAATATGCCGCGTGCTATAGTGTCTGCTTTTTGCAGGGTGTGTTTTCTCGTCAAGCCCAAGGGATAGTTCAAGACAAGATATTACAGCCACTACCGCAGATAGGCTTAAGTAGATTCGAAAGGGAATAGATTGTTCTACAAATCTATTGTACAAGGCAGTTCACTTGCATCAAATATAGCAGCAGGTATTGCCTAATACACTGCATAATGACTCTTGTATGAGTTATCTGCTAAACATGACATGCTGTTATGTTTGATTTGTGCCATTCTTCGTGATTACTGCGAGTACCCTGTACTGTCCTCACTAAAAGATATTGCATTCTTTTGTATGAATTTTTCCGTTCTTCCAACATCCTATGTGGCAGTTGCCAAGCCTTCTGTTTTATTATCAAGTGAAAGAGAAACTTCCTTCTTCTCTTATTTTTCTGTGCAGGCTTGCAGTTTATGCAGAGAAATTGTGGCCGGGCGCCATCAAAGCTCCAGCATGTTCCCAGAGAATAACGCGAGGCTGATTCAGAGGCATGAATTTGTTCGTGGGCCTGCGAGCAAAATGTATGGTTTTTAATACTTTTTTATTTGTTTTTGCCACAAGAACTGTTGGCGACACTCAGATGCATTTGTGTCACATGGTTTCCACTTTTTTTTTATTTACAGCTTTTTTACTGTTGTCTGCAAAAAAAGAATCTACAAATAATGCGTCACAAAGGTAACACTTTCTGCCAAGCAGTTTGCTGTTATAAAATCTAAAAAAAAAGTTTCTTGCTTTGAGGAGGCATAGTGGAATCTCACGTTCTATATATAATATCCTTGAATGACCATTGCATCCTTCAAGCTTGCATCTGGACGGTTCGGCTTGTTCTCGTTCCTAAGGCTATATTGTGGGTTTAGCACAGGCCCTTCAACAGCATGCCTTCTTTTCTCAAGGCGTTGGAGACTGTACATTCTGAAGTTCTTGTGATGGCCTTCTTCGCTTTCTTGCATTTAGTGTAGATGTTATGAGTGTGCTTCTTCGATCTCAAGTCGGATGTGCCTCAAGTTCACTTCTTTAACTTCATTTTAATCTCTTAGAAGTTGAGAAGAAAGTTTTTTTTTTTGTGAACACTGCCCATATTTTTACCGTATTTTGCAACTACTTCCGGTTCTTTCACAGAGAATCCAGGCGCTTAGATTTCCCAGACTATTTCTAACTTCCTTTTCATTACTGATACTGATTCTTCTCGGAAGTGGTGTAAAAAAGACGCAGAGCTAAAGTAATTATCAAAATAAAGCTGATAATTACATCCAAGCGAAACTTTTTTGAACATTGGACCGCAGACTAAAAAATCAGTCAGACAGTATTTTTCACTCATCATTAATCATGCTTGCCTCATTGTGACATATTCTAATGTAATCAGAAAAGTTGTGCTACTTGTCAGCCAGATAACAAGTTGAATGCAGTCAACTTCTTTAAATCGAAACTTTTGACAAGTTACTGGGTTATAAGAATAAACAGCAATAGGTAAACAAGTTGAAAGAGCACTTGTTACCGTGAAAAAGTGTTGCTAATTTTTGGGCAGATAAAGGTAAACTGAAGCGAGAACTCCAGGTCTTCTTCGCACTCTGGCACTGGGAGGTGGGGGAGGAGGAGCAGTGACTTCACCCATGCTGACACTCCACACATGGCGAGGAGTTCCCGGAACCATTAGCAACCAAAGGCACCCCGCTGCTCAACAATGATGCCACGCAGAAAACTAAATGCTCTCAGGCACTCTCATGCACACACACACAGAGCCCCGGCACTGTTCAGTGTGGCAAAGCGGGCAGCGCTTCTATAAGCTGTGCACTCTGTGTGTAGAACTAGTGTCAGCTTTCGTTGCTGCCATGTGAGGTGTCAGCTCCAGTTGAACACCACTGCAGATCATAGCTATGAGAACGTCTTCATAGTCTCATTTGTGACTGCCTTGACCACTATCTTTCACACCATTCCATCTTGACTGGGCGAACTTTTGTCACAACTCCTACTGGCGAGTCACTGCGGGCGGTCTGGTTAGCCTCTAAACAAAAAGACGTCCCCTTTCTGTAGGTGAGGCTTGGCCATTGCTGCTAAGTTGAGAGGAAGGTGATGTGCCAGTGTTTCTTGTTAGCAAGGCTGTTCACTTGTTGCCAGCGCTACTTGTACAGGTTACTAGCATTCGCTTCTACGTGAACTGATGTATTGTTTTTCTGTATGAAGAGCTGCTGGAGTGAGAATATGGGTATCTTTTGGGTCATGTGATAGGAGGGCTGAGGGCCTGGCATTGGTGATGAAGAGCGCTTATGTAATGAAGGTAGCAAGCCAGTCATGCATTAGGTGATTGTACTGGTTCTGAATGAGCATGGAGCCAAAAATGTAGCGTGTGATGCCAAGTATCCGCTTCCTAACTCATATGAGAAGCATGTGGCGAGTTAACTCCCCAAGTGCAGCCGCTCTCTCTAAAGAAGTTGCCAGTATCTGAACGATCGTGGCGCTTGGCAATAATTCTTGGTTCTCTGCAAGCTCTGACAAAATTTTCACAGTTGGGACATGACCGGCAGACCTTCCAAAGGACCGACTACCCCAGCCGGTCTTTTGGAAGGTCTGCCGTTTTCTGTTCTTGAAAACGTCCTCTGAGATTCTTGCATAAAACGCAACATCATGACCGAGCAGATGCACCTGTCTCCTCCAATTACCCAGAAACTAGTCATACGAATTGCGCCCCATTAAAGTGTCTACCTTAGTGTCGCACACAATCACGACAGTGATGCACAAGGTGTGTCGAGACATGGTGCCAGCCTGGGATTATCAGAGAGTTCCTTCTGTCAACTGGAATGTCTCCTTTGTACAAGCAGCCGCCGACAGGAAACAAACCGCATGTGCAGAGAAAGGGGTCAAGCTTTCGAAGGGAGCCATTTTGACTAGGAAGTGACTTCTCATGAATACAGTGTGTCTTTTGAATGAAAGCACCTTGGTGCACTGTTTCAGTTGTGACAGTCTTGGACCTCAATAGCACCTGCAAACCACCTGCCTCCAGCTGGGGCTCGTTTTCCTGCTGAGGACTGGCGACAGTGCTATGTAGTGATTGCCAGCTTGAAAACCCAGTGAAGTAATTGTATCCTGGATGTTTGTTACGTGCACATTGGTAACTATGTGCTGGTCCCAGTCCTCAGTTTTTTTCATGATCAAGATCCACGAGGACAAAATCCTTTGTGGGATCTGTGTTATGCCCCAAAAAATCTGGTGGCATGAACCAGTTTGTGCCAATAAGCTGCGTCGCTGCGACCATTCTCATGACATTGCTTGCTGGGTTTTCGTCAGCTCAGGCGCTCTTTCACTGTTCCAGCTCCATGCTCTTTCAAATGCCTTGGACACTGTTAGCTACATACACAAGAAGCCACCTGGCCTTATTCAATATATATATTCTAATACCACCTTGCTGTCTGTGTAGAATACAACAGAGTCCAGCTGAAAGTCTTAATAACTCTTGTAGGATAAAATCAGCCATTGCAACTGCAAATATTACAGCACACAACTCAAACCTTTATATGGTGCGATGTGGCTAGGGGTCAGTTTAGCCTTTCGCATAACAAATCTAATGTGTTCGCTTTCATCTATGTTTAACACATGCAGGGTGCTACGACTTTCATGAACACATGCGAAAAGACATGAAGTTGTGCTTCGTGTACAGCATTGGTGAATGTTCAGAGACGCCGAGTAAAGACATGAATATGGCTTGTAACTTCAAGAAGCCCTTTATTCTTCTTTGCTCCCCACGCTATATACTTCATGTAAAGTGGCGCTTGCATGCTCACAAAGCACTTTGCGTCTACTACAATGCATACAATCATGCGATTCGAAGGTTGTGTAATGCATGAAGTGAGGTTTTCGAGCCCTTCCACTGTCACCACTTGTCCTCTGAGAGAGGAGTGTCTCAGTCATAGCCATCTGTAGTCATCTTGAGACGTTAGTGCTTTCCTTGCACTATGACTGTAGCTAAAGAACCATCAGGTCGCAGGGGCTATTGACTATTGACAACACTACTCTCCGAGCATACGGTCTGTGTAGAAGTGGTGCTTGAAAAAATAAACATACGTTCATATGTCACATACGTCTCAAAGCAAGCCATGGCTTCTCTGTGTGGGCAATGGGTCAGCTCTGGAGTTGGGGTGTTAAAAACATCTCGCGTGGTCCTAAGGCAAGAGTGAGAGTGAAACGTTTTGGCGCAGCAGTTTCATGCATATATTGTCTTTAGCAAGCCAGTGGCGTCCTCTATCATTGGAAGAGACTTCAAGGCGTCAACCACAAAAAGGTCTCTTTTGATAAACTTCTTTACGTCTTCTCAGAACTGCTGAGCAGCCTTGAAGGTGTTCGACAAGGACTACAGGTACCGTATATGGCAGATTGTACGAAATATGTTAGAAAGGTATCCGACCTTTTTTTTTTTTTTTTCGAGCACCCGATATACTTGAAACAAGCAAACTTGCGTCAGCCGAACTTGAACCTTCGTGCTCGTGCATGAATTTTTTCCTGCCTGTCAATAGCATCCGTCATTGAGACGCAGCGTTTGAGTGAGGTAGTGCGCAGTGCTCTCATCTGTTTTTCATTGCAAAGAAAATGATGGAGCGACTGGAGGAGGGCTACTGTATCAAATTTTGCCAGAAACTGGGTGACAACCAAGTGGAAACTATTTGGAAGGGCATGGCGGCTTTCAGGCAGGACGCTAGGAGCCGCACACAAATTAAGGGGGCACACTGGTCTTAGAAACTTTTTTTTGTGCTTTCCAACCAATTTTAATGAAACTCCATGGGCTTGTTCAGTTTTTTTAGCTGATTTCAAATATCCAATTAGTTTTGATGCAAGCTAATTAGTTCCCGAGATAATTAAAAATCTTTCGTGATTGTTCTTGAGAACAATAGAAAAAAACTAGTCAACAAAAATTTACCAGCATGGCATGAATAGATACTAGAAGTTGTGGAGTATGAAATGACGGAAGCAGTTTTTTTGTCTGGCAATCACACATGCAAGTTTACATCAATTCTAATTTCTCGGTTTAAAGTATGCCTGCTAACCAGTTATTTAAACAATTATTTAAACGTGAAATGCAAAATCTGTTTCCCTTACTTCAAGGTTTAAACATTCAGCTTGACAATGCAAAAGCTTTCTAGCTGCACCGCATGCCGAGATGTACCTCTCAAGAATTTCCTAAACGTCAAAAATATGCATTTTGAGAAAATGGCAAAAACACAACGGTGCCATGTTTAATGTAAACGGTAAAACATTCTGTACATTTTTGGAGCGAAATGACTAGTAGGCCCCAGAAGCATAGTCCCCTTGACTGCTGGCATCCAGGTGCCGCTTCTTGAGCGTCCGCTGCTTATTTTCTGCAGACGCACGCCTGAGGGTAGAGTCCCTGGTTCGGCGGCGGTCTTTTTCAGCCATGCGATTGCTACTCAGTAGGCCGGGGTTCAAGCACAGCTCTTTGAGGATCTTGGATGATGTTACTTGACTTTCGGCATTAAACCTCATCACTGCCTCGGCGACCGCAGCTTCTACACTGTGCAGTGATGCATGGCGCTCCTTCGGGGCCAGCGACCAAATCACAGAGTGGAGACTTTCATTACTGTTCTGATTCTTGCTTCGCTGGCAGCGCTCCAGCAGCTTCTTGTCTGCCAAGCGCTCGTACACTGGAAGCAAGGCCTCACAGACATGCGGCGGCAGGTTGTAGCGGTGTTTGGGGGCCGGTTCACCCCTGGCCTTGGCAGCGTTCTGGCGGCACCACGAGTCAGGACCTGTAGGGCACAGGCTGTGGTTGGACACGGCATCGTTGGACGTCACATGGTGGTATGTGGATATCACAGCATTGTGCATGGCTGGCACGTCCCCTTTGTGAGATTTGATGGCCCAGCCATAGTAAGAGGTCAATTTGTTAACCAGGTCACCAGTCAGCCGACCCCTACCACTGAGGCTCTCGGAGCCAGCTGGCCTCTGCTTGGGGAAATTGCGCAGTTGCGTGCCCATCCTCTTCTGGACGTATTCCTCTTTGGTTACCTTTATAAAACCATACACATCTGCTTCCTTCAAAGCAGGGTACGGTGCGGCAGTCACCATCAGAAAGAACTGTAGTGTATCTCAGCTTATGACGCTCCCACGACCTCTGAAACAGAATGAGCGCAGCTTCCACTTGCATCTCTCCAGCTTTTTTTTTTGTGCTGTTTTTCTGGCAGTGGTGGTTCGCTTTCCACTCGTCGTAGGACGGGTCACTTTCTTTAAGCGCCCGCTCGCAGTTGGCACAAAAATGGCAGAGCACGACATACAGTCGCCGACCGATTTTCCGGACTCCAAAAATTCGGACTTGTTGGATATTCCGGACTTCATAAATGCACCGTCAGGGATCCCATAGAGCTAATGCATTGTTTCGACCGATTTTTCGGGCGAATTTGCCCCTGAAAGTTCGATTTTTCGGACTAAATCGCTTGTTTTGTGCCACGCCCCAAGCCATTGTGAACGCCGCCATGTTGGATTTTCCGTCGGCTTGGCTAAGCTTGGTCTTCAGATGCCTTTCCTGCCTCCGAGACTGGAATGCGCACGCCATATTTTAAGTTTCGGAGGCCGTGTTTGCTTTTTAAAAGACGCGGTGATGGATGCCGTTTTTTCGTCTTCGGTCAGCACTATCGTCATCACATCGCACAGGGAGGAGGCGAAAAAAGGATTCTTTTATTGTCGTTGCAGCATTTTTCAGTCGCCATTCAGCACATGTTGTGTCGCGCAGCGTCGAGACGTTGTGTGCTTCGCAGCGGCTATCTGCGGCATTGAATTTTGTGTTCTCGGTGCCATGGCTCCGCTATCTGTGCCATCGCGGGAGCCAGGTGGTGTGAAGAAGCGTGGGAAGTATACGACCCTGACGATGGAGAAGAAAGCTGCCATAATCAAGCTAATAGAGAGTGGACGTTCGCAGCTAGATGTTGCTGGATGACGGTCGACGCCGGATGGCGGTCGTCGTTGTCGTCGGATGACAACGACGACCGCCCGCAGCCGTCGGAGATCGCCAACGCGGTGACAATTTTGTCGAGCGTTTACAGCGACGATGTCACCTTGGCGCAAATACGGGCAAACCAAATTGCCTCCAAGCGTAGTTTGAGGCAAGGCAGCATCAAGGACTTTTTTAAACCTGCCTGATGCAATAAACTTCAGATTTTTGGCAAAAACGAATTTTTCGGACTGTTCGATTTTTCGTACTTTTTTTCGGTCCCCGCCAGGTCCGAAAAATCGGTCGGCGACTGTAATCGAGCACAAGCCCCGTAAACAACTCGATAACTGTGCCGACTTCGATGTGCGACGAATGTCCCCTCGTCATCCAGGAACCGTCGTACGACACAGCGATGTTGCCCGGGTTGCCGAGGTCCAGTTCCGCGTACAGTTCCCGAACCGATCGCGCGCACTCCGCGGTCAGCTTTTCCGACGCACGAACAGCTGCGGGCGTCAGTTTCGTCTTCACGTAGCTCTGCCACGTTTTGTTGTGCAGGCCGCGCGAAGAAATGTCTATCGATGAAAAAACGTCGTTGAATGCCGTTTGCTGATTGCCAGTAGACTGCATAGCGCGCGCGCCCAAAACATTGATGGCAAACGGCTTTGCCTTGCTCTCGCCGGCAACGCGCGGCGAGCTCCATGCCACCGACACATCGCCACAGGTCGCGCACGTAAGCACTAGCTTTACGGCAAGGCCGTACTTCCTGTCCTCTTTGCCAATGTTTACATCACCGGAGCACAATTTGCACTTCACTGCACGCATCAGTTCGTTCACCTGGTCCAAACTCACGATCAAAAACCGTGTTTCGTCCAGCGGCGTGGCTGCGGCATCGTCGATTTCGGCTAATAGGCCGCACTTGCGTTGTGTTGCTTTAGTTGAAGCGAGCTCTTGCAGCTTGTTTTTGGCGTTGCGACGAACCTCTGCCACTTCTAATGGGTGCAGCACTGCTGTGTCAAGACAAACGTGGCCGCTGCCGGATGCGTTATCTTGAGCGGGCGGCGGTGGAGGTGCTAGGCCTATGTTATCAGGGGCCTCGCCGCTGGCCACGGAAGGTGGGTTGCTTGCTCGTTCAGCGCTCCTCGCTGATGCGGAACGGCCTTTGAAGTTCTCGAGGAGCGACTTCTTTCTTTTTTTGCCGTACTGATTCCTTGTGTGGAATTTCCTTCCGGCTTTCCACATCGCGCGCGATCCTTGGCTAATCCGTCGTTCTCAGTCCGAGCAATATGGCGCCTGACTGCGCCGCCGACGGCGCGAAGCAGACGACACACGTCGCTTGCGGCCAATCGCGTTGCGCTGTTTAGTCACGTGCGCTCGCCGGCGAATAGGAACGCGTATTTTCGCTTTTTTTTGGCGCGTGTTTTCTACTCTACCAATGAGCGGACAGGAGCCAGAGTGGCGGGAAATTGAAGACCGAAGACCGCGCTTTTTCAAATGAGACCTAGATCACTGGGATACTGCCCGTGGCGCAGCTGCGGGGAATTATTGAAAAATTGCCATTTTGGCGTCAGAATCTCGCCAAATCGGGCTCGTACGGCTTTTATAAGTAGCTGTTACTGTTCAAGTACCAACTTTTCGGAGGAAAAACTGAGCAAACTAATAGAAAAATACTTGTAGATTTCAAAAATGACATCTAAACAAAATGCGTTTTTGGGCAATATTTTTGGCCCCAAATACCCATGTGCCCCCTGGAGTGGTATTTTTTTTTGGTTTGTATAACACAATGTGAAGAACTCTCCATGTGAAGAAATCGCGCTGTGTTAGGCATTTAGTGTTTATGAGTAACACTTGAACGCTTACTGTCGCGATTTGATTGTACTTTTGTTCGCTTGATTTTGTCTGATTGCCCAAGTACTTTAATAAATACGATGGTAAAAAAAAAAGTGGTATAACCTGTTTAAAGAAGACCACACATTGGTGGAAAGTGAGCCACGCTTCGGTCTGCCATCAGCATGCCCAAATGACCAAGTCATTGCCAATGGCTGATTCCACGAGAGATCGACACGGGTCCAAAAGTTGATATTTTGGATTTCATTGAGTATTTTATATTTCGTGCACGTCTCGTCAGGTAGCCCGAAAGTCAACTTCGTTTTATGAATAACGGCATAACTTAAGAGAAAAAATATATCAAACTTCAGCAACGTGGAGGCACCAATTTCGTCACCTGTCACTTTCGAAAATTGCAGATGCTATAAAAAGACAAATATTTTCGTTTCAAGGAAGATATTTGTTACCTAAAATGTATGTCTGATGAAGAATGAATTCGTACGGTTTCAAGTTTGTAGACCGAAAGAAAATAGCTTTTAAAAATGTCTAATTTTGCGACAGTTCAAAATAAGTTACGTATTGCCCATTTTTTTTCTTTGACAGTATTGCAAGCAGCATTTTCAAACTTGACATGTGTCAACAAGATCATTAGGTACATAAGACATGTGTCAACAAGATCATTAGGTACATAAATTATTGTTGCCGTAGGGCAAATGTAAATTTTTATATATTGCCTCAAAGTTCTCATATTGGCAAAAGTGTACTCCACTAAATTTTAAATAATAAAAAAAACCCCATCTTCGATTTTTCTTAAAATCTCGTAAATATACAACCGAAAGCCATCATAGAGTATTGTAGAAAAACATGTTGCATTATTTTGTTTTTAGTGACAATATTCGTAATACAAATCGGAGCTTTTCGAGAATGCGCTGATTAGTTGAGAAATCTAGAAATCGGAACGGAAAAGTGGCAAAGAGCTTCAAACACGAGTAAAAGTGACCGCATTTGGTGAAGAAAGACTGTTTTAGCAGATAAGAGTAACTATTTTGAACACGATATTCTACAGTATCTGAATTCACTCTTACACGTAGAGCACCGAGACTTCTAAATATGTGGTGCCTCTCCATTACTGACACACAGATGGAGCTGCTGTGATGGCCATGTGTTTTGAACACGTTGGGTATGAGACTTGATTGTTAAATGAGTTCATAAAGGATTCATAACAAATTTTTATCATTTGGGGCACGAAGACTGCTGTGTGCAAATGCATTAGACTGAAGAACACGCTTTAGGGCAAGTTGTCATCCGTCGTCTGCTCTACAGATGAATTGCTGTGCGCCGCATCTCGGAGGCAATGCTTCGATTATATGGTTCAAAGTAGGGACGAAAATTACGCTTCCCGTAATTTTATTGACAAAAACATTGTGAAATTCATTTTAACGTACTATACTTCAGTTTTGCATTCGCCCTGCGGATACTTGTGCACACTGTTTTACGTCTGCTCTCATTAAAAGTGAGAGACTTTGGAACAGGCGACAGATAGATCACTTTCCTGCTGCTGGTTTCACGCATAGTTGCATTGCCAGTCATTTGGGCCTCAAGGAGCATGGCGATTGCTGACCACTTCAGCCAAGATAGAGTTTTTTGTTCTGATTACAGTCAAATCTCGATAAATAAATTAAGTGGGACCGCCGCAACTCGTATGTTATTTTGAAATATCGTTGTAATGAAAAACTTCGATTGTAAGCAAGAGGTCAAACTAGGAGCGAACATGACGTACCTTGGCAGTTGCCATGTGCGCCGACAAGCAAACACGCACACAAAAAAAACTACACACACTTCAAACGTTCTTTATTTGAAAAAATCTGTGATTTTCTTCCGACGCGTGGAGCACAAACGGCTGATTTAAGTACGCCTCAACACCTTCCACCTTACGTAGCACCTCATCGGGCACATCACTGCACCGACCAATGTAGGTGCGGACTTTGTTCATGTGCGCTAAAACATCCGAGTGCGATATGGTCTCATCCTCTTCAGTGTTCGGTGATACAGAGTCCTCTTCCTTCGGGTCGTCGTCGTCGTCACTGGAGACGTCGCGAACGCTGTTGACAATCTCCTCGGTTGTCATGTCCGCCCACGTTAGTGCTGCGCTGTCGCTCTCCACGTAGTCGTCGAAGGAAGAGACGTCGGGCAACAGTTCCTCAACCTCAGTCCACAGGTCTCCTGGGTTGCTGTGGTCCTCTTCCAGGTTGTCTTCAACTTGGGCAGGCTCCTTGATTAGGCCTGCTTTTCGCCAACAGTTACGGATTGTTGACGTCTTCACGTTCCACCAAGCTCCCGTCAGCATTTCCGCCGCTTGACGAACGTTGACTGATGTCGGCTGCTTTAAGCGAAGATTTATAATAAAACGCTGCACAAGGCGCTTGCGAAATTCCGCCTTAACACTCTTTATGATGCCTTGATCTAGTGGTTGCAGCAACGACGTGTTGTTCGGGGGCAGAAACTTCAGGCGAACGTGCGTCAAGCGAACATTCACAATGTGGGCTGAACAGTTGTCAACGATCAAAACAATTTTTCTATTTTCTTTCCTCGTTTGTTCGTCGAGTTTGATGAGCCACTTCGAAAACAATTCTCTAGTCATCCAGGCACGCTTGTTCGCACAATAGTCGAACGGTAGGGATACGACGTTCTTCATGCAGCGAGGCTTTTCGTATTTTCCAATGACAAGCGGCTTGATTTTCTTCGTGCCCGACGCATTGCAGCAGAGCAAGACCGTCACGCGGAGATGCGACTTCTTGCCTCCTTTACACTGCTGACCTTTGAAGTGCATTGTCCGATCTGGCAAGAGCTGGTAGAAGCACGCGGTCTCGTCCGCGTTGAAAATGTCGTCTTCGGAGTACGACTCTGCCACCTCTCGGAAACGATCGTTCCGCCAGGAATCTGCACCCTCTTTGTCCGCAGCCTTTTCTTCACCTGAGACTACCTGCCAGGTTATGCCGTTTCTCTGGAGAAAACGAAAAAGCCAACCTGCACTTGCCTCAAACCCAGACTTCAAGTGCGTCGGCGAACTCGCGGGCTTTTTCTTGAAGCATTGGGCCAGACACTGGGATGTTTTGCAGCCGGGCATCTTTAAACCAGGTCAGCACAGCTTGGTCGACATCTTGAAAATTTTCCAGGCGCAACCGTTTCCTCGTAGGTGCAAGTTGTGACTCTCGGTGAAGCTTCAGAATCTTTTCTCTGTCTTTCCAAATGGTCGCGACAGTCGACGGGGCAATGCCACGCTCCCTGCAGAGGTCAATTTGCTGTTTGCCCGAGTCAAGTTCCCTCAACAAATCCACCTTTTCTTGCAGGGAAAACTGCTTTGGCCTCTTCTTAGGGCTGTCACTTGGTGCATTCATCGTCGGGTCTCCAAACACTTTGCAGAAAGCTAAGAAAAAAAGAACGACAACAAAACGCAGCAGACTTCACACGTGCGTGGCACGAAGGACGCACGACGAAGGACGAGGCAATGAGGCTAGGCCTGCTAAGCTGCCACACATCAAACCATACCTGTGTGGTGGCGCTAGCAGTCGGCTCTCAACACGGTGATGATGATAGCTTCCGTGCATGGAAAAAAACAGCGGCTACTGTGCTACGTGAGAGTTGCGGTGCTGCTACTTTTAACTAAATTCGTAATACTGATGTTTCTTGCGTATAGGCGAGCAAATAAATTATGCACGTTATTCTGAAATATACATTGTACTGAAATTCGTTGTTCTGAAATATTTTCACATTGAAAATATATAGGCAATCTGGCGGGGATTTTCAAAATATTCGTAAATCTGAAAAAATCGTTAATTCGGTGTTCCTAGTAACGAGATTCGACTGTACCTCATGTTGCATAAAAATAAAATACCTTATCAAAGAAACTTCAGCAAGGTCGAAGACATCGGCCTGTTTGCCCTGCAGAAGCTTTTGCCGAAAGCTGCCTGCCATGCATATAACAACGACCACGTCTGCCAGAACTGCTTCAGACGCCTCAGAGATATGCCGTCTTCGTCTAATGGCTTCTCAGCTGAAACAGCTGATGAGTTTTTGCCCGAAGAAGAAAAAGGCAGAAGTCAAGAGCGGTGCATAAACACGCCTGAAGCAGTGTCACATATGCTGCATGCACAAAATAGTAAAGTTCATGCAGAGCCAAGACAATTTAGCAGCAATTCCATAGTAACCCTGAAATGCCACCGTAACGTGTGTAACCGCCACTTTCAACCATCAGATCTAAAATGCAGTGTGTGTGCTCAGTGGTTCAAGAACTTCAAGCAAGTCTATGAAGCGTGTTTTTCGTATGAAGAGCGCATGCGTTTGTTGACGTTGTTGCCGAGCGATATAGAGCGCCGAAAACTCCCGCTTTTACCAAACTTGTCAGCTTACATGATATACAGATCCCGACGCTGGCGCGCAAAACTTGGAATATGGTTAGCACCAAATGCGGTAAAAAGGACACGGCTGAACTCAATGGACGTCCAGGCAGCTATGGCTTACTACTCCAAAGATGAGTATAGCTGCTCTCGGCAGAGTGCCAACAAAAAATATGTATCTGTTATCATTGACGGAAAAAAGGAGCTTGTTTCGAAAAGGTTTATGACCCGTTCGGTGCGAGAGGCTTACTGTCTCTTTACAGAAGCTGATCCGAACACGTCTATTGGGTTCTCAAAGTTTTATTCACTGAGGCCGAAGTAGCTTCATCTTTCACCACACCAAGAAGTGTGCCTTTGTATATACTGTGCTAATGCCACGGAGTGTATTTCTGCCCTACAAGACGTCACCAATGGTGCCTACACGGCGCACTTCTTGAAAGAACTATGTCTTTGCAGCTCCCCTACAAGTGATTGTTCTTTAGGCCATTGTGACTATTGTGCTAAGGAGGACGCTCTGACAGCCACATGTTTTGGAATTTCTGAAGATATTGAGGTAGCCTATGCAGTATGTGAAAATGGCGATCTAGTAAAAAAAAACAGCCCAGGTAAGTGCTTTTCTGCGAGAGCTAAGTCTTTGGTTCGTGAAGAGGATTACTTATGATTACATAAGATACATTCAAGAATCAGCAATACGCCAGGCGAAAGAGAACCAAGAAAAAGAATCTTGCATTTTTCACTTGGATTTCGCCGTAAACTGAACAGCCATTTTACCGAAAGAGGCACAGTCGTATGACTGGCACAAAAGACAGGTGTCTGTATTCACGTGTGTCGTCACAAGGAAGCAATCAATTCAAAGTTTTGCCGTCATCAGTGATGACACATGCAATGATGCTGCACATGCCTGTTTTGCTCTACAAATAATTCACAACTATATGAAGGAACAACTTAGCCTGACACGCATGTTATTTACTGTTTCTGATGGTGCCAGCAGTCACTTCAAAAACAAGTACAAGTTGTTCAAGTTATGTCAGAAAGATCATATATCGACAAAGTGGATTTTTTCGGCCACAGGACATGGCAAGAACTTTTGTGACGGCGTTGGTGGCCTACTAAAGCATCATGCTACGCTCTACAACCTCAGAGCGGCAAGCTCAGCTGTGATTATGTCAGCATCCCAATTGGTGGCGCAAATGAGCGCAAAGCTCAAGAATGTCAAGCTGCTGTGTGCAAATGTAGACGAGCTAGAAACATTCCGTCAGTTTAAGAAGAGCCCGTGGAAATTGTTGCCACATGTTTCAGGCATACGTTCTAGGCATGTTTGGCTAAGCACATCTCAGGGCACTGGTCGTGTTTTGTTAGTGTCACGTACTGCTAAATGCGATCTGCAAAAGATGCAGCCATTTTGAGCGCATCTCTTGTTTCACGCAGTCACCACCAAAATACCAGTGAGGGTAATTCATGCGCATATGCTCTTTCTAGCGAAACACAACACTTGCGTTGGAACATTTTCATGTTTGAGTTAATCTGCAAATATAGACAGATGTTTTGCAACCTAGTTGCAGTGTCGAAGATTTCCTCTATCAGAGCTGTGTTATCAGGAGCATAAATGCGCCTTCATGGGTACGTATTTGTCACAGTGCTAAAACAGCCTTTCTTCACCAACTGGGGTCACGTTTACTTGCGTTTGAAGCTCATTTCTGCTTTTCCATTCCGATTTCGATTTCTCAACTTATCAGCGCATTCTTGAAAAGCTCTGATTTGTACCAGGAATATTGTCGCTAAAACAATAATGCAACATGTTTTTCTATATTACTGTGTGATGGCCTTCGGTTGTCTATTTACGAGATTTTAAAAAAAATCGAAGATGGGTTTTTTTTTATTATTCAAACTTAAGTGGAGTACACTTTTGCCAATATGAGAACTTTGAGGCAATATATAAAAAATTTACATTAGCCCTACGGCAACAATAATTTATGCACCTAATGAACACACTATATTCTTAAAACGTGTCAAGTTTGAAAATGCTGCTTGCATTACTTTCGAAGAAAACAAATGTGGAATACATAACTTATTTTAAACTGTCGCAAAATTAGACATTTTTAAAAGCTATTTGCTTTTGGTCTACAAACTTTAAACCGTATGAATTCATTCTTCATTAGACATACATATCAGGTAACAAATATCTTCCTTGAAACAAAAATATTTGTCTTTTTATAGCATGCGCAATTTTCGAAAATGACAGGTGACGAAATTGGTGCCTCTATGTTGGTGAAGTTTGATATTTTTTTTCTCGTAAGTTGTGCCGTTAATCATAAAACGAAGTTGACTTTCGGGCTACCTGGTGAGAGGTGCACGAAATGCAATCGCTAGGTCTAGTACAGAACTGTTAATCATAGTAGCATCAGAAACAAATTGATTCAAAGAAAAAGTAAATGCAGTTAACAACAGTGATTCAGCATTTCGAGAGTCCTTGCCATCATGTGTAAGATTGGGCCAATTAATGCTGGGCAAGTTGAAATCTGCAGTTATAAAAATGCTTGAACGTGAATTTGTATTTTGTAGCAGGTAATCGTAGAGAGCTTCTAAGTATTCTGGGGGTGCATTTGGAGGCCGATAAACACCTCCCAAAATTATATTCTTACGAAAAAAACGAGTAAATTTAACATTGTTTTTAATCGCTACTGCAATGCCCCCTCCCCGTGATCCTCTGTCCTTACGGATAAGGGTGTAAGATGATGGCACTATTTCAGAATCTTGCACTTCAGAATGCAGCCAGGTTTCTGGGATCACCAAAACGTGTGGTTGGTAGGTGGAAATTATATCTTCAAGAAGCGGTATTTTATTTAAGACACTTCGTGCATTGAGTGAAATAATCCAAAGCGTTTTGTTAGCTTGTCACTTATTATCGCGTTTACTAGCGGTTGCCCGAGTGAAGCGAGAAGTCGACTTTTCGGGTTGCGCAGACGCAGTGGATTGAGACAGCTCTGTCCTGCGATTTCGAAGTGCGTCCCACACATACAGTTTGCCATCGACTTTTAGTTTATCGAAATGAAGCGAAACCTTAGAACCGGTCTTTCTTTCTTCAGCGGTGGAACGCTATAACTTTGTACGAGTATCGCGAATATTTTTAGAAAAATCTTCCGATATAGATATGTTGGTTCCTTTTAATTTGAAACAGGATGACAAAAACCTTAGTTTTATCAACGTAGTTATAGAGTTTCAAAATTACCGGACGAGGGCACTCTGCATTTCTTTGACCGATCCGATGCATTCGCTCTATAGAATTGATTTCAACACCAAGAATTTTTCTGAAGATATCGCCATTTACTTTCTGTTTTTTCGAGTCCTCCTCGTGGCTTTCTTCTACACCGTAAACTACAAGGTTATTACGACGACTCCTGTTTTCGAGATCATCGACTTTTGCCCTTAACTCAAGAATCATCTTGTCATTACTCTGACATGTTTCTTCCACCTTCTCCAATTTTTGCTCACACTTCTCAGTTCGACCGAGCTCTTGCTCAAGATTGGCAATCAGAGTTTGAATGTCCGGGACCGATGACTCTACCTGTTTCAGGTTAGTAGTTAACACGACAAGAGTTTTATTTGTTAATGTTTGCTCTTTCAAGATTTTTTTGAGTAATTCACTGTTTAAATGTGCCTCTGACTCTGAGTCAGAAGAGGGAGCGGCGTTTAGTTCTATATCACCGGAAGTTAGTAGCAGCAAACGTATTGCATCGTAACAGTCACACAATAAACCGAGCAGACACTGGGGGCTTGGAAACACTGCCAGTGTGAGCGAGTCGTCTTTGATAGAGGAAACTAAATATTTGTCACCAACCTGGACAAAGAAAAATGGCGTACGCATCCGTCTGCCTGCAGTGCCGCCAAGCCCACTGAAAGGATCCTCCAACGGGTCCCGGTATTTATGCTTGAAATTATCGGCACTGGATGATGTCACGGAGTCGATTCGATGATATGCCTGGCTTAAGTAAGGCGCAGGCTCATGATGAATCCATGGTAGTGCTGCGGTGGCGAAGACCTTCTGCGCATGCTCCCTGTCCTCCGGCACGTGAAAGTCAAAGCCCGCACGAAGGCATGGCCAGTTGATCCAACGGCGAGATGCACCCGCCATGCGATCTGGACAAAGAAAAACGGCGTAAGCATCCGTCTGCCTGCAGTGTCATCTGCCTGCAGAGCTGTGCAAATAGCGATACTTTGCAAGTACGAAGCAAATTCAAATATTGAGTGTCAGTGTGAATCGAATATTTTTGTAATATGTTGAAGTGAAATTGCAAGCAAAAAAAGGTTGCAGAGGAGTCTCAAGCATGGTGCTATCTCATATTCTTGCGAGGTAGCAACATTTAAATGTTTCCTTTGGCTAGGTTGATGAAGTGCTAGTAGGGTGGTGTTCATGGTTTTTGTCTTAAGATGCTCCTCTTTCAACTTCTGTCAAAGCCCAACTTATTGGGCAGACAAGGAAGTGCTCCCTTCGAGTCTGTAGATTTAAATCTGCCTCGTAGACATCATTATTCGGCTTGTTAAAATAGTGGATTTGAAGTTCAAAGAAAATTCATAGTGATAAGTGCTTTTGGTTGAGAAATTTCAAATTGAATTCTATATATAACATGCTATAGAAATGAGGGGCATATTTTTTCACGAACTGCCTAAACTGCGCAGTTTTTTTTTAATGGGAACTAGGCCTGTGCAAATGTTTTTTTTTTTTTTGTTTAAAGAAAGTGTGAACAAGTTTCAATAGTGTCCGGACTTTATTTTTGGTAGAATGCAAGTGATAAGCTGTAATATGTATTTATGCTTTAAAATGAACTATATTCAAAGCATGTAATTCTGCATCACAATCTTCTTTAACTTGAAAAACGAAGCGATCTAAGGGTAATATTTTCGTTTAATCTTCAAATGAGGCTTCACAGCAGGACATTATTTTTTTACAGGTGTTTCATGACTTAGCATTGCTTTGCTGCGGTAAAACCATCTTTACAAGTAGCTTGAAGCATTGGTCTTGTGAGTTTTGCATTATGAAGTAAGAACAGCACAATACTATAAACAGAAACACACATAAGACAGCACTTGTCTGTGCTGCTTCTTTTGTGTGTCCCCATGCAGAACAATTTGCTCTTGCTACATCATAGCCGCCTCACACAGTGGTGAGTACTTTTCTAACATACAAGGTCTGTTGGAAAAGTATCTGATCTTTAGGGGAAGAAAAGCTGGCATAACTGGAGCGTCGGAAACCTAATCCTCCTTGAGACTCCACAGACTCCTTCCAGCGGTGCTGCCAGTGTAGGAAGCATTCTGAGAAGGCCTCTGTTGAAATGGAGTTGAGCTCAACTGTCGTTGCAGCCCTATTGTCCTCCCTACTCTCAAATCATTCTCCTTTCGATGGCCCTTCGAGTTTTTGAAACGGCCAGAAGTTGCAGGGGGCCATATCAGGAGTCTACAGGAGTCTGACTTTTTGCCAGAAAAGTCTTAACCAAGTGTGGAAAATGTGCAGGAGCATTGTCGTGATGGATTTGCCAGTTTCTTGTTGACCACAACCAACGTTACTAGATACTTTTTTCAGTTTGCAAACTGCGGCGCTGCGAGTGTCGCCCTTCCCTGTACCGGTCAAAAAGCTGCAAGCGCGCCTCCTCTCGGCGGTGTTCTCGTCATCTCGCGCATTTTATAGCCTTAAAAAGGCCAAATTTTTATTGAAGTAGTTCGGTATCTTTCTTCTAAAATAATGCGAATCATACGATTCAGTTATCTGGAACGAACAAGTCGATCTGTGCTTTACACTTTAACATATGCGGCGTCATTAGATGGCTGTAGTGCGTGGCTCATTGTACAATAATATCGAAGGTTCTACGGGCCAAAACCACGATATGATTATGAGGCGCGTCGTAGTGAAGGGCTTTGGAAATTTTAACCACCTGGGGTTTCTCTAACGTGCTCCTGAATCGAAGTGCATAGCCCTCTAGCAATAGACTTAATGCTGTGGCCCACTATCAATGTTTTTTTTTTACATAGGCGATCGAATTTTAAAGAACAGGAACGCAAAAGAGCTGTATGAACAGAAGTCCCGCAAGATTCGGGCATCGCGCTCACGTCTCTGCCGTGTGGCATCGCCTTAGCGGCTCAACTGGTGATTTACTTGCACACTCGTAATAACCTTCGCTCACCCTCTCGAGAAACAACTCCCATTACACGAAATTAACCGCGTAAATTCCGTTTAACATTGCGCGAAGGCTCCGTTACGATGCGGCGACCGGTCAAATGGCGTCAAAAGCGCCACCTAGAGAACGGGAAACGAAGGGGGCCGTGTTTCGCCGCCGCATCCCGGCGGAGTTTGCAAACTGAGGTAATCTAGTAACGTTGACCAGAACATAGGTCTCTTGCACCGCACAGCATCACGTAAGCAAGAGAGGACACCCCTGTAGTACTCATTGGTGATTGTTTGACCCTGTGGTGCGCACTCGTGGTGTACCACACCGCGGGCATCAAAAAAAGCACTCAGCATCACTTTAACGTTGCTGCGCACTTGGCAGGTCTTCTTTGATCATGGTGACTTTGAATGCTTCCACTGTGACCACTGGGATTTGGTTTCCAAGTCGTACGCACATACCCAAGACTCTTCACCAGTGATAATGGTGTTCATGAAGTTGAGGTCACTGCTTGTGAAATCCAGCATCTCCTAGGAGACTTCAACACAAAGTTGCTTTTGCTTCACCATAAGTAGTTCCAGCACGAATTTTGCTGCAACTTTCTTCATGGCCAAATCTTCCGTCATTATGAAATGTGCAAAGAAAGTTAATTCCTCTGATGATTTGCTGAAGCAGGAATTTTCCAAGGTAATTCACCGTATTCCTCGTTCTCCTGACCTCGCTCATCCTTGTCCTCTTCATTTTTACCAACGCAGTGCCCGAAGTTGACAGAATGTAGTGGCGACATTGTGTGCCTTTTCTTTTCTTTTCCACAGGGCAAACTTGGAATGCCCAGAAAAAAAAAAAAAAACACACCATGGCTTATATTGCAAACTGGCAGTGCTCATGTTGTTACCATTGTGACGCTTTGTACATATTTGTCGCCATACAGTGATTACTGACAGCTTACTGTATGTGTTTACCCTAAATACCTCATTATGCATGCAGCTTTGCCAGTGACATGCCGTGTGGATTTGCAGACTCCAGTATCGAGCAAAAAAAAAAAAAAGGGAAATAAGCATTCCGTTGGCACCGACCTTGTGCTCTTGCCATGGTATTTGTTTTGGTTTGCATTTCTTGCTGTCATCGGCATATGGCACCGAAATTGTAAGTTTTGCTATGTGCCCAAAGTTCTACTTACATTATCGAAATTTTGTTATTTTTGATGAATAATATTGAGCCTCTATTGAATGTTCATAATTGTTTGCATAGCTAGCATGTAAAAAAAAAAGTTTTAAAAATGGCTCTTCGCTCAAGTTAGGTTGCCTTTTTTTTTTATTAGAGTTGATTTGAACTCCCAGATACCTATGTGTCTGTGTAGATTTGTGTAATAAATTGATCGATGAAAGCATGAAAACACACTCTTCAAAATTGCCATGATTTAGCTGGAGAGTTTTCAGCTTTACAAGGTTATGAAGTAGTAAATAGGTAGGACTAGGTAGGTAAATAGGTAGGAATAGGTAGGTAAATAGGAAATGTCTTGCCTTCCCCTTCAAACGTATCTATCCTACTGAAAGTAAGCATGGTTGTTCATGCAATTCCGTTAATCTTCTTTGCCAGTTTGTTACATGTGGCCAGACGTAGTGGAGTAGAGACCCGAGCTGACAGCGAACAGCAAACATCTGTTTATTCTCTTTCTAAATACTGTCCCAGCCCTGCTCTTGTCACTCAGTCTTCCACTCACTGCTGTAGGTGACACTAGTAGCCAGCAGCGCTACAGCTGCTGCAGCACAACAGAATGAATTGTCACATACCTCCTTGCCAGGGGGAAGATACTAGGGGACGACGTCAGCTCTTGATCATTGTAACAGTGGAAGGAGGTACAAAATTTGCGCAGAATGGTTAGTGTGTTTGGTGAAATAAGCTTGACAGGAACAGGGCTCAGCCCTGGAAAAGTTTGAAAGAATGTGGAGGTGCTGTTCCCATTGTTTGAAATCAGGTGCACACATTCCTGCACAGCATTATAAGTGCTACTATGCACCACTTCTTATGGCTGTTTCATCCCAAATACTCAAAGATAAGATGGCATAATAGTACATTCATAAGTCAGTAAGACGTGAGTGTCCCACTATTTTTCGAGCAAAGTACTGCTTTGATTATGATGAAATTCGTTTTATTTATATAGAATAACCTCAGGGCCAATGGCATTACAGAGGGGTGGGGCAAAAATACAGAAAAGTGGAGGTATAGTTCAAAAAAGGTCACTAGACAAAAGAACAAAATATGCAAAAAAAGAACTCGCAACAATATCAAAGTACATTTCTAAAACATTACAAGTAGTTACAGAAATTATAGCAGCACAAAAAATTAAAAAAAATACAAGATACGTTAAGTATAAACGAGAGTCGAAATTCAGGTGCACGTTAAAGAACCCCAGGTGGTCTAAATTTCCGGAGCCCTCCACTACGGCGTCTCTCATAATCATATAGTGGTTTTGAGACGTTAAACCCCACATATCAATCAAAAGACGGTCCTTGTGTGGATCATTTGGTGGCGGCATGTCATCATTGTTGTTGAAATGCAAATTTGCTTCGATCGCCTCCCAGCGATCACGTGATATCGTGTCGGCCACCGTGGGGACCCTAGACTCGGCCGCCCAGTATAGCCGACTTCTTGGGAGTCGACAGATCGACATGAATGTGACGGTGCCGAGAAATTGATCTAGCTCATCACGAAACAGAGCAAGTCCTTTGTTAGGATTTTCTGCGTCGCAAACACATTTCTCTGCTCAATGATGTGATCCATGAAGTTGTCATCAAAAAAGTCCTTGAAATGTTCGATAGGAGCTCGTACAGTGTCAGCCTCAGGAAGAGCGCTTTCCCAGGGTGGTACTTCTCGCTGTTCTTGACAACCGGTTTTTTTCCATCGCACCGCACGCTTTCGAGAGGCACTTGGTTCATCTACCGCATCTTCGTCTTCATCCTCACTGCTAGATGAAGACACTCGAGCTTGTGTATGATGATAGGGAACAATATCGTCGTCTTCGCTGTCACTGAGACAGCTGTCATCACTTTTGTCTTCAGGTGGCAAGCGCGTATGAAGCCCCCTTATCCCATAAAACGAGCGGGAGTCCATCTCCTGCCAAGAAATTAAAAACTAAATTATCATACCGTCAGTCACCACTTGCGCAAACGCCGGATGTCGCGAATTCGCGACATACCACGAAAGCAAGGATTGTGCAACAAAAGATGTACTTCAAAACGATGTAACATGTCATATTCAATTTCTTGGATGCGTGCACACCGAAAAAAATTTATAGTAGATTGAACTTGCGTCACTCCAGCAGAAAACAACGAAGAAATGAGAGCTGTTGCACGTGCTTCGCGCTCACCGCCAACTCGTACACAACACTGGGTCCTAGCTTGGAATACCTTACGTGAGATGGCGCTAGATGTCTCGTACTGAAAGCTACGTTCGCCGCGAAGACGCGACAGCCGGCGCTGAAGGCAGTACGCGTGTGGTAAATTGCTTGGTCGGCCTTTTTCGGTATGTCGCGAATTCGCGACAACCGGCAGTAAAGGGTTAACAGCCGGTGTTTACTTAAGTGTAATACTCTCTATACAATAAGAATGGTTTAGAATGGTTTTGTTCCTGCATATACGTAAAACTAAGCATTTGTCAGCATTTAGGAACATATTCCATTTTTCGCACCAGCCTGAAACTTCAGTGAGGGCTTTGTGGAGTGAGATTTGGTCAGCTGCAGATTTAACCGTAGTCTATAGAAAGCAGTCGTCTGCAAAAAGCTTGATCTTTACATCACTGGGTATAATACTTATAATATCATTTATATAAATATAGAATAAAATTGGGCTCAGAACTGACCCTTGTGGTACCCCTGATGTTACCTGAAGGGTCACCGAGCAGTACTTATCAACCTGGACGTACTGATACCTGTCTTGCAACTAAGCCCGAATGAAATCAATCAGTTTTCTACTTATTCCAAATGCATATAGATTATGTAATAAGTTATTATGGGGCACTTCATCGAACGCCTTTGTGTAGTTCGAAAATACGGCATCTATCTGATCTTTGTTGTTTATCGCAAGTGAAAAATCGTGGCATACAGTAAGAAACTGTGTCATTGTTGACAAACCACGCCGAAACCCATGCTGGGCGTCTGATAGCAAACAATTTTCTTCTAAAAATGTGGTCAAATGTCGGCAGATTATGTTCGAGCATTTTGCAGCTTGTTGAGGTCAAAGATATTGGGCGGTAATTAGACACACGCAAGCAATCGAATGACTTGTTTATGGGAATGATGCGGGCACCTTTCCAATCTAACGAGAGCGAGCACTGTGCTAGGGACATGTTATAAATGATCAACAAGTAATGCGAGATCCACTCTGCGTAACGCCGCAAGAAGACTGTAGGGATGTTATCAGGACCACCAGCTTTTTTAGCATCGAGCTCAAGAAGCAAGTTAAGAATACCTTCACGGTGCACAACAAGATCCTGCATAGAGGAAATGAAGCCTTCAGGCTCAGTAACAACATTAATATCTTTCTAGGTATACACAGAGTGGAAATATCTGTTAAACTCATCAGCTACTACTTTAGCCTCTGAGACTGGAGTACCGTTGACCATTAAAGATATACCACTGGTTTTGCTTTCGCCCAAAAACCTCCAAAATTTTCCCGGTGCCTCCTTGAGGAAATTGCCTTAAGTGGTGGCGAAAGAAGTGTGCTTAGCTTTTTTTAACCTCAGTTTTCAATGCTGCGCTTAGTGTGTTGACAGTTGAGTCAACACACAAACTGCTCTGTGATGGAGTTATTGCGTTCAGGGGTGGATAGGAGAAGGCGGAGATATGCGATAATACAGTTGTGGCCACACTGTCATTGAATTAGCACTGCGCCGACGCCATGGCCACTTGCATGCGTACGGATCTCAGTCGGGACAACATGGTCAAAGAAAGCCAAAATCGAAGGAGTAGTAAGAAGTGCAATGAGAGTCGTGAACGCAGAGGCCAATTTGAGGTGTCATGGAAACGAAACTTTGAGGAGCAGCATAGGAAGCTCACTATGTCCGCAAATTTTTTCACGAAGCGGTGGAAGTATGTGCATGGTTCAGTAAAGCTGCGTACATCCTTCCCAGATTGTGGCACACAGAAGTTTCTGACTGAGCTGATTTTTGCCGGGTCTGGTTGTCCACCGTGTCTACTAAATAGCCAAGGACTAAGATTTGGTGGTGGTCAAAGTGATGTTTTGATAAGTTCAGCTGCAGGTCAGTGCAACGAAAAATGTCTAAGACGGCTGACAGGCACTCTATACGAGTTTCAAATGTTGGTGAAAAATTGTCCAAGTGTCGCAAATAGGTAGGCCATATAAAGCCTCTGTGCAGGGAGTCCTTCATTCGTTCAGAGCTGGCAGGAGTGTTACAAAAACTGCAAACCATGACCTTGGACTGGTATAGGTCATTGGAGGTGATGAATGCAGTCTTTTTATGATCCAGCTCATCTACTTCAATCTGCCAGCCCCCGGAATGGATGTCTTTGGAGAAAAAAATAGCAAGCCTCATGAAGGCAATCAAGGGTATCATCCTGTCATGTGAGAAGGTACACATTTTTGTCAACTTTGTTTAGGTGTCATAATCGACAAAGAAATGTTATGTGCTGCTTTTCTTGTGGACTAGCACAGCAAGGTATGCCGAAGGACTACAGGATGGCTCAATGATGTCTTAGCCAAGCATTTTGTCAACCGCACTGAGTAATTTAACGCTCAGCTGCCGACATCCAATATAGGCGCCTGTGAATAGAGGGATCAATGTTTATGTGGTGGATCACACCACCACTGCAATCGAAAATGTTGAAGTAGGACAGAAGAGCCTGGTGGAGCTGATCAGCTTGCTGCAGTGTGAAATTGAAAGCAATCACGGACCTAATTGCTTTGTCTGGGCGAGTATTAGATTGGCATTGAGCATACTGGTTGGAAGGAGTGTCCACTGTGAAAGCATCTATTGCGATGTCGTCCGAGGTGAAAAGCAGTGCCAAAGAGATGCCTTGTGGCATCACTCAGAATGTCTAGCTAAAGTTGACAACTGGAAGCCACATGAAGTTTGCTGCGATAGAAATAATGGTGTGTGGTAATGTAATACTATTGCTCATGAGGACATCATTGATAGGCATCAGTACATAGTCGCCAACAGCAACTTGAGGTATCGATACAAACTCGAGGCAGGTGAGTGTTTGGGTTTGAAGGCGAGTAAATCTGACAGTGCAGAGGCGACTCGGTCGTGGTTCAGCAAGGTCTGTTATGGGCAGATGGAGAGGAAGCGTACTAACCTAACAGTCAATGAGGGCAGAATGTGTGCACAGGAAGTCGATGCTCAGGTTTTCGTCATCGAAGCATTTTTCAAGGATGGCAAAGAAGGCAACTGTATGGCGATAAGTGATGCTTACATGAATGAATCACATTCCAGTGACAGATGCTGTTCTGCCGTCGACAACTTCAACGAGCTTTGTTATTGCAGGCTTGAGTACCTTCTTGATCTTGTGAGGAAAATCAATGGTCATAACAGAAAATGGAGCCCCAGTGTCAAGAGCAGTGGCACGCACACTGTCGACTTTTACATCAATAACGTTCCATTTGGTCTGTTCGGTCAATAGAGTATTATCGGTCAGTCCAATTGATGCAGTGCCATCTACTGGGGCTACAACATTGTTTTTTATAGCAGGACATCGTGGGAAGGTGGTCTGTGGGGCTGAGGAGAACGGGATTGACGACGTTGGGGTGACGGAGAGGGAGAGTAGTAGGAATCACTCGCAGGTTCCTGGTGGGATAAGTGATTTGGGCTGGTTGCGTGGCAATAAGCAGAACGGACATTAATGGAACACGGTAATGTTTGTGCAGTAGTGCCCCAGCGACTTTTGCAGTGGCGACAAATGTGCCCAGTACGGGGACAAGTGGAGAATATGGGCTTTTCATGTATTCACCATGCGAATGGATTGTGCAATGTTGATGAGCCAGACTGAGACGAGCGTGTAGTCGTGAATAGAGGCTGGTAGTTGGTACGACAATGCCTCGAAATTGAGCAGATATTCATGTTGGTGATCTGTCGTACAACTGCTAGGCCAAGGGAAAGGGCTCAGGGAACTGTAGCAGGAGCGGCAGCCTCAAGCGCATGCCGAACAAGTCATCTTAAATTATTGCTGGAATTTCGTGGACAATACATGTAGAGGCAAGACGAGATTGCCTCAGTATTCGGAAGACGCTGAAACTGATGCAAGATGTGCCTGCTTTTAGCTTGTTGCGGTCAGTGGCTTCCTTGAAATACAGAATCAACAGAAGAAATTAAACTAAACTCGAACAAGTTGAACACATTGTCGACAATACTCTTGAGGATGTGCACAACTTTGTGGCAGAGTACTATGACATGCTGAATGTAGCTGATGTACAACTCTGAGGAAGTTTGCACCCAAGTTGACACTTCATTCTTTGCCGCTCCTCGATGGTCAAAGTGATTTCGAAAAAGCTCACATATATAATCTTTTAAGCCATCCAAGCTTGTAATGTCATGCTCATGGATGTCAAACCAAACACCAGGAGTTCCATCGAGGTAAAAAATGACATTCGCGAACGTGAGGCTGGGGTCCCATCTGTAACTAGCACTGCCGCATTCGTACAGGCACAGCCATTGGTTGAATTTGGAACCTTAGCCGCTTGAGTGCATGTCAGGGTCTTTTAAGACTGGAAGCATGACAGAAGTTGTCGACCGGTGGGTTGGCAAGCAGGACTGGAGGAGTGACAATCAGAGTGGATTTAGGAAAGTTCTGGGAGGTCTTGTTGCCTGCCGCGAGCAAACAGTCACTGTAGAGTTTCGTGGTGACGACAGGGACCACACCGCTCAGCCAAATATGTTGTGGTAAAGACAAGAGTCTGAATAGACGGGCTTGAGAGAATACGCGTATATGTATTTACGTCTGGTTAGGTGAGCGTTTCTACCAATACGAACAGCTCGAGCCACTCTATCGTTCTTCTCTTTGTCTCGTGATCCTTATACCACTGGTATGCAGCTATCATTCACAGGCCAAGTGCTGCCACCAACTGGTCATGTATGTAACACCTACCCACCCCAGACAGATTTTAGGGAGAGTATCAACACACTGGTTTCTTCACTCGTGCTCTGCGGAGTAACAGTGAAGCAGCAATGGCCTGAGGTGCCAGTGGCACTAAGCATAGTGCTAAACAGGGGAAAGAAGACCACCACCCTTCATAGAATGAAGCCACAAGAAAATTCATATGGATTTCTCAGAAAGAGAATCTTCTTAGTTCATGAGAAATTCCTCCTGATCTGGTCTGGCTTAGTGCTACAAACGGGTGGTTGTCTTCTTTCCATTTTCTAACCCTTCCGCTGCCTTGTGGGTTTTTGCAAAACTCATTTGCAAGGTGCCATTGACACTGGCATCAGTTCAGCATTCACTGGAGATCCGCTAACTTATTCAGTTTCTGCGGCAAGTGATAGCTGCCTTGTTTGCATTCTTCCTGGTGAAACAGAATAAGGAGGCTGAAGACTGTCATTCGGTCTCATGTGGTTACCATGCCGATTGCTGCTACAATCATCAGCGAGTTCCTCATGCATGGGTGGTGAATAAAAGATAGCTGACAAGCCTGAAGGGCCCAGTCCGAATTTTTTACAAGCTTGTGTGAACATGGTTGTGGCAACTAAAATTGATGGCCAAGTAACACAGCCAGTCGCTCTGAGCTCAGCTGTTCACTAGGACCAAGTAAAGAACCCAACAGCCGAACAACGTGGCATTTTCGAAAGAAATATACTTTTTTAGTGCGCAGGAAACATTTCAGAAAGCAGACAGAAACAAAACAGTGTGATCTGTCTTCTTTTTGAAACGTTCCCTGCACAGTAATGGAGTATATTTCTTTTAAAAATGCAATACCAACCAGCCCAACTAGCCACTATTTTGGAGTAACAAGGCCTGTCTTCCTCTGCCGCTTCGTCTTTTCTCTGGCCACCACGCATCGCCCTTTTGTCCTCATGCATACTGCGGCCTTCTCAGATTGATGTAGGAACCATTCATGTTCATGCTTTTGTGCAAGTTTCGTCATCTCCTTCCACTTCATTTTGCCATCGCGGAACTACAAACACTTGGGCACGTCGCTCATACTTCACAGTAGCGTCTTTTCTCGTGTTTAGGATGCACTGCAGCACACAAGAGCTTGACGGCATCACATCACTGAAAATAAGGGTGCCTCACGGTCGCGCACCAAATAACCGCACTCAAGTACTTGAAACATGAGGCAAGCTTTCCCCCACACAGTCACACACACAAAAAAAAGACCAAACACTCATAAATCCCGAGGCGACTTCATCGTACACTCTAAGAAAAAGTGGAGTATTCAGGGAGTAGTTCTGCTACACAACAAGAACTATGGACTATCTTACCTGAAGAGAACCCTGATGGGACGCGAAGCAGCAGCGGTGCACACGGTGTTGACCATGTTGAAATGGGTGTCGACGCGTGTGCTGGAAAAACAGTTTGAAACGAAACTTTGTGTAGCATTTACTCAAGTAAACATTTGTTTGAAACGCTAAAACACGGGAAGCGTGACGCGTTGAAGACGCTTGCGCTTGGCTTCCTTGGCTCGCGTTTCGCAGGTGTTACCCTCACACTGCCTGTATTCTTGATTGCGATCAGTGTTCTCGACTCGCCACTTCGTCAGTGTCACTGGTCTTTCACTGCGGGCGCTTGCATTCGGCTTCCCTGGCTTGCGCCCCATCAGTGTCGACGCCGTCATTCGCGAACACGATCGGCTTCGCTAACCCTCGCAATGCTGGCGACAGCTGGGAAAGGTATGCACACACTAGCATGAAGTATGTCGCGATGGCCTCCCGCCAGTCGGCACGATCGCGAGGTAGGCAGCAGCATGCTGTCCACATTTTCAGTGCCACGATATTCTCGAGGCGCGCGCAACGTGCACACCCGCCGGCTCGCGGCTTTTTCTCACCGGCCGATAGAGAGGTGGCGCAGATAAGATGATGCCCACGTAAGAAGTGGGCTCGAACATTGCGAGCGGTGGAGAGGGTGAAGCGAGAGAGATGACACATGGCGAGCGTGCAGCAGGGGAGAGAGAAAGACGTCACCGCACACTGCTAGCAGGGCGTAAGCAACTTGGCACCGCTTTATTTTTTGGGGCGAGTGAGCGGTGTGGACGGAGGGACAGTGTTGCACGAGCTAGTCGAAGAGCTGCTTTGCATTTGATAATCGTCATCTTACTTGCGCACATTTCCGTCCTTAAAAACCCGGCTCCGGCCACTTTCCTGTCAGGAAATGTCACACGGATAACGTGTGTGTCATTCGTGACCGCAAACTACCAAAACTGTAGTATAGGGCGAGGAAAGTACTCGAAGTAGATGGCTATTACTGATGTGTAGCACAAACACTCCCCGAATACTCAATTTTTTTAGAGTGTAGCACAAACACTGGCGTCTGCTTTGTGCACTGGAGTGCCCTCATCACCATTGTACTTTAAGTCCTCACCAAAACAGCGGCCGCAACGGCCAACTCAACAAATACGCACTCCCCCGTTGATGGCGATGTGATGCAACAGGCCGCATCTTCTTTTTCATGTAGCTAATGTGGTGGGAAAAGAGCTCTATCAGTGGGTGCCGGCCATCACACAGTTGCCACAGTTCATCCCTCCTAACAAACATCTTGTTATAGGGCATGGTAGTGGCCATTTTCATTGGTTTGGCCTGATGTACGAGCTATTTTGCCTTTGTGCCAAGCTGTGTCCCTTGTTGAATCCCTACTGTGGTGAGTGTAAGTTCACCTTGTCCCTGGCCAAACAGAGCTTCGGCAGGCTATCTCAAGTAACAACAGAACCACAATAGTTATGGGTAGCAGAAATCGGGCCATAATAATGCATATCACTACCACCAGTACTATAGGATGCCGGATTTAGGGCAGACGCATCACATACACAGTGCTAGAGACGTATTGTCTTGTTGACGCACAGGTCCGTTGGCCATGCATGGTGGGGATTAACTCCCCTACCTGTGCGTGACAGGCAAGCATCGGAAATCCATCAAACGCACGGCCGTGCCTATTCCTTCAGGATTTCCGCTTGTTAAAAAACACAGAAAATAGTCTTTCTTTCCAGCCAAGATGAATTTTAATTCTAAAAAATCTCCACATCCTTATCAAGTGAATGAGTGTATCAATTGTTAGGATCCTACACTGCTATTGTAAGTTATCCATGACATTCACCCATCATGCATTTAAAAGAGTGACAAAGTGGTAATCGATGTAATCGGTGATGCACATCTGCACATGTTTGCCTTGTAGCCAGTCAATCAATTTCGCACGCAGCTTGCAAAGCAACTCTACTTCGGCTTCAGCATTCTCCGGGCAAGAGAAGTTGCGTGCGGAGATGTCCAGCGTCGATACTTACTAAAGACAACGACAATAATTGCGTAGTGTAGTGGAGTCTCTCCGCTACGCAGCCGCAGCATGGCCTGCACGCGAGGAAAAGGGAGGGAGCGTCTCCACGTGGAGAGAAGCAGATCGGCATTTGAGAGAAAACCAACATTCTACGGCAGCTTTTTTTTTTTTTTTTTTTTTGCTCTCTTCGCGCGTCGTTGAAAGGAGAAGGGCTACATGGCAGGGACGGAAAAGGGGGAAGCATGGCATTGGCGCGCGAGAGACCTCTCTTTCCTCCTCCTCCTCCTCAAGGCACAGAGCCGTGCTCCCGCAAGAGGCAAGGGTTGCAGAAGATGGTGCCTTTTTTCTTTCCTTCAACCCACGGAGAAAGGAAAGATAGGAGAGGCCCTGACATCACTCGTCGTGAAGCCGGGATAAAGCCGGAAGTCGGTCATATTGACTGGGCAGATTCTCCTCTGTTACATTCGAATGTAAAGCAGAAGGCACGACTCCCTCTCAGGCTCGGAAAGCACGTGAGCTGTGTGTTATATTCAGTTTCGGTTTTTACTTTGTGTTCTATCACCCCCAGAGGGCGCGTCTGTCTTTTATGTATATATTCGATGTGTTGCGTATAATAAACGTCTTTTTGTACGGTGGTGCTGCCGGTGCTTCTTACGTCTTTCGCAAACACCACATTGGCGACGAAGATGGGATAAACACGTCAAGCTACCTTCAGCATCGAGTGTCGTCCGGGTCCGCCCCGCCATGAGTTTCTCCGGCCTTGCTTCGCCGCCACCTCGTCGGGACGCCACTTCCATGGGAGGAGTGGGAGCAGACGTTAACAGTCTACCTTCTAGCGTCCGGAGCAGCTGAGTTCCCACCAGCGCGACGCAAGGCCATTCTTCTCTGCATTGTTTGGGGGCGGAAGGGCAGCGTGTTTACCGGACTTTACCTGCAGGGTCAAATGCCGCAGCACCGGAAGTAGAAGAGAAGCCTCCCGCGGCCGCTACTGACGAGTACGAGGCTGCACTCAGCGCCTTACGGCAGCAGTTTTCTACGTCTTGTAACGTCGTTGTCGAGCGTCATCGTTTCCACCGCCGCAGCCAACACGCAGGCGAGTCCGTTCATGACTTTGTTGCTGCTTTACGGGAGCTCGTTTCGCATTGTTCGTTCGTTTTACAAGATGATGCTCTGCGGGACCAATTTGTTGCCGGCGTTGTTTCCAACCGCGTACGTGAACGGTTGCTGCTCGAGGGTTCCACCCTTTCGTTTGAGAGCGCAGTGCGCATCGCTCTTCAGTTTGAGCAAGCAGCTGAAGAGCTGAAGGAATTTTCTGCTTCGGTCGAGCCTGTTTCTGTACGGCGTCGTTCCCAGTATTCGCATTCTTTGCGAAAATTCAATTTCCAGCCAAAAGCGCATTTTCAGCAAAACTCTCCAAGCGCTAGCGGTTCGCGTGCGCCGCAGGGGCTCCGCCCCCCTCGGCGAGACAGAGATAGCCGGTCCGTTTTTACCACACTGTTTCCGATGCGGCTCGCGGAATCACCGCGCATCAGCGTCACAGTGCCCTGCGCAGGCAAAGAAGTGTTTGTTTTGCGGTATCAAGGGACACTTTCAGAAAGTATGCAACCGCAAGCGTCAAATGCAAGGCAGGATTCGTGAAGTTGGCATCGATGAGGATGCTTTGTCAGGGGGAAGTTCTGAGCAAGTTTTGACTGAGCAGCATCCCGCTCGCAGCGCAATTTACATACAAGTACGCGTAGCGGATGTCAAGTTGTTATTCCTTGTTGACTCAGGGTCGTCTGTTTCAATTCTATCGGAGCAAGAATTCCACAAACATTTTCAAAGCAGCTTGCTCCTCCCAGCCCCGCATGTCACTTTGTTTGACTATTCGAAGCGGCCAATTTTGGTGCTAGGCTGTTTCCAGGCAGATGTTCAGTTTAAAGGGCGCTCTGCACCACTTCTTTTCTACATCGTTCGCCAAAGAACTTGTCTGATTGGCCTTGATGGCATTGAGGCTCTAAATCTTCGAATACAGGGCTCCACTCTTGAGTGCCTGCACACGTCCGTTGCCACGCCGCCGCGTGTTAATGACCCGACACCTTGTCACATTCCGATGCAGTCAATAGAGCAACCCAGGCAAGCAAACCTTCCCCCAGCCTTGGAACACGACTTTGGTTCACTTTTCAGTCCCGAGTTGGGTCTTGCTAAGCGGTTCACGCATCGTGACAAGATTCGGCAAGGCGTGCAGCCGGTATCTTCGAAGCTGCGCCGTCTTCCATGTTCACTTCGGGAACCAGTGTCAAATGAACTTCACAGGTTGCTGCGCCTTGACATCATCGAACGCATCGATGCTTCTGAATAGGTTTCGCCCATTGTTGTCGTTGACAAGAAAGACGGCACCATCAGAATTTGTGTTGACCTCCGGGAGCCTAACAAGGCTATTGTACCAGACAGCTTCCCGTTGCCTCATACAGAGGAACTCCTTCATGCCTTGGTAGGCGCGACACACTTCTCAAAACTTGACTTGGCTTCTGCCTACCATCAGGTTCTTTTGCACCCTGACAGCAGGGACCTGACAGCAGGGACCTGACAGCCTTCATCACGCATGAAGGACTTTTTCGGTTCAAGAGAGTTTGCTTTGGGTTAGCTTCTGCCCCAGTGGCATTTCAGAAGATGATGGCCACAATTCTGGATGGCTGCCCTGGTGTGTTGTTCTACATTGATGACGTCATAGTCTTTGGGAAAAGTGCAGAAGAACATCTTTTGAACCTAACAAAGGTCTTGCAGAAAATCAAGTCCGCAGGCCTGAAATTGAACGACAAATGCCTCTTCGACGTTCCAGAACTTTCTTTCCTAGGGCATAAGGTCACTGCACAAGGTATCTCGCCGCTTCCAGAGAAAGTAGACTCGGTAGTTAACACTCCAGTCCCAACAGATGTTGCTGCCCTCCGTTCATTCCTGGGTCTTGTAGAATACTATTCCAAGTTTGTTCCCCGGTTGGCCCAGGTGGTCGAGCCTATGCGCGTTCTGCTTCGCAAGAATGAGCCATTCATCTGGTCAGCCGAAGCAGACAGCAGTTTCCGGAGGGTCAAGGAAATGCTTTCTTCAAGTACAGTTCTCCACGTGTTCGATCCATCACTTCCAGTCATCGTGTCGACCGACGCTTCTGACTGTGGGCTGGGAGCCGTTCTGCAGCAGCAAAATGGCCATGAGCTCCGCACAGTGGCTTTCGCGTCTCGTATTTTGTCACCAGCGGAAAGAAAGTACTCGGTCGGCGAACGCGAAGCATTGGCATGCATTTGGGCGTGCGAATGATGGCGCACTTACCTTTGGGGTCGCCATTTCAAGATTCGAACGGACCATCAGGCGTTGGTATCGTTGCTGTCTTCGCAAGGACGTGGCAGAAGGCCACTTCGAATAGCACGCTGGAATGCGCGACTCCTATGCTACAATTTCACTGTCGAGTACTGCAAGGGGTCCACCAACACGGTGGCAGATGCTCTTTCTTGGCTGCCAGCTCCTGCCGCGCAGGCACAGCTGGACAAGGATGAAGAAATTGTGTCGTTGGTCGAGTCGGCATGCGTGACGAAGGAAGAATTCAAGCAAGCCGTCCTCAACGATGGTTGTCTGCAAACGGTCAAGTCGTTCGTGCTCGGTTCTTGGCCACCACAAAAGTCCATACCAGAGGAGGCACAACCTTTCTACTCTGTGCACGAAGAACTTTCTGTTGCTGATGACCTTCTACTGCACGCAGAACGCCTCGTTGTTCCGTCCTCTCTCACGGCTCAGTTCATCGCCATTGCCCAGGAGGCACATCCGGGCATCACGAGCACAAAGGCGCGCCTTCGTGAGCTATTCTGGTGGCCACGGATGGACAAGCAAGCTGAATCTGCCGTGAAAAACTGTCACATCTGCCTGGAGGCAGATAAGTCTGCGAAAACATCGCCAGCGCCATTGCAGCCTATTGACTGGTCTGAAACGCCATGGCAGAAACTGTGCCTAGACATTGTTGGCCCATCGGAACATGCACCTCACAATAGCGGATTTGCTATAACACTGGTCGATTACCATTCCAAATGGCCAGAGATATATTTCTGCAGCGAAGTGGCCACAAGCACCGTGAAAGACTTCTTAACCAGTGTTTTTGCCCGTGAAGGATACCCGGAAGAGATTGTTTGCGACAATGGGCCGCAGTTCACTTCACGTGAATTTGTAACCTTTCTTCAAAACTGAGCCATCAAGCTGTCTCATTCGTCTGTATATTACCTCCAGGCGAATGGGCAAGTCGAGAGGTTCAATCGAACTCTGAAAAACTTCATCCAGGTTTCACTCCTCGAGAGGAGACCTATCCGACAAGTAGTTACGGACTACCTCTCTATTTACCGCTGTACTCCACAGGCTACCACTTTTATTTTATTTATTTATTTATTTATTATTTTATTTTAACATACTGCAGCCCCTCTTGGGGCTATAGCAGGAGTGGGTACATCGCACAAAACCGCGCATCGAACAAGTTCAATAATGAAACAAAAGCAAAAAGAAAGAAAGAAAACATAGTAACGACGAAACCAGGTATTCGAAAGTCAACATAGAAGGAAGTGTACAGTTTTAGTGGCATGGTAAAGGGTTACATAAAATCGACCTAATACACACATCTAAGTACAAAAGTGCACTCGTACAAAGGGGGAAAGGAAACAAAGCGGTATATGTACGTAGTTTACAATAGTTGTATTTTAGAAGCAAATGTAAGCAAGTCAAGAGAGCGCACGTGGCCAGGCAACAAATTCCAACGCTCAATTGTTCGCGGAAAAAAGCTATATTTGAACGTGTCTGTGCGGGGATGATACGGGGAAACGTTAAGGGTGTGATTGCTTCTGGTCTGAGTGGGGCTTGCATATGTGACATATTTGTTTGATGATAGGCGATATGAACAGTGAATGATGCGGTGAAAAAAGGTTAGTGATTCAATTTCACGACGGGCAGCTAAGGTGGTTAGCTCTAGAGATACGAGGGCTGTGGTTGGTGAAAAAGCGCAGTCATACCTGCGACAGATGAATCGGATGGCTTTCTTTTGAACGGCTTCAATTTTGTTAATTTCGCCTTTTCGGTAAGGGTTCCACACGGAGCATGCGTAGTCGAGTGTCGGTCGGATTAGTGTTTTATACATCAGGAGTTTGGTGTCTTTCGGTGCTTGGCTGAGTGTGCGTCGAAGATAACCCAGTTTCTTAAGTGACTTTGTGCATACATATTCGATGTGTTTTGACCAGGATAGGTTACTTGTGAAAATAATGCCAAGATACTTATATTGTTACGGGGAATAAAGTATACACTAATGAACAAATGTGTACTGGCGAATATGTACTGGTTACCGTTAAGGACAACCGAACTTCGTTTCCCGTCCTCAATTTCGGCCTCTCAGCGCAAGTTATTCCTCGCGGCATGTCACTTGCGCATCTTACACCACTGGTCGACCACACAGTTTCCGCTCTAACCACCAATTCGCCACCCGATTTTTCATCAACGTCGTTCTCGTCACGTTCCTGTTCCGACCTTTTCAAGCCAATGCTATCTGACAAGCTCACCTCTGAACAAGTCTCTGCTTTCTGCCGTGTGCTTGCTTCTTATCAGGACATCTTTGACTTCGGCGACCGTAATTTGGGCCAGACATCTGTAGTAACCCATCGCATCGACACCGGTGACGCTCGACCCATTCGCCGACGACCCTACCGTGTGTCAGCCCCGGAGCGTGCTATTATACAGCGAGAAGTCGATAAAATGCTTGATAAGGGCATAATCGAACCGTCATCTAGTCCCTGGTCCTCACCCGTTGTACTTGTTAAAAAGAAGGACAATAGCTGGAGATTCTGTGTTGATTACCGCCATCTCAACCATATAACCAAGAAAGATGTCTATCCCCTACCGCGCATAGATGATGCACTCGATTGCTTGCACGGTGCCAAATATTTCTCTTCAATAGACCTTCGCACAGGCTACTGGCAGATCGCTGTGGACGACAAAGACAGAGAGAAGACGGCCTTCGTGACTCCTGATGGTCTTTATCAGTTCAAGATGATGCCTTTTGGATTATGCAATGCCCCCGCGACATTTGAGCGCATGATGGACTCTCTCCTTCGAGGCATGAAGTGGACCATCTGCCTCTGCTATCTTGACGACGTTATTGTTTTTTCGACTACTTTCGACGACCATCTTACCCGTCTGTCCGCAGTGCTTGATGTTTTTCGACGTGCCAACTTGCAACTTAACTCGTCCAAATGCCGCTTTGGGCAACGCCAAATTTGCGTACTCGGCCATCTTGTTAACGCTGCGGGCGTTCAACCAGACCCTGCGAAAGTCCGAGCAGTTCGCGACTTCCCCACACCCCGCTCAGTCAAGGACGTCCGAAGTTTTCTGGGACTGTGCTCCTATTTCCGTCGTTTTGTCGAGAAGTTCGCTGAAGTAGCCCGTCCTCTAACCTGCCTCCTCAAAACGGATGTCGCATTCACCTGGGGCCAACAGCAAGCAAACGCCTTCTCGTCGCTCGTCGACATTCTCACCAATCCACCAGTCCTAGCACACTTCGACCCATCTGCTGCTACGGAGCTTCGTACTGACGCCAGTGGCCACGGCATAGGCGCAGTGCTCGCGCAGCATAGGCGCAGTGCTCGCGCAGCGGCAACAAGGAATGCACCGCGTCGTCGCGTATGCAAGCTGTCTGTTGTCGCGCTCGGAACAAAATTATTCCATCACAGAACGCGAGTGCTTAGCTCTCGTCTGGGCCATTGCGAAATTCCGACCGTACCTGTATGGCCGACCATTCTCAGTTATTACAGACCACCATGCGCTTTGCTGGCTCTCCTCACTCAAGGACCCTACGGGACGCCTTGGTCGCTGGGCGCTGCGCTTACAAGAGTACACTTTTTCCGTATCCTATAAATCCGGACAACTTCACAAGGATGCCGACTGCTTGTCCCGTTACCCAGTCGATCCCCCTGACACGAGGGAAGATGAGCAAGTGGCCCTTGTTCTTTCAATTACCGACTTCACCGACATAGCTTCTGAACAACGCCGCGACCCCTCTTTGCGTGCTATTATCAATGGTCTGCACTCTCCCCACCCTGACCACTCCTTACAACTGTTCGTTCTTCACAACGACATCTTGCACCGCTACAACACCCGCCCTGATGGTGCTGAGCTTTTACTCGTTGTTCCTGTGCATCTTCGCTCAGACGTTTTGGCCCAGCTGCATGATGCCCCCTCCGCTGGACACCTAGGGGTGTCACGCACGTATGACCGCATTCGCCGCCGATTCTTTTGGCCTGGCCTCTACCGTTCTGTGCGACAGTACGTTGCGGCATGCGACCTCTGCCAGCGCCGCAAGACACCTGCTCTGAGACCTGCTGGTACCCTCCAGCCCATTGAAGTACCAGATGAGCCATTTTTCCGAGTCGGCCTCGATCTTCTAGGACCCTTTCCCGTGTCAGCCACCGGTAATAAGTGGATTGCTATTGCTACCGACTACGCAACGCGGTATGCCGTTATACGCGCCCTCCTCACCAGCTGCGCTACTGATGTAGCCGATTTCCTTCTTCATGACATCATTCTGCGTCATGGTGCTCCTCGTCAGTTGATCACCGACCGCGGCAGCTGTTTTCTATCTAAAGTAGTCGACGAGCTCCTGCGATCCTGCTCTACCCACCACAAGTTCACTACAGCGTACCATCCGCAAACCAACGGCCTCACGGAACGCCTCAACCGTACCTTAACGAATATGTTAGCGATGTACGTTTCCAAGGATCACAAAGATTGGGACATCCACTTACCTTTCGTTACCTTCGCATACAACAGTTCACGTCATGATACAGCTGGATTTTCCCCTTTTTACCTACTGTTCGGTTATGACCCGCCTTTGCCCATGGACACCATGCTCCAATCTGACGCCGCCTCATCGACTGCTTATGCTCGTGATGCCCTGGCCCGAGCTGACATCGCCCGCCAAGTCGCCCGGGATCGTTTATGTGCCTCGCAGCTTAACCAAAAGAGTGCTTACGATCGCCGGCACCGCGACGTACAGTACTCTCCGGGGTCACTCGTCTTGCTGTGGTTACCATCACGTCGTGTTGGTCTCAGCGAAAAACTGATGTCCCGTTACGTTGGCCCCTACCGCGTCATACGCAAGGTCACCAGCGTGACCTATGAGATAGCTCCACTCCATACCACGTCAGTACCAGCTTCAGTCCCGACCGATATAGTGCACGTCTCACGGCTTAAGCCATACTTCTCACGCCCCGAGAATTGATCGCACCGGGACGGTGCTTCTGCCGCCGGCGGGTAATGTCACGGGCTAAGTAGATGCCTGAGGATGACGACGACGAAGTGCTGAACGGGAACGTGCTCGGACTGCAGCAGCGTCGTACGCATTAGCTCGCCAGTATATTCGCCAGTACACATTTGTTCATCAGTGTATACTTTATTCCCCGTAACAATATTCTGTAACTCTTTGGAGGTTTATGTCAGCGGATGAGTACGTGAAATTAGACAGGGAACGCTTGTGAGTAAAGGACATGGATACTGTTTTGCGGAAATTTACGGACATCTGCCACGTTTTACACCACGCGCAAAACCTAGAAAACGACTCGTTTAGTTTTTGGTGACATTGCGGTGTGCTAATGGTGTCATATAGTACGCAATCGTCCGCATAAAAACGGATTTTAGAATTGATGTTGCCAGGCAGGTCGTTTATGTAAATCAGAAATAGCAGTGGTCCAAGGACCGAGCCCTGGCAAACTCCAGAAGTTACGTTAGATTTACTGGATATGGAACCATTAAATTCTACGAATTGCGCGCGATCTGAAAGAAAGTTTTCTATCCACTTGACCAAGGCAGGGTTGTTTAATATGGCAGTTAGTTTGCATATCAGTTTAGTGTGAGATACCGTGTCGAATGCTTTGGAAAAATCGATGAAAATGGCGTCGACCTGCTCTCCGGAATCAAGTGAACAAGAAATGTCGTGAACGAATTCTGTTAATTGCGTAACCGTGCTGAAACCACTCCTGAATCCATGCTGAAACTGAGATAATAGGTTGTGTTGTTCTAAATGCTCCATGATGTGTTTATAAATTATATGCTCTAGTAGTTTACAAGAGTAGGAAGTCAGTGATATTGGTCTATAGTTAGTAATAATATGCTTTTCTCCGGACTTAAATAACGCAATTACTTTTGCCAGTTTCCATGAGCTAGGCACTATGCCAGTTTCAAGGGATTTCTGAAATATGACAGTAAGATATTTGGAAGCCCAATCGGAATAACGGACCAAGAACGCATTGGGAATGTCGTCCGGACCTTTGCATTTCTTAGTGTTTAAGTTTAATATTAGGTTCAGAACCCCCTCTTCGCTAATAATAATATCTGGTATTGATAAGAATGAGCTTGTACTATGAAAAAGAGGAACTTCAAGGTCGTCGCGAGTGAAAACAGACTCAAAAAAACTATTGAAAGCTTCGGAAATTTCCGCAGGATCATTGGTTGTTTCATCGCCAATGGAAAATGACGCTGATGCGGCATCGCGGGGCAATACTGATGACCAAAACTTGCGTGGGTTATTGGATAACAGGCTCGGTAGTTCTATCTGAAAAAAATGGTTTTTTGCGGCGTTTATTTTGACCCGGAGTTCTTCCTTTGCCTGTAGAAATCTACAGTGATCATAAGAGGAACAGCGTGACCTTGCCTGCCTCATCCTACGTATCCGACGTGAAAGATGCAAGATTTCACGGTTCATCCAGGGAACATTAGTATTTTTCTTTTTTGTTTTGATCGGTACAAATTCCAGAGTGCAAGTTTTCACCAACTGTTCAAAGAAACCAACTAAAGCATCAACATCGTTGCGTGTGGCGAGTGCTAAAAATTGTTCAAATTTATTGGCTAAACAGTCGAGGACGGAAACGTCATCAGCGCGGTTAAAATCGTGAAAGGAAGTGACCACGAATTGCCGTTTCGCAATCGAACACTGCAAGGAAACTAGGACTGCCTTGTGATCCGAGATACCGTCGATAATCTCGCATTTACACACGTTATGTAACATATTTGAACTTACAAATACCAAGTCAAGGAGTGCATTATGCCGGGTGTAGCCAGTTACGATCTGGGTAAGCCCGAAGGATAACGAAAAATTTATAAGCTCACCACAAATATGGGAGTCGCGGCCGCTGTGAGTCAAGGAAGACCAGTCAACTCCAGGGGCGTTAAAATCCCCCATAAGAACAAGATGCTTGGTGCCGAAGTTGTGCGCGTTTGCGAACTCGTTAAGAGTGTGAAACATATCAAGGCAGGAATCCGGGGGGCGGTATATGACACCAATTACGATCTGAAGTTTGTCAATGTGAAGTTTGCACCATATTGATTCCATGCCAGAAGGACTAGGCAGGACTGAGAACCGTAAGTCCGACCGAAAGAGCAAGGCTACACCGCCGCCTCGGCCGATTCGTCGATCGACACGAACCACGACATATCCGGGTGGTGTAAATTCAAAGTCATATATAGCCTCGTGGAGCCACGTTTCAGTTATACCAATGATGTGTGGGGAATATGTCGAAACGAGAGAAAGGAAGTCGGGGAATTTGCATGTTATGCTTCTTGCGTTAAGGTTAATAATAGTTAGTTTGGGTGCAGAGCTACGGGGTAGTCAACGCTGAGTTCCACGGACGAGCGGCGCTCTAGAACTACCGGAAGTATTCTGGGGCGGCGATAAGCCCTGTGAAGGAACTTTCGGGGAAGTCCCAGGTTTATTTGTAGCACGGCTATGGTAACCAGAGGCCACAACTAGAACATTCGATGCGTCGTTCCAGTTGTAGCGAACGTTGTCGACAAATACTGGGGTTGCCCCAGCAGTTCTGCTGCATGGGCAAATGCCCCGAACCAGATTGGATGTTGTGGGGTTTTCAGCACCAGCGTTTGCAAAAGACTCAGCAAAGGAACAGGCGCGACTGCGCCAAAGGGTCCGCCTTCAACAGCAAAGCAGTAAGGAGTACACTGACCGCAGGAGAGCTGCTAAAGAGCCAAAGATAGCTGTGGGCGATTTCGTTCGAATCAAGAAGTCGTCCGTTCGCTTCAAGGGGGATCGCTCTTTTCCTTCGCCAACTGAGGTGTTGGGAAAGAGGGGACCTGCCTCTTTCCGACTTGCATACGGCCGCACATGGAACGCCTCCAAGCTTTCCCGAGTTCCTGAGAGGGGCACGAGTCCACCATACCAACGTTCGGAGCTACCTGCGCCACAGCTTCCGGTTCAAGTGCCGCAGCCTGCCCTGCCGCCGCCGCCTTCTCCCAGGTCGCAGCCGCCGCCTCCTGGCGTACTGCAGTCTGCCGTACCGCAGTCGCCTGCTCCCGATCCGCAGCTGCCTGTACCGGAGCCTGCCATGCTGCAGCCACCTTCTCCTGGGCCGCAATCGCGGTCTCCTGGCGTACTATAGAGCTCTACAAGCTCATTACCATCTCCGGCCGTGCAGCATTCCCATCGGCCGTCCCGAGAGCGCCGGCCACCGGTCTGGCTCAAGGACTATCAGACCCACTAGTTGCCTGTGTGTATAGATAGCACAGTGTGTATGTAGTGTAAATATGTATGTGTATACAGCGTGTAAAATCTACAGTGCATGCATAGGGGTTTCTTACTAACACTTACTAACAACTAATCACTACATATAAGGGAGGGAGTATGTTATATTCAGTTTCAGTTTTTACTTTGTGTTCTATCACCCCCAGAGGGCGCGTCTGTCTTTTATGTATATATTCCATGTGTTGCGTATAATAAACGTCTTTTTGTACGGTGGTGCTGCCGGTGCTTCTTACGTCTTTCGCAAACACCACACTGTGCAGCGCGCATGTCGTGATGATCCGAAACTAATAGAACGGGGCTCAACACTCTGGGCCAGCGCGACACCTTCAGCGAAATCATTTTGTCCTATTATTAACAGCAAGTAACAGCTCACCGACAACGAAGCAAGTACAAGAGAACGCGCACTAGATGCATTGACAACGGTGAGTGTTTTCACGTCATTAATTCAGCAACTGTACAGACAACACGATCGGTCGTGCACCTTCTACGGTTGCATTCCGCCACGCGGCCTATGCAGCGTCTGGCCACTCTGTCCGTGTTTCGTGTAAACTCATCGGCGTCAGTATTCTGCGACGATGGTGACTTTGAGCACGGTGCAAGTGACACTTGAACGCGGTTGCTGTTACGTTGAGATTACATGCAATGCTTGGGGAGAGTATACGAAGCGGAAGAGAAAAGGTGTTTTAATATGCACATGCAAGTTGTTACTGTACACACATGAAACTACGTATGTGTGCATGGTCGTCATTGCGTCTTGCTGGGCTCAACAGCGTCGTGCGCTGTCACAAGCTGGAGCACTGCCCAACCGTTACTGACCTGCAAGGCGTTCGTTGTCCTTCCGCTTTGTCATGGTGCCTAATGCAATTTCGCTGAACACCAATTGCTTCATCCGCGTCATGTATTGGCCCACCGGCTCAAAAGGACGATACATTCAAGCACGCTATGACAATTTGTACCATACACTTCGACTTTGCTTATTTTATTGTTAGCTTATTTTCTCCCTTCCCCCGTTTGCATGCTCTTTAAAAATAGCATAGAGTTTCCCTGCTGAAACATAATAGTTTCATCGACGCTCTTTTTTCAACTCTTACGATAAGTTGAACCTTAATTTTTGCAGTCTTATCCCACAAGTGCAATAATCATAGTGTTTAGTACAGAATAAATTTACTCAAATTCACATGTGTGAAATCATTTTGGGGACATTTATGAAAAAGCTTAGGTGCATTATTTTAGAACATCCACATATGGAAATAACAGCCGTCACTTTCCTCACATATCGAGCGAATCTAAAACTCCCTTTCCATTGGATTCGCTACATATGGATGATCATTTAATACTGTGCATGTAATTGCACAAATATTTGATTCTGGTGGCAATTCATACCTTGTAGTCTTATAAATGACAAATAGCTACTATTTATTGGTTCTATAGACGACAAATGCATCTAACCTATTAGAGGGTATTGGTACCAATACACACAAATAGCTGTCGCCGATAGGTACCCTAATGGTGCCAATACGTGTATTGGTTCTATAGGTGACAAATAGGTACAACCTATAGGTCTTATTGGTGACAAATAGATGGGGTCAATTGACTTTTTATCAGTGCCAACAGAATTCAAATAAGACTTATAAAGTCACAATATAACTCTTATAGACCCAATAAGATTACTCTATAGGACCAATAGCTTTCTCTATTGGAATTTTTCCTAGAGAAAGGAAGCTTGTCCTCCTCTGTCACATGAGCGCCGAACAGCACTGTAAGGCGCTCATTGGTTTGTTTACATCCTGATGAAGTTCTGCCAAGAGCAGTGTGTGTGCACTTCGACAATGTATGTAAAAGAGTGTCGCCTCGTCCAAGTTTTACATGTCTATTTTCCTAGGGCGCTCAGCCATTGCTTGTGACAATCCGTCCACGACGTCGCGGTTTGCAGCTGCCCTGTCACCAACATTTGATTTTGAAGACACGCCATGCTCTCACTTGTAACGTTCAAGCCAACCGATGCTTCACTCAAAATCTTGCTTGCCCATTTGGCTGGCTAGGGCTTTGGCTTTGCGATCAATGCAGGCCCATCTACAGGAAGGTTTGCATTTCTAGCGTTCCATTCAAGGAGCACTCTTCTCACTTCAAGTTACATAGAGTCACGGTTGCGCTTTGGTTTGGCTGAGAAATTCTTCTCCAAGCCGCCCAGTATGGAATTCTTTTATTCAGAAGAGTTGATAATGTTTATGGCAGTATTGCGAATTGTCTTGCAATTTCAGACTTTTGCCCACCTCCTTTTTTCCGCCTCACTTATCTGTTGAACTTTATGCTCCAATGTCATACACTTCCATGCATGCACCAGTGTTTTCATGTTCACTTGACAGTAACTAAACGCACACAAAGTGCACACACAACGTCACGGGCTCACACAGATCTCGCACAACAAATGCGCACGTGTGTCTTCCAAACATTGATGGAAAAAACTTAAGGGCCAGGGAGCACGCCAGTGGTGCCACGTGACACCACCGGCATGGCCAGCGGCGTAACGGTGAGCAGACGACATGCTAGCAATCGCCTCCATGCTAGAGTAGGGCACGAAGAGAGGTTGGGGTAAAATCCACGCCACGGAGACCCTCATGCCGTCTGCACCAGTCTGCACCGGTCATGGCGATGCTAGCACGAATGTCGCTCGCTTAGCCTAAAAAAAAGGCTGCTCGGCACGGGACATGGACATGTAAAAAAGCGCACATGTACTTCGGCAGCGTGGACGGTCGCTCGCCTGCTCTAAGCAGAGCAAGCTTTCGCCATGCTTCGAGTAATCTGGTCTAAAATACATGTGTTTGGGTCGGGACTGTGTGACACTTCGATGAAAGTAATGATTTGAATGAAGCGAGTTCGATGTAACGGGTGTTTAGTATACTGCACAAGCCAGTCTGTGATGTCAGTGTTGGTTGAAATCTACAATGTGTATGAAGCGGCTGTTCTTGTACTTTGTTTTATAATCGTGCATGTCTAAATTTTCTACGTTGCCTTGGGAGGGATCTCGGGCCAAATACACTGTCATGACAACGATTTTATTCTATGGGTGTATTTCAGCGTGTGCGTCATTGTGAGATTGACTCATTTTTGATAGCAGCTTGTTCTTGGCTTTGCCGTTTAGCCGCTGCTTCCTGTGTCCTCAACCCTGAATCCACTGAGCGTTTTCGTAATTTTGCCCCCACCTTCTATGCCCTCTATTTGTTTTCATTCGTGGGAAAAAAATTGATGTTCTATAGTTATCATTGTCATCGGGTATTTTGCATCACAGTTTCCTATAAGTAGATGATTGATATGTGGGATATAACATCCCAAAACTACCGTATGGTTATAAGAGATGCCTTAAAGAAGGACTCTGAAAATTTCGGCTACCTGTGCTCTTTAAGGTGCACCCAAATCTGAACACACAGGCCTAACGGCATTTTTGCCTCCATCGGCAATGCAACCGTCGCAGCTGGGATTCGCTCCCGTGACCTTCGGGTCAGCAGTCGAGTACCTTAGCCACCAGACCCCCGCGATGGGGCTTGTTATTAGTAGACTACAGGGAACTCTGGCACTAGTGTCTGTAACAGTGATCAAAGCGCAGCTCCATGCTGCTCCAAACTGTAATTTTTGTTAGTAATTGCTTCAAACCTGCTCGGAAACGGCACTGAGCGATAAAAAATGAACTCTTACTGTTTGACCCACTCATTAGTCCTAAAAAACTGAAAGAAATCTGTACACTATCATCCCAGTATGCTATTAGTGTGTAGCATTATTCGCTCTGATTTCATTCGTGTGACAAAATCCAGCATATCAGCCATATGAGTCATTTTGCAGCTTTTTTTTTTTCGCTTTCAGCTCGACATGTAGGCCGGTGTGGTGAAATTATGTGAAAATGAGCAGGATTGATTTTAATTGATACTGGTTATCTATCTACTGCTTATTTGGCAACAGTTATGCGGGACTGCGGTTAGTTCTAAAATGTGGTGCTCAGCTTTACCAGCTTTATTTGATTTCTGCTACAAGTACTAGTATTTTAAATATGTCGCTCATTTGACAGCACTTTTTTTTATAACCAGCTATTTTTTAATTGTTTGCTTCTTGAAATTTACATTGCTTTTTTGTAAGATATATTTTATATTAAATAATAATTTTTACGAGATGCTTTGATGTGCTGCAGAAACACTTAAGACTGCTTCAAAACAGTACTTTTCCGGCTTCAAAGTATACTAAAAAAAAGTAAGTTGTCACTTTCTTCACTGCTATGGAAGCTGCAATGCTCGACACTTTGTCGAGCACGGGAATTGTGGGTAATACACAAATTTGCCTATTATTCATGCAATCGGCTCTGTCTGGCTTCACATGGGTTGAAGCTACTTTGTCACAAAACAAAAATCAGCGCATGTTCAGCAGTTTCATTTCAGCACATAGACTTTTTGGGCTCCTCTATTCAAATCAGGTCACAATTAAGGCTCACAACAGTCCATTCTTTTGTTTTAGACAAAAGCAAAACAGCAACAAACAAAGCCACTAGTGCTTTCAAAGCTCGTAAGCACAAAGACTACGCTGATTTGTGTAACCAGGGTAAGGCAAAATCCGGCCAAAAATTACAAAATAGTGAACATAAGTTTTTATTTTACTTGTTCCTATTAACCCTTCAATGCCTGAATAATGAAACTGCGGTAGAAAATAGAAATCGTTTTAATTTTCCAGCCTTAATAGCAACTGTTGAATGATTCCACAGGTAAATTATCTGAAATGCATCTTTAATGCATACTTTTATGTATGTCTTGATTTCTCCACATGCCACAGAAGCGAGGACCTTGGAAGGAAAAACGTACTTCAGAATTATGCAACATGTCGTGTGCCATGTCTTGAGCGTGTTCACATGAGAAAAACAAAATATTGAAGATAGAACTCGCGTCATACAGGTGGAAAAGAACAAAGAAGTAAGCTCTCTTGCATGCGCTTTGTGCTCTCCACCATCTACCACCAAAATATCTAACACAAGCTAGCACTACATTTTTCATGGCGACATATACGTTTCTCGTCAGTACTTCACAGCTGGCATTAAAAGCGGCTTGCATTTCGGGACTTCCTTGCTCGAAGTTTTTCGTTATGTTGCGAATTCACAACATTAGACAGTAAAGGGTTAAATGGTAGTGCAGGAACATTACTTTGGGTATAAGGCATATGCCACAGAAACATGATCATGCTGCCACAGATCGAAAGTTCTTCATAAAAAAGAAATAAAAATTTTACCAGGTATCTCATTTTGTCTCAATCTGTGGGGCAAAACAAGACAGTGTGAAAAATATTTAATTTTTCAGTTGTTCCAGTTGAAGCACTTGCAATGCACTTCGTGGGCGCTCACGCAATTTTCCTAAGCCCACTTCTTGCACTCCGCTCATTGGATCCAGACAGACCCCATTACTCCACAACTCCCTGCATATCAAATACCGTCAGTCTTTCTTTGTGCTGATGCCTTTTTGAACACTTGCACTTTGTTGGATTATTTAAGGATGCAATTCTAGATATGTTCTTACACCTCTTTATGCCAGTTTGGTACAGAACTGCACGGGCATTTTGAGGCTTTCAATTTCATCAGGCGAGCTTGGTGAGCTGATGAAATGCAGATTTTTTGTTGCTTGTTATTTTTAAATTTTGTTATGAAAAAAAAAACTCATCAAAACTTCATTCAAGGATGTGCTTGTGAATGACTTGACTTGAAGATTCTTCTAATTTTTCATGCGACTCTTAAGAACATGCTGCAGAATGCAGAACAACCTCGACACAGCGCGAATGGAGTGAGTCCTGTCCTCAACAGCATTCACAGGGTGTCTAGCAAATTATTATTTTCAGATTCCTTGACTTTTCCAGGTTTTCCCTGACAATTTCAAGTGAAATTCCCTGACCTCTGCATAGGTGGCAATACATGTAAGATCATTAGTGCAGACGACAAAACATTGATTGATTGATTTGTGGGGTTTAACGTCCCAAAACCACGATATATGAGAGACGCCGTAGTGGAGGGCTGCGGAAATTTTGACCACCTGGGGTTCTTTATTGTGCACCCAAATCTGAGCACACGGGCCTACAACATTTCCGCCTCCATCGGAAATGCAGCCGCCGCAGCCGGGATTCGAACCCGCGCCCTGCGGGTAGGACAAAACATTGTTTTATTTAGAGCACAAACATAAATAATTCACCGCAAATTGTAGTTGCTGACTAGAGTATTATTGCACAAAGTCTATGCAAACACACATCGCCTTCTGCTGTTTGTGTCAGCCACTGCACAAGAGTTCTTGAAGCACTCATCTGTTACTTCTTAAGAGCATCTATTTTTTCTTGCAGGAGACTAGCTTTCGTCAGCGAGTCACTAAGCAGCCTTCGCTTCTTTTCTTCCTGTTCTTTGACAAGAGCAGCCACTCTTTTCTTGTTCTTCTGAACACCCGACTCCACTCGTCTTTCTGCCTTCTTTTTCTGCAGTTCCTCTCTGAAGACGCTGTAGGAATTCCGAACCATCTGCAGCATCTTGTCAGTAATTAGAACTTTTTCCACGCCGCCTGCTGCCAACACGGCATCATGAACCAGTCGTTGTGATATCAGCGAGTCTTCTTTCAAGTTTTCGACGAGGCATTCTTTGTTGACCGAGTAGCCTCTTTCTACATCAGCGTTGCCGTGAAACAAACAGAGGATGAACTTGATAAAAGACAGCAGCTCTTTGTGATCATGTGAGCAGAGATCTGGCCACAGAACGTCCAGCCTCTGCTCTTTCCTGTCAAAATTTTTCAATTTTTCTTGGTTGAGGTTTGATGAACAGACCTCTATGTAAGATTGATGGGCCCGCTCTGCTTGCAGACCAGTCATCCACTGCTGCTCTGACAGCACTTCAAGTGCCAGGGTCAATTGTTTTGGGCCAGCCTCTGGAGACAATGCAAATGTGGGGTCCAAACAGCTGGCACCCCTTGTTAGCTTGTACTTCAATGCTGACCTCTCCACCACCTTCTGACAGAACACTTTAACAAAGGAAACACAGTCTTTCTTGAATTGGTGCAAAGTAAGCTGTGGTATTTTGGGCACCTTGCGGAGCTGATTCTTTGCAGCGAACCCAATGTCGAAGGTATACAGTTCTCAAGCTTCTCTAAGTCAATCTTGAGCAACTTCGCGGGTGTGTCTGCAGCAACAAGCACTTCCTTCTTGCCAATCCTTGCAAGCAGTGACCGCAGTATATTGTGCAGTGCAGTTGAAAGAAAGGGCACCGTTGGATTGTCAGTCTGAAATTCTGCCAAAAATGGCTCCAGTTACTCACAAATTGACAGCATGAAGGCCAGTTTTACTGGCAACAGCTGATCCCTCACTGCGTTCGCAACAGCACTGTAGCTAGAGCATGTAGGCTGCTTCTTTGCCTTCACAGAGCCCTCCACAAACTTCACCAGGTTAGAAAGAAGTTCTAACGCCCTGGTGATTACCTTCCCATTTTCGAGCCACCTGACAGCACAGAATTAGAGGGGAAATAGTGCACTTCCCGTAAAGGTGACGTAGTCAGCATGACGTGCAGGCACACATTTGAACAAGTTGTAGCTGCTGCGAAGAAAGCCTATCGCATCCCAGCCAGTTGCAGCATGACCTGCCTTGTATGCTCCATTCATTACGTGCAGCCCGTAACTTCCAATATCTAGGATATTGTGACTCTCATCCAAATCCTCGAGTTCCTCCTTCAGTGACCACAGAAACTTCATGTTCACATTCGGCCCATTCATTGAAACTTGTAGTATCTTGGCTTGCTTGAGCTCTTCTGTGGCCTTCCTGAATGCAGATGCCAGGTCCTCCGCACACGTGTGCCCCAAGAAGCATGAAGTTAGGTACTGCGTTTTCATAGTGCCATCAGTAGTGTCATCCCAATATCGGACGAGCACATCCTTATGTTGCATCTGGGTCACTTTGTTCAGCGACTCGTCAAATGAAACAACTAAGAACGGCACACCGGCAAGGCTTGATAGACTTCATATCCCGGAAACATGAGAGGGAAGAGCGAGGCCGACGGCGCTGTTGACCGAAAAGATCCGTGAGTCGCTACCGCGGTTAAGCACCACATTATTCTGGCCTTTGTCACAGGGTTCTTCAGAAGAAAGCCGCTCATCGATGTCTTCGCACTTGTGGTGAGGGCAGGCTCCTCGGGCGTGACTGTCCGGTCTTCGCTACATTTGGCCGAAGCGTTCGTCGCTGGCGTAAAAAAGGACAACATACCAGTTTGCGAGGCGCTCGACCGACACTTCAAACCAGCGAGATGCTTCTTGCAGGATGCGTGACTGGAAGCTGCAGTTCCTCCCATGTTGCTTAAAGAAAACGTTTTGCAGCACAGTGTGCAATGAGCACTGTGAGGATCATTCTGCACGGGCTTAATCCAGCTTGCATATTCCGAAACGTTCGGGTTCGTCCAGTCCGAATTAAAGGAGCACTTTCTCGCCGCCGACATCGTCAGTGAGAAGGCTTCTCTTCAGAAAAAAAAAACTATGAAAACACACCGCCACAGGAAGGTTCCGTCGTTCAAAACATGGCGGACAGAAGAGGTGGTCCAAAACAACAAAACTGTATACCCAGTATGCCCAGCGCGCACTGCTCAAGGTTGCCAGGCCACAGAGAAAAAAAAAGGCCAAACTTGTCAACGTTGGCACCACTGCCCCACTGGCTTGCATTGGATCTGTCCCCGTTGGCTGTTTGCGCCAAATACAGTGAGCTGAATGCGCGCTCCGCGCCGGGGAACAAGTCGCGAGTCATTTTCCCTGACTGGGTTCTCTTTTTGGCAACATTCCCTGACGATTCCCTGATTTTTTCCGGCGTGTATCATTTCCCTGACAATTCCCGGTTGCTAGACACCCTGATTCAGTGCTTTTTCATGCCATTATCCTGCGAGGAAGTTATAAAATAATGTCTGTGCATCTGAACCCTCTTAAACAAAAGAAATAAAATATATAATATATGCGAGTGTAAGTAAATGGTTCACTTGACCGATTGGCTACTGCTCTCTCCGTGGCCATTCCCGCCTGCTTTGCTGCTGGAACAGTTTTGTGCCCACCGGTGCCATGGGTCAGTGCACCTGAACCGCAATAAAATTCGCAACAAAGGTCATAAAATAACACACTTTGTTTTATTCGCTTAACAATGATCGAGTGCATCAGGTGCTTCAAGTTTGACTTTCGTGAGTGAAAAAGTTAAAAGCACACTGGCATGTGAAGAGAAGCCTCACATTTTTTACACTCCCATAGGCTCTCGGACTTTTTGCCCTGTGCCTTACTAATTAAGGAAAGTCTTGATGGATTCTGCTTGAAGAAAAAAAAACTAACAGCTAAAAACGTAAACTATATTCATCTAGCGGATAATATACCAAGCAAAGGGCAATCGCAGAACGCTGTGCTGCCATATATAAAGGAATGTCAAAATAAACATTTTCTGGGCGGCCAGCGATTTGCTGTTAGTGCTTTTGGCCTCGCCAACCCTGCCAGCGGATTGCCGACTGCAGAAGCCAGTTGTTTAATAAAATTTTCTCAATGGCAACTTGATGCCTTTTTGTCGCGTTTTGACCCTATGACAATATGCTAAAATAAAAAAAAGCTCTGCTTTGGCCTCAGGCACCACATAAACTAAGCTATTGGTGGTAAGTAGCTATAAGCATAAGGTAAGGTGATAAATACTTACCTCGTCCCACTCACGCCGCAGTAGCGTCATGCATTAATCTAGAGATTTGGTTCACTAAAATTTCAGTCCTTTTTGACAAGTCACTAACACACTGATATTAGTCGCATAATTTTTCCTGTAAGAGAGCTGCAAGCAATTGACTTTTACTCAAGAAAAGGGAGACAAGTACTAGTACTCATCACTAACAAAGAGAAACCAAGAAAATGGCATGCATTTCTGTGAAGTTGGTCAGCTAAGCACATTGCCTAACTGAAATGTATTGCGAAAAGGCCGGTGAAAAGTCACAATGATGCCAAGTTGGAAAAAATTCAAACTGATTCTGAAAGTTCAGTGGCCGCACCAACTATTAAGAAGTGCTAGGAGGACGCGAAACATATTGAACATGCCAAAAATGACTATTCGGAACGTTGATCTCTGGTGATTGATTTGAATAGGCGTGGTACTTCACTGCTAAAACAAAACTGTAGGTGGAGGGCTCTTTAAACTTTGCCATGAAGAGTTGAACGCAAAAGCAGCATGCTGTCCCTAGTGTGTACTTCAACTACTTTGTGTATAATTAGAGAAGTTATGATATATTCACTTATAGTATGAAACAGCGACAAGTGTAAGCACTCTGGTAAGATGGTTAAAATTCGTGATAGAGCTTTTTATGGATCCATGTTTAAAGCGTTAGATGCCCCATGAAATCGGAAGTCTAAAACGGTAGCAAGAAGAACAGTTTGAATAGCCACATGACCATACATTAAGACTTAATTTTTGACGCATTATTTTTGTCATCATATAATATGACATTACGCGACGGTTCTGACATATTATGAAATTATCACATGGTTAATGTGGCCGTTAATGTTGCAACAGTACAGAAATAAACCAGTTGCAGAAGGTTTTCAGGTGGTAGGAGCAAGGATCGACTGTGCAGGAAACGATGGCTCACAATAATACGAAGCTTACCAACACAGTACGATTGGCTCTCTCAGACCCTGAGTCTTTTTCTGCTCTTCCACCAGGTGTTGTAGCAGGAAAGCATAGACTGCACATAACATTCTCATTTACTGGGCAGTATTTGCAAAAAAGCTAAGTCAAGCATGTACTTGAATAGATGTAAATGATAGTGTCACGAGGTCGTGACGTGGACCAAGGCGGCAGACCCGATGATCAGATGGAACTCTTTATTCAGGCCAAACTTGTGTCCTGCCTGTGCATTCAAGCCTAATCGTAATGCATCTTTAAATTTGGTTTAGTTAACATAATTCCGAAGATATTTGTTTGTCAAATCAAGCATGCGTATTATTTCACACAATCTTAGAAGGTGATCACAATTTGTGGCCGATGGGATGGTGGACCAGGATGAAATGATACAACCTGAGTTTGAAAAAGTCAGGTCTATAACAGAACGCGATAGGCCACTACATAAGGGGGGGATCTAGAATTCACACACTGAACGCCATTCAGACTGGCCCATTCTAATGACCGTTTTCTACTTGCATTGGATCTATATCACCATGTTATGTGGTGTGAATCGAAATCTCCTGTGAGGATTATATTCTTTTTGCACGCAGCTACTGCGAAATGTGGCAAGCTATTATTCAAAACACCTGTGGGGAGTAACGCCTCCGCCCACAGACATGCTCGAGGATTCGTACCCGGAGCGATGGGCCAGACTTCAAACCACGACGGAGAACCAACAAACGAACCACTCCTCAACTTTCGCGACCTTCAGGGTTCTATCGCCTGCAGCTGGCAGGTCACCTACTTCGGGCAGCCTCTTGGCGCTTTAACCCTCACCTCATTCGTACAGTATGGACCCCAGGTCACTCGGGCCTGCCCAGCAATGAGGCAGCGAACGTCGCTGCCGGCGCTTTTCTCATCCCGGCCATTGTCTCTCCATGTCCTGAGTTAGAATATGGCAATACGAATCTGATGCGCTTTCACGAAATTCTTGCCTATTACCGGGCTTCGCGCCGCCTGTACACGTATCCCACAAGTGGTCTGGAGAAAGCAGATGAGCGAATACTGCGCCGCTTCCAGATGAATACCTATCTCAGTGTGGCCAGGCATTTTTTGCCGGAAATCAGTGGCATCTGCTCGATCTGTCAGGTCCAAGCTGACACCTATCATGTCGCTTCGTGCCCTTCTAACCCCCTTCCTTTTTCACCCCCTTTCCCACCCCAACTAGAGAGGCTTGAAAGGAGTACCTGCTCGGCTGCTCGACCTTGGATGCTTAACGCTTCTTGGTGAGGTGTGCTCGGGCAGCGGTCAACTCTATTGGCATGCCGAAATAGGGTCTTGCATTTCAATCATGCAATATTCCGCAACTCTCTGGTACATTTTCTGTAATAAAATGTTTAATAAAGTCCGTGCTTATTTATGAAAACAGAACAACAGATGTGAAATCAAGGGGTATTGAATATTCCTGTGTCTCGTCATAAACACCCTCTCTCTTCCATCTCTACTTCCGTGAGGAGGAGTAGTAGGCTACAAACGCACTTCTCGGGCCGACTCCTCCTGTGTTTATCAAGGGCAAAACTGCGCAGAAACCGCTAGGACACAATTTGTTTGACTAACTTCAGTAGAACTTGAACAAAGTGTATGTTTAGTAGGGCAAACTTATATGGATGTGAAAGAACGAGCAATTCATTGCAGAAAACATTAAAATTCATGGGTCAAAATAGTCCTTTCTTATTCATCACTGTCTAACACGCCGTCCCAATACCACCGTTTTTTTCTGTATAAGTGTGGGAAGTGGTACGCCTAAATATAATTCAAATCATCTTGTTTAACTTCAATCTGATTAAGAAATATGCGTGGTAATCCAAAATACATGTGTTTTCAAAGTACAATTAAGAAGGTGATAGAAGACAAAGAAAGATAAAAGGAAAAAAAAAAGAAGCAATGCGGTGCTTGTTTGCCAGCTCCGCTCTTAGGAGGAGACACGGGAATGGCGAGTCAAGCATTCTTGCATATACCAAATTCCTTCATATCAGTTCTGCTGGCATATTTTGTTACAAACGATCCCTTGGATGACAGCCGTAACGTGTTTATTGAAAAATTGGATACTTGCCTTGGGAATTTCAGCGGTAGTGGTGTATATGTGTATATATATATATATATATATATATATATATATATGCTGTGGGCCATGGGCTGAAAAGCAAGGAAGAAGAGGCAGAATAAGAACAGCTGGCCCAAGATCAGGTGTTGTCTCCCTTTCTCTGTCTCGCTCAATATAATGGCGCAGCCGTTCAACGAACTTGTGTGCGACGACCTGCATGAAAAAACCGTCCTACGGAGCGGACGCCCTCTCCAGCAGCCCGCAGCTCCTGCTACCGTGGCCATGGCACCCGACCTGGCCACCGCGGGTACCAATGGCCAGAGACGCCGTACATGCTCCCTTGGACTTCGCCTCAGGTACCATTCCTGGAGCAATGTCAGTACCGTCGCCAGAAGACAGGCGTAATTCCTGGCCTGTAGCCGCCAGGGAACTCTGCACGGTTCTGCAGGCCACCGCTACTTTGAGCCAGCGTCTTGCAGACGCCACCGTCACCTTCTCAGCAGCCTGTGCTCCCACCACGTTGCCTCCTCCGTCTGTGGCAGAAATTCCTGACTTTACTGGCATTAATCAAGACCCAACCGTCTGGCTGGATGAAATCCATTCTTTGGCCCGTCGACATGCATGGACTGACGACGCGATGCTATCGCTAGCCGTAAGCCGACTGCGCTAATCCGCTAAAGCGTGGCATCAATACAATGGCTGCAAGTACAAATTCTGGAGTGACTGGACTACAGCCTCCGTCACGCCCTTCACACCACTTCCATCCGCATTCGACGACCATTTTAAGCGCATGCGATCGCGTCGGCAGGCGTCTACGTCTACAATAAGCTCGGGCTTCTCGACAAATGTGGTATTACATGGATCTCTCCGGCTGCCCGCCAATATGTCGTTGCTGGCTTGGCTGACCTTACCCATGCTGCCATCTTATCTTGCCAGTCACCTGAAGCGTCACCCCAGGTTTACGCTCAAAAGGCAGCCGAACTTCAGCAGAACTCTCGTCGTCGGCTTAGGTTGGACTTATGCCTCCACACGACACGGATGCTTCAAGTGCGGTCGCATTGGCCACAACGCCAAGGAGTGTCGTCAACCTTTCCAGACCCGAATCCACTACCAAGCTTGTCAAACTCCTCGGATGTCCATTCACATTGAGGGAATAGGTGACCTATCTGCTCTGGTGGATACCGGTGCGAAACGAACGGCGCTACACCGACGTCATGCTCCGGACACTATTCGACCGTGGACGCAACCTCCCCTCTGCGGACTTGGAGGAAGTGCTATGCCATTCGGAATGCTCGACATTTCAGTCCGGACGGCAACGGGCACTAAAGTTCTTCCAGCCATTCCCGTCTTTGAAGACCTCTCTGCCGACATGATCCTTGGTGCTGACTTCTTGCTATCTGATTACATTGAGCTCACCATACATCGCGGCCACGTTGAGCTCCGGTCTTTGACTGCTGGGACTACCGCCACAACCCTCTCCGTCCTCTCCTCCTACCTTATCTTCTATATTGGCTCGCCATCAGCCGGTATTCGCTAGCAATACAGCAGAACTGCCAGGCACTAATTTGCTGCTCCATCGCATACCAACGGGAGATCATCCGCCATTATGCATACCACTGCGACAATACGCTGAACAAGAACGGGCAGTGATCGCAGAACAAGTAGATGAACTTCTTGCCGCGGGCATTATTAGGCCGTCATCGAGTACGTGGGCAGCACTAGTCGTCCTTACTCGCAAGAAAAACGGATCACTACGCTTCTGCGTGGATGGGCTACAGGCAGCTCAATAAGTGTACAATGCCTGACTCCTACCCTTTACCCCGCATTGATGACGCTGTTGATACAGTACGTCACTGCAAGTTCTTTTCGTTACTTGATTTACAAGCAGGGTACTGGCAGATTAACGTCGCGGAGGAAGACAGATGTTAAACGGCCCTTCGCACACCTTTCGGTTTGTATGAAATCAACCGCATGCCGTTTGAAGTAAGAAGGGTCTTAGCACTTTTCAGCGTGCGATGAATTCAGTGCTCGGACCATTGAAAAACCAAGCCTGTGTGGTGTACTTAGACGACATCCTGGTCGTTGGCAGGACGCAGGATGAACACCTTCGCAATTAGGACGAACTACTACAAAGACTCTATGCAGCAGGGTTTCATTTGATCCAAGAGAAATGCCAGTTTGGGGTGTCCAAGATTTCGTACCTGGGACATAATATATCTCCTGTCGGCATTCAGCCACTCCTGGAGCGAATAGCTGCCGTGTCGGAGTATCCCATACCAACCTGCTTGAAGCAGGTTCAGTCATTTCTGGGTATGGCGTTGTATTTGCGAAGGTTTATTCCTCACCTCGCTTTCATCGCAGCTTTCTTGAGGGGTCTTCTTAAAGAAGACGCGTGGTTTGAATGGGGCGTCTCACAAGGAAATGCTTTTTGAGCTGTAAAACGAAAGCTCACTTGTTGCCCCATACTAAGTCACTTCAATGAAGACTGGTCTACCGAAGTGCACACTGATGCCAGCCAAGTCGGCCTAGGAGCTGTGTTAGTGCAGCATGATCTAGATGGCGTGGAACGCGTGGTCGCTTATGCCAGCCGAAAACTTTCAGACACCGAGCGCCACTATCACTCCAACGAGCTTGAATGTCTTGCAGTGGTATGGAGCGTCGATGATAAGTTTCGACATTATCTTTTCGGGCGTAAATTCACTGTTGTGACTGATAATGCTGCTATAGCATGGATGTTCTCCAAGCAGCAACTTAAGCACGAATTCGCCCGGTGGATAATCACGCTGCGAGAATACGATTTTGACGTGCGCCACCGCGCCGGGGGGCTAAACAATGTCGCCGATGCACTCTCACGGAACCACCTTGACTGCGCGCAACAAACCAGGCAAACCCACATTTTTTTCGCCCAAACGAATATATCCCGAGCCCAACAGGAAAATAAAAGATTTGCCATCCATTATTGCATCTATCTCTGACCAGGGAAATTACAGTACTTTTGTGGTGTGCAATGCCGCATTGTACCGGCGTCACTGGTGAGCGGACAGATCCGAAGAACGTTACCTCCTGGTGATCCCGAAATCCCACAGGTCAGAAATATTACGAGCCATTCATGACTCCCCAGAAGGCGGACACGCCGGCTAACGAGCCACGCTCCAAAAACTACAAGAACGTTTTTGGTGGCCGAAGATGCAAAGTAGCGTCCGTTCTTATGTCGGCAGTTGCAAAATCAGCCAGCAGTTTAAGCGACTGCCTGGGTGTCAACCTGGATTACTAACACTAATCCAGATACCCGAAACAATTTTCCACACGATTGGCATTGATTACATGGGACCTCTACCCACCACCACTGCGGGAAATCTTTACGTCATTGTACAGTTTACTACCTGTCAAAATACCTGGAAGTGGAGGCCGTGCCATCTCTTGCATCCACTTACCTAATCGACTTCCTCTAGCGCAGATTTGAATGGAGACATGGCTTACCAAAAAGTTAATATCTGATCGGGCTACAACGTTTCGTAGCGGGGAACTGAAAAAGTACCTTTGCACAGCAGGCGTGCAGCACCACTTCGCATCCGCGTTTCACCCTCAAGCAAACGGCCTTACTGTGAGAACCAACCAGAGCATCCAGGCACGACTCGCTCCATATACGAAGGCAGGGAAGAGAGGAGAGGCCGACTGGGACGTCCACCTTCCGTCAGCCACTTTTGCGATTAACACGGCACTGCGGATGTCTACCGGGGAAATGCCCTATGAAATTGTTTATGGGAAACTACCACAGCTGAAAGCAGTCTTCAGTCTGGATGTTCCCATTATAATTCCACGTGCCAACGACCGCAAAGCGGCCTGTCAGAAGATCCGAACTGAGGCGATCAAGAAAGCCACCCACGCACAAGAAAATCAAAAGCGCCGCTATGACAGACGCCGTAGACCCGCTCTTGCTTACAACATCGGTGACGAGGTTTGGGTGCAAAGGGGCACCGGCAGGCCTGGCAAGAAGCTACTCTCTAAGTTCGACGGGCTATTCATAATTACTCAGCGTGTAGGAGAAAAAACCTGGCGTGTGAACACCTCAGATGCCAGGTTCACTCTCGATAAACGCAAAAGAAACAACTTTGCCGTGCATGTGTCGCGCTTGAAAAAAGCAGTCGGACCGCTGCAGGTGCAATGAACTGTAATTTCTTTTTTTTTCTTTGTCTGGTTCGCAGTGTGGCCGAATGTAACGAAGAGTGGCGCAGCAGCTGTGGGCCATGGGCTGAAAAGCGAGGAAGAGGCAGAATAAGAACAGCTGGCCCAGGATCCGGTGTTGTCTCTTGTTCTGTCTCGCTCATTACAATATATATATATATATATATATATATATATATATATATATATATATATATATATATATTGTCACGGGGTCGTGACGTGGCCGAAGACAGGAGACTTCGTGTTGGGATTCAACTGTTTATTTGGGCGAACCTGTGCCCGGTAAATGGAAAGTCTAATTACAGCAGCAGTCTCACACAGATAGCAGTCTCGGACTGATAGCGGCGAACGGAGCGTCGGCCTTCGATCAACAACTGAGAAGCGGTGAAGCGCGTTGGCATTTATACTCTTGCTGTCGAATGTTCTAGCGTTATCGCTGGCGGTGGCGTAGGTTCCAGAACAATCTGTACCGTTCGCACAGTGGGCGTGATCTTATCAAAATGATCTACTACAGTCCGGAACCTTCTGGAAAACTGCAGGCGCGGTTCGCGCTGAGAATCCTGTGGTGTTTTGGGACGATAACAAAAACTTGGGAAATGGAACGTGGCATTGCCCCCCCTCTGAAAAAAGGCATCGTCCTGATGCTTTAACTAAAGATGAAGGTATAATAATAATGCAAGAAAGTACAATGAATAAATTACGATACAACTATAATACAAAAAAACACTGTTCCAGTTTGTTAACGCGCATGAAACGGCTTGAGGCGCGCGACATGGACGACTTCAGGTCGCGATCGGCGTCGTTGAGAGTTCGTGATGCCGTCGGGGACAACCTCGTAATCAAGTGGGCCGAGACGTCGAACCACCCTGTACGGTCCGAAGTACCGTCGCAGAAGCTTTTCACTTAGTCCACGTCGGCGTATCGGCGTCCACACCCAAACACGTTCACCGGGCTGGTATTCCACGAAGCGTCGTCGAAGGTTGTAATGGTGGCTGTCGGTCGTCTGTTGATTCTTGATAGGGAGACGCGCAAGTTGTCGGGCTTCTTCGGCCCGTTGAAGGTACTCGCTCACATCGACGTTTTCTTCGTCGGTGACGTTGGGTAACATGGCATCGAGCGTCGTTGCCGGGCTCCTTCCGTAGACCAATTTGTATGGAGATATCTGCGTCGTCTCCTGCACCGCCGTGTTGTATGCGAATGTCACATACGGAAGAATGGCGTCCCACGTCTTGTGTTCGACATCGACGTACATTGACAGCATGTCGGCGATCGTCTTGTTAAGCCGCTCGGTGAGGCCGTTGGTCTGTGGGTGGTACGCTGTCGTCCGACGGTGGTTTGTTTGGCTGTATGCCAAGATCGCTTGAGTTAAGTCGGCAGTGAATGCCGTTCCTCGGTCAGTGACAAGGACCTCCGGGGCGCCGTGACGTAGGACGATATTTTCGACGAAGAACTTAGCTACTTCGGATGCACTGCCTTTTGGCAGGGCTTTTGTCTCGGCGTAGCGGGTGAGGTAGTCGGTAGCTACCACGATCCACTTGTTTCCGAAAGCCAACGTCGGGAACGGCCCCAGTAGGTTCATACCAATCTGCTGGAAAGGTCGGCAAGGTGGATCAATTGGCTTCAGAAGTCCCGCTGGCCTTGTCGACGGTGTTTTGCGTCGCTGACAGTCCCGGCATGTCCTCACATAACGATTGACGTCGGTGGTAAGAAGTGGCCAGTAGTACCTTTCTTGTATCCTCGCGAGCGTGCGAGAAACACCGATGTGCCCTGCCGTCGGCACATCGTGCAGGGCCTGCAGGAGTTCTGGTCGCAGAGCTGAAGGCACCACAAGGAGGTACTTAGCTCGAAGAAGTGAAAAGTTTTTCTTTTGTAGAAGACCGTTTCGTAGAAAGAACGACGCAAGTGCGCGCTTGAATACCTTCGGAACTTCGGCGGTCCTGCCTTCGAAGTATTCTATTAGAGCCTTAAGTTCCGGGTCGGCCTGCTGTTGTTCAGTGAAGTCGTCGGTAGTTATTGTTCCGATAAGCAAGATCAGCTCAAGGCCCTGCTCCTGCAATACGAAGATTGCTTTTCGTCGTCATTGAAAATTCGGCAGACCCCAATCACGAAACATCGCATCATAACCGAAAAAAATGCCAGACCACTCCGTCAGAGTCCGTACAGGGTTTCGACGCGAGAACGTGAGGCCATGAAGAGACAAGTTGATGAAATGCTGCGGGATGACATTACCTAGCACCTCCACCAGATGTCACGGGGTCGTGACGTGGCCGAAAACAGGAGACTTCGTGTTGGGATTCAACTGTTTATTTGGGCGAACCTGTGCCCGGTAAATGGAAAGTCCAATTACAGCAGCAGTCTCACACAGATAGCAGTCTCGGACTGAATGCGGCGAACGGAGCGTCGGCCTTCGATCAACAACTGAGAACCGGTGAAGCGCGTTGGCATTTATACTCTCGCTGTCGAATGTTCTAGCGTTATCGCTGGCGGTGGCGTAGGTTTCAGAACAATCTGTACCGTTCGCACAGTGGGCGTGATCTTATCGAAATGATCTACTACAAGCCGGAACCTTCTGGAAAACTGCAGGCGCGGTGCGCGCTGAGAATCGTGTGGTGTTTTGGGACGATAACAAAAACTTGGGAAATGGAACGTGGCAATATATATATATATATATATATATATATATATATATATATATATATATATATATGTATGTATGTATGTATAATGCCTCTGCGGTATGGAATAATAAACTTGTAGCACACACACACACAAAAAGAAAAAAACATGGACAGAGCAAGTGACTATACAGGACGCTGCACCAAGTTCTCACATATCTTCAGGAAAATGGGCAGGACAAAGCGTATTGTCCTCTTGTCACTTGCTCTGTCTGTGTTATATTTTTTTTTTTTTTCATGCACTACAGGTTTCACAATTCCTCATTATTTTGAGTTTTTAGAGATATATATGAAACAGTGTTGGATAAAGATAAAATTGTTAACTATGTACTTATACCTACTTTCTGAAAAGTATACGGCAGTATATTAACACACTCTAAATTTCTTCAAATTTTGTCTCTGGAACCACGTGGCACCAAAATATGTAAATTTCAAAACATTGTACACAGCCAAATATATCGCACTTTGCAAAAAGATAGGTTATCGTATACTAGACTACCCCTAGACACCAATACATGCCTCTCTGTACTACTACCCTCATTCTGTAACACTAATTTTCACAGCTCTTACAAAAAGAAAACTATTATAATAATGAAATGTTTCACAATCTTTTTTTATTATGTTATGTGGATTTTTAAGTCACAACACTCCGAGATGATTATGAGAGACGCCGTAGTGGGGCACTTCAGAAATTTTGACCGTCTAATGTTCTTTAACATTCACTGATATCGCAGAAAAATCGGCCTCTATCGATTCGGCTACATCAAGATGCGATCGCTGTGGCCAGGATTGAACATGCCATCTTCGCACTCTTTTCGTTTTTTCTTCCTCTACTTCACCTCCTGCTTTGCTCTCAGGACACGTGCCCCGATTTGTTAGACCGAGATGTTAGGCATGAATTAATGCTGACAGGCGAAAGAACGAATGCAGGGAGAGAGAGAAATAAATACCATTAAATATACACAATCGATAGAAAGGTAGATATAAATAAGCAGGCAGAAAAAAGAAGATCCAGAGAACGGGTGAAGGGGCCAATTAAAAGGAAAGACAGAATGAGAAGCAGAAAGTGAAGAATAAAAAGCGAGAAACAAAAGAAAGAAGAGAAAGAGAACTAGAAAGGGTGAGAAAAAGAAAAAAATCGCAGCATATCCACTGAGTGCATTATGCACATAATGCCCCACGCAGCGTATTCTCGCAGCGTGGGGCAAAACATCCGTCTTTTTGTGTGTCCATCTGCAGTGCGTTCATCTGTCCGTCCGTGCATCTGTCCGTGCATCCATTTGTTTTTGCATTCGTTCGTTTGTCCGTGAATCGGTCTCTCTGTTCGTGTGTCAGTCTATCTGTCCATCAATCTAGTGAACACTCCAAGCACCGCCAGCTTGCATCTTTTCATCATGTATTATCGTAGAGAAGCACCACTGTCCAGGGGTAATTTTAAGGAATAAACGAGAGGTGGCACTGCGGGACTAGAGGAGCAGCACGCGCTCACTTTCTAACGGCCTGTTCTTCGTTTTTAGTTCCCATCTTTCGGAGCCTCTAGCTCATAAAACTGTGGCCCAAAACGCGCTAAACTTTGCTAAAACCAAGAAGGTTGCGCCCAGCGATTTCAACGTGGCAACTAGATATTGCTCAAAGTGCATCCTTCTGATACTAGCTTTTTTTTTTCGCAAGCATCAATTTCAATGCAAATTTTATTGCAGATTAAGTCACCGATACTCGTTTTTGAAAGTTAGTTAATCAGAAACAACGATCTTTTTATTTATATATAATTTACGTGGGTTTACCCCGCAATTCAAATGAGTGCACGCGTGCCGCTCATTTAGTCCGGCTGAGGAGGTGGCTACCTACTACTACGATGCACTACTAGTACTAATACGACGGCTACTACTATTATTTCTGCTACTACATACATCGCCGACGCACCACCTACAGCTTCAAGAGCTTCGCCTCTAAATACTAGAGATGCACAGAAATAGAAGTAATGAAAAAGCAAAATTGGCTCCGTATCTATCTGCGTGCTTCAGTTCATGAAAGCTGGAGTTCTGCGTGAGATAAGGCGCCATGTGGTAGACATTTAGGAAAAAACAAAACAAAAGTTAGAACGGAGAGTTGCTGGTTGGTAGCAGCACCATCAAAAAGGTAATACTAAAACTTCTAGAGTAGCAGTGGGGCTCTGTGGCTGAAGCCGACGCATTGCCATATTGCTCAGGGCAGGTTGATGGGCGCATTGTGGCGTACATAGGTAGCCTTCATGTTCTTTTTGCGCTAGTAATGTTGTGTGCGGTGCCTCTAATTGAACAGGACGGTTCTGAACATGTCTGTGATTTCTTTTCGGAACAACGATGGTGGGCTCTTGGGAAGCATTTGGCTTCGCGAATCAAGTGCACATCGGGCACAAATTTCGATGTGCAAGTAGGCTTGCTTCACTCGCTTGCTATTTCTCACATATTTTCACTACTACGACTGCATTCGCGAGTACATAGATTACCTTTTTGCGCCCGGGTGCACAAAAACACTTTGAATAATTGTTGCATGTTTCAGGATTCCGAAAACGTCATATTGCGCAGCACATTAGAGTTCGCTTTGAGGCGAGAAGCTTAAGCACCAAAAAAGAATGACGACTTATGTTCAGTTCACATGTTGAAGCAAGCTGCTTCGATGATACAGGGTAAAGAATGAGATGATAGGCTTGTAACATTACTACGGTGTTTGCATCGTTTCTATGTGAACTTACAAAAGCCAGTGCATGAGTGTGCGTAATACAAGTGAGCGCTTCATTTTTGAAAGGTATATAGTTAATGTAGCAACGTCTCTGCATTTCTGGAATTCGAGCTTCTTGTATGCGATATGCTTTTTTTATGTAGGAGAAAAATAAAAGCTCCTCTGAAAAGTTGGGGAAATACCCTTTCGCCTAAAGCGCCTTTCATTGATGAAACTGTCAAAATCCCACCGCCTCCAAACTAGAGTGTACTAGAACTAGGGTAGTGCCCGGGCCGAGCTCCGAAAGTGAAGTCCAAACAGGGTCAATCCGCTTGTGGCGCTGTGATCGGTAGTCTGCAATGTGTTGTTTTAAGAGCCGTGCGCGCAACTCTACTTAAGTGGTCAAGGGGTAGAATGCTCACTTCCCACTCAAAAGATTCAGGTTTCAATCGCAACTGTGGAAGATCAATTTTTTTTTCCTTAATTTTGCTTGCTCCAGTGTATTGGTTGGCTTTTTTTTAATTCTGGCTTCAGTTGCTACAAAAAGTAACGCGAAATATGAAGTAAAGAAGAAAAAACTTGACAGCAAGGATGAATAGATGGATTGATATGGCTGTAATCTTTAGATCGGGCAGTGGCTAACGCCACCTAGCCGTAATACTTAGTGAACCAACAACTAGACTTATCTTTTTTTTCCTTTAAATAGTGACGTTGAAGACTGGTACTTTGCACTGAAGGATTTAATTTTCACTCATGCCTTGATTTTAGCCACCAATCAAATAACCTCCTCCTAGTTATTTCTACCCACTTGAAGTCTGATTTGCCCTCAAACCCCAGTGCTTTGAAAAACTCTGTGCGATCATCCTAAACTATAGGGTGAAGCCCTTTACAGAACATTATCAGGCGTTCAGCAGTTTCCTTCTCTTTTTAGCACGCTCTGCATACCATGTCTACCCCTTTGTATTCGGCCACATCAGTCTTTATTTATTTACGGATACTGTCAGCCCTTACATAGAGCTATTACAGGAGTGAAAAAAAAAATACATGAAAAAATAGCGATCCTTCAAAGAACGGAACATAGTTAACAAATATAATCAGAAGTAAAAAATTGAAGGACAAGAATGAAGTAATTAAAAATGCAACCAAGAACTTAATCATTGAATGCACTAGAGCATGCAGAGACAAATAGAGCATTATTAATTACAAACGAAGATATGTGCTAGGTGTTTTAAAAACATATCTATGGATGAGCTTCAAACGACTTCATCGCTCAACAAATTCCATTCATTGATAGCTCTTGGGAAAAAGCTGTACTTAAAACAATCGGTGGAAACAGCAGGTGCAGGAATAAACATTGAATGAGATGTCTAGAAGTTTCAGTACGAAAAATATCGACATATTCAGCATATCTTATATATGAACACAGTTAATTAAAACGAGGTAAAGATACTTGAGTCTTTCGTGTTTTGTCCTAGCTCAAATTGCGGGTAGCTCTGCAAGTGCACACAGTTGAGATGGGAAATCTGTCCATAGATAATTAATAAATATAAACCGGACTGCTAAACGCAGAATTTTTTCAATTTTTAATGTTTGTAATCGTGAATAGATTCCAGACAATTTCTGCGTATTCAATTATTGGTTAAATAAGTGTTTTGTAAGCTAAACATATAGTTTCTTGTGTCGCAAACGGCAAATGGCGCCTAAGACTCCATAGGGCCCTAGTGGCTTTTGGGCACACATAATCTATGTGATTATTCCAGCTAAGATTGCTTGTAAAATTTAAACCAAGGTACTTACTTCATTTCATTTATTTTATCCTCAATCGCACATAGCTTAAGGGAGGAGAGTGGGGTACAAGAAAATAATAAACTATGAACAAGAGAAACATAGTGACATCAAAATGATAAAGATTACAAGACATGTAAATTTGATGTTAGGCAATACACTGGATGTATGTGTAAGTACCATCAGAAACATGGGGGAAACAGAATACAATAATATAAATGTACAATATACACTTCACGCGTCATCACGTAAGTGCTCCTGTATTGTGGAAGAAAACAAGTCATGATTTGACATGGAAACCATGTCCGAGGGAAGGTGGTTCCAGTCGTTGGATGTGCAGGGGACGAAGGAATGATGAAAAGTGTTGATGCGGCAGCCAATGACGTGTACCTTATGTTGATGATCTGAACGAGCTGAGTAATAGACAGGAGTGGTAATGAACTGAGCTTTCAAAAGTGGATGATTGAATATCTTGTGAAAAAGTATGAGACGAGATGCTTTGCGACGTGATACAAGTGACTGTAGTGAAAGGCTGTGTTTCATTGACGTAACACTCTAGTGCTTCCTCTTAGAACTTTTGGAACTTATGTTGTTCAACTCTTTTTAGTTCATGATTATCTATATAATAAGTATATTTTAAGTAATTTTTCTTCCTAGTGACTGTCATAACTACTGTTTTCAGGGGGTTCAGCACCATTTGCCGTTAATCACACCATTTTTTTAGTTTTTGTAAATTTTCAAGTAATTTGATCTTGTCACTAACTGTGTTGACTTGAATATGATGAAATCGTCTGCAAGTAGCCTAATAAAAATGCCAATTTCATTCGGAAGGCTATTTATAAATGAAAGGAACAGAAGTGGGCCCAGGACACTGCCTTGAAATACTCCCGTCTGTACAGCTGAAACAGGAGACTTTGTGCCATTTATTTCCACAAATTGCTGACGAGATTAAAAATAGTATGAAAACCACTTTGTGATGATAATTTTTTGGAACTTAACATCAATTTTCCTAAGTAATTTACTGTGAGACACTTTGTCAAAAGCTTTCGCAAAGTCCATGAAAATCATATTCGTGTGTGCATGTGAGTTAATATTTTTGGAAAGGTCACGGACTAATTCGATGAGTTGGGATATTATAGACAAGCGCTGTCGAAACCCATGTTGGCAGTTGGATAAAATATGCTCACTCATATAGTTTAATAGATGTTTCTAAATGGCATGTTCAAGCAGTTTTGAGCAAGTACTGATAATTGAAACAGGCCGATAGTTTGCTACATTGCCGTAACTACCGCTTTTTAGGAATTGGGATCACTTTAGTTAGCTATTTTCCACTCTTTGGGTAAGGAACCCTGGATAAGGGAAGATCTAAAAATTAATGCAAAAAAATTTGGAATTTCGTTCAGCGTATCTGCACAGAAATTCATTAGGGATAGTATCGGGCCCAGGGCTCCTATTTTTAAGTTCAAATTGAGGAAGAAGTTGAAGACACCCAGTTCGTTAAATTCTAAGTCCGGGTGGCCCGTGAAATGGTATTTCACAGGCCACCCGGATAGGTGGCCTGTGAAATGAGAAAACAATGTTCGGCAAAATGCCATTACTATCGTTAAACACTGAAGCAAAATATTCATTAAAACTCACAGCGATGGGAAACTACGTAACCTGGGTCATTGAGCGAGCTTTCGTAGATGGGTTAACATATCTCCAAAATTTATCAGGTGCCTCCCTTAAAAATTTTGTGAGTGTGATGCCAAAAAACCTTTGTTTAGATTTTTTATAGAGTAATTTAAGACCGTTTTCAAGATTACGAATGGCTGATTGGTTTAGCACACTAGGATTGATTTTACTGTTCTTAAATTTTTGTTTCAATTGCCTTTTTAAGTGAGAATTATTTGCCTTGTTATCCAAGGACTTTTTTCACTAGTCTTCTTGAGTCGCTTTGGTATTAAGCGTTCAATACAAGATATTGCTAAATTGGAAAAGTATTTCCAGAGATAATCTGGGCTCTGATTATGCTTATAGTACTCACAGAAATACTTATAGGAGTCTTCTAACAATTCCAGTACCCCAACATCATCTGCTCTAACAAAGTAAAAACATATTTTGAGGAATGATTGACAGCAGGGGGGGAAACAAAGACAGCACTCCCAGTTTGTGATCGGAGATACCATCACAAATTTCGCAATCCCGAAGTGTGGGTAACAATTGATTAGACACTACAAGGTCGAGGATGGATGAGCTACGAGTACTGACTCTTGTATAGTCGTTCACTACCTGGCTTAAACCAAAGCAGAAAGAAAGCCAGTTCAAGGAGTGCTTCACTATTAGAAATTTCTGTCGCTCCGGGAGAGTAGTCACTCCAGTTTATGCCTGGCAGGTTGAAGTCACACAAAAGTATTGTACTATCACTATGTTGCATATTGCTGTCCATAAAGCACCGGAGACTAGAAAGAGCTTGGACTGGTGAATTTGGTTGCCTATATAAACAACCTATGTAGATTACGCGATTTATAAAAACCCCCTTAATCCACACTGCCTCTATGTCATAAAGAACAGGAAGCACGGTAAACTAGATATTGTCACGAATCAGCAATGCGACCCACCCCCACCTCTACTTTTCTGGTTTTTCTTATCTATATTATAAGATTTCGGAGTTATCTCACTGTCTAATGTGTCTTTACGAAGCCATGTCTCTATAACCATCATACTGTCCGGTTCATGTTAAAAAACTAGCACTTCAACATCCTCGACCTTATTTAAAAATGCTTCTAGCATTCACATTCAACATTTTGAAGCATTATTTTTTTCGAAATTCAGGCGGAATCACTCTGTTGACGAGCACGACACTCGTAGCGCTCATTCGTGTCTTCATTCCATGCGTAAAGGACATTGTTGATTTTAGTTTCATCGCGTACTAGTTTAACTTTCGCTCCCTTTGGCCGCTCCCCCTGCGGAGACGCCCAAAAACTTTTTTGTATTTCAACAATCCTCTTAGAATAATCCTCGCTGACTCTTATTTTCGATCCATCAAGCATGGAACAATGACCCAATATTTTGGTTTTATCTCGGAAGTCAGCTCATCTGATGACTATGGAATGGTCTCTACCTTCAGTTCTTTCACACAGGCGATGTATTCTTTCAATTGATTTTTTTTAGTTCAAGCATGCCACTAAACACACCATTATTCACCTTTTTTTATCAAAACTTCAATAGTTTCATGACCCTCTCCTCTAATGCCTCTTATTATTAGGTTATTTTGCGTGGATCTATTTTTAGGTCGTCTACCTTCCGGCTGAGCGAATCTATATTGCTGTCTCTTTCATTTAAATTGCCCTCAACGTCTGTTCTTGACAGCTTCAAATTCCTTCAGGTTTTTTTTTTCTATGGTTGACAGTCTAATATTTATTTCAACCAATCTTGCTTCAGAAGAGGCCTGTTTCTCCTGAATCTCAGAACTTTGCTCAAGGTTATCTTCTGCGTCTCAAGAAGTTCCTTAATCATTTGCGCATTAGTAAGCCCAGGATTTTTCAACGTCTCCCGATAATGATAACATTCCTACTGTAGTGGAGCATACATTCGACGTGGTCACAGACCATCATGCTCTATGTTGGCTGTCCACATTGAAAGACCCGTCCGGATACCTGGGACGTTGGGCACTTCGATTTCAAGAATACGACATCCGTGTAGTATATCGTTCCGGTCGCAAGCATGCAGATGCCGATGCACTTTCGCGATCACCATTAATCCCAGATGTGGCTTCTCTGTCACCACTTTTTACCACCTTGTCACCAATAGACACCACTGACATGCTTTCGGAGCAGCGTAAAGATCCATACCATGCATTGTTACTCGACTACCTTACTGATCCGTCTGCTGTCCCTTCCACGAGAGCGCTATGCCGACAAGCAGCCCGCTTTTCCGTGCGAGACAGCATTCTGTACCGCCGCAACTACATGCCTGGTGGTCGGAAGTGGCTCCTTGCTGTCCCAACTCATATGCGCTCTGACTTCTGCATGAATTTCCATGCAGACCCTCAAAGTGCTCACGCAGGTGTCCTGAAAACCTATGAAAGGCTGCGCCAACGATATTACTGGTGAGGAATGTATCGCTTTGTGCAGAAATACGTTCAGTCTTGCACCACTTGCCAACAGAACAAGACACCTCCTATCAAGTATTTACCTATCAATTTACTGGCTCGCTTCGTCCATTTTGTATCAACATTCGTCATGTACAAGTAGCTGAATACCCCACAGGGGCGCCTGCGCAAGTAGGCGTTTGGTGTGTAGCGACACCACGGACCTGAGCTAACGGGGGAGTTTCTACTCCCTCCCACGCCTAGCCGTGCGTGGCTTTGCCGTGTCCGGGGAAAAGGGGATCCTGGGGGTTGAGCTGACGCTGGGTGATTGGACCTTTAAGGCCCCCCGGCAGAGGCAACACACCCCTTTGGCCCCGGCTTCACGTAGACGGCACCCCTGGGCTGACCCACCCAGGGGAAATCGGCAGTCGCCTTTTCCTATCTCTCTCTTCCTACATCTTAGTCTTTTCTCGTCTTTAAATCTGTCCTGTCTTCTTCTCTCTTCCATTTACTTCCGATTTTTCATGGCGGCAAGGGTTAACCTTGTGTAATTACTCAACCTTGAGTAGTTATATTTGGTTATAGTGGCAATGTACGGCTGGCATCTGCAGCCTTATGCTATTAAGTGCTTCAGCGTCCCCTGGTTGGACTCCATGGTGGGTGGTCGCCATTGCTGCCGAACAAAAAGTACACTACTATGGGAACACCTGCATTTCCCCGTCTCCTAGATCGTCTCCCGCCTAAGAGGGGACGCACCGATGACATATCAATTTTCAGCCAACCCAGACAATGCTTTCCCAAATTCCATGTTGTGCACAGCGAAAACCCAACAAAACAAGCCAGAGTAATATCTCCATTTCTTGTTGCTAAATCCCTGACAGAGGTCTTTGGCCCAGGATACAAGGTTACAAAAATGGCTAGCGGAGACCTTCTCCTTGAGCTGCCTGAAAAACACCACTATGAAAAACTTGGCAGTCTCGTAGCATTTGGTAATATCCCAGTATCTATTTCACCTCATAGATCAATGAACACCTCACGCGGAGTTGTTTCAGAAGCAGACCTTCTTGAAATGTCTGAACAGGAACTGCTCGAAGGGTGGAAAGAGCAAAATGTCACAGATGTGAAACGTATCGTCATCAGACGAGACTACAAAGAAATACCTACCAAACATTTAATACTCACCTTCGCATCTAGCACACTGCCTTCATCTATAGACACAGGATACATCAAACTCTCTGTCCGTCCCTACATTCCCAATCCAAGACGGTGCTATAAATTTCAACGATTTGGTCATGGCTCGCAGAACTGCCGGGGTCAGGAAACTTGTGCAAGATGTGGTAGCCACGGCCACCCATCTGATAACTGTGTTACTACGCCTCACTGCGTGAATTGTGACGGGGAACACGCCGCCTATCCGCGTTCATGTCCTAATTGGAAGAAAGAAAAAGAAATAATCACTCTTAAAGTCAAAGAAAACATCACATTCAAAGAAGCAAGACAAAGAGTGTCGCCATTTTACGGCGCAACATATGCTGATGCGGCGCGTCAGGGGGCAACGCCGCACCAGCCCTCGCCACCCCTTCGGCCTGCGCAGAGCGAGCCGTCGGCTGTGGCACCTGCCCCCAAGGCGGCTGTAGCCCAGGCTACACCGCCTACTCCCAAACAGAGACCGGAGACTCCAGAGTCTTCGGGTCTCAAGGCCTCCCCTCACCAGGCGAGGCCCAAAATCCAAACTAACAGCCCGCACGTGCGGGCATCCAGTGCCTCCAAGGAGGCAATGGATACGTCGGCACCCTTGGTGCCGAAAGAGCGGCGTGGCTCCTTGGAGCGCGCCAAGAAAACAAAAAAGCAAATAACAGGGCCTTGTGACGGCCCTGTTAAGTGAACTCAAACTCCTCATCTAAACAGCCACTCGCTTTTCGTACACACAGCATTATTTTACATTCACCATGAACACTCAAATTAAACAATGGAACGTCAGGGGCCTTCTCAGAAACCTTGACGACATCCAAGAACTCCTACACGAACACTCACCGAAAGTGCTGTGTGTACAAGAAACACACCTTAATTCAAAACACACAAATTTTCTTCGCAAATACGTTATTTTTCGAAAGGACCGTGATGATGCCATGACATCATCCGGAGGTGTTGCCATCATAGTGAATCAAGGAATTGCATGCACACACTTACAACTCCAAACATCCCTTGAGGCAGTAGCTGTTCGAGCGGTTCTTTTTGATAAACTGATCACAATCTGCACTATTTACATTCCTCCTAGCTATCAGCTGCAAAAAGGTGATTTACACTCTTTAATTGATGAACTTCCGGAACCTTATGTTCTCCTTGGAGACTTTAATGCGCATAGCAGGCTATGGGGTGACTCTCGGTATGACGCGCGAGGTCGACTGATCGAACAGTTCCTTCTCTCGTCGAGCGCGTGTCTCTTAAATCGAAAAGAACCAACCTATTATAATCTCGCCGATAACACCTACTCCTCCATAGACCTAAGCATAGTATCTCCATCTCTTGTGCCTCTACTCCAGTGTAAAGTCGTCAGTAATCTGTACGGAAGTGACCACTTTCCCGTAGTTTTGAGCACAAATACATTGACTGAATGTCCACCACGTGTTGCCAAGTGGCTCATAAACAGAGCCGACTGGGAACGGTTTCTTACCCTCGCTCGTATAGATTGGAGTGACATATGTACTTTAAGCATTGATGTTGCTGTCGACTACTTCACAGCTTTTTTGATTGATGCTGCAACAAAATGCATCCCACAAACAAATGGGCACCCAGGAAAACGGCGTGTGCCATGGTGGAACTCTGAATGCCGAAACCCGTGCAAACAGCAAAACGGAGCTTGGAGGCTGCTTCGGAACTCACCGACAGCGGAAAATCTTGAAACCTTCAAGAAAATAAAGTCTCAAGGCAGGAGAACGCGTCGGCAGGCCAGAAGAGAAAGCTGGCAGAAGTTTTTGTCGGGGATCAATTCATACACACAGGAGGCTAAAGTCTGGAACATGGTCGGTAGGATAGCAGGAAAACAAGTACACACACTTCCACTCGTGGACACTCGGGGTGATACCTTGGAAGATCAGGCAAACTTCCTCGCTGCATCCGTCCATGAGAGCACCGCCATTACATCCATATCAATCCCGGCCCTTGATCTTAAGCCGTCTCTCAAGCGAAACCTCCGGGACTACTGGCAGAGCAAGTGGGATACACACACACAAAACAAACTACACGTTATCAAGCCACACCTTGGCCATTGGCCACCAGTATCAAAATCACGTCTAACAGAGGTAACACTAACAAGACTCAGGATAGGACACATATACACGACACACACACATCTTTTGTCCGGTGGTGATCCACCATTGTGTGATAAATGTGGTGAGACATTAACAGTTCTTCACGTTTTAATTCAATGTAAACATTTAGACACTCTAAGAAGACAACACTTCCCACTATCCTACCGACAACATATCCCTTTACACCCTTCAACGTTCGTCGGTATGGAACCGCTTTTTAGTCACAAATCATTATTAGCGTTTTTAAAAGAAATTCATAATTTTCATATCATGTACCCGGGCATACCGTAGCACGACCTCTCTAGAGAGGTTTTTGCTGCGGTGGCTACACAGGAAAGCACTTGCCTCACGGCCCTTGCACACAAGGGTACTAACGTGTGAGGTACTTGTGCTAATGCCATACATATCCACCATCGTCTTATTATCACCAACTTTTGTCATCATTCACACCACACACATCTTTCACGGCATGGTCATCATTTTATTACTTGTATGTTTTTACCCGCCTTATCGCGAAGAATTTTATGGCCCTTACACAGCCGCTTATCACAATCATTGTCCATATTTTCAGTAAGATTAAATGGCGCTCTTTGGCCAACAAATGGCCCTTGCGCCAAAAACACCATACATCATCATCATCAAGTAGCTCAATACCCCCCTATCCCAACGCTCTTCCCCCATTTCTCTCAATCACTTCTCAAATTTTATCTTGCTGCTAGCTTCCCTGCCCTCAAATGATGTCTATCCCATATCACCTTGTACTCTCCGATTTGGTGTATTCCTGTGAGCTCCTAAAACAAGCCTACCGATTGCACGTTCCTTAATTTCTATTCTTGCTTGAACTTCTGATCTCGTGCACAAGACCTCATTGCCGAAAGCCAAACCAGGAACCATGACCCCTTTCCATATTCCTCTCACAACATCATACGTATTGTGATTCCACAGTACCCTATTTTTCATCACCGCTGCATTCCTGTTATCTTTAGTCGTTACGTATATTTCGTGTTCCCTTAGGTTCTTGTCCTATTGCTTATCCGTACACCCAGGTATTTGTATTTATCTTTTATCTCTTGCGTGACCTCCTGTATCTTAAGCTTACTACCTTGATTATCAATAAAAATTATGACTGTTGATCTTTCCTTACTGAATCTGAAATGTAACCTATCTCCCTTATTACTGCAGATGTTCATCAATCTCTGCTAAATCGTCCCCCGCAGGGGCGCCTGTGAAAGCAGGCGTTTGGTGTGTAGCGACACCACGGACCCGAGCTAACGGGGGAGTTTCTACTCCCTCCCACGCCTAGCCGTGCGTGGCTTTGCCGTGTCCGGGGAAAAGGGGATCCTGGGGGTTGAGCCGACCCTGGGTGATTGGACCTTTAAGGCCCCCTGGCAGAGGCAACACACCTCTTTGGCCCCGGCTTCACGTAGACGGCACCCCTGGGCTGACCCACCCAGGGGAAATCGGCAGTCGCCTTTTCCTATCTCTCTCTCCCTACATCTTCGTCTTTTGTTCTCACTTTACATCTTTCCTGTATTCTCCTCACTTCTTTTTACTTCCAATTTTTCCTGGCGGCAAGGGTTAACCTAGTGTAAATATCCAACCTTGGGTAGATATATTAGGTTATAGCGGCCATGTACGGCTGGCGCTTGCGCCTCCTTCGCGTCTCGCAGCGTCCCCTTGTTGGGCTCGGTGGTGGGTGGCTGGCATGGCCGCCGAAAAAACTATCAAATTTATGGGAACCCCTAGCCCTGTCACAACTAATCGCCCCTCTAAGAGGTGGCGCACCGATGTAATGCTTGAATTTCTCCCGAACAAAAAAGACAACTTCCCAAAATACCACATTATTCATTGTGAAAATACAGAAAAGAAAGCTAGAAACATTTCACCTTTCCTTGTATCGAAATGCCTTATAGAAACGCTGGGCGCAGGCTACAAGGCCACAAAGACCGCCAGTGGTGACCTGTTACTTGAAGTAAAAGACAACGCACAGTACCAGAGACTACATAAACTCACAGCATTCGGGGATCAGCCTATCACAATCACACCACATCGAACCATGAACACAGTGAAGGGTGTTGTATCAGACGGAGACCTGATGGACCTCTCTGATGATGAACTTCTAGCAGGCTGGAAAGAGGAAAATGTCATTCAGGTGCAGCGTATCAAAATAAGAAGAGAAAATAAGGAAATCCCAACGAAGCATATCATACTCACTTTCGCATCTAGCACCCTCCCAACTGAAATAGCAACAGGATATCTTAAACTGCCAGTTAGACCATACATACCCAACCCGAGGCGCTGCTTTAAGTGTCAGAGGTTCGGGCACGGCTCCCAGAGCTGCCGAGGACAGATTACCTGCGCAAAATGCGGCACCAAAGGTCATACCGCTGACGATGACTGTCAGCTACAAGTGCACTGTGCAAACTGTGAGGGTGACCATCCTGCATATTCCAGGTCATGCGTGGCCTGGAGAATGGAAAAAGAAATTATTACTACAAAGTTTAAATTGAACATAAGCTTCCGTGAAGCACGGCAGCGCGTTTCCCCGCATTTTTCTGGGAACACATCGTACGCCGAAGTGGCGCGAGGGGGGTCAGCACCACTTCGGTTTTCGGCAATGCCTTGGACCACGCCCAGCGTGCCGAGGCAAACGCCACAAGGCCCCATGGGGGGAGCAGCCTCGGCTGCCCCACCCTCCTTGAATACAGCCCCACCGAAGGCGCCTGTGAACCTTGGCAGCAGCCAGGGCACAACACAAACTAAAGAGGTCCCCTCGACCTCCAGCCCGGTGGGGTTTAAGGCTCCGTCTGTCACGACGAAGCCTACAACGAAAACATTATCTGTCGCCTCTCCTGAGGCGATGGACACATCAACTGCACCGGCGCAGACTGCGCCAAAAGAGCGGCGGGGTTCCCTCGACCGCTCTAAAAAAGACAAAACGGTAATTACAGGGCCTTCTAAAGGCTCTGTAAGATAAGTCACTTCTCTCTTTAGACACCAGCCACACTCATTTCGTACACACAGCACTTCTTCACTCCCATAATGGAGACACAAATTATACAATGGAACGTCAGAGGACTACTTCTAAACCTCGACGATGTCCAAGAACTTCTACACAAACATTCTCCAAAAGTGCTGTGTGTACAGGAAACACACTTAAAATCCAAGAATACAAATTTTTTGCGTCAATATGTTGTCTTTCGAAAGGACAGAGATGATGCTGTGGCATCATCTGGTGGTGTAGCCATTATTGTTAATCGAGGAGTAGCATGTAGCCATCTACCATTACTAACATCCCTAGAGGCAGTGGCTGTTCGAGCAGTTCTATTGAATAAGCTCGTCACCATCTGCTCTCTATACATACCGCCGCAACACCGCCTGGAAAAACATGATTTTCACTCTTTAATAGCCGAGTTACCAGAACCTTATCTGGTTCTAGGGGACCTGAATGCGCACAGCAGTTTATGGGGTGACTGTCGATGTGATGCACGAGGTCGTCTCATCGAACAGTTCCTCTTTTCATCAGGTGCTTGTCTGTTGAATAGAAAACAGGCAACATATTATAACCTTGCAAACAATACTTACTCCTCCATAGACCTCAGTATCGCATCTCCTTCACTTGTACCGTCACTTCAGTGGAAAGTCATAAATAACCCATACGGAAGTGACCATTTTCCTTTGGTTTTGAGTACACCAATAATACATGAATGTCCTCCACATGTTCCCAAATGGCTGATAAACAAAGCTGACTGGGAACAATTTCAAAAAATTACTCACTTAAGTTGGACCGAAATATGCGGATTAGGCATAGATGAAGCTGTGAAGTACTTCACAGCTTTTCTAACTGACGCAGCAGCCAGGTGCATACCGCAAACATCTGGAATGCCCGGCAAACGACACGTCCCATGGTGGAACACGGAGTGTCGTAATGCGCGAAAGGAACAGAACAGGGCATGGAGATTGCTGCGCAACTCGCCAACAGCGGAAAATCTTGACACGTTCAAGAAAATAAAGTCTCAAGGAAGGAGAACACGTCGGCAGGCCAGAAGAGAAAGCTGGCAGAAGTTTTTGTCAGGGATCAATTCATACACACAGGAGGCAAAAGTCTGGAACATGGTCGGTAGGATAGCAGGGAAACAAGTACACACACTTCCACTCGTAAACACTCAAGGTGATACCTTGGAAGATCAGGCAAACTTTCTCGGGGCACACTTTGAACGGGTATCCAGCTCGTCCCACTATACTGACACTTTCCAAAAATACAGAACAAGAATAGAAAAGCAGAAACTCGAACACAAATCCACTAGATACGAGGCATATAATCAAGCTTTCAGTCTAGCGGAGCTCCGAACATCTCTAAACTCCTGCAGCACTTCTGCCCCAGGTTCTGACCGTGTGGTGTATGAAATGCTAAAAAACCTACCAGCTGAAACACGAAAAACCTTACTTTGTTTGTACAATACTATCTGGTTTTCTGGCACTATCCCTACCTCCTGGAAAGAGGCTATTATTATTCCCATTTTGAAAGAGGGCAAGGACCCTTCTTTAGCTTCAAGTTATAGGCCTATTGCACTTACAAGCTGCTTGTGCAAAGTATTCGAAAAAATGATAAACTGCCGACTTGTACATATCCTTGAAACAAACAATTTGCTCGACCCATTTCAGTGCGGGTTTCGAGAAAGTAGATCCACCACAGACCACCTTGTTCGTATCGAGGCACAGATCAGAGACGCCTTTGTCCATAAACAATATTTTCTCTCTGTGTTCCTCGATATCGAAAAGGCGTATGATACAACATGGCGTTTCGGAATTCTAAGAGACCTGTCCCACCTTGGTGTGCGCGGAAGAATGTTCCATATAATCGAAAGTTACCTGTCAAACCGGACATTCCGTGTCCGTCTGGGCAGTGTGCTCTCTCAAACATTTGTCCAGGAAACAGGCGTGCCACAAGGTGGCGTGCTTAGTTGCACACTTTTTATTATCAAAATGAATTCTTTGCACTTGTCCATTCCCCGCAATATGTTCTATTGTACATATGTCGACGACGTTCAGCTTGGCTTCAAGTCATGCAACTTGGCCATGTGTGAGCGGCAGGTTCAGCTGGGTTTAAATAAGGTCTCCAAATGGGCAGATGAAAACGGATTTCGACTTAACCCACAAAAAAGCACGTGTGTCTTGTTCTCTCGAAAGAGAGGCATGCACTCGGAACCTGACATTCGACTGAATGGGCAACGTCTGTCCGTCAAAGCCGAGCATAAATTCTTAGGCTTAATCTTGGACAACAAGTTGACCTTCGTACCGTACATCAAGTACTTAAAAACGAAATGTTTAAAAGCCATGAATGTTATAAAAGTGTTGTCACGTACTACGTGGGGTAGTGATAGGCAATGCCTCATGAACCTCTATAAAAGCCTCATCCGCACCCGCTTAGATTATGGGGCCGTTGTCTATCAGTCTGCCACTCAAAGTGCCTTGAAGATGCTTGACCCCGTGCACCATTTGGGCATCCGCCTTTCTACGGGTGCTTTTCGCACCAGCCCCGTAGAAAGCCTTTATGTTGAGTCAAATGAGTGGTCGCTTCATCTGCAGAGAACTTACATGTCCTTTGTTTATTTCCTTAAGGTGAAAGCAGACAAGAAGCACCCCTCATACTCTACAATTAATGATTTGTCGAGCTCAACTCTGTTTCAAAACAGGCCTTCGATGAGGCAGCCCTTCTCAATTCGCCTGAAGTGTCTAGCTGAAGAAACTGAAGTGTCACTTGAACACAGTTTATTGGCTCCTGTAGCATACCCGCCACCGTGGCAGTGGCAGAATATAGACTGCGATGTGTCTTTCCTGAAGGTTACAAAACATGCACCTATTGCCCATATCCGAACATACTTTCTGGAACTTCAACACAAATACACATGTCCTGAGTTCTTCACAGATGCCTCCAAGACTAACTCCTCTGTGTCCTACGCTGCTGTCGGCCCATCCTTTTCGGATGCTGGCCCTCTACATCCACGCACAAGTATCTTCACAGCGGAAGCTTACGCGATACTGGTGGCAGCTAAACACATCAAACAATTACAAATACAAAAAGCAGTAATTTATACAGACTCCCTCAGTGTGGTAACGGCTCTGCACAGTCTTAAAAAACAAAAAAACCCAGTCCTTGTCTCACTTTACTCCATTTTGTGCACACTTTACACGCAGAAACAACATGTTGTAGTGTGCTGGGTGCCAGGGCACCATGAGATCCAAGGCAACGTGAGGGCGGATCAGCTCGCTGCATCCGTCCATGAGAGCACCGCCATTACATCCATATCAATCCCGGCCTTTGATCTTAAGCCGTCTCTCAAACTAAACCTCAGGGACTACTGGCAGAGCAAGTGGGATACACAAACACAAAACAAACTACACGTTATCAAGCCACACCTTGGCCATTGGCCACCAGTATCAAAATCACGTCTAACAGAGGTAACACTAACAAGACTCAGGATAGGGCACACATACACGACACACACACATCTTTTATCCGGTGGTGATCCACCATTGTGTGATAAATGTGGTGAGGCTTTAACAGTTCTTCACGTTTTAATCCAATGTAAACTGTTAGACACTCTAAGAAGACAACACTTCCCATTACCCTACCGACAACATATACCTTTACACCCTGCAATGTTTGTCGGTAGGGAACCACTTTTCACCCATAAATCATTGTTAGCTTTTTTAAGAGATGTTAATTTTTACCATGTATTATACCCAGGCATTGCGTAGCGTGACCTCTCAAGAGAGGTCGCTGCTGCTGTGATTACATTTAAAAGCACTTGCCTCGCAGCCCTTGGACACAAGGGCACTGATGAGGCAAGTGTGCTAGTGCCAAATATTTTTACGTTTTTATTATCAAAACCTTTGTCACCCTTTTTAATATGCATATCACGCCACTGTCATGTTTTTAATACTTATGTTTTTACCCGCATTATCGCGAGGAATTTTAAGGCCCCTATACAGCCACGCAACATATCATTGTCTGCATCTTTATACTCATTGAAATGGCGCTCTTTGGCCATCAATTGGCCCTTGCGCCATAAAACACCACACATCATCATCATCTGCTAAATCGTCTTTGATGTCGGCCATTAGCAAGATATCATCTGCATACATCAATACTGGTAGTGCCTGTTCAATGAGTTTTCCTTGTTTGACTAAAGAGAGGTTGAAGCCCAGTCCACTTCCCTCTAATTTTGCCTCTAATCCTTGTAGGTACATCATGAATAATAAGGGTGACAGGGGGCACCCTTGTCTAAGCCCCCGTTTTACCTCTGCAGGCTTAGATACCTGTTTTTCCCACTTTATAACTACCTTGTTACCTTTATAGATGCCCTTTAAAAGATTAGTGACTACATGTTCCACGCCTAGTGTGTCCAGTATTCCGCACAATTCCTCTTAAACCACGCTATTGTACGCTCCCTTGATATCCAAAAATGCTAGCCACAGGGGCTTGTGTTCCTTTTCTGCTATTTCCATGCACTGCGCCAGTGAGAACAGATTGTCTTCGAACCTCCTGTGTTTCCGAAACCCATTCTGCAGTTCCCCCAGCACCCCCTCATCCTCTATCCATGCCTGCAGTTTTTCCTTTATAATCTGCATCGCCAGCCTGTAGACCACTGATGTCACTGTTATGGGACGGTAGTTGTTTATGTCAGCTTTGTCCCCCTTTCCTTTATAGATCATGCTCTTTCTGCTAAGTTTCCATCCATCGGGAACTTCGCCATCGATTGTTATTTTGCTCACTGCCTCTCTCAAAGCCTGCTTAGACTTCGGACATAATGTCTTTATCAACCTAATCAGAATGCCATCTGGGCCTGTTGATGTACTACTAGGAACCATCTTCTCAGCCTTTTGCCACTCTCGTTAAGAAAATGGAGCAATTGCGCCACTTGATCCATCCTTGTCTATTGTGGTGCATAAGGCACTTCTTTGTTGAAATTTTTCTGTTACCCTTGTTCTTATATATTCGATAGCTTCGTTACCTTCTAGCCTAACACGGTGAAATGGAGTTATAAACCTCTGCTCATGGCTTGTCTTATTTCTTAGGGAGTTCAGATGGTTCCAAAGTTTTGCAGCTGCCTATTTTTTTTTTTTTATGTACTTCTGCCAGCCACTGAGCCCCCTTTCTTCTCATTTTTCCATTGATCAGAAGGGATGCTTCGCTTCTACAGCTTAGAAAGATGTCCCATTTTCTTTCAATGTCATCTGTTGGTTCACCCCGCTGCTTAGCATGCCTGTGTTTCCCAGAGGCTTCCTGGCGTTTTACTATGGCTCTCCTAACTTCCTCATCCCACTAACTCTTGGGTTTGTGTCTCATTTTCCGGGGTTTCTTGTCACGGGCCTTATCAAGTTTAGCTCAAACAGTCGTAATTAGATTCATGTACGTCTGCACTGTTTTATTATCCTCTGTGATTACATTCTCACTTTGTTTATTAGCTATTTCTATTTGCCTATCTGAAATAAAAATTCCCCTGTAGTTGCTCAATTTGTCTCCTTCCCACTTTCATTGCTATTCCCAAAACTTAGCTTGATGTGTTTGTGATCACTACCCAGACTTCTGGAGCCACATTCATCTATGTGCTTTCCCCTGAGCCTGTCATACACTCTATGTGACATCAGTGCATAATCTATTGTCAACTGCAGCCTTTCTACCTCCCTTGTTATTTGCCCTGCAAACTTCTCAGTACTGTCACAAATCATCAACTCATGCCTTTCACACATATCCATGATCATTTTGCCTGCTGGGTCAGCATACCCATTTATATCTTCTATATGTGCATTCATATCTTTCAGTGTAAATATCTCGCACTCTCCTCCTAATTCTTCAATGCTATTTTTATACACTCTATCATTGCTTGATTTTCCTCTCTGGCCTTTGCTCCCGTTCACAAGTACACAAAACCAAGGGGTGTCATCTGCCTAGCTACTTTCCCTTGTAACTATAAATGTTCCGTGCATCCCTGTTTGACTCTTTGCCAACACATACTTTTATATGTAAATGCCCCAGTTCCACCTCCCTTTTTGCTGCCTTCTGTTTTATTGCAATATTCCCATACGTGGTCGTGATTGCAAGGTGGTTGCTCCTTGTCACGAAGACGTGTCTCCACAACCCCATATACCATCAGCTCCTCCTGCCTTAACTGCTCTTCTTTCTCTTCCCACTTTAACCTATTCCTGCCAGCCTGCATGTCAATATAGCCTATGTCTAACTTAGCTCAGCCCTTGTGCTTACGTCGATTTCTTCTCCCACAGACCCTCTGTGGCTTGAATATTTTTGCCCCTTTAGAACCGTCTTTGGCTACACTGTTGGCCTCAGGGCTCTGGGTCCCCCTAAAAAAGCTGTGGCCTGATGACCCACCCTACTACCAACCCTCCTGCCCGTCGCACTACTGTAATGAATGTCATCCTGTGCAAAGGGGCGAGCGCCGGGCTCGTACACGTCTTGGTTCACCTCCATTACACAGTGTCCGAGTTTTTTTATTTATTTATTGTACCCTCAAGGCCCGAGGGCATTACAGAGGGGAGTGGTGAACGGAAAATTATACAAATTTGTGAAGTAAATAATAGAACAAAAACGTAATACAACAGTGCAATAAAACAAGCTAGAAATATCAGTACATACAATGTAACAAAAAAATGCTTTGCAAAAATATTAAAAACAAACAAAGTAACATGACGTTATTCCTGTTTATACAACTTTACAACAATAATAAGGTGCCATGAATTATAAGTTGAACAATGTTAGCTATAGCCTTTCGAAAAAGCTTATTATCAATGATGGTGACTATGTCATTGGGAAGGTGGTTCCATTGTCGAGATGTTCTAGGGAAAAATGAATGATTAAAGGTGTTGGTGTTTCCTGCTTGAATTCCGACTTTAAAGCGATGGTCTACACGGTGCGATAAGTAATGTGGCTGTGAAATAAGTTATTATGAAGAAATGGGTGATGGTATATCTTATTAAACAAAGTTAAGTGAGCTATTGAAGATATGCTGGAAGTGCGGTTATAATTGGAAAAAATGAAACGAACAGAATTGTTTTGAAGGGGTTTTAGAGAGAGAAGATGAGGTTTCGTTGTGTGGGTCCCACACAGCTGCGGCGTACTCTAGTTTCGGGCGCACTAAAGACTGATAAAGTAGTAATTCAAAGATGACGGGGCGTTAGAAAATTTGTGACGTAAGTAGCCAAGCGTGCTGTTAGCTCTACTGGTTATGTATTCAATATGAAGGACCAGGTCATTACCAGGTTAGGTTTGAAGTTATATGAACGCCTAATTATTTATATGAATTCGCAGGGTCTAAGGGGATATTATTCATATGGTAGAATGGAAGAGTGGTAGAGTTTCTATGAACACGTAAAATTTTACATTTGTTAATATTTAGTTGCATTTGCCAGGTATTACACCAATCACTTATAAAAGGTTTAGATCTGATTGAAGAGCATTAGAATCGTCAGTACTGATTATTTCATGGTAAATTATTCAATCATCAGCAAAAAAATTAACATAAGATGTCAATGTAGATGGCAAGTCGTTAATATAAATTAGAAATAGAAGTGGTCCTAGTAATGATTCTTGAGGCACACCAAAACACACTTCAGTTACAGGTGAGTCATGATTATAAGCAGTGACAAACTGATGGCGGTTACAAAGAAAATATTCAATCCATTTCAGTATGTTATTATCGAGGTACAAAAGACTTGGTTTAAAAAGAAGTGGTTGATGCGAAACCTTGTCAAATGCTTTACTAAAATCTAAAAACACACAGTCAGCAGATGAGGTGCAATCTAAAATACAGTTTAGTCCATGAGTAAATGATATTAGTTGCGTTTCGCATGAGTAAGTTTTACGGAAACCGTGTTGAGCTGTGGTGAAAAATGAGTAGTAGTTAAGGAAGTTAACCAGATTGGTGAAAATTACGTGTTCAAGAAGTTTGCAACAGGTGCTTGTCAGTGAGATTGGGCGGTAGTTCAAGGGTGAGTTTTTGCTGCTGGACTTGTGCAGAGGAACCACCTTCCCTATTTTTCATTGCGAAGGAAGCGTAGATAAGTCTATGGATTGTTGAAAAATTTTGGTCAATATGATGGAGCTGAAAACGCTAGTGCTTTTTAAAAATTTGCTGTTGATGTCTTCAAAGCCTGAAGCTGAGTTAAAGGGTAATTTATCAATAAGTTTAGCGATGCCGGATGAATGTACTGTTACAGGATTCATGATAAGATAGTTGCATGCGCTGGTGTCCGGTAGGTGAATGTTGCTTGGGACCGAGAAATTATTGCAAAATGCGTCATTAAGAGTGATCGCGCAAGTGTTACTTGGGATTATGTTGCCTTCTGTGTCTTTTAGAATGATAGTGCTATTGCAAGGGGGGTTAATGACGTGCCAGAATTTGCGAATGTCTGTTTTGATCATGTCTGGTAAAGCGTGGTTTAGGTAATAATTTTTAGCTTTCTTTAGGGCAAATATATATGTACGATTAGCAGTTTCGTAAGATTCCCTACGTGCTTGGTTTAACGATGATTTAGCTGAATGGTAGAGCCGTTTCTTTTTGTTGGATAGGCGTTGATATACGAGTTATACCATGGGGCATATGTGTTGGAAGTGATGGTACGATTAGAAATGTATTTTTCTGTCAACAGACGTACCTGACCTCAAAAATTCACCAGTTAATTTCGACAGAACGCGTTTTAAAGTTAATCAAATAACTGTCGAGAAATGAGCCCAATGCATTGTTAATTGCCTCAAAATTAGCTTTCCTATAATAATGAAAAATTTTCTTAACCTTAGTTGTTTTAGGAGCGCTACCGTTAGTAGCAAAACTTATTAAAGAATGATCGCTAATACTAGGCAGAAAAGTTATAGGGGAAGCTGGATCTGAACGATTGGTTAAGACTAAGTCAAGCGTGCTCGCAGTGGTGGAAGTGATTCTGGTTGGCTGGGTAATGAGTTGGGACAGGGAAAACAGAACAAAGTTTGCAAAATTTTTTCGCCTGAGTTGGAAAGGGTGTTATACCAGGTGGTTCTGTGTTCCATAACAGATTGCGAAAATTAAAGTCACCGAGTAAAAACAAGGGTGATGAGGAAAACTGAGATGAAACGAGGTTAATAGCATCATGTAAATTGTCGATGAAGGTGAGTGATAGCATACACCAATGATTATCTTTATATGACTGAGTGTTAGGCAAGCCCATGTGCATTTAAGCTTGGTTTTAATGTCTATATGAAACGACGGAACATCTTTAGAAATGGCAAGAACAACACCCCTCCTCGGTGCTCACAAGCGGTCACACCGGTAAACAGTGGAATTAAAAGCACCATGAAATATATCACAATCAAGCACGTGTGCAGGAAGCCAGGATTCGATAAGGGCGACAATTTTAGCGCTGCACGTGTCAATTGCTGATGACAACGAAAAGTATTTGTTTACAACACTTCTTGCATTTGTAAAAAGAATGGGCATGAAAAATGTGTCTGCATGAGGCGATCGGCCACTTCCCTCATCGTTTTGCTATTGTGCCGGAAACCGTGCAATCGCACGTTTTAGTCCAGCACCTGTTGCATACTGAATCAGTTCATGGACAGAATAATTAGTAGCATGGTACACGTAGCATTTATTGTTCAAAAATAATTTATTATAACGAAGCTTGAAGTTGGAAGAGCCAGGCTGGGCGGTACCGAATTCAAAGGTGTTTGCGGGCGGTGCGTGTAGGTAATGAAAAATTGGTTTCGCTGAGCAATTACGCTTTCCTTTGTTTTGAAGTGCGAAAATTTTGCGATGATGGGGCGGCACTTGTTCGGAATGAAGGAATCGAGACGATGTGCGCGTTCTATTGCACCATCGCGAAATGAATTGGAAACTGATCTTATTGCTGTGATTAGCTTGGATTCGGTTTCTTGCCACAATTCTTTTGTGTCAGGGATACCCCGGAATATAAGGTTATCATGGCATCATCGATCTTCAAGTTCAGCGAAACGTGAATCGAACATACCTAGACAACTAGCAGTTTCTTCAACCTGAGCCAGCGCAAATGTCATATCTGTCTTGCATGATTTTTCTTTGAGCAAGTCCAAAAGCGTTGTTGAAGACCATTAATTTTTGTCTCGATGACCTTCTGTCATTTTTGATTGCTTTGACATCAGAAGCCAGCTCAGATTGCACCTTGTAACCTTCAAGGGATCGAGTGTGCATATCCTTCAGCAGCTTGAATAATACATTCATTGGTTCTAAGGGGCTGCGGGGAGTGAATCTATATTCAGCATTGATTCAGAGCGTGTGTTAGGTCCAGGGTTAGTCTCGACATCACCCGATTGTAAGAACAGAAGGGCAACAGAAAAGCAATCGCATATGGTATCCAATAACACCGACGGACACGGGAGCAGTAGCAAACACCGATCATCAGTCTTTTTAGCGTGAAGAGATGCGGCTGTACGCACCTGCATAGCGAAGACTAGGTGGTTAGGCATGCTGTTGTGAACACTGCTACCTTGTCTACTGACGTTCAAGTCGCTTGGCATGTTGCTTAAATCTTCGTTTCCTGGTGATGGCTGCGTCGATGAGGCTGGGGGGCCGATGGGAGCACCAGCGAAAGTGCCAACACGATAGGTGGTGCGCAGTCGAGCGGCGCAGATGTGCTTGTGGCTGGTAGAAACGTTTGGAAAGGCGCAGGAATGCTTGATAAGGAGGACCACCATCCGAGGATAATCGTGAACAACAAACCTGCATAGCGAAGACAAGGTGGTTAGGCATGCTGTTGTGAGCACTGCTCCCGTGTCCACTGACGTTCACGTTGCTTGGCATGTTGCTTAAATCTTCGTTTCCTGGTGATGGTGCGTCGATGAGGCTGGGCGGCGGATGGGAGCATCCAGTGAAAGTGCCAACACGGTAGGTCGTGTGCAGTAGAGCGGCGCAGATGTGCTTGTGGCTGGTAGAAACGTTTGGAAAGGCGCAGGAATGCTTGATAAGCAGGACGGCCATCCGAGGATGATCGTGAACAAAGCCTGCATAGCGAAGACAAGGTGGTTAGGCATGCTGTTGGGAGCACAGCTCCCGTGTCCACTGACGTAGTTGCCGGCTCATACCCTTGATCACACAGTTGGCCTCCACTACCCTCCTTTCAATCCCACGAGACTGCCCCCAGACCTCTGGGACTGTGCATATGGTCACATGCACACTCCCAGAGGCGTCTTGGAGCTTACGCATGCCATCCTCTGTCTCTGAAGGTTGTCATCCTTGCCTTGCAACACATCATTGAGAGCAGCATGAATAATGACGAGATTTTCGCCCTCAATGCTGTTCTCTACAGCCGCCTGAGCTTTGGCCAGTGCATCCACCATGCTCTTCCCTGACTGAGCCTCCACTCTCACTCTCCCATCTTCCTCCACTGTTGTGAAGACGCCATCTCTAACCCTGGCCACGTTAGAGTCCCCCACCACTTGGACCTTTCATGCTCCAATCACTGGCTTCCTGCTTGTGATGGCGCCCCTGTTTGCTTGACCTCTTTTTCTCTCTGCCATCTGTCCTGTGTTCCTGCCCTGCTCGAAGACTGCCGCGCCACCGACGTGTATGTTCTCGGAGCCTCCGTACTGCGGCCCCCTGACCTCCCTTCTCGCCTGTTTCTTCCCACCTGATGCCGTCTCTGCTACCCACGCCTTCCATCTCAAACCGCTCGAGGCCAGGTCAAAGTGCCATTATCTCCTTTACCCGCTGCTTGACAGGGGAAAACAGAACGGGAAGGGCTCAGTCCGCCCTTCCCGTTCTTTTCGAAGGTCGCCCTCCATTTGCTCTAATAGGCTGGAGGTAGTCTCCTCTCACTCACTCGACGCTCCGAGCTGTTTTTAGAGTTCGTTCCTCTGCTCCCGTTGTGCCCTAAGCTCCCCTTGAAGCCCCTCGATGCTAGCCTCCATGCACTGCATGCCCACCTCCAGTGCCTTGCATAGCCTGCACACGAAGCTCGCCTTCTGCACGTCGGTCAAACTCGTGAATGCTGTCTCGTCCAAGTAGCACTAGCGCTTGCATTCTTCGCACAGCACCAGCTCACTCTCGCCCCATTATTTATCCGCTGTTGTGACTTCCCGTATCTCATGCTCACTGCCTTCGTTATCATTAAAAATTATGACTGCCGATCTTTCCCTGTTGAACTTAAAATTTAACCTATCTCTCTCACTACCACAGATGTCTATCAATCCCTACAGTTCCTTGTTGTCGGCTATTATTACTATATTATCTGCATACATTAATGGTGGTAATGACTGTTAAATGTGTTTTCCTTGCTTGGCAAAAGAGGGGCTGAAGCCGAGACGACTCCTTCTAATTTGGCTTCTAGTCCCTGAAGTTACAGCATAAATAACAAAGGTGACAAGGGACGTCTCTGTTGAAGCCCGTGTTGTATATTTATAGGTTCAAGTACCTGTTCTTCTTAATTGAAACCACCTTGTTACTTTTATAGATATTCTTTAGAAGAATAGTTATTCCATCTCCCACATCTAGTGTGTCCAGTATTTCTCACAAGTCTTACTGAATCACACTATCGCGAGCTCCCTTGATATCTCGAAATGCCAGCCACAGGGGCCTGTGTTCTTTTTCCGCTATTTCAATACACTGCATCAATGAAAACAGATTGTTCTCCAACCTGCTTCGTGGGCTGACCCACCCAGGGGAAATCGGCAGTCGCCTTTTCCTATCTCTCTCTTCCTACATCTTCGTCTTAATCTCTCACTTTTTATCTGTCCTGTCATCTCCTCTTTTCCGTTTACTTCCGAATTTCCTGGCGGCGAGGGTTAACCCTGTGTAGTTACCCAACCTTGGGTAGTTATATTCGGTTATAGCGGCGATGCATGTCTGGCGTCTCCAAGTGTTCACTAGTCAACCTTGTAGCGTCCCCTTGTTGGGCTCGGTGGTGGGTGGCCACCATCGCCGCCGAACTTTATAGTATTTTTATGGCAAAAGCTTTTCCCCTCCTTCCTGATCGCTCCCTAAAAAGTGGCGCACCAATGATACTTTCCTGCTTAATACACCAAAGCCGACATTCCCAAAGTACCATGTAATCCACAGTCAAAACGAAAACAAGACAGTCCGAGCCATTTCACCTTTTCTCGTTTCCAAAACTCTCACAGAAGCAATAGGCCCAGGTTATAAAGTGACAAAGATGGGAAGTGGCGATCTTCTTTTGGAGGTTCGTGACAAAGCTCAGTATGAAAAGCTGTCTAAGCTTGTAGCCTTTGGGGAAACCCCTGTTTCGGTGGGCCCACACAGGTCCATGAACACTGTCCGTGGCGTAATTTCTGATGATGATCTTACTGAGCTTTCTGAAAGTGAGCTGCTCGAAGGTTGGCAGGACCAGAACGTGGTCAAAGTCCAACGAATAACAATAAGGCGCAACAACAAACTGACCCCTACAAAACACGTAACAATTACCTTCGGAACAAGTGACCTACCAGAATCAATCCAAACCGGCTATTGTAAGCCTCGTGTAAGACCATACATTCCCAACCCTCGTCGATGTTTCAAGTGCCAACGTTTCGGTCATGGATCGTAGAGTTGCAGAGGGCGTGCCACTTGCGCAAAGTGCGCATCCATTCAACACATATCAGACAACTGCACCTCAGAAACAACTCATTGTTCGAACTGTGAAGGAGATCACGCTGCCTACTCACGATCATGCCCCGCATGGAAAAAACAGAAACAAATGGTAGAACTCAAGGTTAAATTCAATCTCACATTCCAAGAAGCACGCCAACGTTTCGCACTACACACCCCATCTTACCCCTCCTTTGCAGATGTTACGCGCCGGGGCGCCGCGCCACATGCCTCGGCACCCGCGAATGTCACACAGTGTGTGGCCGCGGTCGTGCCGCCAGCGCCCCCGGCTGGAGCAGCCTGTACTGCTCCGCCACCTGACAAACAGGGCCGGCAGACCCCGGTGTTTGCCGAACCTGGGACCACTGCAGGCGCAGTTAGGTCCAAAAGTTCAGTGAATGTGCCTGCCCAGCAGGCACCATCCACCACCTCACAAGAGGTGATGGATACAAGTCCCACTCCTCCGGCGTTTCAGACGCTGAAGGATAGGCGCAACTCCTTCGAGCGCGCTAAAAAAGAAAAACCTCGAATCACAGGGCCCTCAAAAGGCCCTGTAAAATAATGCAACACCTCTGTATGCACAGCACCACTCTAAATTAAAATGACACAAAAACTACAGTGGAACGTCAGAGGACTGTTGAGAAACCTCGACAATATCCAGGAACTTTTACAGAAACATACACCTAAGGTGCTGTGCGTACAAGAGACACACCTGAAACCGAAACACACCAACTTTTTACGTCACTACGTTATTTTTCGGAAAGACCGGAATGATGCCACTGTGCCATCCGGTGGTGTCGCCATTATAGTCAATCAAGGGATTGCATGCACACACCTAACAATACAAACATCCCTTGAGGCGGTGGCTGTTCGAGCAGTTCTATCGAATAAGCTCGTCACCATTTGCTCTCTCTACATACCTCCACAACACCGTCTTGAAAAGCATGAATTCGAGTCCCTCATAGACGAACTTCCAGAACCTTATATTCTCCTGGTAGATTTCAATGCACATAGCAATCTGTGGGGTGACTCTCGCTGCGATGCTCGAGGTCGCCTGATTGAACAGCTTCTTTTTTCTTGCGGTGCATGCCTGCTGAATCGGAAAGCGCCAACATACTACAACATTGCTAACAATACGTACTCAGCAATAGACCTCAGCATAATATCCCCATCACTCCTGCCTCTACTTAAATGGGAAGTTATTAATGATTCATATGGTAGTGACCATTTTTCTATCGTTATCAGCTCATCAATAACAAATACATGTCCTGTACAAGTTCCCAAATGGCTCACTGATAAAGCCGATTGGGAAAAGTTTCAAAAAATGACTTTATTATCTTGGACTGACATGGCGGCATTGAGCATAGAGGATGCTGTATGCTACTTTACAGCTTTTTTGGTTGATCCAGCAACAAAATGTATTCCCCAAACATGTGTACCGTCAAGCAAACGACGAGTCCCATGGTGGTATAATGAGTGCCGTGATGCTCGAAAAAAACAAAATAAGGCATGGAGGTTGCTTAGAGACTCGCCACAGCCGAGAATCTTGTAAACTTTAAGAACGTCAAGTCGCAAGCAAGGAGGACGCGCCGACAGGCGAGAAGAGAAAGTTGGCACAAATTTGTATCGGGCATTAACTCATACACAGATGAGTCGAGAGTCTGGAGCATGGTTGGTAAGGTGGCAGGACGAGAAGCACATTCGCTTCCTCTAGTAAACACACAAGGGGAGAGTTTGGAAAACCAGGCAAACACTCTCAGAGCGCACTTTGAACAGGTCTCCAGCTCAACACACTATAGCGAAGCGTTCTGACGATAGAAAAATAGAAAATAGAAAAACAGAGATTTAGAAAAACAGAAAAACGATAGAAAATAGAAAAACAGAGATTAGAGCACAAGCCCAGAACACATGAGTCATACAACGAACCTTTCTGTTTGGCTGAACTGCAGGCCTCACTTGCCTGCTGCAATAAATCTGCCCCAGGCCCAGACCGTGTGACATATGAAATGTTAAAACACCTCCCCACTGAAACCCAGAAAGCTCTCCTCTCTCTCTATAATGCGATATGGTCTTCTGGCGAGCTACCCTCAGCCTGGAAGGAAGCTATCATTATCCCAATTCTAAAACAAGGCAAGGACCCGGCCTCAGTTTCCAGCTACAGGCCAATAGCATTAACCAGCTGTATTTGCAAAGTCTTTGAAAAAATGATTAACAGGCGCCTGATGCACTTCTTTGAAATTAGTGGCCTACTTGACCCATACCAGTGTGGGTTTCGAGAGGCTCGGTCCACCACTGACCACCTTGTCCGTATCGAAGCACAAATTCGCGATGCTTTTGTTCATAAGCAATTTTTTCTGCCTGTGTTCCTCGATATGGAAAAGGCATATGACAGTGCATGGCGCTTCGGCATATTGCGAGACCTGTCACATTTATGAGTGCGGTGTAGAATGCTGACAGTTATCGAAAGCTACCTGTCCAACCGTACATTCCGTGTCCAAGTTGGCACTGTCTTATCTCGAGTATTTGTCCAAGATACAGCAGTGCCACAGGGAGGTGTATTGAGCTGCACACTTTTCATAGTTAAAATAAATTGCTTGCACCTGTCTCTCCCACGAAATATTTTTTACTGCATATATGTCGATGATGTGCAGATTGGTTACAAATCGTGCAACATCTCAATGTGCCAACGTCAAGTTCAACTAGGGTTGAACAAGGTATCTCAATGGGCAAACGAGAATGGTTTTATACTCAATGCGCAAAAGAGCACTTGTGTCTTGTTCAGCCGAAAGAGGGGCCTCCATCCTGACCCCGACATTGACCTGCATGGTCAACCTCTGTCAGTGAAGACCGAGCACAAGTTTTTTGGTCTCATATTAGACACTAAGCTAACCTTCATCTCGCACATCAAGTATTTATGGGACAGGTGCTTAAAAACAATGAACATTTTTAAAGTGTTGTCACGCACTACATGGGGTAGTGACAGGAAATGTTTAATTAACTTATATAAAAGCCTCGTACGCGCACGCCTAGATTACGGTGCTATAATTTATCAGTCGGCAACACCATCAGCCTTGAAAATTCTTGACCCTGTCCACCATCTAGGCATTCGCCTCTCTACGGGTGCTTTCCGCACCAGCCCTGTGGAGAGCCTGTACGTGGATTCGAATGAATGGTCGCTCCACCTACAAAGATGTTCCCTGTCCTTTTTGTACTTTTTGAAGGTGAAGGCAGACAAGAAACACCCTTCCCATTTCACAATTAATGATTTGTCTTGTTCTGGCTTGTTCGAGAACCGTCCTTCGTTTAGGCAGCCCTATGCGCTGTGTGTAAGGAGCCTGGCCGAAGAAACAGGTGTGCCTCTTGAACACAGTTTGATGGCTCCTGCAACATATCTGCCACCGTGGCAGTGGCAGCTTATAGACTGTGATGTCTCTTTTGTTGATGTCACAAAGCACGCAGCACTTGCACACATACATACATACTTCCTAGAACTACAACATAAATACACATGCCCTGAGTTCTTTACCGATGCGTCAAAGTCAAACACTTCTGTGTCATATGCAGCAATAGGCCAATCCTTTTCCGAGGCCGGCGTTCTTCATCCTAATGCAAGCATTTTCACGGGAGAAGCTTACGCAATACTGGCGGTCGTAAAACACATTAAACAGATAAAATTACAAAAGGCGGTAATATACACAGATTCCCTAAGCGTGGTCAAAGCCCTGAAAACTCCTAAAAAACACAAGAACCCCGTGCTGGTGTCACTCTACTCACTTCTGTGCACACTCTACACATCAAAACAGCATGTCGTTGTCTGCTGGGTTCCAGGGCACCGTGAAATACAAGGGAACGTTTTGGCCGACAATCTGGCTGCTTTCGCCAATGTCACTACTGCCAATGCATCAACACCAGTCCCTGCACTTGACTTAAAAGCTTTTATAAAACGAAAGCTCAGCTCAGGGGGTATTGGCAGAGCATGTGGGATAAACACACAGATAATAAACTCCATGCTATTAAGCCGCAACTAGGTTATTGGCCGCCACTATCAAAATCACGACACACAGAAGTAATACTAACAAGGCTTAGAACAGGACACACACATTCTACACATTCATTTCTTCTGTCTACCGGCGATCCACCATATTGTGAGAGACGTCGAGAGCCCCTTACGGTTCTCCACATTCTCGTCCAGTGCAATGAGCTAGATGCTCTAGGAAAAAAGCACTTTTTGCTACATTCTCGTCCAGTGCATTGAGCTAGATGCTCTAGGAAAAAAGCACTTTTTGCTGCCCTACGGACAACAGCTCCCTCTACACCCTGAGATGCTCATCGGTAGGGATCCGCTTTTCAAACAGCAAACACTTTTTAGGTTTTTAAAAGATGTGCAAAGCTTTCACCCGATATTTCGAGGACATCCGTAGCACGACCTCTATAGAGTGGTCATGGCTGCGGTGACAATATCTTCATCATGGTTTTATTATCATGACATTTTGCCATCAGCTATGTCACATATGTCACGCCACTGTCATGATTTTATTACTTTCATGTTTTAACCCGCGTTAGAGCGAGGAATTTTAAGGCCCCTTTACAGCCACGTACCATATCATTGTTCATATCTGTAGTCAAATGAAATGGCGCTCTTCGGCCATCAATTGGCCTTTGCGCCACTAAAACCTACTCATCGTCATCATCATCATCCAACCTGCTTCGTAGTGGAACCCAATTTGTAGTTCTCAAAGCACCCCCTCATTCTGCACCTATGTCTGTTGTCTTTCCTTTACTATCTGCTACTACTGATGTCACTGTTATAGGATGGTAGTTGTTTATATCGTATTTGTCCCCGTTTCCTTTTATAGACCATGCTCATCCTGCTTAGTTTCCACCCATTGGGAGCTTCACCATTCATTATAGCTTTGCTCTCTGCCTCTCTTAATATTTGCTTAGAGTTTGGTCCTAGTTTCTTTATTGACGTGATTGGGATGTTGTCAGGTCCTGTTGATGTGCTATTAGGAACCCTTTTCTCTGCCCTTTCGTACTCTCATTGTTTCAGTGGAGTCACTGAGCAAAGTGGTTCATTCTCATCTGGTACGGTACATGCAGCACTTTTGTTTCATGCTTTTATAAACCTTTGTTTCATGCTTGTCTTATTACTCCGACAATTGAGATGGTTTTAAAACTTTGCAGCTCCCTTTCTATCCTTTTTGTATACTTTTCCCATTCATTGGGCCCCCTTTTCTAATCTTGTCACTGACCGAATCGAACGCTTCCCTTCTGCAGCTCAAAAAGTTACCCGATTTTCTTTTGACGTCATCTTCTGATTCACCCCTCTGTTTAGCATAACTATGTTCCCTGGAGGCTTCCTGAAGTCTTACTACGTCTGGGTTTGCTTCTGCTTTTCCCAGTTGATTTGACTCGTTCCTTAGCAAGCTCTAACTCAAACAATCGAGTTAGATTTGTGTAAGTCCACTGTTTTTTAGTATCCTCGGTGATTATTTTCTATATCTCTTTAGTTGCTATTCCTATTTGCTTTTCTGAATAAATATTACCTTGTGGTTGCTTGTAATGGCACCTTTGCAATATCATTTCTCTTCCAAAACTCGGATTCATTCGTTTGTGATCACTACCTAAGCTTCTGGACCCATATTCATCTATGTTCATCATCCTTAGCCGATGATAACTCCTATGTGGCATTATTCCGTAATTTTTCGTCGACTGCAGCCTTCCCACCTCCCATGTTATCTGCCCTTCGCATTTCTCGGTGCTGTTCCGAATGATCAAATCATGCCTTTCACACATATCTATTAGCATTCTGCCTGTTGGGTCAATATATTCATCCATTTCTTCTATGTGCCCAATCATATCTTCTAATATAATTACCTCGCACTCTTCTCCTAGTTTGTCAATGTTTCTGTGCACTGCACCACTTGTTGGTTTTCCTCACTGGCTTTTGCCCCTGTTCACAAATATACAAAACCAAGGAGCGTCATTTACCCTGCCACTTTCTCTTTTAGCCTAAATGTTCCTTGCACTCGTGCTTGACGCTTTGCCAGTCTGTACATTTATGAATGAATGCCCCAATACCATCCCCCTTTTTGCTGCCTTCTGTTATGATGTTACGGGTAATAAAGTATACACTGATGAACAAATGTGTACTGGCGAATATACTGGCGAGCTAATGCGTACGACGCTGCTGCAGTCCGAGCACGTTCCCGTTCAGCACTTCGTCGTCGTCATCCTCAGGCATCTACTTAGCCCGTGACATTACCCGCCGGCGGCAGAAGCACCGTCCCGGTGCGATCAATTCTCGGGGCGTGAGAAGTATGGCTTGAGCCGTGAGACGTGCACTATATCGGTCGGGACTGAAGCTGGTACTGACGTGGTATGGAGTGGAGCTATCTCATAGGTCACGCTGGTGACCTTGCGTATGACGCGGTAGGGGCCAACGTAACGGGACATCAGTTTTTCGCTGAGACCAACACGACGTGATGGTAACCACAGCAAGACGAGTGACCCCGGAGAGTACTGTACGTCGCGGTGCCGGCGATCGTAAGCACTCTTTTGGTTAAGCTGCGAGGCACATAAACGATCCCGGGCGACTTGGCGGGCGATGTCAGCTCGGGCCAGGGCATCACGAGCATAAGCAGTCGATGAGGCGGCGTCAGATTGGAGCATGGTGTCCATGGGCAAAGGCGGGTCATAACCGAACAGTAGGTAAAAAGGGGAAAATCCAGCTGTATCATGACGTGAACTGTTGTATGCGAAGGTAACGAAAGGTAAGTGGATGTCCCAATCTTTGTGATCCTTGGAAACGTACATCGCTAACATATTCGTCAAGGTACGGTTGAGGCGTTCCGTGAGGCCGTTGGTTTGCGGATGGTACGCTGTAATGAACTTGTGGTGGGTAGAGCAGGATCGCAGGAGCTCGTCGACTACTTTAGATAGAAAACAGCTGCCGCGGTCGGTGATCAACTGACGAGGAGCACCATGACGCAGAATGATGTCATGAAGAAGGAAATCGGCTACATCAGTAGCGCAGCTGGTGGGGAGGGCGCGTGTAACGGCATACCGCGTTGCGTAGTCGGTAGCAATAGCAATCCACTTATTACCGGTGGCCGACACGGGAAAGGGTCCTAGAAGATCGAGGCCGACTCGGAAAAATGGCTCATCTGGTACTTCAATGGGCTGGAGGGTACCAGCAGGTCTCAGAGCAGGTGTCTTGCGGCGCTGGCAGAGGTCGCATGCCGCAACGTACTGTCGCACAGAACGGTAGAGGCCAGGCCAAAAGAATCGGCGGCGAATGCGGTCATACGTGCGTGACACCCCTAGGTGTCCAGCGGAGGGGCATCATGCAGCTGGGCCAAAACGTCTGAGCGAAGATGCACAGGAACAACGAGTAAAAGCTCAGCACCATCAGGGCGGGTGTTGTAGCGGTGCAAGATGTCGTTGTGAAGAACGAACAGTTGTAAGGAGTGGTCAGGGTGGGGAGAGTGCAGACCATTGATAATAGCACGCAAAGAGGGGTCGCGGCGTTGTTCAGCAGCTATGTCGGTGAAGTCGGTAATTGAAAGAACGAGGGCCTCTTGCTCATCTTCCCTCGTGTCAGGGGGATCGACTGGGTAACGGGACAAGCAGTCGGCATCCTTGTGAAGTTGTCCGGATTTATAGGATACGGAAAAAGTGTACTCTTGTAAGCGCAGCGCCCAGCGACCAAGGCGTCCCGTAGGGTCCTTGAGTGAGGAGAGCCAGCAAAGCGCATGGTGGTCCGTAATAACTGAGAATGGTCGGCCATACAGGTACGGTCGGAATTTCGCAATGGCCCAGACGAGAGCTAAGCACTCGCGTTCTGTGATGGAATAATTTTGTTCTGAGCGCGACAACAGACGGCTTGCATACGCGACGACGCGGTGCATTCCTTGTTGCCGCTGCGCGAGCACTGCGCCTATGCCGTGGCCACTGGCGTCAGTACGAAGCTCCGTAGCAGCAGATGGGTCGAAGTGTGCTAGGACTGGTGGATTGGTGAGAATGTCGACGAGCGACGAGAAGGCGTTTGCTTGCTGTTGGCCCCAGGTGAATGCGACATCCGTTTTGAGGAGGCAGGTTAGAGGACGGGCTACTTCAGCGAACTTCTCGACAAAACGACGGAAATAGGAGCACAGTCCCAGAAAACTTCGGACGTCCTTGACTGAGCGGGGTGTGGGGAAGTCGCGAACTGCTCGGACTTTCGCAGGGTCTGGTTGAACGCCCGCAGCGTTAACAAGATGGCCGAGTACGCAAATTTGGCGTTGCCCAAAGCGGCATTTGGACGAGTTAAGTTGCAAGTTGGCACGTCGAAAAACATCAAGCACTGCGGACAGACGGGTAAGATGGTCGTCGAAAGTAGTCGAAAAAACAATAACGTCGTCAAGATAGCAGAGGCAGATGGTCCACTTCATGCCTCGAAGGAGAGAGTCCATCATGCGCTCAAATGTCGCGGGGGCATTGCATAATCCAAAAGGCATCATCTTGAGCTGATAAAGACCATCAGGAGTCACGAAGGCCGTCTTCTCTCTGTCTTTGTCGTCCACAGCGAGCTGCCAGTAGCCTGTGCGAAGGTCTATTGAAGAGAAATATTTGGCACCGTGCAAGCAATCGAGTGCATCATCTATGCGCGGTAGGGGATAGACATCTTTCTTGGTAATATGGTTGAGATGGCGGTAATCAACACAGAATCTCCAGCTATCGTCCTTCTTTTTAACAAGTACAACGGGTGAGGACCAGGGACTAGATGAGGGTTCGATTATGCCCTTATCAAGCATTTTATCGACTTCTCGCTGTATAATAGCACGCTCCGGGGCTGACACACGGTAGGGTCGTCGGCGAATGGGTCGAGCGTCACCGGTGTCGATGCGATGGGTTACTACAGATGTCTGGCCCAAATTACGGTCGCCGAAGTCAAAGATGTCCTGATAAGGAGCAAGCACACGGCAGAAAGCAGAGACTTGTTCAGAGGTGAGCTTGTCAGATAGCATTGGCTTGAAAAGGTCGGAACAGGAACGTGACGAGAACGACGTTGATGAAAAATCGGGTGGCGAATTGGTGGTTAGAGCGGAAACTGTGTGGTCGACCAGTGGTGTAAGATGCGCAAGTGACATGCCGCGAGGAATAACTTGCGCTGAGAGGCCGAAATTGAGGACGGGAAACGAAGTTCGGTTGTCCTTAACGGTAACCACCGTGTTGGGGAGTGCAACATTGCGTGTCATGGCGACGTCAGAAATCGGGGCAGCAACATAATCACCATCGGGTACTGCAGGATATGGCGAGAGTTGGACTTGGACTGCGGCTTGCGGCGGAAGTCTAAGGAAATCGACAGAGCGTAGACGAGGTGGGCTGGTAGAGACGGTCTCCGAGAAGGATGGTAGTTCGAGCTGAAGAAGACCTTTGGAACAGTCAATGAGCGCAGCGTGTGAAGTCAGAAAGTCGAGTCCAAGGATTAGGTCATGAGGGCAATTTTCCAGTACAGCGAACAAAACTGAAGTTTGATGCTTAGAAATTGTTAATCGCGCAGTGCACATTCCAAGCACAGCAGGAGTACTCCCATCCGCGGTACGAACGGTAGGTGCAATCGCAGGCGTCAGAACTTTTTTGAGGCGGCGGCGGAGGTCTGAGCTCATCACAGATATTTGTGCACCGGTATCAATAAGAGCCGTTATAGGTAAATCATCAACGAGAATTGTTAGGAGGTTGCACCGCTGGTCGGGAGTAATCAGAGGATTTGCAGTCCAAGTCGTGTATGCAGCGTCACCTCCGGGGGCTGCACCGGCTAGTTTTCCGAGCGACGGTCGTAAGGAGACCGAGAACGGCGGGGTTGGGGCGAGCGGGACTGACGACGCACGGGCGATGGCGAGCGGCTGGTCCGACGTTCTGGATTATACTCTGCACCTGTCTCAGCACGGTAGGACGGGGCATAAGGTGCACGTTCAGAGCGAGGCCGCCAATCATAGAAGCTCGGTCGAGGTGATGAGGTCCACCGGCTGCGGCAATGGCGAGCGATGTGTCCTATCCGATGGCACGTAAAACATATGGGCCGATCATCATGAGTGCGCCATTCAGCTGGGTTTCGTCGTGGCGCGAACGTGCGGTTCGGAGTGGCAGCCGCAACGACTGGAGCCGAGCTGGAAGTAGCAGAGGCATTTTGATGAGGTGGCGAAATGCCCATATTCGCGATCTCTTGGCGAACCACGGCCTGTATCATTGAAACAGCACCGAGGTTGTGTCCTGGCGCGCTGACGCTAGACTTAGCGGGGGCCATGGCCTCGAGTTCCCGACGGACTATTCTGGTGACGTTTTCTGGCGCTGGTGGTTGGTGTAGTGTGGGCAAATCTTCGCAAGAGGACGTAGCCGCCGTGTTGGGAAGGCGGTCAAATCGGTGAACTATGCGCCTACTTTTTGCCTGTTCGAAGCGACGACATGCTTCGATGACCGACTCCACCGTCGAGCAGTCCTTGCACAGGAGAAAATTGAAGGCGTCATCCGCAATTCCTTTCAGGATGTGTCCGACTTTGTCCTCGTCGAGCATGTCCTTGTCGACCTTGCGGCACAAAGCCAACACGTCCTGGATGTACGCGATGTACGGCTCCGTGGATGTCTGGGCACGAGTCGCAAGCTCTTTCTTTGCGGCCACTTGACGTCCGATGGGTTTCCCAAATAGATAGCGCAATTTCTGCTTACAGACGTCCCAGCTAGTCAACTCTTCTTGATGTGTCTCGTACCAGAGTTTTGCCGTGCCATGCAAGTAGAAGATGATGTTCGCCAGCATAAGCGTTGGACCCCATTGGTTGCTGCTGCTGACGCGCTCATATTGAACAAGCCAGTCATCGACGTCTATGCCACTTGTGCCGTTGAATGGACCTGGGTCACGAGGTTGCACCACAACGATCGGCTGCGGGGCTGACGGATCTTGTTGACATTGAGTAGCCTGGTCAGTCATCGTGGTAGCTGCAATGCGCCGTCCGCTGCGAAGATCCAGCTCGTTGGGCTGTATAGCGAGTGGTACCCCGCACCTTCCACCAATGATGTTACGGGGAATAAAGTATACACTGATGAACAAATGTGTACTGGCGAATATACTGGCGAGCTAATGCGTACGACGCTGCTGCAGTCCGAGCACGTTCCCGTTCAGCACTTCGTCGTCGTCATCCTCAGGCATCTACTTAGCCCGTGACAATATTACAATATTACCATGCGTAATCCGGATTGTTTGGTGGTCATTCTATGTCTCTAAGATGTGTTTCTACAAAACCATATACCATCGTTCTCTCCTTCCTTAGCTGTTCTTTTATCTCTTCCCACTTCAGCCTATTCCTGCCACCCTGCATGTTAATATACCGTATGGCTGAATTGGCTCGGCCCTTGTGGCTACGACAATTTCTGCACCGGACTCTACCTATCTTAGATACTGGTGCCACTTTGGAATAGTATCTGTCTATACCACCTGTCAAAGAGCCTCCCTGGTTGTTTTCCTCGTTACTAGCTATCCTGCACCCCGAAGGGCCCGCTTGCGCCCCAAAAAAGCTACTGCGCGTCCTGCAAGTCGCCAACCCACATCATGACCTATCCGCCCATCGAAGTGAATTCTGTCTCGTTGAAAACCACCCCGCCCAGGCACCTCTCTGTTTATATCTATCACCTCAAAGCCTTTTTCTCGACTCATCCGCCACATCTCTTGGTTTGCATTTACAACCGGTCTTTGCAGGTTGCTGTCACGCACCGGTACCTCCGGTATCGTCCATATCACTTACCTATACCTGAGGAGAAGTGGTGCGCATGTCAATGACCCCTTTTGCCAGTGTGGGCACTAGTCCTGCCGTATGTACATTTAAGACATTACTTAAACTGTCTGTCGTTATCACGAGGCTGTAGTTTTCATTCATTCATTCATCCTTTATTTCCAACAAGTCTCTCACAACCAGTTGGGGGGTCCCTCAGGCAAAAAGCGGTTGAAAAACCACTTGAGAGTGCCTGAGGCCCCACGTACATGGCAGCAGTTTTGAAATCAAAGCTCTTAAAAATTCGCTGTAATGTAATTATGCAATTAGAACAAAAAGTTAGACTAATATTCTACAAATACAACAGTAGAACAAATAGACACAGACCAAACTGATAACTTTGTATCTGCACTCATGAATACACTGTACAGTATCAAAATAAGCTTGACAGAGACTGAAAAAGAAATGCAATACATCGAGTAATGATAACATAGCATGATAAAAAGAAAGATACTAGGCCAGGGTGAAGAAATATTCTCGCATTTCTTTTTTGTGAACATTAAAAAGTTGGGCTTATAATTTATATATTCCATAAGTAGGGATGGTAATGTATATCTAAGGGACTGTAGAAAATAATTCATGCGAGAACGAGTAACGAGCTACCTGTGTGTGTTGAAGACTTATGTTTGATAAGTCCTTAAGAAATGTTCGGAAGTGCTCTTTCGCAAAGTAGTTCTTAATGAGTCAAAAATTGTACATGTTGAATGCTGAATTGTGCATGTTGAATGCTGATTATTTTGTAGCGGTGGAACAAAGTACCAGCAGAAGTACTGAGTGGGACATTCGCAATGTAGCGCAGTGCCCTTTTTTGCAATGAGTCAATAGTTTTTACGTTGCCTAAGGTTGTGGTGCCCCAGACAAGAAGGCAGTAGTTTATGTGCGAGGAAAATAAAGCATCGTAGATTTGCGCTTTAACTTTTTCCGGAAGAAAGTGCCGACCTTGTGACAATGCTCCAGCAGCACGCGATAATGATTTAGTCAATGATTCCACATGACATGACCATGTCATATGAGTGGAAAAAGTTACATCTAGAACTTTATGTTTCTCCACTACTTCTACGGGTTTCCCTCAAGCGTTGACGATTGGTGAAGATTAGTTTCCATGCCCCTGAATCTGAAAAATACAGCTTTCATTTTTTTCGCATTTATTCGCAAGCCATTAGTAGTAGACCACCGCAGTACATATGATAATACATACGCTTTGGGCTTTGACATTAATCTCAGCTGAATTTTTTCCCGAAACAAAAAGACTGGTGTCATTCGCGTACAGTAAAAATTCAGCATCGTTATTTATGTCGATCGTATCATTTATGTAGATATTGAAGAGCATTTGCCCTAAGATGCTTCCTTGAGGCACACCGCAAGAAATGGAAATGGCTTGTTAAGAAAACTACCCAGGCGACAGAAAATTATTTTCTCTAATGCCTTCGAGAATACAGGTATAATTAAAATTTTTCGGTAATTATTAGTATTTCTAACATCTCCATTTTCATATATGACAGATAATTTTGACATTTTTGAGAGATTTGGGACGCATCCAGGCAGGAGGACTAGAATAAACACGTAATTAAACAAGGAGCAAGGAGGTCAATCACGTGCTTAATCGCTTTACCTAAAGTTGGTTGACATCAATAGCTTTGCTGTTTTTTAAAGATTAGAATGTGCGCACTATGTCTGCTTCATCTGTGGGTGCAAGAAACATTGTGTCAAAATTCTGTTAAAGAATTTGAGTATGGGCAGTGCTTCCTAGTGGTTGTACCGCATTAGCAAATCGCTCACTGAAATGCTCGGCTGAAGGTACCCCGGATAGATTTTACTCGTTTACAGTTATTTCCGTTAAAGTATTCTGAACAGCATTGCGATTCAGGGCCTGATTTATTGCTTTCCAAACCTGGTTAGGGCACCGTAGATAGATCTCAGAAAACATGCGGTCTTAGTAGGAGCTTTTTGAGTGCCGAGTTTTGCGCTCGCTTGCCTCATGACTGCTTCCAGGTTGCATCCTGGGAACGTCCCTACTGCAACCCTCTTGTCACGTCTTACCCTCTGTTTGATTGCTTTTGCGCATCAATTTAAATTCGAGTCACCGGCGAGTATCACATGCTGCAACTTTTCAGCTGGAGTGTCCTGCATCTGGGGGTTTCTTGCACCTGTGACGCCGGCTGCTTTGTCCCCTTTTAACCCCAGTACAACTTCGCTGAAGCTGGATCTTGCGGCCATTGAACCGGCTGAACCTATTTTTTCCGAACTTGCTTGCTCTTTCTTCTCCGTCGTTCTGGTTGCCAGTGCCCTACTGTTCTCTTCGTCAGCCACTCTTTTGTTCATCTTCGCTACTGCCTCCTCGGTGGACCTTAGCCTTTCTCTCGTAGCCCTAGTTTTTTCTTGCTCTGTCGCCAATGCAGTCTCCTCTTGGTGATTGTCATCAGCAGGTCACTCTGGGCAACCATCATTTCCTCCATTTTTTTCTTGACCTTACATTGCCTACACTTGGCATCAGCTTTCTCTTCATTCGCGTCTGCACTTGCGTTCATTTTCAAACCCACACCGCATCCTTAACATTTTAAAGCTTTTTAATCATGTCTATTTGACACCGATTGTATATATAAATTGTCCCACTCGATAATTACAAAACATGGCGTATGACAAATTCTGTCCTACGAAAAAAAGAAAGTCTAAGCTCTACTACAAACGTTTGTGCGTTTGGTTACATGCACCTCTCCATGGGGTGGCAAAAGAAAAAAACACAAACATACACACACAAACAAGTAAATACTTGGTAACTGACCCCTGAAAGAGCCGTACATTGTAATTAATAAGTGCTACAAAGGTTTAAACTGCCGCCCTATTAATTATAAAAGCAAGCTCGAAGCATGAGAGGCCACTCATTTGTGCAGTTGATCGGGACTGCTAAAAACACGCGTCTATCCACCGTGCCATTTCGTTCTCTGAAGCACATTTATTTGACCTAGCGCATTTATTTGCAGTGCCACCGCACAGGATTCAACGAAAACTTAAAAGCATGGCTTCCAAGATTTTAACGAATAAGAGAGACGGTGTGCTTTCACTCACCTGTGTTGGCCACGCGCTGGTTCGCTTAAAAGAAAAACTGAAAGTAAATGATCTTCGGTCGGCGGGAAATCACGCAGGTTTGAATATTGTTAAAGCAGCGATGTTCTGTGCAAGTTTTCAGAGCTCCTCCTGACACTAAAGACGAAAGCTATTGGTGTTTAACATTATTCAAGCAATCGCGAGGTTTGTGGAAACAGACAGGTGAACGTATTAATATTTTGAGACATATGTAGTATAAGTTATATTGCGAACATGTATATCTTACATTCATGGCAGACCTAAGCGAAAATAAATGACGCAAACCAATGCTTGTGTTTTACGGGCACATAAGTGATCGACGCGCTTTTTGTTGTGTTTAGCTTTTGCGTCATTGGCGCCTACATTGTTTCCAACTCTCTCAACGGCCGCTAAACAGCAAAACTAGAGGGCGCCGGTTGCCTGGTGCTTTTGATGAAGTTGCATTGCGATACACCTGTACTTTGCTTGTTGTACAACTGATCTTTGTGAATGTATACGCTTTGTCTTTTGAAAGAATATTTAGTGGTGCACACTTTGCGCATACGACCGATGTCCTCTAGCGTTCATTCTAGGAATTGGGTGGCACGGAAGAGTGTCTAAGACGCGACGCAAAGTAAAAATGACAGGTACGACATGACCGTTCCATTAGTGTACCAACCAGACTTGCCCGTTACAGTTGTAGACGTAGTCTCCCGGAATCGTTTTTGCTGTCAACGGCACAGTGGTGATTGCTGTGCACGTGGCTCCCGACCGGCAGACCGAGGTCGCATTTGGATGGCGTGGAGGCCCGCGTTCTTCGATGTAGACGCTAATAACCACAGGTGGTCGTGATTTGCTGACTGCTACACTGAGTAGGGCAAGCCTCACGCGGTATATAGTTTCACCACGCAAATCCCTTGTTGTCGTTATTGTTGTTGTTGTTGCTCTGTTTTGTTGTTGAGAGTGCGTTGGTTTTTTTCAGACACGCGGCCAAAAATGAAGACATCAAATGATCCATAATTGCATGGGAGCAACAGGAGTTTTCCTTGTCAGGCGTAAATGTGAAGTCTCATAATTCTAGGTAGCATTCTATGCCCAAGGCAAGGAAGTGGTCGAGGTTTGTTTTGCCTTCTTAGCGACGTATGTAACGTAGCAAGGACATAGTACAGATTCATTCGTTGAACGCTTACTGCATAAGTTGTGCTCAACTGGTGAAGAAGTCGAAGGTATACAGCAAACAATGAATGAAAATTCTCTGTCAAAAGGTATGTGTACAGCCATGCGCCCCGTATATATGCCATGCTTGAAGACGAGAAGCTCCATCAGATTACTTTTTCTGTTTTGTTTATTATCAGCGGTACATTGGTACCGATTACAAGAAAATAACTCGATCTAAGCCACGTCACCAACCACCTATCGCGTTCTGTAGTCTGAGAAGTAGTTCAGTGCTTTATAAACATTTACACTGTTCAAACATGAAGCAGTCTTTATGTATGAATAATAACTGTGATAAAAAGGGTGGTGATGTGTGGTGACTGTAATGTTATTGTAAACCAAACTATGAAGGTTGTGTGTCACCCGATGTTACTTCGAGAGGCAGTAGTATGTCAATAAAAGCTATATTACATGTGTTTTCAAATACAAGATTGTTTGCATATGGCGCGCTTCACCGACTTCACAAAAAGTAGCAATAATTGATTGATGACGTCAATGCCATATCTGTGCACACAGCAGGCTATTTAAATGTCAAACTGCCCTTCGCAGTTTCTATAGATAATTTGTTAAGATGTGATGATGAAGGATGTCAAAGGCATTCGAGTTTTAAAGAGCTATATAGCACAAACATCAAACACGCTCGCCGCATGTGGCCAGCGGCCCACACAAGACTGTCTCGTCTCATAATTGTTTCTTGTTTTCTCAATAAGTATACATGAGCCCAGTTGGACAATACTGCTCGCGAGCATGTTTTTCATGAGACATCACATGGTGTCACCATGTGCTGAAGCATAACAGGGGACCAAAAACTCTATTCTCATATTCGGCGCACTGATTTTGCTCATTTCGAAGATCAATATCAGTATTTTTTTTCGAATCCTGACAATAAGTGTCTTTCAGAAATGGCCCATATGGAATATATGTGAAATATCTGCTTTCTATCGGGAACTATAGATGACGTTTTGTTCAGGCCTCCATCCCCCCTCCCCCTTCATGTCAACCTGCTTCACTGCAGTGAAGACCCTCGCAGGACTAAGTATCCCGAATGCAGCCTGCTATGTGAGGTGCGTTTGAGATTCTTGCGATGTGGTCTGTAACCGTACTAAATCAGTCCCAGATGTACAAAATACACAGATCAGCACAATATCATGTTCGTAGAAGAACAATCGAAGCATTTCACGATGCACTCGTATATGTCGGTGGAGAAGCGCCGGACAAAGTATTCATTCAACAGAGAACAAAAAAAAGTATGCATAACGGTTGGGGGCCAGCAAACAACGCTGGAGAGATTTTCTGGGTCTTGTGCAGTCATATATGTCCGGAAGTTAGAAAAGAAAACTAAGTTTGTCTGAACAGTTCTGTTAGTTTGCTGCAAAATCATAACATCAGGAAAGTTTTCTTAAGTAATGGTTTGTCACAACAGTTGTCAACTTGTGTGACTGAAAAAGGAAGTTCATGCAACTCGGCATCAACTTCTAACTTTGCAGCTGTTCTTTTAATAAAATGCCGCTTGCAAAATATAAAACACACACTGCATGAGGACTCGCAATGCACATCGAAATTGAACTCTCATTGTGTTGTCTTCGACCTCGAAATAAAAAAGAACAGTTTACTAACACATAATAAAACACACACCACACAGGCTACTAAACGCCACACAGTCCAATGCCCATGAGTCTCTCTGTTAAGTACACGTCTTCTTTCACTAGCTCACAAAAGGGCACGTGCATTTCTAACAATCGGCAATCCTGAAGCAACTTAACGTCCTCTTTAAGGTTTTTTGGCCAGGTAACCCTTGCTTTTTTGCGCAAAAATTCAGCTGTCCTATTAAACTACTTTTTGAATGACACATGATAGAAACAAGATAAACAAGAAACAATAAAAGCACATGAAAATTTCTAGATTTATATATATTTATACAGTGAAGCTTTATGTTCTTCACGGAACGTGGAAGTTCGCCCTTTCCTAGCGTGAAACATTCAAGAAGATGTTGTATTTTCCGACCATCTTGACTGAGTTGACCTTGAGGAAAACCACAACACAAAGCGAAGAAACAAAATTTTTGTACCGTACAAAAACACCTCATTGCAATTCTCTACAGACGACGAGCCGCTTGCTTTCTTGGGTTCCGGCTTCATGATGCCCATGTCCTCATTTTTCGACTCTTTTCTGGCACTTTTTCTCGATTGAACCAGTGGCTTGACGCCAGTTATGTCTTCTTGGCTCGGCTTGCCTTTCCGCGTTTTGTCTTCTGCAACCTCACTGTCCTTTTGTTGATCATTATCTGGCGCCTTTTGTCCATTGCCTTATTCTTCTTACTCTTTTTTCTCGTTCATTCCTTTTTCGCCGCCTTTTCCTACTGTTTCTTTCACCGCTTGGAGTTTTCTCTTCACCCTCTCCACCTCGTTGTCTTTTTCTCGCAGCACCTGGTTGGGAGTTCGTCTGATTTTCTTTACCATTTAGCTTCGGCCGTGTCCTTATCTTTTAGGTTTCCTGTTTCTCTGACAGACCTATTCGGCTTCGGTTCTTCACCTACGTTCGTTTTCGGAGCTTCGCTGTCTCTGAGAAGCTCGACACAAGGTGGGGCTTGTTTGAGAAACGAGATCACGTGTTCTTTGGGGGTCGCATCAAGCACGACTTCCAGTTCTTGTAGACTTGGGGCGTCGTCTGTTTTTGCTTGGGCGCATTCTGTTGAGAGGAGATGATGGCTAGCTGTCACATAGACTTCGGTCTCTGTGTTGGTCGACGGGCGGCAATGGTTGGAATCGTTCCGTTCTTTCGTTCACGTCGGTTGTCGATTTTCTTACCGTGGTAATGGGCAGGCAGCATTCTGAACCTGAAGGAGGTTTGAGGCTTCGTTCAGGTTCAACTGTTGCGTGTGCGGAAAACCTCCTGTCGTTCCCGTTCAATGCATTCGAGCTTCAAGATGCCGTGCAGTAGGTCGTCGACATCGTCATGCATTCTACCCAAAAGCATGGTGCATAGTTCACGAGTTTCAACCCCGAGATAACTTGTTCTCGCATATCTGTAAAGTCGAAATTGACTTCGTGGCACAGAATCACCTGAGATTGGAAGTAGGCGGCTGTACTCTCTTTACGCTGCTGCACGCGCTGTAGCATCCTGCGCCACTGTTCTGCAATGGGAGTCTGGCCGATGAAGGTAAGACGGAAGTGCACCTTGAATTCTTTCCACGAAATGATCTGGGAACTTTTTGGGTGGTACCAGTCCTTGGCAGCTTCTACCAATTGGGTCTTCGCGGTTTCCAGCGTGTACGCAGCTGGCCACCCGTGAAGGTTAGACGTGGGACCAATATTCTCGATCCACTCGCGCGCCGATGGAGCGTTCTCGGAGCCGTCGAAGGCTCTGATGTTGTGACTCAAGTTGGGAATCACCTGGAATGTTGGCGCTCTTCGAGGTTGCGCCGCACCGGCTACAGACAGTCGTTCCAGCAGGGTTGATAGTAGCCGATCTTTTTTTTGGAGAACTTGGAATAGGTCACGAGCCGAGATAGTGTCTCTAAGGCCAACTCTGTACCTACTGCGCAGGTCTGGTTGTCTCTTCGTTTCATTGAAGGTTACGTTAACGAGCTACGTAGGCTGACCAAGCACACATTTTCTCTCTGTGACGATAGTATGGCAATCCCACTTCTGAAATGTTGTATTCGACCTCGTAATAAAAAAGAATAATTTACTAACACATAACAAAACACACGCCACACAGGCTAATAATTGCCACACATGCCAAACTGTGCGTAAGTCTCCTTGTCAAATCGCTGTCTTCCTTCATTAGCTCACAAAAGGGCTCATGCAGTTCTAACAATTGCATTTGTTTTGATGCCCACTGCTTTATTTATAAACAACGCTGGCTCCTTATGAGCACCTGCTCAGTTTTCTTTGTTGTGCAGACTTCCGCCTAAATGGTTGTGCACGGTTCAAGGCTTCGACGAAGAATCTCAGCCTTGTCAGCATATAAAAACCTACCATTCATTGTTCACGGTTCTTCTCGCAAGTTTCACTTTGTTCACCTTTAGGAGCTCTGTGAGATCCATGATGCTGTCATGGTGTACGCAGCGGGTGCTAAAACATTCGGTTAATGTGTCCTCAAGAAAACCAAGAAAGTCTAACAAGGTCGAAGATGGGTACAAAAGGCCCCCGTAATCGCACTGTTGGGTGAACTGCGCGATAGCGCTTTCAGATTCTCGAGAACTCAACAAGTCATTTTCGCAACATAAAACAGTGCAACGGCATGATGCGTTTCCTCGCAACATACCCACGTATGTAATGGACCAGTCTGCGGTCACTTCTGACGGACACGTATGCTTCATGGTCACTCTCATATGTCACCACATCGTCCAACATTTCGTTTTCATATATTTCATACTGCATTTCACCTAGTGCAGGAGTGAAGCCGGGGTTCTGCTGTGGCGGTGACGGGGGCACGCACAGTCCAAGGAACAAAAGAGAGTCAAGTGTGTCAGGAGTCACATTGCCCTTGTCCAGCGAGTGCACAAAGTTGCAAAAGCTGATGCATGCCATTGTGTCCAGGAACTGCTGCGGTGTAGGATGATTGTTATTCCCGCTGCACTGCCGCACTATACCAAAAGTGTTCTCCAGGGGGTCCTGGTGGAGCCGGGCTGTCATCAGGTAGACATAACCTACTTCCATCGTCAGGTATTCCAGCAATAGCAAGGTACTTTTGATGGTGATTTGAAACCATGGTGCTGTGAACTGACTCAGGAAGCCCTGCTTGCCTTTTGCGTGCGACACCCATTTGGTCAAGTGCGCAAGAAAGGTGTAGAGGCAGTCAACCGCGCTCAGGTTTAACCGCAGCGCTACTCTGGCGTATCGAGAGGACATGATGATGATGCTGTTTATCATCCTGCATAAAAGAAAAGAAAGTAAGAAGAACTTTACTCTATGCACGCCGTTTTATATATTTGTACGTGTGCAAGGTAATTTTACCAGGAACACTGAATTCACATAACACTGTATGCCATATCGTGGGGATTCGCGCCTCATTATTTCAGGTGCATCAAGTTGTCGCAAAATTAGTACGGTAACATTATGCTGTTTGCTTTATGAACAGAGGTACACTGTTCTAGTACAACTTCGCACATGTAACGTTGTGAAATTTACAACTAATTTTACAAGAAACGGCGTGAGTTTGGGCAACAAAAAAACGCAGTAATTGTCACGATAGATGTTCTTCGTAGAGAAAACTGTTTTATTCTTGGAAGCCTGCATTTCAGTAACATGTTCGAAAAACGTATAGCAACGTTTTATGTGGTTTCGGAAGAAGGACGCCGCAGGCTTTCCTTGGAGCATGTTCCAAGTGCCCTGCAATATGCCCTTTCAGGTGACTCTTGTGTATATACACACTCAGCACGGTACACTCGCTCTAGTGTATATTGCTTGCCCAAGTGCCCAGCTGCACAGACAAATATTTCCTTCTAGTTGAGTTTCCAAACATATCATAAGCGTTGCTGTTGAGGTGAACAGAATTAAGATTTAGGAAACACTTACTCAAAGAACCGCAAAGTCGCCTGTATGCAGTTGCGTCTTGATAAATCGACATCTTGTTGGTAGGAGCGCAGACCACGGGTCGCTTGTGGACCAAACAATTGGTAATCGTATAGGGCGCGCATCTTTTCAAAGTTGTGATGGAGGTGGGCCTCGCGTATGCCATTCATCACGTGAAGTGTCACAATATTTCCATCCATCATGTAAACGTCTATGACAGCGTCCTATGAGACCTGCAACATAAATCATATGCAATTAAAACTCTTTCTATTAAAGTGACGGGGACACCCGAATTATTTTGTAAAACCCGGAACCTTTTAAACTTTATGAGGAAGTAATTTTATGGCTCTTCAATTCAATGAGGTGACAAATAAGTACTATCAGGTCATCATTATTGACAACAATATAATCCTGCATATGTAAAAATCTGTTAGGGGGCTCTGACATGAAGCCTCCTCTAATGTTGCCCGGACATAAATGGAACCGTGTATGCGTTAGGTAGCAATGATGACGTAATTCTTGGCATGCAAACACCCGGTAAACGAATGAAGTTATTGTGTTAGCAGGGACGGATCCAGCCACTAATTTTAGCGGGACAGGGGTTCACATAAAGTAACACAGGAAAGGGAGGCGTGGACATGACTTTTTTGTTTTTGCTAGCAGGAAAACCTCTTCATTGCACAAAATCTGTCAATGTGTGCTCACAGTACTTTCACTGATTTGTCCTAATTGATGACATGATGTGTACTACGAGCATTAAATTGAGAGGGAGAAGCGCAGACAGAGGTTTTTAATTTTCGGGGGGGGGGGGATCGCTTTTACTCTCCCCAGCTCTGGATCCGCCACTGAGGCCGATGCACAAGGTTGGAAGGAGATGGTTATTGCCATGACAGCATGAAACCGACCATCGCCGTACGCTTTATACGTTACGTAAAAGCTCGACTGCAGAGTCCAATACTCAATGCCTGTAGGTGGCGTGTGGCTTCGTTGAACGAAAGCTAACATAGTAAGAAGTATAGACTTTCTCACTGAAGGTTGCCTGGGCCCTGCCATAGTCCTCTCTGTGGGCTGTTGTTACCATGTGTCACCCCCCCCCCCTGAAAAAAAAAAGACTGCTGAGCTTGAGACGTCGGATTTAGTGCTCTTATGCAACAGCCCAGAAAGGACGGAATCCTCCTCTCCGTTAAAAATATGTCTGTATACGTTATAGTGTAGTAGCGTTAGAACATATGCTCAAAGAAGAAATTACACCTACAAAAAAATTCTCTGATAAATTCGTTAGTTGATTCTGGAACTTGAAAAGCGTTGAAAAAAAACTTGTTTTGTGCCTGTTCCAATCAAGTTTCTCCGTTTATCTTCTCCAGCAGTAGTGTGTGAGTTCTATCTTGAATTGACATTTACTCAATCAACCAACTGAACAAGAGGTATACATTTCACGACGACTTGTATCCCCATAACATAAACAGAAAAAGGATAGAAAAACATTCGTTCAAGTTCTATAACAAATACACAACAATAAAACAACAGACAAAAAAAAGAATAGAGGGGAGCTGCGAAACATACCAGGCATCAGGAGTGTTGAAGTCGTGGAGGAACAAGTTGTTGTGGAGACACTTTATGAGATGCAGAAAGTCTGAAAGGAAGTGTATGTAGCGACTGCTATCTTTAGGATGCCTCATTCTACATTGAATGTTATGAGACGTTGCTTCAATTCTCAGTACCTTCCATATTTTCCTGTTCTATGTTGTACCGTCGCAAGTGACAAAGTCCACGAAAAGACCTGCATCTTCTGCAAGCAATACAGCCTCCACCAGAATTTTCGCGAGGAGCTCTCTTTTAACGTTTTCGTGTGTTGCAAGCACTGCTAGGACTTGCGTCCAGTTGCCTGTGAAAGGTGCAAGCATAATCGCCATGCCATGGTCGCATGGTTCACATCTATCTTTTAATGTAAAGTTGTCTAGATCAAACAACCTTCAATAGTAGTGGCGGATGTGACTGACAAGTGTTTGGCTAGTTTCAATTCGTCAGTTAGCAGCCCTCTGTGTTACCTAAAGACCTCCATCGACCTCATCTTTTTTTTAAAGCACTCGGAACCCTTGTGCAGAAACAGAACCCCGTCTTGTACGAGTTCAGATTTTTCTCAACGTGTCTTCACTTGGTAGGACTAAGACCTTGTTGGTTCTCATGTATTTGTATAGCTTTGGACTTTTCATTTTCAAGCGCAGACACTCTAATATATAATTCTCAGTGAATTTTAATCCCCTGGTACTCGCTCGCTTGGGAGCACAGAGAAAATCTAGTGCTACTTCTCTTTGCTTTGGAGGCATGTCACCAATACTTTTTTTAAAAGTGCCTTCCTTTACAGCCTTTTTCTGCTTCACCGTATCCCCCGCACGGGGCACCTTGAGTAATCTAGGTGACGGTGAGTGGCGACACCGCGGACCCCGAGCTCCCAACATAAGCTGTGCACAACCGTGGCGAGGTGTTTATAGGTGAAGGGTAGAAGCCGTAAACGGTGGCCGTCGGAGCCTTGGTCAAGCTCCGGCCGATGGGCTCCCTGCCTGTCTACCAGGCAGGGAGCTCCGGGACCTCTCTCGGCATCAGGGTAAACCGAGCGACGAAAGTACCCCCGTTCCCTGCTTTTCAATCTGTCACATGGCATTTTCCAAACCCCCCCCCCAAACGTGATCGGCCCCCGAAAAGGGGCCGCACCGAAGTTTCTTTCCCACCACTACCTAATTTGAGTCCTCCCAAACCGAACAACTTCCCTCGCTTCATGGTGATGGAATCGGTCGACCAATCCAAACCTCTTTCTTCACTGTCGGTATTTCCTGTGTCAAAGTTTCTTGAGAGTGTTGTTGGAGAGTCGTACAAGGCCAAAAAACAACGAACTGGCGAAGTCCTTGTCGAGCTCAGTAGACAGGACCAGGCCGACAAGCTCCTTGCTCAAACCCGCATCGCCGATCTGGCCATTCGAGTCACGCCCCACCGCAGCCTCAACAGCTCCCAGGGCGTGATTTCGGAGCCAGATCTGGCAAATGAGACAGAGGCCGACCTCCTTGAAGGCCTGCGAAACCAAGGTGTGACGGCAGTTCGGCGCATTACCATCAGAAGAGATGACAAGGAAATACCCACTAGGCACATAATCCTCACATTTGATCGGTCCAATCTTCCAGATTATATTAATGCAGGCTTTATCCGGTGCTCCGTCCGAGCGTACATCCCGAACCCGCGGCGCTGTTTCAAGTGCCAGAGGTTCGGGCATGGTACTAACTCGTGTCGGGGCCAAATAACCTGTGCCAAGTGCGCCCAACATGACCATCCCACTGATAATTGTAGCTCTCAACAACTTCTCTGCATCAACTGTCAGGGCCCACACGCGGCGTACTCCAGAAAATGCGAGAAGTTTCAATTGGAAAAGAAAATAATAAACATAAAGGTCACAGAGAACATCACCTTCCCGGAAGCGCGAAAGAGGTTCGCCTCTTTCCCTCTGGGGAGGTACGCCGACGCAGCTCGCCGGGGGGGGAGCGGCGTCTTGTTTCGGCGGGGACCCAGTACCGCGAGTCGGACTTGGTCCCGCCCCCGCCCCCCCCCTGGGTTGCCTCTTGCAGCCCAATCTGTCGCCACACCGCTTGCTGAGGCAGCAGCGGATGTGGTGCAAACCAGTTCTGTTGGGATCGGTGCCGCTCCCGCCTCGGCCTCCCCGTCCTCCAGTGCGTTGGAGGGTGCCGAGATGATGGACACCGCGGGCCCCGCACCGGATCCCACCGCCACCGCACCGCCCCTGCCACCTGTGGCACCCCCGGGGGTGGCGGCTCAAACGAAGGGCTCCCGAAAGGGGGCCAAGTCCGGGGGGCCCGGCTCGACGGGCACCCCTCGGACATCTGATGATGACATGGATGTCCGGCCGTTCCTGCCTGCCTCGCAGCGCAAGGAGCGGCCTGTGACGGCTAAGCCTTCAGAAGGGCCTAAAAAGCCCAAGCCAAGAGTAACAGCCCCGAAAGACGACACATGAACACACACAAACACACACACTCCAGTCTTCTTAAATTCAAATAATGGGAACAGAAAACATAATCCAATGGAACTGCAGAGGCCTCCTTAAAAACCTGGACGATGTGTATGAGATTCTGCATGACAGACAGCCAAGTATCATGTGTCTCCAGGAAACCCACCTTAATTCTAAAAACACAAATTTCTTAAATAGGTATATGGTATTCAGAAAGGACAGGGTTGGCTGCACCCACTCCTCAGGAGGTGTTGCTATTATCGCACTGAAGTCATTAGCATGCCACCCTATCTCTTTAAACACTGTCCTCGAGGCTGTAGCGATCCGTACAATAATATTTAATAAGTTGATAACGGTATGCTCCGTTTACATCTCTCCGGATTTTTCACTTGTGAGCTCTGACTTCGAGGCGCTGGTCGACCAGCTGCCCGAACCGTACATCCTCATAGGCGACCTTAATGCGCACAACCCTCTTTGGGGCTCCTCCAGAACGGATACCCGAGGTCGCCTAATAGAGAAGTTTCTTACATCCTCCGGATCATGCCTTTTCAACAAAAAACAGCCTACATACCATAACTTAGGACACAATACATACTCGCATCTTGACTTGGCTATTGGTTCCGCAGCTCTCTTTCCATGTCTTGAGTGGGGTGTGGGCACGGACCCATATGGTAGTGACCATTTCCCCACCTCATTAACGTATCTAGGTACAGGCCCAAGCAGTTCATCTTCCCATAAAAGGTTTAATGAATCAAAAGCAAACTGGAGCACATTCACACAAACATCTCAACTACACCACACATCCATAGAACACCTACACGTGGAGGAAGCCGCCCAACTCATCACGGCGCACATCCTTGACGCCGCCGAAAAGTCCATTCCCCTGGCCTCCAGTGCGTCCTGCAACCCAAGGCGGCCCTGGTGGAACGAGGACTGCAGGCGGGCGCGACAGGCCCAGAACAAAGCGTGGGGTGTCCTTCGCCGGTACCCCACGTCGGAGAACCTCATTTCGTTTAAACGGGCAAAGGCTTTTGGGAAGCGAGTGCGTCGTGAGGCGAAAAGGGACAGCTGGCGCACCTTCCTCACTTCCATCAACTCATACACTGACACACACAAAGTCTGGACACGAATACGCAAACTAAAAGGACAACAGACACACAGCCTGCCCCTGGTTAGTACAACAGGGGACACACTGGAAGACCAGGCTAACACACTCGCACAACACTTCCAACACGTGTCCAGCTCAGCACACTACACAAACACTTTCATAAAACACAAAACATCTGTTGAAAAAAAGCCCTTACACGACAAAGAGAAATCGAACAGTTCTTACAACTCTGAATTCACTCTCTATGAGTTGAGGGCTGCCTTGAGCACGTGCAAACCTTCAGCTCCAGGTGCAGATAAGGTTACATACACCATGATACAGCACCTACACCCACACACTCTTGAAACACTCTTACACCTATACAATAAAATATGGCTTTTGGGGCACATTCCTCGCTCTTGGAGGGAGGCCATAGTAGTAGCTTTCCTAAAGGAAGGGAAGGACCCTTCCTCTCCTGCCAGTTATCGTCCCATTGCCCTGACTAGCTGCCTGTGTAAGCTCTTCGAGAAGATAATAAACAGGAGACTTGTGTACTTTCTCGAGTTCAACGGTCTTCTCGAGGGCTGCCAGGCAGGCTTCAGGGCGGGGCGATCTACCAACGATCAACTCGTTGCATTAGAGGCATATGTAAAAGATGCTTTCCTCCACAAGCAGTACTGCATGACAGTATTTTTTGATTTAGAAAAGGCGTATGATACTGCTTGGAGGTATGGTATCCTCATTGATCTCAAGTCTTTTGGCATTTCGGGTAACATGTTCAACACGCTTGCCAGTTACATGTCCGAAAGAACGTTTCGCGTGCGTGTTGGAACTGCACTATCTAGAGTTCATGTTCAGGAAAATGGAGTGCCACAAGGTGGAGTTTTAAGTTGCACCCTTTTCATTGTGAAAATGAACTCACTGAGGAAGGCATTGCCACCGTCGATTTCCTGCTTAATTTATGTAGACGACGTACAATTATCTTTTAAGTCTTGTAACCTATCTGTCTGCGAGCGCCAAGTACAGCTTGGTGTTAGCAAGCTAGCTGGCTGGGCAGATAGGAACGGGTTTAAATTTAATCCGGGGAAGTGCACTTGTGTTCTTTTTTCTAAGAGGCGTGGTATCCGGCCGGATCCTGACATTCATCTTAATGGTGTGTCAATTCCCGTCAAAAAGGAACACAAGTTTTTAGGAATAATCTTTGACGAAAAGCTGACATTCATCCCACACATAAAACAACTAAAACATAAATGCTTAAAAACACTGACTATCATGAAGGTTCTCTCGCACATTTCTTTTGGTGCTGACAAACAACTTTTATTACGTGTTTTTACCAGCCTAATAGGTTCGCGATTGGACTATGGTAGCGTTGTTTATGGGTCAGCAAGTAAAACATCCCTCAAAATGCTGGACCCGGTACTCCATCTGGGGCTCCGCCTGGCGTGTGGTGCATTCCGGACTAGTCCGGTCGAAAGCCTCTATGTGGAGTGTAACAAATGGAACCTGCAACGTCAGCGAGCATACACAGATCTCCTTTATGCTTTTAAACTTTCATCCATGCCTCACCATCCTTTTAAATCAGTTTTTTATGATACGTCCATGACTGAACTCCTTTTAAACCGACCATCGTTCTCTGCGTCTTTCTCCTACAGAGCTAGAGAGGAAGCGTCAGAGCTTTCTGTCTCTTTTCTAGACACCATCCAAAGTTCTCCAACAGATTTTATAGCACCATGGCATCTCCGCGCTGTCTTATGTGACACATCTTTTACACATATAGATAAAAACCGAGCTCCCACATGTGCTATTCTGCAGCATTTCTTGCATCTGCAGCATAAGTATCAATGTGCTGAATTTTATACGGACGCCTCTAGAACTGCCACCTCTGTGTCCTGCGCTGCGCATGGACCCGGCCTTAGTGTCACTAAAACGCTGAATAGTCATACTAGTATCTTTACCGCAGAGGCGTATGGTGTTCTTCTTGTTGTTAATCATATACTTCAAAGCGACATCTCACAATCCATTATCTATACAGACTCCCTCAGTGTTGTGCGGGCACTGTCGTCAACAATGCCTTCGAAAAACCATGTTGTCAATCTAATTGTCAAAGCTGTTATGTCTGTGTATGTACGCAACCTTGAACTGGTTCTTTGTTGGGTCCCTGGCCACTGTGGTATAGCCGGGAACGAAGCAGCGGATCGAATGGCTGCTGCTGCTACACTCCTAAATACAGTAGACATAACCACATTACCCTACACCGACGTGAAACCACACATCAGACAACAACTTCGTAAAACATGGCAAACACACTGGAGTGAACAAACAGACAACAAGTTACACGTAATAAAACCACATTTGGAACCATACACCACCGACGCACGTAATAGATACACTGAAGTCGCCTTGGCCAGATTACGGATAGGGCACACTCATGCAACGCACTCGCACCTTCTCACTGGGTCTCCAAGACCTCTGTGCAGCAGGTGCGGAGAGGCCCTATCCGTGATCCACATCCTGATACAATGTAAGGCACTTGACACAACACGACGCAAATACTTCCCACAACTACACACGCGACATATTCCACCACACCCGTCACACTTCATAGGAGACGAAGCACTTTTTTCAGTCAAACGCGTTTTAGAATTTCTTGCCGACGTGAAATTTTTACATCTCATTTCTTATCATGCTTGACAACCTGGCCCTTTAGACCAGTCATCTTCCATTACGTTGTGTTTTACTTTGTCCATTTTTACTGAGATGTTCTTTTACTTCCTTGTCACTTTAATGTAATCACTTCTGTTTGGCGCTCTTTGCCCTTAGTCGGCCTTGCGCCATTAAACTCTAAACATCATCATCATCACGTCTTGAAAAACGTGAATTTCAGTCCCTAATAGACGAACTACCGGAACCTTATTTGCTTCTTGGGGACCTAAATGCACATAGTGGACTGTGGGGCGATTCTCGCTGTGATGCACGAGGTCGTCCATTGAACAATTTCTCTTCTCTTCCGGCGCCTGTTTGTTGAATAGGAAAGAGCCAACCTACTATAACGTTGCCAACAAAACTTACTCGTCTATAGACCTCAGTATCGTATCACCTTCACTTCTACCCCTATTGAAATGGAAAATCATAAACAATCCATATGGAAGTGACCATTTTCCTGTAGTGTTGAGTTCACAAACAACATATGAATGTCCTCTACATGTTCCCAAATGGCTGATAAACAAAGCAGACTGGGAACAGTTCCACAACACTACACGTTTGAGTTGGACAGACATATGTAGGTTAAACATAGATGAAGCTGTGAAGTACTTCACAGCTTTTCTAACTGACGTAGCAGCCAGGTGCATACCGCAAACATCTGGAATGCCCGGCAAACGACACGTCCCATGGTGGAACACGGAGTGTCGTAATGCGCGAAAGGAACAGAACAGGGCATGGAGATTGCTGCGCAATTCGCCAACAGCGGAAAATCTTGACACGTTCAAGAAAATAAAGTCTCAAGGAAGGAGAACGCGTCGGCAGGCCAGAAGAGAAAGCTGGCAGAAGTTTTTGTCAGGGATTAATTCATACACACACTAGGCAAAAGTCTGGAACATGGTCGGTAGGATAGCAGGGAAACAAGTACACACACTTCCACTCGTAAACACTCAAGGTGATACCTTGGAAGATCAGGCAAACTTCCTCGGGGCACACTCTGAACGGGTATCCAGCTCGTCCCACTATACTGACACTTTCCAAAAATACAGAACAAGAATAGAAAAGCAGAAACTCGAACACAAATGCACTAGATCCGAGGCATATAACCAAGCTTTCAGTCTAGCTGAGCTGCAAATGTCTCTAAACTCCTGCAGTACTTCTGCCCCAGGTTCTGACCGTGTGATGTATGAAATGTTAAAAAACCTACCAAACGAAACCCGTAAAACGTTACTTTGTTTGTACAATGCTATTTGGTCTTCTGGCACTATTCCTACCTCCTGGAAAGAGGCTATTGTTATTCCCATTTTGAAAGAGGGCAAGGACCCTTCTTTACCCTCGAGTTATAGGCCTATAGCACTTACAAGCTGCTTGTGCAAAGTCTTCGAAAAAATGATAAACTGCCGACTTGTACATTTCCTTGAAACAAATAATTTGCTCGACCCATTTCAGTGCGGGTTTCGAGAAGGTAGATCCACCACAGACCACCTTGTTCGTATCGAGGCACAGATCAGAGACGCCTTCGTCCATAAACAATATTTTCTCTCTGTGTTCCTCGATATCGAAAAGGCGTATGATACAACATGGCGGTTCGGCATTCTAAGAGACCTGTCTCACCTTGGTGTGCGCGGAAGAATGTTTCATATAATCGAAAGTTACCTGTCAAGGCGGACTTTCCGTGTCCGTCTGGGCAGTGTGCTTTCCCAAACATTTGTCCAGGAAACAGGCGTGCCACAAGGTGGCGTGCTTAGTTGCACACTTTTTATTATCAAAATGAACTCTTTGCACTTGTCCATTCCCCGCAATATGTTCTATTGTACATATGTCGACGACGTTCAGCTTGGCTTCAAGTCATGCAACTTGGCCATATGTGAGCGGCAGGTTCAGCTGGGTTTAAATAAGATCTCCAAATGGGCAGATGAAAACGGATTTCGACTTAACCCACAAAAAAGCACGTGTGTTTTGTTCTCTCGTAAGAGAGGCATGTACTCGGAACCTGACATTCGACTGAACGGGCAACGTCTGTCCGTCAAAGCCGAGCATAAATTTTTAGGCCTAATCTTGGACAACAAGTTGACCTTCGTGCCGTACATCAAGCATCTAAAAACAAAATGTTTAAAAGCCATGAATGTTATAAAAGTGTTGTCCCGTACTACGTGGAGTAGTGATAGGTAATGCCTCATGAACCTCTATAGAAGCCTCATTCGCACCCGCTTAGATTATGGGGCCGTTGTCTATCAGTCTGCTACTCAAAGTGCCTTGAAGATGCTGGACCCCGTGCACCATTTGGGCATCCGCCTTTCTACGGGTGCTTTTCGCACCAGCCCCGTAGAAAGCCTTTACGTTGAGTCAAATCAGTGGTCGCTTCACCTGCAAAGAACCTACATGTCCTTTGTTTATTTCCTTAAGGTGAAAGCAGACAAGAGGCACCCCTCATACTCTACTATAAATGACTTGTCGAGCTCCATTCTTTTTCAAAACAGGCCTTCAATGAGGCAGCCCTTCTCAGTTCGCCTGAAGGGTCTAGCCGAGGACACTGGAGTGTCACTCGAACACAATTTAATGGCTCCTGTAGCATACCCGCCACCGTGGCAGTGGCAGACTATAGATTGCGATGTGTCTTTTTTAGAAGTTACTAAACATGCGCCTATTGCCCATATTCGAACATACTTCTTGGAACTTCAACACAAATACACACGTCCTGAGTTTTTTACAGATGCCTCTAAGTCTAACTCCTCTGTGTCCTACGCTGCTGTTGGCCCTTCCTTTTCGGATGCTGGCCCTCTACATCCAGACACAAGTATCTTCACGGCGGAAGCTTACGCGATACTTGTGGCAGCTAAACACATCAAACAATTACAAATACAAAAAGCAGTAATTTATACAGACTCCCTTAGTGTGGTAACGGCTCTGCACAGTCTTAAAAAACAAAAAAACCCTGTCCTCATCTCACTTTACTCTATTTTGTGCACACTTTACACACTCAACCAACATGTTGTAGTGTGCTGGGTGCCAGGGCATCGTGAAATTCAAGGCAACGTGATGGCGGATCAGCTTGCTGCATCCGTCCACGAGGGCACCGCCACTACACCCACATTAATCCCGGCACTTGATCTTAAGCCGTCTCTCAAACGAAACATCAGAGACTTCTGGCAGAGCAAGTGGAATACACACACACAAAACAAACTACACATTATTAAGCCACACCTTGGTCATTGGCTGCCAGTATCAAAATCGCGTTATACAGAGGTAATACTAACGAGACTCAGGATAGGACACACATACGCAACACACACACATCTTTTGTCTAGTGACGATCCACCATTGTGCGACAAATGTGGTGAAACATTAACAGTCCTTCACATACTAATCCAGTGTAAACATTTAGAAACTCTAAGAAAACAACATTTTCCATTACTCTACCGACAACATATACCTTCACACCCTGCAATGTTTGTCGGTAGGGAACCACTTTTTAGTCATAAATCATTGTTAGCGTTTTTAAAAGAAATTCACAGCTTTCATGTCATATACCCGGGCATACCGTAGCATGACCTCTCCAGAGAGGTTTTTGCTGCGGTGGCTACACAAGAAAGCACATGCCTCACGGCCCTTGGACGCAAGGGTTTGAACGAGTGAGGCACTTGTGCTAATGCCATACATATCCACCATCGTCTTTTATTATCACCAACTTTTGTCATCTATTCACACCACACACACCTTTCACGGCATGGTCATCATTTTATTACTTGTATGTTTTTACCCGCCTTACTGCAAGGAATATTATGGCCCTTATACAGCCACTTATCACAATCATTGTCCATATTTTTAGTAAGATGAACTGGCGCTCTTTGGCCGTGAATCGGCCCTTGCGCCATAAAACATCAAACATCATCATCAACGAATCAAAATAGACTCTTTGAGATAGAACTTGCTAAGACGCGTGACAAGTCACCCCGGAAAAGAAGACACAAACCCAAAAGTTGGTGGGATGAGGAAGTTAAGAGAGCCATAGCAAAACGTCAGGAAGCCTCTAGGGAACACAGACATGCTAAGCAGCGGGGTGAACCGACAGATGATGTTGAAAGAAAATGGGCAACCTTTCTAAGCTGTAGAAGGGATGCATCCCTTCTGATCAATGAAAAGATTAGAAGGAAGGGAGCTCAGTGGCTGGCAGAAGTACATAAAAAAGATAGAAAGGCAGCTGCGAAATTTTGGAATCATCTAAACTCCCTAAGAAATGAGACGAGCCTAGAGCAGAGTTTTATAACTACAGCCCAAGGTGCTAGGCTAGAAGGGGACGAAGCTATTGAATATATAAGAACAAAGGTGACAGAAAAATTTCAACAAAGAAGTACTTTATGCACCACAATAGACAAGGACGAATCAAGTGGTGCAATGACTCCATTTTCACAACAAGAGTGGGAAAGGGCTGAGAAAAGGGTTCCTAGTAGTACATCAGCAGGCCCAGGTGGCATTCCAATTAGGCTGATAAAGACATTAGGTCCGAAGTCTAAGCAGGCTTTGAGAGAGGCAGTGAGCACAATAATAATCGATGGTGAAGTTCCCAATGGATGGAAACTTAGCAGGATGAGCATGATCTATAAAGGAAAGGGGGACAAAGCTGACACAAACAACTACCGTCCTATAACAGTGACATTAGTGGTCTACAGGCGGGCGGTGCAGATTATAAAGGAAAGACTGCAGGCGTGGATAAAAGATGAGGGGGTGCTGGGGGAACTGCAGAATGGGTTTCGGAAACACAGGAGCTTGGAAGACAATCTTTTCTCACTGACGCAGTGCATCGAAATAGCAGAAAAGGAACACAGGCCCCTGTGGCTAGCATTTTTGGATATCAAGGGAGCGTACGATAGCGTGGTTCAAGAAGAATTGTGGGGAATACTGGACACACTAGGCGTGGAACATGTAGTCACTACTCTTTTAAAGGGTATCTATAAAGGTAACAAGGTAGTTATAAAGTGGGAAAAACAGGTATCCAACCCTGCAGAGGTAAAACGAGCACTCTGTACTCGAGCACTCTGTAAGCGAGCACTCTGTAGTCTGACGCCAGGTGCCACAGGCGCGATGGCGCGACCAGCGTCCGTCAGCGCGGCTCGACGGCAACCGGCACGAATGCGACATGCTGCGTTCTGCGCCGATGCGTTACCCAGACAACACAGCGTCTCCTCCCTTTTCGCGACAGGGGAACGCTGGACACGCTCATACGCGCATGCGTCATAGCAACGCAGCGCGGCGTGCCTGCGAGTTTATAGCAGGACCAGCGCCTGGCATGACAACACCAGCGTGACACGACGAAATGAACGCCGGTGAGTACGCGCACCGCGTCACGTCGAAATGTATTGGCGCATTGACTGCGGTGTGTAGTCATGTTCTCACATGACACGCATCTGGTGGTTATCATGTTTGCACCAGTCACATACCTTCGTCATTCATTGACGTCACGTAATACCAAATTTGGCATATGTGAAGTTAGCGAAACAGCCGCGAGCGCATCATGAGTGCGGCATGTAGTCAGTTGTTACATGACATGCATGTCGTGATTATTATGTTTGGATGTGTCATTTACCTATGTCATCCGTTCGCGTCGCGAAATACCGAGTTTGGTACATGTGATGCTAGCAAGACGGGTGCCAGCACATCATGAGCGTGGAATGTAGTCATGTTGTTACATGACACGCATCTCACTATTATCATGTTTGCACCAGTCAGATACCTTCGTCATCCATTCACGTACCGTAATACAAAATTTGGTATACGTGACGCTAGCGAAACGGCCACAAGCGCATCAAGAGCATGACATGTACTCATGTTCTTACATGACACGCATGTCATGATTTTAAGGTTAGCGTCTGTCGCTTGTGTTCGTAATGCAATCATGTCTTATTATACCAGTTTTGCAACATACCATGTGAACAAAATCACTGCAACCGCTGCAGAACCATTAAATGTAAATCATGACATTCATCACGTACATTTTAGGATTTTCGTGTAATGACAAATTAAATATGTTTTTCATTCAGTCATGTTTGTCATAGGAATTTCGGTATTGATATCATCATCGAAACGGCCAGGAGAGCTGAAAGTCGGAGGTGGCTAGATAGATAGATAGATAGATAGATAGATAGATAGATAGATAGATAGATAGATTGGCCGAAGTTAGCTAAGAAATTCTTCGGCGTTTATATCTCACTAAAATTCTGATGCAGAATCAAGCAGGAGTGCAGAAGAGAGCAGTGCGTCGATGAATCTCCAACACGGCTCGAGAAAGGAGCAAAGACAGGCCACAAGTGATACTCCCGTGTGCATGTATAACAGTGAAAACGCTCATGACCGGCTTTCGAGTTTCGCGGGGAGCTCCTCGCCGCATCTCGGGAAAGATCTAAACGCGTGGTTTCACCAAGTTGACTATTGGTTTAGAACCTTCAGCGTTCCCGAAGAGGTCGCCATACTGTTCATTATTTCAAGGTTCCCAGCTAAAGATATGAATGCGTAATCCCACGAAGATGACTAGTATCCGTACTTCGGCTGACATGGAGGCACCGTTCCACTGACGTTATTACGTATTTATTTACTTATATATTTATTTATTTCTGCTAGCCTGCTTTGCAAGCCATAAGCAAGAGTGGGCTTTACAAAAACTAAAAGAAATTTAAGTAGTGAACTGTACATACACATTGTGGGAAAAAGAAAAAAATGTTAAGAAATCTGTCTTCAACAATATTTACAGCGTGTGAAATACTGGAAACAGTATAATATAAAAAACGCAAAATATTGCAGGTGACAATGCCGGCAAGCAACTACATGATTTAAAAACAACTGAACAAAATAAACAAATCGTAGCTAAAAATTAACGACAGAGGAACGAAAAAAGAAAAATATGACGAGACTGCGCAAAACAGCGCTTGATTACTGAGCGCTCAGCTCAGCAACAAAAAGAATATGTTTGTGTTGATACACCTTGTGTTATAGATTAGTAAGAGCATGGACAAAAGACGATATGGTTGGGCTTAGCAGTCTGCACTCAGGCAATGCATTCCATTTGTGGATGGCACGAAGACAAAAAGACCTTGAAGATGTTGGTTCGGCAAGAATATTCAGTTAATTTCAGCGAATGAGATGTGCGAGTAGGGCGCTAACCACATGATTTGATGTGCAAATCCTTGCCTACTCTAACGTGTTCGTGGTAAATTAGGTATAACATTTTAATTCTTTCTCGATGGCATCGTGTCTCCATAGGTTCGAGGTTCGCGTTTGTAGTAAAGCACTAACGGATGTGTGACGATGATAGGAATTGAAATTGAATCTGACTGATTTTCGTTGTATGATCTCGATTTCACTTAAGGTTGACTGGTTGTAGGGGCCCCAGACAGGGGCAGCATATTCTAACAGCGGCCTAATATATGTATTGTATGCCAATAAATTTATGTTACTGTGAATTTAGACAAGGTTCTCCTCAGATATGTAAGCTATTTCGTGGCTTTAATTTCAATGTAAGCTATGTGACTATTCCACCTATGGTCCGACGTGATTACTAGGCCAAGATATTCATATTCAGTAACAAACGATAATTTATGACCGCTGATGCTGTATACAAAGGGTAATGCATTCTTTTACCATGCACTGCGATGTCACATCTAAGCAGCGAATGTTCAGCGCAACGCATTGCGCAGGCGAGTGATGTAGAGACTTCGCATACCGAAAGCTGGACCTGATGGAGCAATGTAATTATCCTTTACTACAACAGGAAAAGTGCCAAGTTATCATAGCGGTAATAGCGGAAATAAATAGTGAACGTTGTTTCAATGAAGGCGGAAATGCTGTTGGCCCGCGTGCTCAGATTTGGGTGCACGTTAAATAACCCCAGGTGGTAGAAATTTTCGAAGCCCTTCGCTATGGCGTCTCTCATAATCATGTGGTGGTTTTGGGACGTTGAACTCCAGATAACGATCAAATAGTGAACTTTTGTGTTCGATGACAGATGAGCGATAAAATAATCAGCGCTTAGCTTTTGCATTCGAGTATTTTTTACGATTGTTTGAAGGGCCCTATCATTGTTCATATTGTCATCCAAAAACAAGAGTTTCATAGAATGGAGCACTGAAACGAGTTTAAACAGGGTCGTATTATATCTAGTATTGGTGTTTATAGCACTACAAACTTTAAAACCTACAGGCTCATTTTGTCACTAGGCCAACCAACACGATTTGTTGCGTTTTCTCAAAGACACCGGCCTGTTTCATTGTTTGTGATGGCAAACTGTTACGCGTCGGCCAAGGCAGTGACCTTTTTTCTCCTCCTCTATAACTTAACTTCCCCATCTCCGCTCCTCCAGTGCAGGATAGTCTACCGGTGATAAACCCTGGTTAAGCTCCCAGCCTTTTTCCCTGTCTTCTCTCTCTCTCTCCTGAGATAAATTTGCTTGAAGCAACGTCTGTTTACAAATACCCAATACATTCAGAGCATGAATGAAGAGCAACAGTTTTCAATTAGTCACGTGAACTAGTTGGTACACGAAGTACCCACATGTACAGCTGGTTTCGCTTGGTGTTGCGAGACGTAGCGTTATCAATCATTCAAGGATTGGAAGCAAAACTAGTGAAATGTAGTAATGTAATCTGAAGAGTTGTTTAGATGGCACCTAACACTTGCTATTTTGTCATGACAGAGGAGCAGCTTTGCCTTAAACGCAGGAAAGTGCAATAGCCTAGCCCAGAAATTGGTGCAGCAAAACAAATGGTACACTGGAAGTGACGTGCAGACGTACTGCTTGTAGTTTGCTTTATAAAGGAATGGTGGTGTGTCCTGCAAGAGTGAGTAGTCGATGATTGCCTTATTCTAGGTGAAGACTATTAATTACAGGATATTGAAGATGGGCAGTGTCAGTGAATTTTATGTCCCTAGATCTGCATTTTCGCCATATTTCGGCTATAGTAAAAGAACCTGCTAACGGATCAGTAAAATCCACAATTAACTTGTGTAGAAAGGGCATTGTACTAAAGAGTGACCAAAGCGAACCGCCTAGTCGAATTCAGCTCGTGGTTCTTATAGGCGGGGCTCCGGCTTATAGCTCGTGCGAAACGCCGTAGATTGACGGCACGTTTAGGTCATCGTATGGGTTTTAATTTTCTTCTCATACTGCAATCAACCATGCCTGAGGGCTTTAGCTTTCCTGACCGCGAGTTCATTGGCATGTTTAAAGAGAGACTACGGGACCCTCAACAGCGCGGCCGAAATTGATTATCTTGATATGCGATATCGCACCCTATTCAGTGCTACGAAGCCGCATGCTTTAAGCGCAAAACATTTATTTCCCCACTGTTCAAATAGAATTAGCAAGGAATCATTAAGTGTGTTTGTTCGAGCTTAAGCTGCCAGGTCTTCTCTAAGCTTGAACTGCTAGGTGTACTGCTTGGCATACCGCCGAGTTTTTATTGGCTACTTTTAACGTAAGTTTAGGTGCATTGAGTAGCCATTGCTAATGTTATTTGCAGCTGAAACAGACTGTTTTCAAGCTGTTTTATTGTACCAGCAGGCAGGCGCGGCTGGTACCTCAAGTATCTCAACGAAAGGCATGGTGCGTCAACAAACACGAAGTGTGGAGATCACATAAATGTTAGATTGATTGATTGAAATAACTTGATTGAATTGAAATAAAGACGCGTAGATAAACACTGTGCTCGAGTTTTCCCACACAGACTTTGATGCTACGTTCAACTTCCTAATTTCTCAGCGCATTTTTTGTGCGATTTTGTCAAAGTCCAAGATTCACTTTGAAATAAATCTTGACCATTCATATAATGGATTTCGCTTTTTGGAGCTAGACCAGTTACGTGTGACCTGTATAATGTACTTCGACCTGCTTCTTAAAGTAAAACTAGCTTCAGCAGTGAACGTTTGTATATACTTGTTGACAGCACAATTCAGAAAACATTATATCCCGTAATCACGCTACTCTACATGAACTATATCTACGGTACGCCTAAACAAATTTTTAGTTGCAACGTCTTTATTCCTACAATAAGAAGCAAAATAAGAAAAGCTATGTTTTTATTTGAGAGCGCTTTTTTGTGCGAAATAGCACTATTTATAGCGCAATGAAGAATTATTTTTATAGTAGAGATTTTGTTTAATTTTGCTACAATGTAGCTATATAACTGTCGCGAGGCTAGTCAACCCACAAGCTCTCGTGTAGGTTCTTGTGCATACAAACCGATGAGAAAACCCACATCGGTAAAGAGAACACGAGACCGTTTATGCGCACAAGAAAAACAACTAAATATATTTTCAATAAACTAGATAAAGAGAAAGGAATAAGAGGAAAAACAAACAAAGCATACAAATTCGAGGAGAAATTAACCTAATGACCGCGAAATGCTAAGGATGCGTAAGTTCCGCAATAGCAAAAGCGACTGTCACCGTTCGGTCGCGGCACTCTTGTAGACGGCGAGGCTTGATGCGATGGGGTGCAGACAAGGTAGATCAGAGGTCCAAGCGTTGCTCGTGGTTGAAGGTAGCTCCGGGCGCACCAAGGTCAGTGACCTCTCAGCGTTCGTCCTCCGACGCTGGGACGTAGCCCTGGTAACGGGACGAGCCTGGCCAAAGCCAGATGGTGAGAAGCCTGGCCAACGCCAAACGACGAGCAGCCTGGCCAACGCCAGATGGCGAGCGGCCTGGCCAACGCCAGACGACGAGCGGCCTGGCCAACGCCAGACGATAGATGATGCTCGGGTGCCCGACCAGGTGGGAGCCCGCAGCAGCCTTGCCTCAGGAACTCGGCCGCCACCCCCGCGCCCTGGTAGCCTGCTTGCCTCCGTCGCGTCCCGGCCACGTCTGCCCCGTTCTTCGTTCGAGCTTCTTCAAAACCAGCGTGGGGGCCTCTCATTGGTCCGAACTTCACGCGCCTCATCTGCCCATCGTCTTCCTTACCGAATACATCGCGAAAGCGCGCGTCCACACCATCGGTCGTCGTCGTCTTCTTTCCTATGCTGGTGCACTCGCGCACATTTTAAACCGAACACTGGTTGCACTCGCGCAGTTCACGAAACGCGCACTTCACTTATCACAACATGCCCCTTTTCGAAAAGTTTTTTCCCAACGGAAAAAACTGCCGGATGCGTGTTTCCCCACACAAGATACGTTCTTGGAGTTCGCATGAACACATGCACACTGGTATCACTGCAACAAGTCTTAAGGAGCACACTTACAGAAAAAAAATCCACATATGGTAAACAATATTCCGATGGTCGGTTGAAATGCTTTGCCTCCCATCTTTAGCAACACCTGAATTCGTATCTATGGCCGTAACCTGCTCATGAAGTCGGCACCTGCATTTTCAGAACCTTTGATATGTTGAATATGAAAAGTGTACTCTTGGAGTACTAGACTCCACCTTAGCAACCTACTGTTCATGTGTTTTGCCTTCGCTAAGTATTGTAGCGGTTGATGATCTGTCTGCACGATAAACTGTACTCCGTACAAAAAAATATGAAATTTTTCTACCGCCCATACTAGCGCTAAGCATTCTCGTTCAATAGTCGAGTAACTGTGCTCCCGAGGCAACAGCTGGCGGCTGGCATACGACACTGGGTGCAACAGCCCCTCGTGTTCTTGCATGAGGACTGCACCGATGCATGTGTCGGATGCGTCTGTACGGAGTATGAACACACGTTTTGGGTCTAGTGCCTTCACGATCGGCCCAAAAGCAAGGGCTTGCTTCAGCGTTTGAAATGCTCCTTCTGTTTCAGGAGTCCAACAAATCTTGTTTTTCTCCATATTTTGGTTAGCTGAGTTAAAGGCTGTGCTTTCTCCGCATAGCGAGGTATTAAATCTCGGTAATACCCAGCTAGTCCCAGAAAAGATCGGAGTTGCTTCTTGGTGTCAGGTAGAGGTGCACTGGCTATCTTCAAAACCGTAGTTTCCACAGGTTGAATAGTCCCGCCTCCTAGACGATGTCCCAAGAAGACTATCGACTCCACAGCAATTTCGCACTTCTGAGGCTTGATGGTTAAGGCAGACTCCCGTACTTTCTGCAACAAGCGTTGCAAAGTGTCTATGTGCTCTTCCCAGGTGTTCGTGGCTATGAGAACGTCATCGATGTAGTGGACTACCTTTTCAAGGCCCTGTAGGAGTGTTCTCATTAGACGCGTAAACACCGCAGAAGCTGTCTTTATGCCAAACGGCATGTATATAAATTGGAAATGACCGGATTGCGTTGAGAATGCCGTTACTGGCCTCGATGTCCGGTCAAGTGGGACTTGCCAATACCCCTTTGTGAGATCAAACTTTGAGAAGTATCTCTTTGTGCCCACCTCTGTAAGCATTAGGTCGGTCGTAGGTATGGGTTCAGCGTCGGAAATTAGTATCTCGTTGATGCGACGGAAGTCGACGCATGTGCGATAGGTGTTATCCGGCTTCTTAAATACCAAGGGCGAATTGTAGGTCGAATGGGATCGCTCAATCACACCCAGTCTTAACATGCCCTGAACTTCTTGTTCTACTACTTCCTTCATGGCCAACGGCAAAGGATACTGCGGTGTGTTGATCGGTTCAGAGGTCGTCAATTGAAGTCGGTATTCCAACAAATTTGTCTTTCCCGGTATCTCAGAGAATACATCTTGGTAGGTGGTTAGAATCTTCCGAAGTTCTGTACGTTTGTCTTCTTCTAAGCTACTGCCGATCGGAATCGCTTCTACACCCACAGTCGGCTTAACTGTGCAAGCTGGTAGAGGGGTATCTGTCTCCTCCTCTTTCATAACCACAAAAGATGCTGTTTGTGGAATTGTGTCTGGTTGCCGGTCTTCATATCGTTTTAACACATTAATATGGAAAAGTTTGGCGTCATGCCCCAAGTCCAGCCAATAGTCGTAGTCGCCCTTTTTCCCAATGACCGGAAACGACCCTTTCCATTTCATCAACAACTTATTCGCTGTTGTAGGAAGCAAAATAAGAGCTCGGTCTCCAACTTCCAGCTGACGGCTCTTGCTCTTCCGATCATAGTGATATTTTTGAGTCGTTTTCGCTCGTATCAAGTTCTCATGGGCTAATTTTAGCGTTTTTTCCAGACGATCCCGGAGATCGAGGACATATCTATAGGTCGTTTTCACCTCCTCTTCGATCTTTTCTCCGGTCCACAGCTCCTTTAACAAGTTGAGTGGTCCTCGGACGTATTTCGCGTAAATGAGTTCGAAAGGAGGGAACCCCATGCTGGCCTGAGGAACTTCTCGATATGCAAATAGAAGTGGTGCATTTTGGATCCTCTTGGCATAGCTTGCGCAGCATTTGTTTCAAAGTCCCATTAAATCGCTCTACCGAACCATTGCACATGGGATGACAAGGCGTCGAACTCAGATTTTTGATTGCCAACAGATCGTTTACTTCTCTCATCAGGTCCGACGTGAAGCACGAGGCCTGATCGCACAGGATTTGGCGGGGAAATCTAACGCGGGAAAACATTTCGACCAACCCGTCTGTCACAGTCGCGGAGTCAATCGCCGGCAAAGCAATGGCGTCAGGATAGCGCGTAGCGAAATCGACCATGGTCAGTATGTATCTGTTGCTTCTATTTGAGACCGGCTTTAAGGGTCCAATAATGTCCACGGCCACGCGCTCAAAAGGAGTGTCAATCAGGGGCATTTTCCCAAGAGGAGCCTTTCCTACTTTGTGCTTTGGATACATTCTTTGGCACGTGTCACAGGACCGCACGTATCTTTTAGTCCCTTCCTGGACTCCTGGCCAATAGAATGAACCTAACACGCGATCAATCGTTCTTGTTACTCCTTGATGCCCGGACATCAAACTCTCATGGGCCATCTTCAGCACTGGACTTCGCAGCTTGAGAGGAGCTACGACCTGCTGTATCAATTTGCCAGAGGATAGTCGGTTATTTCGATACAACAATGACTTCTCCATGACAAAGAAATACTGGGTCGATCTTCTGCCATAAAAAACCTGCCCTACTTTGTCTCTGCAAGCTTCCAGGGTCTTGTCTTCTGCTTGGGCTCTCTCGAGCTCCCTCCTGTTCATCTTCAAACTTCTGACGCTAACTGCAGCTGAATCCGGCCGGACGCTTGTGCTCTTCATACTACCAAGTGATGCCTTTAAACGATGGTCTTCTTTCTTCTTATACAAGGTCTCGGCTACGCCGTTCGGAGTGAAGTTCCTTTCAGCCAGTTTTTCTTTCCATTTCTTGTCAGGGTCATCAGCAGCACGAGATCCTGGCACATTGCCAACGATGATGTCATATAGCGGGGAGGACATGCATTTCACGATACACGTGCCTGAAAAATATGGCGAAAAAATCTCCACCTTCGCCTCTGGTACCGCGATCCGGCTCCCGTCTGCTAAAAACAAGGCCATCGTGGTTCCTGTCAGTGCTTCATCTGGCACCAAAAAACGCCGAACCACCATTGCATTGCTTCCTGTATCCCGTAGGACGGAAGCAGCTTGGCCGAATGCCCTGCAGAACTGGCATCGGATGTTTTCCTGACTTTGGCTGCGTATTTACCGCACTGGTCATATTCTCCTCCTACTTGTCCGCAGGTATATCATTCACTACTTCTGCCTTTTCCCCTGGCGACAAGATACAAGAAGTCCTCTTAGTGACGTTCTGCTTTCTGGTACACACATTAATATCATGCCCCGTTTTGCGACAGTAGTCACAGTATGGTCTTGTCCGAGCACGACATTCTGCTGCCCTGTGACCTGTTTTATCACAGACAAAACATCAAGTGGGAGACTTCCCCGCTGTACTTCCGCATTTTCCTGCGGCGCCGTTCTACGTTTTGTCGCGAAAAACCAACAAATTTGACTGTCGTTGGGCCGCTAGAGAATTGTCCGCAGCCTCGGCCATTTCATCTAGCTTACGACATTTTTTCTCACGTAGGAAAAGCGCCACGCGGTTATGGCATTGATTGATAAACTGTTCAGCTACTATGAGATCTCGAACAGACGAATATTATTTTGCTGTCTTGGACATCTCCACCCATCTGTCGAAAAAACTTGCCAACCTGGTTGCATACTGCTTGCCTGTTTCTCCATCTTGAGGTCTGCTATGCCGGATCTTCTCCCGGTAGCCCTCGGCCGTGAAACGAAAACGCTGCAGTAATGCTAGCTTGCCTTTCTCGTAGTCAAGTGCCTCTTCTGGAGACAAGCGACCAAATACTTTGAGAGCTTCTCCCCTCAGACACAGACTCAGTGCCGTGGCCCACTTATCCTTAGGCCATTCCTGACCGGTGGCCACATTCTCAAATCTCTTGAGATAAGCATCAAGGTCATCCCGGTTTTCATTAAATCCGGGTATGAAATTGTGCGGGTTAACGTTACACGGTTCTCGCACCTGTCGACCATGGTCCGACGCCGCGGATCCCCTGGCCCCCTCCACCTGAGCAAGTTGAAGACGCAGTTGAATCGTCTTCTGGCATTCGGCCTCAAGCTTTCGTTCCAGCTCCGCCTGTTCCATCCTCTCCTTTCTTGCCTCTCGCTCAGCTGCCCTTTCTTCACGAGCTCGTGCCTCATGCTCATCAAGCCATGCCTTCAACTCAACGCCCTTTTGCCCCATGCGTATCGCTAACGCCGTTAAATCAGACGTAGTCATTTTCTCTCCTTCTGTAAAAACCTTAATTGCATAAACATTGCTAGTCAACCCACAAGCTCTCGTGTAGGTTCTTGTGCATACAAACCGATGAGAAAACCCACATCGGTAAAGAGAACACGAGACCGTTTATGCACACAAGAAAAACAACTAAATATATTTTCAATAAACTAGATAAAGAGAAAGGAATAAGAAGAAAAACAATCAAAGCACACAAATTCGAGGAGAAATTAACCTAATGACCGCGAAATGCCAAGGACGCGTAAGTTCCGCAATAGCAAAAGCGACTGTCACCGTTCGGTCGCGGCACTCTTGTAGACGGCGAGGGTTGATGCGATGGGGTGCAGACAAGGTAGATCAGAGGTCCAAGCGTTGCTCGTGGTTGAAGGTAGCTCCGGGCGCACCAAGGTCAGTGACCTCTCAGCGTTCGTCCTCCGACGCTGGGACGTAGGCGTTTGGTGTGTAGCGACACCACGGACCCGAGCTAACGGGGGAGCTTCGGCTCCCTCCCACGCCTAGCCGTGCGTGGCTTTGCCGTGCCCGGGGAAAAGGGGATCCTGGGGGTTGAGCTGACGCTGGGTGATTGGACCTTTAAGGCCCCCCGGCAGAGGCAACACACCCCTTTGGCCTCGGCTTCACGTAGACGGCACCCCTGGGCTGACCCACCCAGGGGAAATCGGCAGTCGCCTTTTCCTGTCTCCCCCTCACATCTTCGTCTTTTCTCTTACTTTAAATCTTTCCTGTCCTCTACTCTCTTCTGTTGACTTCCGTGTTTCCTGGCGGCAAGGGTTAACCCTGTGTGGCTATCCTACCTTGGATACACCATATTCGGTTATAGTGGTGGTGTACAGCTGGCGTCTGCAGGGCCTGTGCTTCCAGACCCTGCAGCGTCCCCTTGTAGGACTCCATGGTGGGTGGCTGGCACCGCTGCCGAAAAGAAACCTTTTCTTATGGCTAGTTCCTTCCCCCCACTCCCTGATCGCCCTCAGAAAAGAGGGCGCACCGATGAAGTCTTCCAGTTTTATGGTCACCAAAGAGTATCCTTTCCCCGATTCCACGTTATCCACGCTGACACACCCGGCAAACCAGTGAGAACTATTTCACCTTTTCTTGTTTCGAAGTCTTTGACAGAAATCTTTGGCCCAGGATATAAAGCATCGAGAATGGCAAGTGGTGACCTCCTGTTGGAGCTCCGCGACCAGAAACAATATGAAAAATTGCCTAACCTAAAGAAATTTGCAGATACCAAATTAATAGTAACCCCACACCGAACCATGAACACCACCCGTGGCGTTGTCTCAGATGATGACCTGTTAGGGCTGACGGAGGCTGAACACCTGGAGGGTTTTAGCGAACAGAATGTCATCAATGTGAAACGAATTAGGATGAGGCGCGATGGCAAAGAAATCCAGACTAAGCACTTAATACTTACTTTCAATTCAAGTGTACTGCCCGACTCTGTTGAGGCAGGGTACATCAAGCTCCGAGTGAGGCCATATATACCGAACCCTCTCAGATGTTTTAAATGCCAGCGGTTCGGCCACAGCTCTCAGAACTGCCGAGGCCGCCTAACTTGTGCGAAATGCAGTGCTGGTGAACGCACATCTGATGCTTGTGAAAACTCTCCTCACTGTGTGAACTGTAACGAGGAGCATGCCGCATACTCACGGTCATGCCCCAGCTGGAAAAAAGAAAAGGAAATTGTCACGATTAAAGTAAAACAAAACATTTCATTTAGGGAGGCACGAAGGCAGGTGTCCTACCTGCCAGAAACCAGCTTTGCCGAAGTGGCGCGTCAGGGGGCAGCGCCACGACGGCCCCCGGCGCCTGTCTGGCACACGTGTAGTGAGCCAGCGGTGACGCCATCCGCCCCCACGGCGGTTGCAGCCACTGCTGCTCCGCCATCGAAGAAGGAGCCACCAACCTCCGGGCTGGGGGCCGCGAAGGCCTTGTCTCTAGAGGCGAGGCCCTCAAAGCAACCGCAGCGCTCGCAAGAGCGCTTGTCCAGTGCCTCGCTAGAGGCAATGGACACAACTTCGAGCGTGAGGGCGCAGCAAGCGCCTAAGGATCGGCGCGACTCCGTCGACCGATCCAAAAAAGAAAAATATCGTGTCACGGCCCCTGGTAAGGGTCCGTGAGCTAATTTTCTATCCTTGAGCACACAGCACAAAACACATCTAAAATGGACACGCAGATTTTACAGTGGAATGTGAGAGGACTTCTCCATAACCTCGATGATATTAGAGAACTCCTTAATAAACACACTCCAAAGGTGCTGTGTGTTCAGGAAACACATCTCAAGTCCACACAAACAAATTTTCTAAAGCAATATGCTATCTTCCGCAAAGACCGTGACGACGCTGCCGCCTCGTCGGGCGGTGTCGCTATAATAGTTGATAAAGGTGTTGCCTGTGCGCAATTAAACCTCCGAACTTCTCTTGAGGCAGTTGCTGTCCGAGCAGTGCTGTTCGGGAAGCTACTAACAATTACTTCTATTTACATTCCTCCGTGCTATCAACTTTCAAAGACAGAATTTCAAAGCTTCATTGATGAACTTCCTCCGCCATATATAGTCGTTGGTGATCTAAATGCACATAATCCTTTATGGGGCGACTCCCGTTTGGATGCACGAGGACGCCTGATAGAACACTTTCTGTTTTCGTCAGGTGCATGTTTACTTAACAAAAAAGAATCAACATATTATAGCACTACGCACAACACATACTCTTCTATAGACTTGAGTATTGTCTCGAGTACACTAATTCCTTATCTGGAGTGGTCTGTTCTCAAGAACCCCTTTGGGAGTGACCACTTCCCGATAATGCCCCGCAGGGGCGCCTGCGCAAGTAGGCGTTTGGTGTGTAGCGACACCACGGACCCGAGCTAACGGGGGAGTTTTGACTCCCTCCCACGCCTAGCCGTGCGTGGCTGAGCCGTGTCCGGGGAAAAGGGGATCCTGGGGGTTGAGCCGACGCCGGGTGATTGGACCTTAAAGGCCCCCCGGCAGAGGCAACACACCCCTTTGGCCCTGGCTTCACGTAGACGGCACCTCTGGGCTGACCCACCCAGGGGAAATCGGCAGTCGCCTTTTCCTATCTCTCTCTCCCTATATCTTCGTCTTTTGTTCTCACTTTACATCTTTCCTGTCTTCTCCTCACTTCATTTTACTTCCGATTTTTCCTGGCGGCAAGGGTTAACCTTGTGTGGCTATCCAAACTAGGGTAAACCATATTGGGTTATAGTAACTGCGTACTGCTGGCGTTGCGCAGACATGCCCACATGCTCTGCCACGTCCCCTTGTTGGACTCCGTGGTGGGTGGTAGGCGCTGTTACCGAAAAATCCACATTTTCCCATGGGATCCTCGACCCCCTCTCTAACTGATCGTGCCTCGAAAAGGGTACGCACCGACGCAACTCTACTACTTTGGCCCAAAAACAGAGAAACTTTTCCAAAATACCATGTTCTCCACTGCGAACAATCATCTACAAAAGCTAGAACAATCTCACCCTTCCTTGTAGCTAAGTGCTTGAGAGAAACCATTGGAACCGGTTATAAGGCCACGAAGATGGCAAGTGGTGATCTGCTTCTCGAACTAAAAGACAAAGAACAGTACAATAAACTCTCGCACCTTGTAGCCTTTGGTAACATCCCCGTCTCGGTGAGCGCACATCGTACTATGAATACAGTGAAGGGCGTGGTATCGGACGAAGACTTGATGACACTGAGTGAAGAAGAGCTTCTTGATGGATGGAAGGACCAAGGTGTGATACATGTCCAGCGCATCAAAATCAGACGTAACAACAATGAAATAGCAACAAAGCACTTGATACTCACCTTCAATTCAACCACTTTACCTGAAAGTCTCGAAACTGGCTATGTAAAACTCCATGTCCGACCTTTCATTCCAAACCCGAGGCGTTGTTTCAAATGCCAGCGATTCGGTCATGCATCCCAGAGCTGCCGAGGACAGCTGATGTGTGCTAAGTGTGGCACAACCGGCCACAGCGCTGATGAATGTAGTCATGACGAGGTCCTCTGTGCTAACTGTGAAGGTAGTCACCCCGCATACTCCAGAGCGTGCCCAGCCTGGAAAAGAGAAAAAGAAATAATCACTATAAAAGTTAAGGAAAATATCACATTCAGGGAAGCAAGACAACGGGTCTCGTTATCATTAGCACTAAAAACACCTTTTGCCGAAGTGGTGCAACGAGGGGCGGCACCACAAAGGCCCTTGGCAGTTGCCCGGACCGCGCCTAGCGTGCCGAGGCAAACGCCACAAGCCCCCATGGGGGGAGCAGCCTCGGCTGCCCCACCCTCCTTGAATACAGCCCCACCGAAGGCTCCTGTGAACCTTGGCAGCAGCCAGGGCACCACACAAACTAAAGAGGTCCCCTCGACCTCCAGCCCGGTGGGGTTTAAAGCTCCGTCTGTTACGACGAAGCCTACAACGAAAACATTATCTGTCGCCTCTCCTGAGGCGATGGACACTTCAACTGCACCGGCGCAGACTGCGCCAAAGGAGCGGCGGGGTTCCCTCGACCGCTCTAAAAAAGACAAAACGGTAATTACAGGGCCTTCTAAAGGCTCTGTAAGATAATCACTTCTCTCTTTAGACACCAGCCACACTCATTTCGTACACACAGCACTTCTTTACTCCCATAATGGAGACACAAATTATACAATGGAACGTCAGAGGACTACTTCGAAACCTCGACGATGTCCAAGAACTTCTACACAAACATTCTCCAAAAGTGCTGTGTGTACAGGAAACACACTTAAAATCCAAGAATACAAGTTTCTTGCGTCAATATGTTGTCTTCCGAAAGGACAGAGATGATGCTGTGGCGTCATCTGGTGGTGTAGCCATTATAGTTAATCGAGGAGTAGCATGCAGTCATCTACCACTACTAACACCCCTAGAGGCAGTGGCTGTTCGAGCAGTCCTATTGAATAAGCTCGTCACCATCTGCTCTCTATACATACCGCCGCAACACCGCCTGGAAAAACATGATTTCCAGTCTTTAATAGATGAGTTACCAGAACCTTATTTGGTTCTAGGGGACCTGAATGCGCACAGCGGTTTATGGGGTGACTGTCGATGTGATGCACGAGGTCGTCTCATTGAACAGTTCCTCTTTTCATCAGGTGCTTGTCTGTTGAATAGAAAACAGGCAACATATTATAACCTTGCAAACAATACTTATTCCTCCATAGACCTCAGTATCGCATCTCCTTCACTTGTACCATTACTTCAGTGGAAAGTCATAAATAACCCATACGGAAGTGACCATTTTCCTTTAGTTTTGAGTACACCAATAACATATGAATATCCTCCACATGTTCCCAAATGGCTGGTGAACAAAGCCGACTGGGAACAATTTCAAAAGATTACACACCTAAGTTGGACCGACATATGCGGATTAGGCATAGATGAAGCTGTGCAGTACTTCACGGCTTTTCTTACTGACGCAGCAGCCAAGTGCATTCCACAAACATCTGGACTGCCCGGCAAACGACACGTCCCGTGGTGGAACACTGAGTGTCAGAATGCGCGAAAGGAACAAAACAGGGCATGGAGGTTGCTGCGCAACTCGCCGACAGCGGAAAACCTTGAGAGCTTTAAGAAAATAAAATCTCGTGGCAGGAGAACGCGTCGGCAGGCCAGAAGAGAAAGCTGGCAGAAGTTTTTATCAGGGGTCAATTCATACACACAGGAGGCTAAAGTCTGGAACATGGTCGGTAGGATAGCAGGGAAACAAGTACACACACTTCCACTCGTAAACACTCAAGGGGATACCTTGGAAGATCAGGCAAACTTCCTCGGGGCACACTTTGAACGGGTATCCAGCTCGTCCCACTATACTGACACTTTCCAAAAATACAGAACAAGAATAGAAAAGCAGAAACTCGAACACAAATCCACTAGATACGAGGCATATAACCAAGCTTTCAGTCTAGCGGAGCTCCGAACATCTCTAAACTCCTGCAGCACTTCTGCCCCAGGTTTTGATCGTGTGGTGTATGAAATGCTAAAAAACCTACCAGCCGAAACACGAAAAACCCTACTTTGTTTGTACAATGCTATCTGGTTTTCTGGCACTATCCCTAGCTCCTGGAAAGAGGCTATTATTATTCCCATTTTGAAAGAGGGCAAGGACCCTTCTTTAGCTTCAAGTTATAGGCCTATTGCACTTACAAGCTGCTTGTGCAAAGTATTCGAAAAAATGATAAACTGCCGACTTGTACATATCCTTGAAACAAACAATTTGCTCGACCCATTTCAGTGCGGGTTTCGAGAAAGTAGATCCACCACAGACCATCTTGTTCGTATCGAGGCACAGATCAGAGACGCCTTTGTCCATAAACAATATTTTCTCTCTGTGTTCCTCGATATCGAAAAGGCGTATGATACAACATGGCGTTTTGGAATCCTAAGAGACCTGTCCCACCTTGGTGTGCGCGGAAGAATGTTTCATATAATCGAGAGCTACCTGTCAAACCGGACATTCCGTGTCCGTCTGGGCAGTGTGCTCTCTCAAACATTTGTCCAGGAAACAGGCGTGCCACAAGGTGGCGTGCTTAGTTGCACACTTTTTCTCATCAAGATGAATTCCTTGCACTTGTCCATCCCTCGCAGTATGTTTTATTGTACATATGTCGACGATGTCCAGCTTGGCTTTAGATCTTGCAATCTGGTAATGTGTGAGCGACAGGTTCAGTTAGGTTTAAACAAGGTCTCCAAATGGGCAGAGGAAAACGGATTCCGACTGAACCCACAAAAGAGCACGTGTGTCTTGTTCTCTCGAAAGAGAGGCATGCACTCGGAACCTGACATTCGACTGAACGGGCAACGTCTGTCTGTCAAAGCCGAGTATAAATTCTTAGGCTTAATCTTGGACAACAAGTTGACCTTCGTACCGTACATCAAGTATTTAAAAACAAAATGTTTAAAAGCCATGAATGTTATTAAAGTGTTGTCACGTACTACCTGGGGTAGTGATAGGCAATGCCTCATGAACCTCTATAAAAGCCTCATTCGCACCCGCTTAGATTATGGGGCCGTTGTCTATCAGTCTGCTACTCAAAGTGCCTTGAAGATGCTGGACCCCGTCCACCATTTGGGCATCCGCCTTTCTACGGGTGCTTTTCGCACCAGCCCCGTAGAAAGCCTTTATGTTGAGTCAAATGAGTGGTCGCTTCATCTGCAAAGAACCTACATGTCCTTTGTATACTTCCTTAAGGTGAAAGCAGACAAGAGGCACCCCTCATACTCTACTATTAATGACTTGTCGAGCTCCATTCTTTTTCAAAACAGGCCTTCAATGAGGCAGCCCTTCTCAGTTCGCCTGAAGGGTCTAGCTGAGGACACTGGAGTGTCACTCGAACACAGTTTAATGGCTCCTGTAGCGTACCCGCCACCGTGGCAGTGGCAGACTATAGACTGTGATGTGTCTTTTCTAGAGGTTACAAAACATGCGCCCATTGCTCATATCCGAACATATTTCCTGGAACTTCAACACAAATACACACGTCCTGAGTTTTTTACAGATGCCTCTAAGTCTAACTCCTCTGTGTCCTACGCTGCTGTTGGCCCTTCCTTTTCGGATGCTGGCCCTCTACGTCCAGGCACAAGTATCTTCACAGCGGAAGCTTACGCGATACTTGTGGCAGCTAAACACATTAAACAATTACAAATACAAAAAGCAGTAATTTATACAGACTCCCTCAGTGTGGTAACGGCTCTGCACAGTCTTAAAAAACAAAAAAACCCTGTCCTTGTCTCACTTTACTCCATATTTTGCACACTCTACACACTCAACCAACATGTTGTAGTGTGCTGGGTGCCAGGGCACCGTGAGATCCAAGGCAACGTGAGGGCGGATCAGCTCGCTGCATCCGTCCACAAAAACACTGCCCCTACATCCATATCAATTCCGGTCCTTGATCTGAAGCACTCTCTCAAACGAAACCTCAGGGACTACTGGCAGAGCAAGTGGGATACACACACACAAAACAAACTACACGTTATCAAGCCACACCTTGGCCATTGGCCACCAGTATCAAAATCACGTCTAACAGAGGTAACACTAACAAGACTCAGGATAGGACACATATACACGACACACACACATCTTTTGTCTGGTGATGATCCACCATTGTGTGATAAATGTGGTGAGGCATTAACAGTTATTCACGTTTTAATTCAATGTAATCATTTAGACACTCTAAGAAGACAACACTTCCCACTACCCTACCGACAACATATACCTTTACACCCTGCAATGTTCGTCGGTAGGGAACCGCTTTTTAGTCACAAATCATTATTAGCGTTTTTAAAGGAAATTCACAATTTTCATATCATATACCCGGGCATACCGTAGCATGACCTCTCTAGAGAGGTTTTTGCTGCGGTGGCTACACAGGAAAGCACTTGCCTCACGACCCTTGCACGCAAGGGTACTAACGTGTGAGGTACTTGTGCTAATGCCATACATGTCCACCATCGTTTTTCATTATCACCAACTTTTGTCACCTATTCACACCATGCACACCTTTCACGGCATAGTCATGATTTTATTACTTGTATGTTTTACCCGCTTTACTGCGAGGAATTTTATGGCCCCTATACAGCCGCTAATCACAACCATTGTCCACATTCCTGTCTCATGAACTGGCGCTCTTTGGCCATCAAATGGCCCTTGCGCCAAAAAACACCATATATCATCATCATCACTTCCCGATAATGTTAAAGTTAACAAAAGAAGATACATGCTCGCCTGACTTTCCTCGCTGGAACACCAAGTCAGCCAACTGGGAACTGTTTCGAGAAATTACATTTTTAGACAGAGATGAGATTGCTGATTTTAATATAGACGATGCTGTAGCATTCCTAACAGGTTTTATTATTGACGCTGCAGTGAAATGTATCAAGTAAACCAACGGAATGACCAATAAACGTCGCATTCCATGGTGGATTGTCGGAAAGCGCGCAATAGACAAAATAAAGCTTGGAGACTACTCCGAAATTACCCAACAGCTGAAAACCTCAACAACTTCAAACAGGTTATGTCCCAAGCCAGAAGAACGCGTCGTCTTGCAAAGAAAGAAAGTTTGAATAGGTACATCTCCGGTATAAATTCTTACTCCGACGAAACGAAGGTTTGGAATAGGGTAAACAAGTTAATGGGTCGGGAGACACACCCCCTACCTTTGGTAAATAGCCGACGGGAGAGCCTGGAGGAGCAGGCGGACTGCCTAGGCGAACACTTTGAATACGTCTCAAGTGCATCAAACTATACAGAAACGTTCTTAAAATTCAAAGAACGCGAAGAGCGACAGCTCCTTAAATGTAAACGTCCATCCAGTGAGTCTTACAACTGCCCATTTACATTAGCTGAACTTAAGGCATCTCTTGCGTGCTGCAACAACTCAGCGCCAGGTGTTGATCGTATAACATACGAAATGGTCAAGTACCTTCACCCCGAAGCACTAAAAACACTCCTAACTCTCTTCAATAACATGTGGGCAGTCGGGTATATTCCATTGTCATGGAAAGAAGCTATAGTCATCCCAGTACTTAAACAAGGCAAAGATCCGTCTTTGGCCGCCAGCTACAGGCCAATAGCGCTAACAAGCTGTCTATGCAAACTATATGAGAAAATAATAAACCGGCGCTTAATCCACTTTTTAGAAAGTAACAGTATACTAGACCCCCTTCAGTGTGGTTTCAGAGAGGAGAGGTCGACAACAGACCACCTTGTTCGCATAGAGACATACATCAGAGATGCATTTATTTATAGGCAGTTTGTATTTTCCGTATTCCTAGACTTAGAGAAGGCGTATGACACCACATGGCGATTTGGGATTCTCCGCGATCTTGTCACCATGGGCATCCGTGGGAACATGCTAAACACAATTAAAAGTTACCTGTCTAACCGAACCTTTCGCGTAAAAGTGGGAAATGCTCTCTCTAGAACTTTTACCCAAGAGACTGGTGTTCCGCAAAGTGGCGTGCATAGTTGCACACTCTTTCTTGTAAAAATGAACTCCCTGCAGTCAGTCATTCCAAGTGCGATGTTTTATTCCGTGTATGTTGATGATGTGCAGATGAGTTTCAAATCATGCAATATGTCTGTCTGCGAACGACAAGTGCAGCTTGGAATGAATAAATTCTCTAAATGGGCGGATGAAAACGGTTTTAAAATAAATACGAAGAAAAGTACTTGCATACTTTTCTCCAACAAACGAGGGGTAATGCCAGAACCAAATGTTGCGATCAAGGGAGACCAACTCTCTGTAAGCAGCGAGCATAAATTCCTGGGAACCACTTTAGATTCTAAACTTACGTTTATTCCCCATATTAAATATGTCAAAATGAAATGCTTGAAAGCGATGAACGTCCTCCCCGCAGGGGCACCTGCGCAAGTAGGCGTTTGGTGTGTAGCGACACCACGGACCCGAGCTAACGGGGGAGTTTCTACTCCCTCCCACGCCTAGCCGTGCGTGGCTTTGCCGTGTCCGGGGAAAAGGGGATCCTGGGGGTTGAGACGACGCTGGGTGATTGGACCTTTAAGGCCCCCCGGAAGAGGCAACACACCCCTTTGGCCCCGGCTTCACGTAGACGGCACCCCTGGGCTGACCCACCCAGGGGAAATCGGCAGTCGCCTTTTCCCATTTCTCTCTCCCTACATCTTCGTCTTTTGTTCTCACTTTACATCTTTCCTGTCTTCTACTCTCTTCTGTATACTTCCAATTTTCCTGGCGGAAGGGTTAACCCTGTGCAAATAGCCTACCTTGGTCTAGGCGCATTGGGTTATGGCAGTGTTGTACGGCTGACGTCTGCAAGCTTTCAGCACCTGTAAACTTGCAGCGTCCCCTTGTTGGGCTCCGTGGTGGGTGGCCGCCAACGCTGCTGAACAAAAATAAGACCGGCATGCAAGGCGCATTTCCTCTACTATCTGATCGTACCGGCCTAAAGCGGGTACGCACCGACGACATAAATCTCTTCAACCAGCCAATAGAAACTTTTCCCCACTTCCACGTCATTCACTGTGAAAAAACCGGAAAGCAAGCCAGGACCGTATCTCCTTTCGTAGTTGCCAGGTGTCTTACGGAAACTCTCGGGGCTGGATACAAAGTAACCAAAATGGCGAGCGGAGACCTTCTTCTAGAAATTCGGGACAAAGCACAATATGAAAAGCTAAACAGCCTCTCAACGTTTGGTGACGTACCGATCACCATAACACCACACCGATCCATGAACACCACTCGCGGAGTGGTATCTGATGCAGACTTACTTGAGCTCACCGAAACTGAACTTTTGGAAGGGTGGAAGAGCCAAAATGTCAATAATGTACAGAGAATTATCATCAGAAGAGATAATAAGGAAATTCCAACGAAACACTTGATACTCACGTTTGCATCCAGTAAACTACCAGATTCCATTCAAACAGGGTACACGAAAACATCTATCAGGCCGTATATACCAAATCCTCGTCGTTGCTTCCAATGCCAGAAGTATGGCCATGGCTCTAAGACCTGTCGTGGTCGCCAGACTTGTGCACATTGTGGAGTCCTAGGCCACGTGTCCGAGAACTGCAAAGAACCGGCACACTGTGTGAACTGCGAAGGAAACCATGCCGCATATTCACGCTCCTGCACATACTGGAAAAAAGAAAAAGAAATAATTACATTGAAGGTGAAGGAGAACATTACGTTTAAGGAAGCACGGCGAAGAGTCGCTCCATTCTATGGACCTACATACGCTGATGCGGCGCGTCAGGGGGCACCGCCGCACCAGCCCTCGCCACCCCTTCGGCCCGCGCAGAGCGAGCCGTCGGCTGTGGCACCTGCCCCCAAGGCGGCTGTAGCCCAGGCTACACCGCCTACTCTCAAACAGAGACCGGAGACTCCAGAGTCTTCGGGTCTCAAGGCCTCCCCTCACCAGGCGAGGCCCAAAATCCAAACTAACAGCCCGCACGTGCGGGCATCCAGTGCCTCCGAGGAGGCAATGGATACGTCGGCACTCTTGGTGCCGAAAGAGCGGCGTGGCTCCTTGGAGCGCGCCAAGAAAACAAAAAAGCAAATAACAGGGCCTGGTGATGGCCCTGTTAAGTGAACTCAAACTCCCCGTCTAAACAGCCACTTGTTTTTCGTACACACAGCATTATTTTACATTCACCATGAACACTCAAATTATACAATGGAACGTCAGGGGCCTTCTCAGAAACCTTGACGACATCCAAGAACTCCTACACGAACACTCACCAAAAGTGCTGTGTGTACAAGAAACACACCTTAATTCAAAACACACAAATTTTCTTCGCAAATACGTTATTTTTCGAAAGGACCGTGATGATGCCGTGACATCATCCGGAGGTGTTGCCATCATAGTGAATCAAGAAATTGCATGCACACACTTACAACTCCAAACATCCCTTGAGGCAGTGGCTGTTCGTGCGGTTCTTTTTGATAAACTGATCACAATCTGCACGATTTACATTCCTCCTAGTTATCAGCTACAAAAACGTGATTTACACTCTTTAATTGATGAACTTCCGGAACCTTATGTTCTCCTTGGAGACTTTAATGCGCATAGCAGGCTATGGGGAGACTCTCGGTATGACGCGCGAGGTCGACTGATCGAACAGTTCCTTCTCTCGTCGAGCGCGTGTCTCCTAAACCGAAAAGAACCAACCTATTATAATCTCGCCAATAACACCTACTCCTCCATAGACCTGAGCATAGTATCTCCATCTCTTGTGCCTCTACTCCAGTGGAAAGTCGTCAGTAATCCGTACGGAAGTGACCACTTCCCCGTAGTTTTGAGCACGACAGTAACTGAGTGTCCATCACGTGTTCCCAAGTGGCTCATAAACAGAGCCGACTGGGAACAGTTTTATACTATTGCTAGTCTAGGTTGGAATGACATCCGTACTTTGAACATTGATGTTGCGGTGAACTACTTCACAGCGTTTTTGATCGATGCTGCAACAAAATGCATCCCACAAACAAATGGACACTCTGGAAAACGACGTGTGCCATGGTGGAACTCTGAATGCCGAAACGCGCGCAAACAGCAAAACAGAGCTTGGAGGCTGCTTCAGAACTCGCCGACAGCCGAAAATATTGAAACCTTCAAGAAAATAAAGTCTCAAGGCAGGAGAACGCGTCGGCAGGCCAGAAGAGAAAGCTGGCAGAAGTTTTTATCAGGGGTTAATTCATACACACAGGAGGCTAAAGTCTGGGACATGGTCCATAGGATAGCAGGAAAACAAGTACACACACCTCCACTCGTAAACACTCAGGGTGATACCTTGGAAGATCAGGCAAACTTCCTCGGTGCACACTTCGAACAGGTATCCAGCTCGTCCCACTATACTGACACTTTCCAAAAATACAGAACAAGAATAGAAAAGCAGAAACTTGAACACAAATCCACTAGATACGAGGGATATAACCAAGCTTTCAGTCTTGCTGAGCTCCGAACATCTCTGAACTCTTGCAGTACTTCTGCCCCAGGTTCTGACCGTGTGATGTATGAAATGGTAAAGAACCTACCAAACGAAACCCGAAAAACCTTACTTTGTTTGTACAATGCTATTTGGTCTTCTGGCACTATTCCTACCTCCTGGAAAGAGGCTATTGTTATTCCCATTTTGAAAGAGGGCAGGGACCCTTCTTTAGCTTCGAGTTATAGGCCTATTGCACTTACAAGTTGCTTGTGCAAAGTCTTCGAAAAAATGATAAACTGCCGACTTGTACACTTTCTTGAAACAAACAATTTGCTCGACCCATTTCAGTGCGGGTTTCGAGAGAGTAGATCCACGACAGACCACCTTGTTCGTATCGAGGCACAGATCAGAGACGCCTTCGTCCATAAACAATATTTTTCTCTCCGTGTTCCTCGATATCGAAAAGGCTTATGATACAACATGGCGTTTTGGAATTCTAAGAGACCTATCCAACCTTGGCGTGCGCGGAAGAATGTTTCATATAATCAAAAGTTACCTGTCAAACCGGACATTCCGTGTCCGAGTGGGCACGGTTCATTCTCAAACATTTGTCCAGGAAACAGGCGTTCCACAAGGTGGTGTACTTAGCTGCACACTTTTTCTCATCAAAATGAATTCCTTGCGCTTGACCATCCCTCGCAATATGTTTTATTGTACATATGTGGATGACGTCCAGCTTGGCTTTAGGTCTTGCAATCTGGCAATGTGTGAGCGGCAGGTTCAGTTAGGTTTAAACAAGCTCTCAAAATGGGCAGAGGAAAACGGATTCCGACTGAACCCACAAAAAAGCACGTGTGTCCTGTTCTCCAGAAAGAGAGGCATGCACTCAGAACCCGACATTGAACTGAACGGTCAGCGTCTGTCTGTTAATACGGAGCATAAATTCCTAGGATTAATCTTGGACAACAAGTTGACCTTCGTACCGCACATCAAGTATCTAAAAACAAAATGTTTAAAAGCCATGAATGTTTTAAAAGTGTTGTCACGTACTAGGTGGGGTAGTGACAGGAAATGTCTCATGAACCTATATAGAAGCCTCATTCGCACCCGCTTAGATTATGGGGCTGTTGTTTATCAGTCTGCGAGTCAAAGTGCTTTGAAGATGCTGGACCCCGTGCACCATTTGGGCATCCGCCTTTCTACGGGTGCTTTTCGCACCAGCCCCGTAGAAAGCCTTTATGTTGAGTCAAATGAGTGGTCGCTTCATCTGCAGAGAACTTACATGTCCTTTGTTTATTACCTTAAGGTGAAAGTAGACAAAAAGCACCCCTCATACTCTACTATTAATGATTTGTCGAGCTCAATTTTGTTTCAAAACAGGCCTTCGATGAGGCAGCCCTTCTCTATTCGCCTGAAGAGTCTAGCTGAGGAAACTGGAATCTCACTAGAACACAGTTTAATGGCTCCTGTAGCATATCCGCCACCGTGGCAATGGCAGACTATAGACTGCGATGTGTCTTTCCTAGAAGTTACAAAACATGCACCTGTTGCCCATATCCGAACATACTTTTTGGAACTTCAACACAAATACACATGTCCTGAGTTCTTCACAGATGCCTCCAAGACTAACTCCTCTGTGTCCTACGCTGCTGTAGGCCCATCCTTTTCGGATGCTGGTCCACTACATCCACGCACAAGTATCTTCACAGCGGAAGCGTACGCGATACTTGTGGCAGCTAAACACATCAAACAATTACAAATACAAAAAGCAGTAATTTATACAGACTCCCTAAGTGTGGTAACGGCTCTGCACAGTCTTAAAAAACAAAAAAACCCAGTCCTTGTCTCACTTTACTCTATTTTATGCACACTTTACACTCTCAAACAACATGTTGTAGTGTGCTGGGTGCCAGGGCACCGTGAGATTCAAGGCAACGTGAGGGCGGATCAGCTCCCTGCATCCGTGCACAAAAGCACTGCCCCTACACCCATATCAATCCCGGCCCTCGATCATAAACCATCCCTCAAACGAAACCTCACAGTATACTGGCAGAGCAAGTGGGATACACACACACAAAACAAACTACACGTTATTAAGCCACACCTTGGTCATTGGCCGCCTGTATCGAAATCGCGTTATACAGAGGTGATACTAACAAGACTCAGGATAGGACACATATACACGACACACACGCATCTTTTGTCTGGTGGTGATTCACCATTGTGTGACAGATGTGGAGAGGTATTGACAGTCCTTCACATATTAATCCAGTGCAAACACTTAGAAACTCTAAGAAAACGACATTTTCCATTACCCTACCGACAGCATATACCTTTACACCCTGCAATGTTTGTCGGTAGGGAACCGCTTTTTAGTCATAAATCATTGTTAGCGTTTTTAAAAGAAATTAATAATTTTCATATCATTCACCCAGGCATTCCGTAGCACGACCTCTCTAGAGAGGTTTTTGCTGCGGCGGTTACACAAGGAAGCACCTGCCTCACGGCCCTTGGACGCAAGGGTATGAACGAGTGAGGCACTTGTGCTAATGCCATTCATATCCACCATCGTTTTTTATAATCACCAACTCTTGTCATCTATCCTCACCACACACACCTTTCACGGCATGGTCATGATTTTATTACTTGTATGTTTTTACCCGCCTTACCGCGAGGAATTTTATGGCCTTTATACAGCCGCTTATCACAATCATTGTCCATATTCTTAGTAACATGAACTGGCGCTCTTTGGCCGTGAAACGGCCCTTGCGCCACAAAACTTCAAACATCATCATCATCATCATCAACAAACCTTTGTGCCCTGGTGTCCAGAATAAATGAATACTTCAGAGATGATAGGGGATCAACGATTTAAAAAGTTTTACTATAGGTGAGTGACCAGATGCGGACAGAGAAGCGCACACTGATAATGAATCAGTTATGACTGCTACGACTGGAATGAAAATATTTACCTTTCGCAAAGCTAACATTATTGCCATGAATTCAGCCAGAAAAACAGGAAGAAAGTCCGGTGAGCGAAGGGAAATTGACCAATCAAGTACGGGGCAATATATTCCAACGCCTGATTTTTCATGTGATTGAGATGCGTCCGTTGCTATAATGACATTTGTTGGCAGAGTACTTAAATGGTCCTGCAATAAACCATTTAAAATGCCTGTAGGTAATAGCTTAGCGTGAGTTGGGAAGATATCATGGTAAACAATTTCTGGATAATTTTGTTGCTCAGTTAAAGGAATCAGATCACGAATGTGTACATTTAGGGGCTCAAGTAACGATTGAACAAATACTATTTGTGGTTTGGTAAATCAGGGCCAATGCACGGAGAAGAATAGGTCAGGGTTGGAAATAAAAATAATTTGTTCAGGGTTAAACGGTGCTTCATATAGTCGTAAA